>NC_136427.1:251973717-254373717 GCF_052849685.1 Lactuca virosa | reverse complement strand
GAAGTCCAGCTGATTTCTGAGTACATGTCAAAGCTAGTGGGAGCATAAGTGTTATGCTAATAATCATCAAGCATGATAATTATTGTTAGTGTTGCAAGTTAGCAATGTTAATTATAGAAAACAAAAGTTTCAATTCGTGAGGCTGCAGGGATTGAAAAAGTTGTTTTGCTATAATTAAGGGAGAGGATATACTTCATTTCAGTTCTAAAGGCTTAGATTGAAACCTTAATCGTCTTTAGTCAATAATATATATATGAATTTCATGTTGGATTGGTTCAACTTAAGGAAATTCTATATATTGCGTTCTCAAAATTCGATTATGATTACGGCATCCCTCTTCATAGTCAAATTTTGAAAACATGGCAAATAAAAATATTGTAGCAAAAGACTGGTCTAGAATCATGTCTTTATGTGAGACATCATGAATCGTGTACCATTTGCTTTGGGTACAGGATCGATTGCATGTGCTATAATATTTGTCATTTCTAAATTTTTCCAAATGCCCAGAGGCATTAAGAAGGGAAAAGGTCTAGAATTGGACATGACTAAAATGATTAAGCAATTGTCGAGGACAATCTGAGGTTTACCAAAGATTGGTTGCTCAGGGACAGTTGGAAGTATAGTGCTAATTTTGGAAGGACCATATTGACATATTCTGAAAAGAGGCATCTCTTATTCAGAAGTGATAGTCAAAATGAGAATATGGAGTTGTCTCCATAGGTGAAAGTTATCTGTGTAAGATTAGAAAACTTAATGCAAGAAGCATGTCCAAAGCAATGTACTTTGAATATGAGACTTAGTTTCCATGGAGTTGATCTCCATTGGAATACCTTATAATGACTGTTGACAAGTCTTTGTGACTTTGTACATATTCATTACAGGAGGGCAGTGCATATAAGTTTAAAATCTAAACAGATTTCGATAAATGATAGGAATTTGAAATTCTCACATTTTTCGATAAGGATTTGGGAGTGTGAAATTAGAATCATTGAAATTATGTTCAATTGGTTTATTTCACAAAGTAAGGATCATAGACAAACATAGAGTGCATACTTGGTGTATGGCAAAGCTATTGTTTAAGAAAAACATAGTGTACATGCTTGGAGCATGGGACAACTAGTGTTTTTAATTCAAGTATAAAGTTGATAAAACCGAAACAATGAATAATGAGTAATCAGTATGGTGATAAATAAAAGTGTTTATTTATCATAGGGTTTGATACCATATTTGATTCATTTATTCTTGTGTTTCACTTTGCATGTTTTGACTTCCAGAATAACTAAGTCGCTCTTCCTGAATGATTAAGTTATTCAAATCATCCACAGTCGGTCATATGTTGGAAGTAGATATGAATCAAGACTGTCATGGGTTGGTTTGTAGAGGTCCAAGTTGGTGGACAAAGTGGTGCTACAACACTCATGAGTGCTCATAAGTTCTGAGTATTGGATTCAACCCGCGCTCATTTGAATCACTTCATGGATTTTATCACGAGTGATCATGAGAAGATAATATCTTATATTCTTCAAACCTAGAGATATGAGTTGTTACTATGAGTTGGTTATACATTGATTGCACGAAAACGCATTTGGTAACTCGATGTTATAAAACGTGTCTTTGTGTATGATTCAACAAGTAGTAGAACAAGCCATATGAGTCGAAGTTTATCCATTCCTTTTACCTTCGGGATAAAAGCTATATCTGTGGGCCCCTCGATGATTTAGCGATGACACATGTGAGTGTTTGGCCAAGCCAGGACTGATTTGATTTGTTCAATCAGTCAGTCATCATAAATTGAAAATCGGGAAACAACAAATGGACAGAGAGAATGATTATAATCCATGTCTCAGTCCATATGATATCTAGAATGGAGGAATATATGATCCCTTATCTAATGGACAAGTCATTGACAAGGTCATAGTTCGACAGCGGCTTTAAGAGCTATGATTGCCAGTTAGGTTTTGAAGTCCTACTCAATAATAGTTCTAGACTTATCCAAGTGGGAGACTGTTGGATTAATGTCTAAGTCCATAACTATATTTGGTATGTACTTGACCCGACCTGGCATGGTCCATTTGGGTTGCACTTCACCAGCACAATTTATATGGATAGTCTTTTGAGAATAGTATATTTATGATTTATATTAATATATTATAAGTTCTAATATATTAATATGGAATCATATTATTTAATTAGTATTGATCAAGAATTAATTTAGAATTAATTAAGTGATCAAAAAGAACTAATTAAATATGGACTCTTATACATATGGAATGGGCCAAGTTCATTTAGGTTGGGCTAAGCATTCATGGATGGTCCATGGAGCTTTTAACCCATGGATCCTATGTAAATGAAAGGTCATGGGTATTAGGGTTTACATGGATGTAACCCTAATCCTCCATAATATATAAAGGGGTCCTTGGCTCACAAAATTGGCACAAGTGTGTGAAAATAAGAGTGGGCCGATTTTAGTGTGCATACATATTCTCTCAAGTTCTTCCAAGGTGTTTTGGTGATTTGTGATTCCATTTGAGGCTTCCACACTATTGGGGCTAAGCTCTTAAAGCTTGAAGACATCAAGCTACATCAAAAGGTATGTCATCTAACTAGAACTTTGTAGTATAGGTGCTTCATAATATGCTAGTTAGGATGAAACCTTTGAATAGTTAATATTTTCATGTATAATAGAGAAAACATAGATCCAAGGTTTATAGGGTTTCATGTACACCATAGGAGTGTTAGAATGCTCAAAACCCAACTCCTCCTCCAACACAATTTGCCTGATCCCACCAGAAACTGGAACCCAAATCCGACCACACCGGGTCAACAACCCTCGACTATCCGTGACAAATCTGTCAATCTCTCCCCGGATCCTCTCCTGCTTCCAGTTCTCCTTCCGAACTCCCTCGACCTGAGCCTCACTGATCAATCCTAAAAGCGGAGAATCAACGAATATCCTCATACACGTCTCCCGACTGAAGACCCAGCCGACTTGTGGCTCAAGGCATCTGCCACCACATTCGCTTTACCCGTATGGTAAAGGATTCCGTAGTCATAATCCTTGACCACGTCCAACCACCTATGCTGCCTCATGTTCAGGTTCGACTGATCCATCAGACATCGCAAACTCTTGTGATCCATGTAGACAGTACAACGTACCCCATAAAGATAATGCCTCCATATCTTGAGGGCAAAAACTACTGCCCCCAACTCCAGGTCATGCATGGGATATCGCGTCTCATGCAGCTTCAGCTGCCGCAAAGCATAAGCAATCACCCGTCCTCTCATGAGAACCACCCCTAAACCAATGATGGATGCATCGCAGAATATCACAAAGTCCTCAACTCCCTCCGGGAGGGTCAACACCGGGGCCTCGCACAACCTCTGCGGAAGAGTCTCAAATGCCGACTGCTGCTCAAGGCCCCATTGGAAATCCACCCCCCTTCCTCGTCAGATGAGTAAGGGTACCGTAATCTTGGAGAAATCCTGAATGGATCTCCGATAGTACCCTGCCAACCCCAAGAAACTACTGATCTCTGAGGGAGATTTCGGAACCTCTCACTGCATCACAACCTCGAATTTAGCGAATCGACCAATATCCCATCCTGGTTAACGAGGTGCCCAAGGAACTGGACCTCTCGTAACCAAAACTCGCACTTCGAGAACTTGGCATAAAGCCGATCTCGCCTCAAAAACCCCAGAACTTCTCGAAGATGCTCCGCTCCTTATGCTGCTCTCTGGTCTTGGAATGCACCAAGATATCATCAATAAACACAATGACGGATCGATCGAGCATCGACCTGCATACCCGATTCATCAAATCCATAAACACAGCTGACACATTAGTGAGCCCAAATGGCATCACCACGAACTCGTAATGCCCATAACGAGTCCGGAACGCGGTCTTCTCCACGTCCTCCTCTCTCACTCTCATCTGATGATACCCAGACCTCAGATCTATCTTGGAGAACCAAGATGCATCCTGAAACTGATCAAAGAGGTCATCAATCCGCGGAAGGGGATAACAGTTCTTCACCGTCAACTTGTTAAACTACCGGTAATCAATGCACATCCGGTGTGAACCATCATTCTTCTTAACGAACAATATTGGTGCTCCCCACGGAGAACTGCTCGGTTTGATGAACTGCTTGCCTAGCATCTCCTGCAGTTGAGATGACAACTCCTGCATCTCAGGCGGTGCCAAGCGGTATGGTGCCTTGGCAATTGGGGCCGCACCTGGCACAAGGTCAATCCTGAACTCGACCTGCCTCTCGGGAGGCACACCGGGTAACTCCTCTGGGAATATATCTGCAAACTTCATGACCACTGGAACCTCTGAAACTGAAATCTAATCCCCAACTCGATTTGGTTGATTTTTCCTATTTATCTTAATACTATATCTTATATGCTTATCATAGGTTGATATATAATATGTATTAAGTCTATTATACTTGACGTTTGTCACTTTCCGTAAATAATGATCGGTGCCAATTATCGCATTTGTTACATTATGTTTGAGGAAGACCATCATTTCACCGCTGCTAGATTTGATTAGGGAGGCTCAGGCCGAGGAAAACAAGATGGGGAACTGGAAGAAAGAGAATATCAGGGGCCAGATTAGCATATTCGTCACCGATAGTCGAGGATTATTGACCCAGTGTGGGGGAGTTTAGGTCCCAGTTTCAGATAGGGTCCTACAGACATTGTTAGAGGAGGGGCATAAGTCCAGGTTCTCTATTCACCCTAGATCCATGAAGATGTATCGATACTTGAGACTTAGTTAGTGGTGGTCTTGCATGAAGAGAGAGATAACTTGGTATATGGAGAAATGTTTGACATGTCGGATGGTCAAGGTAGAGCACCATAGACCGCATAGCAAGTTGCAGCCGTTGGAGATTCCTATGTGGAAATGGGAATAGATCACCATGGATTTTATCATGAAACTTCTGAGCATGACCAAGGGGTTTGACGTCATTTGGCTAACCGTTGACTGTCTGACCAAGAGTGCCTATTTTCTTGCCATTCGGGAGGGTTCTTCAGCCGAGAAATTAGCTGATGTTTATGTGCATGCGATCATTGCTCGCCATGGTGTACCGGTTTCCATTGTATCTGATCGGATGTCCAATTCACTTCCCAGTTTTAGTAGAGGTTTCATAAGGAGTTGGGAACCAGATTGCACTTCAACACTTTTTATCATCCACGGACAGACAGGCAGAGTGAGCGGACTATCCAGACACTCGAGGATATGTTGAGGGCTTGCGTTATTGATTTCGGTGGGAGTTAGAACTCCTACCTCCCTTTGGCCGAGTTTTCGTACAACAACCACTATCACTCCAACATCGGTGCAACTTTGTATGAGATTTTTTATGGGAGGAAGTGTCAGACTCTAGTTTATTGGGGAGAGGTCGACCATAGAGTAATGGGAAGGACTGAGGTGGTACTCCATACGACAGAGCTTATCCAGCAGATCAGACAGATGTTACAAACAACACAGAGCTGATAGAAGAGTTACGCAGATAGGCGACGGTCCGAGTTGGAGTTTCAGGTTGGGGATATGGTTCTGCGGAAGGTATCACTCTAGAAGGTGTTATATGCTTCAGGAAGCAGGACAAGTTGGGCCCTCGATTTATCATACATTTTCAAGTAGTGGCCAGGGTAGGCAAGGTAGCCTACCAGTTGGATCAGCCTGAGGAGCTTAGTTCGATTCATAGAACCTTCCATGTTTCTCAGCTTCAGAAGTGCTTGGGTGATGATACGATAGTGATTCCATTAGACGACATTCAGGTCGATGAGTGCTTGAATTATGTGGAGAGGCCAGTGACGATTCTGGATAGAAAGACGAAGGCCTTGCGCAACAAGGTGGTGCCCTTAGTCAAGGTCCAGTGGTAGCATCGGAAGAGCTCCGAGTGGACCTGTGAGCCCGAGTCGGAGATGCGCGAGCACTACCCATATCTATTTACATCTAAGGATTTCGAGGAAGATATATAGTTTAAGTGGGGGAGAATTGTAACACCAAGTTCCAGGTATATACTTCTTTTGTTGTGATGGCTTTCAAACTCAAAAGAAATGATTTTTGATGGCCACGTTGTGGTGATGATAGTACCACGACGTGACGTTAACCGATGGAAACGCGCAATTTGAGTGTGCGTCACGACATGTCAATATATTGGCCACAACGTGGCAACCGTTTTATGCTAAACCCTAATTCTGGGGTTTATGCCCTTATTTAAGGGAAGTGAGGGCTATGGTTTGCACACCCTCAACCTTCATCATCTCCTTTTCACCCTCAAGAAAACCCTAGCCTCCTTTTTGACATTTGTGAGCTTGTAGAGTGTTTTGGTGTCTTAAAGAAAAAGGAACAGTTTGTTGTGCATAGATCCAGCTTGCAATCTCATCATCATCTTTTAGCACATACTTTGGACCTTTGTGAGTATTCAAAAGAAGCCATCTTATGGATGCTAAAAGGTTTCAGTACCATACATAATGTTCTCATCATGTGTTTTATTAGCAGGTTCATGTTCTGTCCAAGAGAAGCCATCTTATGGATGCTAAAAGGTCTCACGTTATGTCAAATGATCATTGAAGTTAGGTTTCCTATATGATGAGTGAAACTAGTGACTTTGCAAGAGATGTGGACAATAACAAGAGTACATCGATTATGTGTTTGTATTAAGTGGAACAATAGTTAGTTGGAGTTCTAAGAAGCAACCAATTGTGACATTATCGACCACCAAAGTTGAGAAAGTTGTTGTCTCACCCGTGCCTGTCAAAGTGTTTGGATGACATAAATTATCAACAACTTCAATCAAGTTTAAAATAAAGGATCTCAATTGACTATGATAACAACTCTTCAATAAAACTTTGAAACAGTTCGAGTAAGAGATCTAGAAAAGGAAGGGGAAGTAGAATTGCTTTTTTTGTAGATCTCCAGAGCAGATTCCAGATATCATGATGAAACTTTTAAAACTTGACACGTTTATGAAGTTACGCAGCATGCTTGGAGTTCTATATTGTGAAGGATATGATGAGTTTGTTTTGAATATTTCTGGTTCAATAAATTCTCCTAAGATCGAGGAGATATTAGTATATGTAGTTAACTTGATTCTCTGTAGTTTTTAGGAAGTTTGTTGGTAGATTTAAATCTTATTCTTGTTTATATAAAAGGCTTTGCTTCTAATCAATAAACATCTATTCTTTGATCAACTTAATATTTAGACTAAATTGATGCTTTTTATTCACAAGTATGCATTCCCGCCTAATTTGAGTAATTAATGCAAATCGAGTTATCCAATTATGAAAAAGAAAACGACAATAATGCTTATCTGTGATGTTTCATTTATAAATAATCAACCAATTTCGGATATGCAAAGTCAATAAAAGTAAGTTAAAAACTTGAATAAAAAAATAATAATAACGTAAACAACCCATACTTGAAACTTGAAAGCTCGTTTTAAGTTTTAACTTTTAAGCAGGATTTCATCATTATCTAGATGCATATATGTCCTTACTTATTACCAAAAAATGTATGTATGCAGAGTTGCAGACGTATGGTTAAGCCGTGCAGTCAATTAATAGGACCTGGATAAGCACATGACACGCGGTTCGATATTTTACCTCCTCAGTCCTCTCACTCTCAATCAACCTCTCTCATTATTCGTTGCCCTTCTCTATCCCCAATCTTATCCCCTACCCACGTTGACCTGTTCACCCTTCCTCACACATCACACGTGAGGGTTAATCCCGTCATTTCACCTCCGCCATTGTCACTATTTAAGCTTCCCTCCCTTTCCTTTCCCTCAACCCAAACCAACCACCCTCAGTCCTCCCACATGAACGTCGAGTTTTGCAGACAAAGTTAAAAGAAACAACCGAGCAAACAGTTTAGAGTGTAAGTGTGTGAGAGATAGCTAGAGAGAAAGAAATGGGTACCTCATTGTTGATTACAGCTGTTTTGGTGTTGCTTGTCGGAACCGCCGTTAAAGGCTGTCCGCCGTCGGATAGGGCGGCGTTGCTGGCCTTCAAAGCTGCGTTACATGAGCCTTACTTGGGCATCTTTAAGTCGTGGAAGGGTAACGACTGTTGTAAGAAATGGTACGGTATCAGTTGTGATCCGACTACCAAACGGGTTGCCGACATCAACCTCCGTGGAGAGTCCGAAGACCCGATTTTCCAGAAGGCTCATCGGACCGGGTACATGAACGGAACCATTTCTCCAGCTATTTGCAAGCTGACGAGGCTATCAAGTGTCATTATTGCTGACTGGAAGGGTATTTCCGGTATTATACCTCCATGCATCTCGTCTCTGCCGTTCCTCCGTATCCTCGACCTCATCGGAAACCAACTCTCCGGTGAAATCCCTTTCGATATCGGCAAACTCAGCCGTCTCACGGTTCTTAACATTGCCGACAACCGAATCACCGGTAGAATGCCCAGATCAATCGCTAATCTATCGTCGTTAATGCATTTAGATCTCCGAAACAACTTGATTTCGGGAACCATACCACAAAACTTCGGGAAGCTGCGGATGTTGAGTCGCGCGTTACTGAGCGGCAACCGGATCTACGGACCGATTCCATACACGATTTCTTACATCTACCGTCTCTCCGACCTTGATCTGTCGCTGAACAGGATCTCCGGACCTGTTCCTGAATCTCTTGGGAAAATGGCGGTGTTGGCGACATTGAATCTGGATGGAAACATGATTTCAGGTAAGCTACCAGCCACATTGATCAACTCAAGCATTAGTATCTTAAACCTTAGCAGAAACGCTATCGAAGGCAACATACCGGACGTGTTCGGGCCTAGATCTTACTTCATGATGATGGATTTGTCGTACAACAATCTGAAAGGACCGATCCCGAAGTCGATAGCGTCCGCGTCTTACATCGGACATCTTGATCTGAGTCACAACCATCTGTGTGGGGCGATTCCGGCTGGATCCTGGTTCGAGCACCTTGAAGCGGCATCGTTTGTTAACAATGACTGTTTGTGTGGGAAGCCTCTTAAATCTTGTTAACTAATAATCAGTTTAATTAATGATTCGTCGGCTATTTATCGACAACGTTGACGGAAATTTGTCTTAGCTCCGATTCCGGTACTGGAAGCATGGGCAGTCCGTGCATATGATGCGATACTGCTAAAGGAGGGAGAAGATATTTGAATTTGATGACATTAATATATATGATAATATGAATATGATATTGTAATGCTACTAATTAATGCGTATCGATTAATTGTACGTATCTTTGTTACAAATATTTTGATTATAAAATATTAATTCTGTACCAGTAAGTTATAAATATGTTAAGTTAACGCCAAAGTACCAGTAAGCTATAAATATGTTAATGTAACGCAAAAAATTATTGGGAAATTAAGTAGGGCTAGTCGTATCGTGTTTTTTTCTGACCTACACAATACGATACGATAATGTTTTATATATAACACGAACAAGATACGATACGATGTAGTGTTTTTTTTTTTCACTTAAAATGAAAACAAATCAATTAAAACACGACACGACAAAGATAGCATTACATCACCATTATTTTATTTTATTCATACTTAATCATACATAACACGATAAAAAAAACAAACACGACAAACACATGCTCATTCGTGTCGATTTGTGAACACGAACACGACAGAACGCGATACAACCTCGTAGCTTGGAGTCTAAAACCACCACCAAACCTCATATCTGAAACCTATACTAAATAAGAGGCCTCAATGATTCATAAAGTTGCTAACTTTATGAATCTCATGCATGCTATCCAACCCAACCATGAAAAGAAGTGAATAAATTTAGATCTAGCATGTTTAATAAAGAAAGACAAGAGTTTAGGACTTACAAATGTCCATAATCAATGCAAGGTGGTGAGAAAAGGACTTGCTTGCCAAAAAGATGCACCCTAGGAGACTTCTTCTACATTACATATTACACGAAATGTGAATAGTAGTCCGGAATAAGACATTCGGAAGAAAGTGATTATTTTTCAAAAACTGAAAAAAAAAATTATTTAAAAAAAAACTTGTTAATAATGGTTAGTTTACTTAATTCCCCATTTCTTTATCCTAAATTGTGTTAGAGAATATACGTATACTATTTTAATTAGATAAAACGATTAATATATCCTAATTTACTACTTTTTTGTTTCCAAAAAATTAAGAAATTATCCAAATAGTTACTCATCTGCAATTTATCTATAACGGGTAATGAGCTGCGATTTCGTTATATCCTAAACCATGAACTCAATGTGTTTATTGATTGAGAGAAAAATTATCTTTATTTTTATATTTTCAATCGAGAGTTAAATAAAAACAGAAAATTCTATCATGACGGATGGAAACACTTCATTTGTAAACTTTCTAATCATCATTTGAACTTTTAGTTAGATGATCGCAAATTAGTATTTTTATAGGTTATGTGTTATTTTATCTTGTACATTCTTATTTTATGTTAGAGGAAATGTAGATTAGAAGTTGTATAGATATGTAATATTTAAGGTTATGTATTAAGCACTTATACAATTTCACTTGAGGAGAGGAAATCGTAGATGTGGAGCCTAATTTGAGATTTTATTTAAATTATATGGAATTCCTCTAACTCATCTAGATTTTTTATAACTCATCTTGGATTTTCTCCAACTCATTTGTGATTCCCTCTAAAATGATGTTTGATAGTTGTTGATTGAATCAGATTTGATTTAGTGAAAGTCTGATTGAGTCAGACCTAACCTTTTATCAGACATAATAAAAGGCATATCATATGCTTTAAGATTGAATTATATGCTTCTAATTGTGGTATCAAATGGTCTGAATCTAACAGAGTCGGACCCAAATTTTTACTAGTCCTACTAGGAGACATAGCAAACAACCCTAACTCATTTGAGATTTACTATGACTCATTTGGGATTTCATATAACTCATGTAAATGTAAAAATGGGATTTTTCAACGTTAAATACTATCGGCTCTTTGGGCTCAACTGTGACATCCCCATTTTCACAACCAATTTTAAACTTTTTTATGCTTATTTTATTCAGAAAGTGAAACTTATTGCGGAATTTGTTCCCAAAACATGATAATATTATTATCAAATCATTTTCGAGGAAATATATTTCATTTACAATTAAACCCATGAGGTATCATCGTCAATACAGATACATAAGCATAAACAAGTCTTACAATATCTTCTATATATCTATATCTATATTTATATCTACATCTATATCTATCTATATCTATATCATACATACTTATAAAGCTAACATTTTTTCTTGAATCTCATGCATTTGAAACCCCCACGCCCTTTCACCTTCAAAGTAATTAATCACACATAATCCCATTCCAAGAAAATCACACACTCTATAAGTTCAACACCTCATGCATTTGAAACCCCCACACCCTTTCACCTTCATTATATATGTAGTTATATTAGTACATTTTTCTTACAAAAGTCGTCATTTGGTTACCCGTTATATATAGATTATCATACGTTTGATATATAATTTACACAATTTTAAACGGTTTATAAAATTATCAAATAATTGTATATATCACAATGACTTACAAATTAAAACTATAATCATCATATCATCATATCATACTATATTATAAAGGAAGCATTTTTTTCTTTCACCACATTCATTTGAAACTCCCAACTGTTCATATTTCCATACAATATACTTAATTTATTAACTTAAATATGCTTTTAGTTGTAAACATTATCATAAATGAAAGAATTTGTAACTTATCAATATGATATACTTAATTTGTTAACTTCAATATATAGTTAAATAAATAACCTACATTAATATATCAAACAAGCTTAAAATTTTAGTGTAAAATTTAAAACTTAAAGAAAAATATAAAATAATGTTTAAAAAAAATTCAATATATATTTTTTAACATAGTTAAAAGGAAAACATTAAATATA
The DNA here is from genome assembly GCF_052849685.1 of Lactuca virosa. NCBI lineage: Eukaryota > Viridiplantae > Streptophyta > Magnoliopsida > Asterales > Asteraceae > Lactuca > Lactuca virosa. Next base: position 254,361,787 of record NC_136427.1, on the reverse strand, counting down.
ATAATAATAAAAGAACCTAAATTGATGAATCGAATTAACTAAAATGTGTCTGAAAACTATATTCTAACAATATATTTTTAACTTGCGCCGCGCAACGCGCGGGAATTCGTCTAGTATACTTATAAAGGAAGCATTTCTCCTTTCACCACATTCATTTGAAATGCATTTTTCCTTTCACCACATTCATTTAAAACTCCCATGACTTTTCAATTTCTTTCTAATAATGATTATAAGTTGGTTAATAAGGTAAAATAAATATCAAACCTAAAGTGTAATCATATATAAACTAAATTTCAATATTAAAAAATATCTTTACTTCTACATATAAAGTTATGTTTTTTAACTTTTAACATATTATACTTAATTTATTAATTTTAATATATTGTTGGATGTAAACCATTATCATTTTAAAGCTACAACTTTTGAACAATTTGTATAAAATACTTAAATTATTAATTTAAATATAATATTATAGGGTCAACTTAAATATAAATTTTAGTTTAACTTAAACAACCCAAATAATATTTTGTAAATAGTTAAAAGTAATAAATTGTAGTGTATTTCTAATAATGATTATAATTTGGTTAATAAGGTTAAATAAATATCAAACCTAAAGTGTAACCATACATATACTAAATTTCAATATTAAAATAATATCTTTACTTCTACTTATAAAGTTATGACTTTAACTTTTAATATATTATACTTAATTTGTTAAATTTAATATGTTGTTGAATGTAAACCGTTATCAGTTTAAAGTTACAACTTTTGAACCAGTTTGGACAAAATACTTAAATTGTTAATTTAAATAAAACATTACAGTGTCAACTTAAATATAAATTTCAATTCCACTTAAAAAACCCAAAGAATATTTTATGAATAGTTAAAAGTGGTAAATTTTAGTGCTAAATGTAAAAACTAAATTGTAATCTCAATTTAACTAAAATATTTTCTACAGATATTTTTATAATCATTAAAAGTTTTCAAATAAGTAGTTTAAAATAACTTTCAATACCAATAGTTAAAAATAACTCTACATGATTATATTGTTACCTTTAAAAACAAAAAAAAACAAAAACAATGTTCGATGTTTTAAATAATTATAATGATAAAATTAAAATTTTAAATAAATAAATTTTAAAAAATTAATTAACAATAACAACAACTATAAATAACATTAAACCATATATTATATTTATTTTTATTAATGGGTAACCCGCAGGTAGAAGTCATTCAAACGATTGCGATTATGCAGTTATAATAGATGTATATATTATCATATAATTCAAAATAATCAATATATTATATCAATTTAGTATACAAATTATTATATCAAATTTAACAACAACGTTATTGTTATATTTAAAAAAACATATATTTGTAAAGATTTCAACTATATAAGTCTTTTTGCGCAACGTGCGGGCATTCGCCTAACATACTTATAAAGGAAGCATTTTTCCTTTCACCACATTCATTTGAAACTCCAATGACTTTTCAATTTCTTTCTAATAATGATTATAAGTTGGTTAATAAAGTTAAATAAATATCAAACCTAAAGTGTAATCATATGTAAACTAAATTTCAATATTAAAATAATATCTTTACTTCTATTTATAAAGTTATGTCTTTAACTTTTAACATATTATACTTAATTTATTAGTTTTAATGTGTTGTATGTAAACCATTATCATTTTAAAGCTACGACTTTTGAACAGTTTTGATTGTAACAACCCGTTATTTCAAGTCAATGTAAGTCAAACTTGTTCAAATAAAGTCTAAACTACAACCATGTACAAGTAAATTCACAACATAACTTGATGCAATAAGAACTTTGAATGCCTAGAGTGCATGTTCATTTAACTTATATATAAGTTTATATGGAAAACCATGTTGAAGTAGGCTATTATAAGCTTAATACTTAACTTAAAATCATAATATACTTTATGTATATATGTTTTTCGGTTTAGGGAATCTAATCCCTAACCAAAACCGAAAACACATGCTTTTAGGAAAGCCAAAACCGAAAACCCTTTTCTATTTGACCTTATGGCCGAAAATCCTTTGCTATTTGACTTTAAGACCGAAATCACTTCCTTTATGGAAGTATAGAACCAAAAACACTTAGTTTAAGGCCCATTAAGGCAGAAAACTACCCCTATATATAAGTGTTTAAACGTGAACTCAATTCATTTCTCATTTCCCAAATCGTAAACACCCTCACTTTGCTCTCAAAACTCATACATAATCTTCATATCTTCAAGGGATTTCGCCCAGATCACCATCCAATCTTCAAATCTTCAACCGAAATCATCATCCCACCTTCAAATCTTCATAAGTTCCTTCATATCTTCAAGTTTTTCCTCAAGAACACCAAACACATCTTCAAATATTCATATTTCACCAAAGAACTCTGATGAAGTGTGGAATCAAGTATGAATCAAATCAGAGTAATCAGAATATAGATTGAACACACGATGTAAATATGATCTGGTTTCAGCTCTATTATGCTTTCAATGTTACAGAGAGAAAAATAGACAAGTTCATACAAAGACTCTTATCTAACTCTAAGTAATGTCCCTATTTATAGGAAACACGAAAGCACACAAAAAATTATAAGGACTAAACAAGTACGCTTCGTTACATAAATGCCTTGTAAAATAAACTTATGACTTCGACATATTACAACAGGTCTTTGACCCTTACATTCTCCCCCTTTGTAATCATGTCGACCATCTTCAGTTCAAAAGAATCTGTATAGCATACAACATCACCCTTCGAATTTCAGAATACCAAGAAATGATCTTCTTCAATTCTTTCTTGTCGCCTTCGTTATTCTTCTTGCAGCTATTCATACGAACAATGAAGTTCGTATACTGAGACGTTGTGTATATCTCCACTTCGCAAGCTTGAAATAAGAATCTCTTGGCTTTTCCATTATTGTCTTTTCCTGCGAAGACCATCCCAAAAGGCTTCAAACATATTTCCCCATCAGCATACTTCTTCAACTCAGGCTGAGTCTGATGGGTTTCGAGCAATACATCAATCCTATGGTGTACATGCAAACCCTAATAGCTTTGGATCTAGTTTGTCTAATGAACATGTAATTGATCATCCAAAGCCATAAACCCTAGATCTAATAAACTATAACTGAAATTAGGGTTTAGATCTTACCTTTGATTGTTATATAGCAATAACAATCAATCCTTGGCTTCAGAAAGCTTAGTGCCTCAAGTGTTGCACCTCTAATGGAGTCACAAACACCACTAAGCAACTTGGATGAAGAGGGAGGAGAGAGGAGGCACCAAAAACGGCTGGAAACCCTAAAGGAATAGTTCACCACGTTTTTGGGGCTTAAGGGTCCTTTATATACATGTAGGCTATTAGGGTTTACAACTAGGAAACCCTAATCTGACTGCTTAGGCCTTAAGCAATCCAATGGACCATTCCAGAAGGCTCTTGGACGATTTCTTTATGGACCTCCATATAGAATTCGTCCATTGCCATCTAATGAATCCAAAGCCCAACTTTGTAACTATCTTATAATTACAATATCAGTCCCCTTAATTTAATTAATCTCTTTTAGCCACAAAATTAATTCTTAATTAATTATTGACTAATATTAATTAAACTATATGATTTCTCCTTTAATATATTATTCTCATAATATATTAATAATCATAATTAAACCTTTCTCTCCTTAATTCATCCTACATATTGCTATGGTGAAGGCAACCCAAAAGGACCATGCTCATAATCGTAGCTTTCAAAAGCCGCTGTCAACTCTGATCTTATCAGATATGTGTGTCCTTTAGATAAGGGATCATATATTCCTCCATTCTCAAGATATCGTATAGACGCGAGACATGGATTTAAATCATTCTCTATGTCTATGTATTGTTTCCCGACATCTGATTTATAACGACTGACAACAGACTACAATTGAACACATCAACTTAGTCCGGGCTTGGCCAAGCGCTTAGGGTGTCATCACTAAATCATCGAGGGTCCCACAGATATCGCTTTTATCCCACTTTGGGTAAAAGGAATGGATAAACTTTGACTCAAATGCTTGCTTGCACCTACTGATCGAATCACACACAATAATAAGTTTTATAACACCAAGTTACTAGTGCGTTTACTTATCATCAATGTGTAACCGACCAGCAAATAACAACTCACACGTCTCGGTTTCAAGAATATACAATGTTATCGTCTCACTAATCACCCGTGATAACCCATGAAGTGATTCAAGTGAGCGTGGGTTTAATCCAATACTTTAATCTTATCAAAGCACTCATGAACTCTGCAGCAAACTTGTGCTATGTCTAAACACTTTAGACAATCTACAGACAAATTCATGACAGTCTTCCTTCATACCTACTTCCAACGTATGATCGACTGTGGAGGTTCGAATAACCCAGTTATTCTGGAAGTCAAAACATGCAAAGTGAAACGCAATAATAATATTAATCCTATATGGCCCCAAAACTTTTGAGCGTAAATAAAACACTTTTATTTAAACACCATATTGATTACTCATTATTCATTGCTTACTGTTTCAGAAAATCAACTTATTACTCGAATTATAACCACAATTGTCCCATGCTCCAAGCATGCACACTTTGGTTTCCTATGGTCCATACTTTGTGAAATAGATCGATTGAAAAACTTTTCCAATGAAACTCATTTCACAATCCCCTAATCTTTATTAGTATAAGAATACCAAATTATTGCCACTTTTAGAATATGTCAGATTCTAACATTTTATGCAATGATTCTTTTGTAATGTCATAGCACAAAAGTCACCAAGACCTGGCTAATGAAATTACAAGGTATTCTATCGGAAATTGTTACAAGACAATTCCATAGACGTGAAGTCTCACATTCAAAGTACATTCCTTTGAACATCCTTCTCGCATAAAAGTTTCTAATCTAGACATATTTCTTAATATCCAACTCCCATTAATGGAAACATTTCCATATTTGCCATATGACAACTCATCCTTAATAGAATCTTATCTATTCATAATAATGTCAATATAGTCCATCCAGTACTATACTTCCAACTACTCACAAGCGACAAATCCTCAGTGAACCTCAGATCGTCCTTTGATAGTTGTTTAATTATTTTAGTCAACCATTTCTAGTCCTTTTTCCCTCTTAATGCCCTAGGCATTTGGAAAATTTTAGAATGGTCAAATATTATAGCATTTGCAATCGATCCTATACCCTAAGCGTATGGGACACGATGCATAATGTCTTACATAAAGATATGATACTTTATCAATCTTCTGCCATAATATTTTATGTGCCTTGTTCCCACAATTCGAACTATGAAGAGGGATGCTGTAATCATAATCGAATTTTGAGAATGCACTATTTATCCTTGACTAAATTTATTAACGTTTCTCGATCTAAGCTTTAGAGTTTTGAAACGAAGTATAATATTCTCTCCCTTAATTATAGCAAAACAACTTTTCAACCCTTGCAACTTTGCAAAGTGAGTCTTTGTTTTCTATAATTAATATTGCTAACTTGCAATACTTACCATAATAATCATGCTCCCACTAACATGATGATTATTTTCTTACCAGCATAACACTTATGCTCCCACTAGCTTTGACATGTATTCAGAAAACAATTGAACTTCCAGAAAACAATGCTTATTGAATTCCTTAAGTTCATATTTCTAATACCTAATGCTTTGATAAGCCTTTATCTAAGCTTTGTAAGTTCATACACCTTTGCCTTAGATATCTCACATGTGTGTCTAAAGAAATTCAGAACTTATGTTACTAAGTCCCAAATGTTCAGACCAATTGCCAAATCTCACTATTCGAACTATGAAAAGGGATGTCGTAATCATAATCGAATTTGAGAATACAATTTTCACAATTGCTATCTTCTTAAAATCTCTCTTAGTGAAAGCATTTCCTCACAATCATTTTCATGAAGGAGACACTTAGATTTTATGATGTATGTGTTTCTATCCATGTGAATTTGTCAAAAACGAAAGTTTGCGACAAATCCAAAACCATATGGACTGAACTCGTTCAATCTTGATTTCTTGCCTCATGGTAACACGAGTGTCCACCATGTCTTCCAAGTGGTTCAACAACTCACCCTTACATATCAATGTACTTTCCATTGATCAAGATGCTTTGTCTTTATACATTCAAATGAGAACTCATAGAACTCACATACATATTTAGCTTAATTGGAATGGCACAGAAACAAAATAATGTCAACACGATATGTTATAAGCCTCAAGTCGTGCGCTAGTGATGATTAACTAGGTTTACTCTTGATTTGTTCTTGAAACTTTTCAAGATCATTAAGACTCCCACTGACTCCTTGACATACAAGGTTCTCTTGTCAAGAAACATTTCTTGAAAAACAAATATTCAAGAGTTAGTGTAGCCTTTTGTCAAGTTTAACACTTCACACAATTGGTCCTGGTTGGTCTTTGTCTTATCCAAGACATCACAACTTACCAATTTCAAATGTGCAAGAATAAGAAAACTTTTCCAAATTCCACATTTGTCGAGTGTTATAAACCTACTTAAGACTTGTAAGACTTGATTTTGGAACTAAGTATGATTGACTTCTTGATTTAACCATTTCTACAATTCTCGATTCCTCTTCTTAGACATGCAATTACACTAAGACTCACTTAGAGGATCAATTGAGACATGGCTCTTAATCATTAAGACGTATCATAAAACACAATAAAAGTTACTCTCCCTTCTTCTTAGAATAGAGAAACTTTTATCTTTCTGCCTACTAGATTCTTCTTATTCGTTCTGCTATTGATTGAAACTCTTTCAATCAACTCAAAATTATACTCAATCTTATAAGTATAACCATATTTACTAAACTTTAGTAAATCATGACGAATATCTTTATTACTCTTGTGGTGGATTTGATCAACGCACTACCTAGTGTACTCGATCTTTTAGTCCTTCACTTGACACTTTGTCAAAGAAATTAGTCTAATTTTCAAATATGAAGTTTCTCATTCATCACACAATGCAGGTTGCATGATTCCAAGTTTCTGTCCAATTGAAACTTGGGTGATGAGAAACTCTCCCTATTTGGTAAATTCTCGACATTTCCACAAATAACACAATTAAGAATCAAATCCATTATTGCTAATAGAAGAAACATTCAAAACATCAATTTTTCATACATGCCATTGCAAGGATAAATAAATAAGACAAAAACAAATTTTATTTTATTGCGGAAAAACTTTGTCCTTACAATGCAATTCAACTGAAAAACTATGTTATTACATATTTCTTAGAAATCTACCCTAACTCTAAAGTAGCAGCTCAAAAATCCGATCTTTGAATCCTTGTGATCGAAATCCATCTCTTCGTGATCAGATTCAGCACGCTTCTTCCTTAAGTTTCCTTTCTTTTCTTCGATCCTGCAAAACATCAAAATGTAATCTTATCACATCATGTATTAAGAACCAAAAATAGGAACTCATAGAGTTAGTTAATAGATTTTACCTGAAGTAGAGTCATACGTCTTGACTCTCCCATCTCTTAGATCTCTCAGGTAAACAGGGCAGCTTCGTCTCCAATGCCCCTTCTCTTGGCAATAGAAGCAGATAGACTCTTTTGGAATGGCACAAGGAACTATCTCAGAATTTACCTTTTCTGGATTTATAATGTCACCATTTTCAATGTCCATTGAAGTTTGGGAGTTTGATTTGCCAGACAAATTTGATCGATCAGCACGCCAAATCATTTCTGATTCAGCAGCTATAAGTAAATAGGTCAAATCAATTAAGGTCACGTCATGGTCCATCATATAGTACTCTCTAACGAACTCACTATATGATTCAGGAAGTGACTGAAGAACCCAGTCAACAGCCAACATTTCTGAGATATCGACACCCATCATCCTTAACCTATCAATGTGTGACTTCATCTCTAAGATGTGTGCACACACAGGTTTCCCATCTTCGTGTTTACTTGCCAAAAGGGCTTGAGTGAGCTTGAACTTTTCAAGCCTTTGAACTTGTGGGTTAGGGAGATTAATTGGAGGAGGTGGAGGAAGTGAAGCATGACTCTCATTTCCTTGATCGTATCGTGGAACGTCATCTTCATTTGGAAAGCTTGTTCCAAGTGACTTGGGAAGACGATTGTAAGATTTAGACATCTACAAAATGGGAGAAAATTCAAGTTAGTTGATAAGAATCCTTGACATAACACCCAAATGAAACATCAAGGCTAGGATCCAACACAATACTCTACAACCTAGAAGAGGGATGCCGTAATCTAGTTGCAGAATATTTGAAGGTAGGTAAATGACGACTTACCAATTTCCACCATGAAAAACAAAAATGAAGTTTAAGTTTTAAATGAATTGAAACTCCTAGATCTTTTGAGACTCATTGAACTTTTCAATGGCATGTTTAATGTCGATTATGCCCTTCTATTTGTGACTCACTGAATTTTTCAATGAATTGAAACTCCTAGATCTTTTGAGACTCATTGAACTTTACAAATAAGGTGTGAATAACCATACGAATCACGTGGTGCACCCAATTGCTATTATCACCTAATCAATGTGCCGGTTAGCCACACACGCTCCATTGATCTATGATAAACATCGAGCCACCCTTCGCCACCAATGTCAATCCCAAATTAGTGTGCCGGTTAACCACACACGCTCCACTAACGTTTGACAAGTGTACGAAGTGTAATTCCATGGATTAGCATACAATTTCACATTTTGCCTAAAGTAACTAGAATTTGGGAATTTGTATGTAGTTACTTTGTACTTTATTATACTTTTAATGGAAGGTTTCGTCCTATCCTACCTGTTCGGCTAACGACCCTCCACTAGTCAAGAGTGTGGTGGGTAAGAGTGGATACCCATTCAATCGCCATTTTATAGGCAATTTCCTTAAACACAGTCCTTATAGACCAGCTTCGTGAATGAGGCCTACTAACGGTAAGACTGACTGTTTACTCATACATATATAATATTAGACTTTTAATTTTATATATATAGTATAGGGTGTATTTTACACTTTTAAAATACTAGGTGGTTCAATTTAATAAATTATACTTTCAATTTAATCAAATGTAAACCAAAACTTTATGGAATTATTAAATCTCTTTTAATTATACACTTTAATTAATTAATAAAACCATAAGGGTGTAATATGAACTTTTTCAAAAATACGAGGGTTTTAGAATTTAACATTTCAAAATTAAACTTTTAATTAACTTTTAAATTCCAAAACTTGAGGGCAAGTTTTGAAACATTTCAAAACATTAGAGTTTAGAATTTAAATATTTCAAAATTAAACTTTTAATCAAAAATTTAAATTCCAAAACTTGAGTGCAAGTTTTGAAACTTTTCAAAACATTAGGGTTTAACTATTCAAATTTCAAAAACAAAACTTTTAAGCACAAATTTAAACTACAAAACCTAAAGGGGAAAATTGAAACTTTTTCACAAGATAATTCAAATCTAAATTACAAATAATCAATCTTTATCTAATAAAACAAAAGATTATCTAAATTTTGACAATTATCTTCTATTTTGGTAAGGATAATCACCTAATATCAATAAAAATCGGATTTTATGAATTAAAAACGTTTATGGTAAGTATCCCAAGCCAAAACAGCAACAAAATCGCCAAAAAACGCTGCCAGATCCATGGACTCGCCGAGTCAGGGACTGGACTCGCCGAGTCGGCCTGACTCGCCGAGTTCATCCAATGATTCGCCGAGTCGGAGATTCAGAAGGCAAAAAAACTTCGTTTTTCATGCAAAAATCGATCAAACAAGCATCAAATTTACTAACAAACAGCCCTTGGCTCTGATACCACTGATGGGTTTCGAGCAATACATCAATCCTATGGTGTACATGCAAACCCTAATAGCTTTGGATCTAGTTTGTCTAATGAACATGAAATTGATCATCCAAAGCCATAAACCCTAGATCTAATAAACTATAACTGAAATTAGGGTTTAGATCTTACCTTTGATTGTTATATAGCAATAACAATCAATCCTTGGCTTCAGAAAGCTTAGTGCCTCAAGTGTTGCACCTCTAATGGAGTCACAAACACCACTAAGCAACTTGGATGAAGAGGGAGGAGAGAGGAGGCACCAAAAACGGCTGGAAACCCTAAAGGAATAGTTCACCACGTTTTTGGGGCTTAAGGGTCCTTTATATACATGTAGGCTATTAGGGTTTACAACTAGGAAACCCTAATCTGACTGCTTAGGCCTTAAGCAATCCAATGGACCCTTCCAGAAGGCTCTTGGACGATTTCTTTATGGACCTCCATATAGAATTCGTCCATTGCCATCTAATGAATCCAAAGCCCAACTTTGTAACTATCTTATAATTACAATATCAGTCCCCTTAATTTAATTAATCTCTTTTAGCCACAAAATTAATTCTTAATTAATTCTTGACTAATATTAATTAAACTATATGATTTCTCCTTTAATGTATTATTATCATAATATATTAATAAATCATAATTAAACCTTTCTCTCCTTAATTCATCCTACATATTGCTATGGTGAAGGCAACCCAAAAGGACCATGCTCATAATCGGGTCAAGTACATACCAAAATAGTTATGGACTTAGACACTAATCCAACAGAGTCTTCGTAGGTTCCATGGGTACTTTCACTTCTAACCCCTTCGCAGTCGCTAACTCCACATCCGTTAAGTCCAAACACTCATAGTAGTTATCTATGAATATTTTGATGTGAGCTAGACCAAGACGAAACACTTCTGGATCAGTCTCTCGAAGGTACGAAGCATCTTTGTCTTTCAGAAGTAATGCAACTTGTATCAGATCATACAAGTTCATTAATGGAAAATCAGCAATTGAGAAATTACACTCCTGACCATTCGCCCTTGCAACGTAAAATCGAAGGTTCTGCATCATGTCTTCGAAAAGAACATCCTTCTGAATACTGATCACCTTCTTGATCTTCACGAGTGACCAAACTTCCTCTGGAAGTTTTCCTAACACAGCATGAAACCTGAGCTTCATGTATGTGTAATCATAATCATTGTCGAACTTCTCAGCAATTTTGTACGATATCATTTCGTTAATTGGGAAATCCAGTTGTCTCATATCCGTATTTACAACTGCATAGCTCTGCTTCGGCTTCTTCTCAAAAGCATACATATGGTTATATGCAACTCTTTCTTCGATTGTTTCATAGTTGTAATGCTTCACAGGATCACCCTTGTTCATTCCAGGTGGGTCACTTGCACGAAGACTTAAAATACTTTGTAAAACCCTCAATTTCTCAAGCTCAGCATCAGTTTCAGCTTTCTTCTCTTCTTTCGACTTTTCAACCAAGATTGTTTTGCCTTTGTCTTTGACTTAGGAATTATCAACAACTTCCTTGGGCTTCGAACTGCTGCCACCTTCCCCAATCACAATTCCTTTAGAAATTGGTCTTGGAATTGGCTTCGTTGAAATTGGCATTGTTGTCACAACTGTCGAAGTAACAAGGCCAACAGTTGAGATAATTGGCTTCGATACTGGAATTGTTGTTTGAAAAATCTTCCCAACAGTTTTCACAGCTTCATGCGAACCTTCACCAACTTTCGCATTACCAACCTTCTTTTCTCCCCCTTGCACCCCTGTGACCACAGGTGGGGCATCTGTTGGTAGTAAACTGGAGAACTTGGATAATGGAGCCAACTGTTTGTGCAACACAGCCTCGAACTGAGAAAACTTCTGAGACAAGAATTCTGGAGTTATTATCAAAGAGGCAACAGGTGTGGTAGACAAATCTTTCAACTCCTTCAACAAAGAAGTAAGCTCCACAAAGCTTCGACTGTTATCTGTTGAAAGTTGAGTAACTTGAGGACTCAAGCCTTCATACAACTTGACATATTTTGTGACATCCTCACAAATGATATCCACCTTTTGATTAAGAGATGCATAGTCTTTCTGAGCACTAGCAATATCGTTGATCATGTCTTCACGAAGTTCTTGAAGCCTGAGATTGACATCTTCGCGAACTTGTTTCACATCTTTAATGAATAAAACATGTCTTTCTTTATTCAGCCTTCGTAAATCTTGAACTTCACTCACAAAGTTCGAAGACTGAGACTTCACCCACAATTCGTTACACTTATCACTTTGATCCACCTTCTCCAAGATTTTAGACTCATAATCTTGAAGCATTCCAGACACTTTATTAACCATTCTGGCTTCGAACGCTTTAAGCATAACATCCAACTCCAAACTTGAAAGAGATTGACTTCCCCCCATGTCAGCTTGAGATTGAATAATGGAATTCATCTTCTTATTCAAAATCTTAAACTGCTTCATCGACATTAACATGTTATCGGGGTAAGTTTCTTCTTCTTCGTCAAATTCCATCTCTTCAAACGTTCCCCCAAAACCCCCTTCGTCAACATCAGTATCCTCAGTATTTTGAAGTGGATCAGTGGTTTGCGATGAGAACAAAGTTGTGATGGGTTGGGTGAGAATGGTTTCAAAGGTGGGTGAGTTTGTAGTTTTCGAGATAGGGATTATGAATGGTGGTAAAGAAACAAAAGTAGCAGAGGATGCAGGAATACATTGAGTCGAAACAACAAGGTCTTTATTCGTATTTCCTTCACCCATATTGACATTTACATCCATATCGGATACGTTTGTATTGATGTCTGAAGTTCGAACCTCCTCAAGAATTGATTCAGTTAACAAAACTTCAGGTGGTGTGACCGTAGTCTTCTCAGGAATAGATGTTGATTGAAGAATATTAGTTTCAGGTGTTTCAGGTACTTTCTCCCCTTCGGAGGATTCTGCTTGAAGAACCATCTTCCTTTTCTTTAGCTTCTTCTTCGAAAGATGTGTAACAACATCTTCAACTCATCGTTTCTTGGAAGAAGGAGAAACAGGAGCTGGAACCTCACGAATGAGAATTCCTTGGTGATTCAAATATGGTTTACGAACCATAGAAGAAGACTTGAATGAACCATCAGAAAGCTTTTGTGATCTGCAAGACTTTTTCTTAATCCTTCGAAAAATACATGATTCTGATGGTAGTGTTTCCTTTTCTTGAGTATCAACAACAGGCTCAACCGGGTCAACCACAACAGTCGAAACTTGTGCATCTGGCTTCATCTGTTTTGGTGATTTCTTTTTCTTTGGCTTCTGTACTGGTTTCTCAGGAGTAATTGTTACATCCTTCTTTTACTTGCGAAACTTCTTCGAAGGACCAACTGTTTCTTTTGGTAACAACTTCCGAGAGCCATCATCCGGATTGATTGTTTCCAAGTACTCCATTAGAACCAAATTCGTTGGATCAACCCTTTGTAACATTGCATCTGGAATTCTTGCAATGTGTGTAAATATCTCAACATCATCCGAAACCTCCTTCGGAAATTGATACTTGATGAACTCAGCAGTCTCCTCATCAGTAGGCACCTCAATCCCCTCTTTGGCATAAAAGTATCGAAGGATTAAACTCCAATACCTAGCACACGAAATTCCTTGAACGACAATTGTGTTTTCGACACTCTTTTGAAATTCCTTCCATAGTTGGGTAGAATAATCCATAGTAATTTCATAATACAACCCTGCCACCATTGCATACACCTCCATTCGACTTTTATCCAACCCTACACTGCGACCGGTCAAGCAGCATAAAAAGATTCCGAAGAGAAAATTCCAAATAGTTGGAAGTCCTGATTTCTTGAAATCACTGATCTTGGTGAGTGGGGGTTGATAACCCATCTCATTGAACATGTGGATGATTTGTGCAGAAGAAAGATCAGTATAGATTGGAGAATTAGGGATATCAAGAATTTGACAGAAAATCTTCTTAGACAATCGAATCTTCTTGTCATTCACCAATTGAAAAGTGATGATATCCATTGCTTTGATGTACGTGGCAGTGGATCCTGCTTGAGAAAGCCATGAAAGTGGAACTGCAAACGAATTGAACATGGCAGTGGAAAGAACAGAACTCTTCAAGGCAACTACCAACATCTTCAATTCATCTAGTGTAAACTAAGAACACGCTTTGATTCCCCTTTTTATATGTAACCCTAGTGTGTGAATTTGAAGCGGGATTGACATTAAATGAGATCCAACGTGGCACCTTGAATCTCGCACCATACTGCCGATAAAGTAGCCATGCGTCAAAAAGTAGCTGTCACATCACCTAGATACCCGGACTGAATACAGAACGTCTTTTCAAACAGACTGATTGTATATCTCAATTGAATTGTAACCGTCACTGATCTTCGGATGGAAGTAAGGCTCTTTCACTTTTGGGATAAAAAGCGAAGTCATATGCCAGATGTTTGAAATCATCAGCCTGAGTTGGTATTACTCAGAACCTCAAGGATTTCGTGAGTGCAGTGATCCAAAGATAAGATAAGAAACAATTAAACAAAAATTTGGATATGTGATGTCAAATAAATTCGACACAAAAGCAAATAAACCCTAGGCAAAGGTTACTTCGTTAATTATCAAGAGAGATAATCAACTACTTGTGTATGTTCCCGTGAATTTCAATCGAATACTTATAGAGAAGTATCGAAGGGCTTCTTTTATAAGGCTTCATGGGTAGTTTACAATTTCATTACATATCAGTCTTAACATAAGGTGAGTAATTGTAACAGAAATTACTTGTTTGACCGGTGTAGTCAGTGACAAGTATGCTTTGAAATATTTTGAAAGTAACTTCGAAAGCAAATGAAACTCACACGGAAATCATATTCATGAAAGAATTGATACTGAATCATGTTGGGTAACAAACATCGTGGGCTTCAATAGTTTGATCAGGATTACTCATAAGAAATGAATATGATTTGGAGTTTCAAAAAGTGGTACTGAAACAAATGTTTCGTGAAAACTGGAACATAGTTCCCCGTCAATTCCTTTCGAAGATAGAATGTTGGGTTTCACTTTCATCACGGCCTCATGATGTCAGATCATTAACACAGAATTTTGACATGTCTAAATCTTGATTGGTTGAATCAAATATCTCTTGGACATATGTCTTCGTGTGTGCAAGTGTAAGAAATTTGGTGATGAAAAAGATTGGTTGACGAAAACACTTGTACCTCTGTTACGATTGGACCAAACAAACAACTCTTAACTCATTTGAGAAGAGTAAGGTAGCTCATTCGACTAATGTGAATATAAGCCTGACTTGGGAAGAAATTTTCGTAAGAAAATTTTCATTAAGGCTTTCGTAAACACACATTGAGTCATTGGAGGCTTGGGTCGACATGCTGAAGCATGCTTCTAGGGACAGTCTAACTAGTACAAAGTTGTCGAAATTGTACCTTCCCAGAGAAACATAAGCATGACCCTTGTATTGCCTTCGTGAAATCTGTACACACAAAAGATAAAGAACAAAATAACAAAAATCTTTTTGATGTTTTTGATTTTTCTTTAAAAGAAACAATTAACAAACAAAAGAAAATCTTTTTGGATTTTGTGATTTTTCGAAACTAAAGTGAAAAACAAAGATAAAATCTTTTTGTAGTTTTTGATTTTTCGAAAATAAAATGACAAAACAAAGATAAAATCTTTTTGTAGTTTTTGGTTTTTCGAAAATAAAATGACAAAACAAAGATAAAATCTTTTTGTAGTTTTTGGTTTTTCGAAAATAAAACTAAGATACAAAAGAATTTTGGAAATCTAACGAAAAGAGTTACACCAAACCAAAATGCTCAATGTAACGAAGTCGAAGCATGTCGAAGCGTTGACTATGAACAGTAACCGCTGAATGGTTAATACTATCAGCCTTTGAATGAGTCATGATGACCTCTGAATCGACATTTTTATATAACACTTCATTGTTATACATGCGATATCATTCCTGGAACTGAACTTGCTTCGATCATTCCCAAACCTGTCAAAATTCGAACAAATGATTTTTCATTCAAAGCTTTTGTAAAAATATCAGCAAGCTGATCCGTTGTTTTTACAAAATGGACTTCTATATTGCCATCTTCCACATGATCTTTGATAAAGTGATAACGAAGAGCTATATGTTTTGTTTTCGAATGTTGTACTGGATTATGACAAATGCGTATAGCACTTTGTGAATCACAATACAACGGAATCTTTTTCATATTCACGGCATAATCTCTCAACTGACTCTGAATCCAAATGATTTGTGGTGTACAAGCAACAGCTGCAACATATTCAGCTTCAGCAGTAGAAATCGAAACACACGTCTGTTTCTTTGACTGCCAACTAACTAACTTGCCATCTAAAAATTGACAACCACCACTTGTGTTTTTTTCGATCCAAAGTACACCCTCCAAGATCTGCATCTGAAAATGCCTGAATGAAAAACCCTGTTTTCAAAGGATATCACAATCCTAACGAAATTGTTCCCTTGAGATAACGAAATATATTCTTCACAGCAATTAAATGTGGTTCTCGTGGATTTGCTTGATACCTAGCACAATTACATACGTTAAACATGATATCAGTTCTACTTGCAGTTAGATAAAGCAATGAACCTATCATGCTCCTATATAAGGTAAGATCAACCGCAGGCGTTTCTAACGAAGGGGCTAGCCTTGTTCGAACAACCATTGGTACTCTTAGCTTCGTGCTATTTGTCATTCCAAATTTTTCGAGCAAATTCCTTGTATACTTTTCCCGATTGATGAAAATGCCTTCTCTGCTTTGATAAATGTTTAAGCCAAGAAAATTATTGATTTTGCCCATCATGCTCATTTCGAATTGGCTTTTCATCAAATTTTCAAATTCACTCGACAAAGCAGGGTCAGTAGAGCCAAAAATAATATCGTCAACATAAATTTGAACAAGCATTAGATGATTCCCAACTTTCTTTCGAAATAATGTGGGGTCAACTGATCCTTGTTTAAATTTCGACTGTTTTAAGAAACTGGTAAGAGTTGCATACCATGCTCTTGGTGCTTGTTTTAACCCATAAACTGCTTTATCTAAAATGTACACATGATCAGGATGCATTTCATTTACGAAACCTGGAGGTTGTTCAACGTAAACAGTTTCTTCAAGTTCACCATTGAGAAAAACACATTTCACATCCATTTGATAGACATCGAAATCCTTATGAGCTGCATAAGCTAGAAATATTCGAACAGCCTCGAGTCTTGCGACAGGGGCAAAGGTTTCTTCATAATCAATCCCTTCTTGTTGCGAATATCCTTTTACAACTAGTCATGCTTTATTTCGTACAATATTTCCATCTTTGTCGGTTTTGTTTTTGAAAATCCATTTTAACCCAACAATCGAAACATTTTCAGGTTTTGGAATTAATCTCCATACCTTGTTTCTATCGAATTCAGCCAGTTCAGATTGCATTGCAACAACCCAATCTGAGTGTTCCATTGCAACCTTAACTGTTTTTGGTTTTATTTTCGAGATGAAAACATTGAACATGCAAAATTCTTGATGAGTATTTAATACCTCATTCTTTTCACGAATTTGAGCTCTTGTTAATACTCAATCTTGAGGATTCCCAATGACTTGATCTATTGAATGAGTCTTTGTCCATTTCTCTAACAATGGATATGCTGGATCGAATTCCAAAGGTGCGTCTTCGTACATCTCTTCATTTTCAGATCCTGCAACAGAAATATCATCATTTAGATCATGAAAATCATCGTTTTGATTAAAATTTATTGTATCATTTTCCTCCTCAACACGATTATCATTTTGATGCTCCCCCTCAACTAGATGCTCCCCCTCAACAACATCATCCATTCTCCCATTCTCCCCCTCGAAAGAATGCTCCCCCTCAACCAGAGTATTCGAATCCAAGTGGTCTCCTTCCACTGGATTATTATGCATACTTTCGCCAACTCCGGGAGAATTCGTTGTTGAATTAACATCTACAATATTTTGAGGAATTTCCAAGTCATCATTATGCTTCGAAGATTCAGAGTGATGATTATCATTCGCATGAACTTCAGCATCCACAGCCCTGTCAGGAATACCAAAAATTAAATCATAATCAAAGTCAGATGAATTTGATTCTTCAGTTTCATCAAATGATTCATTAATAATTGGTTTTTGTTCAAATTGATTTTCAACTTGTTTGACATAATAATCATCGAAAGTAAGATTGAATGTCTCTTCGACTTTTCTTGTGCGCTTATTTAACACTTTGTATGCAACCGAATTGTGCGAATATCCCAAAAATATGCCTTCGTCAGCTTTAGCTTGAAATTTTGAAAGGCTATCTTTAAGATTCATTATAAAACACCTGCAACCAAAAACATGAAAGAATTTGACATTAGGTTTTCGGTTATTTATGATTTCATACGGAGTGATATTGAATCGACGATGAATGAAAGATCGATTTTGAGTGAAACAAGCTGTCGAAACTGCTTCAGCCCATAGATATTGAGGGAGATTCGCATATGTCAACATAGTTCTTGCTGCTTCGCAAACTGACCTATTTTGTCTTTCAACAACACCATTTTGCTGAGGTGTATAGGGCGAAGAGAAGTTATGCGAAATCCCTTTTTCTGTTAAGTACGAATCCAACACTTTGTTCTTAAACTCAGATCCATTATCACTTTTGATCTTTCGAACATTTTTCTTCAAACTCATCTCAATCTTCTTAATAAACTCGATCATTGTTTGAGCAACCTCAGATTTTAACCTGAGAAAATATACCCAAGTAAATCGTGAAAAATCATCAATAATAACCAAAATGTACCGTTTCTTGTTGAGAGTTTCAACAGTCGATGGTCCACAAAGGTCAATGTGAAGAAGTTCCAATGGTTCCACAATTATCGAATCTATCACAATTGGATGTCCTTTCCTGTGCTGTTTCCCTTGTTCACAAGCTGCACACAATGTATCATTGTCAAATTTTAGTACGGGTAAACCGCAAACAAGATCATCAACAACCAATTTATTCAAATTTCGAAAGTTTAAATGTGATAAACGTCGATGCCATAACCAGCTGATGTCTGAGGAAGCTTTCGAAAGTAAGCACACTGAGGGTTTACCAATGATTGGTTTGATATCAAGAGTAAACATGTCACCATGTCGTTTGGACTTGAGCAAAACTTCGTTTGTTTCAACCTTTGAGATAATACTCCCTTCTTCGTTAAACACCACTTGATTGCCAGTGCCCACAACAAGTTGTGAAACACTTATCAAGTTATGTTGAAGACCTTCGACATAAGCAACACGATTAACAGTGAACTTTCCATTCGTGACTTTGCCATAACCTTTCACTTGGCACTTGTGATTATTTTCAAACTTCACAACTCCTGCGTTTTCCAAGCTTCGATCTCTCAGATTTTTCTTTCGTCCTGTCATGTGACGTGAGCAACCACTATCGATATACCATTTCTCATCATATTGCTCGTCACATAGTACCTGCGATCAATGAAAGAATTTAGGTACCCAAGGCTGTTTGGGTCCTTGGAAATTAGTTTTGAAAACAGAATGAAATGAAGAACTTTTAACCCAATCACAAACTTTAGTTTTGAGACTATCAATTTGTTGGATAAGGTGTCTAAGTCCCTAACTTATTTGGTATATACTTGACCCGACCCGGCATGGTCCATTTGGGTTGCACTTCACCCAAACTATTTATATGGATAACATTATGAGAAGAGTATATTTGCGGCGTACTAATATATTATAAGTTATAATATATTACTATGAAATTGTATTATTTAATTAGTATTGATCTTAAATTAATTATGAATTAATTTAGTGATCATAAGGTGACTAATTAAATAATGGGCTATTGTACTTATATAGTGTGGGCTAACACTCATAAGGAAATAGGCTAAGCTTGAATGGGAGTCCATGGATGATCCATGGAGCTTTTAACCCATGGATCCTTGGAATAGGAAAAGACATGGGTTATTAGGGTTTGCATGGTTCATAACCCTAATCATCTACACTATATAAAGAGGCTTATAGTGCTTGAAAAGACATAATGTGTGTGTGTGCATAAGGTGTGGCCGATTTCTAGAGTATTAGAGTGCTCTCTCATAATTTTTCCAAGTTTGTGGTGATTTGTGATTTCCATTTGAGGCATTCATATTATTGGTGCTTGGCTCTCAAACTCCCAAGGAATCAACTCACTAACAAAGGTATGTAATTCTTCTAGTATCTTTTATGTTTAAAAGTACCCCATGAATGCTAGATAGGTTATGAACCTTGGAAAATCATTTTGCATGTATTTTAGACAAACATAGATCCAAGGTTTCTAGGGTTGCATGAACACCTTAGGAGTGTTAGTTTGCTCAAAACCCAACACAATTAAGTCCACATCATTATTTAAAGGAACAGAAACATAAGTCTTTGTTAGTTTGGGATTGTCACTGACACATGCCTTCGTCTTTTTAGATTGTGTATGATCATTCTTTTCTTTCGAAACCGGTTGCCAAGTTTTTACCGAAACATTCGAATCTTTTGAAGATGAGCTTTCAGTTGACGAATTATTCACATAATTCTCATAGGCTTCGTGAATTTGTTGTTGAGAATATTTCCTTGATTGATATTTTCGTCCTTTTTCCTTCAAGCCAATGATCGATGTTTTTGTCATGAGACAACCCATTTGTGTACGAAACTTTTAAGGTTTGTTTTCCTTTAGGATTTGGAAAATTCGATTTTTGTGGGAAGAAATCAACATTTGATTTAGGTCGAAATGCCATGGCGTATCGACTTCCATCATTGTTTCCAAGACTTCGATTTTGAGAAAATCGCTTTGGAGATTTTTGTTTTTGAGAAAACTGTGTTTGTTGATTAGAAGAAAATTGTTGTTGTGATGGTTGATTTTGAACATTCTTTGAGGTATTTTTGTTATCTTTTGAAAATGATGAGTTTGAAACTTTCGAAGAATTTGTTTTTGGATGAATTTTAGATTTAGCTTTATTTGCTTGGGCGGGATTTAGCTTTTGATCTGAATGAATTTCTGAATGAGAAGACTTGTTCTCAACAGATTTAATCTTTGTGTTTTCAGTTGTTTTCAAATTCAAACCATTTTGTTGTTTTTGAAACTCCATGGTTTGCCAAAAAATCTTCTTTTGAGCTTGTCTTTTTGAAATTGCATTTTCTTTTGAAAACTTGTCAATTTGTTCTTTAAATTCTTTGGAATTTAATTTGACAACAGTTTCATTTTCCACAACAACCTCTTTTGTAACTTCTTTCACAATTTTCGATTTTTCAACCCATTTGCGTTGTGGTTTGTGTCTTTGAAAAACATATGAATTCTTTGTTAGATTATTTTCGACAGTGCTTTGATTTGAAAAGAACCCTTCGTTTGTTGTTTTTTTGTTGTCATCTTCGACTATTTTGTTGAATTTTGGTTTAATGTTCTCAACATTTCTAGTGGTGACAAACACTTGATTTGGAAAAACAACATCATCAGTACACTTGAAATTCGGATACACCACTTGATTTGTTTCCAAATAATGGGCTCCTTTTTCAGACAACACTTTGTCGAAAGTTTCCGTGTCCCCAAATACTTGATCAACAACAACACGTGGAATTTTAGTTTCTTTCGAATCTTTATTTGATGAGACCTTTTTGTCCGAATTGTCATCATCATTTTCATCATCACTGCTATCCGTTTGACTATCACGGATATCCACAAACTCAGAATCACAAACTTTCGAAGTTGAAGGCTTGTCAATGTCAATCTTAACCATCAAATCCTTAAGTTTTTCTTTTCCTTTAGATTTTGATGCAACATTAATGACAGACAACTGAGAACAATCAACATCCTCAATTTCACTAATTTCGCTAATATTGTCAAAGTTATCTTCGATATCGGCAAAATTAGATTGAGAATCAGATGTTGAATTTTCAGTCTTTTTCAAAATTTTGATTTGTTCTGATTTTGTCAAAGTATCATTCACAATGTTAACTAGTTCATTTGAATCAAGACATTCGTCAATTTTGACAATTCCATAAGTATATCTATCATCAGGAATTTTGTCAAACTCAGCAATATTTTTCTCACAATCATACGAAATATTATCAACCTTCGCTCTCTCATATGCTAGAAAAGGTAATAATTTCCTATGTTGTTCCTTGCTAATATCACATGAATGATGCAATGCAGTTAATTTGCCATATAGACGTTTAGCAGAATTGCAGTAGATATTTCGTTGAGCTAACAAAAGTTTTACATCACTAGACAACGAATCTCGATCACACATAATGTTTGTTATTTGCAATTCTAAACATTCTATCTTGACAACTTTCGAATCTAACTTCTTCTGTGTCTCTAACAACTGATTGCTTAATTTCTTAGCTTCATTGCTAGCAGAAACAACCAAATTATCGAAATAAGCAACAGTATCATCAAAAGCAACAATTTCAGAATCATATGCACTTAAAGGAATATTGAAAGATTGAAGAATATTACGTACCTTTGTTGTCATTGGAGACTTATCAGCAGACTTTGACACAAAGCAACAACCCTTGACCTCTTCGTCTGAATCTTCCTCCAGCTTCGCATACATGGCCCCATGCGTAGGATTACGCATTTCCTCATCATCGGAGCCCGAAGACTAGATTTGACATGTGCCATCATTCTCCTGTTCACCTTGAGCCACCAAAGACAAATTTTTCGCCTTCGTACGCACCTCTTCCAACCTCTCCACATAATACGCCTCATCTTTCACTCTATTCTTTTTCTCATCTTTCTTTCGAAGCATGCAATCATTTGCTAGATGATTGGCTCCATTGCAATAATGACAATCCATACCAGAATCTCCTTTCAATTTCTTCTCTTTCTTCTCCTCAGCACCCTTCGCATCATTCTTCTCATACTTCTTCTCTTCTCCTGCTGCCTTGTTCACGAAACTTCCTTTTCCCTCACTTTGCTTCACCTTCGAATTAAACGGTTTCTTGAAAAACTTTTTGACTCGGTTGTTTGAGTAATAAGCAATTGCCTCATCATCCGAATTCATGAGAAACCCCTCTTCATCATCAGAATCACCTTTTTCGACAGTTTCCTTTTCAGACACTTTAGAGACAAGTGCTAATGGAGGTAATGCACCACATAACTCCCTAATGCATCGTTTTTCAAGTTTCTTCATACAAACCTTTCTTTGAGATTATTCCAGATGTCCTTTGCAGTTGTACAACTTCTGACATAGTTATACACAACTGGAGGTAATGCACCACGTAACTCCCTAATGCATCGTTTTTCAAGTTTCTTCATACGAACATTTTGATCTTCCACACTCGTAGTACCAGACGA
Source organism: Lactuca virosa (assembly GCF_052849685.1). Taxonomy (NCBI): domain Eukaryota; kingdom Viridiplantae; phylum Streptophyta; class Magnoliopsida; order Asterales; family Asteraceae; genus Lactuca; species Lactuca virosa. The sequence goes on along the minus strand of NC_136427.1, from coordinate 254,338,568 downwards.
CGATCCAATTGGTTGAAGATTCGTCGGAAGAGTAACATTTCCTGAGATGCAAGACCAAAGCTCTTCATCGATTCCATTCAAGTAATCTTGCATACGATCAGACCACTGATCATAGTATTCCGGAATGAGCATAGGAATCTTAGTTGAAAATCCTAGCAGATGAGAGTATGAATTCATCGAGTTGAGATTGAAGTTCGCCATTGATGTACGGAAGAAATTTTTTGAGAGTTTTTGAGAAATCAAAGAGAATTTGAAAGCAAATTGTTGAATTGATCAAAAAAATGAAGTAGAATACTCGATTCAACAAATCAGTTGCAGAATCAAATCACAATTGAAGATCTAGAACGCTTTTTCACGTCAAAAGGTGCGGAACTTTTCGAACCAGAAATTTGATTCAAAAACCTTTTGAAACATAGTGAAAATTAGATCTCAGATCATGATTCCTGCTCTGATACCAATTGATGAAGTGTAGAATCAAGTATGAATCAAATCAGAGTAATCAGAATATAGTGTCACACCCCCAAACCAAGGATGGCGGAAACGTCCGGGGGTGGAGGACTTCATGTATAGTATCACAACAACGAGTATAATAGTGCTCAAAGTAAATACAACCATCATAGATATAATTGAAAAAGTTACACCATAGTATTTGTTTACATGTTTCAAATCAATTACACTATGATGACAAAATGAGATGTTTGACGATTTAACGTCCCATCCTCAAACCTGTTAATTTCCTGTTTCACTGATTTCCTGAGAATACAAGTAGTTTTGAAAAAGTGTCAACAATTAAGTTGGTGAGTTCATAAGAGTTTTATTCGAGAAAGAAGCCATTTTCCTTGTAAAAGCGATAGAGTATGACTCTAGAAAATTCATTATTTTCTTTATTAAGTGCGAAATGAACGCTCCTATGTTATGCAATAATGTACCCTAGAAAGACCCGTAGATTCCTTCTATAATCACCCAGCGTATATAAGTTATATAAAATTTAAGTTAAATAAACCGTCGAATATAATGGGTCTGTCCTAGGTCCACAACCAAACAAGGAACAGGAAGTAAGGCGAGCCCACCAATTCTAAGTCGATTTCGACTAAATTCATATATAACTCTAACATGTACACTGAGCAATTACAGCTGAAGTCTAACAATTCTAGATGAAACGTAGTTTTAATATCATGAAAGCCATTTAGTGTAAACCTGGTACTTTATAATGTATATTTCAAGAAAAATCCCTTATTTTTCTTATAAAAAGTTATGTAGCCTTAAATCCCAAGACCGAGAATATGTGTGTGTTTTGTAGTTTTAAATAGATAAAACCCCTTTTCAAAGTAGAATTTTCCCTGTAAACTTGAAAGATTGTTAACACCCTATGTGAGTCGTTATAACCATACTACAACGAGAATTAACCTGCAACAACGTTTTCCAGACGTCAAGATCCTATAACTCTTGTCACCCGCAGACCTGCAGGTCCGGCTGTAGCTAGCAGCGAGGTGTGGGGTGTCAATCCCAATATAGATCTATACACAATTATCACGCTCTCCCTACAAGAGACTCTGGTTATAACTTACAGGAATTTGAACCCGTACTCTAAGAGTACGATGAAAGAATTGTCTCACAACTTACGTTAACTAGTTTACATATAGTTTGAGTATAAAACCTCTTCCGTGGTGGAAGTGAAATCACCTTTTATGAATAAATTAGTGATATGAAATCCATAAACATTACTATTATACTTTATCATATAGTGTTTGAAAAAGCCATTTGTTTTGAGAGTAAAACCTTTTCTGTGGTGTGCTTTTATCGTAAACTCCATAAACTATATTTATTGTAGTTTATTATATGTGTTCGAAATGAATGGAAAAACCTTATCATGTATGACTAATTTCTGTTTATGATGATAAACTAACAAGAAATACATTCAACATTTAGAAACTTATTGTTATGCACTTTGCTCAACATACTACAAAGTGTTGTTAATATCGTAAACTATGTAAGTAGTCTTTAACTTATCTGCACTGTTTTAGAAAAGTCATAGAATAATCATACGAAGTCGAAAACTGAATCCGTAAACTCTGAGAGTTTAGAAAATGTGTCTAATTTATTCATAATTTTTATTATGATTTTTAGAAGTCCCTAACTTGTGTAAAAATGTTCATATTCACAGACTGGTCCGAATTCGTTTCTGAAATGATAGACAGTTTTGTAAAAATCACCATAAATTGTAGAAAAATCGTATGGAGATGTGAAAGTAGTCATTTTAAAGGTATGAACATGAACTATTTGCATATTAAACAGTTTTGAAAGATATTAAGTTTAAGATGGTCAAAACAGTCCATGAATAGGACTCAACTTTTCTGATGAAAGATGTTGTTTGAATTTAGTTAAGTTTTTGGTATTTTAACTTGTATTCCCCCCCTAAAACTTGAAGAAAACATGAAAATGTAGGGGTATGAAATCACCTTGAGTGATCTCTTAAGATGGATGATGAAGAGAAGAAGTTTCCAAGTCAAGAACACTTGGGAGATACTTGAAGATTCGAAGATCCTAAGCACAAATATGATGATATTTGTATAAGAGATTCATGATTTGAGTGAAAGAGTGTAGAGTATTCAAATGTAGGATGAATTTACTTACCAAGACTGAAGTGAAAAGCTCAAGAGTAACCTTGTAATCTTGAGTTCTAGAGAGGGAAAGAGAGAGAGATGTTTGCTCTTTGGTGAGAGAGTGAGTAAAGTGGAAGGAGAGAGATGATTTTTCAGCTTTTGATGAACCTTTATAGCTGGAAGAGGGGTGTCAAAGGACAAATAGTAGACTAGGTAGGGGGAATAGTGACTGAGGGTTGTACTATGAAGGTATGGGGGGTTGCTTGTGTCATAAACTTATAGAAAGTCAACACTCTATCACAAAATCTAACTTAATAGATTTTATTCTTGGACAAGGATTTCCCCCTAAATATGATTAATATATGATAATATAGGGTCCCTTAAATCAAAACACGAGTTTGGGTGAAAATCCCGCGTTCAAATCACGAAAAACAGGCTTAAAACGAAGTTGGGGTCAAAAACCGGGAAAAAGAGTGAAAATTCCGAAGTCTGGCCGAAGTTTCGGTCCTGAGAGGGTTAGAACCGAAGGCTGGTTCGGTTCTAGAGTGAGGTTCGGTTCTTAAGCTAGTTTCGGTTCAAATGAGAGGTTCGGCTCCTTAAGAGGGTTCGACTCCTTAAAGCTGTTTTTCGCATAAACTTCCGTTTTCGAGCGGTTTTCGACTAAATCAAGGGTCGGGATGCCCTGAGTGATTATAAAAAGTTGAGAGATATTTTGAGAGAGATTTGAGAGAGATTTCACCTACTTGGAGAGATTTCACATACTTATAGAGATTTGGGAGAGATTTCACATACTTAGAGAGATTTGGGAGAGATTTCACATACTTAGAGAGATTTCACATACTTAGAGAGATTTGAGAGAGATTTCACCTACTTGGAGAGATTTCACATACTTAGAGAGATTTGGGAGAGATTTCACATACTTAGAGAGATTTGGGAGAGATTTCACATACTTAGAGAGATTTGGGAGAGATTTCACATACTTAGAGAGATTTGGGAGAAATTTAACATACTTAGAGAGATTTGGGAGAGATTTCACATACTTGGAGAGATTTCACATACTTAGAGATATTTCGTTTGAGACCTTTTTGGATGCTTAACTTCGCTACGCAAGGTGTGTAAACCCCGTTAAGCCTTGTTATGAATGTTATACGCCCCGAGGGGTATGGGATAGTGTTTTACCAAGTAGTTTAATCACTTATCCTGATTAGGGTTTGAGAATTCTCAACATATGGATTTTTCAAGTGATAACTTCTTATTAAAATAGCAAGTTGTACAGTAGTAACATAATGTATACCCTAATATGAAAGGTTAATTGAGTTGACCGGTTTGACTTGTTGACTTTATTTGACTTTGACTTGACCAGAAATTGACGGTTGTCACATCATCCCCCCGTTAGAAGGAATTTCGTCCGAAAATTAGCACTTTGACCGGGACTTCGAGAGTTCGGGAAAAATGCGGGTATTTTTGTTTCATCTGGTCTTCGCGTTCCTAGGTGAACTCGGGTCCTCGTTTTACGTTCCAACGGACCTTCACAATAGGGATGCGACTTTGATTTCGTCGGGAGGTATCACAAGAGTCTTGTCAGACATACATTTATTAAAATTTGACGCGTAGATGGTTGGATGTACAATATTAGGTTCTTGTGGCAGTTGGAGTTTGTATGCTACCGGGCCAATCCTAGCGAGGATTTCGAATGGCCCGCTGTACCTTGGATTTAGTTTCTCATGCTTACCGAGACATATCATTATTTTCAACGGTGAGGCCTTTAACAGAACTCGGTCACCAACCCGCAATTTCGAGGGTTTGCGTCACTTATCTATGTAGCTCTTTTGTCGGTTTCGAGATGCTTTCAGCCTTTCTCGAATTTATACTAAGTCATAAGTAATAACTTCTCCTCGGAGCGCTGCATAGGGCATGCTTTAGTGTTTCTCGTTTGATTAGATCGGTAGGGAGCATATGGGTTCGGTTTACACGACTAGACTTATTCGGATGGTAGAACGTTCACTCGCACTCCTGGGTAGCCTTTTCCCAAAGTTCCTGGTAGGACTCGTACCTGGTCCATCCATCTTTAACTTGCGCATATAGGTCGTATGTAATTAAGGTTGGTAAGACAGTTGGACGGGTGGCTCTGCCCTAAGTCCACAACCAGACAAGGAACAGGAAATAGGGCGGGAACACGCATCCAATGTCCGTAGAATCTTAATTATATATTGTCCTCGTGTATACACTTAGTAGTGATAGACTAATCGTATTCGTCCCAAGCTTCTGTGCTTGATCTTGACCTGCTATACAAGTGATATTCTCGAAGGGTTTACTAGGAATAACTTGAAAAGGTTCGGAAGGTATAATACTCCTCTGGTGAGTGTTTTGGGGTTTCGCAGCGAGAGATGACCCGGAGGTCCGTGTCGGATTTGCATTTATGAAAGGCGAGGGTTTCGATATTCAGTGGGTTAAGTGAAGGGTCTTTTCGTAGCCGTTTAATCGGGAAGGTGAGGACTATACCAATCGAAATCGAATGACGACAACCGATCTTTTAGGTAAAACATGTGTTAAGTTGTATTCGTAAGAGATATTCGTTAGAGTGATAGTGCATCCTGTGTTTCTTTTCAGTGTGTTCCGTTTTGATCGATGTTATTGCTACTGCAAATGATTCATACCACAGCAGTTAGTATTGGTAGTAAGTGTGTTCTGATAGCTAGTAATGATACCTTATATCATGATCCCCGACAGATCATTCTATGATTGATCGGTATATGCAAGTCGTATGTAATTTGGTATTGATGAAATCGTCGAGTGAGTGGCTCTACCCTAACCCCACTACTAGACATGGAACAGGAATCAGGACGGAATTATTCGCTTTAAGTCTTTAGTATTTTGATTATAATTAACCCTGATGTATACACAAAGTCATCACAGCTCACCGGTAATGATCCTAAGGTCATATATGAGTGTCTTTGATTTGATTTGAACGAGAGAGTATTTTAACTACTTTTTAAAAGACGGTAATTTTAGCAAACATACCAAATTCATTACAAACATATGGTACTTAAACGTTTTTCTTGTTGGAAACATTACAAAAGTCTTAATAAGGTTTCCTTTTTGCTCCTGCTGGTTTGTTTGTCACACTCCTCCTGCTCCCCCGTCATTCTTCTCAGTTGGACAGTCTCTCTTGAAGTGTCCCATTCCACCCCATAGGTGGCATACTGGACTTACACTGGTATTGGGGATTGAAGCGATGCGTTGGGTCTGGGTCCTGCAGAAGCGGGAAGTATGTCCGTTCTTGTTGCAGTTTTTACAGTGCGGCACCCGGCAAACCCCATTGTGATGGTAGCCACACTTGTTACACTTTGGGAGTGTTCCCATATATGGTCTGACCGGTGCTTGAGTAACAGGCGTTGTGGCTAGTGTCGAGGCATGAGTTGTGACGGCCGTTGTAATTACAGGGACAGCCACGGTTTGTTGTCTTTTAGCGCGTTTTTGAGATAGGTTGCGCTTCTTTTTGTCCCAAAACTCTCGTTTCTTGTTCTTAGGTTTGTGGCCTGAGGCGCCTTCGTTGGTGGACACCCGCTGGTGTTCTCGACTGTTATTGCGGTTAGTATTGCCGACATCGCCTTCACCTCTGCTGGGGTTGTTAGCATTGAGTTGTGCCATGACGGCTGTCACGACTGCCGTGACCGCAGCTTGAAAAGTAGCAGAGTCTATCTGCAGGATTGCTGCCTTGCTTGTTGGTTGGTTACCTTCTTGTGAAGACATAACCCTGTTGCATGGGGAGAAACGATGTCGTGAGTGGGGATGATTATCTCTAGTTATATCCTTATCATTTATATACATATATATATATATATATATATATATATATATATATAAATTTTGCATTTTACTGAACTATTCTCGATGTTTCTGCTAACGTTCCTGAGACGGAGTTATGGTAGTGGGTAGAAGTAGGTTTTGTACGGGCGTTAAGTTTTACCCATCCTAGGATTATGTTTGTCCAAACACGCTTAGCTGAGGAGTTCTGATGGGATCTGGGGCATTAGTGCTGGTATGACCGCACCCTATGGGTCTACGAAAAGGCACCTTTCAACCATGAGGTTTAATAAGGCGAGATGATAATGAGTCTTGAATAAGGGTTTATACGTCGGGAGTTATCTCGCTAAGTTTATCTTAGTTCTGAGTGTATCGTGTTTCAATTTTTATGGTGTTCTGAAAACAATTCATAATGAGAGTCTATATGAAATAAACTTATGAATTTTTGGTAGTATTGCTCCCAATGAAATAATACGCACATTTGTATGTTTCTAGCATATTTAGTTTTAGAGAAAATTTTGTGCCTGATGCAGGTCTACACCACATCATTGCAAGGAAAAGTTTGGACCGCAAATAAATCTCTCGACTAGTGTAATTACTAACTCGTAGGGTCGGGCCTACACATGGAGGGGAGTAGCACCAACGCATACTCATAGACCTAATCTACAAGGTCTTGTGAGTAACATGAACTCTGCTCAGGATAATACGTCCCCAGTGGTGCTTGAAACGAAGCCGATGCGTCCTGTAGTTCTGCCAACCTATGCTCGGCTGCGACCACTCTCTCTTCGAGTGTCGAGTGTCTATCTTGATACTCCTTTGCCTTCGCCTGAGCGGAGATAAGGTCCTTAATGAGTTGGTCTCTGAAATAGCAGTCTCTTTCTAAGTCTCGAGTTTGTGAGATGGTAGCGTCTGTAGTAACACGCAGTTCCCGAACTCGATTCACAGTCTCCCTGTTTTGGTCCTCGATGGTTGAGGTTACTGCAACCTTGTTGGTCCCCAAATGGCGATTGCTGTTGCTGATGGGGACTCCACCCCTCGATCAATGCTGCCCAACGGGGCACAGGTTCGATGTAGTCGAAACGGTTCGCAAGAGCCCTGGCTATGAAAGGAGAGTTGTCGACCTATGGCTCCACCTCCGACTCTTTTCCTCATCACCCACTAACTCTCTGGGTTCGGAAAGTAGGGTCTCCTGGTAAGCAAAATCTTGCCATGATGTCCGTGCGAGAATAGGGGTGAGGTAAGAGGCATATAATAATCATATTCCTATAAATACTTATAGGGGTTTGATCCTCCTTAGTTACTTCTATAATGACATGGTGCATACCAGTTACATATAACAAAAGATATGATAGACCTTCGAATAAGTGATCATACTCCAAAACCACAACCAAACAAGGAACAGGAAGTGAAGCAACGATCACAGATTCTAAGTCTATGATATCTAAGTTATATATAACTTTGGCGTATCCACTTAGTGATTGTAGATCTACTAGCAAGAATCTGTTTAGTTTTCACATAAGTTATAGTACCAAAAAATACTCCTATAGTATTTTTTAAATGTTATGTTTGGTTCTTAACGATTTTCTTGTATGGGTGTTGGTAAGTTGATAGACTTGTTGTCCACTATTACTATCCCCCGGCACATACTAGTCACTTCTCGGACGAATATAGTTGATCAGGCTATATTCCTCCCAGACTTGATTGCATATCCCAGGGCATATTCACATTGCACAACTCCTCTATTTTTAACTTTTGTATTGTCCTAGATATGATACTACACTAGTATGTATGCATGCACTCATACTTTTAACAAGAAACTATTTATTTCTAAAAGTATAGTTATTTGAAAATGTTTAATCAGAGACTTTAGTCCCGATGCATTTATAGTTTGTATATCTTATGTGATTCGATATACTTAGTCTTCTCGCTACCTTGAAACCTTTATTTGAGATTATTCCAGATGTCCTTTGCAGTTGTACAACTTCTGACATAGTTATACACAACTGGAGGTAATGCACCACGTAACTCCCTAATGCATCGTTTTTTAAGTTTCTTCATACGAACATTTTGATCTTCCACACTTGTAGTACCAGACGACGATCCAATTGGTTGAAGATTCGTCGGAAGAGTAACATTTCCTGAGATGCAAGACCAAAGCTCTTCATCGATTCCATTCAAGTAATCTTGCATACGATCAGACCACTGATCATAGTATTCCGGAATGAGCATAGGAATCTTAGTTGAAAATCCTAGCAGATGAGAGTATGAATTCATCGAGTTGAGATTGAAGTTCGCCATTGATGTACGGAAGAAATTTTTTGAGAGTTTTTGAGAAATCAAAGAGAATTTGAAAGCAAATTGTTGAATTGATCAGAAAAATGAAGTAGAATACTCGATTCAACAAATCAGTTGCAGAATCAAATCACAATTGAAGATCTAGAACGCTTTTTCACGTCAAAAGGTGCGGAACTTTTCGAACCAGAAATTTGATTCAAAAACCTTTTGAAACATAGTGAAAATTAGATCTCAGATCATGATTCCTGCTCTGATACCAATTGATGAAGTGTAGAATCAAGTATGAATCAAATCAGAGTAATCAAAATATAGTGTCACACCCCCAAACCAAGGATGGCGGAAACGTCCGGGGGTGGAGGACTTCATGTATAGTATTACAACAACGAGTATAATAGTGCTCAAAGTAAATACAACCATCATAGATATAATTGAAAAAGTTACACCATAGTATCTGTTTACATGTTTCAAATCAATTACACTATGATGACAAAATGAGATGTTTGACGATTTAACGTCCCATCCTCAAACCTGTTAATTTCCTGTTTCACTGATTTCCTGAGAATACAAGTAGTTTTGAAAAAGTGTCAACAATTAAGTTGGTGAGTTCATAAGAGTTTTATTCGAGAAAGAAGCCATTTTCCTTGTAAAAGCGATAGAGTATGACTCTAGAAAATTCATTATTTTCTTTATTAAGTGCGAAATGAACGCTCCTATGTTATGCAATAATGTACCCTAGAAAAGACCCGTAGATTCCTTCTATAATCACCCAGCGTATATAAGTTATATAAAATTTAAGTTAAATAAATCGTCGAATATAATGGGTCTGCCCTAGGTCCACAACCAAACAAGGAACAGGAAGTAAGGCGGGCCCACCAATTCTAAGTCGATTGCGACTAAATTCATATATAACTCTAACATGTACACTGAGCAATTACAACTGAAGTCTAACAATTCTAGATGAAACGTAGTTTTAATATCATGAAAGCCATTTAGTGTAAACCTGGTACTTTATAATGTATATTTCAAGAAAAATCCCTTATTTTTCTTATAAAAAGTTATGTAGCCTTAAATCCCAAGACCGAGAATATGTGTGTGTTTTGTACTTATAATGCTTATAATAGTAATGTGTTCCCAAAGAAAATCCAATATTTTCCTTATAAAAGTTATGTAGCCTTAAATCCCAAGACCGAGAATATGTGTGTGTTTTGTAGTTTTAAATAGATAAAACCCCTCTTCAAAGTAGAATTTTCCCTGTAAACTTGAAAGATTGTTAACACCCTATGTGAGTCGTTATAACCATACTACAACGAGAATTAACCTGCAACAACGTTTTCCAGACGTCAAGATCCTATAACTCTTGTCACCCGCAGACCTGCAGGTCCGGCTGTAGCTAGCAGCGAGGTGTGGGGTGTCAATCCCAATATAGATCTATACACAATTATCACGCTCTCCCTACAAGAGACTCTGGTTATAACTTACAGGAATTTGAACCCGTACTCTAAGAGTACGATGAAAGAATTGTCTCACAACTTACGTTAACTAGTTTACATATAGTTTGAGTATAAAACCTCTTCCGTGGTGGAAGTGAAATCACCTTTTATGAATAAATTAGTGATATGAAATCCATAAACATTACTATTATACTTTATCATATAGTGTTTGAAAAAGCCATTTGTTTTGAGAGTAAAACCTTTTCTGTGGTGTGCTTTTATCGTAAACTCCATAAACTATATTTATTGTAGTTTATTATATGTGTTCGAAATGAATGGAAAAACCTTATCATGTATGACTAATTTCTATTTATGATGATAAACTAACAAGAAATACATTCAACATTTAGAAACTTATTGTTATGCACTTTGCTCAACATACTACAAAGTGTTGTTAATATCGTAAACTATGTAAGTAGTCTTTAACTTATCTGCACTGTTTTAGAAAAGTCATAGAATAATCATACGAAGTCGAAAACTGAATCCGTAAACTCTGAGAGTTTAGAAAATGTGTCTAATTTATTCATAATTTTTATTATGATTTTTCGAAGTCCCTAACTTGTGTAAAAATGTTCATATTCACAGACTGGTCCGAATTCGTTTCTGAAATGATAGACAGTTTTGTAAAAATCACCATAAATTGTAGAAAAATCGTATGGAGATGTGAAAGTAGTCATTTTAAAGGTATGAACCTGAACTATTTGCATATTAAACAGTTTTGAAAGATATTAAGTTTAAGATGGTCAAAACAGTCCATGAATAGGACTCAACTTTTCTGATGAAAGATGTTGTTTGAATTTAGTTAAGTTTTTGGTATTTTAACTTGTATTCCCCCCCCTAAAGCTTGAAGAAAACATGAAAATGTAGGGGTATGAAATCACCTTGAGTGATCTCTTAAGATGGATGATGAAGAGAAGAAGTTTCCAAGTCAAGAACACTTGGGAGATACTTGAAGATTCGAAGATCCTAAGCACAAATATGATGATATTTGTATAAGAGATTCATGATTTGAGTGAAAGAGTGTAGAGTATTCAAATCTAGGATGAATTTACTTACCAAGACTGAAGTGAAAAGCTCAAGAGTAACCTTGTAATCTTAAGTTCTAGAGAGGGAAAGAGAGAGAGAGATGTTTGCTCTTTGGTGAGAGAGTGAGTAAAGTGGAAGGAGAGAGATGATTTTTCAGCTTTTGATGAACCTTTATAGTTGGAGGAGGGGTGTCAAAGGACAAATAGTAGACTAGGTAGGGGGAATAGTGACTGAGGGTTGTACTATGAAGGTATGGGGGGTTGCTTGTGTCATAAACTTATAGAAAGTCAACACTCTATCACAAAATCTAACTTAATAGATTTTATTCTTGGACAAGGATTTCCCCCTAAATATGATTAATATATGATAATATAGGGTCCCTTAAATCAAAACACGAGTTTGGGTGAAAATCCTGCGTTCAAATCACGAAAAACAGGCTTAAAACGAAGTTGGGGTCAAAAACCGGGAAAAAGAGTGAAAATTCCGAAGTCTGGCCGAAGTTTCGGTCCTGAGAGGGTTAGAACCGAAGGCTGGTTCGGTTCTAGAGTGAGGTTCGGTTCTTAAGCTAGTTTCGGTTCAAATGAGAGGTTCGGCTCCTTAAGAGGGTTCGACTCCTTAAAGCTGTTTTTCGCATAAACTTTCGTTTTCGAGCGGTTTTCGACTAAATCAAGGGTCGGGATGCCCTGAGTGATTATAAAAAGTTGAGAGATATTTTGAGAGAGATTTGGGAGAGATTTCACCTACTTGGAGAGATTTCACATACTTATAGAGATTTGGGAGAGATTTCACATACTTAGAGAGATTTGGGAGAGATTTCACATACTTAGAGAGATTTCACATACTTAGAGAGATTTGAGAGAGATTTCACCTACTTGGAGAGATTTCACATACTTAGAGAGATTTGGGAGAGATTTCACATACTTAGAGAGATTTGGGAGAGATTTCACATACTTAGAGAGATTTGGGAGAGATTTCACATACTTAGAGAGATTTGGGAGAAATTTAATATACTTAGAGAGATTTGGGAGAGATTTCACATACTTGGAGAGATTTCACATACTTAGAGATATTTCGTTTGAGACCTTTTTGGATGCTTAACTTCGCTACGCAAGGTGTGTAAACCCCGTTAAGCCTTGTTATGAATGTTATACGCCCCGAGGGGTATGGGATAGTGTTTTACCAAGTAGTTTAATCACTTATCCTGATTAGGGTTTGAGAATTCTCAACATATGGATTTTTCAAGTGATAACTTCTTATTAAAATAGCAAGTTGTACAGTAGTAACATAATGTATACCCTAATATGAAAGGTTAATTGAGTTGACCGGTTTGACTTGTTGACTTTATTTGACTTTGACTTGACCAGAAATTGACGGTTGTCACATCATCCCCCCGTTAGAAGGAATTTCGTCCCAAAATTAGCACTTTGACCGGGACTTCGAGAGTTCGAGAAAAATGCGGGTATTTTTGTTTCATCTGGTCTTCGCGTTCCTAGGTGAACTCGGGTCCTCGTTTTACGTTCCAACGGACCTTCACAATAGGGATGCGACTTTGATTTCGTCGGGAGGTATCACAAGAGTCTTGTCAGACATACATTTATTAAAATTTGACGCGTAGATGGTTGGATGTACAATATTAGGTTCTTGTGGCAGTTGGAGTTTGTATGCTACCGGGCCAATCCTAGCGAGGATTTCGAATGGCCCGCTGTACCTTGGATTTAGTTTCTCATGCTTACCGAGACATATCATTATTTTCAACGGTGAGGCCTTTAACAGAACTCGGTCACCAACCCGCAATTTCGAGGGTTTGCGTCACTTATCTATGTAGCTCTTTTGTCGATTTCGAGATGCTTTCAGCCTTTCTCGAATTTATACTAAGTCATAAGTAATAACTTCTCCTCGGAGCGCTGCATAGGGCATGCTTTAGTGTTTCTCGTTTGATTAGATCGGTAGGGAGCATATGGGTTCGGTTTACGCGACTAGACTTATTCGGATGGTAGAACGTTCACTCGCACTCCTGGGTAGCCTTTGCCTAAAGTTCCTGGTAGGACTCGTACCTAGTCCATCCATCTTTAACTTGCGCATATAGGTCGTATGTAATTAAGGTTGGTAAGACAGTTGGACGGGTGACTCTGCCCCAAGTCCACAACCAGACAAGGAACAGGAAATAGGGCGGGAACACGCATCCAATGTCCGTAGAATCTTAATTATATATTATCCTCGTGTATACACTTAGTAGTGATAGACTAATCGTATTCGTCCCAAGCTTCTGTGCTTGATCTTGACCTGCTATACAAGTGATATTCTCGAAGGGTTTACTAGGAATAACTTGAAAAGGTTCGGAAGGTATAATACTCCTCTGGTGAGTGTTTTGGGGTTTCGCAGCGAGAGATGACCTGGAGGTCCGTGTCGGATTTGCGTTTATGAAAGGCGAGGGTTTCGATATTCAGTGGGTTAAGTGAAGGGTCTTTTCGTAGCCGTTTAATCGGGAAGGTGAGGACTATACCAATCGAAATCGAATGACGACAACCGATCTTTTAGGTAAAACATGTGTTAAGTTGTATTCGTAAGAGATATTCGTTAGAGTGATAGTGCATCCTGTGTTTCTTTTCAGTGTGTTCCGTTTTGATCGATGTTATTGCTACTGCAAATGATTCATACCACAGCAGTTAGTATTGGTAGTAAGTGTGTTCTGATAGCTAGTAATGATACCTTATATCATGATCCCCGACAGATCATTCTATGATTGATCGGTATATGCAAGTCGTATGTAATTTGGTATTGATGAAATCGTCGAGTGAGTGGCTCTACCCTAACCCCACTACTAGACATGGAACAGGAATCAGGACGGAATTATTCGCTTTAAGTCTTTAGTATTTTGATTATAATTAACCCTGATGTATACACAAAGTCATCACAGCTCACCGGTAATGATCCTAAGGTCATATATGAGTGTCTTTGATTTGATTTGAACGAGAGAGTATTTTAACTACTTTTTGAAAGACGGTAATTTTAGCAAACATACCAAATTCATTACAAACATATGGTACTTAAACGGTTTTCTTGTTGGAAACATTACAAAAGTCTTAATAAGGTTTCCTTTTTGCTCCTGCTGGTTTGTTTGTCACACTCCTCCTGCTCCCCCGTCATTCTTCTCAGTTGGACAGTCTCTCTTGAAGTGTCCCATTCCACCGCATAGGTGGCATACTGGACTTACACTGGTATTGGGGATTGAAGCGATGCGTTGGGTCTGGGTCCTGCAGAAGCGGGAAGTATGTCCGTTCTTGTTGCAGTTTTTACAGTGCGGCACCCGGCAAACCCCATTGTGATGGTAGCCACACTTGTTACACTTTGGGAGTGTTCCCATATATGGTCTGACCGGTGCTTGAGTGACAGGCGTTGTGGCTAGTGTCGAGGCATGAGTTGTGACGGCCGTTGTAATTACAGGGACAGCCACGGTTTGTTGTCTTTTAGCGCGTTTTTGAGATAGGTTGCGCTTCTTTTTGTCCCAAAACTCTCGTTTCTTGTTCTTAGGTTTGTGGCCTGAGGCGCCTTCGTTGGTGGACACCCGCTGGTGTTCTCGACTGTTATTGCGGTTAGTATTGCCGACATCGCCTTCACCTCTGCTGGGGTTGTTAGCATTGAGTTGTGCCATGACGGCTGTCACGGCTGCCGTGACCGCAACTTGAAAAGTAGCAGAGTCTATCTGCAGGATTGTTGCCTTGCTTGTTGGTTGGTTACCTTCTTGTGAAGACATAACCCTGTTGCATGGGGAGAAACGATGTCGTGAGTGGGGATGATTATCTCTAGTTATATCCTTATCATTTATATACATATATATATATATATATATATATATATATATATATATATATATATATATATATATATATATATAAATTTTGCATTTTACTGAACTATTCTCGATGTTTCTGCTAACGTTCCTGAGACGGAGTTATGGTAGTGGGTAGAAGTAGGTTTTGTACGGGCGTTAAGTTTTACCCATCCTAGGATTATGTTTGTCCAAACACGCTTAGCTGAGGAGTTCTGATGGGATCTGGGGCATTAGTGCTGGTATGACCGCACCCTATGGGTCTACGAAAAGGCACCTTTCAACCAGGAGGTTTAATAAGGCGAGATGATAATGAGTCTTGAATAAGGGTTTATACGTCGGGAGTTATCTCGCTAAGTTTATCTTAGTTCTGAGTGTATCGTGTTTCAATTTTTATGGTGTTCTGAAAACAATTCATAATGAGAGTCTATATGAAATAAACTTATGAATTTTTGGTAGTATTGCTCCCAATGAAATAATACGCACATTTGTATGTTTCTAGCATATTTAGTTTTAGAGAAAATTTTGTGCCTGATGCAGGTCTACACCACATCATTGCAAGGAAAAGTTTGGACCGCAAATAAATCTCTCGACTAGTGTAATTACTAACTCGTAGGGTCGGGCCTACACATGGAGGGGAGTAGCACCAACGCATACTCATAGACCTAATCTACAAGGTCTTGTGAGTAACATGAACTCTGCTCAGGATAATACGTCCCCAGTGGTGCTTGAAACGAAGCCGATGCGTCCTGTAGTTATGCCAACCTATGCTCGGCTGCGACCACTCTCTCTTCGAGTGTCGAGTGTCTATCTTGATACTCCTTTGCCTTCGCCTGAGCGGAGATAAGGTCCTTAATGAGTTGGTCTCTGAAATAGCAGTCTCTTTCTAAGTCTCGAGTTTGTGAGATGGTAGCGTCTGTAGTAGCACGCAGTTCCCGAACTCGATTCACAGTCTCCCTGTTTTGGTCCTCGATGGTTGAGGTTACTGCAACCTTGTTGGTCCCCAAATGGCGATTGCTGTTGCTGATGGGGACTCCACCCCTCGATCAATGCTGCCCAACGGGGCACAGGTTCGATGTAGTCGAAACGGTTCGCAAGAGCCCTGGCTATGAAAGGAGAGTTGTCGACCTATGGCTCCACCTCCGACTCTTTTCCTCATCACCCACTAACTCTCTGGGTTCGGAAAGTAGGGTCTCCTGGTAAGCAAAATCTTGCCATGATGTCCGTGCGAGAATAGGGGTGAGGTAAGAGGCATATAATAATCATATTCCTATAAATACTTATAGGGGTTTGATCCTCCTTAGTTACTTCTATAATGACATGGTGCATACCAGTTACATATAACAAAAGATATGATAGACCTTCGAATAAGTGATCATACTCCAAAACCACAACCAAACAAGGAACAGGAAGTGAAGCAACGATCACAGATTCTAAGTCTATGATATCTAAGTTATATATAACTTTGGCGTATCCACTTAGTGATTGTAGATCTACTAGCAAGAATCTGTTTAGTTTTCACATAAGTTATAGTACCAAAAAATACTCCTATAGTATTTTTTAAATGTTATGTTTGGTTCTTAATGATTTTCTTGTATGGGTGTTGGTAAGTTGATAGACTTGTTGTCCACTATTACTATCCCCCGACACATTCTAGTCACTTCTCGGACGAATATAGTTGATCAGGCTATATTCCTCCCAGACTTGATTGCATATCCCAGGGCATATTCACATTGCACAAGTCCTCTATTTTTAACTTTTGTATTGTCCTAGATATGATACTACACTAGTATGTATGCATGCACTCATACTTTTAACAAGAAACTATTTATTTCTAAAAGTATAGTTATTTGAAAATGTTTAATCAGAGACTTTAGTCCCGATGCATTTATAGTTTGTATATCTTATGTGATTCGATATACTTAGTCTTCTCGCTACCTTGAAACCTTTATTTGAGATTATTCTAGATGTCCTTTGCAGTTGTACAACTTCTGACATAGTTATACACAACTGGAGGTAATGCACCACGTAACTCCCTAATGCATCGTTTTTTAAGTTTCTTCATATGAACATTTTGATCTTCCACACTCGTAGTACCAGACGACGATCCAATTGGTTGAAGATTCGTCGGAAGAGTAACATTTCCTGAGATGCAAGACCAAAGCTCTTCATCGATTCCATTCAAGTAATCTTGCATACGATCAGACCACTGATCATAGTATTCCGGAATGAGCATAGGAATCTTAGTTGAAAATCCTAGCAGATGAGAGTATGAATTCATCGAGTTGAGATTGAAGTTCGCCATTTATGTACGGAAGAAATTTTTTGAGAGTTTTTGAGAAATCAAAGAGAATTTGAAAGCAAATTGTTGAATTGATCAGAAAAATGAAGTAGAATACTCGATTCAACAAATCAGTTGCAGAATCAAATCACAATTGAAGATCTAGAACGCTTTTTCACGTCAAAAGGTGCGGAACTTTTCGAACCAGAAATTTGATTCAAAAACCTTTTGAAACATAGTGAAAATTAGATCTCAGATCATGATTCCTGCTCTGATACCAATTGATGAAGTGTAGAATCAAGTATAAATCAAATCAGAGTAATCAGAATATAGTGTCACACCCCCAAACCAAGGATGGCGGAAACGTCCGGGGGTGGAGGACTTCATGTAGACTAGGTAGGGGGAATAGTGACTGAGGGTTGTACTATGAAGGTATGGGGGGTTGCTTGTGTCATAAACTTATAGAAAGTCAACACTCTATCACAAAATCTAACTTAATAGATTTTATTCTTGGACAAGGATTTCCCCCTAAATATGATTAATATATGATAATATAGGGTCCCTTAAATCAAAACACGAGTTTGGGTGAAAATCCCGCGTTCAAATCACGAAAAACAGGCTTAAAACGAAGTTGGGGTCAAAAACCGGGAAAAAGAGTGAAAATTCCGAAGTCTGGCCGAAGTTTCGGTCCTGAGAGGGTTAGAACCGAAGGCTGGTTCGGTTCTAGAGTGAGGTTCGGTTCTTAAGCTAGTTTCGGTTCAAATGAGAGGTTCGGCTCCTTAAGAGGGTTCGACTCCTTAAAGCTGTTTTTCGCATACACTTCCGTTTTCGAGCGATTTTCGACTAAATCAAGGGTCGGGATGCCCTGAGTGATTATAAAAAGTTGAGAGAGATTTTGAGAGAGATTTGGGAGAGATTTCACCTACTTGGAGAGATTTCACATACTTATAGAGATTTGGGAGAGATTTCACATACTTAGAGAGATTTGGGAGAGATTTCACATACTTAGAGAGATTTCACATACTTAGAGAGATTTGGGAGAGATTTCACCTACTTGGAGAGATTTCACATAATTAGAGAGATTTGGGAGAGATTTCACATACTTAGAGAGATTTGGGAGAGATTTCACATACTTAGAGAGATTTGGGAGAGATTCCACATACTTGGAGATATTTCACATACTTAGAGAGATTTGGGAGAGATTTAACATACTTAGAGAGATTTGGGAGAGATTTCACATACTTGGAGAGATTTCACATACTTAGAGAGATTTGGGAGAGATTTCGTTTGAGACCTTTTTGGATGCTTAGCTTCGCTACGCAAGGTGTGTAAACCCCGTTAAGCCTTGTTATGAATGTTATACGCCCCCGAGGGGTATGGGATAGTGTTTTACCAAGTAGTTTCATCACTTATCCTGATTAGGGTTTGAGAATTCTCAACATATGGATTTTTCAAGTGATAACTTCTTATTAAAATAGCGAGTTGTACAGTAGTAACATAATGTATACCCTAATATGAAAGGTTAATTGAGTTGACCGGTTTGACTTGTTGACTTTATTTGACTTTGACTTGACCAGAAATTGAAGGTTGTCACATATAGATTGAACACACGATGTAAATATGATCTGGTTTCAGCTCTATTATGCTTTCAATGTTACAGAGAGAAAAATAGACAAGTTCATACAAAGACTCTTATCTAACTCTAAGTAATGTCCCTATTTATTGGAAACATGAAAGCACACAAAACATTACAAGGACTAAACAAGTACGCTTCGTTACATAAATGCCTTGTAAAATAAACTTATGACTTCGACATATTACAACAGGTCTTCGACCCTTACAAACTCCTTCAAATAACTCCTAGAATTTTTGATACGACTATTCACACGGGTTCTAACCCGAGGATCAACGCTACCACTTTGTATCCAAACGAGAACACGCATTCGAGGTGAGTTTATACCCCTACGTTTTCACTATTTTTCCATGTTTTTAGGGGGGGGGGGATACAATTACAACACAAGGAACTTTTGTGTTAACATCCAAACGATTTTAAACGATTTCAAACGTTTCAAGTTATTTTAAACTGTTTCAAGCTATTCAAAATTATTTCAACTGTTTCAACTATTGTTTTTACCAAAACACACACACACACACACACACACACACACACATATATATATATATATATATATATATATATATATATAAATGAGATTCAACAGGCTTAGGATTGGTGTTTTCGCCTTAACTCCTGTTCCTTGTTTGGTTGTTGGCTTAGGGTAAATTTACTTGTCCGACTGTCTTTTTAATTTCAATTATATATGCCATATATATATATATATATATATATATATATATATATATATATGAGTATAAAACTTTAAACCTTTGTAACATGCTGAGCAAAGGAGAAATTTCAGAAATATTTTCATTACAAACGGAACATACTTATAAACTATAATATGTATAGTTTATGGAACACACATAATACTCTACTAATTCAATAAACAATACAAGAACATACTTATAAACTATAATATGTATAGTTTATGTAACACTTACATCATTGCTACTAAATTCAGAGATACAATAGAAACAAACATATAAACTATAATAGGTATAGTGTATGAAACCTACATACAGTTATTCATTACAAAGTGATTTTCATTTATTCTACACGTAACCGTCAGTATAGCTTTGTGAGACACACTTCAAGTACTTACCTAAGTACCAACCAAGCGCTGGAATTATAACCAGAGTCTCTTGGAGGGTGAGTGTGAATTTGTGTATAGATCTATACGAGACTGACAATCTCGCACCTTAACTGTTAGCTATAGTTAGGCCGGCAGGCATGGGGTGACAAATGTCATAACTATTCTGACGCCTGAAGAACATCCTTTCAGGCCATCTTAGATCATCAAGCATGGTTACAATAACTCACAATTTGGTATTGAACAATGCGATTAGTGTATGAATACATTAACAACTTCAAGTAGTTTTATTAAATAATAGAACTACAATACAATATTTTACATTACAACTTGTGGAATCCAGGCTCTTACATTTACAAAGTTTTCATACAAGTACATTACAGTATACTATTTTCAGCACATAGAAACTTACATTTCAGAGACAACTTATATTTAAGAGAAACATTCATTTACACTTGATTTTATCTAAATAATAAGACTACGATATACTACTACTGAGTACAACAACCCTTACACATTTTGGTCTTATGGCACTAAGACTGCAATTCCTTTACAACAGAAAATATAGGATTTTCTGGAAGAACACATTTACATTTTCAAAAGAACAACATACTAATTTCAAATACAAACATGTTTATGAACTCACCAACTTAAATGTTGATACACTTTCAAAATCACTTGTATTCTCAGGGAACCAGTAGACATGTACACTTACAGGTTTTGAAAAGACGGAGCACTATGTAGTCACGTCTTATAGTTTTTGCTATACACTTTTGATGTCATACAAACTATGTTACGAATAGATGTAAAAACTATACTTTATCAATGTAATGGTTGTGTTTACTTTGATTACTATTATACAATTGTTGTGATACTGTACATGACGTCCTCTGCCCCCGAACGTTTCCGCCGTTCCGGTTTGGGGGTGTGACTGATTGGTATCAGAGCATTGTTTATATTGAACTAAGTATATCAAACCATACAAGATATACAACTATAAACACAATGGGGCTGAAGCGCTCTGACTAAAGTATACTTTTAAAATCTAAGTATTTTATAAGAAGTATACAAACATACATACATACCAGAAACAATATCATAGTAAGAACTACATAAAAGTATTTAGATGTTGGACACTGCAATTAAATCTAGACAGTTATGTAATCATATATGGGATAAATATAGCCTGATCAACTATATTTATTCGAGATACGACCAACATGTGTTTGGAAGTGACCATGGTGTGGCAACAAGTCTAAACTTACCAACTCTATACATAAGAGAAACTATAGAACCAAACATGAAGTTAAAATATTATAGGAGTATTTTATAACACTATAACACTAGAACAACAACATTTAGGCCTCGATATTAGTTATATAAACTAATAGTCGAGAAGGGCCTTCTTACCAGAAATCAACCAAGTGAAAACAAAGAACCCTTACTGGTAGATCTATAATTGCTAAGTGTATACGCTAGGGTTATATATAATTAAGATTTTATAAACTTAGAATTTGTGGTTTCGCTTTACTTCCTGTTCCTTGTCTGGTTGTGGATTTAGAGTAGGATCACAAAATCGAAGGTCTATTTGATTTTGGTTATATATAATTTGTTTATACTATGTGATTATAGGAGGACCCGGTATGAGTCACACTATACAAATTCGTTACAAGTGTTGCTATAAATTTCATAAATTGAAATTGCGATTGTTTACTTGTATTAAGTAGACTTCTATTGTAAATCGCTTAATAGAACACTATAAAATTCAGGATAGGATGCATCTGGAATAAAGATATATCTTGTTCAATATATCACCTGACTCTTGACCATTATAGAGGGCTTATCGTCACTTCCTCTTAAATATTTTAGAAAAAGATGTCGCCACGTAGATCAAGAAGACGTTTCAACAACACACAATCAACACCACCACCGCCACAACCTCCTCAGTATGATCATGCTGTTTTCCAAGCAGCAGTAACAACCGCCATGGCAGCCGCCATGTCGCAAATCAATACGAGTGGCACTAGTGGGGCGGGTAGTGGTGGCAATCCTTCTAATCACAGAGAAAGCCATGGACACCCGAGGGAGTGTTCATACAAAGATTTCATGAACGCCAAACCTATATATTTTGATGGCACTGGAGGTGTCATTACCCTCACACGCTGGTTCGAGAAAATAGAATCGGTGTTTGAAATTTATGCGTGCCCCGAAGCTAGCAAAGTCAAATTTGCAGCATGCACTTTCATGGACAGAGCCCTCTCTTGGTGGAACGTCTATGTCAAGTCATTGACTCTCCCGGTAGCCAATGTCATAAGCTGGGAAGACTTAAAAGTTCTGATGCTGGCAGAATATTGTCCAAGATGCGAGATACAAAAGCTAGAGCAATAGCTCTGGGGTCTGACGATGAAGGACTGCGATATTGTTGCTTACACTGCCAGATTCAGTGACCTGGCTATTCTGTGTCCCGGTATGG
Source organism: Lactuca virosa (assembly GCF_052849685.1). Classification (NCBI taxonomy): domain Eukaryota; kingdom Viridiplantae; phylum Streptophyta; class Magnoliopsida; order Asterales; family Asteraceae; genus Lactuca; species Lactuca virosa. Next base: position 254,316,053 of record NC_136427.1, on the reverse strand, counting down.
TCACCCCGGAGAGAAAGAAAGTGGAAATGTACATATGGGGACTATCTCCATAGATCCAAGGGAACGTAATAGCTGCAAATCCACTTACTTTTGATAATGCCAAGCTTCTGGCACAGACACTAGTGGATCATGGAGTTCGTCAAGGCTTCATGACATTTGTTCCTGAGCAACCCAAAGAGACTGGAAACAAAAAAAAATTCTGGAACAAAAGAAAGGGCCAATCTTCGCAAGAGTCCTCAAAGAAACAACAAACAGTGGCAGTCCACGCTGCTACCATTCCTGCTGTTGTTCCTGCTGCACCAGCACCTCCTAGTCGATATGCTGGAAACCTCCCACTGTATAACAAGTGCAACTTCCATCACACGGGAGTTTATAGATAAATGCATTGCAAGAACTGCAATAGAAAGGGGCACACCACCCGTTTCTGTAAGGCGCCAACATAACCAACCACCCAGGCCCCCAGCGGAGGAGTAAGCCAAGCTTGTTATGGGTGTGGTGAAATAGGATACATCAAGAGGGATTGTCCTAATACAAAGAATGTTGGGGTGTGGGAAGAGTATTGGCAATAGGTCACGAGGAGGCAGTAGCAGATTCCACGGTAGTCACGGGTACGTTCTTTCTCGATAACTCTTATGCATGTATACTCTTTGATAGTGGTGCGGAGAGGAGTTTCGTAAGCCACAAATTTAAACACCTACTCAAACAAACCACAAACACTAAACAAACATTCACTGTCGAGATGGAAAACGTGAAAACAGAAAGCACTAACGACATATACATAGGTTGTACCCTCACTCTAAACGACCATTCTTTTCAAATCGACCTTATGCCGGTCTCCATAAAAGGCGTTGATATTATCATCGGTATGGATTGGTTAAGTCCTTACCGTGCTGATATCCTATGTTTCGAAAAAGCCATTTGCCTTAATCTGCCAAGTGGCGAAACCCTCGTTATTTACGGCGACAAACCCGGTACGAACCTTCGCATCATCTCTTGCGTCAAAGCCCAAAAATACCTACGTAAGGAGTACTATACATTCTTAGCACACGTAGTGAACGAGAAACAGGAAGTAAAAGACATCGAGAGCATTTCCGAAGTCTGTAATTTTCCCAGACATCTTTCCCGAAGATCTTCCAGGAGTTCCTCCTGAACACCAAGTCAAGTTCCGAATCGACTTGATTCATGGAGCTACCCCCATAGCCAAATCCCCGTATCGTCTAGCACCAACAGAGATGCAAGAACTATCCAGCCAACTAAACGAACTGCTCAGCAAAGGATTCATTAGACCGAGCTTCTCACCTTGGGGAGCACCGGTCCTGTTCGTGAAAAAGAAGGATGGATCGTTTCGCATGTGCATAGATTACCGCGAGCTAAACAAGCTTACCATTAAGAACCGATACCCTCTACCACGAATAGAAGACCTCTTAGATCAACTCCAAGGAGCAAGCTACTTTTCAAAGATCGACCTGAGATCGGGGTATCACCAACTACGAGTCCAAGAGGATGATGTTCCCAAAACAACATTCCGAACTCGTTATGGTCACTACGAGTTTGTAGTGATGCCCTTCGGTCTGAAAAAATGCACCCGCAGTATTCATGGATTTAATGAATCGAGTATACCGTCCTTTCCTAGACAAATTCGTGATAGTATTCATAGATGATATACTCATCTACTCACGAAGTAAAGAAGAACATAACTAGCACATGAGACAATTTCTAGAAACATTAAGGGCAGCGAAGCTTTATGCGAAGTTCTCTAAGTGCGAGTTTTGGATTAGGAAGGTAAATTTCCTTGGTCATGTGGTCAGCGAGGAAGGGATTCATGTGGATCCCTCCAAAATCAAAGCTATCGAAAACTGGATGACCCCTAGAACCCCAACAGAGATTCGTCAATTTCTTGGCCTCGCTGGCTACTACAGAAGGTTCATCCAAAACTTCTACAAAATCGCTAAGCCTCTTACCACCCTGACTCAGAAGGGTGTAACTTTTAGTTGGGGAGAGAAACAAGCCACTGCGTTCCAAACGCTGAAGCAAGCCCTGTGCAGCGCACCTATCTTGTCCCTTCCAGAAGGAACAGAAGACTTCGTAGTATACTGCGACACATCCAATCAGGGACTAGGTTGTGTACTTATGCAACGAGGAAAGGTCATTGCATATGCCTCGAGACAGATAAAGGCACACGAGGTCAACTACACCACTCATGATCTTGAGTTGGGAGCAGTAGTGTTTGCTCTGGAAATCTGGAGGCACTACCTTTACGGTACAAAGTGCACCATTTTTACGGACCACAAAAGCCTTCAACACATCTTCGACCAGAAAGAACTTAACATGAGACAACGACGATTGGTTGAACTACTCAATGATTACGAATGCAGAATTCGCTATCATCCTCAAAAAGCCAATGTAGTAGCAGATGCCCTTAGTCGAAAGGAGTACTCAGGTCGCAGAGTAAAAGCACTAACCATGACCATCCATTCACATCTGTCCACACAGATCAAAGAGGCTCAGCTGGAAGCCTTGAAGCCTGATAATGTGGCAGATGAAGCCTTAAGAGGAATGGAGAAGAACTTAGAAATCAAGGGTGACGGAGTTCGTTATTTCATGAATAGGATCTGGACACCGAAGTTTGGTGGCTACAGAGAGGTTGTCATGAACGAATCCCATAAAACTCGATACTTCGTTCATCCAGGTTCAGATAAGATGTATCTGGACTTTAAGAAACTCTATTAGTGGCCAAACATGAAAGCAGAAATTGCTACCTATGTAGGCAAGTGCCTAACTTGCACCAAAGTCAGGGTAGAATACCAGAAGCCCTCAGGTTTACTACAACAAGCAGAGATACCTGAGTAGAAGTAGGAACAGATTAAAATGGATTTCATAACCAAGTTGCCCAAGACCAAGGATGAGCATGACACCATTTGGGTAATCGTCGACAAATTAACCAAATCCGCTCACTTCCTACCAATAAGGGAAACAGACAAGATGGAGAAACTGACCAGAACTTACATTAGAGAGATAGTATGACTGCATGGTGTGCCAATATCTGTTATCTCTTATAGAGACAGTAGATTCACCTCGCGGTTCTGGCAGTCACTATAGAAATATCTGGGAACTAGGCTGGACATGAGTACAACCTACCACCCACAAACCGACGGGCAGAGTGAGAGAACTATTCAAACCCTAGAAGACATGCTGAGAGCTTGTGTTATCGATTTTGGTAAAGCATGGGATATCCATTTGCCACTTGTCGAATTCTCATACAACAATAGCTATCACACTAGCATCAAGGTTGCCCCGTTCGAAGCCCTCTATGGCCGTAAGTGCAGATCCCCTCTGTGCTGGGCTGAAGTGGGTGACACGCAACTAGCTAGAGGCCAAGCTCCTGACAACACTCTCACCGGCCTAGAAATCATTCGAGAAACCACAGAAAAGATCGTCCAAATCCGAGAACGACTGAAAGCCTCTATGGACAGACAAAAGAGTTACGCATACATGAGACGAAAACCCTTGGAATTTCAGGTTGGTGACCGCGTTCTGTTAAAGGTCTCACCCTGGAAGGGCATGATACGCTTCAGAAAGCGTGGAAAAATAAATCCAATGTACATTGGGCCGTTCGAGATTCTTTCTAGAATCGGCCCAGTAGCTTACAAACTCCGACTACCTCAAGAACATAACAACGTACATCCTATCTTCCACGGGTCTAACCTAAAGAAATACCTATCCAACGAGACTCTTGTGATTCCACTCGATGAAATCGAGATAAACGAGATCCTACATTTTGTGGAAGAACCAGTAGAAATCATGGATAAGGAAGTCAAACGAACGAAACAAAGTCGCATACTAATAATGAAGGTTCGCTGGAATGCCAAGCGGGGACCTGAATTCACTTGGGAGCGACAAAAGTACCCGCATCTTTTCCGTAGTCCATGAATGCTCACTATAGAAATAATTTCAAGACGAAATTCCCTCTAACGGGGGGATAATGTTACAACCCGTTATTTCAAGTCAATGTAAGTCAAACTTATTCAAATAAAGTCTAAACTTCAACCATGTACAAGTAAATTCACAACATAACTTGATGCAATAAGAACTTTGAATGCCTAGAGTGCATGTTCATTTAACTTATATATAAGTTTATATGGAAAACCATGTTGAAGTAGGATATTATAAGCTTAATACTTAACTCAAAATCATAATATACTTTATGTATATATGGTTTTCGGTTTAGGGAATCTAATCCCTAACCAAAACTGAAAACACATGCTTTTAGCAAAGCCAAAACCGAAAACCCTTTGCTATTTGACTTTATGGCCGAAAACCCTTTGCTATTTGACATTAAGACCGAAATCACTTCCTTTATGGAAGTATCGGACCTAAAACACTTAGTTTAAGGCCCATTAATGCCGAAAACTACCCCTATATATAAGTGTTTAACCGTGAACTGAATTCATTTCTCATTTCCCAAACCGTAAACACGCTCAATTTACTCTCAAAACTCATACATAATCTTCATATCTTCAAGGGATTTCACCCAGATCACCATCCAATATTCAAATCTTCAACCAATATCATCATCCCACCTTCAAATCTTCATAAGTTCCTTCATATCTTCAAGTTTTTCCTCAAGAACACCAAGCACATCTTCAAATATTCATATTTCACCGAAGAACACCAAGAACACCTTCAAATAATTCCTAAATTTTTTGATACAACTATTCACATGGGTTCTAACCCGAGGATCACCACTACCACTTCGTATCCAAACGAGAACACGCATTCGAGGTGAGTTCATACCCCTAGGTTTTCACTATTTTACCATGTTTTTTTTTGGGGGGGGGATACAAGTACAACACAAGGAACTTTTGTGTTTACATCCAAAGGATTTCAAACGTTTCAAGCTATTTTAAATTGTTTCAAGCTATTCTAAATTATTTCAACTGTTTCAACTAATGTTTTTACCAAATATATATATATATATATATATATATATATATATATATATATATATATATATATATATATATATATATATATGAGATTCAACAGGCTTAGGACTGGTGTTTTCGCCTTAACTCCTGTTCCTTGTTTGGTTGTTGACTTATGGTAAATTCACTTGTCCGACTGTCTTTTTAATTTCAATTATATATGCCCTATATATATATATGAGTATAAAACTTTAAACCTTTGTAACATGCTGAGCAAAGGAGAAATTTCAGAAATATTTTCATTACAAACGGAACATAATTATAAACTATAATAGGTATAGTTTATGGAACACACATACTGCTCTACTAATTCAAGAAACAATACAAGAACATACTTATAAACTATAATAGGTATAGTTTATGTAACACTTACATTATTGCTACTAAATTCATAGATACAATAGAAACAAACATATAAACTATAATAGGTATATTTTATGAAACCTACATACAATTATTCATTACAAAGTGATTTTCATTTATTCTACATGTAACCGTCAGTATAGCTTTGTGAGACACACTTCAAGTACTTACCTAAGTACCAACCAAGCCCTAAAATTATAACCAGAGTCTCCTGGATGGAGAGCGTGAATTTGTGTATAGATCTATACGGGACTAACAATCCCACACCTTAACTGTTAGCTACAGTTAGGCCAGCAGGCCTCGGGTGACAAATGTCATAACTATTCTGACGCATAAAGAACGTCGTTTTAGGCCATCTTAGGTCATCAAGCATGGTTATAATAACTCATAATTTGGTATTGAACAATGCGATTAGTGTATGAATACATTAACAACTTCAAGTAGTTTTATTAAATAATAAAAGTACAATATAGTATTTTACATTACAGCTGGTGGAATCCAGACACTTACATTTACAGAGTTTTCATACAAGTACATTACAGTATACTATTTTCAGCACAGAGACAACTTACATTTCAGAGAAACATTCATTTACACTTGGTTTTATTTAAATAATAAGACTACGATATACTATTACTGAGTACAACAACCCTTACATATTTTGGTCTTGTGGCACTAAGACTGCAATTCCTTTACAATAGAAAATATAGGATTTTCTGGAAGAACACATTTACATTTTCAAAAGAACAACATACTGATTTCAAATACAAACATGCTTATGAACTCATCAACTTAAATGTTGATACACTTTCACAATCACTTGTATTCTCAGGGAACCAGTAGACAGGTACACTTACAGGTTTTGAGAAAATGGAGCACTATGCAATCACGTCTTATAGTTTTTGTTATACACTTTTGATGTCATACAAACTATGTTATGAATAGATGTAAAAACTATACTTTATCAATGTAATGGTTGTGTTTACTTTGATTACTATTATACAATTGTTGTGATACTGTCCATGACGTCCTCCGCCCCCGAACGTTTCCGTCGTTCCGGTTTGGGGGTGTGACATGAATAAATACTTAAATTGTTAATTTAAATATAACACGACATTGTCAACTTAAATATAAATTTTAGTTCAACTTAAACAACCCAAATATAATTTTGTAAATAGTTAAAACTGATAAACCGTAGTGTCTTTCTAATAATGATTATAAGTTGGTTAATAAGGTTATATAAATATCAAACCTAAAGTGCAATCATAAATAAACTAAATTTCAATATTAAAATAATATATTTACTTTTACTTATAAAGTTATGTCTTTAACTTTTAACATATTATACCTAATTTATTGGATTTAATATGTTGTTGTATGTAAACCATTATCAGTTTAAAGCTAGAACTTTTTAACATGTGGATAAAATACTTAAATTGTTAATTTAAATAAACATTACATGGTTAACTTCAATATAAATTCCAGTTCCACTTAAAAAGCCCAAATAATATTTTGTGAATAGTTAAAAGTGATAAATTATAATGCTAAATGCAAAAAACTAAATCGTAATCTCAATTAAACTAAATTATTTCCTAAAGATATTTTTATAATCGTTAAAAGTTTTCAAATAAGTAGCTTAGAAGAACTTACAATAACAATAGTTAAAAATAACTCTATACAAACGATTATATTGTTACCTTTAAAAACAAAAAACAATTTTTATGTTTTAAATAATGACAATGATAAATATTAAAACGTTAAGCAAATAAATTTTAAAAAATTAATTAATAATAACAACAACTATAAATAACATTAAACCATATTTTATATTTAATTTTATTAATGAGTAACTCGGAGGTAGATGTCATTCAAACGATTGAGATTATACGGTTTTAATATATATATATATATATATATATATATATATAATTCAAAATAACCAATATATTATATCAACTTAGCATAAGAATTATTATATCAGATTTAACAAGAACGTTATTGTATGTTTAAGAAAACATATATTTGTAAAGATTTCAACTATATAGATGTTTCTGCGCAACGCGCAGGTATTCGCCTAGTCATACTATACTTATAAAGGAGTCATTTTTCCTTGAACCTCATGCATTTGAAACCCCCACAAAAATTTGCAAACACTTCATGCATTTGAAACCTCCTATTTTAATGAATACCACTCAAAAGTCTCTTAATAATGATTAACAACTCAAATGTTTTATAACTAATATAATATATTTAATAAACAATTAATGGACAGTCTACTATAAAAAGGTCAATCTCTTTGAGTAGACACACAAATACAAATCACAAACAAAATTTACAAAGAAAACAAGTTTAAAGTTTTTTGTGTTGGTTTGAGGGCATTGGACCATTTTTCGAGCCATGTTATTATGTTGAACTTTTTAATTTGTAAGTTTGTAGTATATACTATTTCTTTTTTGTATTTTGTTGGTTTAAATATTTTTTTAAGAATATCATTATATGTTGTGGTTGAAATTTTAATGTAAATTAGATTAGATTCATGTTATCGATCATATGTTATGGAAGGTGATATATATAATATTTAATTAACTATTGTATAACTGTTTGTATGTTCGTGTTGCTTCAAAGCAATAATTAATTAAAAATCATGGATATGTCATATTATCCATATTATCCATGTAAGCCTCTTTTAAAATGTAAATTGTCTAGCTTATCACTTTATATTTTAGTATATGTTTAACATTTTAATTATAATAATAAGTGCTTTTTAAAAGTTTCTTTCACTTATTAATAATAATGAGTCGTTTTAAAATTAATGAACAATAACTATAAATAATAAAATCAAATTATAAAAATCATGGATATGTCGTATTATCCATGCAAGTCTCTTTTGAAATGCAAATTGTCTATCTTATCACTTTATTATTTAGTGTATGTTTCACATTTTAATAATAATATTAAGTGTTTCTTAAAAGTCTTCTTTAACGTAATAGGTTTAAAATTAATGAATAATAATTTCAAATGATAATAACATCAAATTATAAATCACATTTAGCTACAAATAAATTGTATTTTAAATGAACATCATTATTGAAATTAGAAAAAGATCGCATAAGTAAAAATATAATTAATCAATCATAATAATTGTTAAAAATAATACTAAATAGATAATTATATTTAATTTTATTAATGAGGAAGGTGATAATTATATATGTCAATGAATATTATTGTTCAAAATAATTGAGATTTATATATATATATATATATATATATTAAAGTTCTGCAAAATAAAATAGTAACAGTATGCTGCATTAGGATTTGACATAATTGGTCCCTTTCATTTGCTGTAAATCGGAATTGGTCCAACTATTTATTGAAATGACAATTTGGTCCTTGCAAGAATAACAGTGCTTAATGTTCAGTCCATGGGTCGTCTACGTCACTCTTCTCTTTCACCACCACCACTGTTCATTCAGCAAACGTGTCATCTTCTCTTTTCCCACCGCTGCCACCGCCTATGGTTTTCCTCTCTCTACCTTCCAGGACCTTCTCCCCAGCCCTCTTCGTCATGTTTATCTTTGCGACATTCACACCACCGACTCCATTCGATCCTTCTGGATACGTTTTTGGGTCGCTTCACACGATCCACCGCCTCCACTAATGGACTTTTGCCTTCCAGTTCCTTCCACACTCCGATGCTCTTCCAAGCGACGACTTAACCCACCTCCACCTGGTACGCTAATTTCTTTCGTGTACGACTTGTCAATTGAGCATCGTTTTGGGTGTTCTCAACATAGCTCTCTCCGATGAGCTCTACAGCCGTTGTGGAATGTCCGAAGGCGTTACGCTTCAGTTCCGTCTTCTTCAAAGATGTTCCCTACATCACCACCGTTCATGGCTATAATCGCCACCAGAGCCGAAGCCCTTCCGCTCCAATTTCGATCCACCTCAGGCCATCGCCATAGATCATCGCCATAGAAGAAACCACCAGCGTCTTCTCCTTCTCAGGTATCAAATCAATCTCCTAATACCTCAAATCGATTTCATTCTGAATTCTTATGAAGGTATCACCGATCAATCGGACGCTCTGTATAAGTAGTTGACCTCCGGTGGCCCCTTTGTGGTGTAGTCTTTGTCTGGTAGTTGACCTCCACCGGCTCTTAGCTTGATCGGAGAAGAAGGACGAAGGCTTCAGCAGGAGCTGTCGTCAACTGTGATGGAAGAAAGGGGTTGCTCCGGTAGCGGATAGCGAAGGGTTTTTTATTCGATTAGGGTTCAGTAGGAATCACCGTCCGACTTCGACTCCAGGGTAAACGTCTCTTCGATGAAAACCAAAAGTATCCTTCCTCACCGTTATTCCCCGTCACTGTCTCTCCCAGATTAGTAGACTTCTGTTGGTGCACCGCCTAATTATACGACCAAAAAAACCCCTCCTCCTTTCTATCTTTCAATTTCTGCACTTTGTGGTGGTGTAATGTCGATTACAACTCATAGAAGTGCAAGCGATTTTGTTGTAAAGAAAAAGAGAAGGAGACGTAGGAACTACACCCCTGAAAAACAGAGGGAGACCTCCTCATAACTGATCTTCCGGGTTTCGTAAGGCGGACGATTTGAACGAATCCAGGTTTTATTCCATTGCCGACTCTATTTATTCCCTTCCGTTCTCACTCTACTGTGCCCTTATATGTCTTATTGTGCCTTCCGATTGACTCTATGTTATTGACTTCAACCTTCGAATTTCCCAGCCCCTGCAGCTTCCATTCATCATGTAAGTTTCTTTTTCAGTTTCTTATTAATATGTTTATTGATTCAATTTTGGTTAAATTAATGATGAATTTGGCTTTTCTGTGTTTGGCTCTATTTCTTACCTTCCGTTCTCACTTTATTAATATGTTTATTAATATGTTTATTGATTCAATTTGGGTTTGTTGTCTAGGTTTGATAGTACTTCACAATGAGAGGTTGACCAGGAGGGTTGTACTGGACTCTTTCAATGTGATTTCTAGAAAGGTTGTCTTTTTTTTTTTTGTAAGTTTATCTTCATATAACCTTGCTTTCAGTGTATTATTTGTTTTAACGAATCACTTCCATAAGCATTTCCAATCAATTGCCTTCTGGAACAAGCTTTTTATTAAGGGCAAAAATTGAACAAAAAAATAAGGCAGAGGCAAAATTGTCCCACGGAACCCAAAAACAACTACGGGAAAAAGAGTACTATGCCTTCAAAGATGCAAGAGCCAAAGTGGACCCGAAATAAAAGAAGAATAAGTTGCTACTTTGATATTTATCTGCACTGATTAAAGATAATTTACCTAATTGCCCTTGTACTAACTTTTTGTCATTTTTGTTTATTGAAGGTGCCAGTACTAAACGGGTAGCCTGCACCGTTAAAAGATGAAGGTATTTTTTTTTTATTCTTGTCTGTTTAAAGAAAAGGTAGTTTGGTTTCAACTAATTTTTGAAAAGAAAACCTTTTCCGTTGTAGATACAAGGTCATCATATTTATATACTTTTGTTAGTTGTGATGATATCTGCAGAGATGAAGCAAGAGCCTAAGATTGATCAGTTGTAAAAAGTTTTTTTATTTTAATTTTAAAAATAAGAAATACGATGTTTTTTCCTTTTTTTTAAATCATTTAGAAAATGAGATAATAAATAATTATATTACTTGAAGCAACTGATGTTCCAACAAAATTATTAAAATATAACTAAGTTTGAAGTTTTATTGTTAGTAAGTTGGTTATCACTATAATGAGCACTTCCTTTATGTAAATACACTAACTTGTAATCAATGTAAAATTGAATTAAAATATAACATAAGGCCCTGTGTTCTATCTATTTGCAGGTATTTCCAGAAAAAATGAACTCTGCTTTCATGATTAACCGACTCTCAAAGCTTTCTTCTTGGTACTTTAATTGTAGTCCTATATCTCCAGTTATTTGTGAAAATTAAGAGTCTTTTGAATATCAGCCAAATTCCAGAAAAAACAATATCATTCTATTTGACCATTTTTTTTTGAGGTTTTTTTTTGGGGTTTTTTTTGGGTTTTTTTTTTTTGCAGTGGTGGCAGCTTAACAGCAGGTTATTAAAGGAAATTTCAGGCTTAACTGAAACCTTTTAACGTAAAATTAATTTTTTTCATTGGAAATCATGGTTCAATCACTCGATTCTTTTATGTTGCAAGGAGTTTGTCAACTAATGAGTTGATCTACTTCAATAGGATTTCATGTGCTACATTACAATGTAAGGTTCATTTCATTCTAAATGGGGTTCATTAGCGCATAATTGGTCAGTTGATATAAAGTATTAAATATTAACTTATGGTTTAAAATACATTAGATTGTCGCTGTAAAAGTGCTGTGAAAATCATCAAAATGACAAAATCTTATAAGAATTCTCTTAACAAAAATCTCTCAAGTTTTTGTTGATATTTTTCTTGACATAAGTTAGCCTTATTAAACCGAAAAAATTACATATAGTTCTTTAATTACCCCATAATGGTATGTTTGTCTAAGATGTCTTCCCAAATTCTTAGTATATAGTTGTTATGGGTGATATATGCTGCATAGTCCCAATTAAAATCCATATTTTTCTATAAACAGGAGCTGGAAATTTTAAATGGCCGGTTGCTGATACATATGATAAGCATACACAAGGCAAAGGTCAGTGCTAAACAGGTAATTTTTGAATGACTGTTTCTACAACTTCACCATTTGGTGACTTATTGCTTTCTTTTGTTATAGTTTTGTGTTAAGATAGATGAGAAAACACATTTACTAGCCGGTGTGTTGAATGTCAACGGGAGAAGAAAAAAACCAAAGGCAAAAGCGTTAGAACCTCCAAACAGCCACTAAAAAGAGAATTATCAGACTTAAAATACGTCAAATGTACATATAGCAGGAAAATTAACCAACTTGTATCTGTTTCAAATTGCAGGAAATAGTAATGTACATTTTTACTATTAGGCTGGAGGGAGTAGCTCGCTGGCCAAGCTCGCCAAGTCCACTCCCTAAGATGTGCTAAGCAAGTCGCCAGGTGAGGCCCGCTGCCTTATTAGAAAGAGGAAAGAAAAAGTTGTGAAGAGAATAAGGGATTGTGATTGGTCCTTTTTATTTGTTTTTTCTTTTGTTCAAATCAGATGCCTTTTCATTGGTTTTTTAGGTGGAAGGTAAAAAGTGATGTTAATGTGTGGCTATTATAGACATGTACCTAAATATTTTGGAGTTACAATGCCTTATCTTTAATTTTAAAACACTTTGACATTTGTTTACCCAATTTTTTGTTGGCTATTGTTTTACAGGAAAAAAAAGAGGGGAATTTTTTTGCACATCTGTGATTCGTTACGGCTGCTATTTATGGACCCGGAGAAGAAAGATACACCAGTCTTTCAAAGAAACCAACTTATATTGTGCTTATGAAAGTACATGCCTTTATTAGACAAAACATAAAAGTACATTTCCATTTTAGACATCACCGACCCCTCCGCCCCATGCGAAGCATGGGTTTCTTTCTAGTATATATATATATATATATATATATATATATATATATATATATATTAGTGTAAAAATATTATCTCAAAGTTAATGTCAATAACATAATCATTTTAAACAAATATTTATCAATATTTTAACAATATATTTTTAATTTTTGCTGCGCAACGCGCGAGAATTTGTCTAGTCATATCATATCATACTATATTATAAAAGAAACATTTTTTCTTTCACCATATTCATTTGAAACTCCCATGCAAATTTTCTTTCACCACATTCATTTGAAACTCCCATGACTTTTCAATTTCTTTCTAATAATAATTATAAGTTGGTTAGTAAGGTTAAATAAATATCAAACCTAAAGTGTAATCATATATAAACTAAATTTCAATATTAAAATAATATCTTTACTTCTACTTATAAAGTTATGTTTTTTAACTTTTAACATATTATACTTAATTTATTAGTTTTAATATATTGTTGAATGTAAACCATTATCATTTTAACGATATAATTTTGGAACAATTTGTATAAAATACTTAAAGTATTAATTTAAATATAACATTACTGGGTCAACTTAAATATAAATTTTAGGTTAACTTAAACAACCCAAAAAATATTTTATAAATAGTTAAAAGTGATAAATTGTAGTGTCTTTCTAATAATGATTATAAGTTGATTAATAAGGTTAAATAAATATCAAACCTAAAGTGTAATCATAAATAAACTAAATTTCAATTTTAAAATAATATCTTTACTTTCTATTTATAAAGTTATGTCTTTAACTTTTAACATATTATACTTAATTTATTAGATTTAAAATGTTGTTGTATGTAAACTGTTATAAGTTTAAAGCTACAACTTTTGAACAGTTTTGACAAAATACTTAAATTGTTAATTTAAATATAACATGACAGTGTCAACTTAAATATAAATTTCAGTTCCACTTAAAAACCCAAAGAATATTTTGTAAATAGTTAAAAGTGATAAATTGTAGTGATAAATGCAAAAACCTAAATTATAATCTCAATTTAACTAAAATATTTCCTAAAGATATTTTAATAATCGTTAAAAGTTTTCAAATAAGTAGCTTAAAATAAGTTACAATAACAATAATTTAAAATAACTTTATATAAATGATTATATTGTTACCTTTAAAATTAAAAAACAATGCTTGATGTTTTAAATAATTATAATGATAGAAATTAAAACATTAATAAATTTTAAAAAATGAATTAACAATAACAACTATAAATAACATTAAACCATATATTATATTTAATTTTAGTCATGTGTAACTTGTGGGTAGAAGTCATTCAAACGATTGAGATTATGCAATTATAATAGATGTATATATTATCATATAATTAAAAATAATCAATATATTATATCAATTTAGTATAGGAATTATTATATCAAGTTTAACAACAACGTTATTGTTATGTTTAAAAAAACATATATTTGTAAAGACTTCAACTATTTAAGTGTTTCTGCGCAATGCGCAGGTATCCGCCTAGTATATTTATAAAGGAAATATTTTTCCTTTCACCACATTCATTTGAAACTCCCGTAACTTTTCAATTTCTTTCTAATAATGATTATAAGTTGGTTAATAAGGTTAAATAAATATCAAACCTAAAGTGTAATCATATATAAACTAAATTTCAAGATTAAAATAATATCTTTACTTTTACTTATAAAGTTATGTTTTTAACTTTTAACATATTATACTTAATTTATTAGTTTTAAAATGTTGTTGTATGTAACTATTATCAATTTAAAGCTACAACTTTTGAACAGTTTGAATGAAATATTTAAATTGTTAATTTAAATATAACATTATAGGGTTAAGTTAAATATAAATTTTAGTTCAACTTAAACAACCCAAAGAATATTTTGTAAATAGTTAAAAGTGATAAAATGTAGTGCATTTCTAATAATGATTATAAATTGGTTAATAAGGTTAAATAAATATCAAACCTAAAGTTTACCACAAATAAACTAAATTTCAATATTAAAATAATATATTTACTTCTACTTATAAATTATGTCTTTAACTTTTAACATATTATATTTAATTTATTAGATTTAGTATGTTGTTGTATGTAAACCATTATCAGTTTAAAGCTACAACTTTTGAACTGTTTGTATAAAAAACTTAAATTATTAATTTAAATATAACATTACATGGTCAACGTAAATATAAATTTCAGTTTCATTTAGAAAACCAAAAGAATATTTTGTGAATACTTAAAAGTGATAAATTGTAGTGCTAAATGCAAAAACAGAATTGTAATCTCAATTTAACTAAAATATTTCCTAAATATAATTTTATAATCATTAAAAGTTTTCAAATAAGTAACTTAAAGTAACTTACAATAACAATAGTTAAAAATAAATCTATATAAATGATTATATTGTTACCTTTAAAAACAAAAAACAATGTTTGATGTTTTAAATAATTACAATGATAGAAATTAAAATGTTAAGCAAATAAATTTTAAAAAACTAATTAACAATAACAACAACTATAAATAACATTAAACAATATATTATTTTTATTTTCATTCATGAGTAACCCGCGGGTAGATGTCATTCAAACGATTGAGATTATGCAGGTTTAATAAATGTATATATTATCATATAATTGAAAATAATTAATACATTATGAACTTAGTATACGAATTATCATATCAAATTTAACAACAACGTTATTGTTATATTTAAGAAAACAAATATTTGTAAAGATTTCAACTATATAAGTGTTTATGCGCAACGTGCGGGCATTCGCCTAGTATTATACTAATGACCTACAAACTCCTCAAATCACTCATCATCCAAGTGTCTTTATACCGCTACATGTGATACAAAGAAACTGAGTGGGTCAGGCTTGGGGGCCTGGTGAGCACATATGGTTTTAAACCATAATAATTAAGTTATTTAATAATATATTTCACATCAAATAATTTACCTGATTACCCATTCTCGTTATTCTTACATATTGATCATAATATACTGATCTCAAGGGACCTATCCTGAGGATCATCATCATCAACAGGTAGACAATACTGCTCGGGAGAGGGAGGGGGGGGGGGGTCCTTTAACAACAAATGTCAATAAGGCAACCATGGGGGATAGAGTACATCAATGAACATATAGTTCACTAACACCTATAGGTTGCGAGCTTGCCAACATTCCACCGGACTGTCTAGAATAGTTTGTGGTCGTTATCTATACTCTGCTAGATTATTGGTTCACCAAAAGTCAAGTCCTCTCATCATCATCTCATCATTGTCATCACCCAATACTACCTAACATATTTTATATAAATATATACGAGAATACATATATGATTAATCAAGTAAAATCATATAATTTATATAACATAGATATCAAGTTATTCAGATAATAGGCACACATAGCATTTAATCGTCTAGATATTTTATATTTATGTGTAAGCTGAAAGTAACTATGCAATCACTTGTTAAAATGGATGAATGGAAAGTTGGGTATCGTTTTGCTTCAACACTTGACTTTTCCTTTGATGTGACCTAGGTTCAGTTATCACTAAGTGTTAGTTTATTATTTCTTATGACTAATTAGTAGTCTAGATTCCTCAACAATCCCAAAGTCTACATCAAGATCTATCAAGTAAGGAGAAACCATATAAGATCATATCGAAGGTAGGGTCCCTTTGGTATATAGAGTATACTGTTTGGGAATCCCACTTTAAACACCTCACTAAATCTTGCCTAGACATCACCCCTGTAAGTAGATCAATCATCATAATGATTTGAAATCACTGACAAATCTTATTTATAAATTCATAACAACGAATATGAATATAAATATAAATTACACAAAAATAAAGTTGAGTGCAATTTAACTTACAAAGATTTCCAAGACAAAAGTCCGGAAATTGCATTGGCGGTACTCCGACCTAATAGCTATTATTTATCGGGCTCTTAGGGATCTTAGGGCTTCGCCAACGACTAAAAACTAATGGAAAATGGGCTAATATTGATAGAAAATCGAGAAAGTGAATGGAGAAAGGTGTGGGAATGAACTGAATCGTCGAAGGCCATTTATATGCGAAAAACGCGAAAGCGCATCGCACACCCTGTCGGAGCGCGCCGCGCAAAATATCGGAAGGTGACGGGTTGAAATCTCGTGGTGACACGTGTCACAATCTTGTGGGTTGTCAGAGGCGCGTCGCGCCTGTTGTCTGTGCTTGCGGTTGCGCATAGATTTTTATAAAATATTAAAAACTCATATCTTCTTCATATGAGCTCCATTTTCAACGTGTTTTATATCCACGCGTAGCTATCAATGAGATATATAACTTTCATTTAGATTTCGTCGGCTAACTTTGACTTTATTTTTAAAGTTATATTTTTAACAGGCTTAGACTATTAAAGTCCATTAAAAATTCATAACTCTCTCGTCTGACGTCCGTTTCCGACTATCTTTATATCGACAGACTCCTATTAACAAGATCTTCGATTCTTGTTTAGATTGTTTCGGCTAAAAATCAACCTTGGAGCTAAAATTCGATTTTTGTGTCCTCATTGTTGCGCTGAAACTTTGAAAAATCATAACTTCCTCATATGAAGTCAGATTTAGACGTTCTCTACATGCACGCCCCTATTTTACTATTGCTACAACTTTCGTTTAGACTACTTATGCTAATAAGCGATCTATCTCTGATTCACTATTTTCCATATCTTTAGCCGTATTGAGTCGAATGAGAAACTTCAACACATCATAACTTCTTTGTTATAAGTCGGATTGGAGTGTTTTTTATATCTCTGGAATCCTCATCACAACTACTTCCTATTTCGTCAAGGCTATTCTTCCTAATTATTATTCTATCTTGGATGTGTATTTTATCCCTATTTTATTATATCGTTATTAGCACGTATATACATATAATTACACATGATACTTAAATAATTCTATTTATTTATTTCATAAAAGATTACAATTGTTGATCATTAAATTACATTATTTTATTAATGTCTAGCGAGAAACACAAACGTTACATCGACCAATGATAAAATTGCATCCAATTAATTACAATTGCAGCCAAATAAGGATCACCTACGATTTCAATGGTTATTTGAAAATTTTATTATTATTTTGGCTATTTTCTGAAAGAAAATTAGTCAATTATATTTGTTTTTTTCTCATTTGATTATAATATTTATGTATAAAAATCATTCCAAGTTAAAAATTACTTTATTTTATCGATGTATATGTCAATTTTAATAAAATTGATAAAGTAAAAAAAGACAATTCTTGTAACAGCCAGAAAATTTAGATAAAAATTTTCATTTAAAATTTTGAAACTACAATCATGTTTTATTTTCCAAATTCCATTACACCACATAATACCATGCAACATATATATAGATTTGCCAAAATAACACAAAACATACAACCACATAATACAAAACATACAACCACATAATACCATGCAACATATATATATATATATATATATATATATATATATATATATATATATATATATATATATATATAGAGAGAGAGAGAGAGAGAGAGAGATTTGCCATGGAGTCCCTCCATGGTCTTTACCTGGAATGCTATGGGCTACCCCCATGGTCTAACATCCAAGTGTCATGGGCTCCCCCCATGGTCTTTACCTGGAATGCCATGGGCTCCCCCTGGTCTTCACATAAGTCATTGCATACCAACTAACAAGACCATTGCATATCAACTAACAAGACTATTGCATATCCACTAACAAGACCACATATCAAGTAAAGGCCCGATATTAGTGCCTTCGACCCATTCGTATAGTGAGAAGACTCACCTCAGACTGCTGGTAAAAATACTGTTCGGCTGCTGGTCTAGTAACCTCACATTGAATAAACACGATTTAACCTAATTAGAATCATTTCACGAATCTAAAACATAGGCCCAATTCCTAAGTCCAAACTCCTCTACTAAAGCCCAAAAGTCTTCCCTCCATAATGGGCCCAACATCCAAAGCCCAAATTAATAATGGGCCACAAGGCCCAAAAAGGACCAATCACGACATCAATGGCCCAAAAATAAATTCCAAGGCCCATCTACCCTAATCGATCCAAGCCCAAGTCTAAGTGGAGTCCAAATAGCTCAAAAGCCCACCAAAATCCCAACACCCACTAAAGGCGTACGTCCAGCCTACAACCTCAGTACGCTTAGCGTACTAAGTTCAACGGTGGTACGTGCAACGTACAAGTTAGTACGCCCAGCGTACAAGCAAATTATGCACCAACAACCATTAAGTGCTTAATACGTGGAAACTCAACGTCCAAGACCAGATCTGAGTCGATTAAGAGGTCCTAAAGCATAAAGTTGGCAACTTTATACCCTTGCATGCCACATGGGATCCGAACACCTCATTCTATTTCATTAAGACCTTTCCAAAGATCTTAACTCAAGCATGGAGCCATAGAAGTCACCAAGTTAGCATTTTTATGCTATAACCAAGCCATAGAACCTCAGATCTAACCTTCCTAACCTCTGGAGTTGCCCAAACTCACAAGAGAGGATTTATGGACCCAAAAGCGGACTTCTACAAAACCCTAACTCAACTAACAAAAAGGATTAGCAAGATATAAGCTTTATACCTTCAAAAGCTCACCAAGATGCTCTAGATGTTGGATCCACAAGCTCTTCCCACATTCAAGGCTTGAACACCACCTTCTCTTCCTTGAAAACCCACTAAAATGGCAACCAAAATCACATTTAGGCTCAAAACTCACACTCTCTTGCAAAGATAGGGTTTAAGGATGAAAAGAGGCTATAGAGGCTGTTTAGGGTTTGGTCAAAATGGTATAAGTGTGTTTAAATAGGGTCCAAGCCATGAAATTAGGGTTTTGGTCCTCAGCACCGTACGCCCCGCGTACCTGCTCGTACGTCCCGTGTACGAGCCTCAGCCACCCGATGCATGCACAAGCGTACGCTAAGCGTACACATATGTATGCCCAACATACGGAGGGTCCAAAATTTCCAAAAATGAAATACTTTAAGGGCATAAACGGAATACCTGGATTCTTGAATGTTACAATTCTATTATCTGGTTCGTTATCTAAGATATAAGATAGAAGTTGATAACTTGTGGAACTTATAATATTTAACTTTGAACATAATGTTATATAGTTTTAAACTTCAAGATTAACATTAGAGCCGACTAAAAAGACTAAACTAGTCTTACAATTAATAATAAAAGACAATAGTAAAATATCAACTTATAAAAGATATTTACATTAACATCCTTTAACCTAACAATACGACAACAATAAATATTGAAAAATTTTCAGCCAAGAACCAAAAATACAAAAATGTTAACAATCTATGGAGAGGCTGAAACATAAGACAATGTGATAGTCCCAATTTAGAGAAGAAGATAAGTAAAATTATAACCAATTTCTATACATTCGGTTCTCTTAGTAGGAAATGTATAACAGTAATGTATGAAAATAACAACAAAGCATAAAGAACATTAAAGCATATATTTAGCACAATGTCCTTAAAAAAATTCCCCACAATAAGACATTTGTTTCTCAAAATAAAAAAACTAAAAGAGGTTCTTCAAGAATATCGAACCTAGCCAAGTCCATATTTTACCTTGATTGTAGCAACAAACGCAAAAACAGAAGTAGATGAGAGAAATCAGTTACATTCTATGTGTCTCAAATCATTATGATGATGATATATTTATACAACAAATTTTGTAACTAATACTTAATGACACAAATATGTAGTTGAAAAAATGGATCACATATATGTTAGGTATAGAAGAAAACGATAAACGAAAACAAATCTGAGAAATATGAGAGATCATAAACGAAATCAAAGCACACAGAACACATGGATTTATGTGGTTCACACTATCTTGCGATAGGCTACGTCCATTGTCGAACCAGAGAGAGATTTTATTCCATACATGCTTTACTGCTACAATGTTACAAATAAGACTGCTCATAAATATATAAACGAGAAAATCTGACCTAAACCTAAAAAGCCAAGCCGGACTGAAAAAAAACATACAAAAAAAACCCAAAAATATTTTAGTCATAAAAAATTCCAGATCTGATGATAAGTATCCAGATCTAACAATCTCCTACTTGGAGGCTTGATCATCATTCAGTTGCCAACCAAATCTGTATCCTCTATAACACTTGTCTCTTTCTCTCTAGTCCCTGCCTCCTCTTCAAGTTTCTAGAAGCCCAGTTGAAGCCATGCACAACTTCAACTTATCAGTTGGTACCACCTTAGTAAACATATCAGTTGGGTTGTTCGTACCAAGGTATTTCTTTGTATTTAGTGTACCATCAATTCTCATTTCTCGTATGAAATGATATCACACCTTTATGTGTTTCGTTCGGTTGTGAAACACCAGATTTTTCACGAGATGAACTGCACTTTGATTGTCACATTGGAGAACACAGTCTTCTTGTTTTATTCCCAGTTTTGACAGAAAATTCTTCAACCATGTCAACTCTTTGCTTGCTTCTGCAATGGCCATATATTCTACCTCCGTAGTTAAAAGAGCAACACTTTTTTGAAGTCTGCGCATCCAACTTACTGTTGTACCTCTGATAGTGAAAACATACCCAATAGTGTTTTTTCCCGAATCCGCACATCCTCCTAAATCAGTATCAGCGAATCCTTCCAAAATCACTTTATTTCTGTTGAAACATAGAGTGACTTCAGAATTACCTTCCAAGTAACATAGCAGCCACTTGCCTTGCCAATGCTCTTTACCCAGATTTGACATAAATTTGCTCACAACTCCCACTGCATGTTTAATGTCCGGTCTAGTGCACACCATAGCATACATAAAGCTGCCAACTACTGACGTATACATGATTTTGTCCATTTCTTCCCTGTCTTCATCCCTCTTTAGGGACTATATCTAGAAAGTTTTATCTGACTTCCCAAAGGTGTACTTCTTGGTTTTGCATCAGTCATGTTGAACTTCTCTAGAATCTTTCTGATATACTTCTACTGTGAAAGCTTCACAGTTCCAACAACTCTGTCTCTGAATGCTCATCCCAAGAATTTGTTTGGTAGCTCCCAAGTCCTTCATCTTGAACTCTCTGGAGAGTTGCTACTTCATTCTGTTGATTTTGTTGGATTAGTGTCTAAGCCCGTAACTATATTTGGTATGTACTTGACCCGGTTATGCATGGTCCTTTTGGGTTGCCTTCACCAAAGCAACTTGACAAGGTAATTTAAGGAAAGAGAGAGGATATTATGGTTTATTAATATATTATAAGAATAATATATTAAAGGAGAAATCATATTTATTTAATTAGTATTAGTCATAAATTAATTAGGAATTAATTTGGTGACTAAAAGAGATTAATTAAATAAAGGGGCTTAAACTGTCAAGTGTGTAATAGTTGAGTTTTGGGCTAAGAATCCTAATGGACTAAGGGGGAACGAAATTATGATGAAGGATCATCATATTTTCGTCCAAGGCCCTATTCCAGAAGGTTCCTTGGGCTGCTTGGTCATTAAGCTGTCCATTAGGGTTTAGACTGAAACCCTAGCAGCCTACAGTATAAATAAGACCCATAACCTTCAATTTTCGGACACTTGCTTCCCAAGAGAAACCCTAGGCCGAAATTAAGCATCCTACCTCCTCTCTCATAATTACCTTCTTGCTTGTGGTGTTTATAAGCCATTAGAGGAGTCACAATTATGACTCTAAGCTCCAAGAAAAAAGATTCAAGCTTCCATTGAAGAGGTAAACATCTAGATCTGATGTTATATGTTAATTTTGAAATTATGTATGCTAGATTAGGGTTTGTAAGTCTTGGATTCATTTCATGTACAATAGAGAAACCTAGATCCAAGCATTAGGGTTTATATGAGCACATAGGATTGTTCTTATGCATAAAACCCATCAGTGGTATCAGAGCCATGATTGGTTTCTGTTGTATGTGATGCTATGATCGATTATCTGCTGAAAAACGTTTTCTGGCCCTATGTTTGAACTGACTCGGCGAGTCACTTCATGGACTCGGCGAGTCAACCCAACTCGGCGAGTCCAGTGAGTGATTCGACGAGTCAGAGCTTCAGACAGAGGGATTTTCGGATTTACTTGCTATTTTGCTGAAGGATAATTGCCTTATATGCTTTTAACTGATAAGATTCGATTTTTATTGTTATTGAAAGATTATCCTTGCCAAAACACAAGATAATTACCAATTGATTAGATAATAAATTCCTTATATGATTAAAATTGATTATTTGAATTAATTGGGTAACTTATCTTGCAAGAAATTGAATTAGGTCAAATATAGATAATCACTAAATTAATTGTTTTGATTTATATTATTTGTTATTTGATCCCTTGTGTTTTGAAAAGTTCAAAACTTGCCCTCAAGTTTTGAAATTTAATTTTTTGATTAAAAGTTTAATTTTGAAAATCTTAAATTTCAACCCTTAGAATTTTACAAGTTTAAAATTCAATCTTATACTTTATCTATTACAAGATTAATATATATATATATATATATATATATATATATATAATTGATTATTTGAATTAATTGGATAACTTATCTTGCAAGAAATTGAATTAGGTCAAATATAGATAATCACTAAATTAATTGTTTTGATTTATATTATTTGTTATTTGATCCCTTGTGTTTTGAAAAGTTCAAAACTTGCCCTCAAGTTTTGAAATTTAATTTTTTGATTAAAAGTTTAATTTTGAAAGTCTTAAATTTCAACCCTTAGAATTTTACAAGTTTAAAATTCAATCTTATACTTTATCTATTACAAGATTAATATATATATATATATATATATATATATATATATATATATATATATATATATATATGTATAAGAATAAGCTAGTCTTATCGCTAGTAGGCCTCATTCACGAAGCCAGTCTATAAGGTGGGTGATATGTGCATAATTAGCCATATGTTTAGTATAGATTTTTATTAATTTTTAGCTAATTATTTGCATAATATGGACAAAAGGTACTTAATAAGGTCTAAATTATATTTTCAGTCCAGAAGACATGCTTGGAAGCAAAAAGGAAGAAGGAGAAGCAATTAGAAGCTGGAGAATGAAGAAAGAAGAGAAAACCTGGAGATACTCGGCGAGTCCACGAAGCTACTCGGCGAGTTCCGAAGAATGTTCGCGAAGTAATGTCCAGAATCCTTACCGCACACGGATTTAACAAAGGTACTCGGCGAGTTGGAGAGCTACTCGCCGAGTTGCCCCTGTTTTGAGATAAGTATAAATAAAGGATCTTATTCCGAATTGGGGGACTTTTGCTGGCTTTTTGGGAGGATAACCTGCGATTGAAGAAACCCTTGGAGACCTAAAGAACCCTAATCTTTGATCTTTTGAAGACTCAAGGCGAATTAGGTTAAATTTTCCACTTAATCTTAGAAGTGAATCATGTTTAGATTAACTAAATTCGTTTTTGAGCTTGTTCTTACTGTAATCATGAGTTGAATTTTCGTAGTTTCTGTTTAGGAAAAACCAAGTTACTCCTATGGTTTGATTTATACTTTTATTGATTGGTTATTGGTGATTTTATTAAATTAAGTTTGTTAAAGAACCTTATGCATTAACCATAACTATTATCTGTTAATTGGAAGACAATTAGGCTGCATGAATATCTCTTAATTGTTAACCTCATATGATTTATGTGAACACTTTATTATATGCCTAGGATTAGTGAATATGAAACTAGGATTAACTAGAGAATGGGTAAATTAATGTGTGAGCTTGTTTGAGAAACCAACAAACAAGAGGTTAGTTGAATTACTAATTTGATTAACCAATTACAAATCTTATTTAATCCAAATAATTGAACTAGGGAGTTAATTAGTTTAAACAATTGGCCACTGCTTGAATTGATTAATTTTCTAAGGGTTAATAATAGTGAATGCGAATTTAACCACTATAGTTGGTAACCAATAACAATTAATTTATCACTTTATCATAAAATTAACCATAGGAGTGAATTGGTTGGACCTAAACAGAAACCCTTTATTAAATTTGGTGAATTTTTACTTGTTTTAGTTGATTAGTTAATTACTTGTTAGGTGGTGTGTTTAAGTTTCTAGTCTTGTAAAACTAGAGAAAAACCCTTTACTTTTATTATTTGTTTAGTTAAAATTAGTTATTAGTTTAATCTCCGTTCCCTGAGTTCGACACCCTACTTATCCAACTATACCACTAAAAGACAGGTTCACTGCCTTTGTGTGCTAAATCTATATTTTTAAAGTAGGAATAAAACCAATGCATTTTACACACATCAAGTTTTTGGCGCCGTTGCCGGGGAACGGTTCAAAAATTAAATCTAATTCCTAGTTTTATCGATCCTTTGTGTAAGTTTATCTTACACAAAGTTATTTTTTTTCAGTAATTCAGTAAGTAGGTTAAGTTTTAGTTTTTATTAGTTTTTAGTCGTTTTTATTTAATTTTATTTATTTTTGAGTTTTAGACAGTCTACTCGCCGAGTGCACTCGACCCTACTCGGCGAGTACCCTGCTGTTTGACAATTTAATTTTTATTTTTGTTCAGTTTCATTTTTTGTTCTTTTTACGTGTTTTTCTTGTTTTGTTGCAGGATTTTCATGACCAGAGGATCCAACACTCCACTGGTTCCCCCTTTTGAAGACCCGGAATCCGCGTTGAGGAAAAACAAAGGCAAAGACGTTGAAAGCTCGAATACACCTAAGAAGTCGCCTTTGTCTGGCTTGAAGACGGTTTTTGGGAAGAAGAAGAGCAGCAAATTAGGAGCATCCAGCGCCTCTTTAGCAAGCGAAGACCCAATCAGAGAGGATACCGGGTACGAAACCGAAGAAGAAGAAGACCCTACATTCGGGCACGTTTCCGATTCCGACGACGAATTAGCTATCCCTATGGCTAACATCGATGAAGTCCCCATGGGGAATGGAAGAAGAGGATACGCGATGATACCGGGCCAGGACTTGTGCAACCCGTAATTCCCGCAACTGCCACTTTTGAGCTTAAGGGTCACATCCTTGCTCTACTCAAAGAGATCCCCTTCCACGGAAAAGACCACGAAGATGCTTACAAACACTTGGATGAAGTCAATGATGTAGCTGACTATTTTAATGTTCCAAACGTGCCTCGCAAAACTCAGCTACTTCGCATGCTTCCGGTTACATTGAAGGGTGCTGCAAAGGATTGGCTCAAGTCACTCCCCCCCGGATCCATCACAACATGGGCCAAGATGAAAGAAGAGTTTATTGATCAATTTTGCCCACCCTCCAAGATATCTAAGTTAAAGAAAGCCATAGCCAACTTTGAACAACAAGCTGGAGAGTCACTTTATGAAGCTTGGGAGAGGTACAAGAGTTTGCTAAGGAATTGCCCACATCATGACCTTAATAGTCAACAAAAAGTCTCCATTTTTTATGATGGAGTAAATGTTACAACAAGACAATTACTTGACTCGCAAGGTCCACTAACACAGAAGGCACCCCTGGTGATAAAGCAACTAATTGAAGAATTTTCTAAGCATTCTAGAGAATACCACAACCCAAGGAATGATGTGACAAGGGGATCAGCTTATGCAGCTTCAGAAGATTTGTCAGCAGTTATGGCTTTGTTGAAAACCATGGATAGGAGGATGGATAAAATGGATCAAACGATACATGCTATTCGGGTGGGTTGTGAGAATTGCCATGGACCTCATCTTACTAGAGATTGTGACTTGGACGAGAACGGGAATAAGAAGGTGCAAGTATGCTACTCAAGTGGTGACCGATATGATGAAGATTGGCGAAAACCCAAGAAAGAATGGCTTCCTTATGATGAGTACAAGAAGGCTAAGGAGGAGAAATATAAACAAAAAGGAAGAGGTTTTTACCAAAAGGAGGAGCCGATGCAAGAAAGAAAACCAAGTTTGGAGGAGATGCTTACCAAGTTTGTAGCTGCTTCAGAAAAGAGACACAATGACCATGATGCTGCAATACAAGAGACAAGAACAATGCTTAGGAATCAGCAAGCATCTATCCACAACATTGAGACACAACTGGGGCAACTTGCTCAACAAATTAATCAAAGATCACCGGGAGAACTCCCTAGTAAAACCAAAAACAACCCACGAGGCGCACATATAAATATTGTGACAACTAGAAGTGGGAAGATAATTACCCCCTGTCACCTATTCAGAATGAAGAGCCCAAGCAGTCACAAAAGGAGGATGCAGAAAAACCGAGCCAAAGTCAAAATCTACTGGACACAGACCCTACTCGCCGAGTCCAGAATATGGACTCGACGAGTCCATTGCCTAATCAGAAAAGTCAGATTCCTGCAAAGCCATTTCAGCCTCCATTGCCATATCCAGCCAGGGCTAAGAAGGAAAAGAATGAAGAAGACTACCAGAAGTTTCTAGAACACATAAAGGCTCTTCAAATCAACATACCATTCATAGAAGCGGTTGCCCAAATGCCAAAATACGCCAAGTTTCTCAAAGAGCTTCTAACTAATCGAAGGAAGATGGAAGAAGTGAGTGAAGTAGTTCTTAATGAGAATTGCTCAGCTGCCATGTTGAACAAGCTACCGAAGAAAAAGGGTGACCCGGGAAGCTTAACATTGCCTTGTCAATTTGGGAATTTGGCCACCATTCATGCTTTGGCCGATTCAGGAGCAAGTGTAAACCTCATGCCTTATTCATTTTTCAAGAAATTAGATCTCCCGGAACCAAGGCCAATTCGAATGGCAATCCACTTAGCAAATAAAACGGTCACCTTTCCAAGAGGAATATGTGAAGATCTATTGGTGAAGGTAGATAAGTTCGTGTTTCCCGCGGACTTTATAATTTTGGACATGGAAGCGGATCCTCAAGTCCCGATCATCCTTGGAAGACCTTTCCTTAACACCGCAAGCGCTATAGTGGACATGCGAGATTAAAAACTTACTCTACGGGTGGGAGATGAATCGGTCACTTTCGGGGTTGATCAAGCCATGAAGCATGCAAGGAACAGTGATGACACGACATTTTCAATTGATATGTTGGATGAATTAATGGAGGAATGGAACAATGAAGAACCAAACAAGTCCACCATCGCCTTTGATGAAGAACTTGATGCTGAAAAAGACCTACTGGAAATAGAGAGACTGCTGGAAGAAGCTGATTATAATGAATTAATAAAGACCACTGAACAGCCGACTCGCCGAGTAGACACGACCTACTCGCCGAGTCCATTTGAAGAATCCCGAGAAAGCGCGAATTCTGCCCAGGACTCGACGAGTCCCCTCACTGGACTCGACGTGTTCAGCATGCAGAACACAAAAACTGAGCTGAAGGCACTACCAGATCACTTGGAGTATGCATTTCTTGAAGATGGTCAACAAAAACCTGTTATAATAGCTTCTGACCTCTCCAAATCTGAAAAAGAAGAATTAGTTCAAGTCTTGAAGAAGAGGAAGAGTGCCATTGCATGGAGTATCACCGATATCAAGGGAATAAGCCCCTCTTATTGCTCTCACAAGATCAACCTGGAAGAAGCAGCAAAGCCGGTAGTGCAACACCAAAGAAGATTGAACCCAAACATGCAAGAAGTGGTCAAGAAGGAAGTAGTCAAGCTTTTAGATGCGGGGATCATTTATTCTATTTCCGATAGTCCATGGGTTAGTCCTGTTCAAGTGGTGCCCAAGAAAGGAGGGATGACGGTCGTAACAAACGAGAAGAATGAGCTTATTCCGACCCGAACGGTAACCGGTTGGCGAGTGTGCATCGATTATCGAAAGCTAAACGATGCCACTCGTAAAGACCATTTTCCTTTACCTTTTATTGATCAAATGCTTGAAAGATTGTCCGGCCACAGTTATTATTGTTTCTTAGACGGATTTTCGGGCTACTTCCAAATACCCATAGACCCAATGGACCAAGAAAAGACCACTTTCACTTGCCCGAGTGGGACTTTTGCCTATCGCCGCATGCCCTTTGGGTTATGCAATGCACCTGCGACATTTCAAAGGTGCATGACGGCCATATTCCACGACATGGTGGAAAAATTCATGGAAGTATTTATGGACGATTTTTCTGTTTTTGGATCTTCCTTCCATGATTGTCTTGCTAACCTTGATTTAATGCTTGCAAGGTGTGAAAAAACCGATTTAGTCCTTAATTGGGAAAAATGTCACTTTATGGTTAAAGAGGGTATAGTTTTGGGCCATAAGGTATCCAAATCAGGGATAGAGGTTGATCGGGAAAAAATAGATACAATTGCTAAATTACCTCCACCAACTAATGTAAAGGGCATTAGGAGTTTTTTAGGACACGCGGGTTTTTACCGCCGTTTCATAAAAGATATTTCTAAAATAGCTAGACCTCTAACACAATTGCTTTTAAAAGATGCACCATTTAATTTCACTAAAGAATGTCTAGAGGCCTTTGAATTTTTGAAAGAAAAACTAACTAATGCCCCGATCATTATTGCCCCGAATTGGAACTTACCTTTTGAAATAATGTGTGATGCAAGTGATTTTGCATTAGGAGCTGTCCTTGGTCAAAGGGTTGATAAGCACTTTCGACCCATTTATTATGCAAGTAAGACTTTGAATCCGGCCAAAGAAAATTACACCACAACTGAAAAAGAATTACTAGCAATGGTGTATGCTTTTGACAAATTCCACCCTTATCTTGTCTTATCTAAAACCACTGTTTTTACTGACCACTCTGCTATTAAGTACTTGTTTGCCAAGCAGGATGCAAAGCCAAGATTGATACGTTGGGTTCTACTTCTACAAGAATTTGATATCGAGATACACGATAAGAAGGGAATGGAGAATGTAGCAGCCGGCCACTTATGAAGGCTAGAAAACCCGCATTTGGAATCATTGGAAGAAGATAAAATTGGAGATGATTTTCCGGATGAGTACATTTTGGTGACCACGGGGGAAGAGCCATGGTTTGCAGATATAGCTAATTATTTAGCTACCAAGTACATCCCAAAAGACTTTACCCGCCAACAAAAGAAGAAATTCTTTTCAGAAATAAAATACTACTTTTGGGATGAGCCATATCTTTTTCGAAGCTGTGCGGATGGGATCATAAGGAGATGCGTATTCGGGAATGAAAGCCGAGAAATTTTGGAGCATTGCCATAGCGGGCCCACCGGTGGACATCATGGAGCACATTACACGACAAAGAAGATATTTGATATTGGGTTTTATTGGCCCACAATTTTTAAAGATGCTAACCAATATGTCACAGAGTGTGATGCATGCCAAAGAGCGGGAAACATATCATCCCGAAACGAGATGCCACAACATAGTATTCAAGTGTGTGAAGTGTTTGATGTGTGGGGGATCGATTTCATGGAACCGTTTCCAATGTCAAAAGGGAACAAATATATTTTGGTGGCGGTTGATTATGTATCCAAATGGGCGGAAGCACAAGCTTTACCAACTAATGATGCTCGGGTGGTCGTGCGTTTTCTAAAGAAGTTATTCTCAAGATTTGGAGTTCCTAAAACTCTTATTAGTGACCGGGGCACTCATTTTGCTAATGATCAATTAGAAAAAGTGTTAAGAAAATATGGGGTAACCCATAAATTCTCTACATCTTACCATCCACAAACTAGTGGGCAAACTGAAGTGACGAATAGAGCATTAAAAAGAATTTTGGAGAGATCGGTGGGTAGTAATCGAAAGGAATGGTCGGATAGGTTAGATGATGCACTTTGGGCCTTCCGAACAGCTTTCAAAACACCTATTGGTACTACACCATATAGGCTAGTTTATGGGAAGCAATGTCATTTACCGGTGGAAATAGAGCATAAAGCTTTTTGGGCTTTAAAAATGTGCAACTTTGATATAGCTGAACTTAGAAAAAACCGGTTGATGCAAATGAATGCTCTTGAAGAACTTAGGAATGAGGCTTATACTAGCTCCTTGATTTATAAAGAAAAAACCAAGAGTTGGCATGACAAAAGAATCAAGGGTAATAAAGACTTTCATGAAGGGCAAAAAGTGTTACTTTTTAATTCAAGGCTCAAACTCTTTCCGGGCAAACTAAAGTCAAGATGGGATGGTCCATTTCTAGTGAAGAAGGTTTTTCCACATGGAGCTATCGAGTTATTATCAAGAGATGGCACTCCTTTCAAAGTTAATGGGCATAGGGTGAAAAAATATGAAGAAGGAATCCCGAGGAATGAAGACATAGAAGAAGGGCTGTTGTTGGAAGGCATGACAGAAACGTAGAGCAGAAGGAGTCCAGCTAACGACTCCTTAAAAAGAAGCGCTTCCGGGAGGCAACCCGAGTTTAGACTTTACATTTCTTTCCTTTTATTTTTCTTTTTCACTTTTAGGATATGTTTTCTTTTCATTCTTCTTCTGAAATTATGCTTAAAATGATTGCTTGAGGGCAAGCAATGCTCGACGTGTGGGGTGGTGGTTTAAAAAATCGAGTTTTTTTTTCAAACTGACTAATGAACTCGCCGAGTTCATAAGATTACTCGGCGAGTACTTTCTGAAATCCACGACACATCGCGAACACGCGTTCCTACTCGGCAAGTAGATATTTCTACTCGACGAGTATATGCATTTAAACGGGTTTTCACAATCTGTAAATAAGGGTTTTTTTTACCCTACTCATTTTCACCAGCCGCCTCCCGTTCATACTTGCCGAGCATTCAGTTTTCTCTCAAGCCATTCCTTTGATTTCTTGTTGAATCTTCATCCATAGAGAAAAAGGTATGATTTTTCCTTTGAATTCTTGCTAAAGGTCACAACTTTATCAGTTATTGGTTCTTATTTTGCTAAAATCCGGATTTGGGGGTTTACTCCAATTCTAGGGTTTCGATTTTAGGATAAATTAGGAGGATTTGGACAAAATTTCTTGTGGATTTATGCTTAAAGGACTTAGAACAGCAAACCCCTATGCAAATATATGTATTTTGATTGACCTAATATGGACCGATTGAAATCTGTACTCGCAGTTCATCCTACTCGCCGAGTAGTTCGTGGACTCGGCGAGTAGATGCTATGATGGACCTGTTATGGTTAACTTTAATTGCTGGGTTTTGTTTGTTGTTGTTTTCTTGATGTTTTTATGCAGAAATCATGTCCAGAAGAGGCCAGAGTTCAAGAGGAGGAGGTCAAGGAGACATTCCATGGCTTACTTTTCCACAAATTACTTCAAAATCTTCGCAAGTTAGGGCGAAGAACAGGTTGGAGGTCTTGAAGCAGAAAGAGATTCATCTACCTAATGCAATTAATTGGGATTGGTTGGGTAAAACTGGGTTGGAAGAGGAATTGACACCTTATTTGGTGAAATCTTTTGACGTGGGTGGATTAACAATAATTTGTGATGAATGGTTGCAGCTGTTCAAAATACAAGAACCTGTGTTTGCAGAACTATGTTGGGCGCTACTCTCTCATTCCGGGGTGGTAGTGAATATTATAGCGCCAACATTATCACTTTTTGCCTCGGAGGGGAGCTGCGCCACTGCAGCATAGCGGAACTCGCCTGGAGGGTTGGTCTCTATGACCAAAATGTCATCATGACGGAGGATTTTGAAGCATTTCTAGAGCAATGCCACAAGGATCTTCCCGAGGAAGTTGTTGCCTCCACTTGGTGGAATACTATTGCAAACCGGGTGTATATTCCCTCTTCTGCTCAAGAGGGCCATATTCGTTCTATGATCCATCGTCTCATCCACCGCCTCATCGCTAGTACCATAAATATGAGGAAGGATGATGACAAAGTTCCTACCCTCGACATTTTCTATTTGTGGAGCATCATTACCCCGGACGTCTTTTGCAACTTGCCTTATTGTTTGGCAAAATACCTTGCGGATGGAGCGGTTAAAGAGAAGATTACCTCCAAAATTAATGGGGGTATGTTTGTGACAAGACTCGCAAGGTCGTATGGCATTTTGGACATGCAAGAGGCAAGGGCGTTGACCGTAATTTCTCCTCCTCCGTTTAACATTACATTATTCCGGAGGTCAAGGATTGTGGAAAAATTTGGGGATTCATTTGAAATTCCACATGTAGATGAGGTGGTTGCTCCCGAGAGGCCGGGAAGAAGAGTTAGGCAAAGGAACGAACGGGCCCGAGAAGACCCACCGGTTATTCCGGTGGAAGATGAGAATGAGGGATGGAATCAAGTGGTATATAGGAGATACTTGGATGACATTGGTCAAGGTGTTAATTATAACAATGAGTCATTCAATTATCTCTTTCAGCAAATGAACATTGCCCCAAGGCCCGGGCCCGGATATCCTTACATCATGAGTTGGGATGAGCGGATGCAGAGGAGAAACAATCAAGCATGAGGAAGTGGTGCAGGAGGGGCAGACATGGAAGAAGAAGTTTGAAGCTTGGTTTTATTTGGATGTTTTTTGTTTTGTGTTTGATGTTAAACTTTGTTGAACTTGGATTATTAGGACCTTGGTTTGTTCGCTTTCACTTGTAGTTGTATGTTTTTCAGGTTTGAAGATTAGGATGCATTTAGGAGTCTCATTGGTCAAGGCTAAAGTGAGGATTGGTTTAGATGAGTATGCGAAATGTTACATTTAAGGTTGAGTCCGTTAGGATTGAGAGTGACAAAATGTGTTATTACTGACGAAAATAAAAGAAGAGTCACTGAAGTGTCCTGTTTCAGCACCTCAGCCAAGGATAGACAACAGAAACATTTATTTTCGACTCAGCGTTTACTCGCCGAGTGCATCCACGGTACTCGCCGAGTTCATGTGCAAATCCACGATTTTCTGCTGGGGGCCGATTTACTCGCCGAGTTCACGCTTGACTCGCCGAGTCCCTTAACATTTTATACCCTCGAAATCTATTTTTGGGCACATTCACTGCAGCTTTTGTCCATAATTTTGTGAAGATTCATTCCTGGAAGATTTCTGAGAGCTTTTTCCTAAGCATTTGGAGTTATTTAGATGTTTACCACACGCGACATGACACCCAAGGCATGGATGAGCTGTTCCCATGTCTAAAGACATTCGAAATAGGAGCTTAATTGAAGATGATCAGCCTCGCCACTGCTATCCCAGGGGAGTTTGTTCCAATTCCCTCTATATTTTATATTTCTCCTTTTCATGCATAACATGCAATGGGGACATTGCATAAATTAAGTGTGGGGTAGGGGGTTGGTTACATTTTAGTCAACTTAGAATCCTAATTTAGGTTTAATTTTTTCAAAAAATATTGCATAAAAAATTGCTAGGGTTTAATTAGGAAATTTTGGTAAAAGTAATTAGGATTCCATGTTAGAATTATGTTGATGATTGCATGAAGACCCAAATATTTAGTTGAGCCTATATACGTTCTAGTGCATTTGTGGCCTCCTTATTCCAGTGAAATCATGGGACAAAAACACGACCTTGCTTAGTCCGAAGGATGCAATATGTTTAGCATCGTGTACCAGAAATGTATCCAGGAAAATTATTATTTTTAACCAATAAAGGTTGAAGTTGAGCACCCCTGCTTAAGCATGTAGGGTTTTGAAAGAGAAAAAAAAGATATAAGTGAGTTACATGTGAAAAAAGAAGAAGAAGGAATTACAAGAAAAAGTTTGAAGAATTTTTGGAGCATCAAAGTCAAAGTCTGAAGATCAAAATTCTGAAGATTCAAAAATTGAAGATACCCAAAAATCAAAGATCAAATTGTCAAAGAAGTGAGGATCCAAAAGAGCTCCATAGTGGTATCATAAATTGTAATTTCTAGATTATGTATGCTTGGGTTGCTCAACCAAAAATACCTTGAGGTAGGAGGTTTTCTGCGGATGGATTCCGAGGGATGCATAAAATGAGCATTGTTCGGGATAAGTGGGTGAATGTTTATGAGGATTGTAAGTATTTGGAATATTGGGGGGTTTTTAGGAAAATTTTAGACACAAATGCATGCGTTGCGGTTTTGGCATAATGGCTGGGTTCAATTGGAGTTGTCTTATGTGATTCTAATGTGCTAAAATTCAGTTTTGCTTGGGGGCAAGCAAAAGTCAAGTGTGGGGTATTTTGATATGTGCATAATTAGCCATATGTTTAGTATAGATTTTTATTAATTTTTAGCTAATTATTTGCATAATATGGACAAAAGGTACTTAATAAGGTCTAAATTATATTTTCAGTCCAGAAGACATGCTTGGAAGCAAAAAGGAAGAAGGAGAAGCAATTAGAAGCTGGAGAATGAAGAAAGAAGAGAAAACCTGGAGATACTCGGCGAGTCCACGAAGCTGCTCGGCGAGTTCCGAAGAATGTTCGCGAAGTAATGTCCAGAATCCTTACCGCACACGGATTTAACAAAGGTACTCGGCGAGTTGGAGAGCTACTCGCCGAGTTGCCCCTGTTTTGAGATAAGTATAAATAAAGGATCTTATTCCGAATTGGGGGACTTTTGCTGGCTTTTTGGGAGGATAACCTGCGATTGAAGAAACCCTTGGAGACCTGAAGAACCCTAATCTTTGATCTTTTGAAGACTCAAGGCAAATTAGGTTAAATTTTCCACTTAATCTTAGAAGTGAATCATGTTTAGATTAACTAAATTCGTTTTTGAGCTTGTTCTTACTGTAATCATGAGCTGAATTTTCGTAGTTTCTGTTTAGGAAAAACCAAGTTACTCCTATGGTTTGATTTATACTTTTATTGATTGGTTATTGGTGATTTTATTAAATTAAGTTTGTTAAAGAACCTTATGCATTAACCATAACTATTATCTGTTAATTGGAAGACAATTAGGCTGCATGAACATCTCTTAATTGTTAACCTCATATGATTTATGTGAACACTTCATTATATGCCTAGGATTAGTGAATATGAAACTAGGATTAACTAGAGAATGGGTAAATTAATGTGTGAGCTTGTTTGAGAAACCAACAAACAAGAGGTTAGTTGAATTACTGATTTGATTAACCAATTACAAATCTTATTTAATCCAAATAATTGAACTAGGGAGTTAATTAGTTTAAACAATTGGCCACTGCTTGAATTGATTAATTTTCTAAGGGTTAATAATAGTGAATGCGAATTTAACCACTATAGTTGGTAACCAATAACAATTAATTTATCACTTTATCATAAAATTAACCATCGGAGTGAATTGGTTGGACCTAAACAGAAACCCTTTATTAAATTTGGTGAATTTTTACTTGTTTTAGTTGATTAGTTAATTACTTGTTAGGTGGTGTGTTTAAGTTTCTAGTCTTGTAAAACTAGAGAAAAACCCTTTACTTTTATTATTTGTTTAGTTAAAATTAGTTATTAGTTTAATCTCCATTCCCTGAGTTCAACACCCTACTTATCCAACTATACCACTAAAAGACAGGTTCACTGCCTTTGTGTGCTAAATCTATATTTTTAAAGTAGGAATAAAACCAGTGCATTTTACACACATCAGTGGGTATAAGGTTGCTGCCTATAAAATGGCGCTTAATGAGTGTACACTCACACCCACCGCTTGCTTGACTGGTGGAGGGTCGTTAGCCGAACGGATATGATAGGGCACTTAATTCCTCATTATAAGTATAATGGAAATAATAAAGTAACTACAATGTTTTATAAATTCCCAATCTTAGTTTCTTTAGGGTAAAATGTGAAAATGAGGCTATTCCATGGAATTACACTTTGTACCCTTGTCAAACGTTAGTGGAGCGTGCGTGGCTAACCGACACACTAATTTGGGATTGCCATTGGTGGCAAAGGGTGGATAGATGTTTATCATAGATCAATGGAGCGTGTGTGGCTAACCGGCACATTGATTAGGTGATAGAGACATTGAGTGCACCATGTTGGTTCGCATGGTTATTCACAATTTGTTTGCGATCCTCGGCATCCCAGTCGCAAATTTGAAGTGCATATCGAGATTTAAACATGCCATTGAAATGTTCAATGAATCTCAAAAGAAATCTAGGAATTTTCAAATACATTTAAAACTTAATCTCTTTTCGTTTTTCATGGTGAAAATTAGTGAATCGTCATTCACTTACCTTCAAATTATTTACTTTTAGATTACGGCATCCCTTTTCTAAGTTGTAAATAATGTTGTTGGATCCTAGCCCTAATTTCTCATTTGGGTGTTTAATTGGGGATTCATTTCTAATCAAACTTTGTTCCTTTCTATTTCAGATGTCTAACGTAAACGCAAACAACAACGCTTCTGGGTCATTCTCGTTGATGAACCTATGTCAAAAGGTGACATTTGATGGGTCGAATTTCAATGAGTGGACGAGATACATTCGCATGATAACTCGCTACGAGGACAAAGAATATGTCCTCGATGAGAAACTAGAAAAGATCAACCCAGAAGTTGCTACTCCTGAAGAAATGGCCGCCTTTGAGGCCCACAAGCGTGATGCTACGAAAGTTCATTGCATCATGCTGGCCACCATGAACCTCGAACTCCAAATGTCCTATGAGGACATGTATCCATATGAGATGCATCAAGATTTGCTGGACAGGTAGCACCAAAGCGTGAGGCAAGAGCGCTATGAGATCATTACCAACATGATCACCGCTAGGATAGGGAGTGGAGAATCCCTAACCGCTCATTTGCAAAGGATGCAAAGGTATGTTGATCGTCTTCTCAAACTTAATGTTAAGTTTGATGAGGATTTGGCTATCGACATCATCCTCCACTCCTTGCCTTCCTGCTACAACCAGTTCAGAATGACCTACCACATGAACAAGGAAGAGGTCACCCTGAGTAAACTTCAAGGGCTCCTGAGGACTGCTGAGAGCAACCTCAAGGACAAATCTATTGCATCATCCTCTACTGTAGCTGCTCCTGTGCTGGCAATTGGCCAAGGAAAGGGTAAAAAGAGGAAGGATCCTTCTAAGAGCCACCAAAAGGGTAAGACCCAAGATGGTTCCTCTTCTAGTGGGACCAAAGCAGGTTCTGTTAAGCCCTCTTCTGACCCCAAGGAAGCAGAGTGCTTCTATTGCCACCAGAAGGGCCACTGGAAATGAAGCTGCCCTAAATATCTGCAAGATATTAAGGATGGGAAGATAAAGCCCACCTTTGCAGGTATATATTTAATTAAATCTAATAACTCATCACTTGGTACTTAATGGGTCCTTGATACTGGATGTGGTTAGCACATTTGTTCTGATTTGCAGGGGCTAAGAGAAAGTAGGGAAGTGGAGCATGGAAGGATAAACTTGATCATGGGAAACAAGAAGTCTTCACCAGTCACCAAGATCGGAGTTTATTCCTTAGTGTTGAGTAATGGGTTAGGGCTAGATTTAAATAATTGTTGCTATTCGCCAGATATGGCAAGGAACATCATTTCTTTTCATGGATTGTTTAGACAAGGTTTCAGATATTCATTTGATAATAGCAATGGTTCTATTAATGCTTATTTGAATGGTGTTTTTTATTTCAATGCATTACCTTGTAATGGGATTTATGAATCTGTGTTAATTATAGATAATTTAGGAAATGATGTTTTGAACATTGATTCGTCCACAAGTTTGGACAAAGCATGCTTGTGGCATTATCGCCTTGGCCATGTTAACAAGAAACGCATAGCCCAACTCCAAAAGGATGGAGTCTTGGAGTCATTCGACCTTAGGGACGATGACGTGTGTGAGTCTTGTTTACTTGGGAAGATGACCAAGTCACCCTTTACTGGCACATGTGAAAGGGGTGAGGGTGTATTGGATCTCATACATACTGATGTATGTGGACCCTTTAGATCCACCACAAGGGATGCTTGTCGCTTCTACGTGACTTTTACAGATGATTATAGCAGATATGGATATATCTACTTAATCAAGCAGAAGTCAGAAACCTTTGAAAAGTTCAAAGAGTTTAAGAATGAAGTAGAGAATCAGCGGGGCAGGAAAATCAAGATGCTTCGATCTGATCGAGGGGGAGAGTACCTAAGTCTTGAGTTTCACGACTATCTAAAAGAATACGGAATAGTTTCGCAATTGACGCGTCCTAGAACGCCACAATTGAATGGTGTGGCTGAGAGACGTAATCGAACCTTGTTGGACATGGTTCATTCTGGGGGTATGCCTTAGAGACTGCCGCCCATATCCTTAACTTAGTTCCCACTAAGAAGGTTGCCAAAACACCTCACGAGACGTGGACAGGGAAAGCTCCCTCGTTAACGCATATCAAGGTTTGGGGTTGTGAAGCTTTCGTAAGACGAGAGACTCACGACAAGCTAGAACCTCGTAGTGAGAAGTGTTATTTCATCGGCTATCCACAGAAGTCTTTTGGCTATCTCTTCTATAGATCAAGTGACAATGTTGTCTTTGTTGCTAGGAGAGGGGTTTTCAGAGAGAGAGAGAACTCATAAGTCAAGGAGACAGTGGGAGTCAGATTGACCTTGAAGAGCTTCAAGAGTCAGGAGATGAAGGAACCTCTGACACTGGCGCTCAACCTGAGGAGGAAACTCCTGTTGAACCAATTGACCAGTCCTTACCTCTTAGACGTTCGAGTAGGGTTAGTGTTCCACCCCAGTTTTATGGTTTCCATATTACTACTGACGGGATATGTTTATTAGTGATAGTACACTAATAAATTTGGATGAACCTAATAACTACAAGGAAGCCATGGCAGGCCCGAAGTCTGCAAAATGGAAAGAGGCAATGGACAACGAGATTCAGTCCATGTATGACAACCAAGTTTGGAATTTGGTTGATAATGTACCAGGTCGCAAGACAGTCGGGTGCAAGTGGATCTTCAAGAAGAAGACATACATGGATGGGAAAGTGCACACTTATAAAGCGTGATTGGTCGTGAAGGGATTTACTCAAACTCCTGGAGTTGACTATGATGAGACCTTCTCGCCAGTTGCTAAAACAAAGTCTATTAGGGTAATGCTCGCAATAGCTGCGTTTCATGACTATTAAATATGGCAGATGGACGTTAAAACCGCTTTTCTTAATGGGAAGTTGGCTGAGGATGTTTACATGAATCAGCCAGAGGGTTTTATCGATGCGAAGCATCCCAATAGAGTGTGCAAGCTTGAAAAATCCATTTATGGATTAAAGAAAGCGTCTCGCAGATGGAATCTTTGTTTTGACGAGAAGGTCAAAGAGTTTGGTTTTCTGCGAAGTGAAGATGAGTCATGTGTGTATGTCAAGGCCAGTGGGAGTATAATGAGCTTCCTCGTATTGTATGTCGATGACATACTACTCATAGGAAACGACATCCCAACCTTGCAGGAGGTCAAGTCCTGGCTTGGGAAGTGTTTCGCTATGAAGGACCTCGGAGAGGCTGCGTATATTCTGGGAATAAGGATAGTGAGAGATAGAAGTAAGAGACTGATAGGACTCAGTCAGGATATATACTTGGAAAAGGTACTAAAGCGTTTTAGTATGGAAAATTCCAAGAAAGGGGAGTTGCTAATTCAATGCAATACCAAACTGAGTAAGACTCAGAGCCCGAGTACAGAGGCAGAGATAGCTGATATGAGCCGAGTACCTTACGCTTTCGTAGTTGGCTCGATTATGTTCGCTATGACCTGTAATCGCCCTGATGTGGCTTTCGCTTTGAGCATGGTCAGCAGATATCAAGGGAACCCTGGTAGAGCACATTGGATTGCTGTCAAGAATATTCTTAAGTACCTACGAAAGACCAAGGAATGGTTTCTAGTCCTCGGTGGGAGTGATGACTTAAGGGTGCAAGGGTACAGTGACGCTAGTTTTCAGACGGATCGGGATAATTACCGATCGCAGTCGGGCTGGGTCTTTACCCTGAACGGAGGAGCAGTAACTTGGAAAAGTTCCAAGCAAGAGACCGTAGCTGATTCAACGTGCGAATCAGAGTACATTGCGGCAAGCGAGGCGTCAAAGGAGGCTATATGGTTGAAGAACTTCATAGGAGACCTTGGATTTGTGCCATCCATAAAGGAGCCCATGGAAATTTTCTGTGATAATGAAGGAGCGGTTGCCTTGACTAAGGAACCAAGGGATCATGGCAGATCTCGACATATCGACAGGAAATACCATTTTATTAGACATCGGGTAGAATAGGGACTCCTAGTTGTGAAGAGGGTATCGTCGGAAGATAACCCAGCAGATCCCCTTACGAAGGGACTGAGTGGGGTCAAGCACTTGAAGCACGCTAGGAGCGTTGGGCTAAAGGACGATATTAGTTTAGATTAGATAGGTAGGAAACTTGTAATGGATAATTTTGTATTCAACATTTGATGATTAAATAAAGGTGTGTTATTTATAAGAAAGGTTACTATCTTGTGTTGATTATTTATCTATAGTTTCAATTTTGCATGTTTTGACTTCCTGAATAATAAGATTGTTCGAACAGTCCACAATCGCTCATATGTTGGAAGTAGATATGAAAGAAGATTGTCATAAATTTGTTTGTAGATTGTCTAAAATGTTTTAGACATAGCAAAGGTTTGCTACAAAGTTTATGAGTGCTTATGAAATATATTTTGAGCATTGGAATAAACCCGCACTTGCTAGTATCACTTCATGAAAGTTATCACAAGTGATCGCAAGATGATAATATCATATAATCTTTAAACCTAGAGATATGGTTATTGTTTGCTAGTTGATTATGCATTGATAAAACGAAAACGCATCAGTAACTTGATGTTATAAAACGTATTATTGTGTGTAACTTAGCTAGTGGATAATAAAAGCATATAAGTCGAAGTTTATCTGTTCCTTTTATCCTAAGAGAATAAAAGCGATATCTTGGCCACTTGATGATTTGGTTTGACTTATGTGCCGGGCCCGGTCAGGATGGAGTTGATGTGTTCAACTAAATTCTATGTCGAACAAATCAGAGATCGAGAAACAAAATGCTGGACAATAAGTATTGTCGGCATGATATCTAGAACATAGGATTATACGATCCCTTATCTGAAGGACATGATTTTTGATCAGAGTTGACAGAAGCGTATAAGATCTACGATTGCCAACCGGATCCTGAAGTCGTATGTGAGATATAGTTACTAGACTTATCCAAGTGGGAGACTGTTGGATTAGTGTCTAAGCCCGTAACTATATTTGGTATGTACTTGACCCGGTTATGCATGGTCCTTTTGGGTTGCCTTCACCAAAGCAACTTGACAAGGTAATTTAAGGAAAGAGAGAGGATATTATGGTTTATTAATATATTATAAGAATAATATATTAAAGGAGAGATCATATTTATTTAATTAGTATTAGTCATAAATTAATTAGGAATTAATTTGGTGACTAAAAGAGATTAATTAAATAAAGGGGCTTAAACTGTCAAGTGTGTGATAGTTGAGTTTTGGGCTGGGAATCCTAATGGACTAAGGGGGAACGAAATTATGATGAAGGATCATCATATTTTCGTCCAAGGCCCTATTCCATAAGGTTCCTTGGGCTGCTTGGTCATTAAGCTGTCCATTAGGGTTTAGACTGAAACCCTAGCAGCCTACAGTATAAATAAGACCCCTAGCCTTCAATTTTCGGACACTTGCTTCCCAAGAGAAACCCTAGGCCGAAATTAAGCATCCTCCCTCCTCTCTCATAATTGCCTTCTTGCTTGTGGTGTTTGTAAGCCATTAGAGGAGTCACAATTGTGACTCTAAGCCCTAAGAAAGAAAATTGAAGCTTCCATTGAAGAGGTAAACATCTAGATCTGATGTTATATGTTAATTTCGAAATTATGTATGCTAGATTAGGGTTTGTAAGTCTTGGATTCATTGCATGTACAATAGAGAAACCTAGATCCAAGCATTAGGGTTTGTATGAGCACATAAGATTGTTCTTATGCATAAAACCCATCAGATTTCATGTATGTCTGATTCAACAACCAACATATCATCAACATATAATAAAAGAATAATGTAAGAGGACCTAAACCTCTTCAAATAATAGCAATGGTCCATCTCACATCTCTTGTACCCATTTTTCTACATGAAGTTGGCGAATTTTAAATACCAATGCCTTGGGACTTGTTTTAGTCCATATAAACTATTCCTCAGTTTACACACCAGATTCTCCTTACCATTCACCAAGAAACCTTTTGGTTGGTACATGTAAATTCCTCAAGGTCACCATGTAAGAATACAATCTTAACATCCAGCTGTCCCAGATGTAAATTTTCAGCAACCACAATACTCAAGACTAGTCGAATAGTAGTCATCTTTACAACTGGTGAGAATACTTCATTGTAGTCAACCCCTTCTTTCTGTTGGAAACCCTTTACGACTAGTCTGGCTTTATATCTCTTGCTGCCATCAGCTTCATCCTTGATTTTGAACACCCATTTATTTTGCAAAGCTCTATTTCCTGCTAGTAATTTTACCAAGGACCAGGTATGGTTCTTGTCAAGTAACAAGTAATTAACTAATGGAGTCAGCACCTCTGGATAAGACTCTGGCTCTCCATTCTCTGTCAGTAACAAGTAATTAACTAATGGAGAATATTTGCTAGTGGGTCTCCGTTCTCTAGTTGATCTTTTGAGATTAGGAGTTTCAACACCTGTCTGATTTGGGGCTTTGTTTTCTGACTGATATGGGATTTCAGTTTCTGAGTCTATATCTTCAGAACTCCCACTGACTTCAGTATTTACTATCTCTTCAGCGCTCCAACTATTTTCTGAGCCTTCACCTATTTCAGGTTGAAAAACATCAGCATCTGTTAATTCTTCGAACACCGCCTTGTAATTTTGTTTGATTTTGCTCAGAGTTGTAACTAGATCGTCTTTATAGAGGACATCTTC
Organism: Lactuca virosa; assembly: GCF_052849685.1. NCBI lineage: Eukaryota > Viridiplantae > Streptophyta > Magnoliopsida > Asterales > Asteraceae > Lactuca > Lactuca virosa. The sequence goes on along the minus strand of NC_136427.1, from coordinate 254,272,555 downwards.
ATTAAAAGTGACATCTCTACTCTTGATCACTTTCATGGTTTGGTTATCCCAGCATCTATAGCCCATATTATCCAGCCCGTACCTGATAAAGATACACTTCTTAGCTTTGGCTACAAGTTTGTCTTTTCTGCATCTTTAACCTTGACATAAGCATTACAACCAAATACTTTAAGGTTAGAAAGAGATACTTCCCTCTTCTGTCATTCTTCTTTTGTAATTTTGAACCCAATGGGGACTGAGGGTCCGCGATTTATAAGGTAAGCAGCTGTGCTCATTGCGTCTGCCCAGAACATTTTTGTTAACCATGTTCTGCTCTTCTGCTATAAGGTAAGCAGTTGTGATCATCTCTACTCTTCTGCCATTCCTCTTAGCTCTCTCGTTTAATGTTCTGTTCATCCTCTCCGCAACACCGTTTTGATGAGGTGTTTCTGGCACAGTATTCAACATTCTAATTTCGTGTTCTGCAGAGTAATCGGTAAACTCCTTGCTGTTGTATTCACCCCCGTTATCTAACTTCGGAAATTTTATCTTCATGTTTGTCTCGTTCTCCACAATAGCTTTGAACTTTTTAAAAGTGGAGAAAACGTCAGATTTATTTTTCAGAAAGTAGACCCATACCTTTCTTGTAGCATCATCTATAAAGGTAACGTAATGCCGGGAACCTCCTATTGATGAAAATGATATGGGACCAAAGACATCAGAATGTATTAACTCAAGTTTCTCTGATTTTGGTGGCTAACTCGTCTTCAGGAAAGTAACTCTTTTCTGTTTACCGAATACACATGGTTCACAAAAGTCGACTGTTACATTCTTCAGTTGCGGGATCCTGCCCTTTAAAGCATGCATCTTCATTCCCTTCTCACTCATATGGCCAAGTCTTTGGTGCCATAAAGTAGAGGATTTCCCATATCCAATAGTTGCATTTTCTTCTCCTTCGGTCAACTCCACCATATATAGAGTTCCCTTCTTCTTTCCTTGAGTAATGACCAATTTCCCTTTAATAACCTTCTATTTACCTTTTTCCAAAATTTACATCATGTCCCTCTTCATCCAGTTGTTCCACTGAGATCAACATTTTCTTCAGATCAGGAATGTATTTAACATCCTTCAAAATCTGGGTAGTACCCATTGAAGTGTTTAAATCTACATCTCCAATACTAGTAATCTTCATAATTTTACCATCTGTTATACGAACAGTACCGATGTAAGGTTTGAGATTTTTCATGATTTCTTTGTTATGGCAAGCGCGAAACGATGCTCCTGAATCCATCATCCAAGACTTGACTGGATCTTCTACACAAGAAATCAGAGCATCATCATAGTCTTCAGCCACATTCATCTCCTTCTTGCCATTATCTGCAGTAAGTTTAGGACATTTATTTCTAAAATGTCCTGTTTCATTACAGTTCCAGCATAAGATTTCTTTTCTGCTTCTTGACTGTCCTCTCTTCCTTGACTTTGATCTTTTTCTTCCGTATCCACCTATGTTTTGTTTCCTTCCCCTCTCTTCCGTATTGAGTAAACTGATGGAACCTTCTCCTGTATTCCTTCTCCGAACATCTTCGCTAAGAATCAGATCTCTGATGCTTTCAAATGTGAGTTTCGTAGTTCCTGAAGAACTACTGACTGCAGTGACTGTTCCAGCCCAACTTTCGGGCAACGAAGATAATAATAATAAAGCCTAGACTTCGTCTTCGAATTTAATTTCAATAGATCCTAACCTGGATATTATCGAGTTGAACTCATTAGCGTGGTCTATCACATAAGCTCCTTCCTTCATTTTCGTGTTTACCAATTGTCTGATCAAGAAAACCTTGTTTGCTGCGGATGGCTTTTCATACATTTTGGACAACGCCTTTATCAATCCAAACACGACCTTCTCATTGACGATGTTGTACGCGACATTCTTCGTCAGTGATAATCTGATTAAGCCAAGGGCATGTCGATCCAACAAGTTCCATTCTGCCAGATCCGACTTCTCAGGTTTCTGTTCAGATAACGGTAAGTGTAATTTCTTCTGATATAAGTAATCCTCAATCTACATCTTCCAAAATCCAAAATCATGGCCTTCAAATTTATTGATCTTCACCTTCCCGCCTTCAGCTATAGCTCTGATACCAGTTGTTAGGTATATAATAAAATGATAAACGAAAACATATCTTGGAAATATGAGAGATCAAAAACAAAATCAAATCACATAGAACACAGAAATTTAAATGGTTCACACTATCTTGCGATAGGCTATGTCCACTGTCGAACCATATATATATATATATATATATATATATATATATATATATATATATATATATATATATATATATATATATAATTCCACACACGTTTTTTTGCTACAATGTTACAGATACGGCCGTTTATAAATATATAAACGAGAAAATCTGACCTAAACCTAAAAGGCCAATCCTGACTGAAAAAACACACACAAAAAAAATCGAAATTTTTTCAGTCTTAAAAAATTCCAGATCTGATGACAAGTCTCTAGGTCTAACAATATATTAATCATAGAATACTAGATTGAAACCAAAATATGTGATTAATATTGGTTTAATGCAGGTTTTGAAACTGAAACTGTAATAAGGTTTCAGTTACGAAAAAAATATATTTAGTAAAAAGCTCATTAACTGGTCGAATGGTGGTGCATGCGGGTCCACAAGATGCCTGACACAAGTTTAATGTAACGAAGCCATTTCGGTTCATATGTGCAAGACATTTGCCCGCAAAAGAGAATTTTAGTCACACAAGTCTTATAAGTCTTGTAAGGTTGAAAACTTTCTACTCAAATACCTACTTCTTAAACCTAATAAACATGTTTGCGCAATTCATCCAACTACCTCACTTTTAATTTTAGTTTCTAATTCATTTTAAGTCGGTTCTAGGCGTAAAATGTACCAAACCAAACTAATCATAGAAGACAAAACAAATATATAAATAATTATCCATTTCCATAATGAATCAACAATTTTGTTCAAAATGGGATTACCTCATTATTGGTAAATTTGTAAACCCACTTTTTCCAACACTCTCGTAAAAGAAAGAATTGTGAGCAATATGCATCCACATTTGATTGTCACAATGCAATATAGCATGTTGAGAGAACACTTATGTTGTAAGTAACCAACATAACAACCATTTGGGTTGTGATGACTTGGTAATACATATGGAAGATATACGGATAACTTATCGATTCATGTTCAAATCCTAATACCACTCAACCCTTGTTGCCATAGAGGTTCATCTGTAGTGGCAGTGACTCGAGAGCATGAAGCATAGTCTCATGTTTGCAGCAGGGGATTAGTCAGTGCGCGGAAGCAGGCTCGAAACCCTCGTTAGGGAAGTTCATTTTCCAAAAAAAGTAAGCAACATAACCAAATAATCTCACACAGTCAAAACCATCGCACAAGGCTTAGCCTCGTTGGAGAACCAGATAATCACCAATAAACTTTTTTTTTTAAAAATCCTGTAGTAAACTTACAATCTGTAAAAACATATAAATGTATATTCTAGATTTTAAAATAATATTTTTTTATTGTTTTAAAATAATAATTATAATTGTTCTAAAACTTAACACAAGTTAAATGGTCACGAAGATTGAAATGTAAAAAGAAAAAGCCTTTTATGCTTTTATGTAGTTGCGCCACTATGTGATTTAGATATGTAAATAAAATTGGAAGCCTACTATAGTTTGAATGATCCAAGCATTAGAGTTTTTCTTTTTTAAACTCTTACACTATTACTATTTAAACTATATACAATTGATAATAACTTTATGTCCAGTATTAAAATAACAACACTTGTACTTCAAGAATTAAAAAAAATAAAAAATTAGAACCTGGGTTTTATGCTTTTATATAGTTGCGCCACTATGTGATTTAGATATGTAAATAAAATTGGAAGCCTACTATAGTTTGAATGATCCAAGCATTAGAGTTTTTCTTTTTTAAACTCTTACACTATTACTATTTAAACTATATACAATTGATAATAACTTTATGTCCAGTATTAAAATAACAACACTTGTACTTCAAGAATTAAAAAAAATAAAAAATTAGAAACTGAGTATCCAGGTCTAGATCCTGTGACACCATTAGTGGTATGAAAACCCTGCTTTTATGATAAAAAATCTAATATTATGCATGTTAATTTTTTTTTTTTTTTTTGTGAAACTGAAATTACATTGACAAGATTTTGGACGATCCGAGGTATAAACATGACAATGTGACAACTCAAGTAACATGTATGCGGTTTCCAACGAGCAACAAAATTGACAAAACTTAGATTAGAGGGAGCCATACCACACACACCGCATTATTACAATGTCACGTAATCGCCATATCATTTTTCCCCTCACCTCACAAAACCGGTGGGTGTCATACCTTACCACACACAACACACACAAACACACACTCCAACGATCAAATTCAAAGAAAAGTGTTGCGGCGAGCTTGGTGCGCGGTAGGGGGGGGGGTCGAAGCTGTGTTTGCCGCACACTGTGACGTCAAATCAGCAACCGTAGTGTGCGGTACAGGGTGCACCTACCTGCCTTATGGCGGAAAGAATGTATAAGCATTGTGTTTATATGTATTTGTTCTTTCATCTAACTCTCTTAAGTTTAAACTTAATTTATTAACTTGGAATGTATTCTACCTCTACTTGTTCATTTTCAACACAATTACGAATGAAGTGGAATCTTGTGTTTATGTGCGTACTTCTTCCGTGAAAAACATGATTTTTCGTGAGTTCTATTGGAGACTTGTTATCTACTCTTAAGACTACCTTTTCTTGAGCTTTGTTCACGATTTAACCTAACAAGTCTTGAAGTCATATTACTTAACATGCAGTTGTCGTGGCTGCCATGAACTCTGTCTCACAAGATGATAAAGCAACTGATTTCGGCTTGCTTTTGCGAAGATCTCATTATAGGAGATAACCAATAATAAAATATATGACAAGTTGTGCATTTTCCGTCATCTGGATCAATATTATGGCTACTATCACTGTAACCTATGAGCCTTTTCTGTACCGCCCTCTCATACTTAATTCCATGTGTAGTCGTTCCTCGCAAGTATCTTAAATGTATCTCTTGGACTCTGCATGTAATCACTTTTAACTTCTACCGAATATGCCATATCGAGTCTTGTTTGCAAGAGATATCTTATACATCCTACCACCTTCTGATATTTTGTTGGGTTGATTTCTGATTCATCTTCGGCCTTTGACAATTTCATTGCTGGTTCTATTGGAATGTGGGTTAGATTGCAATCGTGTAAACCAACTTCTTTTAGAATGCGTTGAGCATAAGCTTCTTGACTTATGGTGATTCCAGTTTCTTCTTGCTTAACTTCAATTCCACGGTAGTAATTTAATTTTCCAAGATCTAACATTTCAAAATTCTTTGGAATCTCCATCTTGAACCTTTTAATCATGCTTAAACTTGTACCTGTGACAAATAAATCATCAACATAAACTGCCAATATCAATACATTTGTGCCTTTGTTTTTTCGGTACACCGATGGTTTTTTCTTGCACTTTTGAAATTTCATTTTTTTCAGAATTCCATCAAGTTTCGTGTTCCATGCTCTATGTGCTTGTCTTAGACCATATAGTGCCTTCGTGAGTTGATATACTTTGTGTTCATTGCCTTTCTTTATATATCCCTCCAGTTGTGTCACATAAACAATTTCTTTTTAACTCATTGTGCAAGAATGCTGTTTTAGCGTCTAAATGATGAAGTTCCCATCCATTAGTAGCAATTATGGCTATAAGAAAATGGATTGTTTTGATTCGAGCTACTGGAGCAAATACTTCTTGAAAATCAACTCCTAAGTGTTGCACGTGACCTTTAGCATTTAACCTTGCTTTTTAGTTGTTTTACAGTGTCATCCACATTTTTCTTTAGTTTGAACACCCATTTGAGACCAATTGGTTTCACCCTCGTAGGATTCTCCACAAGCTTCCATGTATTGTCTTTGTTTGTTGAGTCGATTTCTACGTTCATGGTTTTGAACCACTCCGATTACTTATTTTCTTTTTCAACCGTTACTGGTTCATCATTGGTTGCCAATAGAAGTTCATCGAGTTCATCAAGATCAAGCACATAATCTTGAAATCGTTTTGGAGGTATAATTATTCATGAAGGCCTTTGCATACCGGTGATTGTTTGTGTTTCTTGTTGCAATGGGTTTTGTTCATTATTTTCATCATTCGCTGGACTAGGTTGATCTTCATCTTCTTGCTCATCACGTCGAACTCGATTTTAATATCTGATTCGTTTGAATCTGCTTCATCTAAGTTATTATTTGTATCGATGATTTGGTTGTCCCACGATATTATGAATGAACCTGGTTCTTCAATATTGGTTCCTGCATTCTTATCCCAATCCCACCCTTTGGTTTCATAAAAAATAACATCTGGACTTATAATTATTTTTTGTGTTGTTGGGTTAAGTAACCGATAGGCCTTTGTACCCGTTTCAGAACCAAGGCGAACAAGTGGTTTTGATCTTGCATCCAACTTCTTTAGATTTATAGGTCCAACTTTTGTGTATGCGAGACACGCAAATATTCAAACATTCTCTAAATTTGGTTTCTTTTTCTTGAGTCTTTCGTATGGAGTTTCATCAACTAGGACCCGTATGTACACGCGATTGATCAAATTTGTTGAGTGATTTACCACTTCTCGCCACAAGTAGTTTGGAACATTCATAGCCTTCATTACGCTTCTTTTCATTTCCATAGGTGTCTGGTTTCTTCGTTCCACCACCCCGTTTTATTGAGGTGAGTATGGGGCGGTAAGATGACGTTTGATACCATTTTGATCACATAAGTTGTTAAAGTCGAGTGAGGTGAACTCTCCTCCCCGATCACTTCTAAAAACATTCAAAGACTTTCTTGTTTCATTCTCCGCCAAAGCTTTGAAAATTTTGAAGTTTGCAAATTCTTCACTCTTTTCTTTCATTAGATAAGTCCACACATATCGCGAGAAATCGTCAATTAATGTGAAAACGTATATGTTTTGTGCCATGGTAGCGGGAGTAATCGGTCCACATAAGTCGCCATGTACAAGTTCCAATGATTGATTCGCTTTGTATGATGTCATAGTGGGGAACAATTTCCTTGTTTGCTTACCCACTAAGCAAGATTCACATAATCGATTCTCATTATTGAAGTGTGGTAATCCTTTGACTAGAACTTTCCATGACATCGTTTTCATTGACTCAAAATTTATGTGCCCAAGTCTTGCATGCCATCGCCATGTATTCTCGCTAAGTTTTGAGTGAAGGAAAACATGAATTCCAGTTGTTAAGTTTACTTTATAAAGACAATTTGGAGTTCGTTGTACCTTTATAAGTAGACAATTGTTGGTATTGGGCATAATCAAATAGTTGTCTTTCATCCGAATGTCACATCCAGCTTCTGTTGCTTGTTCGAGGCTTATGATGTTATTCTTAAGATCCGGTATGTAGCATATCTACGTCATCAACCGTTGTTTCCCCATCTTTCCTTGGAAAAGCATAGCGCCTTTTCCTTTAATCTTTACACAAGAATTATCTCCAAATTTAACTCGCCCAGTTATTCCTTCGTGAAATTCAGAAAAGAATGACCGATTTCTCGTCATATGATTATTTGACCCGTTATCTGGGTACCACACATCTTTTTCTTGTGATTCGTATCGAGACGGTATTACTTTTTCTTCATTTAGAAACATAGTTTCGTGAAGAAATACAGTGGCATCATTGTCTTCGTTCTATGTGAAAATTGCCTCTTGTAGTTGTTGTCTTGAGTTTTTCGATTTTGTTGATCGTTTTTAGTAAATAATAGTTTCGATTGACTGCTTTCTCTAGAGTCATCATCTTTCACTTGTTCTTCGTAAGCCTTCAGTCTTCCAACCACATCTTCAAATCTCGTGGTATTAAGGTCTAGAACATGTTAGCGTGATGCAACAATATGTATAAACTTGGACCGTGGTAGAGTTTTAAGGAATTTCTTTACAAGTTTGGGTTTTTCTATTGTTTCTCCTAGTGTCGTTGCCTTTGATGCTATTCCGGACAACTTTCCAGCATACTCATCGATCGACTCGATCTTCATCATCTTGAGCATGTCGAAATCGGACATTAGAGTTTGCAAACGGGCTTCTTGTACACGTGCAGCTCCAACATGCCTTGCCTTGATCGCATCCCAAAGCTTCTTGGTTGTATCTTGATCACCGGTTTGAATGATTAAGCTCTCCGGAATTGACTGATACAACAAACCCATGGCCAAATCATTATTTTCTGTGTTTTCAGTGGTTTCCGGATAGATTACGTCCCATGCTTTGTGGATTCTCATCACCACCTTCATCCTCATCGCCCATATTGTGTAGTTCGTTGTGGTCAACATAGCACAATGAACAGAGGTCGCTCTTATTTCCTTTACCGATGGAGGATTTGAAGCTTTACTCGTCATGGTGAAACTTGTTCAGCAAATTCTCGAGACCACATGTGCAAAATTTACTCGAGATTTTCTGATTGAAACCTTTAAAACTTGTTCAGCAATACCAATCCAAGATTAAAACAAAAACACAAGATATGAAATAACTCTCCAATATTATTGAGAAAATAGCTAAAAACTCAAATTTGATTGTGTATAGCATTACCCTAACTCGGTTTCTATGCATATATATAGATCTAATCTACCGACTTATAGAATTAGACTAGGAGTCTTAAAGCCTACTTGCTTAACCTCCAAGTAATTCGATCCTTGAGTCCTACTCGACTTAGGAATTCCAACAATTTTAACTTTGTTAGTTACTATATTGGGATAATATTTAAAATATGAAATGGATTTTTAACTTATTTTCCAATGACAACTATTTCAAATAATTATCATAAAATAATCGTAAGTTTTACGAAATAAGTGTATATGGATTTTTAGGTTTTATTTATTAAGTTGTTTAAAGAATGACATGATAACTCATTCCCTTCAAATGACTAAAAAGATAAAGAAATATTAGCGAAAGATAGTAGAAGTGATCATTTTTGTTTTGAATAAATTTATGATAATTATCAACTATTCAATAACTTTTGCTTAGTTAAAAAAAATATATTTAAGAGCTTAATTTTACCTTTTTATACCGATTTTAAAATCTAACAGACTAATTCCAACTGACATAGACATTTAATGATATGACATTAAAATGATAAAAAACAGAAAAACAACGAACGCAAATATCATTCCCTCTTGCTTACAAAATATAAGATAACATTGTCAAACTGAAAATCATAATTGGTCGGTCATAACGGTGTTAGGACCTACAACTACAAAGAGCATACCCATGATCACATGTAACTGCCATATCATGCCATAACACATGGACCATGAATAGCGTCTACAACCATCCTCTTTCTTTAAGCATTACCCCATCATTTTCATTATTAATTGCCCTTTGTGTTTTTTTTAACCATGCTCTAACAATTTTTAACAACAAATTAATATCCTCTAATATTTGATAATGTAGAACCATTCATTGTTACAAACTTTATTTACTTTATTTAAACAGTTAACTATATTCATTAATGTAACTTGATTTGCATTGTTCATAAAAAAAGGTTGCGATCTATATAAAGAGGTGATTTTCATTTGACACAACAAACATATATAATAGTTCTCTTGTAAGTTTTTAGCTGGGTAATACTACTTATATTCTCATCTTTTGCCTTTTGCTAGAAGTGTTTCTTAAATCCCTTGTGTAAATTACGTTTTGCTTTTTAATTTGGTCTTGGCGGTTTCATTTAGCATATAGTAAAGACAGAATATTTTCTTTATTCATCAAAGAAACAAGAATCCTTGATACCTAAAGTAATGCATGAAAAGATTTTGGAGGGATAAATATCACCCATTTTAATAAACAATTTTAGCTATTATCAACAAAAAGGTCTTTCTCAGGGATAAATATCTCTCTTTTAATAAACAATTTAACTATTATGAACATAAAGTCTTAAGAGATTTTTTTTTTCTTCTTATTATCCGTCAAATCATGTATGAGTAAAACGGATAAATGGATAATAATGTCTGTCGAGATAAATTTTTATAAATGCATTATTTTCTAACCTTTATTTAGATACACTGTATGAATGAGACTATATAATTATCTTCCTTTTACATTTTAAAAAATTAAGACAACATTATAAATAGACCCTGTGGTTTTCTTGAATTCAGTTTTAGTCTCTAATTTTAAAAAATTTCATGGAAAATTCTTGTGGTTTTCAATTTCTATTGTGATTGGTCCTTCATCATACAAAAATATTTTTTACATTTTTTAATTTATTTTACAAATTTTTAATTAAAACTAATCCTTTGAACTAGGATGAGACAGAGCTGAATTGCTCGCTGCCATGCACGGTTGGGTTGTGAAACCATGCAACCCTATTTGGTAAAGGTTATAATCCATTGAACCAGGATAAGGCAGGGCTGAATTGCTCCCTGCCATGCAGATTTTGGTTGTGAAACCATGCAACTCTCTTTGGTAAAGGTTATAATCCTATGAACCAGGATGAGACATGGCTAAATTGCTCGCTGCCATGCAGAGTTAGGTTGTGAAACCATGCAACCCTCTTTGGTAAAGGTTATATTCCTTTGAACCAGGATGAGGCAGGGTTGAATTGTTCGCTGCCATGTAGAGTTGGGTCGTGAAACAATGCAAACCTCTTTGGTAATGGTTATAATCCTTTGAACCAGGACAAGAGAGGGCTGAATTGCTCACTGCCTTGCAGAGTTGGGTTGTGAAACCATGAAACTCTCTTTGGTAAAGGTTATAATCCTTTGAACTAGTACAAGGCAGGGCTGAATTTCTCGTTGCCATGCAGGGTTGGGTTGTGAAACCATGCAACCCCCTTTGGTCGTGGGTTCGAGTCCCACGGATGGCGCCAATGATGTGGCGTCGTTTCGCTCTCGAGACTTGATTACTTCTATAATTCTCAGGTGGGAACCTGTAACCACAATGAAACGATACATTAGTTGCTTCCGGGGAGGAGATCCTAGGAGGACGCTTCGACGGTCTATTCAGACGGGTGAGTAATGAAAGAGTATGTGTGAAGAGTGATAAGGGTCTAAAGAGCTCCCCGTATTGACATCGTTCATTCTCTTTCATAGTTAGGGCTTTGAATCCCTGAGAGAGGGGGACCACCTGTCCTTATCTTGATCCCCCTCTGTTGTAATTGGTGCAGATGGAATATTGGTAATGACCCGTGTACCCGTCTGCTAACGTCATTTCTTACATAGTCGTTGGTTAGCATGTGTGTGGAGCAAGAGATTCTCATCCAGGTAGCGACACCCTGCTGCTTGGCCTGCCAGGAGGCCTTGCCATGGTAGCCTTCCCCGTTACTATCATCTATCTAGCGAGGCATCCTGTTTCTCGAATATGATCAGTTACCCTCTCGCGGGGCTGTCTGATTCGTCGTCAGTCGCATCATGATGTAACAATAGGGGGTACATGATATATATATATATATATATATATATATATATATATATATATATATATATATATATATATATATATATATAGGGTTAGGATCTTTTGTGAACCCATATTTTCCCGCGAACTTTTTCGTATGAAATTTTTAAAAAAAAGTAACTTAAGGTATTAAGGTGGTCATATAGAAGTGCGTTCGCATCGGTGATCTCTACCTCGCATTCACGAAGCCACCCGATCATGTTTCCCTCCTTTCCAACAACCTCACTCTGTGGCACCGTCATCTTGGTCATCCAATCCCTCGTGTGCTACAAAACTTAGTTTATAATAGTTTTATTCCCTGTAATAAACGTTTCAATTTTTTTCTTGTGATACATGTCATTTAGACAAACATGTTCATTTATCTTTTTCTAGTTCTACTTGCATTGTTTCAAAACCATTTTCTATTATACACTCGGATTTATGGACCTCTCCCATACCGAGTGTAGTGGAATAAAATATTATGTTCTTTTTCTTGATAATTATTCGCATTTTCTTTGGGTGTCTATGTTACACCTACATTACACATACTTACAAACTTGCCCCCATACAACACCATGTGTGTTCCTTGGTTACCCCTCTCATCATCGAGGGTAACGCTGCCTTGATCTCGCCTCTTGCAAGATCAATGTATCTCGTCATGTGGTATTTGATGAGTCTTATTTCCCCTTCCGATATATCTCTCCAAACAATTCCCTAATACGACTTCCATGACACCACCAACGATATCTCCCTTATATCTCGTCACCTCTTAGACTCGGTGATGCGTTCCACCGTCCCTTCTTCCTCCCACTTCTTGTCCCTTCTTTTCTCGGACCTCTCTACTCCAAGAGTCCCCTATCACACTTGACATCTTTTATGGTTCCTCCAACCCCTTATCCCCTGCCTTTCATTCTTTGGTCGCTCATTCTTGACATGGAATCTCCAAACCCATAAACCGTCTTAACCTTCATGTCACCACCAAATCTTCGCTTCCCAAGTCTCACATCCATGCTCTTTGTGTCCATAACTAAACCATTTCCATGCATGATGGATTTGATGCTCTTATTACTTATGGAACTTGGGTTCTTGTTCAGAGGCCGCAGATAATAACGTGGTTCATTCTATGTGGTTATTCAAGAACAAATATAAGATTGATGGTACTCTTGACATTACAAATACAGACTTGTTGCTAACGGGGAAAGTCAACGTCCCAATATTGATTGTGATGAGACGTTCATCTCGGTTGTAAAACCTACCATCATCTGTGTGGTTCTTAGCATTGTTGTATTCATAAATTGCCCTAACTAATCAGTTATACGTGAAGAATGTTGGGGTTTTATTCAAAAATTAGGTTAAAAACCTCAATATTTAGCAAACTGAAGACTTAAAATTTCAAATAACATAAAACTAGTCTAATCCCACCAAGGATATTATTGCAAAGTTTGGAAAGAAAAACATCAACCAAAGAAGAAATAAGAAGATGAAAACCTTTGTAGTCCTTTCAATCCTCAAGGGGAGGTTGAATGTTGATGTAGAATGTAATATAGAACTTCACCTTAGATGGAAACACCAATAAGAACTCAACTTGAAGAAGATGCTAGTCAAAACTCTTAAGATTTAAATTCATATCCAAATATGACTTAAAAAGAGAAAAATGCAAGCAAATAATTTTCTAACACTTCTTTGCAAGAGATAATATAAGAGAGTATGAGGAAGCTACGGTTTTGGGCACCAAAAAATGAAAGGATGAAAGCCTTCATAAAGCTAAATCATTATCCAAAAATTCTTAACACTTTAAGCACAACATACCCTAAATCCTACATGTCTCTGACACATATTAAGTCATGCTTGCTTTCCTTTATTATATTTAAAAGACCATGTCTTATTTCCTAGAAACTAGCTCATTTTTTGGTATAAAAAGAGAAGAGAAGTTTATAAAATTCTTATAATTCTTTGTAAGATATAGACTTTTGTTGGATTAGTGTCTAAGTCCATAACTATTTTGGTATGTACTTGACCCGATTATGAGCATGGTCCTTTTGGGATGCCTTCACCATAGCAATATGTAGGATGAATTAAGGAGAGAAAAGTTTAATTATGATTTATTAATATATTATGAGAATAATATATTAAAGGAGAAATTATATTGTTTGATTAATATTAGTCAAGAATTAATTAAGAATTAATTTTGTGGCTAAAAGAGATTAATTAAACTTAAGGGACTTATTGTGTAATTATAAGATAATTACATAGATGGGCTAATGGACTCCATAAGAGTTGGAGTGGACGAATTCTATGGGGAAACCCATTAGAAATCGTCCAAGGCTTCTAAAGAGGGAGTCCATGGGCTGCTTAGGGCTTAAGCAGTCAGATTAGGGTTTCCTAGTTGTAAACCCTAATAGCCAACGTATATAAGGAACCCTTATGGCCCCAAAAACGTGGTGAATACTCCCTTTAGGGTTTCCAGCCGTTTTTGCTGCCTCCTCTCTCCTCCCTCTTCATCCAAGTTGCTTAGTGGTGTTTGTGACTCCATTAGAGGTGCAACACTTGAGGCACTAAGCTTTCTGAAGCCAAGGATTGTTATTGCTATATAACAATCAAAGGTAATTACTAAACCCTTATTTCAGTTCTTATATGATAGATCTAGGGTTTATAGCTTTGGATATTCCATTGCATGTTCATTAGACAAACTAGATCCAAAAGCTATTAGGGTTTGCATGCACACCATAGGATTGATGTAGTGCTCAAAACCCATCAGTGGTATCAGAGCCTAGGGTGTTCTTCTATTGTATTTGATGCAAAATTATGTTTTCAAAGCTGAAAAATTGTGAATTTCGAATCTGACCTGATTCACGTCGTGAACACAGTCTGTTCACCTCGTGAATTCAGTCTGTCAGCATATTTTCGAATTAAACCAGACTTATGTCGTGAACACCGTGTGTTCACCTCGTGAATTCAGTCTGACAGCACAATTTCGAGATTTTTGCCTTAATTTGCTTAGGATAATTACCATAAATTGCTTTATTCAAATAAAAATAAGATTTTTTGTTATGGTAATTGATATCCTAATCAAATAAATGGATAATTGTCAAAATTAAGATAATTATTTGTTTTATTAGATAAAGATTGATTATTTGTAATTTTGATTTGAATTATCTTATGAAAAATTAAATTAGGTCAAATTTAGATAATTCAAATTATTTGATTAATTTAATTATTTGTAATTTAATCTAGATAGTTTTGAAAAGTTTCAAAACTTGCCCTCATGTTTTGGAATTTAAATTTTGATTAAAAGTTTCATTTTGAAAATTTTAAATTCTAAACCCTAATGTTTTGGAAAAGTTCAAAACTTGCCCTCAAGTTTTAGAATTTAAAATTTTGATTAAAAGTTTAATTATGTAATATTTAAATTCTAAACCCAAATGTTTTGATAAAGTTCAAATTACACCCTTATGGTTTTATTAATTAATTAAGGTGTATAATTAAAAGAGATTTAATAAACCCATGAAGTTTTGGTTTACATCTAATTAAATTAAAAGTATAATTTATTAAATTAGACCACCTAGTATTTTAAAAGTGTAAAATACACCCTATACTGCATATAACATTAAAAGTCTAATATTATATATGTATGAGTAAACAGTCAGTCTTACCGTTAGTAGGCCTCATTCACGAAGCTGGTCTATAAGGGGTGTTTATGGAAATTGCCTATAAAATGGCGATTGAATGGGTATCCACTCTTACCCACCGCACTCTTGACTAGTGGAGAGTCGTTAGCCGAACGGGTAGGATAGGACGAAACCTTCCATTATAAGTATAATGAAGTACAAAGTAACTAAATGCTTTTACAAATTCCCAAATCATAGTTACTTTAGGGAAAATGTGAAATCGTATGCTAATCCATGGAATTACACTTCACACCCTTGCCAAACGTTAGTGGAGCGTGCGTGGTTAACCGGCACACTAATTTGGGGTTGACATTGGTAGTGAAGGGTGGCTTGATGTTTATCATAGATCAATGGAGCGTGTGTGGTTAACCGGCACATTGATTAGGTGATAGTAGTATTGAGTGCATCACGTAGATTCGTATGGTTATTCACACCTTGTTTGTGATCCTCGGCATCCCAGTCGCAAATTTGAAGGGCATAATCGAGATTAAACATGCCATTGAAAAGTTCAATGAATCT
Organism: Lactuca virosa; assembly: GCF_052849685.1. Taxonomy (NCBI): domain Eukaryota; kingdom Viridiplantae; phylum Streptophyta; class Magnoliopsida; order Asterales; family Asteraceae; genus Lactuca; species Lactuca virosa. The sequence goes on along the minus strand of NC_136427.1, from coordinate 254,256,878 downwards.
CAAAAGATCTAGGAGTTTCAACTCATTTAAAACTTAAACTTTTTTTTTTCGTTTTTCATGGTGGAAATTGGTAAATCGTCATTTACCTAACTTCAAATATTCTGCAACTAGATTACGGCATCCCTCTTCTAGGTTGTAGAGTATTGTGTTTGGATCCTAGCCTTGATGTTTCATTTGGGTGTTACATCAAGGATTCTTATCAACTAACTTGAATTTTATCCCGTTTTGTAGATGTCTAAATCTTACAATGGTCTTCCCAAGTCCCTTGGAACAAGCTTTCCAAATGAAGATGACGTTCCACGATACGATCAAGGAAATGAGAGTCATGCTTCACTTCCTCCACCTCCTCCAATTATTCTCCCTAACCCACAAGTTCAAAGGCTTGAAAAGTTCAAGCTCACTCAAGCCCTATTGGCAAGTAAACACGAAGATGGGAAACCTGTGTGTGCACACGTCTTGGAGATAAAGTCACACATTGACAGGTTAAGGATGTTGGGTGTCGAGATTTCAGGTGAGTTGGCTGTTGACTGGGTTCTTCAGTCGCTTCCTGAATCATATAGTGAGTTCGTAAGAGACTACTATATGATGGAACACGACGTGACCCTCATTGATCTCACCTATTTGCTTATAGCTGCTGAATCAACAATGATTTGGCGTGATGGTCAAGCAAATTTGTCTGGTGAATCAAACTCCCAAAATTCAATGGACATTGAAAATGGTGACATTGGAAATCCAGAAAAGGTAAATTCTGAGATAGTTCCTTGTGCCATTCCAAAAGAGTCCATTTGCTTCTATTGCCTAGAGAAGGGGCATTGGATACGAACCTGCCCAAACTACCTGAGAGATCTAAGAGATGGGAGAGTCAAGGAATATGGCTCTACTTCAGGTAAAATCTATTATCTAACTCTGTAAGTTCCTATTTTTGATTCTTAATACATGATGTGATAAGATTACATTTTGATGTTTTGCAGGATCAAAGAAAAGAGAGGAAGCTTAAGGAAGAAGCGTGCTGAATCTGATCATGAAGAAATGGATTTCGATCGCATGGATTCGAAGATCAGATTTTTGAGCTGCTACTCTAGAGTTAGGATAGATTGATAAGAAATATGTAATAGCATAGTTTTTCAGTTGAATTACATTGTAAGGACAAATTTTTCCACAATAAAATAAATTTTGATTTTGTCTTACTTATTTATCCTTGCAATGGTGTGTATGAAAAATTGATGTTTAATCGTTTCTATTATTAGCAATAATGGATTTGATTCTTAATTATGTTATTTGGGGAATGTCGAGAATTTGCCAAATAAGGGAAGATTCTCATCGCCCAAGTTTCAATTGGACAGAAACTTGGAATCATACAACTAGGTTGCGTGATGAATGAGAAACTTCATATTTGGAAATTAGACTAATTCTTTGACAAAATGTCAAGAGAAGGACTAGGAGATCGAGTACACTAGGTTGTGCGTTGATCAAGTTCCCCACAAGAGTGATAAAGATATTCGTCATGATTTACTAAAGTTTAGTAAATATGGTTATACTTATAAGATTAAGTATAATTCTGAGTTAATTGAAAGAGTTTCAATCAATAGCAGAACAAATAAGAAGAATCAAGTAGGCAGAAAGATAAAAGTTTCTCTATTCTAAGAAGAAGGGAAAGTGCCTTTTATTGTGTTTTATGATAAGTATTAATGATTAAGAACCATATCTCAATTGATCCTCCAAGTGAGTCTTAGTGCATTTGTATGTCTAAGAAGAGGAATCGAGAATGGTAGAAATGGTTAAAAATCAAGAAGTCAATCATACTTCGTTCCAATATCAAGTCTTAGAGTTATATTCCAAGATTGTGAATTGAGTGACAAGTCTTAAGTAGGTTTATAACACTCATCAAATGTGGAGTTTGGAAAAGGTTTTCTTATTCTTGCATATTTGAAATTGGTAAGTTGTGATGTCTTGGATAAGACAAAGATCAACCAGGACCAATTGTGTGAAGTGTTAAACGTGACAAAAGGCTACACTAACTCTTGAATATTTGTTTGTCAAGAAATGTTTCTTGACAAGAGAATCTTATATGTCAAGGAGTCAGTGGGAGTCTTAATGGTCTTGAAAAGTTTTAAGAACAAATCAAGAGTAAACCTAGTTAATAATCACTAGCGCACGACTTGAGGTTTCTGTGCCATTCCAATTAAGCTAAATATGTATGTGAGTTCTATTAGTTCTCATTTGAATGCATAAAGACAAAGCACCTTGATCAATGGAAAGTACATTGATATGTAAGGGTGAGTTGCTTGGAATACATGGTGGGCACTCGTGTTACCATGAGGCAAGAAATCAAGATTGAACAAGTTCAGTCCATATGGTTTTGGATTTGTTGCAAACTTTCGTTTTGACGAATTCGCATGGATAGGAACACATACATCATAAAATCTAAGTGTCATAAGGTTTCCCTCCTTCATGAAAATGATTGTGAGGAAATGCTTTCACTAAGAGAGATTTTAAGAAGATAGCAATTGTGAAAATTGTATTCTCAAATTCGATTATGATTACGACATCCCTTTTCATAGTTCGAATTGTGAGAGTTGGCAATTAGTCTGAACATTTGGGACTTAGTAACATAAATTCTGAATTGTTTAGACACACATGTGAGCTATCTAAGGCAAAGATGTATGAGCTTAAAAAGCTTAGATAAAGGATTATCAAAGCATCAAGTGTTAGAAATATGAACTTAAGGAATTCAATAAGCATTGTCTTCTAGAAGCTAGTGGGAGCATAAGTGTTATGCTTGTATTGTAATAATCATCATGTTAGTGGGAGCATGATTATTATAGTAAGTATTGCAAGTTAGCAATATTAATTATAGAAAACAAAGATTCACTTTGCAAAGTTGCAAGGGTTGAAAAGTTGTTTTTGCTATAATTAAGGGAGATAATATTATACTTCGTTTCAAAATTCTAAAGCTTAGATCGAGAAACGTTAATAAATTTAGTCAAGGATAAATAGTGCATTCTCAAAATTCGATTATGATTACGGCATCCCTCTTCATAGTTCGAATTGTGGGAACAGGGCACATAAAATATTATGGTAGAAGATTGATAAAGTATCATATCTTTATGTAAGACATTATGCATCGTGTCCCATACGCTTAGGGTATAGGATCGATTGTAAATGCTATAATATTTGACCATTCTAAAATTTTCCAAATGCCTAGGGAATTAAGAGGGAAAAAGGACTAGAAATGGTTTTGACTAAAATAATTAAACAACTATCAAAGGACGATCTGAGGTTCACTGAGGATTTGTCGCTTGTGAGTAGTTGGAAGTATAGTACTGGATGGACTATATTGGCATTATTATGAATAGATAAGATTATATTAAGAATGAGTTGTCATATGGCAAATATGGAAATGTTTCCATTAATGGGAGTTGGATATTAAGAAATATGTCTAGATTAGAAACTTTTATGCGAGAAGGATGTTCAAAGGAATGTACTTTGAATGTGAGACTTCACGTCTATGGATTTGTCTTGTAACAATTTCCGATAGAATACCTTGTAATTTCATTAGCCGGGTCTTGGTGACTTTTGTGCTATGACATTACGAAAGAATCATTGCATAAAATGTTAGAATCTGACATATTCTAAAAGTGGCAAGAATTTGGTATTCTTGTACTAATAATAAGGATTGGGGATTGGGAAATGAGTTTCATTGGAAAAGTTTTTCAATTGATCTATTTCACAAAGTATGGACCATAGGAAACCAAAGTGTGCATGCTTGGAGCATGGGACAATTGTGGTTATAATTCGAGTAATAAGTTGATTTTCTGAAACAGTAAGCAATGAATAATGAGTAATCAATATGGTGTTTAGATAAAAGTGTTTTTATTTACGCTCAAAAGTTTTGGGGCCATATAGGATTAATATTATTATTGCGTTTCACTTTGCATGTTTTGACTTCCAGAATAACTGGGTTATTCAAACCTCCACAGTCGGTCATACGTTGGAAGTAGGTATGAAGGAAGACTGTCATGAATCTGTCTGCAGATTGTCTAAAGTGTTTAGACATAGCAAAAGTTTGCTGTAGAGTTCATGAGTGCTTTGATAAGATTAAAGTATTGGATTAAACCCACGCTCACTTGAATCACTTCATGGTTTTATCACGAGTGATTAGTGAGACGATAACATTGTATATTCTTGAAACCGAGACGTGTGAGTTGTTATTTGTTGGTCGGTTGCACATTGATGATAAGTAAACGCACCAGTAACTTGGTGTTATAAAACTTATTGTTGTGTGTGATTCGATGAGTGAGTGCAAGCGAGCATTTGAGTCGAAGTTTATCCATTCCTTTTACCCAAAGTGGGATAAAAGCGATGTCTGTGGGCCTCTCGATGATTTAGTGATGACACCTAAGCGCTTGGCCAAGCCAGGACTAAGTTGATGTGTTCAATTGTAGTATGTTGACAGTCGTCATAAATCAGAAGTCGGGAAACAATATAGAGAGAATGATTAAAATTCATGTCTTGTGTCTATACGATATCTTGAGAATGGAGGAATATATGATCCCTTATCTAAAGGACACACGTATCTGATAAGATCGGAGTTGACAGCGGCTTTTGAAAGCTACGATTGCTGATCAGGTTCTGGAGTCATGCAAAATAGTTATTAGACTTATCCAAGTGGGAGACTGTTGGATTAGTGTCTAAGTCCATAACTATTTTGGTATGTACTTGACCCGATTATGAGCATGGTCCTTTTGGGTTGCCTTCACCATAGCAATATGTAGGATGAATTAAGGAGAGAAAAGTTTAATTATGATTTATTAATATATTATGAGAATAATATATTAAAGGAGAAATTATATTGTTTGATTAATATTAGTCAAGAATTAATTAAGAATTAATTTTGTGGCTAAAAGAGATTAATTAAACTTAAGGGACTTATTGTGTAATTATAAGATAATTACATAGATGGGCTAATGGACTCCATTTGGGTTGCATGGCATCATGCATTTGGATAAACTAAAATGAGAGAAATAGCACTTATGGTTTATTAATATATTATAAGTTCTAATATATTAATAATATTATTTAATTAGTATTGATCAAGAATTAATCTAGGATTAATTATGTAACATCCCAAATTTCGAGTCCAAAAATTTCATTTTAATTAACGGATTATAAAACATTCATAAGAAAACTGCATAACAATATATCATTTTGTGAACCAATGTATCATGTCTGAAAACCCAAAACATATAATAGCAACATGTCAGAGTACAATCCCAGAATATCTCAAGTGCGGAAATCAATGCGTGTGTGTATGATGTGCCGCTACCGCGCCAGCTCTTTCCCCTTCGCTGAAGAGGTACCTGAAACCAAAACTGTAAACTGTAAGCACGAAGCTTAGTGAGTTCCCCCATCGTACCGCATACCATACAATCACATAACATAAATATACTGTCAGGCATATCTGGGTGCCCGAAGTACCCCTTCGGTCCTCTCGACCGGATACCGCCTAGCATATCCGAGTGATGGCCTCCCCTTCGGTCCTCTCGACCGGATACTGCCTAGCATATTTGGGTGTTGACCTCCCCTTCGGTCCTCTCGACCGGATACTGGGGACTATTTCACCCCACCACTACTACCACATAACATGTAACACATAATCATATTCCATCTAGCATGACTGGGTATGACTACCCCCTTCGGTCCTATCGACCGGGAATCTTGGGGACTATCTCCCCTACTGCTAACATCATATCATACTAGCACATAACAAAACAGGTAGTAGCAAACCTAGATGAATATCACAAAGACAATCATCAATCATACAACTCCTACTAGTGGGCCGACATTGTGGTCGTAGACCCACCGCTACTGGAAGGTAACTCACCTCAAACGAGTAGCTGCTGATAATCTGTGCAGGGAATCCCTGACTGCTGCTGCTCCAGAAATCCTCCGGCTATAATCCCCACAAAACACTTAATCAGAATCTGATATCTACCCCTTAGGGTAAAATGACTATTTTACCCCAGACCAAGTCCAAGTCAAAGTCAAAGTCAAAGTCAACTTCCAGTTGACCCGACTCACCGAGTTGGGTCGTCAACTCGTCGAGTCCCTATTTCTTTAACTGTCCTCATACACGTCCCTACTCGTCGAGTTTAGCAACGACTCGACGAGTTCTCCTTCTAACACAACCTCGGATGAACCTTCTTCCGACTCGCCGAGCGGTATGAACACTCGTTGAGTCCATCTTCATCCTAAGAACACGTCATGTCCTCGACTCGCCGAGTTGTATGAACAACTGTCGAGTTCATCTTCAAGAGTTGGGAGATTGCCTTGGACTCGCCGAGTTTGCTCGTGCACTCGTCGAGTCCTATGAACTCTAGGACTATGGCTTATCCCAATACGTTTGGGTCACTCCCTTGGACCCTCTAAAACCTTTCTTTCACTCAACTGGTTCCCATGAACCATAACAGAAAAAGGGGAGTCTAACCTTGGACTCGCCGAGTCCCAAGAACGACTCGCCGAGTCGATGCAGTCCAAGTCTTATTTCTTCGATTTCTGGAGTGCAACTCTTGTCCAAATGATAGATCTAGGTCCCTAAACTCAATCTAGCACGTAAAGTTACAAACTTTACGTGCATGCATGGGACTTTGAGCCTAAAATGCCCAAAAAGAAGCTATTAAGATGCATGGGACCTTCCATGGGTGCAAAAGCAACCCCCAACTGCCTTGTGACCCTTCTATGGACCTAGATCCGAAGCCTCAACCCCCAACCATGCTTGCATTCATGGTTGGCTATCAAGAATGACTTATAAAAGCCCTAAATCTCCCCAAAAAGGGATCTAACAAAAGAACATGCAAGGTATAGACTTTATACCTTCTGAGAACAGCAAATGATGCACCAAACTCGAATCCCTATGTCACCTCTTGATCCTTCTATGCTCTTCCTTCTTCCTTGTGATCAAAATCCACCAAAATCACTCAAAAGCCTTGAATCTTGCACCAAAACACTTAGGGTTTGCTAGGGAGGGTTTCTGGGAGCAATAGGGACGAGTGGGGGCTGAATGAGATGATTAAATAGGGTGCAAACCCTCAGATTAGGGTTTTTGTCCAGACAGAGCCTACTCGTCGAGTCCAGGATCCGACTCGACGAGTCCCATACTTAAACCCCGCGTTCTATCCCGCTTCTACTTGGCGAGTTAGGCCATCAACTCGCTGAGTCCCAGGCCAAAAATGATATACATACCAGGAACCAGGAACCAGGTGATACAAATCTCCCCCACTTATTTCAGACTTCGTCCTCGAAGTCTGCTGCTTGCTCCTGAAAAAGCTCCGGATAATGCTCCATCATCTCATCCACCGGCTCCCAAGTCCATTCCGAACCCTTCTGGTGCTGCCATTGCACCTTCACGAGTTCCACCCTCTTGTTTCTCAGATCCTTCGACTTTCGGTCGAGGATTGTTACAGGTCGCTCGATGTAGTTCAGACTGTCATCGACCTGAATATCCTCTAAGGGTACCACTGCTGAGTCGTCCACCAGGAACTTCTGCAGCTGGGAGACGTGGAAAGTGCTGTGGATCTGGCTGAGTTCGGCTGGCAGATCCAACCTGTACGCCACCTTGCCCACCCGGGCTGAAACCCTGAAGGGTCCGATATATCTGGGGCCCAACTTGCCCCGCTTCCTGAATCGGATGACGCCCTTCCATGGCGACACATTCAGAAGGACCCTATCCCCGACCTGAAACTCCAGGTCTGATCGGCGCTTGTCGGCATAACTTTTCTGCCGACTCTGAGCAGTCTGAAGCCTGCTCTGGACCTGCTGAATCCTCTCCGTCGTCTTGAGCACCACTTCGGTGCTCCCCAGGACCCTCTGGCCAACCTCACCCCAACATATCGGGGTCCTGCACTTCCTCCCGTACAACATCTCGAAGGGAGGACGATCGATACTCGCGTGATAGCTGTTGTTATACGAGAACTCAGCCAATGGGAGGTAAGTATCCCAGCTACCACCGAAGTCTAGCACACATGCCCGCAACATATCCTCCAAAGTCTGGATGGTCCGCTCGCTCTGACCATCTGTCTGCGGGTGAAACGCGGTGCTAAAGTGCAGACGAGTACCCAACTCGTCATGAAACTTCTTCCAAAACCTGGAAGTGAACCGCACATCCCTGTATGAAATCACCGAAACTGGTACCCCGTGCCGCGCCACCACCTCCCTGATGTAGATGTCGGCTAACTTCTCGGACGAGATGCTCTCCTGAATTGGAATAAAATGGGCACTCTTGGTCAATCGATCGACGATGACCCAAATCGAATCCACTCCCCGCGCGGTCCTGGGAAGCTTTGTGATAAAATCCATCGTGATGTCTTCCCACTTCCACAGCGGGATATCCAACGACTGCATCTTGCCGTGTGGTCTCTGATGCTCGGCCTTGACCTTCCTGCAGGTCAACCACCGCTCCACGTACCATGCCACATCCCGCTTCATGCAGGGCCACCAATAGTCCAGATGAAGATCCCTATACATATTCGTCGCCCCGGGAGGAATGGAGAATCGAGATTTGTGCGCCTCCTCCATCAGAACCTGGCACACACCTCCGTGGTACAGCACCCACACCCTGCGGTGGAGGGTCAACAGCTCTCGGCTATCATAATCGAAGGAGGAAACCTGGCCTACAATCCGCTCACTCTTTCGATGTTCCTCCTTCATGGCCTCCTGCTGGGCCTCTCGAATCTGCTCCAACAGTGGAGTAACCACGGTCATCCTCATGCAGGTATCCCTGATCGGCGCTGCCTTGCGACTAAGCGCGTCGGCCACAACGTTGGCGTTCCCCGGGTGGTAGAGGATCTCACAATCATAATCCTTTACCATATCAAGCCACCGACGCTGCCTCATATTTAGATTTGGCTGGTCCATGAGATACCTCAGGCTCTTATGGTCGGTGTAAATGGTACAACGGACCCCATAGAGGTAATGATGCCAAATCTTGAGGGCGAATACAACAGCCCCCAGCTCCAAATCATGCGTCGGGTAGTTCGCCTCGTGAGGCTTCAACTGCCTCGAAGCGTAGGCGATAACATGCCCTCTCTGCATCAATATCACGCCCAAACCTGAAATAGACGCGTCGCAGTACACAACAAAATCCTCTACGCCCTCCGGCAAGGCTAAGATCGGCACCTCGCACAACCTCTGCCTCAGTGTCTCAAACGCTGCCTGCTGCTCAGGCCCCCAACGAAAGACAACGACCTTCTTCGTTAGCCGCGTCAAGGGTACTGCTATCTTGGAGAAATCCTGGATGAATCTCCGATAGTAGCCGGCTAATCCCAGGAAACTCCGAATCTCAGATGGAGACTTCGGAACCTCCCATCTCATCACGGCCTCCACCTTGGCTGGGTCGACTAGAATACCGTTCCGGTTGTCAAGCTGCCCAAGAAACTGCACCTCGCGCAACCAGAACTCACACTTGGAGAGCTTAGCGTACAAGCTCTCTCTCCTCAGAGCATCCAAAACCTCTCGCAGATGCTCCTCATGCTGCTCCTACGTCTCGGAATAGACCAAGATGTCGTTAATGAAAACTATCATGGACCGATCCAACATCGGTCTACACACGCGGTTCATGAGGTCCATGAACGCGGCATGAGCATTGGTGAGCCCGAAAGGCATCATCACGAACTCATAGTGGCCATAGCACGTCCGGAACGCAGTCTTCTATACATCCTCCTCTCTGACCCTCATCTGATGATATCCTGATCGCAGATCAATCTTGTAGAACCAAGATGCTCCCTGTAGCTGGTCAAAGAGGTCATCAATCCTCGGGAGTGGGTAACGGTTCTTCACCGTCACCTTGTTCAGCTCCCTATAATCTATACACATCCGATGCGACCCGTCCTTCTTCTTCACAAACAGAATTGGGGCTCCCCAGGGTGAACTGCTCGGTCTAATGAATCCCTTGTCTAACAGCTCCTGCAGCTGTGTAGACAACTCCTGCATCTCAGGAGGAGCCAACCGATACGGTGCCTTGGCTATCGGAGCCACACCAGGGACTAGGTCGATCCTGAACTCCACCTGTCGCTCTGTAGGTATCCCAGGAAGCTCCTCTGGGAACACATCTGCGTAGTCTCGTACTACCGGAATGTCACTCACCGTCGCCTTTCCTGCCTCCCGGGTATCCATGACATAGGCGACATATCCTGCACAACCCTGCAGAAGGTAACGCTAGCCCTTGCTGCCGAACATAAAGTCGGTCCTTGCTGTGGCCTTTCGCCCTGAATCACCAGCTCTCCCCCACTTGGGGTCCTAATCCGCACCAACTGCTGCGCGCAGTCGATCACCGCCCCATTGGGGCTTAGCCAATCCATGCCGATAATGACCTTGTTCCCCCGCAAAGGTATGGGAACCAAGTCTAGCAGGTAGCGCTCCTCGAATAATCTCAACATACAATCTCGGAATACCGCTGATGCTCGCACCGATCGATCATCGGCAATCTATACCTCTAAAGGGCAATCCAACATGCCTGAAGACTCGGGAAACCTCTTGCTGAGCGCAAGAGAAACAAACGATCGGGTAGCACCCGAATCAAACAATACCTGAATTGGGATACCGTTCACATGGAACGACCCCGTCACCACATCGGGTGCGGCGCGTGCCTCCTCGGTAGTCAACTGGAAAGCCCGGCTCCTCACCACTGGAGCCTCTGCCTTGCCCTGCCGGCCATCGGTAATCCGCAGGGTCACTGGAGCTGGCGCCTTCACTGGCGCTGCTGCTGTCAACTGGGGGCAATTGGCCTTCTTATGGCCCCTCTGGTTGCAGTGGAAACACAGCAACTCAGATGTCTGAATAGTGGGTGCAGGGGCGGTACAATCCCTGCTGAAGTGCCCCGTCTTGCCGCACTTGTAGCAGCCCGATGATCCCAACCGGCATACTCCCTCATGTGACTTGCCGCATTTCCTGCAGCGGCCTCGGCCCTGCTAGCCTTTTGGCCCAGCGTCTGATCCCTTGGGCTTCTTCCCTGAAGCCCCAGCCACCTATCCCTCCTCGACCTTCCTCTTCCGGATATGCTCCAGATCAATCTCCCTCTCCCTGGCCCTGGCAATCATGGAATCCAGGGTAGGACAAGCTAAAAAACTAACATGCTCCCGAATGTCAGCTCGTAGCATGTCGTGGTAGCGGGTCCTCCTCATGTCCTCATCTCCCACATACTGGGGCACTAGCAACGCCCTCTCCCGGAACTTGGCGGTGATCTCCGCCACAGTCTCCGTAGTCTGTCTCATATCTAAGAACTCCCTCGCCAACTGCTGGAGCTCCACTGCAGGTGCAAACTCCGCTCTGAACCGAGTCACAAACTCTGGCCACGTCATAGCCTCAACAGCCGAGGCTCCCATAGAGTCACCAACCGACTCCCACCAATCCCTGGCCCTATCTCTCAAGCACCCTGCTGCATATCTCACCTTCGACCCCTCAGGGCAGAAGCTGGTCAACTGCGCCGACTCAATGTCTGCAATCCACCGTCTGGCCACAATGGGGTCCTTCGCTCCATGGAAATCCGGCTCACCACTACCCCTGAAGTCCTTAAAGGACAGTGTGCGTGATCTCGACTGGCTGGTCGCCATGTCGCTCCTGAACGCCCGGAGGCGATCCTCCATCAGCTCGACAATCCCTTCCTTGATCGACCCAAAGATGACCGGGGTCGCATCAAGGATGCCTCTAGTGATCTTGGACGCGATAAACTCGCGTAGCCTCTCATCCACTGGTTCGGAACCTGAGCCCGAACCCGATCCCTCCGCTGAACTGCCAACTGCTGGCCTCGGACGTAGTATCACCATTCTACAATACATAATGACAACCGTCAGTGATACTGATACATCTAGAGGGATCACATCCATCACGAGCTCCTTGGTCTTGCCTCAGCCTTTCTCGATTCAAGTACGGATCCTCTGATTTCAGTAGTACGGGCCCATACTACCTTCCACATCTATCCGTACTTTCCTCAAGAACCGCCTCGACTCCACCAAGTCACTACTACTGTTACTGATCTCTACTACTCTCATCCTAGGCTTATCCTAGGGAAAATCTCTGACACTACCCAAACCGGTCCTCAACTGCTGAAGGCCTCCTTGTAATGCCAATTAGCCATTACCTGAATACCATCACATATAACGAGGCTCAAATAATCCTTCGAGTAAAAGACTCGTCCCTACAACAGTTAGACTCAAACAAGAGCTGCGCAATAGGGTCAAATCCAATCCTCTAAGATTATCTAACCCTTATCACATGTGACTTAACGTATTCACTTAACAGCTAATTCCCATCACTCAAAGTCCCACAAAGCACAAAGCAAGCAGCATTCAGACCAAAGGGATCGATCTCAAGCAATCCTATCCTCAGAACAGGAAACTTTACTAGCATACAATGCTGAGCTCATACTACCAGGCATAACCTAAACAGGATATCCTATTACTGTCTACTCAATACTAGCATGCAATTCTCATAAGCTGAAGCACATAAAGCAGGCACATAAGGCATCATTCCTAGATCCTTAGTCCTATTCTAACATACTTGTAACATCCCAAATTTCACGTCCAAAAATTTCATTTTTAAATCAATACTTTGGAAAACATTTGTGAATAAACATCGTTTGATCATATCATTTCATAAAAATATTTCGTGTCTGAAAACCAAAACATAAAAACAACCATAATGTCAGAGTACAAAATCCCAGAATAACTCATGGTGCGGAAAACATTGTGCGTGTATGATGTGCCACTACCGCGCCAGCTCCTTCCCCTTCGATGAAGAGGTACCTGAAAACAAAACTGTAACTGTAAGCACGAAGCTTAGTGAGTTCCCCCATTGTACCACATACCATACAAACACATAGCATACATACTGCCGGGCAATTATGGGGTGCCCAACCTACCCGATACGGCCATTCTGGGGGTGCCGACCTACCCGTGTCAAGCCATTCTGGGGTGCTGACCTACCCATGTCAAGCCATTCTGGGGTGCTGACCTACCCATGTCAAGCCATTCTGGGGTGCTGACCTACCCGTTGGTCCTAACAACCGAACTTGGGGCTATTCCCCTCCTACTGCCACTATCACATATAACATAGCATGCCAGCATATAAACATATCATCATATGCTGTCAGACATATCTGGGGTGTCTGACCTACCCTTCGGTCCTTACAACCGAACTCTACTACTATCTCTTATAACATATTATGCCAACATATAGCATATCAGGTAGAAGCAAAACTAGATGATATCACAAAGACAATCACCTAACATACAACTCCTACTGGTGGGCCGGCATTGTGGCCGTAGACCCACCGCTACTGGAAGGTAACTCACCTCGTAGTAGCTGCTGATCTGTGCGGGAAATCCTCTGACTGCTACTGCTGCTGCTCCGGAAATCCTCCGGCTATAATTCCCACAAAACACTTAGTCATACACTGCCAACTGCTTTTAGGGTAAAATGACCATTTTACCCCTGACCAAGTCAAAGTCAAAGTCAAAGTCAACTTCCAGTTGACCTGACTCGCTGAGTTGGTTCGCCAACTCGCCGAGTCCCTATCCTTCTATTTGACCTTATACTCGTCTCTACTCGTCGAGTTAGGCGATGACTCGACGAGTTTTCCTTTTAATTGAACATCTACTGAATCTTCATCCGAATCGCCGAGTTGTATGAACAACTCATCGAGTTCATCTTCAGCTGATGAACAGGTCCTGTCCTTGACTCGCCGAGTTGTATGAACAACTCGTCAAGTTCATCTTCAATCTTAAGAAGATTGCCTTGGACTCGCCGAGTCTGTTCATGCACTCGCCGAGTCCCATGAATTCCAGAACCATGGCTTAGTCCAGAACGTTGGGTCACTCCCCGGGACCTCCCTGAAACCTTTCCACACTCAACTGGGTCCTTGACCCAAAACAGAAAAGGGAGTCAAGCCTCGGACTCGCTGAGTCCCAAGAACGACTCGCCGAGTCGAGTATGTCCAAGTCTCATTTTCTCGATTTCTGGTGTACAACACTTGTCCAAAAGGTAGATCTAGGCTCCTAGGACCGTTCTAGCACGTAAAGTTACAAACTTTATGTGCATGCATGGGACTTTTGAGCCTAAAGGCCCTAAAATGGCTCCTACAATGCATGGGGCCTTCCTTGAGTGCCAAAAGCCACTCCTTTCTGCCTTGTAACCCCTCCAAGGACCTAGATCTGAAACTTCAACCCCTAACCATGCTTGCAATCATGGTTGGTGACCAAAATGGCTTAGAAAAGCCCTATAATTTCACAAAATGGGATCTATCAAATGGAAGAGCAAGGTACAGACTTTTTACCTTCAATGAGCTGAAAATGGTGCAGAAACTCGGATCCCTTTAGCGTCCTCTTGTTCCTTCAAGCTTTTCCTTCCCTCCTTGGATCACAAAAGCACCAAAGTCACCCCAAATGCCTTAGATTGCTTCAATAACGGATAGGGTTTGCTATGGAGGTCTTCTGGGAGCAAATGGGACGAAGGAGGCCGAGATAAAGTGTTTAAATAGGGTGCAAACCCTCGGATTAGGGTTTTTGTCCAGACAGGGTCTACTCGCCGAGTCCGGGACCCGACTCGCCGAGTCCATCGCTTAAGTCTCGCGTCCCCTCTTGCTTCTACTCGGCGAGTTGGTCCTTCAACTCGCCGAGTCCAAGGCCAAAAATGCAAAATATTTAAAGAACTACTAAAAATAATACGTACCAAAAACCAGGTGCTACAAATCTCCCCCACTTATTTTAGACTTCGTCCTCGAAGTCTGCTGCTCGTTCCTGAAACAGCTCGGGGTAATGCTCCATCATCTCGTCCATCGGCTCCCAAGTCAACTCCGACCCCTTCCGGTGCTGCCATTGCACCTTCATGAGTTCCACTCTTTTGTTCCTCAGATCCTTCGACTTCCGGTCAAGGATCGCTACAGGCCGCTCGATGTAATTCAGGCTGTCATCAACCTGAATGTCCTCCAAGGGTACCACTGCTGAGTCGTCCACCAGGCACTTCCGCAGTTGGGAGACGTGGAAAGTGCTGTGGATCTGACTGAGTTCGGCTGGCAGATCCAGCCTGTACGCCACCTTGCCCACCCGGGCTACGACCCTGAACGGTCTAATGTACCTTGGGCCCAACTTGCCCCACTTCCTGAATCAAATGACGCCTTTCCAAGGCGACACTTTCAGGAGAACCATATCCCCGACCTGGAACTCCAGGTCTGATCGACGCTTATTAGCATAACTTTTCTGCCGACTCTGAGCAGTCTGAAGCCTGCTCCGGACCTGCTGAATCTTCTCTATCGTCTTGAGCACCACTTCGGTGCTACCCATGACCCTTTGGCCAACCTCACCCCAGCATATCGGGGTCCTGCACCTCCTCCCGTATAACATCTCAAAGGGAGGACGATCAATACTCGCGTGGTAGCTGTTGTTGTAGGAGAACTCAGCCAATGGAAGGTAGGTATCCCAACTACCTCCGAAGTCTAACACGCATGCTCGTAGCATATCCTCCAGAGTCGGGATGGTCCGCTCGCTCTGACCATCTGTTTGCGGGTGAAAGGCGGTGCTGAAATGCAGACGAGTACCCAACTCGTTGTGGAATTTCTTCCAAAATCTGGAAGTGAACCGAACATCCCTGTCAGAAATCACGGAGACCGGCACCCCGTGACGAGCCACCACCTCTCGAATATAAATATCGGCCAGCTTTTCGGCCGATATGCCCTCCTGGATCTGTATAAAATAGGCACTCTTGGTCAACCGATCCACGATGACCCATATGGAATCCACTCCCCGCGCGGTCCTGGGAAGCTTGGTGATGAAATCCATAGTAATATCTTCCCACTTCCACAGGGGAATATCCAACGGCTGCATCTTGCTGTGTGGCCTCTGGTGCTCGGCCTTGACCTTCCTGCAGGTCAAGCACCGCTCCACATACCATGCTACATCTCGCTTCATGCAGGGCCACCAATAATCAAGACGAAGATCCCTATACATCTTCGTCGCCCCGGGATGAATGGAGAATCGGGATTTGTGCGCCTCCTCCATCAGAACCTGGCGCACGCCTCCGAGGTATGGAACCCACACCCTGCGGTGTAATGTCAATAATCCCCTGCTGTCATAGTCGAAGGAGGAAACCTGACCCACTATACGCTCACTCTTCCGATGTTCCTCCTTCATAGCCTCCTGCTGGGCCTCTCGGATCTGCTCTAATAACGGGGTCACTACTGTCATCCGCATGCAGATATCTCTGATCGGCGCCGCCTTGCGGCTAAGCGCATCGGCCACCACGTTGGCCTTCCCCGGGTGGTAGAGGATTTCACAATCATAATCCTTCACCACGTCCAACCACCGACGCTGCCTCATGTTCAGATTTGGCTGATCCATGAGATACATCAGGCTCTTGTGGTCCGTGTAAATGGTACAACGAACCCCATAGAGGTAATGACGCCAAATCTTGAGGGCGAATACAACGGCCCCCAACTCCAAATCATGTGTCGGGTAATTCGCCTCGTGAGGCTTCAGCTGCCTCGAAGCGTAGGGAATAACGTGCCCTCTCTGCATCAAAACCGCGCCTAAACCCGAAATAGACGCGTCATAGTATACCACAAAATCCTCTACGCCCTCTGGCAGGGCCAAGATCGGCGCCTCGCATAACCTCTGCCACAGTGTCTCAAACGCTGCCTGCTGTTCAGGCCCCCAACGAAAGACTACGGCCTTCTTCGTAAGCCGAGTCAAGGGCACGACTATCTTGGAGAAATCTTGGATGAATCTCCAATAGTAGCCGGCTAATCCCAGGAAACTCCGAACCTCAGATGGAGACTTCGGAACCTCCCACCTCATCACGGCCTCCACCTTGGCCGGGTCGACCAGAATCCCGTTCTGATTGACAAGGTGCCCAAGAAACTGCACCTCGCGCAACCAGAACTCACACTTGGAGAACTTGGCGTACAAGCTCTCTCTCCTCAGAGTATCCAAAACCTCTCGCAGATGCTCCTCATGCTGCTCCTACGTCTTGGAATAGACCAAGATGTCGTCAATAAATACTATCACGGACCGATCCAGCATCGGTCTACATACGCGGTTCATGAGATCCATGAACGCGGCAGGAGCATTGGTGAGCCCGAAGGGCATCACCACGAACTCGTAATGACCATAGCGAGTCTGAAATGCCGTCTTCTGCACATCCTCCTCTTTGACCCTCATCTGATGGTAACCTGAGCGCAAATCAATCATGGAAAACCAAGATGCTCCCTGCAGCTGGTCAAAGAGGTCATCAATCCTCGGGAGTGGGTAACGGTTCTTCACCGTTACCTTGTTCAGCTCCCGGTAGTCTATGCACATACGGTGCGACCCATCCTTCTTCTTGACAAACAGGATCGGGGCTCCCCAAGGTGAACTACTCGGCCTGATAAATCCCTTGTCTAGCAGCTCCTGCAGCTGCGTAGACAACTCCTGCATCTCGGGGGGAGCCAACCGGTACGACGCCTTGGCAATCGGGGCCGCACCAGGAACCAAATCGATCCTGAACTCCACCTGACGCTCCGGGGGAATCCCAGGAAGCTCCTCCGGGAACACATCTGCGTAGTCTCGCACTACCGGAACATCGCTCACTGACGTCTTACCCGCCTCTCGGGTGTCCATGACATAGGCGACATATCCTGCGCAACCCTGCTGAAGGTAACGCCTAGCCCTCGCCGCCGAACATAAAGCTGGTCCTCGCTGTGGCCTCTCGCCCTGAATCACCAGCTCTCCCCCACTTGGGGTCCTAATCCGCACCAACTGCTGCGCACAGTCGATCACTGCCCCATTGGGGCTTAGCCAATCCATACCGATAATCACCTTGTTCCCTCTCAACGGAATAGGAACCAAGTCTACCAAGTAGCGCTCCTCGAATAACCGCAACACACAATCTCGGAATACCGCCGATGCTCGCACCGATCGGTCATCAGCAATCTCTACCTCTAAAGGGAAATCCAACATGCCCGAAGGCTCCGGAAACTTCTTGCTAAGCGCAAGAGAGACAAATGATCGGGTAGCACCCGAATCAAACAATACATGCACTGGGATCCCGTTCACATGGAACGATCCTAAATAGGGCACATTCATCACATAACCAAAATCACAGCAGCGAATCATAAAACCTAAATAAGAAGTCATACCTGTCACCACATCGGGTGCAGCGCGTGCCTCCTCGGCAGTCAACTGAAATGCCCGACTCCTCACCACTGGAGCCTCTGCCTTGCCCTGCTAGCCATCTGTAATCCGCAGGGTCGCTGGAGCTGGCGCCTTCACTGGCGCTATTGCTGCTGTCAACTGGGGGCAATTGGCCTTCTTGTGGCCCCTCTGGTTGCAGTGGAAACACAGCAACTCTGATGTCTGAAAAGTGGGTGCAGGGGCGGTACAATCCCTGCTGAAATGCCCTGTCTTGCCGCATTTGTAGCAGCCCGACGATCCCATCCTACATGCTCCCTCGTGCGGCCTGCCGCATTTCCTGCAGCGGCCCTGTCCTGACTGGCCTTTCGGCCTACCATCTGATCCCTTGGGCTTCTTCCCCGAAGCCCCAGTCACCTGCCCCTCCTCTACCTTCCTCTTCCGGACGTGCTCCAGATCAATCTCCCTCTCCCTTGCCCTGGCAATCATGGAATCCAGGGTAGGGCAAGCTGAAAAACTAACATGCTCCCGAATGTCAGCTCGCAGCATGTCATGGTAGCGGGTCCTCCTCATGTCCTCATCTCCCGCGTACTGGGGCACTAGCAACGCCCTCTCCCGGAACTTGGCGGTGATCTCCGCCACAGTCTCAGTAGTCTGTCTCATATCTAAGAACTCCCTCGCCAACTGCTGGAGCTCCACTGCTGGTGCAAACTCCGCTCTGAAACCGAGTCACAAAGTCCGACCATGTCATAGCCTCAACCGCCGAGGCTCCCAGAGAGTCACCAACCGACTCCCACCAATCTCTGGCCCGGTCCCTCAGACATCCTGTTGCAAATCGTACCTTCGACCCCTCAGGGCAGAAGCTAGTCAACTGTACAGACTCAATGTCTGTAATCCATCGTCTGGCAGCAATGGGGTCCTTCGCCCCATGGAAATCTGGCGCACCACTGCCCCTGAAGTCCTTAAAGGACAGCGTGCGAGATCCTGACTAGCCAGATGCCATGTCACTCCTGAACGCCCTGAGGCGGTCCTCCATCAGCTCAACTATCCCTTCCTTGATCGACCCGAAAATGATGGGGGTCGACTCAAGGATGCCTCTGGTGATCTCTGACGCGATGAACTCGAGTAGCCTCTCATCTACTCGCTTGGAACCTGATCCCGAACCCGATCCATCTCCTGGACTGCCAACTGCTGGCCTCGGACATAGTACCACCATTCTGCAATACATACAGGCAACCATTAGTGATACTGATACCTCTAAAGGGATCACATCTACTACAAGTTCCCTGGTCTGCCTTAGCCTTCCTCGATTCAAGTATGGATCCTCTGCTTTCAGTAGTACGGTCCCATACTACCTTCTACATCTATCCGTACTTTCCTCAAGAATCGCCTCGACTCCACCAAGTCCCTTCTACTACTATTGCTGATCTCATGCTAATCTCATCCTAGGCTTGCCCTAGGTAATCACCAACCCACTCTCCGCCATCAGCTGCATAAGAAGTCCCTGCTTTCTTCCCCTAACTAGCTCGCAAATACTATTACATATTACTCAGGCTAGATAATTCTTCGAATGAGAGGTCCTACCCTACAACGGTTGGACTCAAACAAGACCTGCGAAATAGAGCTAGACCCAACCTTCTGAAATTATTTAGTCCTTGCAATATGTAACTTAACATATTCGTTTAGTAGTTAGTGAAAGACAACTAGAACTTCTAAAAGCACAAAGCAAGCAGCATTCGGGCATTGAGTACACATAATCAAGTATATACTACTCTGGCTATCATACCGACTAATCTGTAATAGCATGCGGTTCTCAATAAGCTGGTACACATATAACAGGCACATAAGGCATCCTTCCTAGATCCTTAGCCCTAAGCTAGCATGCAGTTCTACTGAAACTGAGACTGGTAATCATATCATAAACTTGTATGGGTACTTTGGGGAATACTTACTTGAGCTCGGCCAGTCGCGCACATCACACACTTCGTTCTTTTCCAAACTCTTTATCTTAAATTTTAGAAAATCATTTTCTTTTGTAAAAATCCCTTTAGTCCCTCGATTTGAGTCCAGACACTCCCGAAGGTGCGTCCGAATCCCTCAAACCAGGGCTCTGATACCAACTTGTAACATCCCAAATTTCACGTCCAAAAATTTCATTTTTAAATCAATACTTTGGAAAAAATTTGTGAATAAACATCATTTGATCATATCATTTCACAAACATATTTCGTGTCTGAAAACCAAAACATAAAAACAACCATAATGTCAGAGTACAAAATCCCAGAATAACTCATGGTGCGGAAAACATTGTGTGTGTATGATGTGCCGCTACCGCGCCAGCTCCTTCCCCTTCGATGAAGAGGTACCTGAAAACAAAACTGTAACTGTAAGCACGAAGCTTAGTGAGTTCCCCCATTGTACCACATACCATACAAACACATAGCATACATACTGCCGGGCAATTTTAGGGTGCCCAACCTACCCGATACGGCCATTCTGGGGTGCCGACCTACCCGTGTCAAGCCATTCTGGGGTGCTGACCTACCCATGTCAAGCCATTATGGGGTGCTGACCTACCCATGTCAAGCCATTCTGGGGTGCTGACCTACCCGTTGGTCCTAACAACCGAACTTGGGGCTATTCCCCTCCTACTGCCACTATCACATATAACATAGCATGCCAACATATAAACATATCATCATATGCTGTCAGACATATCTGGGGTGTCTGACCTACCCTTCGGTCCTTACAACCGAACTCTACTACTATCTCTTATAACATATTATGCCAGCATATAGCATATCAGGTAGTAGCAAAACTAGATGATAACACAAAGACAATCACCTAACTTACAACTCCTACTGGTGGGCCGGCATTGTGGCCGTAGACCCACCATTACTGGAAGGTAACTCACCTCGTAGTAGCTGCTGATCTGTGCGGGAAATCCTCTGACTGCTACTGCTGCTGCTCCGGAAATCCTCCGGCTATAATTCCCACAAAACACTTAGTCATACACTGCCAACTGCTTTTAGGGTAAAATGACCATTTTACCCCTGACCAAGTCAAAGTCAACTTCCAGTTGACCTGACTCGCCGAGTTGGCTCGCCAACTCGCCGAGTCCCTATCCTTCTATTTGACCTTATACTCGTCTCTACTCGTCGAGTTAGGCGATGACTCGACGAGTTTTCCTTCTAATTGAACATCTACTGAATCTTCATCCGACTCGTCGAGTTGTATGAACAACTCGTCGAGTTCATCTTCAACTGATGAACAGGTCCTGTCCTTGACTCGCCGAGTTGTATGAACAACTCGTCGAGTTCATCTTCAATCTTAAGAAGATTGCCTTGGACTCGCCGAGTCTGTTCATGCACTCGCCGAGTCCCATGAATTCCAGAACCATGGCTTAGTCCAAAACGTTGGGTCACTCCCCGGGACCTCCCTGAAACCTTTCCACACTCAACTGGGTCCTTGACCCAAAACAGAAAAGGGAGTCAAGCGTCGAACTCACCGAGTCCCAAGAACGACTCGCCGAGTCGAGTATGTCCAAGTCTCATTTTCTCGATTTCTGGTGTACAACACTTGTCCAAAAGGTAGATCTAGGCTCCTAGGACCGTTCTAGCACGTAAAGTTACAAACTTTACGTGCATGCATGGGACTTTTGAGCCTAAAGGCCCTAAAATGGCTACTACAATGCATGGGGCCTTCCTTGAGTGCCAAAAGCCACTCCTTTCTGCCTTGTAACCCCTCCAAGGACCTAGATCTGAAACTTCAACCCCTAACCATGCTTGCAATCATGGTTGGTGACCAAAATGGCTTAGAAAAGCCCTAATATTTCACAAAATGGGATCTATCAAATGGAAGAGCAAGGTACAAACTTTTTACCTTCAATGAGCTGAAAATGGTGCACAAACTCGGATCCCTTTAGCGTCCTCTTGTTCCTTCAAGCTTTTCCTTCCCTCCTTGGATCACAAAAGCACCAAAGTCACCCCAAATGCCTTAGATTGCTTCAATAACGGATAGGGTTTGCTATGGAGGTCTTCTGGGAGCAAATGGGACGAAGGAGGCCGAGATAAAGTGTTTAAATAGGGTGCAAACCCTCGGATTAGGGTTTTTGTCCAGACAGGGTCTACTCGCCGAGTCCGGGACCCGACTCGCCGAGTCCATCGCTTAAGTCTCGCGTCCCCTCTCGCTTCTACTCGGCGAGTTGGTCCTTCAACTCGCCGAGTCCAAGGCCAAAAATGCAAAATATTTAAAGAACTACTAAAAAGAATACGTACCAAAAACCAGGTGCTACAATACTGTTCTACTGGAACTGATAAACATAATATAAACTTGTATGGGTACTTTGGGGAATACTTACTTGAGCTCGGTCGGTCGCGCACATCACACACTTCGTTCTTTCTCAAAACTCTTTTAACTTAGCTTTTAGAAAACCATTTTTCTTGTAAAAATCTTTTAAATCCCTTGATTTGAGTTCAGACACCCCGAAGGTGTGTCCGAATCCCTCAAACCAGGGCTCTGATACCAACTTGTAACATTCCAAATTTCGAGTCCAAAAATTTCATTTTAATTAACGGAGTATAAAACATTCATAAGAAAACTACGTAACAATATATCATTTTGTGAATCAATGTATCATGTCTGAAAACCCAAAACATATAATAGCAACATGTCAGAGTACAATCCCAGAATATCTCAAGTGCGGAAATCAATGCGTGTGTGTATGATGTGCCGCTACCGCGCCAACTCTTTCCCCTTCGCTGAAGAGGTACCTGAAACCAAAACTGTAAACTGTAAGCACGAAGCTTAGTGAGTTCCCCCATCATACCGCATACCATACAATCACATAACATACATATACTGTCAGGCATATTTGGGTGCCCGACCTACCCCTTCGGTCCTCTCGACCGGATACCGCCTAGCATATCCGGGTGCTGGCCTCCCCTTCGGTCCTCTCGACCGGATACTGCCTAGCATATCTAGGTGCTGACCTCCCCTTCGGTCCTCTCGACCGGATACTAGGGACTATTTCACCCCACCACTATTACCACATAACATGTAACACATAATCATATTCCATCTAGCATGACTGGGTATGACTACCCCCTTCGGCCCTATCGACCGAGAATCTTGGGGACTATCTCCCCTACTGCTAACATCATATCATACTAGCACATAACATAACAGGTAGTAGCAAACCTAGATGAATATCACAAAGACAATCATCAATCATACAACTCCTACTGGTGGGACGGCATTGTGGCCGTAGACCCACCGCTACTGGAAGGTAACTCACCTCAAACGAGTAGCTGCTGATAATCTGTGCGGGGAATCCCTGACTGCTGTTGCTCCAGAAATCCTCCGGCTATAATCCCCAGATATCTACCCCTTAGGGTAAAATGACTATTTTACCCCAGACCAAGTCCAAGTCAAAGTCAAAGTCAACTTCCAGTTGACCCGACTCGCCGAGTTGGGTCGTCAACTCGTCGAGTCCCTATTTCTTTAACTGTCCTCATCCACGTCCCTACTCGTCGAGTTTAGCAACGACTCGACGAGTTCTCCTTCTAACCCAACCTCGGATGAACCTTCTTCCGACTCACCGAGCGGTATGAACACTCGTCGAGTCGCTCTTCATCCTAAGAACACGTCCTGTCCTCGACTCGCCGAGTTGTATGAACAACTCGTTGAGTTCATCTTTAAGAGTTGGGAGATTGCCTTGGACTCGCCGAGTCTGCTCGTGCACTCGTCGAGTCCTATGAACTCCAGGACTATGGCTTATCCCAATACGTTTGGGTCACTCCCTTGGACCCTCTAAAACCTTTCTTTCACTCAACTGGTTCCCATGAACCATAACAGAAAAATGGGAGTCTAACCTTGGACTCGCCGAGTCCCAAGAACGACTCGCCGAGTCGATGCAGTCCAAGTCTTATTTCTTCGATTTCTGGAATGCAACTCTTGTCCAAATGATAGATCTAGGTCCCTAAACTCAATCTAGCACGTAAAGTTACGAACTTTACGTGCATGCATGGGACTTTGAGCCTAAAATGCCCAAAAAAGAAGCTCTTAAGATGAATGGGACCTTCCATGGGTGCAAAAGCAACCCCCAACTGCCTTGCGACCCTTCCATGGACCTAGATCCGAAGCCTCAACCCCCAACCATGCTTGAAATCATGGTTGGATATCAAGAATGACTTATAAAAGCCCTAAATCTCCCCAAAAAGGGATCTAACAAAAGAACAAGCAAGGTATAGACTTTATACCTTCTGAGAACAGCAAATGATGTACCAAACTCGAATCCCTCAGTCTCCTCTTGATCCTTCTATGCTCTTCCTTCTTCCTTGTGATCAAAATCCACCAAAATCACTCAAAAGCCTTGAATCTTGCACCAAAACACTTAGGGTTTACTAAGGAGGGTTTCTGGGAGCAATAGGGACGAGTGGGGGCTGAATGAGATGATTAAATAGGGTGCAAACCCTCAGATTAGGGTTTTTGTCCAGACAGAGCCTACTCGTCGAGTCCAGGATCCGACTCGACGAGTCCCATAGTTAAACCCTGCGTTCTATCCCGCTTCTACTCGGCGAGTTGGGCCATCAACTCGCCGAGTCCCAGGCCAAAAATGTAAAATTACATAAATGAAATACATACCAGGAACCAGGTGCTACAAATTAAGTGATCAAAAGATGACTAATTAAATATATGGGTTGATTATGTAAATCATCCATAACTTATATAGTGGGCTAAAGGCTTCATGGATTATCAAGTTGGGCTAAGGTCCATAGGATGCTCCATGGATGCTCCATGTGAGTTACAAACCCATGGGTCATGGAAATGAAGAGCCATGTTACATTAGGGTTTACATGGTGTAACCCTAATTGTAACACAATATTTAAAGGATATGAAGCTCACCAAAATCGGCACTAGAAGCAAGATTGAGGGCAAGTTGATTTCTAAGTGGACATTCTCTCTCAAAGTTGATTACAAGTGCATTTGGTGTTGTGTGAGACATTTGAGGCATCACACTTGGGGTGCTAGGCTCTCAAGGTTTTCAAGGAATCAAATCAACTACAAGGTATGTAATTGTAGCCATCTTTTATGTTTAATGTTCCCCATGTATGCTACATAGGATTATGAACCTTGGGAAAAGTATTTTGCATGTATTTTTAGACAAACATAGATCCAAGGTTTTTCTAGGGTTGCATGTACACTTAGGAGTGTTAGAATGCTCAAAACCCAACAGTGGTATCAGAGCCTAGGCTTGTTTGTTGATACTTGATGCAAAATAGTGAAAAAAGTTGAATTTCTTGCTGTCTGCACAGGGGACTCGCCGAGTCCATGGGGGGACTCGACGAGTCCAAGCATAAACTCATCCTACTCGTCAAGTAGGTTCTTGCACTCGACGAGTAGGAGCCCGAGGGTGCAGTTTTTCGACTCTTGCTGCTGGAAATGGACTAGAAACATTACCCTAAACTGTTTTGGTGTTTTAAAACTTGTTTTTGATGGTGTAATGGTTGTTCTAATCCATTTACAATGGCTTATATCAAAATTACATGATTATATGTGTTCATATGTTCTTGAAATTTTGATATGACTATTCTTGTTTTTATGAGTTCTTGATAGATCATAGGAATTACTTGTTTAATGCTTAATTCATGATCTTTATGTGTTTTAATGGAGTCCATAACTTGTCCTCAAGTTATGGATTACCAAAAGTCAGTATTTTAAAGTTCATTAAAGAAACACATAGGTTACAAAAAATGAAAAGTCACTCATTTTATTAAACCATTAACTCATAAGTTATGAAAGATGAAAAGTTTTGAAAGTAACAAAACTTGCCCTCAAGTTTTGGAACATGTAAAGTCACATTAAAAACTTTAGTTCCAACCCCTAGAATTTTAAAAGTTAAAATTCAACCCTTATACTTTATAATATTACAAGTTTAATAATAATTATATATGTATAAGATTAATTCGTTTTACCGCAAGTAGGCCTCATTCACGAAGCCGGTCTATAAGGGGTATAAGGTTGTTGCCTATAAAATGGCAGCTTAATGGGTGTCCACTCTCACCCACCGCTTCCTTGATCGGTGGAGGGTCGTTAGCCGAACGGGTAAGACAAAGACTAGAATTCTCCCCTCATTAAAAAGTATTAATGATGAATATAAAGTAACTAAAGGTTTTATAATTCCCAATCTTAGTTACTTTAGGAAAAATGTAAATAAGGTGCTAACCCATGAAACTACACTTTGCACTTTGCTTAAGTCGGTTAGTGAAGCGCGTGTGGTTAACCGGCACACTAACTTGGACTTAACAAGGTATGCAAAGGGTGACTTAAGGTTTTTCATAGGTCGGTGGAGCGTGTGTGGTTAACCGGCACATCGATTAAGTGAAAAACATTAAGGGTACCAAGTAATTTGCATGGTTACTTCACACCTTGTTTTGTGATCCTCGGTATCCCAGTCACAAAACATGAAGGGCACACTCGAGATTGAAACATGTCATTGAAAGTTCAATGAATCTCAAAAGATCTAGGAGTTTCAAATCCAATTAAAACCTAATAATTTATTTCGTTTTTCATGGTGGAAATTGGTGAATCGTCATTCACCTACCTTCAAATATTTTATAGCTTGGATTACGGCATCCCTCTTCCAAGTTATAAAAATATTGTGTTGGGTCCTAGCCTTAATATTTGATATTGGGTGTTATATTAAGGACTTAAAATCAACTAACTTGAATATCTCCCATTGCAGATGTCTGGTTTAGACAACTGTGATCTTCCCAAATCTCATGGAAATCATATTTCTCTACCTCCACCTCCTCCATTTATTCTCCCTGACCCACAAGCCCGAAGACTTGAAAGGTTTAAGGTCACTCAAGCCCTACTAGAAATGAAACATAAAGATGGAAGACCTGTGTGCACTCATGTCTTAAGAATGAAGTCACACATTGACAGGTTGAGAATGTTGGGTGCTGTTATTTCAAGGAAGTTTGCTATTGACTGGGTTCTTCAGTCACTTCCTGAGTCGTATAGTGAGTTTATTAAAGACTACTATATGACAGATCACGACATGACCCTAATAGATCTTTCTTATTTGCTTGTTGCTGCTGAATCAACAATGATTTGGCACAAAAGTCAAGCAAATATGGATGGAAGGTCTATTTCTCAAACTTCCATGGACATTGATAATGGTAACATTGAAAGTCCAAAAAAGCTTTCTCTTCCCAATGGAAAGGGATCGGCCTTGGTCAACCCGGTTGACCAAAAGGTAAAGGGAAAAGCTAAGTCTATGATAGTCCCATGTACCATCCCCAAAGAGTCCATATGTTTTCATTGTCAAGAGAAGGGGCAATGGTTGCGAAACTGCCCTAACTACCTAAAATATCTAAGAGAGAAGAAAAAAAATCAAGAAGATTTGACACTACTTCAGGTAAGCCCACTATCTAACTCTATTAAGTTCCTTATTGATGATTCTTAATACAAAATGTGACTCGGTTACATTTTTTTTGTGTTTGGCAGGATCAAGCAAAGGGAAGGAAACTTAAAGGAAAGGTATGTTGAATCTGATTGCGAAGATGGATTTCAATCGCATGGTTTGAAGATCGGATTCTTGAGGTACTACTTAGAGAGTTATGATAGATTGTTAGGAAATATGTAATAGCATAGTTTCCATTTAAAGTTGCATCGTAAGGAAAGTTTTTTCCGCGTTTGATAAATAAATAAAATTTTGCTTTATTTTATATCTCCTTGCAATGGAATTTATGGAAAATTGATGTTTGTATGGTTCTAGCAATAATGGAAATGTGAATTTGATTTTTCATTTGTGGTAGTGTCTAAATTTACCAAATAAGGAAGGATTCTCATCACCCAAGTCTCAATAGGACCGAAACTTGGAATCATGCAAGTCGTATAATATGATTAGTGAGAACTTTCAGCTTTGAAAAATTTAAGACTAATTCTTGTTCACATGTATATGTGAGTCAAGTGAAGGACTAAGGGATCGAGTACACATTCTTGTGCACTAGTCAAGTCCACCACAAAAGATTGATAAGACAATTCATCATGATTTACAAAGGTTTAGTAAATATGGTTATACTTACAAGTTAAGTTTAATTCTGAAACATTGAAAAAACTTCGATGTATGGCAGAACGGATGAGAAGAATCAAATTAGGCAGAAAGATAAAAAAAGTTTCTCAAATCTGGAAAGATGGGAGAGTACTTTAGTATCATGTTTTGTGATCATATTAATGATTAAGAAACCATGTCATAATTGATCCTCTAAGGACATCTTAGTGCATTCCTATGGCTAAGAAGAGGAATCAAGAATTGTTGAAATGGTTGAATCAAGAAGATGAGTCATACTTCGTTCCAAAACAAGTCTTAGAGTCATACTCCAAGACTGTAAGTTGAGTGACATATCTTAAAGAAAGGTCTATAACACTTGTCAAATGTAAGAGTAAAAGTGTCCTACTCTTGTACATTTGAAATTGGTAAGTTGTGATGTTTTGGATAAAACAAAGACCAACTAAGGCCAATTGTGCGAAGTGTTTCTCTAGATAAAGAATCCGCACTATCTCTTGAATATTTAGCAAGTGAGTCTTATATGTCAAGAGGACAGTGGGAGTCTTAAAGATCTTGGAAAAAGGCTTCTAGATCTAATCAAGAAGGAAAACCTATAGTTTATCACTAGCACACGACTTGAGGTTTATAACCTATCGTGTTGACATATTCCTACTTTTGTGCCCATTCCAGGAGAAGGTGGCTTTGCATATGAGTTCTGAGAGTTCTCAATTGGTTGCATAACAGCTTGGAAGCAATGGCAGACCCTTGAGCTGCCAGGTGGCAAGAAGTTAAGACTGCACAAGTTCAATCCATAAGAGTTTGGATTTATCACTAACCTGGTCTTGTGATTATGGTTTTGACAAATTCACATGGATAAGAACACATACACCATAAAATCTAAGTGTCATAAGGTTTCTCTCCGATTCATGAAAATGATGGTGAGGAAACACTTTCACAAAGTAGATTTGAAGTAGATAATAGTTGTGATATTTGCATTCTCAAAGTCGTTAGTGGAGCGTGTGTGGTTAACCGGCACACTAACATGGACTTGTGAGAAATGGCAAAGGTCTAAACAATTGAGACTATGATTACGAAATTCCTTTTCATAGTTCTGAAAGTGTTTAGACACACATACGTGCTACCTAAGGAAAGGTGTATCAAAAGCATCTCGTATCAGAAATGTGAACTTTGATAAGAAGGTCAATAAAGTATTGATTTCTAGAAGTCCAGCTGATTTCTGAGTACATGTTGAAGCTAGTGGGAGCATAAGTATTATGCTAATAATCATCATGCAAGTGGGATCATGATAATTATGATAAATGTTGCAAGTTAGCAATGTTAATTATAGAAAACAAAAAGGTTTCAATTGGGAAAAGTTGTTTTGCTATAATTAAGGGAGAGAAAATTATACTTCACTTCAGTTCTAAAAGCTTAGATTGAGGTTTTAATCATATTTAGTCAAGGATATATATATGAATTTCATGTTGGAATGGCTCGACATAAGGAAATTCTATATATGGGTCCATTACTTGCGTTCTAAAATTCGATTATGATTACGACATCCCTCTTCATAATCTGAATTATGAGAACTTGGCAAATAGAAATAGAAATATTATAGCAAAAGACTGGTCTAGTATCATGTCTTTATGAATCGTGTCCCATATGCTTCGGATATAGGATCAATTGCATGTGCTATAATATTCATCTGTTCTAAATTTTTCCAAATGCCCAGAGCATTAAGAAGGGAAAAGTACTAGAACTAGATATGACTAATTTGATTAAGCAATTGTTGAGGACAATCTAAGGTTTACCAAAGATTGGTTGCTCAGGGACAGTTGGAAGTATAGTGTTAATTATGGAAGGACCATATTGACATATTCTGAAAAGAGGCAACTCTTGTTCAAGAGTAATACTCAAAAGGGAATATGGAAATGTTCCCATAGGTGAAAGCTATTCATTAAATTTATGTAAGATTAGGAAACTTAATGCAAGAAGAATGTTCAAAGCAATTAACTTTGAATATGAGACTTCGTTTCCATGGAATTGATCTCCATTGGAATACTCTGTAATGTCTGTTGACAAGTCTTTGTGACTTTGTGCATAATCATTACAAGAGGACCACTGCATATAAGTTTAGAATCTAACAGATTTAAGTAAATGCCAGGAATCTGGGATTCGAGCATTTGCAGTATGGATTTGGGATTGTGAAATGAGACTCATTGGAAGTATGTTCAATCGATCTATTTCACAGAGTAAAGATCATAGACAAACTTAGTGTGCATACTTGATGTATTGCATAACTAATGTTTAGACAAACATAGTGTGCATACTTGGTGTATGGCATGACTAGTGTCTAGAAAACATAGTGTACATGCTTGGAGCATGGGACAACTATTGTTTTAATTCAAGTATAAAGTTGATAGTTTGAAACAGTATACAAAGAATAATGTGTAATCAATATGGTGATAAATAAAAGGTGTATTTATTTATATTCATAAGTTCTGAGACCATAGTCGATTCGATTATTCTTGTGTCTCACTTTGCATGTTTTGACTTCCAGAATAACTAAGTCGCTCTTCCTGAATGACTAAGTTATTGAAACCATCCACAGTCGGTCATATGTTGGAAGTAGATATGAATCAAGACTGTCATGGGTTGGATTGTAGAGGTCTAAGATGTTGGACAAAGTGGTGCTACAACACTCATGAGTGCTCATAAGTTATGAGTATTGGATTCAACCCACACTCACTGGTATCACTTCATGGAATTTTATCTCGAGTGATCATGAGATGGTAATATCATATAAGTCTTCAAACCTAGAGCTATGACTTGTTGTCTATGAATTGGGTATATATTGATCGTACGAAAACGTATTGGTAACTCGATGTTATAAAACGTGCCTTTGTGTATGATTCAACAAGTAGTAGAACAAGCATATGAGTCAAAGTTTATCTGTTCCTTCTTGGATTAGAAGCGATATCTGGGCCCCTCGATGATTCTGTTTTGACCTTTATACCGGGTCCGGTCAGAACTAAGTTGATATGTTCACTTAAGTTCTATGTCAAACAAATCGGAAATCGGGAAAGAAACTGCTGGACAATAAGCAAGACATTGTTCCATGTATTTGTCCGGCTGATATCTAGAACAGAGGATTATATGATTACTTATCTTAAATGGAGTATCATCATCATCTCAGTTCCGCCAGACCTTGAAAAGAGCTACGATTGCTGATCGGTTCCTGGAGTCATACTTGCAGTTATAGTTATTAGACTTATCCAAGTGGGAGACTGTTGGATTAGGTGTCTAAGTTCATAACTATTTCTGGGTTGTACTTGACCCGACCCGGCATGGTCCATTTGGGTTGCATGGCATCATGCATTTGGATAAACTAAAATGAGAGAAATAGCACCTATGGTTTATTAATATATTATAAGTTCTAATATATTAATAATATTATTTAATTAGTATTGATCAAGAATTAATCTAGGATTAATTAAGTGATCAAAAGATGACTAATTAAATATATGGGTTGATTATGTAAATCATCCATAACTTATATAGTGGGCTAAAGGCTTCATGGATTATCAAGTTGGGCTAAGGTCCATAGGATGATCCATGGATGCTCCATGTGAGTTACAAACCCATGGGTCATGGAAATGAAGAGCCATGTTACATTAGGGTTTACATGGTGTAACCCTAATTGTAACACACTATATAAAGGATATGAAGCTCACCAAAATCGGCACTAGAAGCAAGATTGAGGGCAAGCTGATTTCTAAGTGTGACATTCTCTCTCAAAGTTGATTCCAAGTGCATTTGGTGTTGTGTGAGACATTTGAGGCATCACAGTTGGGGTGCTAGGCTCTCAAGGTTTTCAAGGAATCAAATCAACTACAAGGTATGTAATTCTAGCCATCTTTTATGTTTAATGTTCCCCATGTATGCTAGATAGGATTATGAACCTTTGGAAAAGTATTTTGCATGTATTTTTAGACAAACATAGATCCAAGGTGTTTCTAGGGTTGCATGTACACTTAGGAGTGTTAGAATGCTTAAAACCCAACAACGGTAAGGTCGATCAATGAGTTATGGGTAGTACGAAGGTGGTACTTCGGATGATTGAGTTGATTCAGCAGGTTCATGGTAGACTTCAGAGAGCACCAAGTCCACAGAAGAGCTACGCATATTGACGTAGTTCAGATCTAGAGTTCCAAGTTGGGGACATGGTACTCCTGAAGGTGTCATCTTTGAAAGGTGTCATCCAATTCAGGATGCGGGGTAAGTCGGGCCCCATATATATTGGTCCTTTCAGGGTACTAGCCCGAGTGGGTAGGGTTACGTATCGTTTGGATCTACCTGAGGATATCCATAGCACTTTTCACATCTCTCAGCTACAGAAATGTCTGGTCAATGATTCCGCAGTGGTTCCATTAGAGGAAATTTAGGTTGATGATCGCCTGAATTATATAGAGAGAATAATGGCGATCCTCGAAAGAAAGACGAACACGCTACGAAACAAGGTGGTGGGCTTGGTAACGCTGCAGTGGCAGCACCAAAAGGGTTCCGAGTGAACGTGGGAGCCTAAGGATGAGATGAGGGAGCATTATCTGGAGTTATTTACAGCAACGGACTGCGAGGATGATATTTGATTCAAGTGGGGGAGATTTTTAATGCTCGAGTTTCAGGTACTCTTCAATATCTTGATTAGGTCTTCAAAGTTGGAATTTTGGTCCTAGTTACGCTGGACATAACATGGAGTACGATGGGCGTACTCCCTTAAGTTGGGCGCTGGGGTTAGTGATGTATGTTGGGCGTACCCATACGTACAAAGGGCATACGTGAGCAGACCACAAACCCTAATTTTTAGGGTTTGGCCCCTATTTAAGTGTTATTATGGATCTTGAGGCTGCCCCTCATCAACCTCCTTCCCTCTAAAGACTCCCCATGAAACCCTAACTTTTCATTGTGTGTTCTTGAGCTTTGGTAGTATACTTTTGGTATTTTTGTGCATTTTGAAGAAGTAGGAACTTGGTGATCAAGCATTGGTTGGAGTGGAGCTTTAAGATCCAGAATCTTCATCATCTTGGCAAGTCTTGGAAGGTATAAAGTTTCAACCTTGTTAATTCATCTCTTAGATCTAGTTAGCTTAGAGTTCTTGGCATGTTTTGGTCCCTTGAGTTGTTTTATGTGAGTATAAGCTACTCCAGAAGCTTAGGAGGGTAGATCTTAGGGTTTTTGAGGTCCCTTGTGCATAAAAGTGGTATATTTATGGATTTAACTCAACCATGCAAGGGTTGATGTTCATTTTATGGGGTTAGAATGTTAAAATTGGGTACTGGGGTTTATTAAGCCATGCATAAGCTTAAAGATTCCGACTTTATGGATTAACACCTTGTTTTGGAGTAGATATGAAGTTTGGACGATAGGGTCTTAAGGGATTAAGCCATCTATCTAAGGAATGGTTCACATACCAGTATGTTGGGCGTACTTCTAAGTACGCTACACGTACTGAGTAAGAACATTGTGTCCTGGTCGGCGTAGGTACGCATGACGTACAAGTCGGTTACGCTTATCTTACTCCCAACTATTGGTATAGAGGGTTTTGGGCCATTTTGGGCTTCAGGTGCTTTTAGGTTTGGCCCACGGTTATTTGGGCCAATTAAAAAAAAAGGTAAAATGATCTTTTACCCTAGGAGTTAGGTTTAATGAACTAGATTATTGGTTATGGTTTATGACCTAATTATTAATTAAGGTATTATTTGATTTATTAGTGTAGGGATTCTCTGGTTCAGCATCCCGAGCATCTATTTGTTTATCAGCGGATCGAGGTGAGTTTGCTGACTATACTTTAGGATAGTAGGGTTGTATGTGTTTGTTGTCTTTACGGCTCTCGATGCATACATGTATGTGTTGGGTTTTGAGCATTCTAACACTCCTAAGGTGTACATGTAACCCTAAATACCTTGGATCTATGTTTTCTCTATTATACATGCAAATATCAATTTTCCAAGGTATTACCCTAACTAGCATACAATCATATGTACTAGGATAACAAAACTAGATAGAATACATACCGCTTTGTTGTAGCTTGATTCCATGGAGCTTAAGAGCCTAGTGCCCCAAGTGTGACACCTCAAATGGTTCACACAACATCATCAACATTTGGAATAACCATGAGAAGAGATACTTGACTCTTAGAAATCGGCTTGCCCTCTTGTGTATACACTAGTGCCAATTTTACCAACCAATGGCGTCTTTATATAGTGTGCACATTAGGGTTACACCATGTAACCCATGACTTTACCCATTCCTTATGCTCCATGGGTTTTAACCTCCATGGAGTATCCATGGGTCACCACATGGGTTAAACCCAACATAAGGAATCATGGATCATAAGCCCACATATATAAGAATGAATGATTTACACAATCAATCTCCATATATTTAATTAGTCTCTTTTGATCACTAAATTAATTCCAAATTAATTCTTGATCAATACTAATCAAATAATATGATTTCATATTAATATATTAGAACTTATAATATATTAATATGTCACAAATATCCTCTTCTCACAAAAGGTCTATCCAAATGTATCGATGCCATGCAACCCAAATGGACCATGCCGGGTCGGGTCAAGTATATACCAATTATAGTTATGGGCTTAGACACTAATCCAACAGTCTCCCACTTAGATAAGTCTAATAACTATTATTGCAAGTATGATTCCAACCTGACCAGCAATCGTAGCTCTTAAAATCTGTTGTTGAACTCTGAACAAATCACTGACGCGTCCATTAGATAAGTGATCATATATTCCTCCATTCTAGATATCATATGGACTGAGACATGGATTAAAATCATTCTCTCTGTCCATTTATTGTTTCCCGATTTCTGATTTATGACGACCGACTAATTGAACAAATCAAATCAATCCAGGCTTGGCCAAGCACTTAGGATGTCATCACTAAATCATCGAGGGGCCCACAAATATCGCTTTTATCCCTTTAAGGGTAAAAGGAATGGATAAACTTCGACTCATATGCTTGTACTAACTACTTGTTGAATCATACACAAAGGAACGTTTTATAACATCGAGTTACCAATGCGTTTTCGTGCAATCAATGTATAACCAACTCATAGTCAACAACTCATATCTCGAGGTTTGAAGAATATAAGATATTATCGTCTCATGATTCACTCGTGACAAAATCCATGAAGTGATTCAAATGAGCGTGGGTTTAATCCAATACTCAGAACTTATGAGCACTCATGAATGTTGTAGCAACTTATGCTATGTCCAACACCTTAGACATCTACAAACCAACTTCATGACAGTCTTGCCTTAATACCTACTTCCAATGTATTATCGACTGTGGATGGTTTGAATAACTTAATTATTTGGGAAGTCAAAACATGCAAAGTGAAACACAAGAATAATACTAATCCTATATGGCCCCAACACTTTGAGTGTAAATAAAACACATTTTATCTAAGCACCATATTGATTACTCATTATTCATTGTATAATGTTTCGATTTATCAACTTAATACTTGAATAAAAACAATAGTCATGCCATGCTCCAAGCATGCACACTATGTTTGTCTAAACAATAGCTATGCCATACTCCAAGTATGCACACTATGTTTGTCTTATGATCCTTACTTTGTGAAATAGATCAATTGACAATATTTCAATGATGCTCATTTCACAATCCCAATCCTTATTGTAAATGTAAGAATACCAAACTCTTGCCATTTACTATAATCTATTAGATTCTAAACTTTTATGCAATGATCCCCTTGCAATGAATATGCACACAAGTCACAAAGACTTGGCAAAAGACATTACAAAGTATTCCAATGGAGAGCAATTCCATGGAAACGAAGTCTCACATTCAAAGTAAATTCCTTTGAACACCCTTCTTGCATTAAGTTCTCTAATCTTATACAGATTCAAAGAATAACTTCCACCTATGGAGACAATTCCATATTCCCATTTGACTATCACTTCTGAACAAGAGTTGCCTCCTTTCAGAATATGTCAATATGGTCTTATCTCTATACTTCCAATTGTCCATGAGCAACCAATCTTTGGCAAACCTCATATTGTCCTTGACAATTGCTCAATCATTTTAGTCAAATCCAGTTCTATTCCTTTTTCCCTCTTAACGCCCTAGGCATTTGGAAAATTTAGAATGGATAAATATTATAGCACATGTAATCGATCCTATACCCGAAGCATATGGGACCCGATTCATGCTATATAAAAAAAATTATTTTCCATGTTCTCAAAATTCGAACTATGAAGAGGGATGTCGTAATCATAATCGAATTTTGAGAATGCAACATATATAGAATTTCCTTATGTTGAACCATTCCAACATAACATTCATATATATCCTTGACTAAAGTTGATTAAAATCTCAATCTAAGCTTTTAGAATTGGAATGAAGTATAAATCCTCTCCCTTAATTATAGCAAAACAACTTTTCAAAGTGAATTGAACCTTTTGTTTTCTATAATTAACATTGCTAACTTGCAACACTAACCATAATAATCATGCTCCCACTAGCACAATGATTATTATCTTACTAGCACAACACTTATGCTCCCACTAGCTTTGACATGTACTCAGAAATCAAATGGACT
This sequence comes from Lactuca virosa, assembly GCF_052849685.1. NCBI lineage: Eukaryota > Viridiplantae > Streptophyta > Magnoliopsida > Asterales > Asteraceae > Lactuca > Lactuca virosa. Next base: position 254,220,017 of record NC_136427.1, on the reverse strand, counting down.
TCTAGAAATCAATACTTTATTGACTTTCTTGCCAAAGTTCAGATTTCTGATACAAGACTGCTTTGATAAGACTTTATCAAAATCATACACCTTTCCTTAGATAGCTCACATGTTTGTCTAGACCTTTTTCCACTCTCACTAGTTAGTGTGTCGGTTAACCACACACGCTCCACTAACGACATGAGAATGCAAATATCACAATTGCTATCTACTTAAAATCTACTTAGTGAAAGTGTTTCCTCACCATCATTTTCATGAATCGGAGAGAAACCTTATGACACTTAGATTTTTTATGTTGTATGTATTCCTGTCCATGTGAATTTGTCAAAAACATAATCACAAGACAGGGTTAGTGACAAACCCAAACTCATATGGACTGAACTTGTTCAATCTTAATTTCTTGCCACTTGGCAGCTCAAGGGCCTACCATTGCTTCCACATTGTTATGCAAACAATTGAGAACTCATAGAACTCACAAGCATAGTCAACTTTAACTGGAATAGGCACAGAAATAAGAATATGTCAACACGATAGGTTACAAACCTCAAGTCGTGTGCTAGTGATTAAACAATACTCTTGATTAGTTCTTGAAACCATCTCAAGATTTTTAAAGACTCCCGCTGACCTCTTGACATATAAGATTTTCTTTTTGTCAAGAATCATTCCTTGACAAAACAAATATTCAAGAGTTAGTGCGGATTCTTATCAAGTTAAGCACTTCTCACAATTGGTCTTAGTTGGTCTTTGTCTTATCCAAAACATCACAACTTACCAATCTCAAATGTACAAGAGTAGAAAACATTTTACTCTACATTTGACAAGTGTTTTACAACTTTTTTAAGCTTATGTCACTCAAGGCTCAATATTGGAGTATGACTCTAAGATTTGATTTTGGAACGAAGTATGATTTATCTTTTGATTTAACCATTTCAATAATCCACGATTCCTCTCCTTAGCCAAACAAATGCACTAAGGTGTCCTTAGAGGATCAATTGTGATATGGTTTCATAATCACCAAGATAACCATAAACCAAGATACTTAAGCACTCTCCCACCTTTTCAGATAGGAGAAACTTTTATCTTTCTGCCTAATTTGATTCTTCTCATTCGTCCTGCCATACATTGAAACTTTTCCAATGTTTCAGCATTACACTTAAACTTGTAAGTATAACCATATTTACTAAACTTTAGTAAATCAAGACGAATAATCTTATCATTCCTTGTGGTCGACTTGACCAGCGCACAACCAAGTGTACTCAATCCTTTAGTCCTTCACTTTACTCACATATACATGTGAGCAAGGACTTAGTCTTAATTTCCCAAAGATGAAAATTCTCATTCATCACACAATACAACTTGCATGATTCCAAGTTTCTATCCAACTGAAACTTGGGTGATGAGAATCTTTCCTCGTTTGGTAAATTATGACACTACCACAAATGAAAGACTCAAATCCATTTTCCAATATTGCTTATCAATGGAAACATATAAGCAACAATTTTTCACAAATGTCATTGTAAGGATACTTAAAATAAATCAAAACCTTTTCTTTTATTTTAAAACTTGCAGAAAAATCTTATCCTTACAATGCAAATTCATATGAAAAACATGTTGTTATCTATTCCTAAGCAATATATCATAACTCTTAAGCAGCAACTCAAAATTCTGATCATCGAACCATGCGATCGAGATCCATCTTCGCGATCAGATCAGCATACAATTTCTTTAGGTTTCCTTTGGTTCTTCCAAAACATCAAAATGTAATTTACATTACATCATGTATTAAGAACCTCCAAAGGAGACTTCATAGAGTTAGATAATGGACTTTACCTGAAGCAAAGTCAAACTTTTTGACTTTCATCCTTATGAACTTTTCAGGTAAATTCGGCAGCTTCGCAACCAATGTCCCTTCCTTTGGCAAAAGAAACATATGGACCTTTTGGAAATGGTACACTTGATTGTCTTAGAGTTAGCCTTTCTCTTTAACATTGGTCAAATGACTTGACCATGGCCAATCCCTTTCTATTGGGAAGTGAAAGCTTTTCTGGACTTCCAATGTCACCATTGTCAATGTCCAAATTGGTTTGGGAAGTAGATCTTCCAATATAATTTGATTTACCAATGCTCCAAATCATTGCTGATTTAGCAGCATCAAGCAAATATGTAAGATCACTAAGGGTCATGTCGTGATCTGTCATCAGGGAGTGACCGAAGAACCAAGTCAACAGCCAGCTACCTCGAGACTTAGACACCCGACTCTCCCGGCTTGCCAATATGTGATTTAACCTCCAAGATGTAAGCACATATAGTCTTTGCTTGCCAATAGGAATTGAGTGACTTAGAACTTTTCAAGTCTTGAAACTTGTGGGATTAAGAGAATTATTGGAGGAGGTGGAGGAAGTGAAGCATGATTTCCAGTCCCATTAATGCACAACAAAGGGATTAATCTTTCACCTTGATTGCCATGTGGGATATCATCTTCGTTAGCAAGGGTTGTTCCTAAAGATTTGGGAAGATCATAGTTGTCTGAAATAGACATTTATGAGGGAGAAATTCAAGTTTAGTTGATTTAAGTCCTTAATATAACACCCAATATGAAATATTAAGGCTAGGACCCAACAAACTATTTATAACTGGAAGGGGGATGCCGTAATTCAAGTTATAAAATATTTGAAGGTAGGTAAATGACGATTTACCAATTTCCACCACGAAAAAAAAAATAAATTATTAAGTTTTAATTGGATTGAAACTCCTAGATCTTTTGAGATTCATTGAACTTTCAATGGCATGTTTAAATCTCGATTGTGCACTCTCAAGTTTGTGACTGGGATGCCGAGGATCACAAACAAGGTGTGAATAACCATGCAAATTTACTTGGTACCCTTAACTTTATCACCTAATTGATGTACCGGTTAACCATACGCGCTCCACCAATCTATGATAAACATTAAGTTACCCTTTGCCACACATTGTCAGCCCCATGTTAGTGTGCCGGTTAACCACACACGCTCCACTAACGACTTAACAAAAGTGCAAAGTGCAATTTCATGGGTTAGCACGTTTTCACATTTTCCTAAGTAACTAAGATTGAGAATTTATAAGTGTTTAGTTACTTAGTATTTATCATTATACTTTTAATGAAGGGAGAATTATAGTCCTTATCCTACCCGTTCGGCTAACGACCCTCCACCAGTCAAGGAAGCGGTGGGTGAGAGTGGACACCCATTAAACTGCCATTTTATAGGCAGTAACCTTATACCCCCCTTATAGACCGGCTTCGTGAATGAGGCCTACTAACGGTAAGACTGACTTTTTCTTATACATATCTATATAATTAAACTTTTAATATAATAATAGTATAAGGGTTGAATTTTAAACTTTTAAAATTCTAGGGTTTGATTTGGAATTAAAGTATACATAAGGGGTAAACTTTACAAATTCCAAAACTTGAGGGCAAGTATTGAAACTATTCAAAACTCTTGGATTTTCATAACTTATGAGTTTAATTAAAGTTTTTAAAAACTTTAATGAAGAGACTTTTGAACATCCATAACTTGAGGACAAGTTATGAAGTTCATAAAACTATTTATGAGAAAAAGACTCTTCATTTTGTAACCTATGACACTTTTATTAGTTTTAAAATTCATAAATGTGACTTTTCATATAACTTGAGGACAAGTTACAAAAACACATTTTATGAACTACTTTTAGATCAATTTGGATTGAAAACAACTAACACATAATTTTTTCCTTAATCTAAATTAACTCATAAAACAAGGTGACACAAAAAAATTGGTAATCCATAACTTGAGGACAAGTTATGGAGTCCATACAACGTCATTAAGATCAAGAATTACACTAACAAACAATTTGCACATAATTCCTATGATCTACCAAAATTTATAAGCATGAACAATCCATATCAACTATTTTCAAGAATCATATAAACATATATAAAACTTGAAACTTTGATAACAACTTTGAAATTGGTTTACCATAATCATTACCACATTAAAAAACAAGTTTATAAGTTCAAAAATAGTTTAAGGTAATGATTCTAGACCAATTCCAGCCTTAAAACTCGAAGATATGCTGTCAGGGGGTCCAACTCGTCGAGTTCATGAACCAACTCGACGAGTTGGATGAATTTAGGCATGGACTCATCGAGTCCCTTACTGTACTCGTCAAGTCAGCTGACCAGACAGCATATAAACTTCGATTTTCAGCAATTTGCATCAAGTATAAAAGAAAACAAGCCTAGGCTCTGATACCATTGTTGGGTTTTGAGCATTCTAAAACTCCTAAGGTGTACATGCAACCCTAATCACCTTGGATCAATGTTTTCTTTATTATTCATGCAAATATCAATTTTCCAAAGTATTACCCTAACTAGCATACAATCATATGTACTAGGATAACAAAACTAGATAGAATACATACCTCTTTGTTGTAGCTTGATTCCATGGAGCTTAAGAGCCTAGTGCCCCAAGTGTGACACCTCAAATGGTTCACACAACATCATCAACATTTGGAATAACCATGAGAAGAGATACTTGACTCACTAGTGCCAATTTTACCAACCAATGGGGTCTTTATATAGTGTGCACATTAGGGTTACACCATGTAACCCATGACTTTACCCATTCCTTATGCTCCATGGGTTTTAACCTCCATGGAGTATCCATGGGTCACCACATGGGTTAAAACCAACATAAGGAATCATGGATCATAAGCCCACATATATAAGAATGAATGATTTACATAATGAATCCCCATATATTTAATTAGTCTCTTTTGATCACTAAATTAATTCCAAATTAATTCTTGATCAATACTAATCAAATAATATGATTTCATATTAATATATTAGAACTTATAATATATTAATATGTCACAAATATCCTCTTCTCACAAAAGTTCTATCCAAATGTCTCGATGCCATGCAACCCAAATGGACCATGCCGGGTCGGGTCAAGTATATACTAATTATAGTTATGGGCTTAGAAACTAATCCAATAGTATGCCTGTTTGTTATACGTATGTGGGGGTGAAATAGACCTGTATGGTTGAAAAATACCGATTGAGTTGAAATAGACTCGGGGGTGAAATAGACCCAGTACAGCCTTGAGCTGACGTATATGTATGGTATGCGGTATTGTAGGGACCTCACTACGCTTTGCGCTTACAGTTTTCAATTTATGTTTCAGGTACTTCCGGTTCGAAGAGGAAGAGCTCGGGATGTTCGCATCACACACACCATGATTTTTCCGCCTTATTTGATCCTGATGTATTTTGGGATGATTATTGACATACTTTGATTTTCTTTATGATTTTTGTAAACATGTTTGGTTGATGGTTTTATTAATACAAAAAATGAAATTTGTGGTTATAAATTTCTGGGAAGTTACAAGTTGGTATCAGAGCCTTGGTTTGAGGGATTCAGACATATTATCAGGTGTGTCTGAACTCAAACTGAGGGTTTGCTAGATGTTTTATAAAAAGAACTGTTTTATTAAAGGGTTTTCTAATAAAAGAAAGGCGTGTGGTGCATGCAATCGACCGAGCTCAAGTAAGTTTTCCCAAAATACTAATACATGTTCTATGTGATATGCTTTGAATTGAGAAATTATGAATCTCATACTAGATTAGGGCTAAGGATCTACTCAGAATTGCATGATATAATGCTAAGAGAGATGCCTTTATATGCCTACTATATAATCTTGTAGACTTGAATGCTAGTAATGAATCGGTTATTTGATAGGATGGTCAACTTAGGTTATGTTGTGATTCAGATTACTCAATGCTCGAATGTTGCTTGCTTTGTGCTTTTAGGAGTTCTCATTAATATCAGTTAACTGGTAAGCGAATGTGTTAAGTTACATATTACAAATATTATATAATTTTAGAAGGTTAGGTTTAACCATATTGCACAGCTCTTGTTTGAGTCCAACCGTTGTAGTGTGAGACCTTTCACTCAAAGAAATATCTAGTGTCAATGATATGTAATTGTGTTCGTCAGCTAGTAAGATGGTGTTAGAGGGAGTTCCTTCTGTAGCTGATGGTAGAGAGTGGTGTGATGGTAGTCCTAGGAGAACCTAGGAGGTGTTTCGGTGCAGTGAGCTTTGCTTTGCGGGAGATCTTCTGGATTGATAGGGAAGTAACTTGGAGGATTCAGGGTGATCTTTGAGGAAAGTACGGATAGATGTGGAATGTAGTATTGCGCCCGTACTACTGGAAGTAGAGGATCCGTACTCGAGTCAAGGAAAGTCACGATGATACCTGGGAGCTTGTAGAATGTGGGATTATATGAGTGTGTTCTGATGGTTTGTTTGGTTTAATTTCAGTATAGTGATCACTGGAGGGCATTCTGGTGGTGGTACGGGTGTCGTTGATGGTTATGGTGTCGGCGATGGTTCGGGTTCTGGCTCTAGGGCTAAACATATAGATGATCAGATGCGAGAGTTCCTTTCATCTCAGATTACCCATAGTATTCTTGAGCAGACTCCTGTGATCTTCGGTACGATCAAGTAGGGTATCATGGAGGTTCTGGATGAGCGCTTAGGTGCTTTTCGTTTTGATATTATGGTGATGGTGGGAGCTTTCTCTTTGACTTTCCGAGAGTTTAGGGCATGTGGGGCTCCGAAGTTCTTCGAGAAGAAGGACCATATTACGAGTAGGCGTTGGTTAGTAGATCTCACAAATGCCTTCCATACTAGCTTCTGCCCCGAGGAGCCGGAGGTTAGATTTGCATCCTATCTTCTGTAAGACAGAGATCATGACTGGTGGGAGGAGGTTGACCACGACTTGGGAGGCGAGGTGGTTGAGTCAATGAATTGGGAGGATTTTGTAATGATGTTTCGAGCTAATTTTGCACCTGTGACTAAGGTCCAGCAGCTGGCGAGGGAGTTTCAGGACCGTCACCAGTCTACTGAGACGGTGGCAGAGATCACCGCCATGTTCATGTAGGGATTTGTTGGTTCCACAGTATATGGAAGATGAGGAGATGAAGAAGGTGAGATATCATGATATGTTGAGGAGCGAGATTAGACAGTTCGTGAGCATATCCAGTTGCAAGACACTGGATGACATGGTGGCGAGAGCCAGAGAGAGGGAGATTGATCTGGATATGGAGAAGAAGAGGAAGTCAGATCAGGTTTAGATTTTAGAGATTTCGGGCAAGAGGCCCAAGGTTTTTGATTCAAGATCGAAGGGCCAACAGGGTCGGGGCTGTTGTGGCAAGTGCGACAAGACGCAAGATGGAACTTGAAGAGTGGGTGGTTTGGGCTGCTACAAGTGCAACAAGACTAGGAACTTTAGCAGGGATTTCAGTGCCACCACCCAGGGATCGAGTCTGATTTGCTTTCATTACAATTAGAGGGGCCATAAAAAGGCCGATTGCTCGAGTCTATCAGTAGTGGGACCAGTTGCAGCGCCCACTCGGACGACTTTGAGGATCAAAGATGGCTGCCAGGGCAAGACCGGGGGGGGGGGGGGGGGGGGCTGTTGTGAGGAGCAGGGCATTTCAACTTAAATCCGAGGAGGCTCGTGCAGCACCAGATGTGGTGACGGGCATGTATCTTCTGCTTATCTCTTTATTTATTTTGTTTTTCCTACTTATATTTGTATGTTGCTTTTAGGGTCGTTCCTTGTGAATGGTATCTCTGCTCTGGTTTTGTTTGATTCGGGGGCTACCCAATCCTTTGTATCTCTTGCACTTAGCAAGAGGTTTGTCGATGCTCCGGGGGAGTTGGATTATCCGTTAGAGGTTGAGATCGTCGACGATCGTCCCGTGCGAGTATCGAGGGTTCATCGGGGATGCACTTTGGAGTTGTTAAGCGAGCAGTACCCAATCGATTTGGTTCCCATTCCCCGGCGCGGGAGCAAGGTTATTATGGGGATGTATTGGTTAAGCCCCAATGGGGCAATGATTGATTGCGAGCATCAGTTGGTGCGTATTCGGGCCCAAGTGGGGGAGAGTTGGTGATTCATGGAAATGGTGCTCAACGTGTACTGGCTCTCTGCTCGACAGCAAGGTCCATACGTTATCTTCAGGAAGGTTGTTTCGAATTTGTGGCTTATATGATGGATACCCTGGAGGAGGGTAAGGTGATCATAGGCGATGTACCATTTGTTCAAAAATAGCCAGACATATTTCCGGAGGATTTTCCTGGAGTGCCTCCAGAGATGCAGGTGGAGTTTTGGATTGACTTGGTTCCAGGTGCCGCTCCGATAGCCAAAGCACCTAATCAGTTAGCACCTAAAGAGATGCATGAGTTGTCTACACAGCTACAAGAACTGTTAGAGAAGGGATTTATTCGGACGAGTAGTTCACCATGGGGAGAGCCGATATTGTTTGTGAAGAAAAAGGATGGGTTGCATCGGATGTGTATCGACTATCGGGAGCTAAATAATTTAATGGTGAAGAACCCTTATCCACTCCTGAGGATCGACGATTTATTTGACCAACTTCAGGGTGCATCTTGTTTTTCCAAGATTGATCTGCGTTCAGGTTATCATCAGATGAGGGTCAGAGAGGAGGATATGCATAAGACGGCCTTTCGAACTCGTTACTGTCATTACGAGTTCGTGGTGATGCCCTTCGGGCTCACCAATGCTGTAGTAGCATTCATGGATCTCATGAACCGCATGTGTAAACATATGCTACATCGATTTATGATCGTATTTATCAATGATATCCTGGTCTAATCCAAGACCCAGGAGCAGTATGAGGAGCACCTGAGATAATTATTGGAAATTTTAACGAGTTTGTGGTGATTTTGGTGGTTTTGTTCACAAGGAAGAAAGAAGAGCATAGAAGGATCAAGAGGAAACTGAAGGATTCGAGTTTGGTTCATCATTTGCAGTCTTTGAAAGGTATAAAGTTTGTACCTTGCTCTTTCATTTGATAGATCCCTTTTTGGGGAGATTTAGGGCTTTTATAAGCCATTTTGGTAACCAACCATGATTGCAAACATGGTTGGGGGTCAAGGCTTCGGATCTAGCACTTGGGAAGAGTCACAAGGCAGATTTGGGTTTATTTTGCACCCAAGAAAGGTCCCATGCATCATAAGAGCTTAGTTTTTGTCCTTTTGAGCTCAAAGTCCCATGCATGCACGTAAAGTTTGTAACTTTACGTGCTAGAACGATTGAAGGAGCTTAGATCTATCTTTTGGTCAAGTGTTGTACATCATAAATCGAGGATTTAGGGTGTGGATGTTATCGACTCGGCGAGCCCGTTCTTGGGGCTCGACGAGTCCAAGGCTTTGAGTCCCATATCTGTTGAGGGTCAAAAGAACTCAGATGGGTGTTAGAAGGGTTGTAGCAGGACAAAAAGAGTGACCCAACGCATTGGACTTAATTTTAGACCCGGGGTTCATGGGACTCGACGAGTGCTAGAACAGACTCGGCGAGTCCAAGGCAATCTCCTTATGTTTGAAGATGAACTCGACGAGTTGTTCATACAACTCGGCGAGTCAAGGTCAGGACTTGTTCATCGGTTGAAGGTGAACTCGGCGAGTGTTCATCCGACTCGGCGAGTCGGATGAAGGTTCATCGATGTTCGTTAGGAAGGGGAACTCGTCGAGTCATTGCCAAACTCGACGAGTCGAGGACAGGACGTGTTCTTAGGATGAAGATGGACTCGACGAGTGTTCATACAACTCGGCGAGTCAAGGACAGGACGTGTTCTTAGGATGAAGATGGACTCGACGAGTGTTCATACCGCTCGGCGAGTCAGAAGAAGGTTCATCCGAGGTTGTGTTAGAAGGAGAACTCGTCGAGTCGTTGCTAAACTCGACGAGTAGGGAAGTGGATGAGGACAGTTAAAGAAATAGGGACTCGACGAGTTGACGACCCAACTCGACGAGTCGGGTCAACTGGAAGTTGACTTTGACTTTGACTTGGACTTGGTCTGGGGTAAAATAGTCATTTTACCCTAAGGGGTAGATATCAGATTCTGATTAAGTGTTTTGTGGGGATTATAGCCGGAGGATTTCCGGAGTAGCAGCAGTCAGGGATTCCCCACACAGATTATCAGCAGCTACTCGTTTGAGGTGAGTTACCTTCCAGTAGCGGTGGGTCTACGGCCACAATGCCGGCCCACCAGTAGGAGTTGTATATTAGATGATTGTCCTTGTGATATTCATCTAGGTTTGGTACTAGTTGATATGTTATGTGCTAGTATGATATGATGTTATATGCCAGTAGCAGTAGGGGAGATAGTTCCTAAGATCTTCGGTCGATAGGGCCAAAGAGGGGTAGTCAAACCCAGTCATACTAGATAGAATATGATTATGTGATACATGTTATGTGGTAGTGGTAGAGGGGTGAAATAGTCCCCGGTATCCGGTCGACAGGACCGAAGGGGAGGCCAGCACCCAGATATGCTAGGCAGTATCCGGTCGACAGGACCGAAGGGGAGGCTAGCACCCAGATATGCTAGGCATTATCCGGTCGACAGGGCCGAAGGGGTAGGTCGGGCACCCAGATATGCTTGACAGTATATGCATGATATGTGATTTTATGGTATGTGGTACGATGGGGGAGCTCACTAAGCTTTGTGCTTACAGTTTTCAGTTTTGTTATAGGTACCTCTTCAGCGAAGGGGAAGGAGCCGGCGCGGTAGCTGCACATCATACACACACCCCAGATTCCGCACTATGAGTTTCCTTGGGATTGTGCTCTGACATTATCACTATTTATGATTTGGGTTTTCAGACATTATACATATTTTTATGAGATGTTATGATTTAACAATGTTTTTCCTCCGAATGTTTTAATGAAAGTAATTTATAAAAATGAAATTTTTGGGCGTGAAAATTGGGCTGTTACAAGTTGGTATCAGAGCCCTGGTTTGAGGGATTCAGACACACCTTCGGGGTGTCTGAACTCAAATCAAGGGATTTAAAAGATTTTTACAAGAAAAATGGTTTTCTAAAAGCTAAGTTAAAAGTGTTTTGAGAAAGAACGAAGTGTGTGATGTGCGCGACCGGCCGAGCTCAAGTAAGTATTCCCCAAAGTACCCATACAAGTTTATGTTATGTTTATCAACTTCAGTAGAACAGCATGCTAGAATAGGACTAAGGATCTAGTAATGATGCCTTATGTGCCTGCTTTATGTGTTTCAGCTTATGAGAATTGCATGCTAGTATTGAATAGATAGCAGTAGGATAGCCTGTTTAGGTTATACCTAATAGTATGAGCTTAGCATTGTGTGTTGGTGCAGTTTCTTGTTATGAGTATAGGATTGCTTGAGATCGTTCCCTTTGTCTTAATGCTGCTTGATTTGTGCTTTGTGGGACTCTAAGTGATGGGAGTTAGCCATTAGGTGAATACGTCACGTCACATGTGATCAGGATTGAATAATCTCAGAGTGCTGGAGTTGGCCCTATTGCGCAGCTCTCGTTTGAGTCTAACCGTTGTAGGGATGAGTCTTTTACTCGAAAGATTATCTGAGCCTCGTTACATGTGATGGTATTCAGGTAATGGCTAGTTGGCATTACAAGGAGGCCTTCAGTAGCTGAGGACTGGTTTGGGAAGAGTCAGAGATTTCCCTAGGGAAAGCCTAGGATAAGAGTAGCAGAGATCAGTAGTAGTAGAAGGGACTTGGTGGAGTCGAGGCGGTCCTTGAGGAAAGTACAGATAGATGTGGAAGGTAGTATGGGCCCGTACTACTGAAAGCAGAGGATCCATACTCGAATCAAGGAAGGATAAGGCAAGACCAGGGAACTTGTGATGGGGGGTGGTCCCTCTAGATGTATCGGTATCACTGACGATTGTCATTATGTATTGCAGAATGGTGGTACTACGTCCGAGGCCAGCAGTTGGCAGTTATGGGGAGGGATCGGGGTCAGTCTCAGGTTTCGAACCAGTGGATGAGAGGCTACGTGAGTTCATCGCGTCCGAGATCACTAGAGGCATCCTTGATGCGACCCCGATCATCTTTGGGTCGATCAAGGAAGGGATTGTCGAGCTGATGGAGGATCGCCTCCGGGCGTTCAGGAGCGACATGGTGATCAGCCAGTCGGGATCACGCACACTGTCCTTTAAGGACTTCAGGGGTAGTGGTGCGCCGGATTTCCATGGGGCGAAGGACCCTATTGTGGCCAGGCGATGGATTGCAGACATTGAGTCTGCACAGTTGACCAGCTTCTGCCCTGAGGGTTCGAAGGTGAGATATGGAGCAGGATGCTTGAGAGATAGGGCCACGGATTGGTGGGAGTCGGTTGGTGACTCTCTGGGAGCCCCGGCGGTTGAGGCTATGACATGTCCGGATTTTGTGACTCGGTTCAGAGTGGAGTTTGCACCTGCAGTGGAGCTCCAGCGGTTGGCAAGGGATTTCTTGGATATGAGACAGACTACGGAGACTGTGGCGGAGATCACCTCCAAGTTCCGGGAGAGGGCGTTGCTAGTGCCCCAATATACGGGAGATGAGGATATGAGGAGGACCCGCTACCATGACATGCTGCGAGCCGACATTCGGGAGCATGTTAGTTTTTCAGCTTGCCCTACCCTGGATTCCATGATTGCCAGGGAAAGGGAGAGGGAGATTGGTCTGGAGCACATCCGGAAGAGGAAGGCAGAGGAGGGGCAGGTGACTGGGGCTTCGGGGAAGAAGCCCAAGGGATCAGATGCTGGGCCGAAAGGCCAACAGAGCCGTAGCCGTTGTAGGAAATGCGGCAAGTCGCATGAGGGAGTTTGTAGGTTGGGAGCGTCTGGCTGCAATAAGTGCGGTAAGACGGGGCACTTCAGCAGGGATTGTACCGCCCCTGCACCCACTATTCCGACATCTGAGTTGCTGTGTTTCCACTGCAACCAGAGGGGCCACAAGAAGGCCAATTGCCCCCAGTTGACAGCAGCAGCGCCAGTGAAGGCACTGGCTCCAGCGACCCTGCGGATTACTGATGGCCGGCAGGGCAAGACAGAGGCTCCAGTGGTGAGGAGTCGGGCTTTCCAGTTGACTACCGAGGAGGCACGCGCCGCACCCGATGTGGTGACGGGTATGATTCTTTCCCTCTGATTTATTTATATGATGTTAATGATATTGATATGTGCTCTGTTTAGGATCGTTCCATGTGAACGGTATCCCAGTTCAGGTATTGTTTGATTCGGGTGCTACCCGATCGTTTGTTGCTCTTGCGCTCAGCAAGAGGTTTCCCGAGTCTTCAGGCATGTCGGATATCCCTTTAGAGGTAGAGATTGCCGATGATCGAACGGTGCGAGCATCAGCGGTATTCCGAGATTGTGTGTTGAGATTATTCGAGGAGCGCTACCTGCTAGACTTGGTTCCCATTCCTAGGATTAGCCGGCTATTATCGGAGATTCATCCAGGACTTCTCCAAAATAGCCGTACCTTTGACGCGGTTATCGAAGAAAGCCGTAGTTTTCCGTTGGGGGCCTGAGCAGCAGGCAGCGTTCGAGACGCTGAGACAGAGGTTGTGCGAGGCGCCAATCTTAGCCCTGTCATAGGGCATGGAGGATTTCGTCGTGTACTGTGATGCGTCCATCTCGGGTTTGGGCGCAATATTGATGCAGAGAGGGCATGTCATTGCTTACGCTTAGAGGCAGCTGAAGCATCATGAGGCGAACTACCCGACTCATGATTTGGAGCTGCGGGCTGTTGTGTTCGCCCTCAAGATTTGGCGTCATTACCTCTATGGGGTTCGTTGTACGATTTACACGGACCACAAGAGCCTGAGGTATCTCATGGACCAGCCAAATCTGAATATGAGGCAGCGTCGGTGGCTTGACGTGATAAAGGATTATGACTGTGAGATCCTCTACCACCCGGGGAAGGCCAATGTGGTGGCCGACGCGCTTAGCCGCAAGACAGCGCCAATCAGGGAGATCTGTCTGAGGATGACAGTGGTGACTCCGCTGTTGGAGCAGATTCGGGAGGCCCAGTAGGAGGCCATGAAGGAGGAGCATCGGAAGAGGGAGCGGATTGTGGGGCAGGTTTCCTCCTTCGACTATGATAGCCGAAGGTTATTGACTCTTCACCGTAGGGTGTGGGTCCCTTATCATGGAGGCGTGCGCCAGATCCTGATGGAGGAGGCACACAAATCCAGATTTTCTATCCATCCCGGAGCGACGAAGATGTATAGAGATCTTCGTCCTGACTATTGGTGGCCCTGCATGAAGCGGGATGTAGCATGGTACGTGGAGCGGTGCTTGACCTGCAGGAAGGTCAAGGCCGAGCACCAGAGGCTACACGACAAGATGCGGCCGTTGGATATTCCGCTGTGGAAATGGGAGGACATTACGATGGATTTTATCACAAAGCTTCCCAGGACCGCGCGAGGGGTGGATTCGATTTGGGTCATCGCCGATCGATTGACCAAGAGCGCTCATTTTATTCCGATTCAGGAGAGCATCTTGTCCGAGAAGCTGGCCGACATCTATATCAGAGAGGTGGTGGCTCGGCACGGAGTGCCAGTTTCAGTGATTTTCTGACAGCGATGTGCAGTTCACTTCCAGGTTTTGGAAGAAGTTTCATGACGAGATGGGTACTCGTCTGCATTTTAGCACCGCCTTTCACCCGCAGACGGATGGTCAGAGCGAGTGGACCATCCAGACGCTAGAGGATATGCTGCGGGCATGCGTTTTAGACTTTGGAGGTAGCTGGGATACCTACCTTCCGTTGGCGGAGTTCTCGTATAATAATAGCTATCATGCGAGTATCGACCGACCTCCCTTCGAGATGTTATACGGGAGGAAGTGCAGAACCCCGATATGTTGGGGTGAGGTTGGCCAGAGGGTCATGGGGAGCACCGAAGTGGTGCTCAAGACGACAGAGAGGATTCAGCAGGTTCGCAGCAGACTTCAGACTGCTCAGAGTCGGCAGAAAAGTTATGCCGACAAGCACCGATCGGACCTGGAGTTTTAGGTCGGGGATATGGTTCTTCTGAAGGTGTCGCCATGGAAGGGCGTCATCCGGTTAAGGAAACGGGGTAAGTTGGGTCCCAGGTATATTGGACCCTTCAGGGTTATAGCCCGGGTGGGCAAGGTGGCATATAGGTTGGATATGCCAGCCGAACTCAGTCAGATCCACAACACTTTCCACGTCTCCCAGTTGCGGAAGTGCCTGGTGGACGACTCGGCTCTGGTACCATTGGAGGATATTCAGGTCGATGACAGCCTGAATTACATCGAGCGGCCTGTAGCGATTCTCGACCGGAAGTCGAAGGATCTGAGGAACAAGAGGGTCGAGTTGGTAAAGGTGCAATGGCAGCACTGGAAGGGCTCAGAATGGACTTAGGAGCCGGTGGATGAGATGATGGAGCATTACCCAGAGCTATTCCAGGATCGAGCAGCAGACTTCGAGGACGAAGTCTAAAATAAGTGGGGGAGATTTGTAGCACCTGGTTCCTGGTATGTATTTCAATTAAGTAATTTTTGCATTTTTGACCTTGGACTCGGCGAGTTGAAGGACCAACTCACCGAGTAGAAGCGGGATGAGACGTGGGATTTAAGTGATGGACTCGTCGAGTCGGGTCCCAGACTCGACGAGTAGGCTCTGTCTGGACAAAACCTTAATCTGAGGGTTTGCACCCTATTTAAACAACCTTATACAGCCTCCATCGCCCCTTTATGCTCCCAGAAACCCTCCATAGCAAACCCTAGCCGAGTGTGTGAAGATCTTAAGGCATTTGTGGTGATTTTGGTGGTTTTGTTCACAAGGAAGAAAGAAGAGCATAGAAGGATCAAGAGGAAACTGAAGGATTCGAGTTTGGTTCATCATTTGCAGTCTTTGAGAGGTATAAAGTCTGTACCTTGCTCTTTCATTTGATAGATCCCTTTTTGGGGAGATTTAGGGCTTTTATAAGCCATTTTGGTAACCAACCATGATTGCAAACATGGTTGGGGGTCAAGGCTTCGGATCTAGCACTTGGGAAGAGTCACAAGGCAGATTTGGGTTTATTTTGCACCCAAGAAAGGTCCCATGCATCATAAGAGCTTAGTTTTTGTCCTTTTGAGACCAAAGTCACATGCATGCACGTAAAGTTTGTAAATTTACGTGCTAGAATGATTGAAGGAGCTTAGATCTATCTTTTGGTCAAGTGTTGTACATCATAAATCGAGGATTTAGGGTGTGGATGTTATCGACTCGGCGAGCCCGTTCTTGGGGCTCGACGAGTCCAAGGCTTTGAGTCCCATATCTGTTGAGGGTCAAAAGAACTCAGATGGGTGTTAGAAGGGTTGTAGCAGGACAGAAAGAGTGACCCAACGCATTGGACTTAATTTTAGACCCGGAGTTCATGGGACTCGACGAGTGCTAGAACAGACTCGGCGAGTCCAAGGCAATCTCCTTATGTTTGAAGATGAACTCAACGAGTTGTTCATACAACTCGGCGAGTCAAGGTCAGGACTTGTTCATCGGTTGAAGGTGAACTCGGCGAGTGTTCATCCGACTCGGCGAGTCGGATGAAGGTTCATCGATGTTCGTAAGGAAGGGGAACTCGTCGAGTCATTGCCAAACTCGACGAGTCGAGGACAGGACGTGTTCTTAGGATGAAGATGGACTCGACGAGTGTTCATACAACTCGGCGAGTCGAGGACAGGACGTGTTCTTAGGATGAAGATGGACTCGACGAGTGTTCATACCGCTCGACGAGTCAGAAGAAGGTTCATCCGAGGTTGTGTTAGAAGGAGAACTCGTCGAGTCGTTGCTAAACTCGACGAGTAGGGAAGTGGATGAGGACAGTTAAAGAAATAGGGACTCGACGAGTTGACGACCCAACTCGACGAGTCGGGTCAACTGGAAGTTGACTTTGACTTTGACTTGGACTTGGTCTGGGGTAAAATAGTCATTTTACCCTAAGGGGTAGATATCAGATTCTGATTAAGTGTTTTGTGGGGATTATAGCCGGAGGATTTCCGGAGTAGCAGCAGTCAGGGATTCCCTACACAGATTATCAGCAGCTACTCGTTTGAGGTGAGTTACCTTCCAGTAGCGGTGGGTCTACGGCCACAATGCCGGCCCACCAGTAGGAGTTGTTATGTGCTAGTATGATATGATGTTATATGCCAGTAGCAGTAGGGGAGATAGTCCCTAAGATCTCCGGTCGATAGGGCCAAAGAGGGGTAGTCATACCCAGTCATACTAGATAGAATATGATTATGTGATACATGTTATGTGGTAGTGGTAGAGGGGTGAAATAGTCCCCGGTATCCGGTCGACAGGACCGAAGGGGAGGCCAGCACCCAGATATGCTAGGCAGTATCCGGTCGACAGGACCGAAGGGGAGGCTAGCACCCAGATATGCTAGGCATTATCCGGTCGACAGGGCCGAAGGGGTAGGTCGGGCACCCAGATATGCTTGACAGTATATGCATGATATGTGATTTTATGGTATGTGGTACGATGGGGGAGCTCACTAAGCTTTGTGCTTACAGTTTTCAGTTTTGTTACAGGTACCTCTTCAGCGAAGGGGAAGGAGCCGGCGCGATAGCTGCACATCATACACATACCCCAAATTCCGCACTATGAGTTTCCTTGGGATTGTGCTCTGACATTATCACTATTTATGATTTGGATTTTCAGACATTATACATAGTTTTATGAGATGTTATGATTTGACAATGTTTTTCCTCCGAATGTTTTAATGAAAGTAATTTATAAAAATGAAATTTTTGGGCGTGAAAATTGGGCTGTTACACGTTTAAAAATATTAAATATTTTTTAATTTATATTTATTTAGTATTATTATTTTTATTTATCAAATCCAAGGGTCAGTAACCATTACTAGAATTCAAGTTGGTAAAAGTTATAGTCGGTTGTGTAGAATCTGGGTCAGGTGTGCTCTTTCAATTATGATAGTCGGAGTTTGCTGACTCTACAACACCGAGTCGACAGAATAGCTACGCAGATAGCTTCCGACCAGACTTAGAGTTCCATTTTTGGGACATGGTACTTCTGAAGGTGTCACCTTGGAAAGGTGTCATCTAATTTAAGTCGGGGAGATTTGTAACGCTCGAGTTTTTGATACTATTTAATATCTTGATTAAGTCTTAAAAGTTGGCATTTTGGTCCTTGTTACGTTGGGCGTAACATGGAGTACGCTGGGTGTACTCCCTTAAGTTGGGCATGGGGTTAGTGGTATACGATGGGCGTACTCATACTTACGTCAGGCGTACATGAGCAGACCACAAACCCTAATTTTTAGGGTTTGGCCCTTATTTAAGTATCATTATGGATCTTGAGGGTGCCCCCTCATCAACCTCCTTCCCTCTAAATACTCCCCACGAAACCCTAGCTTTTCCTTGTGTGTTCTTGAGCTGTGGTAGTAAAATTTCGGTGTTTTTGTGCATTTTGAAGAAGTAGGAACATGGTGATCAAGCATTGGTTGGAGTAGATCTTGAAGATCCAAAACTTCATCATCTTGGCAAGTCTCAGAAGGTATAAAGTTTCAACCTTGTTGATTCATCTCTTAGATCTAGTTAGCTTAGAATTCTTGGCATGTTTTGGTCCCTTGAGTTGTTTCATGTGAGTATAAGCTACTGTAGAAGCTTAGGATGGTAGATCTTAGTGTTTCGGAGGTCCCTTGTGCATAAAAATGGTATCTTTATGGATTTAACTCAGCCATGCATGGGTTGATGTTCAATTTATGGGGTTAGAATGTTTAAATTGGGCATTGGGGCTTACTAAGCCATGCATAAGCTTAAGGCTTCTGACATTATGAATTAAAACCTTGTTTTGGAGTAGATCTAAAGTTTGGACGATAGGGTATTAAGGGATTAAGCCATCTATATAAGGAATGGTTCACAGACCAGTACGTTGGGCGTACTTCTAAGTACGCTACACGTACTGGGTTTGAACCTCATGTCCTTGTCGGTGTAAGTACGCATGGCGTACGAGTCGGGTACGCTCAACGTACTCCCAACTGTGGGTTTAGAGGGTTTTGGGCCATTTTGCGCTTCGTGTGATTTTGGGTTTGGGCCCAGATTGGGCCGATTATAGGAAAAGGTAAAATGGTCTTTTACCCTAAGAGTCGGGTTTAATAAATTAGATTCCCGGTTATGTTTTATGACCTAATTATTAATTAGGGTATTATTTTATTTATTAGTGTGGAGATTCTCCAATTCAGCAGCCCGAGCATCTTTTTGTTTACCTGCGGATCGAGGTGAGTTTGGTCATTATACTGTTGGACACTAGGGTTGTATATGCTTGCTGTCTTTATGGCTCTCGTTGTATGATTGTATGCTTGTTGGCTATATGTATGTGGGGGTGAAATAGACCCGTACGGTTGAAAGATATTGATTAAGTTGAAATAGACTCCGGGGTGAAATAGACTCGGTACAAACTTGAGCTGACATTTAAGTTTAAATAGACTCGGGGGTGAAATAGACGCAGTACAGCCTTGAGCTGACGTATATGTATGGCATGTGGTATTTTGGGGAACTCCCTAAGCTTTGCGCTTACAGTTTTCAGTTTATGTTTCAGGTACTTCCGGTTCGAAGGGGAAGTACTCGGGATGATCGCATCGCGCACACCATGATTTTTCTGCCTTATTTGATCCTGATGTATTTTTGGATGATTGTTGACATACTCTGATTTTCTTTATGATTTTTATAAACATGTTTGGTTGATGGTTTTATTAATACAAAAATGAAACTTTTGGTTATAAATTTTTGGGACGTTACAATATAATGACGATTTATATGCACCAACCTCCCGGATTTCGTGACTTGACTCACCCTAACTATGTATGCCATATTTAGAAGTCTCTTTCTGGGCTTAAACAGACTTCTAAGGCCCGGTTTTAGCGGTTCACAGAGTACATTACTAACATCGGTTTTGTTCACAAAAAAACTGATTCCTCTTTATTTATTTTTTTAGGAGGGACGAGATTGTATATCTCCTTTTGTATGTTGATGGCATTATTCTCACAGCTTCTCCAACATACCATCTCTGTAACACCCTGTTTATTAAATAAATAAATAAACAAATTAATGAATGTATAATAGCCCTAAAATCAATAATTATATAGCAAGGTGTTGATTTCGAGGAGTTAACTGGCATAAATTAGAAGTTGGGGGTTGAAAGTGTAAGTTTCGGATTGGTTTTGTAAGTATTTATGAACGCAGGGACTAAATGGTAACTTCTGGGACTTCATTTGAAATTTTTTTGGAGGCTAAGGAGCTGTTTGGTAAATTAGGGATCGAATTTAAGAGGAATTATGGAAGCAGGGATGTAACTGGTAAATATTGTACCTAAAATTGTAATGGATTTTAATGTTGAGGGCTGAAAGGGTAAATTATGGGTCAGTTTCGAAAATATTTCTAAAGGGAGGGACTATTTATGTCATTATGGGATTAAGTTTTGAGACCCGGGTATATAAACGTCATCCCCCCCCCCCCCCCCCCCGAAACCCTAACCCTAAATGAAGCTACAGCCGCCACTTACTTCTTCGACCTTCGGCGCCGCACCACCACCTCCGTTGAGGTCGCCAACCACCGGGAAGCCACCGTTGCCATTTAGCCGCCGACAAAGACGAAAGATTGCTATCCTCTATTCATCTGCCGCTGCCTTTATGTCCGGCGGAGGCGAGTTTTCGAGCCGACGTTGTGGTCGTGAAGACCAGTCGAGCAGCATCCTGTAATCGCCGCCTCTTTCTAGCAGCTACCGCCAGTTAGTTCCGCCACGGTCACCGCCACTTCTGTCGCATCTTCTCTCCGTCGTGCCGCTGTTGTTGCCGCCTTTCCATGTCGCTTCCGCCACTGTGCGGAACCAGGTGGGTGGTTGGGGGTTGTTTTGTGAACAGATAGAGGGTGTATTTTGCTGTGAGTGGGTGTTGTGTGAGGGTTTGTTGGCCGGAAAAATCAAGAAAGCCACTACCACCACGTGCCACCGCCGGCCACCACTAGGGTGGCTGTGTGTGTGTGTGTGTTATTGGGATTTTGCTTTGTATGTTGTAATCTGTAACGGAATAATCAAAGAAAAACTCAAATCACCACCGTGAGGTGGTGGCTACCGCCACTAACCGCCGTGTTGGGAGGCGGTGTTATTTGCATGTGTTTGGATTACTTTTAGGGTGCTTGGACTCGATTGGACTGAACCCTAACCACCACTGTGAGCTGTCGTTGACCACCACTACCCGAGGTGGTAGTGGGTGGTGCCCGACTAGCGAAACCCTAATGGGCCTAGTGAAACCCTAATGGTCCTAGTGAAACCCTAATGGGCCTAATGAAACCCTAATGGATCTTAGGACTTAGCTTTTGGGCATATTGGGTTGGGATTGGGTTGGAAACCCTAATTAGGGTTTAGAAAACCCTGATTTTGGAATTATGGGCTTGGACTTATCGGGACCCGCATTTTGGGCCATGGAAATGGAATTGTGAATTTCACTCAATCACACCATATGATTTATCTAGTAGAGTGATGGACTTAATGGATTAAGTCCTTAATGGGTTAAGTGAGAAACACTTAACCCTAATTGTCATTTTATGTGAAAACCCTAATTTCACTTGGGCCTTGAGTTGGGCCTTTCTATTGGGCCTTGATGAATGGGTTATTGGTGGGCCATCCAAGAATAATCATATGGACTAGAATATTTAGATGGGCTTTAGGGTAAGGCCCATATGTGAGGTTCGGGCCCAATTTGGAAAATTGGGCCATAGATGGGCCATAATTAGGCCTTTATGATTATGAGATATTGGGCCATTAGAAATGCCAAATGTTTGGACTAGACTAAGTAGTTGGGCCTTAGAATACGACCATGTAAAGGTTTGGGCCCAATTTGGAAAATTGGGCCATATGTTGGGCTTTGACTCATAGTTGACTTTTGGGCCTTTGGATTGGGCCTTGGGCTTGAGTAAAGCTAAGTTAGGGGTAAAGTAGTATTTACCCCAAGTATGTACTTATGGTTATGTGTTGGAACCCAATTATTAATTGGGTGTTATTTTGATGTTGACAGATCGGGAATCTGTCATCCAGCAGCTAGAGTTTTTGTCTGCGGGACTTCAACAATGTGAAGTGAGTTACCTTCCAGTAGAAGTGGGTCTACGGCCACAATGTCGGCCCACTAGTAGGATTTGTTTGATTAGATGATTGTCTTTGTTATAATTATCTAGGTTTGCTACAACATAATATGGTATATGTGCTAGCATGATATGATGTTGTGTGATAGTGGTAGTAGGGGGATTAGTCCCCGTGTCACGGTCGTAAGGACAGAAGGGTAGGTCGGGCACCCCAGAATTGTCTGGCAGTATGTTTATGCTATGTTATTATATGGTAGTAGTAGTAGGGGTGAAATAGTCCCTGTAGCCGGTTCAGATGAACCGGAGGGTAGGTCGAGCACCCCAAAATGGCTTGACATGGGTAGGTCAGGCACCCCAGAATTGCCTGGCAGGGTAGGTCGAGCACCCTAGAATGGCTTGACATGGGTAGGTCAGGCACCCCAGAATCGCCTGGCAGTATGTTATTGTATGGTGTGCGGTATGATGGGGGAACTCACTAAGCTTTGTGCTTACGGTTTACAGTTTTGGTTTCAGGTACTCGTTTTCAAAGGAAAGGAGCTGGCTTGATCGCAACGCATCACACTATGTTTTCTGCACATGAGATCTTTGGGATTACACTCTGATATTATTTTATGATAATATGTTTTGATTACTGACACTTTGGTTTTGACATGAGATATTATTATGGATGTTTTTATACTGTTGGTTTTATAATAACTTAATTAAAATGAAATTTTTGGTCTTGATTTTTGGGATGTTACAATCTCCATGCTTTCCACTGAGTTTTCTATGACTGATCTGTGTCACATGTCGTATTTTCTTGGCATATCCGCATTTCGAAAACTGTCATGCCTCTTTCTTTCCCAACACAAATATATGTTGGAACTTTTGGATCGTGCACACATGTCTACGTAAATCCATTCTGCAATCTAGTTGAGCCTCGGTTAACGTTATATCCTAATGTTCCTCCAGTTGTTGATCTCACTCTTTACCGAAACGTAGTAGGTGGTCTCCAGTATCTCACGTTCACCTGTCTGGACATATCCTACATGATACAACAACTTATTCTATATATGCATGACCCACGTGACCCTCACCTTCACGCTCTTAAACATATTTTCTGTTATAATCGGGGCACAATTGACTTTGGTGTTCACATTCACCCATCCATGACTACATGTCTCATTTCTTACTTCGATGCTGATCAGGGGATTTCCCGCCTCCCGATGCTCTACCAGTGGTTATTGTGTCTACTTAGGAGACAACATTATTTCTTGGTCCTTTAAACATCAGGCTACTATTTCCAAATCCAATGTTGAACTGAGTATCGAGGGGTGGCCAGTGTTGTCGTCGATACGTTTTGGTTACGAAATCTTCTATGCGAGCTTTACTGCCTTCTAGCAAAGGCCACAATTGTTTATTGTGACAATTCTATTATCGTGTATCTTTTGACCAATCTCGTACAACACCATCAAACTAAACACAAAGAGATTGATATTGATTTTGTACGGGATAAAGTCGCCACTAGACAGGTCCGAGTTTTACACGTTCCCTCCTCAGTTTTTTATGTAGACATCTCCATGAATGGGCTTCCATCTTCATTATTTTCTGATTTTAGATCCAGTTTAAGTGTTCGATCTTCATCTTCCCCTCCATCTATGGGGGTGTATTAGTGTATATTAGTCCACATGTATATTATCCCTTTAGTTATTATCCTAATGTTGTATTGTATAGACCCAAATTGTATTATGAATTTGATTTAAAGGGAAATTGACTTATTAGGGTAATTACCATTTTGTTTTGTTCATATTTAGGTAACTTTTTTTTGTACACATCTAGGTAACAAACTTGTTGGACGTGTTCACATATGACCATTATGACCGACTGCAGCAAGTTACAATTTATGTAGCATATATGTGGAAACGATAATTACCTAGGAGGTAATGAACTTATAACACCTGTTCCGGGAATACTTCTTATAAGGCTTGTTCATTTTGGACCTTCTAAGGTGGAATATGGTGGTGCCCATAATGTTGTGGAGTAGGCACGGTGACATGGCAAGGCTATATGGAAGACACATCCTTTTTAATGCACCACGATGTGGAAGAGGCATGGCCACGACATGGTGGCGACCATTATGCAGAACCCTAATTATTTGGGTTTAAAGCCTTATTTAAGGGATTTGGTGGCTAGGGTTTTCCCACCTTCAGCCTCCATCACTCCATCTTGACCTAGATCAAACCTTAGCCTCCATTGTTGACCTCTTGAAGCTTTGTGGTGGTATTGAAGAAGAAGAAGGTGTTCTTGGTGCATAGATTCAACAATCAAATCTCCTCATCACCTTCTTGCATACCTTATGGACTTTTGTAAGTCCTTAAGTTGCTTTGTATGTTATCTTTCTATATCTAAGCTTTTATGCACTTTTCTTCATGTTTAAGGTGGTTTGAGTGGATGGATTCCATAAAATTTGCAACTTTATTGATCCTTGATGTCCCTATACGGTTTCCTGTTTCAGATCTAAAGTTTTATAGATTTTTGGTTCCATGCATAAGGTTTTGATCTCATTTTCACCATTTTTACCTAACTAGAGATCAAGACATGCATTGGACATGCATGTCAATAAATTAAGGATTTTTATGAAATGTTTGGGTGTAAGGAAACCTTCTGGAAGAGATGAGTGTGTAGCCTAATGAATTAAGGGCTTAATACATTAAGTTTTCCAAGAGTAGTTCCAACGATGTGGCTACATGCTCACCACGTTGTAGAGAAAAGGGGTTTCCTATGACTGCCTTATCGTGATACTGCCACGTCATGGCAAATGCTTGGCCACGACATGGTGGCCAAATGAGTTTGTTTTGACTGTTGACTTTTGGCCGTTAACTTTTTTATCACTTTGAATTTTTGTCTAACTTGGGTAGAATTGCATATTTAGCTAGGTAGTTGGTTCTGTTGTTGAGCAGTGTGGAACTTCTGTTCTTTTGCTTAAGTGAGTTTTCTCACTATACTTTATACTACAATATGTATCCCTTGTGTGTAGGATGTTGTTATGTTATAGTGATATGTTATGATTACCAGTGTTTTCTGGTTATTGTTTGTTTGTTGTAGATGTCGACATATGATGGTTGGGTTCAGGCGGTCCTGCTTTGTGATGTAGGCCAAGATACCCAGGTGGTCTAGTTGATACTGTAGGCCCAAGGAGAATGGTTCAGGCCTATGTTGTAGGCTTAGGAGAGCGGTATAGGTGTATTGTAGGCCTTATGATGCGGTCCAGTCAGATTGTAGGATCATATGTGCATGTGTTGTATGTGTATTTTTATGTAGGATATTTTGGGGAACTCACTAAGCTTTGGCTTACAGTTGTGGATTTAAAAGTTTCCGGTACTTTATCGTTTGATGGGGATGCGAAGGCGGGACTGTATACAAACATCAACAATTTTAAGATTATGGATTGTTTTCTTTATAACTATAATTTTGAGTTATGGTTTATGAACAAATGGTTTGACTTGAATGTAACTTTATTAAAATGGATGTTTATTCTATTTAAAAATGAAAAACTCATTTTGGAATTTGGGACATTACAAGTTGGAATCATAGATCTGGTTTGATAAATTTGGATGAAGACTTGTGTGATTCCAAACTCAAACTAATGATAAGAGAAATTTTTATAAACTTTTTGAAAAATAATGAACTTAAAAGAATAAAGGAAGATATGGTGTATAGTCAGCCAAAGTTCAAAGGAAGTGGTCTCCCAAAATATCCATATTGGTTATATATATATATATATATATATATATATATATATATATATATATATATATGTTGATATGAGAATTGTTAAAAATGCATGCTAGTGGATATGCTAAGGATCTTTCAGGAATTGCATGTTAGAATTTCATGATATTTTAGATGCCCTATAGCCTAGGTATTCCCTGTTAGATTGATTGTTTGACTGTCGATTGCTTTGTGCTATTTGAAACCTATATTGTTATTAGTTAACTATTATGCGAGTACGTTAGGATTGCATGCCCCTAGGATTAGATAGTCTCAGGTTGCTTGGTCTGGCCTAATGTGCAACTCCTATTCGAGTCCAACCGTTGTAGTGATGGATCTCTCAGTCGAAGGACTACCTAATTCTAGTTGCACGTAGTTAGTTTTCGTATGATAGTTGTTTTATAATGATATATGTTTCTTTCCAGTGGGATAGCAAGGTGGGGGTGGAATTCTTAGTGACCTAGGAAATGCACTTTAATGTACTAGTTTGGGTTGGTGCTTGAGTTGAATCCTAGAATGAGAATCTAATCAATATAGTGTGTGAATCTTTTGAGAATGTAGGTGTGTGTGTGGTGCACATAACTGTGGTCGAGTGTAGTGACCTAGCACTTTGGGATGATTCCTGAAAATAATACGGATATGTGTGGAAGGTAGTATGGTCTCTTACTACTGGAAGGATTGGATCTGTACGAGGATTAGGAAAAGTCACAAGGCTACTAAGGAACTGGTGGTTGGTAGATAGTATGTAGCCCGTCCTTGAGTTGTCGGTCTTTCAGTTATGGTTGCTTTGGATAAGGACGAAGTTGATGCTTGTTCGGGCCTAAGTGGCCATGCCAGTTTTAGCCTGCATGGTGTACATATGTACGAGTTACTTGATCCGCAGGTTTTGAAGACCTTGTCCAGACAGCGCTAGTTCAAGTCGCATGCCTTAAGAGGAAGCGATTGTGTTTATCTCCTCAAGATTGTAGCTTGAGGCTGGGTGGTCGGTCTATGGATTGAGATGTGGTTTTTCTACAACGGGGTTATTGTAGCACCCGAGTCGCCAAGCATGAGTTAATGATTCATTCTATTTTAATTCAAGTAAAAAAAGTGGTGGGGGACTCGTGAGTACGTTGGGCGTGCATTTGGTACGCACGGTGTACTCCTTGCATGCGCTACATAGGGTTATCCCCAACATACGTTGGACGTACCCATACGCACGCTGGGCATAATCAAACTAGGGGCAACCCGTAATTTTTAGGGTTTGCACCCTATTTAAAGACCTTAAGTCCCTCAAGTCTTTTACCCACTCAGCCTTCACTACCATTTTAGTGTTAATCTCGAACCCTAGCCTTCTTGAGTGCATCTTTGAGCTTACCTTGAGTGTTTTGGTATTCTTTGGTGGTTTTGAAGAAGAAGGAGGCTTGGGAAGAAGCAAAGGAGAAGAATGAGCTTGTAGATCCGTAGTTTGTGCACCATTTCTAGCCTATTAAAGGTATAAAGTTTGAATCTTGATCATTAAAAGATTAGATCTAGGTTTAGGGTAGAATATGGCATCTTTTGGTCCTATAGCTTGGTTTCTTGGAGTATGAGCAACTCCAGGCCATTTGAGTTGTCCTTTTGGACTCTTGGAAGTGTTATTAGTCATAAAAATTAGATCTTGGTGGTTAAGACTCAACCATGAAAGTGTTAGTATCCATCCAAGTGAGTTAATGGACTTAACTCATAGTTTGAGCCCCATCAATGCATACAAAAGCATAAAGTTTGCAACTTTATGGATTAAGACGTTATTTTGAGCTTGGATCTAAGTTTTAGACGTAAAGGTTGAATGGATTAAGACATGGGAATGAGTTTGGGCTGACTAGCCAGTATGCTGGGCGTACTCTAGAGTGCGCTGTGCGTATTGGGTCGGTGTCCCGAATCGGGATGGTCATCAGCGTATGCTGAGCGTACGAGCCGTGTACGCCATGAATATGCAGACTTGTTTAAGTTGGTCATCGTGCCCACCTGTTTGTAGCAGGTCATATTTGGGCTTAAGGCCATGTTGGGGGTTCTTGGGCCATATTGGGCCTTAGAGGCCTTGTAGTTGGGATTGGATGCCTTTTTGGGTTTTTTTTATGGATTTGGGCCTTAGGGGAGGGAGGCCCATTGAGGCAATGGTAAAGGAGCCCTTTTTGCCTTAAGTCAAGAATTAGGGTTTTGGAATTTCGGGTGAGAATATGGCCTAATTTCTAATTAGGGTTTTATGTAGTGGCGGACGCAGGGTCAAAGTAAAGGGGTATCCCAAAAAAAATTGTGTAATATACAATAATAAAAAAAAGACAGCAAATTTCTTTAGACATAAAGTTCAAATGAAAGTTTGGGAAGAGAATTAGTTAATAAGAAAAAATAAATAAATACCGTAATTTTAAAGACTAAATTTTGTAAGTTTGGCAAGTGAATTAGTTAAATGAAAGGCAATATTTAGATGTAAATGGATAATAATAATAATAATAATAATAATATTAATAATAATAATAATAAGAATTTTTGGAGTATATAAGTTCAGGGTGTAAATTGTATTTTCCGGAAATTTGTTTTGTAATGCAAGTTAGGCTGAGGGATTAAATTTTTCAGGATGTTGAACCTTAGGGACCAAAACAGCCTAATTCAGAAATCAATTTGTCTTCTTCGCTTTTATGCATCGACAGGAACTCTTTTCTTTTCCATTTTTGGACCTCATATTTACAAATTCGAAAGTCTTTTGATCCCTACCCTCTTGTACACGATTATGTATGTTATAGTGCAATCCCCCCCCCCCATTGAGTTCAAATCCCGACAAAAAGAGATAGATAGAGAATTGAACTTCAGATCTTCTCCGGTGATTTTAGTGAGTAACGAGATCAGGAGAGAACTTCGTTACGCAAGGGTGCAATGTGACCCACCTGCGATTTATGTTTCATATTCTTAGAGAGATCGACATAGATTAGAGTGAAAAGAAAGGTGAAGGTCCGATTGATAATGAAACTCGACATTTGTTAATGGTGGTGTTTGTATGCGCAGTACTCCGGCAAGTGGAGAGTATCAGGTTCCTGAAAAAACTTATACTACTGAATTTCTTTTTAGGGGCATCCCGGGCTGCCCCGGGATCCAAGGTGGATCCGCCTATGGTTTTATGCTTGTGCGATAGGGAGAGGATTTCGCGAGCCATCCGTTGAGTGCGATTTGATACCTACAGTCTGAGGTGAGTCTTCCTTCGTAGTATCCGTGAGTCGAAGGCACCAATGTCGGCCCACTAGTTTATGATGTAGTGTGATGACTGTGTTTGTGACAATTGTCAGTGATACTTGTATTTGCTTGATGACTATGTGGTTTCTGTTATGATATTATGTGGTAGGATTAGGGGTGAAATAGACCCGGTATCCGGTTGAAATAGACCGAAGGGGATTGCAAACACCCATATATGTTTGATAGTATCTGGTTGAAATAGACCGAAGCGGTAGGCAAGCATCCAAATAAGCTTGATAGTGTCCATTTGAAATAGACCGAAGGGGTAGGCAAGCACCAAAATATGCTTGACAGTATGTTTGTTTAGTATGTGGTATTTTGGGGGAACTCACTAGGCTTTGTGCTTATAGTTTTCAGTTTATGTTTCAGGTACTTCTAGTTCGAAGGGGAAGGGCCCGACCTGATTGCGCCGCATCACCCTATGTTTTCCGCACTTAGTGATTTTGGGAATTTATACTCTGATAACATGTTACTATGATACTCTTTTGACTATTTTGACATTAGTGTCGTGTGATTTGAATGAAATTAAAAAAAAATTGTATGCGTATTTTTGGGATGTTACAGTTATGTTCTTACAACATCCCGTGTTTGAGGGAGAAGAGATCGAATGTTTGTCAGTCGATATATAAACAACAGGATATTGTTCTCAGCATCGATTTGTGCCACAAATGGGTAGAGTCTGGTTCGCTGGTAAATCATTCTATCTTTTGGCATAAGTATGTTTGAGATTGATTATTCTCCGTGTAACACCTGTCTTTTAGTTATTTTCAATTTGAAACTTTCATATTTTATTTTTTGCAAGATTGGTCCTTACGCGGGGCATAACTTAACTCCTACGCATGGCGTAGGAAGGGGTGTGATACGTGAGGATTTTAAATCCTACGGAGGGTGTACTATCCGTACACAGGGCGTAAGAAAGCAGTGCTCAAACCCTAATTTTTAGGTTTTAGACCATATTTAAAGGACCTTAGGTTCTTGAGAGCCTCCATATGCTCAGCCTCCACTCCCATTTCCAGAAGCAACAAAACCATAGCCACCTTATGAGGGTCTTAATACTTTTGATTGTTCTTTTGTGTGTTTTATGAAGAAGTAGATCATTAGAAGAGCTCTTGGGAGTCTATTTCTTGTAAATCTAGACCTTGATTTTCATCTAGCTTCTTCAGGATGTAAAAAGCTCTCACATTGGTGGTTCGTTTGTTAGATCTTGTTAGTTGGTGGGTTTTTATGTGTTTTTATCCCTTGACCTTGGTTATTGTGAGTATGAGCTACTCCAGAACTCTTGAGCACCATTTCTAGCCATTTATGAGCTTGTGAAGTCATAAAAACGGGAACTTGGGCACTCCCATTCTTCCATGCATGAAGTTTAAGTCTTTGGAGAGTATTTTGGATCTAGGGCTTGAGTTTATTCTTTATTAAGCCATGAAAAATCTTAAAGTTAATGACTTTATTGGTTAAGACATCCATTAGATAAAGATCTATGAGTTTGACGTTTAGTCTTTAGGTATTAAGGACTTAATGAGAAAGTTGATGAACCAGCGAGGTTACACATGGCGTAAATTGGCTACGTAGGGCGTAGCCTGCTGAGTGCTCGATTTATGGTTAAGGCTCCTATACAGGTCGTAGAGTTGGAGTACGCCATGCGTAGATCGATAAGAGTTTGATCGTTGACTTTTTGACCTGTTGACTTTTGGTTAATTGTGAGGATTTAGGACTCGGAAGGGCAAAATGGTATTTTGGCCAATCAAGGAATGGTCATGATTCTGGACTTTGAGTTGGTATAATTACCTTAATTATTAATTAGGGATTGGTTTGATATGTATAGTATGAGGAGGTTCTCGTACCAGCAGTTCAGGTGTGAGATTTATCTATTATCGATTGAGGTGAGTCTCTTCACTATACTTGCAAGTCGATGTGAGCAATGTCGACCCATTAGAGTATACTTGTAGGATGCTAAATGTCTTTGTGACTCTTGCATGTATTTGTATGTATGTTGGGTTGGGCCCATTATGAATATCGGGCGGGGTACATATGTATGTATGGTATGTGGTATTTTAGGGAACTCACTAAGCTTTGTGCTTACGGTTTTATGCTTATGGTTTCAGGTACTTTTGGTTCCAAAGGGAAGAGCTCGACATGATTATATCGCATCTACCAGTGTTCCGCATTTATGTTATGATTTGTACTCCGATAACTATTTTATACATTTTCACACTTTGATGGGTTTTTGGATGAATGAATGATGTTTTTGATAGACTTAAAACATTTTTTTACTTAGTAATTTTCAGGTTGTTACACTTCGGTTCGGTGGGCGGAGTGGAGATCATATCGCGTGTCAAGCTTTCGACCTGGTTTTGGAGAAGACTGGGTGCTTTGGTTGCAAATCGATAAATTGATTCCAAAGACCAAGTTGGAAATTTGGCAGGGAAAAAGAGAGACGATGCGTGATCAGGAACCATTGTTAGGTAAGAGAATTATATCGTATTTTTGGTTTGCTAAAGCTATTATTGGAGCATCTGTGAGGGATTCTGGAAGTTTCAATAGTGTGAGGTTGTGGTTCATTTCTTTAAATGCAAGTTTTGATGGTGTGGGGTTCAATTCGTAAGTTGCCTCGTCAATCAAATTGTATTCTAGTTGATTCTTCTAAGATTGGTGCGAAAATGTTGTAGGAGGTTCCAGGGTCTCCATTTGAGATTCAGAGTTTCTTTGAGATTTTACTGATTGTTATTCGAAGGATTATCTTATAGTGTGTTGCGTATTCCGAGAGTCAAGGTTGGTATGTATCTAGTTGAACCAATCTGAGGCCTTGATGTTGTAGACGTCATTCGGTGGTGGTTCGAACCCTAAGAGGGGGAGAACTGGGTATTTCTGCTTGAAGGATCATTGGGTGGTTCGATTTTGTGGTCTCGGTGCTATGTATCAGAAGAATCTATCGTATTCCTTTTCCTAAAGCTTGGCATTTGTAGATCTCAATTTTCATCTACCTTCTGGACCTTTGTAGGCCATAAAGTT
This sequence comes from Lactuca virosa, assembly GCF_052849685.1. Lineage (NCBI taxonomy): Eukaryota > Viridiplantae > Streptophyta > Magnoliopsida > Asterales > Asteraceae > Lactuca > Lactuca virosa. The sequence continues at coordinate 254,188,034 of NC_136427.1, read as the reverse complement.
CCAAGCTTTATTTCATTTTCTCTTTGGATCAATGAGTATTTAGTGTTATTGTCCATTTTAATGAGTTTCGGTCCCTTTGAAGCTTGTTGCATAGATTTTGGAGAACTATTGAGATTTCGATTGATGTTAGATTCAGATCTGGTCCTTTGGTAAAGTAGAGAGTTCCAACAATAGCTGTCTTTACTCTACGAAGGAAGACAAGTGTGTTTGGACATATTATGATCTAGGGCTTTAAATCTTGCTTGTTTGGAGCTTCCTACGGGATAAAGTTGGAAACTTTATCCATTTAGACATTAAAAGGAATCATATCTGATAGTTGGAAGCATGGACTTATGGATTAAGTCTTCTTAGAGTTGATGGAACAGGGCAGACCACGACATGGTTGAGGCTACCATCGAAATACTCATGGTTAGGAAGCTTTCTCGTTGTGTTTCTCAATGATCCATCAGAATTCTCCATGGCCGTGGAGAATTTAAGGATTAGTTAGATCGTGAGTGCAGATCAAGTTGTCGTTAGGTTTATGTCTTCAAAGGCGCATGGGTTGTCCTCACAACAAGAAGCTGATGGGAAAGGATCTCGTTGTGGACTGTAGTTCCCTTTGTAAGCATCAAAATTCTTGATATTGTAACGTTTAAACCACTCAAGTTGTGCATCAAATATGTAGAACATGGTTAGCTCATGATATGGCTTGGTTATTTTGTTGGGATGGGCAATTGTTGATATATCGATCGGCTTCAGAGTTCAGTGAGAGTATTTTTGCGTGGGCTTTGTTTAGTATGCATGGGATTATTCGATTTAGTTTTCGATCCATTTCCAATCAATGGGTCATTTCATTCCTCATCAGCATTTGGGAGTCATTTGAGGGTCTCCGAGGAGTACTAGTTGAAGGTGCAATTGGTGCGTCGACCTTAAACAAATACTTGTTAGTGGTATGTCTAGGGTTCAATTGTGTGTTCCCTTGGTGGGTTGGTTAGGGAATCGTGAGTTCTATAAGGCTCGAGTTTGGTGGTTGTCTTGGATATTGAAAGTTCGGATGTTGCAACACCGTTGTTAATCTTCTATGGGTGACCTCAGGTCTACTCATAGATCAGTTTGGGATGTCGCGTCCTCTGTTTTGGTATTTAGGTCGATTCGATTGGGGTTCTGACAATGTTTCTAGATAATCTTGGAATTCTTCTCTGAATTTGGAAGTTTTATTTGATTTAACTGTGCATTGGTGGGATCTATTCAGCTGCATCTAAGGTGTGTGATCTTGTTTTGGTTGTTAGGAGAATGTTTCTATTAGAGGTTGAGGTTCATCATTATTTGATCTAATGGTACTTCACCCTTGGGTAAGGTTATGATGAAGAAGGAACACAATCGGCCTGAGGAGCGTTGTGTTTTCTCTTGGGGAGTGTGAAATGTTGACAATTCGACAAATATTGTCGTGAAGGGGTAAGTGGATATCATGAGAACACTTGGTTTGACTTATTGGCATGGTTTTTGTCTAATTTATTTCTTTCAAGTTAGAACAATCATACAGATGTCAAATCTTATTTTCTGGTTGACTACAGCCATGTTTTTGTCTAAGGATGCTTTGGTGGCAGACTGGATTGTGGAAGGATTGTGTGTTATAGAATTATATGGCTCCTTTTGTATTGGAAAGTGTTTTGTGAGATGTTGATTGGGTTCCTACACGTTGGTAGGATGATGGTTGTGTACCTCTAGACCCACTGGGTGCTGGTCGGGAGTATTCATTCCCATGGATAGATGATGGCAAGAACAGTGAAGAACCATGAGCTTCTCATTCCAATGGTTGGAGGGTGTCACGGTGTGACGTAGATCATCTTGGGTTTCTTTTTTGTATGTTGGTCTGACAGTTATGTCTTGGAGACTCGTGTTTTGGGTTGTTAGTTGTTTGTTGTAACGCCCAAAAGATAGGGCTAGATGATTAAGGTATAAAAGGATAATTTTTCGTCATGATGATAAACAAAATTGATGGATAGAAGATTACTTATGTAATATCTTGATTTCCAGGTATTTTCAATTTGACCCTTGGTTTTTGAATGATTTGGAAAACTAGTACCTAATGGTAATTTCATAATTTTTTGGGCAGGCTTGTGTACGTTAGACGTACGTGGCCAGGGTGTAAACTCTAAATTTTAGGATTTGTACCCTATTTAAGCATCATTATAGCCTCATACCCCTCCTTAACTCCAGCCTCCATTCCTCCTTGACATGATTTCGAAACCCTAAAGTGTGTGAGTGTATTTTGAAGCTTGGAGTGTCTTTTTGGTGCCATTTTGCTACTCTTGGTGGTAAAGGAAGAGCTTTGAATTTGTAGTGTTTCACTCAAGGCCTTGGATCCATCATCTACACTCCCTTGTGCACCTTCTGGAGGTATAAAGCTCCAACCTTTATGAGTATTTCATTTAGATCTAGTTTTAGCTTAAAGTTGGCACCTTTTGTCCCAAATCTTGATCCTTGTGAGTATGGAGTACTCCAAGACGTGTGAGTTGTCTTTTCAAATGTTATAGGGTGTGCTAAGACATAAAAATATGATCTTGTACATTATTTTCTTCCCATGCATGATATAGGTTGTCTTAATGGGTCAAGAAGCTAGGGTTTTTGATGTTAAGGTCTTATTAGCCATGCAAAACCATAAAGTTGGAAACTTTATGGTTAAGAACACCTTTTAGGGTCTAGATATGGATTTTGGACGAAAGTGCTTAAGGATTAAGCACTTAATGGGTTGAGCTGGTGGTAGCCACGTACATTGGGCATACCAAAGGGTACGATGCACGTACGTGGTCAGCCATTCGTGGTTTGGTCAAACACTCAGTACGTACCACGTAAGTGTTGAGTACATCCAACATACTCTTTGAGTTGACCCGTTTGACTCGATTGACTTTGACCTGTATTTTTGAACAAGGTTTGACCTAGGGGTATTTTGGGTATTTTGATCTATATTCTAAGTTTTGGTCACTGTATTTGTAAAGGTGACTGGTAGAGTTGGGAGCAGCGTGCTATTCTGCTTTCTCATCTGTCTGTGAGGTGAGTTTTCTCAATGTATCCTTGGGTCAAAGGCACCAATGTCGGCCCATTATTCGGTTATATAGCATGCTAGCTGCTATATGATGTATACTTGTTTGTATGATCGGGTTAAAATACACCCCAGGGCGGGGCTCATTATGGTATGTCGGGTTGAATTATACTACAGAGCGGGGCCCATTATGGCATGTTCTGGTTGAAATATACCCCAGGGTGAGGCCCTAAGGTGGGGCCCATATTTGTTTATTGGGTTGAAATATACTTAGGGTGGGCCTCATATTCATATGTTTGGTATGTGGTACTTTAGGGAATTCACTAAGCTTTGTGCTTACAATTTATGTTTATGGTTTTAGGTACTTCCGGGAAGGGCCCGACGTGATGGCACAACATCCTCCCCTCATGATTTCCGCAATTTGAATAATTATACTTTGATGTTTTGAATATTATGATTTGGTGTTGGATTTTGAAACAACTGATGAATGATTTAATAGACTTCCAATGAAAATTTTTATTACTATTTATGGGTTGTTACAAGTTGGTATCAGAGCCTTGGTTTGAGGGATTCGGGCACACTTTTGGGTGTGTCAGAACTCAAACTGAGGAAATGATAATATTTTTAAAGAGAAATGAAATTGCACTTCTAAAAAGATTTTTACTAAGAAAAAGGGGTGCGATACCTGCATTTACCCCAGCTAAAGTAAGTGGTTCCCAAGATTACCCATACTTATGTATTATGAGTAGTATGTTTGATATGAGAATTGCATGCTAGATTAGGGCTAAGGATACCTTCAGGAATCATATGATAGAATTACATGATTTGTGTGATGCCTTATAGCCTAGGATGATTGGATGCTATGTATTACTTGGAATTGATATCGGATCAGTTAATTGCTAAGTGTATGTTTTCAAAGTTGTATACGATTAGGATTATATTGCCTTAGAATGATCGATTTGGACTCATTTCCTGTTCCTTGTTTGGTTGTGGACTTAGGGTAGAATCATCATTTGACAGTCTATGTGATCCTATTTTGTGTATAACTTGCATGCATAAGGCAACCATCGGTTTTGATTGAGGTTCTTGGTATTACGAGCGGTGGGAGCTGAGACTTCCTAGGAGAGCCTAGGATATATATGTTGTTTAGCATAGGATTGGTATATGGTTTTAGTGTGGTGACTTAGAGCAATCAGGACTGCTCCTAAGGAGAGTATATGTAGGTGTGAAAGGTAGTATTAGGCCCGTACTACTGGAAGCACATGATATGTACCTAAGACAAGAGTAGATATAGAAACTCTAATGAGGCCTGTATAGTGAGGATTTTCTCAAGTCATATATTGGTTATTTAAATGTTTTTGTTTCAGTTTGATTATGGTGATAACTACTCGAATAGGTTCTGGCTCTAGTTCTGGCTCAGGCACAGAACCAACTGATGAGAGGTTGGGGCGAGTTCATTGTGGTTGGGATTTACATCCTTCGTGCTGAAGGACCGAACACGAGACCGGTGGGAGAAGGTTAGCCGAGTTGTAGGGTCAGCGACAGTGACAATCATGACTTGGGAGGATTTTGTTTTAGGTTCCAGAGGGATTTTGCACCAGCTATTGAGGTGCAGCAGCTGGCGAGGGAGTTCCAGTACCTTTCCCAGACTACTAAGACTGTGGTGGAGATTACCAGTCAAATTCAGGGAGAAGGCTTTGTTGGTCCCGCAGTACGCTGGAGATGAGGAGATGAAGAAGACAAGGTATCTTGACATACTGAGAGATTATATCAGAGAGTTTGTGAGCTTCTCGGGGTGCAAGACCCTGAATGATGTGACCAAGAAGGCCCATGAGCGGGAGATTGAGCTGGAGCTTCGGACGAAGCGCAAGCCGGAGCAGATGCAGACAGTAGTGGGCCAGGCTAAAAGGCACAAGACCTCTGATTCTAGCACCAAAGGACAGCAGGGTCGGGGGTGTTGTGGCAAGTGCAGCAAGCCACACACTAGGGCTTGTCGAGCGATGGGTTCAGGATGTTTCAGTTATGGTTAGTTGGGCCACATGAGTAGGGACTGTCCCATGGGTGCTTTGATTTGCTTCCATTGCACTTAGACCAGCCATAAAGAGACCGATTGTCTGAGACTCTCAGGAGGAGCAGTGGTGGCGCCTGCGCCGACCACCTTGAGGATTAATGATGGCCGCCTGGGCAAGGCGGAGGCATATGTGGTGAAGAGCACGACATTTTAGCTGACCACCGATGAGGCCCGTGTAGGATCGGATGTGGTTACGGGAATGTGACTCATTTCTATCTTTTATTTCTTTCCTTATTTATGCTTATGATTATATTTGATCTTGTATATGGACCATTTTGGTCAATGATATGACCACTCATGTTCTGTTTGATTCGGTTGCTACCTGATCCTTCGTATCTCTTGCGTTTAGCAAGAAGTTTTGTGATGCTCCCGGGACTCTGGATTTTCCACTAGAGGTTGAGATTGCGGATGATTGTACCGTGAGTGCTTCGATGATTCATCATGGATGTGTCCTGATTCTGTTTAGTGAGAGATACTCTATTGATTTGGTGTCGATTCCTTTGAGAGGATCGAAGGTTATCATCGAGATGGATTGGTTGGACCCTAATGGGGCCATGATTGAATGGAGCGACATATAGTGCGACTTTGAACCCTAAGTAAGGGAGAACTGTTTATTCCTGGCGAGGGAGTTTCGCATGAGCTGACTCTCTATTCAACTGCGAGGGCCAGGAGATATCTTCATCAGGTTTGTTCTGGGTTCCTATCTTATGTTGCATACACTCGAGTTGAGGGCACGACGGAGTTGAGTGGGGTGCCCATTGTTCGGGATATCCCCGATGTATTTCTTGAGGCTTTACCAGCAGTTCCTCCCGATAGGCAGGTTGAGTTTCGGATTGATCTGGTTCCTGGTGCGACTTTGATAGCTTGGGCACCGTATCATTTGGCACCATCATAGATACAGGAGTTGTCTACGCAACTTCAGTAGTTGCTAGACAAAAGACTTATTCAGCTGAGTAGCTATCCTTGGGAGCACCGATCCTATTTGTGAAGAAGAAGGACGGCTCACACAGGATGTGCATTAACTACCGGAGTTGAATAAGTTAACGGTGAAGAACCATTACCCACTTCCGAGGATTGATTATTTATTTGACCAACTTCAGGGTGCATCTTGGTTTTCCAAGATTGATTTGCGATCAAGTTACCACCATATGAGGGTTAGAGATGATGATGTGCAGAAGACAGCCTTCAAGACTTGCTAAGGTCATTACGAGTTCATGGTGATGCATTTCAGGCTCACCAATGCACCAACAACGTTCATGGATCCCATGAACGGGGTTTGCAGGCCGATGCTGGATCGGTCAGTGATTGTATTTATAGATGATATTATGGTCTACTTCAAGACTAAGGAGCAGCATGAGGAGTATTTCCACGAGGTGTTAGAGAACCATTACACTCCCATGTGCACCTTCTGGAGGTATAATGCTCCAACCTTGATGAGTATTTCATTTAGATCTAATTTTAGCTTAAAGTTGGCACCTTTTTATCCCAAATCTTGATCCTTGTGAGTATGGAGTACCCTAAGACGTTTGATTTGTCCTTTCAGATGTTATAGGGTGTGTTAAGTCATAAAAATATGGTCTTGGACATTAGTTTCTTCCCATGCATGATATAGGTCGTCTTAATGGGTCAAGAAGCTAGGGTTTTTGATGTTAAGGTCTTATTAGTCATGCAAAACCATAAAGTTGGAAAATTTATGGTTAAGAACATCTTTTAGGGTCTAGATATGGATTTTGGATGAAAGTGCTTAAGGATTAAGCACTTAAAGGGTTGAGCTGGTGGCAGCCACGTACGCTAGGCGTACTAAAGGGTACGTTGCGCGTACGTGGTCATCCCTTCAAGTTTTGGTCAAACACTTAGTACGCCCCGCGTACGTGTTGAGTACGCCCATCGTAGTCACCGAGTTGACCCAGTTGACTCGGTTAACTTTGACCTAGAGTTTTGACCAAGGTTTGACCTAGGGGTATTTTGGGTATTTTGATATATATTCTGAGTTTTATCTCTGTATTTGTAAATGTGACTTGTAGAGTTGATTTCGGAGCAGTGTGCTATTTCCGCTTTCTCATCTGTCCGTGAGGCGAGTTTTCTTACTGTATCCAAGGGTTGAAGGCACCAATGCTGGCCCATTATTTGGTTATATAGAATGCTAGATGCTATGTGATGTATACTTGTTTGTATGATCGGGTTGAAATACACCCCAGGGCAGGGCTCACTATGGTATGCCGGGTTGAATTATATTACAAGGCGGCGCCCACTATGGAATGTTCGGGTTGAAATATACCCCAGGGCGGGGCCCATATTTTTTATTGGGTTGAAATATACCCGAGGGCGGGGTCCATATTCTTATGTTTGGTATGTTGTACTTGATAGGATTTATGTAAAAATATAAACTTAAAACCGTTAAGTTTACATGCAACCTACGGATCTATGTTTTCACTATTAAAATTATAACTAAGAATATCAAATAATAAACCCTAGAAACCCTAGGTTATTTTCGGAAATCATAAGGGGTTTAGGATTACGTACCTTATTGTTATTATAGTAAATAACAAGAATCCTTCACTTGTAGATCTCTTGGAAGCAAGCATCGTAATTGTCATGCCTCTAATGGTTCACACCCAAGCTAGCAAGAAGGAGGCTTAAGAGAGAAGAGAGGGGAGAGTAGAATTTTGGCTATCCCTTGAGGAGATGGAGTGGCCGAAATTAGGAGGCCCTAGGGTCTTTATATAGTGGTACAAGGAAACCTTAAATAACCCTGATTTGAATATTAAATTAATATTTCAGATATGGTATTTATCTCATCCATTATTTATCCACATGAGATATTCTAGAAACACTAGAATATCCCCTCAAAACCGTTCACCACCTATGGTGGAAGGTTCTGGAGCCTATTTTTTAACTATTGAACAATTTCACTTTAGACCCTGCACTTATAATTAATTCCATTAATCCCAAAATTAATTCTAATTAATTTATGATCAATTATTAATTAAATAATAGTTTTTCTAATTAATATATTATATTCATAATATATTAATAAACTATTTATTTCAATTGTTAGGTTTGAGGGCAACCCAAAAGGACTGTGCTACAATCAATTCAAGTATATACCAATTATAGTTATGGGCTTAGACACCTAATCCAACAATCTCCCACTTGGATAAGTCTGTAACTATAATTGCTACTATAACTTCTGAATCGATCAACAAATTGTAGCTTCCAAAAGCCGCTGTTGAACTCTGAGCCATTCAGTTACGCGTCCTAAGATAAGTGATCATATAATCATCCATTCTACAAGATATATTTCGGAAATGAGACATGGAATAAAATCAATCTCATTGTCCAAGACTTTGTTTCCCGATTTTCTAATTTGTGATGATATAGGACTTCTAATCGAACACATCAGTTTAGTCTTGCCAGGTCCTAGCACTATAAGTCAACACCAAATCATCGAGGGGCCCAAAGATATCGCTTTTCCCGTTAGGGAAAAAGGGACAAATAAAGTTTGACTCATATGCATGCATCTTTTACTCATCAAATCATGCATGAAAATACGTTTTATAACATCAATGATGCGTTTACGCATTACTAATGTACAACCAACTTGTAAATTACAACTCATATATCTTCGTTTCAAGATTATAAGATATTATCATCTCATAATTACTCTGAGTGTGGGTTTATCCAATACTTAAATCTCCATTTCTAAGTACTCATAAACATTGTAGCAACACTATTGCTATGTCTAACTCCCTTAGACAATATACAATCCAATTCATGATAGTCTTAATTCACTACTTACTTCCAAAAGTATGACCGACTGTGGAATTTGAATAATCATATTATTCGGGAAGTAAAACATGCAAAACGAAACACAAGAATAAATAATTGACAAAAGGCAATAAACAAACTCATAAATAATTCTCCATTATTTAATCACCAAAAATCAATTATATTTATTTTGTTACAAGTTTCAAACTAACTATCTAAATACTAAAACTAATATGATCTCTCAGACCAATGCTCCTAGCATGATAACTATGCTTGACCCTACTCAAAGCTTTCGTCAAAGGATCTGCAAGATTCTCTTCTGATGATACCCTCTTCACGATGAGGTGACCGTAATCTACTCTATGTCTAATATAATGGTACTTTCTGTCGATATGTCTACACTTTCCATGATCTCTTGGTTCCTTAGTCAAGGCAACCGCTCCTTCACTATCGTAGAAAATTTCCATTGGTTCCTGAATGGATGGGATAAATCCAAGATCTCCGATGAAATTCTTCAACCAGGCTGCTTCTTTTGATGCTTCACTTGCAGTTATGTACTCTGATTCGTAGTTTGAATCAACCACCATGTCCTGTTTGGAACTCTTCTAAGTTCTTGCTCCATCGTTAGAACTAGAACAAAAGTTATCTCAGTCAGTTTGAAAGCTGGTGTCACTGTACCCACTCAGTCTCAACATATTACTGCCACCAAGGACTAGAAGCATGTCCTTCATCCTTCCCAAATACTTGAGAATGTTCTTAACTGCTGTCCAATGAGCCTTACCGGGATTTCCATGATAGCGACTGACCATGCTCAAGACGAAGGACACATCAGGGCGAGTACATGTCATAACGTACAGATCGACCCTACAGCCGAAGCGTAAGGTACCCTACTCATATCAGCTATCTCTTTATATGTACTAGGGCTTTGATTCTTACTGAATTTGGTATTGCTTTGGATAGGTAGCTCTCCTTTCTTGGAATTTTCCATACTAAACCTCTTTAGTACTTTATCCAAGTATGTATTTTAACTAAGTCTAATTAGTCTATTCTATCTATCTTTCAAGATTCTTATCCCGAGAATATTGGGTGCTTCTCCAAGGTCTTTCATGGAAAAACACTTTCCAAGCCAAGACTTAACTTCTTGCAAAGTTGGAATTTCGTCTCCCATGAGTAGTATGTCATCAAAATACATCACCAGAAAAGTCACTATACTCCCACTAGCCTTGATATACACATAAGACTCATCTTTAATCTTAGAAAAACCAAACTATTTGACTTTCTCATGGATGCAATTATTCCAGCTTCGAGATGCTTATTTCAATCCATAGATGGATTTCTCAAGCTTGCACACTCTATTTGGAAACTTTTCATCTAAAAAACCCTCTAGTTGACTCATGTAAACATCTTCAGCCAACTTCCCGTTAAGGAAAGCGGTTTTGACATCCATCTGCCAAATTTCATAGTCATGAAAGGTAGTTATGGCGAACATTATCCGAATAGATTTTATCTTGGCTACTGGTGATAAGGTCTCATCATAGTCAACCCCCTGGGGTTTGAGTGAAGCCCTTTGCAACTGGTTGAGCCTTGAAAGTGTGTACCTTTCCATCCATGTCGGTATTCTTCTTGAAGATCCATTTGCACCAACTGTCTTTTGATCTGGTATATTATCAACCAAATTCCAAACTTGGTTGTCATACATGGACTTGATCTAGTTGTCCATTGCCTCTTTCCATTTAGCAGCCTCAGGGCCTGCATCTGCTTCCTTGTAGCTAGCCGGCTCGTCCAAATTTATCAGTGTCCTATCAATAACAAACGTGTCACCATCTGTAGTAATATGGAAGCCATAGAATTCAGGTGGCATGCTAACTCTACTGTAATGCCTAAGAGGTAATGACTTGTCTATCGGTTCAACAGGAACCTCTTCCTCTTATTGAGTGCTAGTATCATCTAAGGTTCCTTCACTGGTTGAATCTTGAATTTATTCAAGGTCAATGGTACTCCCATTGTTATATTTGAATATGATCTCTCTCTCTCTCTCTAAAGACTCTTCTTTGTGCTACAAAGACCACGTTCTCACTAGGTATGTAGAACATATATCCAAATGAATGCTTTGGGTAACCAATGAAAATACACTTCTCACTTCTAGCTCCTAGCTTGTCATGAGTCTCTCGTCTCACGAAAGCTTCTGTAACATCCCAAAAATACAACCCGAAAATTTTCGTTTGAAGACTTTACTAAACCATAATATCAAATATTAAAAGATAAATCCATGGATCATGTGTCTCAAAATGTCATAATAAGTTTATCAAATCAACTGATGTCAAAACATATCAAAATATCCGAATAAAACTCCTAGGACAAACTAAAGTTGTGGTGTGTGTCATGCCATCATCCCGAGCTATTCCCCTTACTAGCGGAAGTACCTGAAACCAAACACTGAAACTGTAAGCACAAAGCTTAGTGAGCTCCCCCAAACTACACATACCATACAATAACATATAAAGCAACTACTGGGCCTTGCCCACTGCATCGGACCGAAGTCCGGAAACTGCATCGGACCGAAGTCCGGAAACTGCATCGGACCAAAGTCCGGGACTAACCAGGGCCTTGCCCTCTGCATCGGACCAAAGTCCGGGACTAACCAGGGCCTTGCCCTCTGCATCGGACCAAGGTCCGGAAACTGCATCGGACCGAAGTCCGGGACTAACCAGGGCCTTGCCCTCTGCATCGGACCGAAGTTCGGAACTGACTGAACATAGCATAGCATAATCATAACTACTAGCATAAACACAGATACTGCATACTGCATCGGACCGAAGCCCAGAACACATAACACAAAGACATGCTTGAATCACAAAGACATCAAGCACACTGAACTACTGCATCAGACCGAATTTCGGAACTACTGCTAACCAAACGGGCCGGCATTCTGGCCGTAGACCTGTTGCTACTGGAAGGAAACTCACCTCGTAACGCTGGCTGCTGAGGTGCTAAATCTGAATTTGTCTGACTGCTGCTCCGGAACTCCCCGGCTACAAATCCCATAAACACTAAATCAAATACTGATAACTAATCTCAGGGTAAAATGACAATTTTACCCCAGGTCAAAGTCAACCTCCTGGTCAAAGTCAACTTCCTGGTCAAAGTCAACTTCCTGGTTGACTCTACTCGCCGAGTCCTATTATGAACTCGCCGAGTTCCCGAACTCACTCTTTTCTACTCGCGACTCGACTCGCCGAGTCGGGACGTAGACTCGCCGAGTCCCTCTACTTCCAGATCCTTGTTCTAACTCACTGAGTCCTCTTCCACTCGTTGATTCAACTCACAACTCTAAAATCGGAGAAATCAGGAGTTTGCGCTCCAACTCGCCGAGTCCAAGAACAACTCGTCGAGTCCTATGCATGTCCTCACTAAATAGTTGATTTTAATCGATTCCAGTGCATCCAATTCATAGATCTGAGCTTCTAGGGCCGATATAACACGTAAAGTTGCCAACTTTACGTACATGCATAGAGGTATGAAGCTAAAACACCAAAATAAGCTAGAAATGGGAACCTAGGGTTTGGAACAAGGCCTTGCTTTGCATAAAGGTAGCTACTTTGAGCTTCTGGGGCTCAATGATGTCCAGATCTATAGCTCACTACCCTAAAGGAGCTCCAATCTCGAGTTTGGACCTTGAAATGTCCCAAAAATGGCAAAACAAGCATATATGAAGATCTACTAGGAAAATGAACAAGGTAGAGGCTTTATTACCAGATAAAGTAGCAAATGGGAGCTAGCTTCTGGATCTCCTTCTTCTCCTTTGCACCTTCACTCCTTCCTTCTCTTCTACACTTCCAAGAATACACCAAAACACTCAAAATCAAGAAGGAATAACTCAAACTCACCAATGGAGGCTAGGGTTTTGAGAGGGAAACGCTCTAAGGGTGCTGGAAGCTGGGATGGGGGCTATAAGGACGTTTAAATAGGGTACAAACCCTAAGGATTAGGGTTTCATCCAGACTGGCCTACTCGTCGAGTCCAGGCGCGGACTCGCCGAGTAGATCACTTAAAACTCGCGTCCAACCTGGCATCTACTCGACGAGTTAGGACTACTACTCGTCGAGTAGCTCTTTACAAAAGACTTTTAATAAATTAATACGTACCAGGAACGGGGCGTTACAATTCTCCCCCACTTATCTTAGACTTCGTCCTCGAAGTCTGCTGTCTCTGGAAACAACTCTGGGTAGTGCTCCCTCATCTCTTCCTCGGGCTCCCACGTCCACTCTGAACCCTTGCGGTGCTGCCACTGCACCTTAACTAACTCTACTGACTTGTTCCTCACCTTTTTCACCTTACGATCTAGAATCGCCATTGGTCTCTCGATATAGTTCAGACTATCATCAACCTGAATGTCGTCCAGGGTTACTACTGCTGAATCATCCACTAAGTACTTCCGCAACTGAGAAACATGGAACGTGCTGTGGATCTGGCTGAGCTCTGCTGGCAGATCTAACCGATAAGCAACCCGACCCACCCGGGCCAAAACCCTAAACAGACCAATGAATCTGGGGCCCAGCTTGCCCCTCTTTCGAAATCTGATAACACCCTTCCAGGGTGACACTTTCAGGAGGACCATATCGCCCACCTGAAACTCCAAGTCCGAACGCCTCCTGTCGGCGTAACTCTTCTGTCGACTCTGCGCAGTCTGTAGTCTGCTACGGACCTGCTGGATCAACTCTGTGGTCTTGAGCACCACCTCAGTGCTCCCGATGACCCTCAGACCGACCTCGCCCCAACAAATCGGGGTCCTACACTTCCTCCCGTAAAGCATCTCGAAAGGAGGGCGGTCAATATTGGCGTGGTAACTGTTGTTATACGAAAATTCCGCTAATGGAAGATACGTATCCCAATTGCCACCAAAATCGAGAACACATGCCCGCAGCATGTCCTCGAGAGTCTGAATCGTCCTCTCGCTCTGCCCGTCCGTCTGAGGGTGGAAAGCGGTGCTGAAGTGAAGACGAGTCCCCATCTCGTCATGAAACCGTTTCCAAAACCTAGAAGTGAACCGGACGTCTCGATCTGATACTACTGATACAGGCACTCCATGCCGTGCCACTACCTCGCGCACATAAATATCGGCTAGCTTCTCAGCCGATATGCTCTCCTGAATCGGTATGAAATGCGCGCTCTTGTTCAGCCGATCCACTATGACCCAAATCGAATCAACTCCACGTGCGGTCCTGGGAAGCTTAGTGATGAAATCCATAGTGATATCCTCCCATTTCCACATGGGAATGTCTAACGGCTGCATCTTGCCGTGGGGTCTCTGATGCTCCGCCTTGACCTTCCTGCAGGTCAGGCATCTCTCCACGTACCAAGCTACGTCCCGCTTCATGTAGGGCCACCAATAGTCGGGTCGAAGATCTCTGTACATCTTCGTCGCCCCTGGGTGGATAGAGAACCGAGACTTGTGAGCCTCGTCCATCAAAACATGTCGTACTCTGCCCCAGTACGGTACCCATACTCTCCCATGAAGGGTCAACAATCCTCGACTGTCATAGTCAAAGGAAGCTACTCGGCCCACAATCCTCTCACAATTCTGTCTCTCCTCCTTCAGGCCCTCAACCTGTGCCTCTCTGATCTGCTCCAACAATGGAGTAATCACTGTCATCCTCAGACATACATCCCTGATCGGGGCTGTTACCGCCTTGCGGCTCAGGGCCTCAGCCACTACGTTGGCCTTGCCTGGATGATAAAGGATCTCACAGTCATAATCCTTTACCACGTCTAACCATCGGCGCGGCCTCATGTTCAGATTCGGCTGATCCATGAGGTACCTCAAACTCTTGTGATCCATGTAAATGATACAGCGGACCCCATAGAGGAAATGTCTCCAAATCTTGAGGGCGAACACCACTGTCCCCAGCTCTAAATCGTTCGTCGGATAGTTAGCCTCGTGAGGCTTCAACTGTCTAGAGGCATAAGCTATCACATGCCCTCGCTGCATCAACACTGCTCCCATACCTGTGATCGAAGCATCACGGTAAACTAAAAAATCCTCTACTCCCTCTGGCAGGGTGAGAATTGGCGCCTCACACAATCTCTGTCTGAGGGCCTCAAATGTTGCCTGCTGCTCAGGCCCCCAGCGAAACACCACCGACTTCTTGGTCAGTCGTGTGAGCGGAACTGCTATCTTGGAGAAATCCTGGATGAATCTCCTGTAGTACCCTGCCAGTCCTAGGAAACTCCAAATTTCAGTTGGAGACCTCGGGACCTCCCACTGCATCACGGCCTCTATCTTGGCCGGATATACTAGTATACCCCTCTGGTTGATGAGGTGACCAAGGAACTGCACCTCGCGCAACCAGAACTCACACTTGGAGAACTTTGAGAACAGTCTCTCCCTTCTCAGCGTCTCTAGCACCTCTCTCAGGTGCTCCTCATGCTGCTCCTGAGTCTTGGAATAAACCAAGATGTCATCAATGAACACTATCACAGAACGATCCAACATCGGTCTGCATACGCGGTTCATGAGATCCATGAACGCGACTGGAGCGTTGGTGAGCCCGAACGGCATCACCACAAACTCATAATGACCATAGCGGGTCCTAAAAGCAGTCTTCTGCACATCCTCATCCCTGACCTGCATCTGGTGATACCCTGACCGCAGATCAATCTTGGAGAACCAAGATGCTCCCTGAATCTGGTCAAAAAAGTCATCTATCCTCGGGAGTGGGTAACGGTTCTTCACCGTTACCTTATTCAACTCCCGGTAATCTATGCACATACGGTGCGACCCATCCTTCTTCCTTACGAATAGGATTGGGGCTCCCCATGGTGAACTACTCGGCCTGATGAAACCCTTGTCTAGCAGCTCCTGCAGCTGTGTAGACAACTCATGCATCTCTGGAGGAGCCAACCGATACGGTGCCTTGGCTATCGGAGCCGCACCAGGAACTAGATCAATCCGAAACTCGACCTGTCTCTCCGGAGGTATTCCAGGAAAATCCTCTGGGAATACGTCCGGGTACTCTCGTACTACTGGCACATCGTCAACTGTCGCCTTACCCTTCTCCCGGGCATCTATGACATAGGCGACGTACCCTGCGTAACCCTGCTGAACGTAGCGCCTCGCTCTCGCTGCTGAACACAGAATCGGTCCGCGCTGTGGCCTCTCGCCCTGAATCACTAACTCTCCCCCACTAGGGGTGCGAACCATCACTAACTGCAGTTCACAATCAATCACTGCCCCATTTGGGCTCAGCCAATCCATACCCACTATAACCTTATTCCCTCGTAGGGGAATGGGAACCAAG
Organism: Lactuca virosa; assembly: GCF_052849685.1. Lineage (NCBI taxonomy): Eukaryota > Viridiplantae > Streptophyta > Magnoliopsida > Asterales > Asteraceae > Lactuca > Lactuca virosa. The sequence goes on along the minus strand of NC_136427.1, from coordinate 254,171,875 downwards.
TCCACTGAAAACTGCTCATCAAATAACTGCAGCGAACACGCCCTATGTACTCTCGCGACCCTGACGGTCCTGTCATCAGCTATCTCAACCTCAAGTGGGCAATCCAGCTCCCCCGGAGCTCTGCTAAACCTCTTGCTAAGCGCAAGTGAAACAAATGATCGGGTAGCCCCCGAGTCAAACAATACTATAGCTGAAATGCCGTTCACTAAGAACGGCCCTATACGAAAACATATAACCATGAGAAACAATCAATATCAATAAACAGATAAGAGGAAAATACATACCCGTCACCACATCAGGAGTCGCTCGCGCCTCCTCTGCTGTCATCTGAAAAGCTCTACTCTTCGCCACTGGCGCCTCAGCCCGACCCTTACGGCCGTCTGTAATCCTCAAAGTAGCAGGGGCAGGTGCTGCCACCTTCCCTGCTGCTGCTAAACTCGGATACTGGGACTTTTTATGTCCCCTCTGATTGCAATGGAAGCAAATCAGATCAGATGATGTGGTAGTAGTGGTAGTAGCTGTACAATCTCTACTCATATACCCGGTCCGACCGCACTTGTAGCAGCCAGAGATCCCTGCCTTGCACGCCCCATCGTGCAATCTCCCACACTTGCCACACCTACTGTGGCTCTGCTGTCCTCTGGATCTGTGATCCGCTACCTTGGGCTTTTTGCCCAAACTCCCTGTGCCAGACGCCGCCTCTGGCTTCCTCTTCTTCTCCATCTCCAAATCTATCTCTCTCTCACGAGCCCTCGCAATCATGTCATCCAGCGTTTTACAGCTGGACCGGCTCACAACCTGGCGGATATCACTCCGCAACATCTCATGATAACGGGCCTTCTTCATTTCCTCATCAGCTGCGTACTGAGGAACGAGAAGAGCCCCCTCCCTGAACTTGGCGGTAATCTCCGCCACTGTCTCTGTAGTCTGGGTGAGATCCTGAAACTCCCTGGCTAACTGCTGCACCTCAATAACCGGTGCAAACTCGGCTCTGAACCTGGTAGTAAAATCAGCCCAAGTCATCGCATCAAGCGTTGCGTCATCCCTGATGACATGTCCGATCTCCTCCCACCAATCTCGTGCCCTGTCCTTCAGAAGACAGGATGCTAGTCTGACCTTGTCCCCCTCGGGACATCTGCTGGTGCGGAACGCATTGGCGACATCCGCCAACCACCTGGTACTCGCAATGGGATCCCGCGCCCCATGGTAGTCTGGAGCTCCACAAGCCCGAAACTCCCTGAAGGTGAGTGTGCGCGACCCCATCATGGCCGCCACCTCAGCACGGAAGGTGCTCAACCTCTCGTCCATCAGCTCTAAAATACCCTCCTTGATCGAACCGAATATCACAGGAGTCTGCTCAAGTATGGTGCGAGTAACCTCTGAAGAGAAGAACTCCCTGGTCTGCTCATCTAGATGCTCGGCCCCCGAGCCTGATCCTGATCCCTCGTCGGCTCCTGAACTGCCGACTGCTGGCCTAGGGCGTAAAACCACCATTCTGAAAACACATCATGACAAACGTCAGAAACACTGATATATTTTGAGGGATCGCTACTACCACAAGTTTCCTGTGCTGGGTCAAAATTATGGTTTATACTTTGATTTTCTAGGCAACTGTATTTTTCTGTAATGTTTTATGAGTTTACGGTCAGGGAGGTGTTTACGGCCGTAAACAGATTTACGGCCGTAAACCCATTTATGGACCATATTCCCCAAGTATATATATATAGGTGTTAGGTGGTTGAGGAGGGGATGATGAACAGAAAAGGAGTGTACGGAATAGAGAGAAGAGAGGAGTTTTAGTGTGTGTAAGTGTGTGAATCTTGTGTAAGGGAACTTCATTCTAATCAATACATTCAAGATTCATCATCTTCTTCTTCTCCTTCTCTTCTATTTGATCTGACATCATCCGTTTGATTGGGATTCCGCACCATCAAACGGATCTGATTGATACACAAGCATATTTAGGGACTTACATCCTGGTCTCATCTCAGCCTTCCTCGATTCAAGTACGGATCCTCTGCTTTCAGTAGTACGGGCCCATACTACCTTCCACATCTATCCGTACTTTCCTCAAGTACTGCCTCGACTCCACCAAGTCACTTCTACTGCTACTGATCTCTGCTACTCTCATCCTAGGCTTGCCCTAGGGAAATATCTGACTCCACCCAATCCAGTCCTCAGCTGCGGAAGGCCTCCTTGTAATGCCAATTAGCCATCACCTGAATACCACCACATGTAACGAGGCTCAGATAATCCTTCGAGTAAAAGACTTGTCCCTACAACGGTTAGACTCAAACAAGAGCTGCGCAATAGGGCCAAATCCAGCACTCTGAGATTATTCAACCCTAATCACATGTGTCACACCCCCAAATCAAGGATGGCGGAAACGTCCGGGGGTGGAGGACTTCATGTATAGTATCACAACAACGAGTATGATAGTGCCCAAAGTAAATACAACCATCATAAATATAATTGAAAAAGTTATACAATAGTATGTGTTTACATGTTTCCAAGCAATTACACTTATGATGACAAAAATGAAATGTTTGACGATTTAACGTCCCATCCTCAAAAGCGGTTGATTTCTTGTTTCACTGAATTCCTGAGAATACAAGTAGTTTGAAAAAGCGTCAACAATTAAGTTGGTGAGTTCATAAGAGTTTTATTTGAGAAAGAAGCCGTTTTCCTTGTAAAAAGCGATAGAGTATGAATTCAGAAAATTCAATATTTTCTTTATTAAACGCTAAATGAACTCTCCTATGTTATGCAATAATGTGCCCTAGAAAGACCTGTAGATTCCTTCTACAATCACCCAGTGTATATAAGTTATATAAAATTTAAGTTAAATAAACTGTCGAATATAATGGGTCTGCCCTAGGTCCACAACCAAACAAGGAACAAGAAGTAAGGCGGGCCCACCAATTCTAGGTCGATTGCTACTAGATTCTTATATAACTCTAGCATATACACTTAGCAGTTATAGCTGAAGTCTAACAATTCTAGATGAAATGTAGTTTTGATAGAAATATGTTTCCAAAGAAAATCCAATATTTTCCTTATAAAAAGTCATGTAGTCTTAAACGTCAAGACAGAGAATATGTGTGTGTTTTGTACTTATAATGTTCATAATGGTAATATGTTTCCAAAGAAAATCCAATATTTTCTTTATAAAAAGTCATGTAGTCTTAAATGTCAAGACATAGAATATATGTGTGCTTTGTACTTATAATGTTCATAATGGTAATGTGTTTCCAAAGAAAATCCATTATTTTTCTTATAAAAAGTCATGTAGTCTTAAATGTCAAGACCGAGAATATAAAAGTATTTTCCCATACTTGAAGTAATACATGCAAGTTTAAATCGGCATAAACTCGTTTAATTTAGAAGTAAATCCCCTTTTCAAAGTAGAATTTTTCCTGTAAACTTGAAAGATTGTTAACTCCCTATGTGAGTCGCTATAACCATACTATGACAGAATAACCTGCTGCGACGTTCTTCAGGCGTCGGAAACGAAATGACATTTGTCACCCCCGATCGGCCGATCGGACTTGTGCAAGCAGCATGGGTGTGGGTTGTCAATCCCAATATAGATCTATACACAATTATCACGCTCTCCCTACAAGAGACTCTGGTTATAACTAATTCAGGATTTTCTGTGGTACTTAAGAGTACCCCGAAGGAGAATGTCTCACAACTTACGTTAACTAGTTTACATATAGTTTTGAGTATAAAACCTCTTCCGTGGAGGAAGTGAAATCACCTTTTATGAAAATACATTTGTGATATAAATCCATAAATTATTACTATTATAGTTTATCAAGTAGTATATGAAAAACCCATTTGTTTTGAGAGTAAAACCTTTTCCATGTAGTATGCTTTTATCGAAAATTCATAAACTATACTTAATGTAGTTTATTATATGTGTTCGAAATGAATGGAGGAAAAACCTTAACATGAATGACTAATTTCTGTTTATGATGATAAACTAACAAGAATGCATCCAAACATTGAGAAACTTATCGTTATGTACTTTGCTCAACATACTACAAAGTGTTGTTAATATGGTAAACTATGTAACTAGTTTTTATCATTTCTGCACTGTTTTGAAATCATCATAGAAACATCATACGAACTCGAAAACTAACTCCGTAAACTCTGAGAGTTTAGAAAATGTGTCTAGTTTATTCATAATTTTTATTATGATTTTTATAGGTATCTAACTTATGTGAAAGTGTTCATAATCACAGACTGGTCCGAATTCGTTTCTGAAATGATAGGCAGTTTTGTAAAAATCACCATAAATCGTAGAAAAATCATATGGAGATGTGAAAGTAGTCATTTTAAAGGTATAAACCTGAACTACTTGAATATTAAACAGTTTTGAAATATATTAAGTTTAAGTTGGGTAAAACAGTTCGTGAACAGGTCACAACTTTTCTGTTGTAAGCTGTCAAGTTGAGTTTTGAATATGTTTTGGTATTTTAACTTGTATTCCCCCCCTGAAAACTGAAGAAAACTAGAAAATGTAGGGGTATGAACTCACATTGAGTGATTTCTTGAAGAGTGGAAGGTTGAAGATGATGAGTTTCAAGTCTAGATCACTTGATGAACACACGAAGTTTTGGATGATCCTAAGAACGATTTTTGGTGTGAAGATATGAGTCGTTGATCCAAGAGTGTTATGAAAACATGTAATAACACTTGAGTTAGAAGGAAATACTTACCATTAAGTGAATAAATGACTCAAGAATACATCAAAAGTGTGGCTGAAAGTTGAGAGAAAAGAGGCCCTCTTGATGGTTTAAGAAGTGTATAATGTTTGATGGTGAAACAAAATGATCAAGGATATCCCAGGCATTTCCTTATATGGAGGGTTGCTGGAGCAAGTGGCTAGGGTGAAGGGATGTTTGCCTTGGTTTGTGTGATGTGGATAAGGTTGGACCAATGAGAAAGTGACACATAGGAGGCAAGTGGGCACACTTGACCCACTTGTGGTGTAGAATACTCTTCTTATTGTAAAATAATGATTTATAATTAATAAATCCTTGAAAAATAATTAAAATAAGAGTTCTGGGGGTTAAAAATGATAAAAATATGAATTTGGTGAAAAAATCCCGTCAAAAACGTCAAAAACGGGCTTAGGAGGCGAAAGTAGTCGAAAACCGGACAATAGGGACCGAACCTGCGAGGTTCGGCTCTTAGGAGCTAAGAATCGAGAGTAGGGAAAGGAAGAACCGAGAGTAGGCCGAAGGTCCGAAGTGGGGGGGGGGGTGCGAGGGTCCGAGGTCTCGCATGGGGGCCGAACTTCGGTCCTCGCTGCTGGCTTCGGTCCGAGGAGCTTCTGACACTTTCGGTTCCTAAGAGGAGTTTCGGTTCCTAAGAGGGGTTTCTGTTCCTAAGAGGAGTTTCGGTTCCTAATAGGAGTTTCTGTTCCTAAGAGGAGTTTCGGTTCTATATGGCTGTTTTTCGAGAAATCTTTCCGTTTTGCGTGATTTTTGACCAAGTTAAGGGTCGGGATGACCCGGATGACTATAAAAAGTTCGAGAGAGATTTTGGGAGAGATTTCACATACTTGGAGAGATTTCACATACTTGGAGAGATTTGGGAGAGATTTCACATACTTGGAGAGATTTCACATTCTTGGAGAGATTTGGGAGAGATTTAACATACTTGGAGAGATTTCACATACTTAGAGAGATTTGGGAGAGATTTCACATGCTTGGAGAGATTTGGGAGAGATTTCACATACTTGGAGAGATTTCGGAGAGATTTCACATACTTGGAGAGATTTCACATACTTGGAGAGATTTGGGAGAGATTTCACATACTTGGAGAGATTTCACATTCTTGGAGAGATTTGGGAGAGATTTAACATACTTGGAGAGATTTCACATACTTAGAGAGATTTGGGAGAGATTTCACATGCTTGGAGAGATTTGGGAGAGATTTCACATACTTAGAGAGATTTGGGAGAGATTTCACATACTTGGAGAGATTTCACATTCTTGGAGAGATTTGGGAGAGATTTAACATACTTGGAGAGATTTCACATTCTTGGAGAGATTCGGGAGAGATTTAACATACTTGGAGAGATTTCACATACTTAGAGAGATTTGGGAGAGATTTCACATGCTTGGAGAGATTTGGGAGAGATTTCACATACTTGGAGAGATTTGGGAGAGATTTCACATACTTGGAGAGATTTCACATACTTAGAGAGATTTGGGAGAGATTTCACATGCTCGAAGAGATTTGGGAGGGATTTAACCTTAGCCATTATTATCGCATAATCTCGCAAATGCAAGGTTCGCGAACCCCGTTATGCTTCGTTAATGATCGTTTTAAGTCCCCGAAAGGGTCCTTAGTCGTGTTTTGATGCGTTTAACTCCTTTTTTAGGGTTTTTACATTGTTAACACATAGATTCTTCGAGACACTTGAATTTTTGACATAAAGATGCACATTTTTATACATAGAATAACTTTTTAACATACAAGTACTAGTAAAGTTTGACCGGTTTGACTTGTTGACTTTTACTTTGACTTTGACTTGAATTTGACGGTTGTCACAACATGTGACGTGACGTATTCACCTAATGGCTAACTCCCATCACTCCAAGTCCTACAAAGCACGAAGCAAGCAGCATTCGGACACAGGAAACTACTCAAGCAAATCTATCCTCATAACGAGAAACTATACTAGTATACAATGCTAAGCTCATACTATCAGGCATAACCTAAACAGGCTATTCTACTGCTGTCTACTCAATATTAGCATGCAATTCTCATAAAGCTGAAACACATACAACAGGCACATAAGGCATCCTCCTAGATCCTTAGTCCTATTCTAGCATGTTGTTCTACTGAAACTGGAACTGATAATTATAACATAAACTTGTATGGGTAATTTGGGAGTACTTACTTGAGCTCGGCTGATCGCATGCACCACAGCCTTTTCTTTTTCTCAAAACTCTTTTCTTTTTAAGTTTCTTTTTTTTCAAAATTTCTTTCGAAAACATTTTTCTTTTGAAAATCTTTTACCATTTCCTTAGTTTGAGTCCAGTCATACCCGAAAGTGTGCTTGAATCCCTCAAACCAAGGCTTTGATACCAACTTGTAACATCCCAAAAATACAACCCAAAAATTTTCGTTTGAAAACTTTACTAAACCATAATATCAAATATTAAAAGATAAATCCATGGATCATGCGTCTCAAAATGTCATAATAAGTTTATCAAATCAACTGATGTCAAAACATATCAAAATATCCGAATAAAACTCCCAGGACAAACTAAAGCTGTGGTGTGTGCCATGTCATCATCCCGAGCTCTTCCCCTTACTAGCGGAAGTACCTGAAACCAAACACTGAAACTGTAAGCACAAAGCTTAGTGAGCTCCCCCAAACTACACATACCATACAATTGTTGGATAAGGTGTCTAAGTCCATAACTATTTCTGGTATGTACTTGACCCGACCCGGCATGGTCCATTTGGGTTGCATGGCACCATGCAATTGGATAAACTAAAATGAGAGAAATAACACTTATGGTTTATTAATATATTATAAGTTCCAATATATTAATAATATTATTTAATTAGTTTGATCAAGAATTAATTTAGAATTAATTAAGTGATCAAAAGATAACTAATTAAATATATGGGTAGATTATGTAAATCTCCCATATCTTATATAGTGGGCTAAGAGGCTCCATGGATTATCAAGTTGGGTTCCACCCATAGGATGCTCCATGGATGCTCCATGGGAGTTACAAACCCATGGGTCATGGAAATGAAGAGTCATGACACATTAGGGTTTACATGGTGTAACCCTAGATGTGTCAACACTATATAAGAAACCCATTCTCCACCAAAATAGGCTACACTAAGAAACAAGAGGGCTAGAGCCGATTTTGCAAGTGTAAGATTCTCTCAAAGTTTACTCCTTTGCATTTGGTGTTGTGTGAAACATTTGAGGCATCACACTTGGGGTGCTAGGCTCACAAGGTTTCAAGGATCATAATCAACAACAAGGTAAGTTATTCTATCTTTCATTCAAGTTAAAAATGTCCCCCATGTATGCTAGATAGGAATATAACCTTGGAATTCAACTTTGCATGATTATTAGACAAACATAGATCCAAGGTTATTAGGGTTGCATGTACACTTAGGAAGTGTTAGAATGCTCAAAACCCATCAGTGGTATCAGAGCCTAGGTTTGTTTGTTGTTTTTTTTTTTTTTTTGTAAACAGCTTGAAAAAAAAATCGTTAAATTACAAGTTTTTTTTAAGTGTAATTTTTGATTCTTGAAAGTTTTCATATTCATGTTCTTGAACTTATGAAGATTAGATGATCATAGGAATTGTTTGTAACCTTCATGGTAGTTTAATTAATGATCATAATGTGTTTTAATGGAGTCCATAACTTGTCCTCAAGTTATGGAAAACAAAAAGTCTCACTTTTATTAAAGCCATTAAAAGAACACAAGAGTTATAAAAATGAAGAGTCTTCATTTTTATTACTCAATTAATTCATAAGTTATAAGAAATGAAAAGTTTTGGAAGTTTACAAAACTTGCCCTCAAGTTTTGGAACATGTAAAGTCTTGATTAAAACTTTAGTTCCAACCCTTAGAATTTTAAAAGTTAAAATTCAACCCTTATACTTTATAATATTATAAGTTACTAATATATATATGTATAACAACAAGTCGTCTTACCGCTAGTACGCCTCATTCACGAAGCCGGTCTATAAGGGGGGTATAAGGTTGTTGCCTATAAAATGACAACTTAATGGGTGTCCACTCTCACCCACCGCTTCCTTGATCGGTGGAGGGTCGTTAGCCGAACGGGTAAGACAAGGACTTATAAATTCTCATTAAAAGTATGATGAATATTATAAAGTAACTAAATGCTTTTATTAAATTCCCAATCTTAGTTACTTTAGGAAAATGTGAATAAGGTGCTAATCCATGAAATTACACTTTACACTTTGTTTAAGTCGTTGGTGGAGCGTGTGTGGTTAACCGGCACACTAACTTGGACTTAACAAGGTAGGTAAAGGGTGACTTAAGGTTTACCATAGCATCGGTGGAGCGTGTGTGGTTTACCGGCACATCGATTGAGTGATAAACCTTGAGGGTACCAAGTGATTTGCATGGTTACTTCACACCTCGTTTTGTGATCCTCGGTATCCCAGTCACAAAACTGGGAGGGCACACTCGAGATTGAAACATGCCTTTGAAAAGTTCATTAAATCTCAAAAGAATCTAGGAATTTCTAAGAACCAATTAAAAACCTAATATTTATATTTCGTTTTTCATGGTGGAAATTGGTGAATCGTCATTCACCTACCTTTCAAATATGTTATAGCTTGGATTACGGCATACCTCTTCTAAGTTATAATATATTGTGATTGGATCCTAGCCTTAATATTACATTTGGGTGTTTTATTAAGGACTCTCTTAATATCTAAACTAATCTTGTTCTCTTCTTTCATATGTCTTCAAACAATGCTGCTTCTGGCTCTAATCCTAATGGCTCCTTTACCCTTATGAACTTGTGTGGGAAAGTCACTTTTGATGGATCCAACTTCAATGAATGGATCAGAAACATCAGGATGATTACCCGCTACGAGGACAAAGAATCTGTCCTTGACAAGGAGCTTAAGGAGATTGATGAGACCACTGCAACTCCCCAGGAGATCGCTGACTTCCGGGCACATGAAAGGGATGCTACAAAAGTGGCATGCATCATGTTGGCCACCATGACAGCGGAACTCCAAAATTCCTATGAGGACTTCTACCCTTTTGAAATGCACCAAGATCTGATGGAAAGATACCATCAAAGTGCACGACAAGAGAGGTATGAAATCATATGCTCTATCATAACAACCATGATGAAGGACGGGGAATCCGTCACGAGCCACATGCAGAAAATGCAAAGGTATGTGGATCGGTTGCTGAAGCTTAATGTGAACTTCCCTGAGGAGCTTGCAATAGATATCATTTTGCACTCCTTACCATCGTGCTATGATCAATTCCGCATGACATATCACATGAATAAGGAAGAGGTCACACTCAGCAAACTTCAGGGACTCCTCAAGACCGCAGAAACAGGTCTTAAGGGTAAGTCAGTTGTTAACACTCCTACTCCAAACTCCGCCCCGGTTTTGGCAATCGGGAAAGGTAGAGGGAAGAAGAGAAAGAGCTCTTCGAAGGGTACCAAGGCTAGGACCCTTGATGGCTCTTCTTCAAGTGGAACCAAGAAAGGTTTTGTCACTCCTTCTTCTGACCCTAAAGAGGCTGAATGCTTCTATTGCCATGAAAAGTCACATTGGAAGCGGAACTTCCCAAAGTACCAGCAAGATGTGAAGGATGGGAAAGTTAAACCCAACCATGCATGTATTTACACTATCTTATCTAATAACTCACCCCATTCTAACTCTTGGGTCCTTGATACCGGTTGTGGTATTCATATCTGTTCTGATTTGCAGGGACTAAGAAGAAGTGAGAATGTGGAGCATGGAAGAATAAACTTAATCATGGGGAATAGGAAAGCTTTACCTGTCACCAAGATTGGAGTTTATACTTTATCGCTAAGTAGTGGGTTTAGTTTAGATTTGAATAAATGTTGTTATTCGCCAGAAATGGCAAGAAATATTATTTCCTTTCATGCATTGTATAAACAAGATTTCACCTTTTCATTTGATAATGAAGTTGGTTCGATTAATGCTTTCTTTAATAATGTTCTTTATTTTAAAGCATTACCTTGTGATGGTGTGTATGAAACTGTATATGTGGTTGATAACTTAGGAAATAATGTATTGTGTATTGATTCTATTAATGATAATAACTTGGATAAAGCATCATTATGGAATTGTCTTCTTGGACATATAAGCAAGAAACGCATAGGCCAACTCCAAAAGGATGGAGTATTGGAGTCATTTGACCTAAAGTCAGATGATAGTTGCGAATCATGCTTACTTGGAAAAATGACAAAGTCACCCTTCACAGGTTCTTGTGAGAGGGGTGAAGGTTTGTTGGATCTTATACACACGGATGTGTGTCGGCCCTTCAAACATGCCACAAGGGATGCTAATCGTTATTATTTGACTTTTACTGATGATTACAGTAGATATGGATATGTCTACTTAATCAAGCATAAGTCAGAGACTTTTGAGAGGTTTAAAGAGTTTAAACAGGAAGTCGAGAATCAATTGGGAAGGAACATTAAGATGCTTCGATCCGATCGAGGTGGTGAGTATCTTAGTTCATAGTTCCTCGACTATCTTAGGGAATGTGGGATTGTCTCACAATTGACACCTCCCAGGACACCGCAGTTGAATGGTGTAGTTGAGAGGCGTAATCGAACCTTGTTGGATATGGTTCGTTCCATGATGAGTCGAGCTTCGCTACCAATCTCATTTTGGGGGTATGCCTTAGAGACTGTCGCCCATATCCTTAATCTAGTTCCCACAAATAAAGTTGCCAAAACTCCTCATGAGATGTGGACTGGTAAAGTACCCAAACCAGACCACATTAAGATTTGGGGTTGCGAGGCTTTCGTGAGACGCGAGACTCATGATAAGCTCGAACCTCGAAGTGAGAGGTGTATTTTCATCGGCTACCCACAGAAATCCTTTGGTTACCTCTTCTACAGACCTAGTGAGAATGTGGTCTTTGTAGCTAGGAGGGCTTTCTTTCGAGAGAGAGAGTTCATAAGCCAAGGAGACAGTGGGAGGCAAGTTGACCTTGAAGAAATTCAAGAGTCAAGTGGTGAAGGAACTTCAAACCCTAGCACTCAACTTGAGGAGGAAACTTCTGTTCAGCCAATTGACAAGTCTGTACCTCTGAGGCGTTCCACAAGGGTTAGGAATGCACCTAAGCATTACTATGGATTCCATATTACTGCGGAAGGTGATACACTTATCAGTGATGAGACACTGATAGGTCTGGATGAACCTAACAGTTACGCGGAAGCCATGGCAGGCCCTGAGTCAGCCAAGTGGAAAGAGGCAATGGACAGCGAGATACAGTCCATGTATGACAATCAAGTTTGGAACTTGGTTGAGAATGTACCAGGTCGTAAGACTGTAGGGTGCAAATGGATCTTCAAGAAGAAGACCGATATAGATGGTAATGTACACACTTATAAGGCACGACTGGTTGCAAAGGGTTTCTCACAAACTCCGGGAGTTGATTATGATGAGACCTTTTCTCCAGTGGCCAAGATTAAGTCTATTAGGGTTCTGTTAGCCATAGCCGCATTTCATGACTATGAAATATGGAAAATGGATGTCAAAACCGCTTTCCTTAATGGAAAGTTGGCTGAGGATGTTTACATGAGTCAGCCAGAGGGTTTTGTCAACACAGAGTACCCTAATAGAGTGTGTAAGCTTGAGAAATCCATTTATGGGTTAAAGCAAGCACCTCGCAGATGGAATCTTTGCTTTGATGAGAAAGTCAAGGAATTTGGCTTTTCTAGGAGTGAAGAAGAATCTTGTGTATATGTTAAGGCTAGTGGGAGTATAGTTAGCTTTTTGGTATTGTATGTGCATGACATACTACTCATAGGAAATGACATCCCAACTCTGCAGGAAGTTAAGTCCTGGCTTGGGAAGTGTTTCTCTATGAAGGACCTAGGAGAAGCTGCCTATATTCTAGGGATAAGGATCTTGAGTACTTACTTGGATAAGGTGTTGAAGAGATTTGGCATGCAGGACTCCAAGAAAGGAGAGTTACCCATCCAGAGTAATGCCAGATTGAGTAAGACACAAAGCCCTAGTACTGAGGCTGAGATAGCAGAAATGAGTCGAATACCTTATGCTTCGGCTGTAGGATCGATCATGTATGCTATGACGTGTACTCGACCTGATGTAGCCTTTGCTTTGAGCATGGTTAGCAGGTATCAGGGGAACCCTGGCAAGGCACACTGGACTGCGGTAAAGAATATCCTCAAGTACCTACGGAGGACTAAGGACTGGGTCCTTACCCTCGGTGGGAGTGAAGACTTGAGAGTTGTAGGGTATAGTGATGCTAGCTTTCAGACTGATAGGGATAATTTCTGCTCTCAGTCAGGCTGGGTCTTTACCTTAAATGGAGGAGCAATTTCTTGGAAGAGTTCCAAGCAAGTGACAGTGGCTGATTCAACTTGCGAATCAGAGTATATAGCAGCTAGCGAGGCAGCAAAGGAGGCGATGTGGCTGAAGAACTTCATTGGAGACCTTGGAGTTGTACCAGCTATTAAAGAGCCAATGGAAATTTTCTGTGATAGTGAAAGTGCAGTTGCCTTAGCCAAAGAACCAAGGGATCACGGGAGATCCAGACACATCGACAGAAAATACCATTTCATCAGACATCGAATAGAAGAAGGACTCCTCGTGGCAAAGAGGGTATCATCGGATGAGAATCCAGCAGATCCCCTCACGAAGGGACTGACTCGGGTTAAGCATCTCCAGCATGCTCGGAGCATAGGGCTGAAGGATGATATTAGATTTAGTAGTTAGATAACCTTGAAATTTCTAAAGTGTAATTGACATTAGATGATGAATAAAAGGTGTTTTATTTATGAGTAAAGTGTTGCTATCTCTTGTCGATCGTTTACTATATTTCTTTTGCATGTTTTGACTTCCAGAATAATTATGTTTGGTATATCATATTATTCGAACCTCCACAGTCGGTCATATGTCGGAAGTAGGTATGAATCAAGACTGTCATGATTGGTTTCAGAGGTCTAAGTTGTTGGACATGGCTACAACACTCATGAGTGCTCATAAGTTCTGAGCATTGGACTCAACCCACGCTCACTGGAATCACTTCATGGAATTTATCTCGAGTGATCGTGAGACGGTAATATCATATAAGTCTTCAAACCTAGAGATATGATTTGTTACTTATGAGTTGGTTATGCATTGATTGTACGTTAACGCATTGGTAACTCGATGTTATAAAACGTGCTTTTGTGTATAATTCAATGAGTGGTAGAACAAACATATGAGTCGAAGTTTATCTGTTCCTTCTTGGATTAGAAGCTGATATATGGGCCCCTCGATGATTTTCTTTTGACCTATGTACCGGGCCAGGTCAGAACTAAGTTGATGTGTTCAATTAAGTTCTTTGTCAAACAAATCGGAAATCGGGAAACAAACTGCTGGACAATAATGAAGACATTGTTCCATGTATTTGTCCGGCTGATCTCTAGAACAGAGGATTATATGATCACTTATCTTAAATGGCGTATCATCATCTTCTCAGTTCCGAGAGACCTTGAAAGAGCTACGATTGCCGATCGGTTCCTGAAGTATTGCAGTTATAGTTATTAGACTTATCCAAGTGGGAGACTGTTGGATAAGGTGTCTAAGTCCATAACTATTTCTGGTATGTACTTGACCCGACCCGGCATGGTCCATTTGGGTTGCATGGCACCATGCAATTGGATAAACTAAAATGAGAGAAATAACACTTATGGTTTATTAATATATTATAAGTTCTAATATATTAATAATATTATTTAATTAGTTTGATCAAGAATTAATTTAGAATTAATTAAGTGATCAAAAGATAACTAATTAAATATATGGGTAGTTTATGTAAATCTTCCATATCTTATATAGTGGGCTAAGAGGCTCCATGGATTATCAAGTTGGGTTCCACCCATAGGATGCTCCATGGATGCTCCATGGGAGTTACAAACCCATGGGTCATGGAAATGAAGAGTCATGACACATTAGGGTTTACATGGTGTAACCCTAGATGTGTCAACACTATATAAGAAACCCATTCTCCACCAAAATAGGCTACACTAAGAAACAAGAGGGCTAGAGCCGATTTTGCAAGTGTAAGATTCTCTCAAAGTTTACTCCTTTGCATTTGGTGTTGTGTGAAACATTTGAGGCATCACACTTGGGGTGCTAGGCTCACAAGGTTTCAAGGATCATAATCAACAACAAGGTAAGTTATTCTATCTTTCATTCAAGTTAAAAATGTTCCCCATGTATGCTAGATAGGAATATAACCTTGGAATTCAACTCTGCATGATTATTAGACAAACATAGATCCAATGTTATTAGCGTTGCATGTACACTTAGGAAGTGTTAGAATGCTCAAAACCCATCAACAATAACATATTAAGAAACTACTGGTCCTTGCCCACTGCATCGGACCGAAGTCCGGGACTAACCAGGGCCTTGCCCTCTGCATCGGACCGAAGTTCGGAAACTGCATTGGACCGAAGTCCGGGACTAACCAGGGCCTTGCCCTCTGCATCGGACCAAGGTCCGGAAACTGCATCGGACCGAAGTCCGGGAGTAACCAGGGCCTTGCCCTCTGCATCGGACCGAAGTCCGGAACTGACCGAACATAGCATAGCATAATCATAACTACTAGCATAAACATAGATACTGCATACTGCATCGGACCGAAGCCCAAAACACATAACACAAAGACATGCTTGAATCACAAAGACATCAAGCACACTAAACTACTGCATCAGACCGAATTCCGGAACTACTGCTAACTAAACGGGCCGGCATTGTGGCCGTAGACCTGTTCCTACTGGAAGGAAACTCACCTCGTAACGCTGGCTGCTGAGGTGCTAAATCTGAATTTGTCTGACTGCTGCTCCGGAACTCCCCGGCTACAAATCCCATAAACACTAAATCAAATACTGATAACTAATCTCAGGGTAAAATGACTATTTTACCCCTGGTCAAAGTCAACCTCCTGGTCAAAGTCAACTTCCTGGTCAAAGTCAACTTCCTGGTTGGTTCTACTCGCCGAGTCCTATTATGAACTCGCCGAGTTCCCGGACTCACTCTTTTCTACTCGCGACTCGACTCGCCGAGTCCCTCTACTTCCAGATCCTTGTTCTAACTCACTGAGTCCTCTTCCACTCGCTGATTCAACTCACAACTCTAAAATCGGAGAAATCAGGAGTTTGCGCTCTAACTTGCCGAGTCCAAGAACAACTCGTCGAGTCCTATGCATGTCCTCACTAAACAGTTGATTTTAATCGATTCCAGTGCATCCAATTCATAGATCTGAGCTTCTAGGGCCGATATAACACGTAAAGTTGCCAACTTTACGTACATGCATAGAGGTATGAAACTAAAACACCAAAATAAGCTAGAAATGGGAACCTAGGGTTTGGAACAAGGCCTTGCTTTGCATAAAGGTAGCTACTTTGAGCTCCTGGGGCTCAATGATGTCCAGATCTATAGCTCACTACCCTAAAGGAGCTCCAATCTCGAGTTTGGACCTTGAAATGTCCCAAAAATGGCAAAACAAGCATATATGAAGATCTACTAGGAAAATGAACAAGGTAGAGGCTTTACTACCAGATGAAGTAGCAAATGGGAGCTAGCTTCTGGATCTCCTTCTTCTCCTTTTCACCTTCACTCCTTCCTTCTCTTCTACACTTCCAAGAATACATCAAAACACTCAAAATCAAGAAGGAATCACTCAAACTCACCAATGGAGGCTAGGGTTTTGAGGGGGAAACGCTCTAAGGGTGCTGGAGGCTGGGATGGGGGCTATAAGGACGTTTAAATAGGGTACAAACCCTAAGGATTAGGGTTTTATCCAGACTGGCCTACTCGTCGAGTCCAGGCGCGGACTCGCCGAGTAGATCACTTAAAACCCGCGTCCAACATGGCATCTACTCGACGAGTTAGGACTACTACTCGTCGAGTAGCTCTTTACAAAAGACTTTTAATAAATTAGTACGTACCAGGAATGGTGTGTTACAGCTTCACAACTGTTAGGTGCAATTTGTGCACCTTTTTGCACACCTTTTAGTCCCATTTCATGCATCTATTTAGCATAATTGTTCTTCATTGTTCTTCATTTTTCTTGCATTTCATCATATTCATGTTAGTCTCTAGAACAACCTTATTTGCATACGTTCATGTCTTTTTCAGGTAAACCGGAGCTTGGAATGCGCTTTGGGAGGTGCCGGGAAGCATTGGTGAAGATTTCGGGATGATCGGACGAAGAACGGAAAAGTTAGAAAAATCAAGTTTAGATTCGGAGTAAGAGGGGTACACGGGTCGTGTTGGATTTACACTGAAAAGTGAGCACGGGGCGTGTTTGACCAAGAAGAAGCTGTTGACCATGCTGAACACGGGCCGTGTCAGTTTAGTGCAAATCAACACGGGCCGTGTTGACTGCTGAACACGACCCGTGTCAGTTTAGCCTATTTTGACACGGGATGTGTTCGACCCAAAAACTGTCTTTTGGCAGTTTTTCCTATTTTTCATATCACGGGAATTGGGTCATTTTTACACACACAACATATCAGAGCACATTTTGAGAGGGGATTTCGAAGGTTTTTGCAAGGGTTTAATCGTTAATCATTTGGAAACGTTATTTCTAGTATTTGTAAGTTGTAATTGCACTTAGTTTCATCTTTTAGACTTGTGATCTTGTTCTAGCCATGTATGGCTAGAACCCTAGTTTCTCCAACTTCATGTATTGACTTCTTAGTTATGATTTCAATCATATGACTTGATGTTTGCTTTTAATTTCTATCTAGTGAATTTGATTTTGATTTAATCGAATGTTTGATTCTAATTGTGATTCTTATTGGCCATTTGAATTAGGGTTAGGTCATTCAAGTTATCTCTTTTACAAAATCCGTAATTGTTTTGTGAAATTGAACAAGTAACAAGCACTAAACTGATTTTCATTGAATGAATTTAGTGTAAATCTTATTCAGACACTCTTACGCTCCCGAGCTTGTGAGGAGTATTGGGTGTTGTTGGGAACATTCACATAAAGTTTAATGCAATCTTTCAATCTATTTCTAAGAGCGTGTTTAGATTAGGTTAGTAAGGTTAGGGTTAATCAAAGAGCTTGTTTTGGTTAACTAATGTGGTGAATGGGAAGTGTTAGAGCTTGTTAACACTTTCAAGTACCAACTTAGATAGAATTGAGCAAATATCATGTTATCTTGGAATCACATTGCTAAGTTGGCATACATGAGGTTGGAGTCCTTACCATTTCTGAATTTAATTCACTTGTAACACCCTTATTATTTGAGCCAATTTAAAACATTTTAAATCATTCAAAAACCATTACGTTCATACAATTCGTTTTCAAAATAGTTTAAACATCAGAGTATCCCCCAGAACCATATCATACAAATCATAAAACATGAGGAGCGGTACGATCACGCCTTCGCCTTGCCACGATCTCCTGAAGTACCTAAAACAATACACTGAAACTGTAAGCCCGAAAGCTTAGTGAGTTACCCCCAAAATACCAACCACACATAAACATACTCATAACATATCACAATACATAACAGCCATGCACATCAGGTCTACTGTGTGACTGGTCCGCCCGCACCGGGCCTTCAGTCCACCTGGTCCACCCTCCGAGTCTAGCCATGTACGTCGAGTCTACAGTGTGATTGGTCCGCCCGCACCGGGCCTTCAATCCACCTGGTACACTCTCTGAGTCTACAGTATGACTGGTCCGCCCGCACCGGGCCTTCAGTCGGCCTGGTCCACTCTCCGAGCCTCGGCACATCTGGTCCGCCCTCTTGGGGCCTTCAGCCTATCCAGACCGCTCGCTGGGCCTTCGGAATATCCGATCCGCCCTGGGTATGTTGGCCTTCAGCACAAAGCTGGACCCGCCTCAACCCAACCCCCGTCAACAACCATGTGCACATAAAACAATCAATCACATAACAAATCCTTAACCAGACTATCAGTCTAACAGATCACATAGCATATCAACATCCTAACCAGGATTCCGACCTAACCGGTCACTAGCATAACATTACCCTATATACCGGGTACCGACCTTAACCAGGTCACTAACATAACACCATCCTAAATACCAGGATGCAGATCTAGCAAAGCAATAACATAACAAACACTACCCGGATTTCCATCCGATAAAGGGTCGGCCTTGGTGCCGTAGACCCTGTCGATATAGTGAGGATAACTCACCTGCAATTGCCGACTGAAAAGATAAGACCAAGCTGCTCCGACCACCGACACGATCTCCACCACAGAACACTACTAAAGAACCAATTCCATAAATACCAAAATTACCATAATACCCTTGGAAATCAAACTGGTCAACTCTTGGTCAAAGTCAAAGTCCCCAGTCAAAGTCAACCTTCATAACTGACTCTACTTGCCGAGTCAACCCGTTGACTCGTCGAGTCCAACGATCTCTGAGTCCCATCCTACTCATCTCACCGAGTCACCTCCCGACTCACTGCTTCGAGGTTTAACCAGAAAGATTGGGGTTCTGCACCCAGACTCGCCGAGTCCAGAACAGACTCGCCGAGTTGTTCTTCAACTCGCCGAGTCCATGCACATGTTCATACAACTCGTCGAGTTCACCCATGTGACTCGCCGAGTCTCTTCAGTTCTCAATCCATACAGAGGCTTTTCGAGCCATGCAGGGTTTCCAAACTGTAGATCCACCCTTCTAGGGCATAACCCCTACGTAAAGTTGCAAACTTTACGTGAAACCAAGGAGTTAAAGGTCCAAATTACTCTAGGGCTTGGGTTTAAGACAAAGGATCCCCTAAATAATCCCAAAGGATGGTGCTTTATGCTTTCATAGCTCAAAACTAACCTAAATCCGGAGTTGCAACCTTAGATCTAGCCTCTAATCTGAAATGGATCACAAACAAGCTAAGGAACCCCAAATCAACCACCATGGATGAATCTAAAAAGGAAATAGCTTAGGATAAGGGCTTCTTACCTCTGAGATGTGCCCAACTAATGTAGATTCTGGATCTACACAAGCCCCTTGATGCTAGCCTCTATCTCCTCAAGCTTTTTACACCAAAATCTTCTTCCAAGCTCCACTCTCCTCAATCAATGGTGTTTCACACGAACTAGGGTTTGCTGGAACTCTCAAGGTAGCAAGGGGGCTGAGGGAAGGATATAATGTTCTTTATATAGAGTGCAAACCCTAAGATTAGGGCTTTCTCTCTTCAGCACCAACTCGTCGAGTCCTAGCCGCCGACTCGGCGAGTTGGCCACTTAAACCTGCGACAAAATCCCGCTCCGACTCGGCGAGTAAGCGGACCTACTCGTCGAGTCCCTTCTTTTATTTACACTTTTGGCCCTTCATTGAACTTCTGAAATTTTGGGATGTTACATCACTCTTTTAGTTGATTACTTGTGTTTTTAATTGTTTGTTTTAATTATTTCATTATAAACCCCCCTCTTTACTGGTAGTGACCATAGTACCTTGCGCAAAGAGGTATAGACCAATTGTCCCGTGTCTCTGTGGATCGACCCTACTTGCCTTGTACTACCTGTTAGTGCAATATAGTAGTGTTATTTTGGAGTATATCGTACCCTATTATTTGTTGGGTTTGACACGCCTAACAAATTGGCGTCGTTGTCGGGGACACGGTGTTACTAATTGTTTATGCCTAGATTTTTGAGAGCAGGTACATCTCTATAAAAAAAAAATAATAATAAAAAATAGAAAAAAAAAGTGTCGCTTAGAAATGAATACTCCTTACATAGAAGACCAACTTTCTGAGCTAGCTCAGTTAGTTATGATGATTGGAAATGACCAAAGTACGCAACCCACACCTATTCCTTGCTATTTTTGCACTCAAAATGGACATCATTCCGATATGTGTCTATATCTACAAGGAGAATGGGAAGAAGTGCAAGAAATGGGAAGCTACTACTGGCCAAACCAATGGAGTTATGATCAACCTCAACATGATCAATGGTGGGAAAACAACCAAGCTTGGGGAAACAACCAATGCCAAAACCCATACCAAGCTTAGGGAAATGACCAATACCAACTAACTGCACAGTTCCAACAACTATATTCTCCACCTCCCCAACAACCTGAAACGTCGAGCATGTCCTTGGAAGACATTGTCAAAAGCATTGCCACTACTACCCAGATCTTCCAAGAAACAACCAAAGCTAGCCGCAAAAGCTTAGAGCAGCAAATTTCATAACTTACTCAATCTGTGAGTATATTGGAAACTCGGGGAAAACTACCATCGCAGACGGAGGAGGACCCAAGGCATACCATTTCTTCCATCACCTTGAACGATGGGAAAAATGTTGATGACCCAAGATTGCAATTAGAAGATGGGGAAGAGGAGGAAGAAGTAGAAGTGGAGAAGGTTGTCAAGGAAGAAGTAGAAATTAAGAATGTTGACATGGAAGTTGTAGAGGAGGTGTTGGAGGTTGACAAAAAAGAGGTTGAGCCACCCACTACCAATGAGAAACTCCTTTCACCGGTAGACCAACCACAAGAGCCAAAAACGACAAATTTGTTGGACCCTTCAAGGGATATGTACCCTGAGAAGGAAGACACCCAACCTGTCATCTGTTAGAACAAAGTTCTTTTAGGATCGTTAGATTCTATGCAAGCAAAAAATTAAGAACGTAATCAAGAACACAGGAATGGCTTTGAATATGTCGAATGATTAATACTTCAACACCACAGAAGAGCTCGATTAAGAACTTCGACTGTAGAGGTGTTTAGGGTTACAAAACAATGAACGTAATAATCAACACCGTCTAATGCATACATGCATGCATATTTATAGTATAACCCTATCAGATAAACACGGATGGACAGGCCCAATCCGGATACAAAACAAAAAGTCCATGACGCAACACAATTAAACTCAACAATCTCCCCCTTTGCGGCAATGGGACCGAAAGCTCACTTCGGCTGAGCTGCAGAAGTCTTCTTTATTGTTTTGAACACCTTCGGAATGATAGCCAGCAAATGATGACGGAACGTTATGTACCACCTAAGCATGTCAGTAAAATTCTTCTTGTCAGCTTCTGAGTTCTACTTGCACCGATGTATAATGTTGATGATGTGCTCCAAGCAGTCAGTTGAAAATAAATGTTTATCAACAAGAGCGAACAAAAATTTGTGAGCTTCGCCTTTTGTAAACATCACAGTGAGATGTTTTGAATCTATTTGGCCCATCTTCATCTTATTCACATCTCCTGGTTTCGATGTTGGCTTGATGGTCAGTTTCTTGTTCATTACTTTCGCTATTTCTTGATCCATAGCTGCAACCTCATGGATGTAAGAAGCCAACATCCTCTTCAAATGTTCCAAAATTGGTTCATATTCCCTCGAATTTGTAAGCAGAATATTGAATAATAAAATCCAATCATGAGGGTTTAGATTCGGAAGATCTGCTAGAGATATAATCGACACCGAGTTTGCAGAACCTCGTGTGATTTTGAAATTGACATTTACAAATCTCCCAGCAGACGTAGGTTTCAGTACCTTGACAGTGATTATTTTCTATGCGCTCCATGTCAAGTACTGAGGTTGTCCATACTTCAGATAGAAATCAATAAGCTCTCGGTCAACCTTTGGATGAGGAAAAGGAACCTTAGCAGTCGAATCAAAGCAGTGAAACGTGAACGCCTTTCTTGTTATCGGCATATCGAACTGCGAGTCCTTAGAATTATCACAGTCAAACGAAGCAACATGGTCCAACCAATAAACACTTGGAAACTCTATAGCTTGATTGATAAGTGCCTCTTTAGTCCATAAGGGAAACAAGGCCTTCTTGTAGTTCAAGGCTTCTTCTTCTTCCTTGTTTCTCCTTTCCCTCTCCTCTGCTTCCCTTGCAACCTTCAAGGTTTCATCAAGCTCTTTGTCTCTCTTCTTTCGCTTGAGAGCCTCAGCCATAGTTTCACCGGATTCGTTACTGCTATCATCATCAATCTCCTTTTGCTTTTGTTGTCGACCAGAACCTGAAGCTACATTATCCTTCAGTTCAGTTGTAACTTTGACCTTCGGTTGAGCAGTTTCGGTTTCAGTCTTAACCTTCGGTTGATGAGCACCCTCTCCCCCTTGTCTTGGAGCAAAGAAGTTCTCCGAAACACCCTTCATCTCGTGTAACAATGCAAGGGCAGGAAGAAGTTTTGTTGTAAGATGATTCCGAATGGTCAAAGTGAGGATAGGATCATGAGCACCAAGAATGTTGGTGAGCATATCCTTCACATCCCCTGCACAGCTGCGAAAAACAGCTCTCTCTGTCTTTAACAAAGAAATTTCTTTTTCTGCTTGGGCTAGCTGCACTTTCTGTACTTCAACCATGGATGTTTGGCAAGCAAGTTCTTCCTTCAAAGCACTTTCTTTCGCCAAATCAGCGTGAAGAGATTCAAGGCGAGAATTCACTGAACTGATAAGTGAAGAGTTCTCGGCTTGGATAGAGGAACGCACAGCCTCAAACTTAGTTTGTTCTTCTTGAAGAGACTTGGAGAAAGAATCCACAGAAGCATTTACCTTTGCTGCATTTGTATCAGCATGCCCTTTAAGTGACTCAAGAAAAATCTGAGTACTATGTACAATTTCAGTAACATCAGTGGTGGCCTTTTTGCAAGAGGAGGTAGACTCATTAACAGCTTTGGTAGATTTTTCAATGGAATCGGTGTATTGTTCTAGAGCTGTATCCAGAAAAGCCTTGAGTACAACACCACTGTATGACTTACTGTCCTCAAGCAATTTATCAAGCTTGTCGTGAATGCTCTGCAGATTTTGTCTTGTGACTGGAGCATCATCATCCTCATCAGTAGGAAGCCTATAGGGACTGAAGTATGTAGAATCATACTCATCATTAGCACCACCGAGAGTGGCACCGGAGTCGGTTGAAGGTGAGGGTGAAAGGGGTGTAGAAGTAACTGGGGGTTCTGTTTCAGTAGTCGCCCCCGTATCAGATACGTTGACTCCTACTGTCGGTTCAGGAATAGTAGTGGTAGTGGATTGGGAAAAAATAGGAGTTGAGATGGGAGTTGTAGAAATAGGAATAGACGAAACTGGTGGTGATGGTAAGGAAGTTGTTGTTGGAGATGTGGTAGATGGGGGAATAGGAGGAACCGAAACTGGAACTGTCTGTTTCGGTGATGGAGGTGGGGTTGGAAGTTTGTTATGAGGAGATTCGGTTGGAGTAGGAGATCGGGGAGGAGTTTTACCTCTCGGTGATGCACGACGAATTTCCTCTTCTTCACCTTCCTCGTCATTTTCTGAGCTAGGAGGAGTAGGACTCTTGGACCTTTTTGCCATCTTTTTAATCTTCTTCGGTTTAGAAGAATCCCCTTTATCAGACTTTCGCTTCTTGGTCTTGGTAGGCTGAGACTTATCCTCCTCTTTTGGCTCTTTCTTGGTAGAAATCCGTTTACCTCGGTTACTCGGCTTGTCAACAGCATCTAGGGCAGCCTGTTGTTCAGGAGATAGAACTCTCAGTTCCTTGGGAGGAAGCTTTCGATAATCAGCTATGAGTTTACTTTCGGCTGTAACACATCTATACATTGTCTCAGGGATAGAGCCAATGTGAGGGAACTTTAGAGGATCAGAAATTATGATTTTCTTGGTGTGAAACGTAGCAATAGACGCAACTAGGGCATCCTTCATCACCGGAATTTCCAAAGAATTTATCGCCCTTCTGGTAATGAGAGTCCAGAATCGTGCACATGAAATTTCAAAATGCCTCGTTGTAGTGTTGAGGCTTTGCACCACTTGAGACCAGATGATCGTCCCATAATCAAGATTGAGACCATTGTAAAGGCCGTAGAGAAGGGTTAGGAAAGCCTTGCTGGTGCCATCAGATCCAGCACTTCTCTCCGCCAAACTCTTGATAAGAAGAGTAAGCAGTCCATTCCATGGGGACGGTAGGCAGGACTTCTTAACCTTCGTTATTGTTGTAAGCACGTCAGTGTATCCCATTTCGTACAGCATCAAGAAAAGTTGAGTAGTGGTGATGAAATCGGGTGAAATCACAGATGAATCCACAGCGAGGTGCAACAAGGAACAAAATCTCCCTTTTGAAATAGAAGCCTTTTTAGAATGGATTAGAAAGTAGATTTTTTCCTTGTTCTTGTCATATGAGGCAGTAGAATAACCTTGTGATAGAAGGGACATCGGAACGGCTTCCACCTGTGTTAGGGCTAGAACCAGTGGAGAATACTTCAAACACTCAACCACCTGCAGCATATACGAGTCGTACAGAAACGGATTGAGTTCAATAATCATGTTCTGATTGGGCTTGATCGAAAGCAATGTGGACGAAGCAGTCTGATCGTGAACGGATGAAGAAGTCGCCATTGTTGATCGAAGGAAGAAGATGAACAATTTGAACTTGCTTTGTAATTGGAGAGAATTTGTTGCTGGTAAAAGACAAATAAAAGTAGAAACCCCTTATATACCGTTGCTAGGAGAGAGAAAAATCATCAGGATAATAACGCGGTCACTAAAACGTCGCCTGAAAAAGCACAATGTGACAGGTTGGTTACTCCCAGGTATACGTCAGCACGCGTGGGTAGCTCAACCGTTCAAATTCACGCGCCCAAATCCTTATCCTCAATCGTCATTTGAAATTCAGTTTCGCTCCAAGATGTAGAATTACCCCTGTTTCGCCAAAAAAATAAACACAAATCGAACCAACAGCAACCAGAATGTTGGAAAATTATAATTTTCGTGCAATAGAGTGACAAAAGATAAAGAAATAAAGCAAATGTGTATTGGATGTGAGTGATGTCTCATTATAAGACAAAAAGCAGGGGAATCCGGGCAAGAATCGCTTCCTTCAAAGTCAAGAGAGACTTGAAGTGCTTGTGTGGGTTCCCGTGAAATAACGATCAAATGTTTGTAGAGAAACATTGAAAGGCTTCTTTTTAAGTCATATGCTTAAGGTAGCTTATCTTCAACCGAACGTTGATGCTTAACATAAGACCGAACATTGGAAGAAGTACTTGTGAGACCGATGTGGTCTGTTGAACAAGTAGGTGGAATATATTTTATAGTGACTAAAGAAGATATAGAAATCTCAAAAACAAAAAGAAACTGGATCTTTATGGGAAGAAAAAGCCTTGGTGTTAGACCAATTCATAAAAGATCACTCAAAAATAAAAATGAGATTTCATTCGGTAACCAGTAACATCTTGAATATGACAATTCACCGTCAATTCGTTGTTGATATTGGATTGTGGGTTTCACTCAGTACGTGGTATACATATCTAAGATCATAAACACAGATTTTGTGCAACCATAAACCACAGTGGTAAAAACTGAGAGTCTCAAGGGTTACAGTGATGAACCGAAAGTTGATGGAGAAAGTAAGGAGGGTGGTTAGAAACCGAAAGTACCTTCTGCTATAAAGACGTGACTAAGCAGAAAAACTCTTAACTCATATGAGAAGAGTAAGGTAGCTCTAGACTGAGTTGATCTGAACAGCCTACTTGGGAAGAAACGATAGGTAGAGATCGAATCATTAAGGCCTTGCTCTAAGTCGTAGAGGCTTTGGTCAACATGCTGCAGCATGCTTCTAGGGACCCTTAACTAGTTCTTAAGGAAATAATTATACTTGTCTTAGCTCCAAATTTTGTTGCACTGATACACGTGTGACCTAATGAAAGGGACAAACAAACAAACACACCACAAAAAAAAATATTTTTGAAGTTTTGAAATTTTCTGAAAAACAATAAAAATAGAAAAAGAAAATAATTTTGAATTTTTTAAGTTTTCTGAAAAATAATAAAAACAGAAAAAGAAAATATTTTTGGATTTTTGATTTTTTCTGAAAAATAATAAAAACAGAAAAAGAAAATAATTTTGGATTTTTAAAGTTTTCTGAAAAATAATAAAAACAGAAAAAGAAAATAATTTTGGATTTTTGAATTTTTTTGAAAAATAATAAAAACAGAAAAAGAAAATAATTTTGCATAAAACACTCTTTGAACAAAATGTACAACCGAAACCTTATCTTAAAGGAATGAAGCGAAATAGACCGAGCGGTCGGTTCATTTCGGTTCCTTAAAAATCCAGAGCCGAAATAGACCGAGCGGTCGGTTCATTTCGGTTCCCGAAAATTATGGAGCCGAAATAGACCGAGCGGTCGGTTCATTTCGGTTCCTCAAAATTCCAGAGCCGAAATAGACCGAGCGGTCGGTTCATTTCGGTTCCCGAAAATTATGGAGCCGAAATAGACCGAGCGTTCACTCCATTTCGCTTGTCTAATTTTTAGGTGTTGAATTAAGGATTCGGTACCGACTCTGCTTCCATCATTCCCAAGCCTTGCAGAATTTTATTGAAAATCGCTTCAGGTAAGGCTTTAGTGAACATGTCAGCCAATTGATCAGAGGATCGAACAAAATGCACTTCCACGTTCCCATCTTCTACGTGATCCTTGATGAAATGATATCTAAGTGCAATGTGCTTAGTCTTTGAGTGTTGTACTGGATTGTGACATATCCTTATTGCACTTTCTGAGTCACAATAGAGAGGAATCCTCTTCATAATTAGCCCGTAATCTCTTAGTTGACTTTGAATTCAAATGACTTGAGAAGTACAAGATGCTGCAGCTATATACTCAGCTTCGGCTGTTGAAAGTGACACGCAGGTTTGCTTCTTGGACTGCCAGCTAACCAGTTTTCCGTCAAGAAATTGGCATCCACCTGTAGTGCTTTTTCGGTCCAGACCACATCCTCCAAGATCAGCATCAGAAAAGGCTTGAATGAAGAATCCAGATCTAGCAGGATACCAGAGACTGAGAGATGATGTTCGCTTCAGGTAACGAAAAATATTTTTCACCGCCACCATGTGAGGTTCTCTTGGATTAGCTTGAAACCTAGCACAATAACAAACAGAAAACATAATGTCCGGTCTACTAGCTGTTAGATACATAAGGGACCCTATCATTTGTCGATATAGTGTTATGTCAACAGCAGGTTTTTCCAGAGAAGGTGTTAACTTGATGCCAAACGCCATAGGAACCTTCACTTTTGAGTCTCCTGTCATGCCAAATTTTGTTAGCAGGGTCTTTGTGTACGCCTCCTGGTTGATAAAGATACCTTCTGGTCCCTGTCTAATATTCAAACCAAGGAAAAAATTAATCGGACCCATTGCGCTCATTTCAAATTTAGTCTCCATCAACTTCCTGAATTCAGATGTTAAGCTAGGATTCGTGGAGCCGAAGATGATGTCATCGACATAAATTTGAAATATCATTAGATGTTTGCCTTCTTTCTTTCGGAAGAAGGTTGGGTCAACCGAACCTTGCTTAAATTTCGACATTTTCAGAAAGCGAGTTAAAGTTTCATACCAGGCTCTCGGTGCTTGCTTCAAACCATATACCGCTTTATCCAGCACATAGCAATGATCAGGGAATTTCTCATTCACGAACCCGGGAGGTTGCTCAACATACACTGTTTCTTCTAGTTCCCCATTCAAGAAAGCGCATTTGACATCCATTTGGAAAAATTCGAAGTTTTTATGAGCAGCATATGCCAGGAAGATTCTAACTGATTCCAACCTAGCTACTGGAGTGAAGGTTTCCTCATAATCTATCCCTTCCTCTTGGCAATAACCTTTCACCACCAACCGAGCCTTGTTGCGAATGACATTCCCTTCTTTATCTAATTTATTTCTGAAGACCCATTTTAAGCCTACCACTAAAGCATCCTTTGGTGTAGGAATCAGCCTCCAAACTTGGTTGCGTTCAAACTCATGGAGCTCATCTTGCATTGCTTGAACCCAATCAGAATGATCAAGTGCAGCATTAACAGTTTTCAGCTCGATCTTGGATATGAACGAATTAAACATACAAAATTCAACTTTAGAGAATAATGCAGTTTGTTTCGCTTTCAACTGTGAGCGAGTGAGTACTTTTTCAGATGATTCTCCAATAATTTGAGCTTTGGGATGGTCCTTGGTCCATTTGGCTAACGGAGGATAATTTGGGTCATATGTTGGATCCAATTCAGCATTCACTTCCTCTTCAAGTTCTGATTGATCACCTTCGCCTTCGTGAGTTACATTCTCTTTCTCCCCCTCGACTGGCGAAGTGTAACCTGTGGCAGCATCAGAATATGCATCCTTCGTGGGAGTTGGATTCTCTCCCTCGATTGGACTACTTTTGGGTAGGTTTGGAGCAGTATGTTCACCCTCGCTTGGACCTTTAGGAGTTGGGGATTGAATAGGACTCTCCCCCTTGAAAGACATTTCGGTTGTCTTTGGTGTTGAAGAACTCTCCCCCTTGAAGATTGAGCCGTTGATGGGAGAGTCAGTTGAGGATTGAACACCTATAGTTTTAGGAGGTTCACTTTCCATTTCTTTGGCAGCTTCATCTATGATCTTCTTGAGATTATCAATTTTGTTATCTGCTGCTTTCGCCTCTGAGTGTGCCGCTTTCTCTGGTTCATCGAATAACCGAATGTACTCTTCAAACAAGTTGGATATAGGAACCGAGACCTGTCCAGATTCAGGAAATATTTCACTTAAGTCATTTGCACTCCTTTGCACTTTCTTCATATAATTATCGTCAAAGGTGACGTAATATGTTTCTTCAATTCGTTTGGAGCGTTTGTTCAACACTCTGTAAGCTTTTGAAGAGAGTAAATATCCTAGAAAAATTCCTTCATCTGCTTTGACGTCAAACTTGTTTCGATTCTCCTTTGAATTGAAGATGAAGCACCTTTAACCGAACACATGAAAAAATTTGACGTTGGGCTTTCGATTGTTTATGATCTCGTATGGAGTGATTGAGAATCTCCTGTTGAGCAAGGATCGGTTCTGAGTGTAGCACGCGGCTGCAACTGCATCAGCCCAGAAGTATAACGGAAGAGAAGCGAAACTGAGCATGGTTCTGGCTGCTTCACACAAAGAACGGTTTCGTCTTTCAACAATCCCATTCTGTTGTGGTGTATAAGGGGCCGAAAAATTGTGAGTTATCCCCTTGTCAGCCAGAAAGTCCTCAAAATCGTTATTCTTGAATTCCAGACCGTTGTCACTTCTGATATTCCTCACCGTCTTTCTCAGCTGCACTTCCACTTGCTTGATAAATGACTTCAACTTGGGAGTTGCATCTGATTTCTGTTTAAGAAAGAAAACCCAGGTGAAGCGTGAAAAATCATCTACAATCACAAGGATGTACTTACTACCACCGATGCTCTCGATAGCCGAAGGTCCACATAAGTCAATGTGCAATAGTTCAAGAGCTTCAACAATCTTTGTATTAATTCGTGTAGGGTGGCTCTTTCTGCTTTGTTTGCCCATCTCACATGCAGCACACAGATCTTCCTTGTCAAACTTGAGAAGATGGAGGCCTCGAACGTGATCACCAAGCACCAACTTATTAATGTCTTTGAAGTTCAGGTGCGATAGACGTCGATGCCACAACCAGCTTTCATAAGAGTTCGCCTTTGACAGCAGACATATTGCTGGTTTTCCTCGTATTGGGTTGAGATTTAAAGGATACATTTCTCCTTTGCGTTCAGACTTTAGCAGAACCTTTTTCGATTGCTTTTCTATTATTTCATAGCACTCATCATCAAATGATACTTTCAGACATGTTCCCACAACTAATTGTGACACGCTGATGAGGTTATGTTGCAATCCTTCCACATATGCCACTTTTCGAATCGAGAAATCTCCATTGGTAATCATACCATATCCCTTGATTGTTCCATAGGAGTTATTTCCATACTTTACACACCCACCATCTTTTAGGGACCGAAACTCCCTTAGTTCTTCCTTCCTTCCTGTCATGTGACGCGAGCAGCCACTGTCTATATACCATTCATCATCGAACTGCTCGTCACTGATTACCTGCAAATTTAAGTAGATTTAGGAACCCAAAGTTTCTTGGGTCCTGGTGAGTTTTTCACAGAAAAAGGAAGTACAGAAGAAATATCAACTAAATATGTTCTTTTTACTAGACTCGTTTGATCTTTTCTTTTAATGGTATACACCTTGATTTTAGTTTTATCTTGTTTAATTTTTGGTGCATTAGTTGGTGTGTTGTTAGCTGGTTTAGGACTTTTCTTTTGAATTCTAGGTTTAGCTGACTTTTTCTTATTATTGAACTCAGAATCAAGCTTTCCCTTGCCTTTGATATCCTTCATTGAAGTTAATTTTCTTTGGGAGTTAGAAGGACCAAAACTAGACTTAGGACCGAGACTCGACTTTCGGTTCTGAGTGCTGTTGTTGGGACCGAAAGTAGGCTTTTGGTTGTTAGCCTTGGCGGTTGGACCGAAACTTGTCTTTCGGTTCTGTGAGTCCATGTGGGGACCGAAACTTGTCTTTCGTTTCGGTACGCTAGTTTGGGAACCGAAAGTAGACTTTCGGTTCTGAGATTTGGAATAGTAGGAATTTGGGCTGAAGTTTTCTTTTCCTTTCAGTTTTTCCTTTCCTCTATCCGTTGATTCTTTCTTAGGAGGTACGTAGTTGGGATTTTGGGATTCCCAGTGACGTTTTCGCTCATTCAGATTCCTTGCGTATCTTTGATTTCTTAAGCGTTTCTGTTCGGCTAACTCCTGCTGTGATTTGTGGATATTGAAGCTAGCCTTTGGCTTCTCCTTTTTAATTTCGGTTGTATTTGTTGGAACAGTTGGTTCTGTCATCGGTTCTTTAGGGATTTCTTTGGTTCCACTTGTGCTTGGTTTGTCGAAACTTGAGGGTTTGTTGATGGGTTCAGCAACATATCTTCCTTTAACCCTCCATGAAGTTTGCTCAGATAAGCCTACGGTTTCGTCTGCGTTGTCGATAGGGGCAGACCAGAAGTAATCGTCGCATCCTTCAGCATTGTCTTTGTCGACCAGGATTTGTAATTTTGTTGTTTGTTTAGCAGTGATTCCTATAACTGCATACACCTGATTCGGCACCGTTTGAACCTTTTGGTAGACCATAGCTTTTTCCTTGAGTTTCTTTGTCTTGTCTTTTGACAAGCGAGCGAACTCAACCGAATTTTCAGAAATGAGAGGTTTCTCATTCTTGGTTTCGCTTTTCATAAACTCTGCGCAATCAACTACATCTTCCACTGAGATTTCGCTCATCTCACTTTCCTCATCAAATTCAGACGTATTTTCTAAGTTCATTTTATTTTCTGAAATCAATTTTGCGTTAGACGAGTCAAATGATTTAATAGTTTCGGACTTTATTTTTAACCTATCATTTTCATCTAAAAGATCTTTGAGCATACATTTATGTTCCTTAGAGTCAATGAAGGTTTCTATCTTGTCCAGTCCGATTTTGTAATGAATTGACGTTTCTTCTGAGGACACTACTGATTCACATTCTGCTATGACCTCATCCTCCTTAAATTCAAGGAAGGGTAACATCATCTTATGAATCTTCTTTCCTATCTCACAACTTAAATGCAATTGAGCAATATTAAAGTATAAACGCTTAGCAATTAAACAAAAGACATTCCTTTGTTTTAAAAACTTTAAATTGTCTCTTTGTAAATAAATACTTTCATCCCTAGCCCTAATTAACTCCGCCTCCTTCAGCTCAATCCACATCCTTCTCTCCTCACTTTTTGAAGACACCCAGCTGAGTTGGTCAGTTAGGTTAGAATTCGCTAAGCGAGTTTGCATGAGACTACCACTTAAGTTAGAAAATTTAAATTTTAATTCATTTAATTCTTCTTCATAATCTATTATTGGAACTTTAAGTGATTCAAGGATGGATTGTACCTTTTTGATCAACCGATCGCAGTCGTTGATCTTCTCACTCACAGGCTTGGCCGCAAAACACTTGTCCTCAGTCAGGTTTGGTTCCTCACTTGCACTTTCGGTTGATGAACCAGCTGTGACAATTAAACACCTTCCAGCCGAACCTACTTCCTTTGCCACATAAGCCTTTCCATGAGTGGGCTTTCTCACCTCTTCATCTTCAGAATTGGTTGACCAAACTTCGACGCCACCGAACTCATCTTCACCTGCATTCTCCTGCACAATCAAGGCATTCATAGAGCTGTTAGTTGCCTTCTTTTTCTTGATCTCTTCCAACTTGCACATGTAGTACGTCTCATCATCTTCACCATCTCTTTTCTCATCCATTTTCCTTAGCATGCAGTCTTTGGCAAAGTGGTTCTTTCCGTGACAGTAGTTGCAGTCGAACCCAGAGTCTCCTGCAAGTTTGCTCTCCTTCTTGTCTTCATCCTTTTGAGAAGAGACTTTCGCTTCGTCCTTCACCTTCTCAGAACTGTAACTTCCCGGCCAGTTTCGGTTCTTGTTGACAGGAAATTTTCTTCTTGCAAACTTCTTTGGATTGGTGACCATCATAGCATACTCCTCGCTTGTAAGGTCACACTCAGACATATCAGACTCTTCTTCTTCTTCTTCTGCAATGCTTTTTGCTTTTGAGACAAGGGCCAGCGATCCCACACCAGATACTACTTTCGCTTCTTTGGTTACTACACTTTCATGGGACTTAAGTATTCCCACAAGTTTCGCTAGTGAGTAAGATTTAAACTGTTCATGCGCTTTCACGGTTGAAACCACAGCCATCCATTCTGGTCTCAGACCGTTCATGAAGGTCACCTTCTGCTCGATCAACTTTCTTTCTATTCCATGCTTGATCATCTTACTTAGAAGATGATTGAACCGATCGAAAGTTTGTATGAGTTTTTCTTCTGGTTTCTGTTCGAAAACTCCAAATTCTGACAGAAGCAAGGTTTGAATGGAGTGTTCCAGATCTTCATCAGTTGAATAAAGTTCTTTCAACCTATCCCAGATTTCTTTGGCCGTCGTGCATGATCCAACCAATCGAAAAGTGTCAGATTGCAAGGCGAATCTGATCATTCTCATGGCCTTCACGTTACACAGCAACTTGTCTTTCTCATCCTGTGGCATCTTCTCTACATCCGCCACCAGCTTGTTATATTCCTTTTGGGACTTAACTGTCGTGTTCGTTCCTGAATGAACAAACGGCCCAAGTGTGATAGCTTCCCATATGAGATAGCCATTATCTTCAGATCCAACCACGTCGTCTTCAAAGTGATGCGCCCATACTTCATAGTCTTGAGTGTAGAGTATGGGTATCCTGGTTGTTGATCCAATGCTGTTTGAGATGTTGATGGGATTTGTTTGCGAATCTTCATGAGACATGGTGAGCTGCTAGAATCAAACCTGTAAACTTGGGATTAGGGTTTTATCTGAAACAGAGTTGCCGTCGATACGAAGAAGACGGCTTCTATTTATACGATAAAAGCGGAAACACTAAAGAATTCTGAATACAGAAGGAATGTGTATTGATCACACAGTCTCCTGCTCTGATACCAATTGTTAGAACAAAGTTCTTTTAGGATCGTTAGATTCTATGCAAGCAAACAATTAAGAACGTAATCAAGAACACAGGAATGGCTTTGAATATGTCGAATGATTAATACTTCAACACCTCAGAAGAGCTCGATTAAGAACTTCGACTGTAGAGGTGTTTAGGGTTACAAAACAATGAACGTAATAATCAACACCGTCTAATGCATACATGCATGCATATTTATAGTATAACCCTATCAGATAAACACGGATGGACAGGCCTAATCCGGATACAAAACAAAAAGCCCATGACGCAACACAATTAAACTCAACATCATCAAATCAACCACCTTATCAAAGAAGGAAGATTTGACCACCTTACTGGACAAGTACAAGAACGGGGTCAACTGGACGATTTTTGTCATTAAGGGTCTAAGTCCAACATGGTTCCCACGCAAAAAGAAAGTCAAGTACAAGATAAGTGTTCCATTGAAGGAGGTGGCGAAAAGTTTAGTAAGCTGGAGAGCCCCACATACTTAGATTGATACATATTCAGGGGTCATGTCGAGCCAACGACTTTAAAAAAGGGCGGCTAACCGGGAGGCAACCCGGGGGTATTTTTGTCCTTTCTTTTAAAACTTTTTAGTCTTTGGTAAATTTCAAAATTTTAATGTCCCAAATGGTTATAAACTTGTTTTTGCCTAGAAAATGACTCTCGGGCTCCAAAAATATTTCACGAATAGCTTGGGGAAGATGAAGAGAAGGTTCTCACCACAATTGTTAGACTCTAAGAACGATTCGGTAAATTCTTTCCATATCTTTAATCGTCCACATTTTGCTTAAAATTTCAATTTGTGTGCACTTATGACTGTTTTGGACCTTACCCGACTCGACTACCATCCCGCACCACCTTCTGGTGATTAGGTTGTTCCACCCTCTCCGAGCATCGGGGACGATGCTTATCTTTAAGCTTGGGGAAGGGTAGAGTTGTACATTAGGTTTATCCATGCATTTCATGTTCATATTCATGCATAAAAAAAACTCAAAAAGATTTTAGCCTTCTTATTTTCTTTTTCTTGCATTCTGCATTTTAAAATCTATAAAACCCAAAAATATTTTCTAGTTTTTGCATCCCATTTTCATTCATTGTTTCCAAAAAAAAATTAATACGAGATGATTACAATCTTTACATACAATAGCTCCATGAAGTGAGAAAATGAGAATTCAAATGAAAAAATTTATGAGGCGACCGGATAGTTACCAGAAGTGTAGAATCAGCTGTCATAACTAGGGGGCCCAAACACCGTAATTCGAGACCCCAGCCTTAGATAATAAAAAAATGGCATACTGAAACGTTTTTGTGGGCGGTAATAACAACTTTAGGATGATTTGCTTCTGAATGTTTAAAAAGAATCCTTATCGACAACTCTGAACCCACAGAACACGGACCTATTTGTTGACACGCGTTACCCTCGCGGTAACAGAGAGCTTAAGTATCAGATCCACACAGTCAAGAAGGAAGAAAGGGTACAACTGTCATATTCAGTACCCAAATCAGAATTTCAAGTACTCAAACGAAAAAAATTTCAGAAATTCAAAAGATTGAAGAACTCAAGCTCAAAACGAAGTACAAATCAAAGTTCAATCAAATCAAAAGCCAATTCAAAGTCAAATCTGGCGAATGAAGAACGGTGTGATATGATACTTGTGGCTCTCGAAAAAGTGAAAGCATAGGAGCTGGGCCCCTACGGGTGGGCTCGTTGTTTCAGCGAAAGCTGATTCGCCGTGACGGGTTCTTAAGGATGCGTCGATTCTGATTCTTGGCCATCTAGTCTTAAGGACATGAGATCCGGACTATGTTATTTTCACCCATAAAGCTTAGTAAGGTATAAAGTTTTAATAAAACTATGGTTGGATTATTGGATTACACCGTTTCGTGGTCTTCCTCACTTTAGGAGTCTGTGATAAGTGGAAGGTAGCAGGATGGTCGCCTAGGTATTAATGATTGGAGCCCCATTGATGTAAATTCTGATCGTATATGTCCATATTTATAAAAATAAATAAAAAATATTACTTGTGTTCTTAAACTTTTTCTTTGGTTCATTTTTGTTCCTTAAGTATCTTTTGTACATATGTTTCTTTTTCATGGTCTTCATTGCATGCATTCATTCTTAGCTTTTAGGATCTTTATATCCCCATTTGTTCTATGTTTCTTTTTGCCATCTAGAAATCGTCCTGTTTGTCCAGTTCTTGTTCTTTCTTGAGGACAAGAAAGGTCTAAGCTTGGGGAGGTTTGTTAGATGCAATTTGTGCACCTTTTTTCATACCTTTTAGTCCCATTTCATACATCTATTTAGCATAATTGTTCTTCCTTTTTCTTGCATTTCATCATATTCATGTTAGTCTCTAGAACAACCTTATTTGCACACTTTCATGTCTTTTTCAGGTAAACCGGAGCTTGGAATGCGCTTTGGGAGGTGCCGGGAAGCGTTGGTGAAGATTTCGGGATGATCGGACGAAGAACGGAAAAGTTGGAAAAATCAAGTTTGGATTCGGAGTCAGAGGGGTACACGGGTCGTGTTGGATTTACACTGAAAAGTGAGCACGGGGCGTGTTTGACCAAGAAGAAGCTGTTGACCATGCTGAACACGGGCCGTGTCAGTTTAGTGCAAATCAACACGGGCCGTGTTGACTGCTGAACACGACCCGTGTCAATTTAGCCTATTTTGACACGGGCCGTGTTCGACCCAAAAAATTGTCTTTTGGCAGTTTTTCATATCACGGGAATTGGGTCATTTTTACACACACACAACATATCAGAGCACATTTTGAGAGGGGATTTCGAAGGTTTTTGCAAGGGTTTAATCGTTAATCATTTGGAAACGTTATTTCTAGTATTTGTAAGTTGTAATTGCACTTAGTTTCATCTTTTAGACTTGTGATCTTGTTCTAGCCATGTGTGGCTAGAACCCTAGTTTCTCCAACTTCATGTCTTGACTTCTTAGTTGTGATTTCAATCATATGACTTGATGTTTGCTTTTAATTTCTATCTAGTGAATTTGATTTTGATTTAATCGAATGTTTGATTCTAATTGTGATTCTTATTGGCCATTTGAATTAGGGTTAGGTCATTCAAGTTATCTCTTTTACAAAATCCGTAATTGTTTTGTGAAATTGAACAAGTAACAAGCACTAAACTGATTTTCATTGAATGAATTTAGTGTAAATCTTATTCACACACTCTTACGCTCCCGAGCTTGTGAGGAGTATTGGGTGTTGTTGGGAACATTCACATAAAGTTTAATGCAATCTTTCATTCTAATTCTAAGAGCGTGTTTAGATTAGGTTAGTAAGGTTAGGGTTAATCAAAAAGCTTTTTTTTGGTTAATTAATGTGGTGAATGGGAAGTGTTAGAGCTTGTTAACACTTTCAAGTACCAACTTAGATAGAATTGAGCAAATATCATGTTATCTTGGAACACATTGCTAAGTTGTCATACATGAGGTAGGAGTCCTTACCATTTCTGAATTTAATTCACTCTTTTAGTTTATTACTTGTGTTTTTAATTGTTTGTTTTAATTATTTCATTATAAACCCCCCTCTTTACTGTTAGTGACCATAGTACCTTGCGCAAAGAGGTATAGACCAATTGTCCCGTGTCTCTGTGGATCGACCCTACTTGCCTTGTACTACCTGTTAGTGCAATATAGTAGTGTTATTTTTGAGTATATCGTACCCTAGTATTTGTTGGGTTTGACACGCCTAACAACAACCCCATACTTTGATATGTGCTAACGAGGGAACTTTCCCCGTCCACATCTCATGAGGTGTTTTGGAAACCTTCTTTGTAGGGACAAGATTGAGGATATGGGCGGCTGTCTCTAAGGCATACCCCCATAAGTGAATAAGAAGAGAAGCATGACTCATCATGGAACGAACCATGTCTAACAAGATCCGATTACGCCTCTCAGCCACACCATTCGATTATGGTGTCCTAGGAGGAGTCAATTGTGAAACTATTCCACATTCCTTTAGATAGTCGTTGAACTCGATACTAAGATACTTTCCGCCTCTATCGGATCTAAGCATCTTTATCTTCCTGCCTAATTGATTCTCGACTCTATGTTTAAACTGTTTGAACTTTTCAAAGATTTCCGACTTATGCTTGATTAGGTAGATATAACCATATCTGCTATAATCATCTGCAAAAATCACATAGAATCGATTAGCATCCCTTGTGGACGATCTGAAGGGTCCACATACATTTGTGTGTATGAGATCCAACAAACCTTCACCTCTTTCACAACATCCAGTGAAAGGTGATTTTGTCATCTTCCCCAAAAGAAAAGATTCGCATGTATCATCTGACCTTAGGTCAAATGATTCCAACACTCCATCCTTTTAGAGTTAGGTGATGCGTTTCTTGTTAATGTGTCCAAGACGAAAATGCCACAAGCATGCTTTGTCTACACCATTAGACGAATTAATATGAAAAACATTATTTCCTAAGTTATCAACACATGTCACAGTTTCATACACACCATCACAAGGTAAAGTTTCAAATATAAAAACACCATTCTTATAAGCAGAAATAGAACCATTCACGTCATTCAATGAATATCAAAAACCTTGTCCGAATAAAGCATGAAAAGAAATAATGTTACGTGTCATCTCTGACGAGTAGCAACATTTTATTAAATCTAAACAAACACCGCTACTAAGTACTAGACTAGCAAATCCAATCTTGGTAACAGGAGAATGATAACGTATCCCACCAGGAATACGTCAAACATAACAGAACCGTCAGTTTGATAGACGGTTTGGGCAAAGGATGGTGTATGCCTAACGTTGCGTCCTCGCCCTCACCCTCGCGGTCCCATATTTGTTCCTTGGCACCCAAGCACCAAGGCCAGCATCAAGACAAAATAGTACCAATTGCCTCCCAGTGTAACAGGTGTAGCGCTCAGGACACCGCTCCTGGAAAACCTGCACCAATAGCAAACAACCAATCACGGAGCACGATCTACCAATCGAAGGACATCTATCCGTGTCAAACCTGAAAAGGTAGAAGGTACTATCGGGGATCGAGAGAAAAACCCTTAAACACTTACCTAACACCTTTTCACCTTCTTTCTAAGAGACAAACTGACTTGATCGTCGGAGCTTCGTTCCGGGACTGCCTACCGGACGACGACTGACGATCTTGTTTCGTTGCTATGATTCTCAGGCCCTTCATTTCCATCCCTCAAAGAAACGGATTTAATCCGGAGACATATCACAATAGTTGGCGCCATCTGGACGTGCACCCAGTACGACACAACCCACTTCACAACATCAGGCACCGGAAATGATAGATAAAGGACCGATACGACAGGAAGGTGACGACACTAGCCCGGTTAGACCAATGCAGTCCCTCGACGGAAGCGGTCCGTCGACACTGGAAGGGCATCCGCTCACACAGACACCGACGAAGCCGCCAGTCGGCCCCGCGACGGAGTTCATCGCTAGTCTATGGCGTCCGCCGCCCTTCGCAACGGAACATATGGCCACGACTACCACCACAACGCCTCAAAGAGCGCCGACCACCCAATCACAACAAACATCAAATCGACCACAACCATCAACGCGACAGGTGGGGACCAGCGCCTGGTCCCCTGGCACCATTCTATCAGCCGCACCACCAATGCCTGCAGGTCATCAGTCTTCCCCCCAATGGCCGCCCTGTCGCATATCCTGCTATTTGCACATCAACCACCGTTCAACCCATATTCATACCACTACCAAGGCGTGTACCCTCAAACGCAGCCACAGACCCACAACATTCAAGGCACACCAGCGCAGG
Organism: Lactuca virosa; assembly: GCF_052849685.1. Lineage (NCBI taxonomy): Eukaryota > Viridiplantae > Streptophyta > Magnoliopsida > Asterales > Asteraceae > Lactuca > Lactuca virosa. The sequence continues at coordinate 254,132,023 of NC_136427.1, read as the reverse complement.
GGATGAACTCACACACTACAGGGCCAACGGAATCAAGTTCGCAGTCGAATCAGCCGATGCATGCATACTCCACACAGGCACTGTATATGCCTCAAGCGACCATGTACAACCACGTGTACCATTACGAGAATGGCCAAGGGTACAACAACCCATACCATGTACAGCAGGCGATGGTTAACGGAGCACCCAACTACCCACACATGAACACCCCCATAACAAGTATTAGCTCGACGTTTTGCCAAGAGCTATTACTGTATAAAATACCACATTCTGCCATGATCCCAAACATCCCAAAGTAAAACGACACGACGGATCCTGACGAACACATAGACACCTACGAGTGGACAATGATATCCTTTCGGATGGACAAGATATTTACCTGCACCTACTTCCCAGTCACGCTATCGGGAAATGCTAGCAAATGGTTCAAGGCACTACGTCCGGAAAGTATCTCCAGCTTTGAACAGTTGAGGTATCTTTTCCTCCGTAACTTCATGTAATTGAGGAAAGTCAAAGGAGATGCTAACTCTATCGTGGCATGCAAGCAAAAAGAGGGAGAATCCATCCGAGCATACTATGACCGGTTTACCCTTGCGACCCCGAGCGTCCCCGGTCACGAGGAATTTCTAGTCATGGGCGCCTTCGCCCAGGGGCCACTCCCAGGCCTTTGTCAAGGAAAATGCAAGGAACGGTGTCAAAATCTAGGGATGAGCTCAAATATAGGGTCGAAAAATACCTCAGGCAGATTGAGGGAGAAAAACGCAAACAAGCCAATCTAAAAGCTGTAGTGAACCCCTACCTGAAACAAGAATCAGCTAACACCCACCACCGCCATAACCACAAGGAGCACATCGACGGAAGCCATGATAAACATAGCATACATTCGAGACACTCATCTCATAGATTCCGCCCATTCGTCAAAGACGAGCCTAGGAGCCATAAGTTGTAAGTACACGCGGTAGAAAAACCACTCATCGGACGGAAAAAGAGAAAAGAAAATATTATGATACCACAAGAGAAAAATCCACGACACTGGAGAGTGCGCGGTCCTCAAAAGAGAAGTAGAAGACAAGCAATTGAGTGGAGACTTAACGGAAATCGCAAAGACTCTACGATCAAAGTTCGAAGCCGAGCGGAAAGACGGGAGAACCCGGAAGGAGGCGAACAAACACCCAATAAAAAAGGAGGAAATCTTCGCAATTATAAGGCCCGAGAATAGAGCCAGGCGTCGATTGCCAACCAACGGCATCGACGGCTCACCCGGCGATACTCTCAACATAAGTTTTATCACTGGAGGACCCGTGAGCGCCCGACTGGGACGATATGATCCTTCGGCGACCGGCCCTCTTCCGGCTACAGGCCATCCCATCAACAATACATGGTACAGTAAAGTTCAGAACAACCAGCGGCTCAGCAATAGAAACAGCCCTAAACACACGGGCAAAACCACTTCGGGCGATCGCCGCTTGGGCTACCGCGCACATCCCAAGAAAGCGACGCGAAACAATAATTACCACCCATACGGTCAAGAGCAAAAAAACAAATACCCACACCCAAGACAGGAGGAAAGGATGCCAACCCCCAACATTACCACTCCAGAAACATCGAGGATTGTCAGCACGGACACCAAGCGTGGCTGCATATCACTGAGCATACCCACACGCCTTCTTGCAGCAAGGGAACAGAGCATGGGAAAGGAGGAAACGAGGGAACACACTCACGAAGTCACGAAGCTTAATCGGAAACACAACCAAGGAACCGCCAGTGCCGGAGCAGCGAGGGTAGGAAACTGCCCCAAAAAAGAAGACGTGGACAGGAGACTCACTACAACCGTAAGAGTCCGCAACTGGTAGAGGCTTCCCCCAGGACGACATCTAGTCAATAACGTCGCAAAAAATAGAGCCAGCAACGAAACATTCACGCAGAAGGAGGTAAAACCGCCCAAAGGTGATAACGAGGCAACCAAAGCTGGAGAATGGAGGAAATTGAAAATCGTCTTACGAAAGACGACCATCCCAGAAACAGCCAATCACGGCTCGCACACGAACACGAACGCTAGAGAGCTCGTAGGCACGAGTCGTCGAAGGACACAAACCAAGAAAGACCAAGAAGAAGAATCTGTCCCGATGACGTGGGAGCTCCAGAGCCCAAGCCAGTAGTCTTATCTTAGGGGAATCAAGGGAAGGGGCCAAGTGATCAAAATCCGTAACGGATAATCATTCCCCAACTAGTTTGTCCAAGAGCTAGACCTAGAATAGCAAAAACTATCGGACTCCCGATACTTATCTAACAATGTAGATGTCTCCAAGACACCAAAAAATGCAATGAAAAGACAATTTGAAACAAACGAGTATCGACATACTTTCGTACAAATGGAAAATAACGACGGAATGATCATCCGTGCCACCCAACACAAAAACATTGAGAAAAACACAATCGTAGGCCTCAAGGGCTCATCACTTCTCCATTATAAACATGTTGACGAGGTCAGGAGAGTCGCAGCTCCTGATCACGAAAAGTAAGAAGCCTTAAAGGATCATAACCTTTCCCTTAAAATGCATAATACCTGAGCTCTTAGACCCCGAGGTGAAGATCTCGGTCTTGCTTAGATGACTAGAGTCGGAGTACAACTCCCCTTGACCCAGGGCTTAAAGCAAACCCCCAAAGTGAAGGCTTTTAGCTAGAAAGGACACCTTAACAGAACGAACCAGCCAGAGTTCGCACCTAAAGACTAGTTAAAGCCTCGACTCACAAAGACTGACCTGAGAGCGAGAACTGAGTCCGTCAAAACAGCCACTATGGGCCCCCAAAACTTGTCAAGCAAACGATAACCATGACCGAGACCCTCCAAAGGCCAACACTAACCTCTGGTGAGAATCCAAACTAAGGATGGCCAACACAAACCATCCAAGACAAAAAAAAATGCGATAAACTAAAAAAGTAAACTTAGCACACAAAAAACAAAGAGAACAACTTGTCTAAATCGGACAACCCCCGAGATTTGGAAAAGACCACGCAGGGCCAAGGAAGAAAATTAGACATTGTTTCAAACATTGTTCAACAGACACCATGCAAATACAAATACCGTCTTAAACATCAAACAATAAAAAGGAAAAAAGCCATAACTTACTGAGGGGTGGAGGAACTTCCAGCGTGAGAAGAGCAACCTTCAGGATGACCCTCTTCGGTGTCAGGATCATCGCACAATTGGCGAAGGCCTCCTATGTCCAGCTCACCTAGGCGAAGCTAGGAAGCAAATTCTATCTCCATAAAAGATTTTACAGCAACATGCATCGCCTGAGCATGCTCCACAGTAATGTTTGGTTCCCCAGAGACAAACTTTCCGGCGGCAACCTGCTCTCGAATTGCCTGTTTGCCATTCTCCACACCGGTAGCCAGACATGCCTTTTTTATCCGCTTAACCCCCAACGAAAACTCAGCGCTCTCGACAACCTTATCCACCATCCGGACAATGCCCTTTTGAAGCAACCACCCCAAATCTTCCTCTGCAGGTTTTCTCCTCGCGATCTCCTCCTCTGACCGCTTATTAACACAATCCACCTAGCTGTCCAACACCCTCTTCTCCTCCACTAAAACCTCGATCCATTGAGAAAAGCATTCCACCGACCCATCCAAAGCAGCCACTTTGTCCTCTAAAGACGTTTTCTCCCCTGCTAAAAGATCATAGCGCTTCTCAAACGACCGCTTCTCCCCCTCTAACTCCAGCAACCTCGCTTTAAGTTCATTCCGCTCGACTTTAATCGAAGCAAGCTCATCGGAACTAGAATCGCTCTGATGAAGGCGAGAGGCAGTCGCCACCATGTATGAACCAACCTGTGCAGCTGCATATAAAAGGTTGTTCAAAGATATGAGTTAGAGAGAAGATCCAAAGCCTAGCAGGGCGAAAAGCATGGGAACCCCAATCATATGCCGCCGCGTGCTGGGAAAAACGAGATTCCCGTGTTATCCCCATCCTGGCACATATATGGTTGGCGCTGTCATAGGAGCAGAAGCAGAACCCTCGGCAGTACCCTTGGAACACTTTCGCAAACAACGACTGAGTCAACATCAAAAACACTCCCACCAAAGGCAGCAGTTTCTACTGGCTCCTCTTTAGGTTCACGGGGCAATTCAGTCGCCCCTTCTCTCATCTCATTTAACTGTTTCGGAGCGTCATCATCGGGGATGTCAACCATTACAATGGCCTCCCCTAAAAGCAATTCCACGTTCCGCCTCTTGTGAGGGCGTCGGTCCAAGGAGTTAGCCTCAGCATACTCTGCAAGTGGAAAATCCATCTAGGATAGCCGTCGTTTGGAGGCCGTACGGGTGTTACGCCGATTCAGCCCAGTCGACGCCTCCTCCCCTTCCGTATCAGAAGGCAAAGGGTCCTCATGGGAAACACCACTGACAGAGGCATCAATCAATACCTGACCAACGGGAGAATCAGACCCGGGCAAAGAATCAACAAGAGGGCCGACAAGAGCCAAGGCACGGTCAGGACTGACCGGTGGAGGAAGCATCTCAACCAAGGGCACTTCCCGGTATTGGCAGGTTCCCTAAAAGCGTCCCCTTGGCACCATCTCAAAGGGAAGGATCCTCTCGTGACCTACAAACGAGAAAAAAGCCAACATAGTTCGCAAAACACATAAGAAAACAACAATTTAAGAGGGGCGGGAGGAGAGGTACTTACCGTCCTTCTCAACATAGAGCTGAGGCATCATCCCCCGAGCCCTCCAAGCAGCGCTCATCCTGACTGCAGCTAGCATATGATCATCTCAATCGTCACCATTAATGCAAATGGTCTTCAATGCATGCGCCACAGTGGCACTGGCACCCCACAGTTCTGGTGCTCGATTGGAAAAATTAGTCGAACGAGGATAGCCAAAACCGACAAGGTTGCGATTTACCCAAAGCCACCGGTCTTGCCAATTCTTCTTCAGAGCTTTTTGGTTAATGATAAAGGCATTAACACCTCGCCTTTGGGAAAAAGTCCAAGCACCGGACTGAGTAGAAGAATTGAAGAAAGCTTTGAATGCCCAAAACTATGGCAGAACTCTAAGGATCCGACAGACGAGTTCAAAACCAACAATCTTGTTGACAGCGTTTGGAGTCAAGCCATCCACGTGGAAGCTATACTGGTGCATTATCTCGTCGAAAAATTCCGTCGTTGGCAGCTCGAAGATCAGAATGGGGACTCCAACTTTCCCCTCAAGCGGACGAGAAATTATATCCCCTTTAGAGGGTATTCCACACCATGTTCAGGAAGGAAACCAAACTGCTCTTGAAGATCGTCGAACTCGCTCGGAGAAGGAACGATCTCGGTATTTGTGTAGCGCCCGCAGATTCGGGCTAGTCAATTTAGAGACGATAAGCGTCAAAAATGACTTTTTTGATAGAGGATTATTTAGAATAAATAATCTTAACTAAGTTGTATTATATGTTACAAGGTTTCCGTACATATAAAGAACGCTAAAATCCGAGTTATAACGAAGAAGTTATGACCTGTCGAAGTTTCGCGACAAAACCGGCACGACACCGGGAATCGTAAAAAGTGAGTTTATGATAGAATACTTTTTAGCCTTAGGGTTCTAAATGAAAGTTGTAGAGTACATCTCCACCTTCGTGTGGATATAAAGAACGTCAAAAACGGAGCTCGTATGCAAAAGTTATGGCCTTCCGAAGATGTAGCTGTCTGAGAGCATGACATGTGTCAGAAACCCTAATCTGACTGAACTCACGACGTGAGCATAAAAACTCACGACGTGAGGAGTCAAATTGCCACATTTCGGACCTAGAATGTGCGTGACGAGGCTACGAAGGGATAAGATCTAAGCTCACGATGTGAGCAATGATATCTCACGACGTGAGGAGTCATATGGCCACATTCCGAAGCTAGAGACGCAAATGGCAAGTCTACGAGGTGAGCAGGCTTGGCTCACGACGTGAGTTTTATAAACTCACGACGTGAGAGTCCAAAAACTTGCTATAAATAGCAGGTTCGACCTCAGCCAATCTCACACCTAAAACTCTTCTTTCTCTCTCGTTTGCTGAAGGCGTTTCGCATCTCGAGCCCGACGATCACGAACCGTTGACTGTTTTTAGTTAGATTCTATCAACTCACGCTATTAAGGTGAGTGCATATTACTTTTATCTTACATATATATATATGAAGTATTTTATATAAAATTACATGCTATGTGTGTATATTATCTGAATACTTGTTGTCTATGCTGGATGATCGATTTTATATACGTTTTTAATGATTTAAACTGTATATGTATTTTATATCTACAAATATGTTGGGGTAAAACATGGGTAGATAAAATAGTCGGTGTGTGATGAAAAATGAGTTGGAAGATGAGATGAAAGGCGTATAGATCATGAGATGAGGGTGAGAGGTGAAAAGTGAGAAAAGCCTTTACCCAAACGTTGACCCCGTCATCTAGCAGAGTATGGATGACAACCACAGACTATTCTAGACAGTCCAGTGGAACACTAGCATGCTCGCAACTTGTAGGTGTTGTGAACGACGTGTTCACCCGGTGTACTCTAAAAACCCATTGACATGTATTTCGGGTGGATTGCCGAAAATAATATTGTCGATAAATGAGCTATGGACTTAGCACCCGTTGGATGAACCCTGGCAACTATTGATTTAGTGCATGTTGTCTAAACCCTGGCGACGATGTACTTCGTGCCTATTCCTTAGGAAAATTTCTTAGGAATGAGTGGTAGATAATTCTAAGGGTAGATCCTTAAGAGTAAAAGAAGATAATGGGGATGGGTAATTGGGTTGATTGTTTGATGATTAAATATAATAATTATATTATTGTGGGTTGAAAACCCTATGTGCTCACCAGGTTTCCCAACCTGACCCACTCAAGCTTATTTGTATCACAGGTGTCGATATGAAGCTACTTTACACTGAGAGATTTAAAAGAGATGTAGATCACTAGTGTAAATAAATGTAAGTTCTGTTTATGCTTATGTTTCTGTATTGACGACGACATCCCAAATGTTTTAAATGAATAAAATACATTTCTTTGGAAATGCTTTGATAAAGTATTTATCATGTATTTTCTGGGAACAAATTCCGTAACATTTTTATTAAAAGGGTACTCTGATTTTTATAAAGCATAAACAAAATCAGTCTTTTCTGGTCGTGAAAATGGGGATGTCACAATTTGGGCTAGCCGTTGTTCATCGAAAAAAATCAGAAACAAAGAGAAAGAGGAAAAGAAGTAGCAAAAGTGAGAAGAAGCAAAAAATAAAAGGGGAGCTGACACAAATGGGGAAAGATTTAAATGCAGGTGGGAAGTTCAAGCGGTTATGATGATGAAAACCGACTGTGCAGACGCCTCCGTCACGTCAGTAGTTGTCAAAGAGCCATCCCCACCAAATGTGTGTCTAGATCTAAGCTAGAACAACTCAGCTACCCTAAGCAAACGCTGGCGTCTACTAGCCTAGGGGACTTGATAGCGTATCCCACCAGGAATACGTCAAACATAACGGAACCGTCAGTCTGATAGATGGTTTGGGCAAAGGACGGTGTATGCCTAACACCGTGTCCTCGCCCTCTCCCTCGCCCTCGCGATCTCGTATTCGTTCCTTGGCACCCAAGTGCCAAGGCCATTGTCAAGATAAAATAGTACCAATCGCCTCCCAGAGCGATAGGTGTAGCGCTCAGGACGCTGCTCCTGGCAAACCTGCACCATTAGCAAACAACCACTCGCGGAGCACGATTTACCAATCGAAGGCCATCTATCCTTGCCAAACCTAAAAAGGTAGAAGGTACTGTCGGGGATCTGTCCCCCTGACCACAGGTATAAAACGGTCCCTTCTCCTCCAAGAGAAGGGATCAAGAGAAAAACCCTTAAACACTTTCCTAACACTTTTTCACCTTCTCTCTAAGAGAAAATTTGACTTGATCGTCGGAGCTTTGTTGCGGGACTGCCTCCCGGACGATGACTGACGATCTTGTTTTCTTTGCTGTGACTCTCAGGCCCTCATTTCTATCCCTCAAAGAGATAGAGTTAAGCCGGAGACATATCACAACATAGAAGATCGCCTATTCCCCATGATCAGGTTCATTCTTCTGTGCTCCACGTCCTCACTTTCTCTTAGCCCCTGCAAATCAAAACAAATGTGAAATCCACATCCTGTATCAAAGACCCAAGAATGAGAAGATGATGAGTTATTAGATTAAATAGTTTATATACCTGTAGAAGATGGCTTCACCTTGCCATCTTGATATCTTGCAGATACTTTGGGCAGCTTTGTTTCCAATGCCCCTTATCAGTGCAATAAAAGCAAGTGGCCTCTTTGGGATCGGAAGTGTGAGGAATGTCAGAACTGGGCTTTACTTTGGTTCCATTACTTGACGACCCAGCATGAGATTTTCCTTTCTAGTTATGTTTAGGAGGACCTTTCCTCTTCTACCCCTTTCCCTGTCCAACAGACAGAATGGGAGAACTAGCAGGAGTGGAGTCTAAACCTTTTCCCTTCATTCCTCCTTCAGCTGTCTGTAGTAGGTTGTGCAATTGAGCCAAGGTGGTCTCAATGTTGTTCAAATGATAGGTCAGGATGAATTGATCATAACAACTTGGTGAGGAGTTTAGGACTATACAAATAGCCAAATCCTCATAAAAGTGCACATTTAGCCTAACAAGGCGCTCCACGTATCGTTGCATTCTCTTTACGAGGCCACAGACAGATTCTCCCTCTTTCATCTTGCATGCCATGAGGCCTTTGACCACTTCATACTTTTCTTGACGATCTCGCTTGTGGAACTTTTCCACAAGGTCCTTGTTCATCTCATACGGCCAATAGTCTTCAGTAAATCTCTGCAGCTCAGGGGTCATAGTAGCGACCATGATGCAAGAAAATTTTGTCGCATCATCATAGTGTTTCTTGTAGAAGGCTAGTTCTTCAGGAGTGGCCTTTTCTTCCTAGATTTCATTAAGTTCCTTCTCAAGGACATATTCATTGTTCTCGAAACGAAGGGCCATCTTTATGTTGCGCATCCAGTCATTATAATTGATGCCATCCAATGTCACCTTTGAGAAGCTCGACAACAATGGGAAGTTATGGTGGTTGGAGGAAGAGGAAGCAGAAGCATCAGCTGGAGTAGACATATATAAAAAGAAGGTAGTTTTAGTTAGACAAGAATAATCCTTAATATACTAACCCAAAATAAAATATTAAGGCTAGAACCCAAATATATAATTCACAACCTAGAAAAGGGATGTCGTAATCTAATTGTAAATTTTATAAAGGTAGGTAAATGACGATTTACCAATTCCACCAGAAAAAAATGAAATTAAGTGAAATTCCTAGGTCTTTTTAGATTCACTGAAACTATTCAATGGCATGTTTAATCTCATATTATGCTCTTCTCTTTGTGACTGGGATACTGATGATCACAAACAAGATGTGAATAACCATGAAAATGTGCTTGGCAACCTCATGTCATTTATCATCCCAATCGATGTGTTGGTAAACCACACACGCTCCATCAACAATGATAATTTATGAGATACCCATTACAACTCTTTATTAGTCCTTATTAGTGTGTTGGTTAACCACGTACCCTCCACTAACGACTTATAAAGTGTAATGTGCAATTTCATGGGTTAGCATACTAATTCACATTTTTCCTAAAGTAACTAGATTTGGGATTTTAAATAAAATATTCTAGTACTTTTTAATAGCATTATACTTTTAATGAGAATTAGTTGTCCTATCAAATCTGTTCTGCTAACAACCATCCACTAATCAAGGAAGCGGTGTGTGAGAGTGGACACCCATTCAACTACCATTTTATATGCAATTTCCTTATACCTCCCTTATAATGTGTATTTTAAACTTTTCAAAATACAAGGTTTATTTAATTTTAAAATTTCAAAAATTAATAATCAATTTATCTAAATTTAACATAAACCAAAAAATTGATTTAACATTTATCTATTAATTAACAATTAATTAAATGAATTGAATCAGATAAAGATTAACTAATTAAATTAATCAAATAATTTAATCCTAATCCTAACCCTCTTATTTTCGAAAATTAGGGTGTAGGAGTTATCCAATTTTGTAATTATCCATTTTAATCAAATTAAACTAACAATTATCTAAAATAGGAAACCCTAACAACCTTGCATTTTTCGAAAACTTGGGGAGGAAGGCTAGGGTTTCAAAATCCTAACCCTAAATTTTGAAATTAAGGAAAGGGGCTAGGGTTTCGAAAAACCCTAACCCTAGTCGAAATTCTTGCCTTGTAGGGTTTAGTTTCTATAAACCCTAATAGATCTAATTCTACTATTATTGCTATTCAATTGAAAACACACCAAATGCTTTTATACCACTGATAGGATTTAGGTAAAACAAATAAACTTAAAACCCTTAAGTTCACATGCAATCTACAGATCTATGTTTTCACTATTAAACCTATAACTAAGAATATCAAGTAATAAACCCTAGAAACCCTAGGTTATTTTCGAAAATCATAAAGGGAGGATTACATACCTTATTGTTATTAACTAAATAACAAGAATCCTTTAGTTCTAGATCTCTTGGAAGCAAGCACCACAATTGACGTGCCTCTAATGGTTCACACCCAAGCTAGCAAGAAGGAGGCTTAAGAGAGGGGAGAGATGAGAGAAGAATTTTGGCTATCCCTTGAGGAGATGGAGTGGCCAAAATTAGGAGGCCTTAGGATCTTTATATAGTGGTACAAGGAAACCCTAGATAACCCTGATTTGAATGTTAAATTAATATTTTAAATCTGATATTTATCTCATTCCTTATTTATTCATATGAGATATTCTAGAAACCCTAGAATATCCCCTCAAAACCCTCCACCACCTATGGTGGAAGGTTCTTGAGCCTTTTGTTCAACTATTGAACAATTGCACTTTAGACCCTACACTTTGAATTAATTCAATAAATCTCAAAATTAATTCTAATTAATTTATGATCAATTATTAATTAAATAATAGTTTTTCTAATTAATATATTGTTTTCATAATATATTAATAAACTACATATTTCAATTTATTAATCATATAATAAATTGATCTCTATCTCTCGCTCTAAAAATCATCATATCCAATTGCTAGGTTTGAGGGCAGCCCAAAAGGACTGTGCTACTATCAATTCAAGTATATACCAGTTATAGTTATGGGCTGAGACACATAATCCAACAGTACTTTGGGGAACTCACTAAGCTTTGTGCTTACAGTTTATGTTTATGGTTTCAGGTACTCCCGATTCGAAAGGGAAGGGACTGACATTTTGGCACAACATCCTCCCCTCATGATTTCTACAATTTGAATAATTATACTCTGATGTTTTGAATATTATGATTTGGTGTTGGATTTTGAAACAATTGATGAATAATTTGATAGACTTCCAATGAAAAATTGTATTACTGTTTTTGGGTTGTTACAATTTAGGAAAAATAATCTAAATAAAATCCATAGTATTCATAAAAGCGAACTCGTACATATACGGAACATCAAAATATGACTTCATAAGAAGAAGTTATGATTTTTTGAAGTATTCAGCGCAACTGTGTTAGCACAGAAACCGAAATTCAAATCGGTCGATTGTTAGGAAAAACAATTTAAACGAGGGTCAAAGATATCATCAATACCTATCCGTCGATATAAAAACGGTCGAGAACGGATGTCGCATGGAAGAGTTATGATTTTTATACGGACTTTAACAGTCAAAGCCTATAAAAATATAACTTTAAAAATAAAGTGAGAATTAGCCAATGAAGTCTAAATGAAAGCTGCAGATCTCGTCGATAGCTACACATGGATATACATAACGTCGAAAACGAAGCTCGTATGAAAAACTTATAGAATTTTCAAAATGTATGTTTTGCGAAGCACGTGGAGCGTGCACACGGGGCGCTTCTAGAAGGTGGGATGCAGACCACCAGAATTGAGACACGTGTCACAAAGCTGAAGGAGCAACGCAGTTGGAGCGCACGGCGCACACAAATAGCGCGTGGCGCACATCGTCAAAAACCTGCTATAAATAGAGGCTCGCCCCTCATTCACCCCACACACCATTCAAAACAATTCTATCTGAAAACTTCTTCCTTGAGTCCGAAATATCTTTAGTATTTAGTAGTTTTAGCGGAACTGTGAGTCGTCAGAGATTCCAGCAAACAAAAGTGTTTGGGTCGGAGTTCTGCCAGTGCAATCTCCCAGTTTTCGCTATAAAATCTCTGTAAGTTAAGCTACACTCATATCTCTTTCAAGTGTAACTTATCTTTATGTTCATAGTCGTTATTATGAACCTATAAATAAGATTTAGCAGTGATTCCAACTCATTATACTGATTGATTTACTTACGAGAATGATGTCTATGATGGACTTAGTGATGGGTTTCGAGCAATACATCAATCCTATGGTGTACATGCAAACCCTAATATCTTTGGATCTAGTTTGTCTAATGAACATGCAATTGATAATCCAAAGCCATAAACCCTAGACCTTGTTGGGTTTTGAGCATTCTAACACTTCCTAAGTGTACATGCAACCCTATTAAACCTTGGATCTGTGTTTGTCTAAGATGCATGCAAAATATTATTTTCCAAGGTTTATAACCTATCTAGCATGGCATGGGGTACTTTTAACCATAAAAGAACTAGATGAATTACATACCTTTTGTTGATTGTTGATTCCTTGGAGTTTGAGAGCCAAGCACCAATAATGTGAATGCCTCAAATGGAAATCACAAATCACCACAAACTTGGAAAATGTATGAGAGAGTATACTAACTCTTGATTTTGGCCACCACACTTACACACACATTAGTGTTTTTTCATGCAACATAAGCTTGTTTATATAGTGTACATGGTTAGGGTGAAACCCTAATAACCTATGTCTTTTCCTCTTCCAAGGATCCATGGGTAAAAGCTCCATGGATCATCCATGGACTTCCATATAAGCTTAGCCCATTCCCAAATGAGTGTTAGCCCACACTATATAAATATAATAGCCCATGATTTAATTAGTCTTCCTTTTAATCACTAAATTAATTCATAATTAATTCAAGATTAAAACTAATTAAGTAACATGACTTTATATTAATATATTATAACTTATAATATATTAATAAATCGTAAGTATACAACTCTCATAAAATTATCCATAACTAGTTCGGGTGAAGTGCAACCCAAATGGACCATGCCGGGTCGGGTCAAGTATATACCAAATAAGTTATGGACTTAGACACCTTATCCAACAGACTCCCACTTGGATAAGTCTAATAACTGTATTTGCCTATATTACTTCAGGAACCAACCGGCAATCGTAGCTCTCGAAAACTCTTGTGAACTATGAAGCGCCATTTTAGATAAGTGATCATATAATCCTCTGCTCTCATGATATCAGCCGGACAAATACATGGAACAATGTCTTACTTATTGTCTAGCAGTTGTTTCTCGATTTCCGATTTGTTTGACAAAGAACTTAACTGAACACATCAATTTAGTTCTGACCGGGCCCGGTACATGGGTCAACACAAAATCATCGAGGGGCCCAGATATCGCTTCTATTTCTAGAAGGAACAGATAAACTTCGACTCATATGCTTGTTCTACTACTTATTGAATTGCACACAAAGGCACGTTTTATAACATCAAGTTACTGATGCGTTTACGTGCAATCAATGCACAACCAACTCATAGGTAACAACTCATATCTCTAGGTTTGAAGACTTATATGATATTATCGTCTCACGATCACTCGAGATAAATTCCATGAAGTGATACAAGTGAGCGTGGGTTTATTCCAATACTCATAACTTATGAGTACTCATGAATGTTGTAGCAACCATTGCTATGGCTAAACACCTTTAGTCATCTACAATCATAATTCATGACAGTCTTGATTCATACCTACTTCCGACATATGACCGACTGTGGAGAGTTTGAATAAATTAATTATTCTGGAAGTCAAAACATGCAAAACTGAAACAATAGTAAATAATTGACAATGATAGCAACACTTTACTCATAAATAAATCACAAATTTTATTCATCATCAAACGTCGATTACATTTTACAAGTTTCAAAAAAGGCTATCTAATCTGTAAAACTAATATCGTCCCTCAGCCCGATGCGCCTCGCATGCTGCAAATGCTTCACCCTCGTCAGTCCCTTCGTAAGGGGATCTGCAGGGTTCTCATCTGGCGATACCCTCTTTGCCACGAGGAGTCCCTCTTCTATCTTGTGTCTTATGAAGTGATATTTTCTGTCAATGTGTCGGGATCTGCCATGATCTCTTGGTTCCTTGGCTAAGGCAACCGCACTATTGCTGTCACAGAAAATCTCCATAGGCTCCTTAATAGTTGGTACAACTCCAAGGTCTCCGATGAAGTTCCTCAGCCATATCGCCTCCTTTGCCGCTTCACTCTCTGCTATGTACTCTGATTCACAAGTCGAATCAGCTACAGTCTCCTGTTTGGAACTCTTCCAAGTGATTGCCCCTCCATTTAAGGTAAAGACCCAGCCCGACTGAGAGCGGAAGTTATCCCTATCAGTCTGAAAGCTAGCATCACTATACCCTACTACTCTCAAGTCATCACTCCCACCAAGGGTAAGGATCCAATCCTTAGTCCTCCGCAGGTACTTGAGAATATTCTTTACCGCAGTCCAATGAGCCTTGTCAGGGTTCCCTTGATATCTGCTGACCATGCTCAAAGCGAAGGCCACATCAGGACGGGTACAAGTCATAGCATACATGATCGAACCAATAGCGGAAGCATAAGGTAATCGACTCATCTCAGCTATCTCATCTTCTGTACTCGGGCTCTGAGCCTTGCTCAGTTTGGCATTGCTTTGGATCGGTAATTCTCCTTTCTTGGAATTCTGCATGTTGAACCTTTTCAACACCTTATCCAAGTAGATACTCTAACTAAGTCCAATTAGTCTTTTACTCCTTTCTCTTAATATCCTTATCCCTAGGATATAGGTAGCTTCTCCAAGGTCCTTCGTAGCAAAGCACTTCCCAAGCCAGGACTTAACCTCCTGCAAGGTTGGGATGTCATTTCCTATGAGTAGTATGTCATCCACATACAGTACCAAAAAGCTAACTATACTCCCACTAGCTCTGACATACACGCAGGACTCATCTTCACTTCTTGAGAAACCAAACTCTTTGACCTTCTCATCGAAGCAAAGATTCCAACTTCGAGATGCTTGTTTCAATCCATAAATGGATTTCTCAAGCTTGCACACTCTATTGGGGTACTCTGCACTGACAAAACCTTCTGGCTGATTCATGTAAACATCCTCAGCCAACTTTCCGTTAAGGAAAGCGGTTTTGACATCCATTTGCCATATTTCATAATCATGAAATGCAGCAATGGCTAGCATAACCCTAATAGACTTAATCTTTGCTACTGGTGAAAAGGTTTCATCATAATCAATTCCCTGAGTCTGAGTAAACCCCTTCGCAACCAGTCGAGCCTTATAAGTGTGCACCTTCCCATCCATGTCGGTCTTCTTCTTGAAGATCCATTTGCACCCGACTGTCTTACGGCCTGGTACATTGTCAACCAAGTTCCAAACTTGATTGTCATACATGGACTGTATCTCGCTGTCCATAGCCTCCTTCCATTTAGCAGACTCTGGGCCTGCCATGGCTTCCTTAACACTGTTAGGTTCATCCAGATTTACCAGTTTACTGTCACTGATAAATGTATCACCTTCTGTAGTAATATGAAATCCATAATAAAACTCAGGTGTGTTCCTAACCCTTGTGGAACGCCTCGGAAGTATAGACTCGTCAGCTGGATCAACAGGAATTTCCTCCTCAAGTTGATTGCTAGTGTCTGAGGTTCCTTCACCAATTGAGTCTTGAATTTCTTCAAGGTCAATTTGCCTCCCACTGTCTCCTTGGCTTATAAATTCTCTCTCTCGAAAGACCCCTCTCCTAGCCACAAAGACCACATTCTTACTGGGTCTGTAGAAGAGGTAACCAAAGGATTTTTGTGGGTAGCCGATGAAAATACACCTTTCACTTCGAGGTTCGAGCTTGTCATGAGTTTCGCGCCTCACGAAAGCCTCGCAACCCCAAATCTTGATATGGTCCAAATTGGGAACTTTCCCAGTCCACATCTCATGAGGTGTTTTGGCAACCTTCTTTGTAGGGACTAGATTAAGGATGTGGGCGGCAGTCTCTAAGGCATACCCCCAAAAAGAGATTGGTAGCGAAGCTCGACTCATCATAGAGCGAACCATGTCCAACAAAGTTCGATTGCGCCTCTCAGCTACACCATTCAGCTGTGGTGTCCTGGGAGGTGTCAATTGTGAGACAATCCCACACTCCTTAAGATAGTCGAGGAACTCAGTACTAAGATACTCACCACCTCGATCGGATCGAAGCATCTTAATGTTCCTGCCCAATTGATTTTCTACTTCCTGTTTAAACTCTTTAAACCTTTCAAAAGTTTCTGACTTATGTTTGATTAAGTAGACATAACCATATCTACTAAAATCATCAATAAAAGTCACATAATAGCGATTAGCATCCCTTGTGGCGGTTTTGAATGGTCCACATACATCAGTATGTATAAGGTCCAACAAACCCTCACCCCTTGCACAAGTACCAGTGAAGGGTGATTTTGTCATTTTTCCAAGTAGACAAGACTCACAACTATCATCCGACTTGAGGTCGAATGACTCCAAGACTCCATCCTTTTGGAGCTGGCCTATGCGTTTCTTGCTTACATGTCCAAGACGACAATGCCACAAAGATGCTTTATCCAAGCTAGTAGAAGAATCAATACATAATACATTATTTCCTAAATTATCTACAACCGATACAGCTTCATACACACCATCACAAGGTAATGCTTTAAAATAAAGAACATTATTAAAGAAAGCATTAATACTACCAACTTCATTATCAAATGAAAAGGTAAAACCTTGTTTGTACAAAGCATGAAAGGAAATAATATTCCTCGCCATTTCAGACGAGTACACACATTTATTCAAATCTAACTTTAACCCACTATCTAGCAACAAAGTATAAACTCCAATCTTGGTAACAGGTGCAACCTTCTTGTTCCCCATGATTAAGTTTATCTTTCCGTGCTCCACATCCTCACTTCTTCTTAGGCCCTGCAAGTCACAACAGATGTGAATACCACAACCTGTATCAAGAACCCAAGAATTAGAATATGGTGAGTTATTAGACAATATAGTGTAAATACCTGCATGGGATGGTTTCACTTTCCCATCCTTGACATCCTGCAAGTACTTTGGGCAGTTTCGCTTCCAGTGCCCCTTATTTTGACAGTAGAAGCATTCAGCATCCTTAGGGATGGCAGAAGGAGTGATAGAACCACCTTTGGTTCCAGATGAGGAACCTTCAAGGGACTTTCCCTTGGTACCCTTCGAAGGGTGCTTCCTCTTTTTCCCTTTGCCTTGCCCGATAGCCAAAACAGGGGTAGTAGTAGGAGTAGGAGTAGCAGCCGACTTACTCTTAAGACCACTTTCGGCAGTCTTCAGAAGTCCTTGAAACTTACTGAGTGTGACTTCCTCCTTGTTCATGTGGTATGTCATACGAAATTGATCATAACACGATGGCAAGGAGTGCAAAATGATATCAATTGCCAACTCCTCAGGGAAGTTCACATTCAGTTTCATTAGACGGTCCACATACCTTTGCATTTTCTGCATGTGACTCGTGATTGGTTCGCTATCCTTCATACGGGTAGTGATCATGGAGGAGATTATTTCATACCGCTCTTGACGAGCACTCTGATGGTACCTTTCCATCAGATCCTGATGCATCTCAAAAGGGTAATAGTCCTCATAGGACTTTTGGAGTTCAGCTGTCATGGTGGCCATCATGATGCATGTCACCTTGGTGGCATCTCTTTCATGTGCCTGATACTCAGCGACCTCCTCAGGAGTAGCAGTGGACTCATCAAGCTCCTTTAGCTCCTTATCGAGGACATATTCCTTGTCCTCGTAACGAGTAACCATCCTGATGTTCCGGATCCAATCCATGAAGTTGGAACCATCAAAGATGACCCTCCCACAAAGGTTCATGAGGGAAAAGGAGCCAGTAGGGTTAGAGCCCGAAGCTTTGTTGTTGGAAGACATCTGAAAAGAAGAAAACAAGTTTAGATTAGAAATATCGAATCCTTAATAATACACCCAAATGTAATATTAAGGCTAGGATCCAACACAATATATTATAACTTAGAAGAGGGATGCCGTAATCTAAGCTATAATATATTTGAAGGTAGGTGAATGACGAGTCACCAATTTCCACCGTGAAAACGAAATGAATTATTAGGTTTAATTGGTTTTGAAATTCCTAGATTCCTTTGAGATTCATTGAACTTTTCAATGGCATGTTTCAATCTCGATTGTGCCCTTCAAGTTTTGTGACTGGGATGCCGAGGATCACAAAACAAGGTGTGAATAACCATGCAAATTCACTTGGTACCCTTAATATTATCACCTAATCAATGTGCCGGTTAACCACACACGCTCCACCGATCTATGATAAACATTAAGTCACCCTTCGTGATCCTTACTAGTCCAAGTTAGTGTGCCGGTTAACCACACACGCTCCACCAACGACTTGGTAAGGTACAAAGTGTGAATTTCATGGGTTAGCACCATATTCACATTTTCCTAAAGTAACTAAGATTGGGAATTTATAAAAGGTTTAGTTACTTTATAATATTCATCATACTTTTAATGAGAATTTATAAGTCCTTGTCCTACCCGTTCGGCTAACGACCCTCCACCAGTCAAGCAAGCGGTGGGTGAGAGTGGACACCCATTAAGTTGCCATTTTATAGGCAACAACCTTATACCCACCTTATAGACTGGCTTCGTGAATGAGGCGTACTAGTGGTAAGACGACTTTGATCTTATACATATATATAATAATTAACCATTAATGTTATAAATAGTATAAGGGTTGAATTTTAACTTTTAAAACTCTAAGGGTTTGGAATTAAAGTATATTAAAGTGTGTGTAACTTTACAAATTCCAAAACTTGAGGACAAGTTTTGAAACTATTCAAAACTTTTCATTTCATAACTTATGAATTAAAGGTTCATAAAAATGAAGACTCTTCATTTCCATGTAACTTATGTGTTTTAAGTGTGTGTTTAAAAGAAGTGACCTTTGGATATCCATAACTTGAGGACAAATTATGGACTCCATTAAAACACATAAATGATCAAGAATTAATCCTAAACAATTCAGCAAATAATTCCTATCATCTTCTAAATTCATAAGAACATGAACATGATCATCAAAGTTTCAAGAATTATATGAACACATACAAAGCATGAAATTTTGATATAAGCTATTGTAAATGGATTAGAACAACCATTACACCAACTAAAACAAGTTTTAAAACACCAAAACAGTTTAGGGTAATGTTTCTAGTCCATTTCCAGCAGCAAAAGTCGAAAATCTGCATTCTGAGGCTCCTACTCGCCGAGTGCACGAACCTACTCGGCGAGTAGGATGAGTTTACACATGAACTCGGCGAGTCCCCCCATGGACTCGGCGAGTTCATCAGTCAGACAGCAAAAAATCGACTTTTTATCACTATTTTGCATCAAGTATCAAACAAACAAGCCTAGGCTCTGATACCACTGTTGGGTTTTGAGCATTCTAACACTTCCTAAGTGTACATGCAACCCTATTAAACCTTGGATCTATGTTTGTCTAAGATGCATGCAAAATATTATTTTCCAAGGTTTATAACCTATCTAGCATGGCATGGGGTACTTTTAACCATAAAAGAACTAGATGAATTACATACCTTTTGTTGATTGTTGATTACTTGGAGTTTGAGAGCCAAGCACCAATAATGTGAATGCCTCAAATGGAAATCACAAATCACCACAAACTTGGAAAATGTATGAGAGAGTATACTAACTCTTGATTTTGGCCACCACACTTACACACACATTAGTGTTTTTTCATGCAACATAAGCTTGTTTATATAGTGTACATGGTTAGGGTGAAACCCTAATAACCCATGTCTTTTCCTCTTCCAAGGATCCATGGGTAAAAGCTCCATGGATCATCCATGGACTTCCATATAAGCTTAGCCCATTCCCAAATGAGTGTTAGCCCACACTATATAAATATAATAGCCCATGATTTAATTAGTCTTCCTTTTAATCACTAAATTAATTCATAATTAATTCAAGATTAAAACTAATTAAGTAACATGACTTTATATTAATATATTATAACTTATAATATATTAATAAATCGTAAGTATACAACTCTCATAAAATTATCCATAACTAGTTCGGGTGAAGTGCAACCCAAATGGACCATGCCGGGTCGGGTCAAGTATATACCAAATAAGTTATGGACTTAGACACCTTATCCAACAGATCTATCATATAAGAACTGAAATAAGGGTTTAGTAATTACCTTTGATTGTTATATAGTAATAACAATCAATTCCTTGCATTGATTGGCTTCAGAAAGCTTAGTGCCTCAAGTGTTGCACCTCTAATGGATTCACAAACACCACTAAGCAACTTGGATGAAGAGGGAGGAGAGAGGAGGCACCAAAAACGGCTGGAAACCCTAAAGGAAGTATTCACCACGTTTTTGGGGCATAGGGGTCCTTTGTATACATGTAGGCTATTAGGGTTTACAACTAGGAAACCCTAATCTGACTGCTTAAGCCCTAAGCAGCCCATGGACTCCTTTAACATATCCCTTGGACGAATTCCTTATGGGCTTTCCATAGAATTCGTCCAACCTATATTATTTAGGTAATCCATAGCCCAATTGCAATTATCTTATAATTAAAAATCCAGTCCCCTAAGTTTAATTAATCTCTTTTAGTCACAAAATTAATTCTTAATTAATTCTTGACTAACAATATGATTTCTCCTTCAATATATTATTCTTATAATATATTAATAAATCATAATTAAACCTTTCTCTCCTTAATTCATCCTACATATTGCTATGGTGAAGGCAACCCAAAAGGACCATGCTCATAATCGGGTCAAGTACATACCAAAATAGTTATGGACTTAGACACTAATACAACAGTCTCCCACTTGGATAAGTCTAATAACTATTTTGTATAACTTCAGAACCTGATCAGCAATCGTAGCTTTCAAAAGCCGCTGTCAACTCTGATCTTATCAGATACGCGTGTCATTTAGATAAGGGATTATATATTCCTCCATTCTACAAGATATCGTATAGACATGAGACATGGATTTAAATCATTCTCTCTGTCTATGTATTGTTTCCCGACATCTAAATTTTGACGACTGACAACAGACTACAATTGAACACATCAACTTAGTCCCGGCTTGGCCAAGCGCCTAGGGTGTCATCACTAAATCATCGAGGGGCCCACAGATATCACTTTTATCCCACTTTGGGTAAAAGGAATGGATAAACTTCGACTCAAATGCTTGCTTGCACCTACTAATCGAATTACACACAACAATAAGTTTTATAACACCAAGTTACTGGTGCGTTTACTTATCATCAATGTGCAACCGACCAGCAAATAACAACTCACACGTCTCAGTTTGAAGAATATACAATGTTATCGTCTCACTAATCACCCGTGATAAATCCATGAAGTGACTCAAGTGAGCGTGGGTTTAATCCAATACTTTAATCTTATCAAAGCACTCATGAACTCTACAGCAAACTTGTGCTATGTCTAAACACTTTAGACAATCTACAGACAAATTTATGACAGTCTTCCTTCATACTTACTTCCAACGTATGACCGACTGTGGAGGTTTGAATAACCCAGTTATTCTGGAAGTCAAAACATGCAAAGTGAAACGCAATAATAATATTAATCCTATATGGCCCCAAAACTTTTGAGCGTAAATAAAAAACACTTTTATTTAAATACCATATTGATTACTCATTATTCATTGCTTACTGTATCAGAAAATCAACTTATTACTTGAATTACAACAATAATTGTCCAATGCTCCAAGCATGCACACTTTGTTTCCTATGGTCCATGCTTTCTGAAATAGATCAATTGAAAACTTTTCCAATGATGCTCATTTCACAATTCCTAATCCTCATCGTTAGTGTAAGAACACAAGGTTCTTGCCACTACTAGAATATGTTAGATTCTAATATTTTATGCAACGATCCTTTCGCAAAGTCATAGCACAAAAGTCACCAAGACCCGGCTAATGAAATTACAAGGTATTCTATCGGAAATTGTTACAAGACAATTCCATAGACGTGAAGTCTCACATTCAAAGTACATTCCTTTGAACATCCTTCTCGCATAAAAGTTTCTAATCTAGACATATTTCTTAATATCCAACTCCCATTAATGGAAACATTTCCATATTTGCCATATGACAACTCATTCTTAATAGAATCTTATCTATTCATAATAATGTCAATATAGTCCATCCAGTACTATACTTCTAACTACTCACAAGCGACAAATCCTCAGTGAACCTCAGATCGTCCTTTGATAGTTGTTTAATTATTTTAGTCAAAACCGATTCTAGTCCCTTTTTCCCTCTTAATGCCCTAGGAATTTGGAAAATTTTAGAATGGTCAAATATTATAGCATATGCAATCGATCCTATACCCGAAGCGTATTGGACACGATGCATAATGTCTCACATAAAGACGTGATACTTTATCAGCCTTCTGCCATAATATTTTATGTGCCATGTTCCTACAATTCGAACTATGAAGAGGGATGTCGTAATCATAATCGAATTTTGAGAATGCACTATGTATCCCGTACTAAATTTATTAACGTTTCTCGATCTAAGCTTTAGAATTTTGAAACGAAGTATAATATTATCTCCCTTAATTATAGCAAAACAACTTTTCAACCATTGCAACTTAGCAAAGTGAATCTTTGTTTTCTATAATTAATATTGCTAACTTGCAATACTTACCATAATAATCATGCTCCCACTTAACATGATGATTATTTTCTTACCAGCATAACACTTATGCTCCCACTAGCTTTGACATATATTCAGAATACAACTAAACTTCCAGAAAAACAATGCTTATTGAATTCCTTAAGTTCATATTTCTAATACCTAATGCTTTGATAAGCCTTTATCTAAGCTTTTTTTTAAGCTCATACATCTTTGCCTTAGATAGCTCACATGTGTGTCTAAACAATTCAGAATTTATGTTACTAAGTCCCAAATGTTCAGACCAATTGCCAAATCTCACAATTCGAACTATGAAAAGGGATGTCGTAATCATAATCGAATTTGAGAATACAATTTTCACAATTGCTATCTTCTTAAAATCTCTCTCAGTGAAAGCATTTCCTCACAATCATTTTCATGAAGGAGGGAAACCTTATGACACTTAGATTTTATTATGTATGTGTTCCTATCCATGTGAATTTGTCAAAACGAAGGTTTGCGACAAATCCAAAACCATATGGACTGAACTTGTTCAATCTTGATTTCTTGCCTCATGGTAACACGAGTGCCCACCATGTCTTCCAAGCAACTCACCCCTACATATCAATGTATTTTCCATTGATCAAGGTGTTTTGTCTTTATGCATTCAAATGAGAACTCATAGAACTCACATACATATTTAGCTTAATTGGAATGGCACAGAAACCTCAAGTCGTGCGCTAGTGATGATTAACTAGGTTTACTCTTGATTTGTTCTTGAAACTTTTCAAGACCATTAAGACTCCCACTGACTCCTTGACATATAAGATTCTCTTGTCAAGAAACATTTCTTGACAAACAAATATTCAAGAGTTAGTGTAGCCTTTTGTCAAGTTTAACACTTCACACAATTGGTCCTGGTTGGTCTTTGTCTTATCCAAGACATCACAACTTACCAATTTCAAATGTGCAAGAATAATAAAATTTTTCCAAATTCCACATTTGTCGAGTGTTATAAACCTACTTAAGACTTGTCACTCATGTCAGAATCTTGACTCTAAGACTTGATATTGGAACGAAGTATGATTGACTTCTTGATTTAACCATTTCTACAATTCTCGATTCCTCTTCTTAGACATGCAATTGCACTAAGACTCACTTAGAGGATCAATTGAGACATGGTTCTTAATCATTAAGACCTATCATAAAACACAATAAAAGGTGCTCTCCCTTCTTTTTAGAATAGAGAAACTTTTATCTTTCTGCCTTCTTGATTCTTCTTATTCGTTCTGCCATTTATTGAAACATTTTCAATCAACTCAGAATTACACTTAGTCTTATAAGTATAATCATATTTACTAAACTTTAGCAAATCATGACGAATATCTTTATCACTCTTGTGGTGGACTTGATCAGCACACAACCAAGTGTACCTGATCCCTAGCCCTTCACTTGACTCTTTGTCAAGGAATTAGTCTAATATCCAAAATATGAAGTTTCTCATTCATCACGCAATGCATGTTGCATGATTCCAAGTTTCTGTCCAATTGAAACTTGGGCGATGAGAAACTCTCCCTATTTGGTAAATTCTCGACATTTCATAAATAACACAATCAAGAATCACATCCAATTCAACATTGCTAAAATTAGAAAAACATAAACATCCATTTTCACATATGCCATTGCAAGGATAAATAAATAGGACGAAATCAAAATTCATTTTATTACGGAAAAACTTGTCCTTACAATGCAATTCAAATGAAACTTATGCTATTTCAATTTCTAAGCAATCTATTCTAACTCTAAAGTAGTAGCTCAAAAATCCGATCTTCAAGCAACGCGATCGAAATCCATTTCTTCACGATCAGATTCAGCTTACTTCTTCCCTTAAGCTTCCTCTCTTTTCTTCGATCCTACAAAACATCAAAATGTAATCTTATCACATCATGTATTAATAATCAAAGAATAGGAACTTATAGAGTTAGTTAATTGATTTTACCTGAAGTAGAGCCATACGTCTTGACTCTCCCATCTCTTAGATCTCTCAGGTAAACAGGGCAGCTTCGTCTCCAATGCCCCTTCTCTTGGCAGTAGAAGCAGATGGACTCTTTTGGAATGGCACAAGGAACTATCTCAGAATTTACCTTTTCTGGATTTCCAATGTCACCATTTTCAATGTCCATTGAAGTTTGGGAGTTTGATTTGGCAGACAAATTTGCTTGATCAGCACGCCAAATCATTTCTGATTCAGCAGCTATAAGCAAATAGGTCAAATCAATGAGGGTCACGTCATGGTCCATCATATAGTACTCTCTAACGAACTCACTATATGATTCAGGAAGTGACTGAAGAATCCAGTCAACAGCCAACATTTCTGAGATATCGACACCCATCATCCTTAACCTATCAATGTGTGACTTCATCTCTAAGATGTGTGCACACACAGGTTTCCCATCTTCGTGTTTACTTGCCAAAAGGGCTTGAGTGAGCTTGAACTTTTCAAGCCTTTGAACTTGTGGGTTAGGGAGAATAATTGGAGGAGGTGGAGGAAGTGAAGCATGACTCTCATTTCCTTGATCGTATCATGGAACGTCATCTTCATTTGGAAAGCTTGTTCCAAGGGACTTGGGAAGACCATTGTAATATTTAGACATCTACAAAACGGCAGAAAATTTAAGTTAGTTGATAAGAATCCTTGATGTAACACCCAAATGGAACATCAAGGCTAGGATCCAACACAATATTCTACAACCTAGAAGAGGGATGCTGTAATCTAGTTGCAGAATATTTGAAGGTAGGTAAATGACGATTTACCAATTCCCACCATGAAAAACAAAAATTGAAGTTTAAGTTTTAAATGAATTGAAACTCCTAGATCTTTTGAGATTCATCGAACTTTTCAATGGCATGTTTAATCTCGATTATGCCCTTCAAATTTGCGACTGGGATGCCGAGGATCACAACAAGGTGTGAATAACCATACGAATCTACGTGATGCACTCAATACTACTATCACCTAATCAATGTGCCGGTTAACCACACACGCTCCATTGATCTATGATAAACATCAAGCCACCCTTCACTACCAATGTCAACCCCAAATTAGTGTGCCGGTTAACCACGCACGCTCCATTAACGTTTGGCAAGGGTGTGAAGTGTAATTCCATGGATTAGCATACGATTTCATATTTTCCCTAAAGTAACTATGATTTGGGAATTTATAAAAGCATTTAGTTACTTTGTACTTCATTATACTTATAATGGAAGGTTTCGTCCTATCCTACGCGTTCGGCTAACGACCCTCCACTAGTCAAGAGTGCGGTGGGTAAGAGTGGATACCCATTCAATCGCCATTTTATAGGCAATTTCCTTAAACACCCCTTATAGACCAGCTTCGTGAATTAGGCCTACTAACGGTAAGACTGACTTTTTACTCATACATATATAATATTAGACTTTTAATGTTACATATAGTATAAGGGTGTATTTTAAACTTTTAAAATACTAGGTGGTCTAATTTAACAAATTATACTTTTAATTTAATTAAATGTAAACCAAAACTATATGGATTTATTAACTCTCTTTTAATTATACACTTTAATTAATTAACAAAACCATAAGGGTGTAATTTGAACTTTTCAAAATGCGAGGGTTTTAGAATTTAACATTTCAAAATCAAACTTTTAATCAACTTTTAAATTCCAAAACTTGAGGGCAAGTTTTGAAACTTTTCAAAACATTAGGGTTTAACTATTCAAATTTCAAAAACAAAACTTTTAAGTTCAAATTTAAACTATAAAACCTAAAGGGGAAAATTGAAACTTTTTCACAAGATAATTCAAATCTAAATTACAAATAATCAATCTTTATCTAATAAAACAAAAGATTATCTAAATTTTGACAATTATCTTCTATTTTGGCAAGGATAATCTCCAAATATTGATAAAAATCGGATTTTATTAATAAAAATTGTTTTGGTAATTATCCCACAGCAAAATAGGCAAGAAAATCGCAAAAACAGGCTGCCAGATCCATAGACTCGCCGAGTCAGGGACTGGACTCGCCGAGTCGTCCTGACTCGCCGAGTTCCTCCACTGACTCGCCGAGTCAGTAAGGCAAAGTGCAAAAAACTTCGTTTTTCATGCAAAAATCGATCAATCAAGCATCAAATTCACTAACAAACAGCCCTAGGCTCTGATACCACTGATGGGTTTTGAGCAATACATCAATCCTATGGTGTACATGCAAACCCTAATAGCTTTGGATCTAGTTTGTCTAATGAACATGCAATTGATAATCAAAGCCATAAACCCTAGATCTATCATATAAGAACTGAAATAAGGGTTTAGTAATTACCTTTGATTGTTATATAGTAATAACAATCAATTCCTTGCATTGATTGGCTTCAGAAAGCTTAGTGCCTCAAGTGTTGCACCTCTAATGGAGTCACAAACACCACTAAGCAACTTGGATGAAGAGGGAGGAGAGAGGAGGCACCAAAAACGGCTGGAAACCCTAAAGGAAGTATTCACCATGTTTTTGGGGCATATGGGTCCTTTATATACATGTAGGCTATTAGGGTTTACAACTAGGAAACCCTAATCTGGCTGCTTAAGCCCTAAGCAGCCCATGGACTCCTTTAACATATTCCTTGGACGAATTCCTTATGGGCTTTCCATAGAATTCGTCCAACCTATATTATTTAGGTAATCCATAGCCCAATTGCAATTATCTTATAATTACAAATCCAGTCCCCTAAGTTTAATTAATCTCTTTTAGTCACAAAATTAATTCTTAATTAGTTCTTGACTAACAATATGATTTATCCTTTAATATATTATTCTTATAATATATTAATAAATCATAATTAAACCTTTCTCTCCTTAATTCATCCTACATATTGCTATGGTGAAGGCAACCCAAAAGGACCATGCTCATAATCGGGTCAAGTACATACCAAAATAGTTATGGACTTAGACACTAATCCAACACTTAGTGAGGTATTTAAGGTGGGATTTCCAAACAGTATACTCTATATACCAAACGGAACCTACCTCTGATATGATCCTACCCGATTATTCCTTACTTGAGAGATCTTGATGTAGACATTGGGATTGTCGAGGAATCTATATTATCATTAGGCTGAAGGGACATTAGACTAAGACTTAGTGATAAATAAACCTAGGTCACATCAAGGGAAAAGCTAAGTGGTAGGGCGAAGCGCTACCCAAGTTCTGAGTCATCCACTTTTAACAACTGAGTGCATAGTTACTTTCAGCTTACACATAGATATGAAGTATCTTTGTATGCTATATGTGCTTATTATCTGTGTTCTTGATATACATGCTATATGCAATAATATCATTCGATTTTACTGTATAAATTACTTTATCATATTTAAGTTCGCATTTGGGTAGTGAAGGGTTTTGGGAAAAATAAAATAATGGGTTAGGTAGTGAAGGGTTTTGGAAAAATAAAATAATGGGTTAGGTAGTG
Organism: Lactuca virosa; assembly: GCF_052849685.1. Lineage (NCBI taxonomy): Eukaryota > Viridiplantae > Streptophyta > Magnoliopsida > Asterales > Asteraceae > Lactuca > Lactuca virosa. The sequence goes on along the minus strand of NC_136427.1, from coordinate 254,103,616 downwards.
AATGGTTTTGGGAAAATAAAATAATAGTGAGATGTCACACATTATATTATCGGGACCAGTCATCTAACAGAGTATAGATGATGATCACTAACTATTCTAGATAGTCTGACGGAACACCAGCAGGTGGTGTTAATGATCATACTTTTCGGAGAAAAGGAAAGTTGTTCATTCGGGTACCCTATCTCCCTCATGGTTTACATATCGACACATATTGCTACGGATTCCCCGAAGTTATTGTCTATTCACTGAGATCCTTAGGCTATGTCTTTTGAGTTTAGCATTTTAGGGTCAGAGAGAGTGAAAATAACAGGAATGGGTAATCAGGTTAATTGTTTGTTGAAAAAAAATAATATTATTATTGTGGGTTGAAAACCCTATATGCTCACCTGGCTCCCAATTTTGACTCACTCAGTTTCTTTTGTATCATAGGTAATGATATGAAGGTTCAGGGATATTGATGTTGAATCTGCCAAGAGATTTATGGAATTTTAGGTCAGTTAATGTAAGGATTGTAATGACTATATTTATGCTTATGTTTCTTGTATCAGTTATGACATCCCAAGTTTTTAATAAATCAATGAAAAACATTTCTTCAGAAATACTTTTATGGGAAAAAATTTGCAATATAAAGAACACTCTGATTTAAAATAAGCATAAAGAAATGGTATTTTCGGGCCGTGAAAATTACGGAAGTCACATTTGGCATAGTCAGGTGTTCGAGCAATATGGAAATGCTACTGGTGGCTCAATAGCCGATAGGTTGGATCAGGCTTTAGTAGGAAGGGGACTTGTTGGAAAAGTTATGATCGTATAACAACAGTTCCTTGTTGAGCTTCTCCATAGTGGATCCTTGTTTTTTTTGCGAGAACGGTTTCAAGTGAGTTAAGCTACCACTAATGGGTTTTGTTGTAGGTCTTTTGGACGAATCGTCAAATGACTGTGCACCTAAGTTGTTATGGGATATTAGATGCCATGCGAGATTCTGTATTGGTCACTATTACGATCGTATGAGCGGTGGGTAGTAATGACTTGTCATGAAGTCAATTGTGTATTTGAGAACTTTAGGAATGATCCCCTCTTTTGGGATGGGTTGGACTTCACCATTTTTTTACCTAACTAGAGTCCAAGACATGCATGTCAATAAAGAATTGATTTTTGTAAGATGTTTGGGTGTAAGGAAGCCTTCAAGAAGAGATTAGTGTGTGGCATAATGGATTAAGGGCTTAATCCATTAAGTTGTACAAGAGAAGTTCCAGCGACGTAGTGACAAGCTTACCACGTCCTAGCAAAAGGGGTTTTCCCGTGACTGTCTTGTCGTGAGATTGCAACGTAGTGGCAGATGCTTGGCCTCGACGTGGTGGCCAACTGAATTGGTTTTGACTGTTGACTTTTGGCTGTGCACTTTTTTACCAGTTTGACTTTTTTCAAACTTGGGTAGAATTGAGCATTTAACTAAGTGATATTCTTGGTTTGGCTTTAGGTAGCTTGGGTAGCTAGTTCTATTCTTGAGACTGCTGTGGAGCTTCTGTTGTTTAGCTCAAGTGAGTTTTCTCACTATACTTTGTACTACAGTATGTATCCTTTGTGTGTAGGATGTTGTTATCATGTAGTGATCTGTTAGTCTGGTAGATCTGTTATGATTAGCTGTGTTTGATGGTTATTATTTGTTTGTTGTAGATGTCGACATATTGTGGTTAGGTTGAGGCAGTCCTGCTCTGTTCTATCGGCCAAGATACCTGGGCGGTCCAGTTGATATTGTAGGCCTAAGGAAAGCGATCCACCATGTGCTGTAGGCTCAGAAGAGCAGTCTAACTATATGTTGCAGCCTTAGGAGAACGGTCCAAATGTACTGTAGGCCTTGTGATGCGGTCCAGTAAGACTGTAGGCTCATGTGTGCATGCATTGTATGTGTATTGATGCGTGGGGTATTTTGGGGAACTCATTAAGCATCACTTACAATTGTGGATTTAAATGTTTCAGGTACTTTGTTGGTTGCGAAGGCAAGATTGTATACACACATCAACAGTTTTAAGATTTTGGATTGTTTTCCTTATCACTCTAATTTTGATTTATGGTTTATGAACACATGGTTTGACTTGAATGTAGCTTTATAAAAATGTATGTTTATTCTATTTTAAAAATGAAGAATTCATTTTGGAATTTTGGACGTTACAAAACTATTGGTTTTGTTCACATCTAGACAATTTTCTTTTTTTTTACATTCGACCATCTAACTTATTGACGTTGTTCACATAATACCATTATTTCTGAAATCGAGACACTTGGTTCGATCGGACACAAGAACACCATTTGTTTCTTAGGGTGGGGTTCGAACCAAACGATTAAACTTTTGTTTTATTATTATTATCGTAATGGAAGTTTGAGCTCACTCCTACATTGTATTGGGATTGGGAAAGGGGGAGTATAGTGGGATACTAGGTACGAGTTTGTACTAAGCGTGGCTCATGTTCTCGTGTATAATAAATGGGAGAGTGGGAGCCAACTGAGGTTTCTAGTTTTGGTCTTTCGTAACAAGTCTAGCCAGCCTAAAATCTGCCAGGTAGGGATGTAGGTTCGGGCCCAATAACACATTCATGGCTTTCATATCTCCATGTAAAACAACGAGCACGTAATCATGATGTAGATAATCGAGAGCATGATCCATCCCTACCTGCACCATTGAGGAGCGAGCTCAAGCTTCCATTAGGATAATAATCGTAAAACAGAAGTTTAATTGTCTGGTTCGAACCCCGCCATAAGAAACAAACGATGTTCTTGTGTCAGATTGATTCAAGTGTCTCGATTTCAAAAATAATGGTATTATGTGAACAACTTCAACAAGTTAGATGAACAAATTTAACTACCAATTTACATTTCGGAAACAATGGTATTATGCGAACAACTTCAACAAGTTTGATGGTCGAATGTGAACAAAAAAAGAAATTGCTAGATGTGAACAAAAAAAGAAATTGTCTAGATGTGAACAAAATCAATAGTTCATTACCCTCCTGGATAATTATATTTGCCACATATATGCCACGTAAGATGTAACTTGCTATAGCCGGTAATAATGGTTATATGTGAACACTTCCAACAAGTTCATTGTTATATGTATACAAAAAAAAGTTACACAATTATGAATAAAATGAAAAAAATAATTACCCTGATAAATCAATTTCCTTTGTATATATGTTTGTGTACGCATGAATGAGAACACATAGAAATATTTGACAATCTATTAAGTGCATCTCTTTTAAGGAATATTTTTAGTTTTTTTATCAATTCTAAAAAATATTTTTTAATACAATTTTAAATCTTTAATTCAAAATATTATTTTGAATTTTATGGACCAATTATTTTTCAAAAAATCCTTTTTTTTCGTTGATATATTGATTTTAACTATTTTGGATTTATATTTTTTTTTGTACAACAATTGGATAGTTTAATACATATCGATGGAAGGCAAACGGGCAACAAGCTGCGCCACTAGCCCTTTCTAGATGGCAAAACCAATTCTTTTGAAAACAACATTTGTGGATGTAGGAGATATGACATTAGAATGCATGACCCGTTGGACTCTATTGAGGAGCTCCACCGCCTCTGGTGCGAGAAACCCAAATGTATCGAATGCAAAAGGTACAAACACATGTTGATTTTCTATACATGCATTCTCGTGCTTTACCACTTTGCACGCAGAGGCTTTCAAAGCGGCATGCCCTGCTGTGAAACTCCCGCTCCCCAAACCAACGAGAGGAGAGACCCCAGTAAGATCCACGCACGCATGCTTCCCTCCTATCCATCCAAAGACCAAAATGTCAGCCGGTCTAAGTGTGGACCTACCATCCTGCGGGTCCGTCAAAAAGTTCATTGGCGCTTCTTTCTTCACAGAAATACCAGCACGCCGACAGTCATCAAAGAGAACATCCCGAACCATATCATGGTGGTGGTGGGTTGGTAGTTGGTAGTTGGTACAGTGTAGGTTTACACAACCACCTGAGTCACTCAACCAATTTAAGGGCTCTAAGAGAACCAAAAATATGGGGCTCTTTGGCCTTTACTATACTTAACGTTATAAACCCTCATCTTTTATCCAATCTTAGGACCGATAATAATAAACTAAAAAATTTATAAATGGCAAAGTTATTTTTTTTTATGTATATGTTTTTTTGTGAATCACCAAGACAAAGTTTTATTAATATTGGGTTAAGGTTGGAGAATATGGGGCCCTTTAGAATTAAGGCCCTAAGCCATAGTTTAGAAAAATATAAGGTTGAGCCGTCTTCCAGCAATATATATATATATATATATATATATATATATATATATATATATATATATATATATATATATATATATAAACCTATTGTTCAATTATTTTCAGTTTTTATATTCCTCCATTCATCATTCTTACGTATTTATGTTAAAGTACACTGTGTAATGTTCATCTCTCAAACTAAATAATGGTTGCAAAAAGAAATTCCTCCTCAACCCTTTTGCCACAATGCTAATAGGATGATAATGGTTGATTCAATCCCCAACCACAAAACCCGTCCTTTTCAAAAATTCATCATCCGATCCACCGGAATCACACCTCAGCTTCACCATTCCACCGAAACTGTACACAAAGCAACCTTTCTCACTTTGAACTTCCAATCGAATTACATGATCACCATTAACCAAATAGAAATATGGATTCCAGGTAACGGAGGAATTGCTGATTTCGGTACTTTTTTTTTTGGAATCCTAAGTCGAGTTGGACTTGGAGACCAAGTAAACTTGGGGCTTAAGCAAATTGGTGTAAGTTTCCTAATCTTATTCTACAAGTTGGTAGTCTAGGAATATATATATATATATATATATATATATATATATATATATATATATATATATATATATATATATATATATATAGAGTCAACATCAAATAAGAAGGAAATTTTTGGTAGGAAGGTAAGAAGTTTTTTTTCTACATATTTTTTTCGCGAACAAACAAAATGAATCATTAGATGATTCATTTGTAAGATGATTCACAAGAAAAAATTCTCAAAAAAAACATCTCGATGATTCATTTATACAATGATTTTGTTGTTATTCACTAAAATTGTTATAAAATTGAATTTTTTCTTAATTTACTTAAAAATGAATCATAAAGATGTTTTTTTGGGAATTTTTTCTTGTGAATCATCTTACAAATGAATCATCTAGTGATTCATTTATTTTGTTCGTCAAAAAAATATATAGAAAAAAAACTTCTTACCTTCCCACCAAAAATTTCCTTCTTACCGGATCTATATCCTATATATATATATATATATATATATATATATATATATATATATATATATATATATATATATATACACCAAGGCATGAGACTATGCAAAAAAATGTTATTGAGTTTTGAGTTATATTTTCTCAATAAAATTGGAGAGTTATTCCACTTTGTTTTGTGTTATTTGATTAGAATTGGTATCAGAGCTTTGCTTTAAAATCAAAGCAAACTTACCTGCTGAACAAGGTGGTCAACATGGCAGGAGGTGAAGGGGCTTCAGGCAGTGCTCCGGTGAGGGAGAAGGAAATCAAAGCCACTTCAGCACAATGTCCCATGCTCAATTCAACCAATTACACCGTATGGGCACTATGAATGAAGGTAGTGTTACGGATTCACAAGGCATGGACAGTAATCGATCCAGGAACAGAGAAGAATGAGGAAAAGGATTACTTGCAATGGGTTTGATTTATCAGGCAATTCCAGAATCTCTAATTATGCAAATTGGAGATGTTGAATCCTCAAAGGCACTATGGGATGCGATTAAAGCTCGTCGCGTTGGGGCTGAATGGGTCAAGGAAGCAATGCTACAAGCCCTAACCGCCAAATTCGATCGACTTAGGAGTCGGAGTCAATTGATGCATACGCCGCAAAGCAGTCAGGGATTGCTTCAAAATCAGTAGCTTTAGGAGAGGTTATTGACGAAACGAAGTTAGTAAAGAAGTTTCTCAAAACCTTGCCTCGATCGAAGTTCATACACATCGTCGCCTCTTTGGAACAGGTACTCGACTTGAAATATGTAGGATTCGAAGTTGTAGTCGGTCGATTGAAGGCCTACGAGGAAAGAATAAGGGAAAAGGATGCCGATGGGAATGATCAATCGAGGGTGCTATTTGTGAAATCGACTTCTAGAGGAGGTGGCTCGTCGTCTGGTGGGGGTAGCTCGTCGGGAACGAAGGGAAACTGGAAAGGATCGAGTGAGTCATCCGGGTTGAATCAAGTGAATAGGTCACACGAGTCGAATAAAACCAAATCAGCCCAAGGACAAAAACCCAATAACAATACTAATAGATCCAACAACCATCCCAATAACAATTATGACCCAAATAAAAATAAAAACAAGAAGGACCGGTCCAAAATTATTTGTTACCCGTGCGATAAATCGGGCCACTTCGCGTCTCAATGTCTGGATTGAATTAAAAAATTACAAGAAATTAATTTTGCCGAATATGACAATACCGACGAGACCGTATTTTTACACGAGACCGTATTTTTAAATGAAGATAAGGTGATACCGTCTTGATACGACTCACAAGATAACGATGTGTGGTATTTGGATAACGGGGCAAGCAATCACATGACGGGAAACCGGTCATTTTTCTCCGAACTTGATGAAGGCATAACCGGGAGTGTTAAATTTGGAGATAATTCATGTGTAAAAATCAAGGGAAAATATGTTATACTTTTCCAATGCAAGAGGGGTCAACAAAGGCTGATGACGGAGATTTACTACATACCGGATCTCAAGAACAATATTATTAGTCTCGGACATGCAACCGAAGTCGGGTGTGATATTCGAATGAAAGACAACTATTTGAACATGTACGATACCGATAATTGCTTATTAATGAAAGTACAAAGAACTCCAAACCGTCTTTATAAAATAAAGTTACAAATTGGAGCACCTATTTTCCTTCATTCGAGACTAAGTGAAGATACATGCAGATGGCATGCGAGACTCGGGCACATCTATTTCGAGTCAATGAAAAGGATGTCCAAGAAAGGTTTAGTCAAAAGGTTACCCAATTTTGATCATGAGAATCAATTGTGTGAGTCTTGCCTGGTGGGCAAGCAAACAAGAAAGTCATTCCCGACTATGACACCATACAAAGCAAAACGACCATTGGAACTAGTTCATGGTGATTTATGCGGTTCGATCACGCCGGAAACCAAGGGTCAAAAACGGTATATTTTTACACCAGTTGATGATTTCACGATTTATGTCGATTTATCTCATGAAAGAAAAGAGTGAGCCGTTTACACACTTCAAAAAATTCAAAGCTTTGGTGGAGAATGAAATTGGAAATCCTTTGAAGGTGTTTAGAAGAGATCGAGGAGGTGAGTTTACTTCTCTCGAGTTTAATTCTTTTTGTGATCAAAACGGAGTCAAACACCACCTTACCGCCCCATACTCTCCACAACAAAATGGAATTGTGGAGCGTAGAAACCGAACACTTATGGACATGACATGAAGTATAATGAAGGCAATGCATGTTCCAAACTACTTATGGGGAGAAGCGGTAAATCACTCTACAAATCTAATCAATCGCGTTTACACAAGAGTCATTGGTGATACAACTCCATACGAAAAGTTGTAGAAAAGAAAACCGAATTTAGAAAATGTTCGTATATTTGGGTGTCTAGCACATGCAAAAGTTGAACCGGTTAATCTAAAGAAGTTGGATGCAAGATCAAGACCACTAGTGCATGTTGGTTCCGAACCGGGTATGAAAGCTTATCAGTTATTTAACTCGGTGACAAAAATAATAATCGTGAGTCGAGATGTTATTTTTAATGAAACCAAAGGGTGGGATTGGATGAAAGAAGCAGGAACCAACAATGAAGAACCGGGCTCATTCATAATACCATGGGACTACCCAGAAGGCGAGATGAACAACAATCAAGGAAACGAGGTAAACAATGACCCAATGGAACCGATTGAATCGGATCATGAGATTGGAGATGGAGCGGAAGTACAAGATAATAAACAACCAAGTCTGGTCAATAATAATGTTCAACAAGGAGCTGCAAATCAAAGGCCCTTGTGAACAGGAATACCTCCAAGACGATTTCAAGATAATGAGCTTGATCTTGATAATCTCGAAGAACTTCTTCTAACAACCAATGACGAGCCGGTATCGATTGAAGAAGCGAAGAAAGAACCAGAGTGGGTCAATGGAAGATTCATTAAACTGCGAAACATTACCTTGCCAGAATGTAATGTGCTTCCAATGCCAATAAAAAGTAACCCATCCAATTGTATTTAACATCCAAAAAACTGCTAAAGAAAATGCGTCCCAAGCCGAAATATCACAAGTACCGCCTCGTCCTGGTCCATCACAAGGAATTAGACTAAAGTGTGGAACAACCATGCGGGACCATTTCATCTCATTCCTCTTCACCATAAATAGCTCCATCCAAGCCTACGACAGCTTATTTCCGATCTCTCCCAACCCCGAAGTCAGACCAGTCTGAGCCGAACTGAGACAATGAACGGCGAATCTCAACCTTTTTTGTTTCATCCTCTCTGGGCATCTAGATGGAGAAAGAATGGAAGAGTGTATCCGGGCCATGATCCGATCCATATTTTATCATTCTGCTCATGAGCGTAATGGCATAAGTCTGCGTCGGGAGAACATTGCAAAAACGCCAGTGGAATCTAAAATTGTTTAGACTCAACTTTGTTCTTCGACTTCACTTTGTCTTCGTTTAGTCCAGTTCAAAGTTTAGTGCAACCATAGGACAATGGCTTTGCGGAACCGTTTCACCTAATCGATCATGGTGAAGTCAGCAATGGATTCGGCGGATCATCCACGTCACAAATTGGATGGCAGGCCCAATTCTGACTAGTTCTCTGCACTACTTTTCTGCAGTTCCACGCCTCTCGTTCCTCTTCCCCTATTTGACAACCGTATCTCGATCGGATGATTCTATGAAACCCCCTTTAACTAAGAGAGAGAAAGGCGAAGGGAAGTTCGGAAAATCCTAGCAGACGAGACTATCAACATAGGAGAATAAGAGGTTAGCAACGTACGAACGTTTTCCCTCGTTTTATGACCATCTTTCTTAAGCAAAATAGTAGCTTAGCTCTCATAGTAATTAATAGCTCGAGGCTTCATTTCTTCTATTATAGAATAGAAATCTATAAATGGAGGAGTAGGCTGACAAGCGGTCCTATTTCAGCAGCTTTACTCAATGCATTATCCAGATCTCGAATCATTGGAATTAGCTTGCTTTCCCTTCTATTGTATAAGAAGTCTTCTGTCTTTGAAACTATGAATCTTTCATCTCTTCTCCTCCCGCGATAAGGACGTGTCTAAGGATGCTACTTCGGGCGAGCGGGCTTCTTTCTATGGGGGCGCGCATCACTTTCGACGTGCTTTACTTTACCGACAGATGCATGAGTCGGAACGTAATAGCTAGGCACGTCGTGAGAGGAGAATAAGCAAAATCTATTGCATAATTCAAGTAAAAGTGAACATCTCACCAAGGTTTAAAAAGGCGGAAACGGGCCTCGAGGCTTATGCCCTTAGCCTCACAAGGCGTAAGCCTCATAGGTTTATTAATAAATAATTATATAAAATTATATATCTCATAAAAAAACATAATTTTATATCTAAATGAGATATATGACAAGTCAGTAGCATAAAAGTGAAGCACAAAATCCTTAAATGTCAATAGCACAAAAGTCTTAAAGGCATGGAACCTAAATCCTTAAATGTCAACAGCACAAAAGTGAAAAGCCTAGCACAAAAGTCTTAAAGGCATGGAGCCCAAATTCAAAAATTATAAAAGCAATCATTTTCTGGCTCATCGTTCTCATGATAGATGTCATCTTCATCAACCAAATTTAGTCCATCATCGTCATCTTCATTAACCGAATTCACTTCAGCATTTTTCCGCTTCTTGGATGAAGAACTTTCACCTCTCTCCCCAATTGCCCTACAAACTACATCAATTTCATCTTCCTCATTGTAACATCCCAAATTTCAAGTCCAAAAATTTCATTTTAATTAACGGATTATAAAACATTCATAAGAAAACTGCGTAACAATATATCATTTTGTGAATCAATGTATCATGTCTGAAAACCCAAAACATATAATAGCAACATGTCAGAGTAAAATCCCAGAATATCTCAAGTGCGGAAATCAATGCGTGTGTGTACGATGTGCCGCTACCGCGCCAGCTCTTTCCCCTTCGCTGAAGAGGTACCTGAAACCAAAATTGTAAACTGTAAGCACGAAGCTTAGTGAGTTCCCCCATCGTATCGCATACCATACAATCACATAACATACATATACTGTCAGGCATATCTGGGTGCCCGACCTACCCCTTCGGTCCTCTCGACCGGATACCGCCTAGCATATCCGGGTGCTGGCCTCCCCTTCGGTCCTCTCGACCGGATACTGCCTAGCATATCTGGGTGCTGACTTCCCCTTCGGTCCTCTCGACCGGATACTGGGGACTATTTCACCCCACCACTACTACCACATAACATGTAACACATAATCATATTCCATCTAGCATGACTGGGTATGACTACCCCCTTCGGCCCTATCGACCGGGAATCTTGGGGACTATCTCCCCTACTGCTAACATCATATCATACTAGCACATAACATAACAGGTAGTAGCAAACCTAGATGAATATCACAAAGACAATCATCAATCATAAAACTCCTACTGGTGGGCCGACATTGTGGCCGTAGACCCACCGCTACTGGAAGGTAACTCACCTCAAACGAGTAGCTGCTGATAATCTGTGCGGGGAATCCCTGACTGCTGCTGCTCCAGAAATCCTCCGGCTATAATCCCCACAAAACACTTAATCAGAATCTGATATCTACCCCTTAGGGTAAAATGACTATTTTACCCCACACCAAGTCCAAGTCAAAGTCAAAGTCAACTTCCAGTTGACCCGGCTCGTCGAGTTGGGTCGTCAACTCGTCGAGTCCCTATTTCTTTAACTGTCCTCATCCACGTCCCTACTCGTCGAGTTTAGCAACGACTCGACGAGTTCTCCTTCTAACACAACCTCGGATGAACCTTCTTCCGACTCGCCGAGTGGTATGAACACTCGTCGAGTCCATCTTCATCCTAAGAACACGTCCTGTCCTCGACTCGCCGAGTTGTATGAACAACTCGTTGAGTTCATCTTCAAGAGTTGGGAGATTGCCTTGGACTCGCCGAGTCTGCTCGTGCACTCGTCGAGTCCTATGAACTCCGGGACTATGGCTTATCCCAATACGTTTGGGTCACTCCCTTGGACCCTCTAAAACCTTTCTTTCACTCAACTGGTTCCCATGAACCATAACAGAAAAAGGGGAGTCTAACCTTGGACTTGCCGAGTCCCAAGAACGACTCGCCGAGTCGATGCAGTCCAAGTCTTATTTCTTCGATTTCTGGAGTGCAACACTTGTCCAAATGATAGATCTAGGTCCCTAAACTCAATCTAGCACGTAAAGTTACAAACTTTACGTGCATGCATGGGACTTTGAGCCTAAAATGCCCAAAAAGAAGCTCTTAAGATGCATGGGACCTTCCATGGGTGCAAAAGCAACCCCCAACTGCCTTGTGAACCTTCCATGGACCTAGATCCGAAGCCTCAACCCCCAACCATGCTTGCAATCATGGTTGGCTATCAAGAATGACTTATAAAAGCCCTAAATCTCCCCAAAAAGGGATCTAAGGAACAAGCAAGGTATAGACTTTATACCTTCTGAGAACAGCAAATGATGCACCAAACTCGAATCCCTCAGTCTCCTCTTGATCCTTCTATGCTCTTCCTTCTTCCTTGTGATCAAAATCCACCAAAATCACTCAAAAGCCTTGAATCTTGCACCAAAACACTTAGGGTTTGCTAGGGAGGGTTTCTGGGAGCAATAGGGACGAGTGGGGGCTGAATGAGATGATTAAATAGGGTGCAAACCCTCAGATTAGGGTTTTTGTCCAAACAGAGCCTACTCGTCGAGTCCAGGATCCGACTCGACGAGTCCCATACTTAAACCCCGCGTTCTATCCCGCTTCTACTCGGCGAGTTGGGCCATCAACTCGCCGAGTCCCAGGCCAAAAATGTAAAATTACATAAATGAAATACATACCAGGAACCAGGTGCTACACTCATACTCATCACTCGGGTCGGCTATCTACTCATCATCAGACAACACCTCATCAACAACTAATGGATCATCAGACTCTTTTAGGTTAGTCTTCCTGATAAACTTTTGCTTCAATTTCTTATTGTACATGATGTACACCACGTTATTCATCCTATCGGTGCTCAAGCGGTTTCTTCTTTTTGTATGAACTTGATTAAACGTACTCCAGTTACGTTCACATGCCGATGTCGAACAAGTAAGACCCAATATCTTCGTCGCAAAGGCATGTAGTTCTGGAACTTCATCTCCATAATGGCCCCACCATGTGACTATATAAGTTAAATGAATAAATAAATTAGTAAATAATTATAATTATACAAAGTAATAAAATAGAATAATTATAACTTATAAGTTAGAACTATTTATTAGTTACCAAGGACACGCTTTATATATGAATTCAAAGAAGCTCTACATCCAAACATTCCTTTTTTGTATTTGTAGTCATCGAGTTGAGCTTCAATCTTCATATAAATATCATTACTCTTAATTAATATGTCCATGCCATTGTACAATCCTCTCTTAATTTCTGGATGCTGGGAAACGTTAGGACTCCATCTAAATTGAGAATTCAAGTAGTAGGCAGCCGCATGCAAATCCCGATGCATTTGATGTTCCCATTTTTCATCAATGATATCCCAAATCTCTTTATAAGAAGAGACTTCATTATCAAAGTTCTTTGCAATTTTTTCTTTGCACTCGTCCATCGCACCGTAAATTAAAGCCATAGCCGGTGATTGATCACTATCAACAATCCTCAACACTTCAACAAGTGGCTTTGTGGTTTTAAGAGAATACACCACACTAGGCCAAAAACTTCTCTCGTCCATGATTATTTTCTTCATCTCTTTTCCATCAGCTTTCATTGCCCAATTACAACTCCCCCATTCTGTTGAAACAAACATCTGTTGTAATGGTTCTTTCAATTCATAGATGCTTTGTATAGTCAAAAATGTTGTGGCAAATCTCGTGGATGTTGGTCTAAGAATATCTTTTTTTAAATACTTTCTAGCTAAACTCAATACCCATTGATGGTTGTAAATGAAGTTACTAACCTTTTTTGCTTTGATTAAGGCATTTTTTTGTTGTGTCAAGTCCCCAATTTTCTCAAGCATCAGGTCGATACAATGAGAAACACATGGGGTCCAATACAAACTCTTTCTTTTCTCCATCAGCAATGTTCCAACGGCTTTGTACACACTCGCATTATCAGTCACCAAGTGAATAACAACATCTTCACCGATTTCTTCAATTACTCCATCAAGCAACTCGAACAATTTTTGGGTATTCTTGATACAATCTGATGCATCAACTATCTTTAAGAAAAATGTACCATATTGATTGTTCACTAAAAAGTTGATCAAGCTTCTATTTCTCATATCTGACCATCCATCTGATAACAATGAAACTCTGGTAGTCTTCCATGTTGCTTTTATCTCGTCCACAGTTGCGGTTGTTGTTTTGACTTCTCTTGTAGGATCCAATTTCTCAACTCGTACATGGTAGGAGGTTTCAATCCTTGGCCATAGTTACCAACCAAACGTAGCATACTAACAAATGAAGGACTATTTGCTACATTAAACGGGATCCCATTCTCATAAAAGAATCTCATGATGTCTAAGCAAACCTTGTTTTGTTGCTCTCTATTCGTGGCCGATGTCATCTTTTCACCCGATATTGGTCATTCATCTTCTCCTGGGGTATCCAAAAATCGATCCATTGGGCCTCTAATACCCATTTGGACACTTGGACAACAGTTTCCACGTCCTGATGTGTTGACACCCACACTCCCATTTACACCTCCACTACCTACAAAGTATGCTCCACCATTAATGGCCTCCTCAAAATTCCGTTGGTATTTGAATTTTGAACTTTCAAACTATTTCAAGAATTGCTTCATCTCATATTTCACTTCCTGAGGCACCATAGGACAAGGTGCTGAATTTTTGTGTGTGCCAGCAAGATGGGCTTTCAACCTTTGTACTCCTCCGGTGATAACTTTACCACAGAACTTGCACTTTAGATATTTATACCCTTTCTTTGCGCCCTCTGTCGGCACCTCATGTTCAACGCCATACTTCCAAGCTGGATCTGTTCGTGATCCCTTAGTAGCCATCTTAAATCTTGAAGCCTTTCGTTTGCTAGAGAGAATTTAAGAGGGTACGATGGTGAGAGAGAAAAGAGACGATGGCGGCTGATTAGGTTAAAAAGGGTTTACAAAGTTTATAAATATGTATAGAAAAATAGGTTAGAATCGAAGAGTCACTGTCAACAAGTGAATAAAAAACAAAAAAGTCAATAAAGTAATAAAAAAAGTCTAAATAAAAGTCAAAATGTCAATAAAAAGTTGTGTCTGATGAATGTTAAGCCTCGACGCCTCGCCTCAATGCCTCACGCCGCCTCACTCCGGTGAGGCTTAAGCCTCATTTTGGCCATTTGAGGCTTAGGATTTGAGGCTTTTTTCCCCTGCCTCAGCCGAGGCTAGCCTCGAGGCTTACGCCTCAAAACGCCTTTTTAAACCATGCATCTCACTAATAAAAATCATCATCACGAGCAGTAGCTGAAACTGCTAGTCGATCTACCAGATTATAACCACTACAGACAGGCGCTAGTTATTCTCTCGACTGAGTATATTTATCTACGACATTTGGCGTAAGATTCTACTCTTTTGGGCCTTTCTAGGAGCATTACGATCTGCAGGTCAAATGGTCCCTTATGAAGTCTCTATGCGGAAATCAATTCGATAAACAAAAATAATACTTGGACTCTTGTGAACAAGCCTATGGGGGTGAAGCCAATCAGACTCAAATGGGTGTTCAAGTTAAAGAAAAATACAAACATCACCATTAATAAATATAAGGCAAGGTTGGTTGCTAAAGGTTACGTGCAACAACCCGGTATTGATTTTCAAGAAGTATTTGCTCCGGTAGCTCGAATCGAAACCATCCGGTTTCTTATAGCCTTAGTTGCTACAAATGGGTAGGAGCTACACCACTTAGATGTTAAAACGGCGTTCCTACATGGAGAATTGAAAGAAACTGTTTACGTATCGCAACCGGAAGGCTATATAAAGAAAGGTAACGAGCATAAAGTGTATCGCCTTACTAAAGTACTATATGGTCTAAGACAAGCACCTCGAGCATGGAACACGAAGCTTGACGGGATTTTGAAGAGTATAAAATTTCAAAAGTGCATGAAAGAACCATCGATATACCAGAAAAGTGAAGGATCTAACTTGCTAATTTTAGCAATTTATGTTGATTTATTTGTCACATGTACAAATTTGAGCATGATCAAGAGGTTCAAATTAGAGATGTCCAAGAACTTTGAGATGTCAGATCTTGGAAGATTGACTTATTACCTTGGCATTGAAGTTAAGCAAAAGGAATCGAGGATTATTATAAACCAAGAAGCATATGCTTAACGCATTCTAAAAGAAGCCGGTTTACTTGATTGCAATCCGACCCACATTCCAATGGAACCAGGAAATAAACTGTCAAAGGCCGAAGATGAACCCGAAATTGACCCGACACAATATCGAAAGGTGGTAGGATGCCTTAGATATCTCTTGCAAACAAGACCCGATATGGCATATGCGGTTGGAGTTGTTAGCGGATACCTGCAAAGTCCAAGAGAATCACATGACGATGCAATCAAACATATCCTAAGGTACTTACGGGGAACAACGGGATACGGAATCAAGTATAAGAGAACATGACAAAGGCGGCTTATTGGTTATAGTGATAGTAGTCACAATGTTGACCCGGATGACAGAAAAAGCACAACCGGTCACATTTTCTACTACGGGTCATCTCCGATAACATGGTGTTCGCAAAAGCAAGATATCGTTGCTTTATCATCTTGCGAGGCGGAGTTCATGGCAACCACGGCGACCACATGTCAAGCAATATGGCTTCAAGATTTGCTCAGAGAAATCATGAACAAAGCGCAAGAGAAAGTGGTTCTTAGAGTTGATAACAAGTCGGCTATCGAACTAACGAAGAATCCTGTTTTTCATGGAAGGAGTAAACACATTCACATGAGGTTTCACTTTATTCGTCATTGTGTTGAAAACAAACAAATGGAGGTGGAGTTCATTCCCGGTGAAGAACAAAATGCGGACATTCTTACGAAACCGCTAGCTCGAACCAAGTTCAAGGAAATACGGAGCTTCATCGGGATCGAAGAAGTCTCTAAAAGAACTTAGAGATTCGGGGGTGATTGTTGGAATCTTAAGTCGAGTAGGACTTAGAGACCAAGTAAACTTGGGGCTTAAGCAAGTTGGTTTAAGTTTCCTAATCTTATTCTACAAGTTGGTAGTCTAGGAATATATATATATATATATATATATATATATATATATATATATATATATATATATATATACACACACCGAGGCATGAGACGCAGAAAAACGTTATTGAGTTTTTGAGTTATATTTTATCAATAAAATTGGAGAGTTATTCCACTTTGTTTTGTGTTATTTGATTAGATTTTTCTCTTCCTTGGTGTACAAGAAGTGAATCAGGAAGATTGTACGAATCTAACAAAGTAGTCCTGTGCAATGGTTTTGAATATGAGTCGAAAGGTTGCAAATACAGGGGAATTTGAACCAGGGTTAAGGAACTTTTGGGATGGTGTTGGCAGTGTGTGAAAGGGCTAAAGTTGAGTCATTGGATTCCTGGGAAAGAGAAACTAAATGGGAATTGAAATCCTTCGGAATTGGAGTTATCCATTCCGAAAGTGAATTTAATTAGTCGCAAAACGGACCGTACATGATAGCATGAAGTGAAGTATATTCAGGCCAATCATCTGAAAAATGTTAAATTCAAAAGAATTAATTGAAATTGTAAATCCTAACTTATTAAACGAAAATAACTCTAACATTAGATAACTGTTAACAAACATCCCAAACAAAAAAAAAATTAAAATTAAAACTATCTTTCTACGAAACTTTTTTCGAGGGGCAGGTGGGGACATGGGGCCACCCCTTCTAATGGACTTGTTCAAAATAACTTAAAAGTCATGAATTTATATCTTACACTTATTTATTTTTAGTGAATTGTCAAATGTGTGCCAATAGAAACATATTTTATCAAATGAGATTTTTAAAAATGGTACCCTGAAACTTGAATTGTTTCCATCCTACGAGTTATCGGGAGATCAAGGTTAATTTTGTCATTTGAGCTCCATTGTTCTGAAACTGATAAGAAAGTATCTGTATCAACAAAAGAAAGGTAAAGATTTCTTGAACTTTTATTTTAGGTTTTTTATTCAAAAAATCATACCTGGAGTCGTTATAGGAATAGCCCGGCCATTAAGTGTTGCTTTTGAATTTGAAGTTGTCCAATACGGTATTCTAAAATTTAAGGTGGATGAAGCTCCTTGCTATAGATAAAATGATAAAAATAATAATTAATTACCAAAAATATAATGTATTTTATAAAGAAATGTGATGTTATGTGTACCTTACTACCTTCTTTGAGGAAATGGTCACTGTGACTCGAAGGTGAGGATCCCATGACACAACACAACAACACGCTCAACTTTCTGTGCAAGAAAAAGCCGCCCTGATTTCAAGTGAGCTTGATATGTACCGGATGATGTTGCCACTTCTTCAAAGTATATTGAATCGCCCATTTTCGAAAATGATTCAATCCCTAAAGAAACCATTTGAGATAATCTATCAAAGTCATATATTTTTCTCTTTTGTTACCTCATCTAAATCCGGATAAAGTAGAAATTCAAACCTGTTCCATAACAGCACCAGAAATCATTAAAGGGTGATCCCCATTTACGGAATCCAGTAGCTTTAGATGCTCCAGGAGCTAATGGAAGCATGTAAATCATAACTCCAGGTTCTTTCCCTCTTTGAATGCTCAGAAAAGCATTAGTTAGGGCTCGCTCATAGTAGTCTGCAAACGCCATTTCTTTAGTTCACCTGAACAGGTTAGAAGAGACCTGTGGACACACCAAATTAATATCATCTGAAATTTACTTTTTGCCCCCTGAAAATTGCAGAAGATGTCATTTACACCCCCCAAAATAGCAACGAAACATTTGATCATTTTCTATATTATTGGCAAATAAATACCTTTAGCATGTTATACGTGGTACAAGATTCTTCATTCTCTATCTGTAGCGTGCTTGCAAGTCTTTTTGATTCTGACCTAAGAACACAAAGAATAATTCACTAGATTAATAATCAAAATGTTATTGATTTATCATCAAAGAATTTTTTTTGATCAATCAGTATGCAAATCTATAAACTCATCGACTGATGTGCCTCCTGTAGCATACATGTGGGAAGCCTTCACGATATCCATGAAAAATATCCCAATTTCCTGGAAAAGGAAATCATATAAATAAAAGCAGCCAGATATGAAAAAGGTTAGAATTTGACTTTGTGTAGTAATGGGGGTTAGTAGGGAATAATTTTACAACCCGTATACCTTGTACAAAGGATCACCAGTAACTTCATACCGTTTTTGAGCTCCAATAACAATTGGAATATGAATATTTGCATGATAACCAGATATGTCATCAGCCTTACATGGTGGCAAATAAGATATAGATTAAAAACATGCTCATCAAAAAAGCATAAAAGTTACATCTTCTAACGATAACATAATATGTTACTGCATATGTTTCATCTGAATTACATCAATGGAATCAAAACAAACTTTTTGAGGATTGCTGAATACAATAAATAGCAACACACTTTCATTTATAATTTTATATGGTTATTATAACATCCTACTTTCAGTTTTTTCTATCACAGGTCACAACTTTGTAATTTCAATTTTTCATTAGCTTATTGTACTTTAAAAAATCTACCAATTTATATAATTATTGACATTTCAAGTGAACATGGAGCGAGTATAGTATATTAAGAAAACACTATATCGAGGAAACTTTTAAAGCTTGACTAACATCTGCTAATGTCGTAATTTTAAAGGGAGCATTCACTAATTTGATAAAAATTCAAGAAATACATTGAAGTTACATTTAGAGCTAGTAGTCAAAGAAAGCAGGGTTTATCAAAAAGATCAGCCAACCATATATGCTTCGTATCTCCCTGGATGCATATATATAAAATAGTTATAATACTCCACAACAAGAGTTCAGTCATTGTATAGTGATAACAAGAGTTCATTTATATCATTTACATACATTTTGCTATACAAATTAAAACAAAGCATGATGAAGGGAGTTTGAGCATACTGTGATAGTGTATAGTGTGTAAAGGACATCATTCAACGATAGCCAATGTCTTTCAATAGTGTATCGTGTGAGCACATTCTGCACACGTTTACCAAAATAATCAGCCATGTGTGTCACCATTTTTAGAGCTAGACTATTCCAAGCCAGAAGATACTGATCCACTAGACTAGCCATTATCTGTCAATTATAAGAACTATATGAACTAAAATCTTAATCCATGTTTATCTCATAAGTAACAATCTTTTGAACATATACCTTGTGAATGGTGTAATATGGAGCCCAAATATTTTCAATAGCTTCAAAACAATAAAAAAATTCAGATGAGTAAGCAGAGAGATACCCTGTGCCTATCTTTTCTTGATAGGCAGCAAGTGCATATTACCACTGCAGTCATCTTCTCTTTAAGAGTATTGTTTCCAATGCTAGCCCACATTTGAGCAGAGGCACTCGAGTAATGCCCTTCATTTTGATTTTAACAAGATTGAGATTTTAAACACAATATAAGACTTAAAAAATATAAGATTGAGGAAATAAAGCAAACCACCCTACAAAATGACCACGAAGCTCTTCATCTTTGGACTCCCAACCTCCATAGTGTGTACCAATGGTTGGCAAACCAGCAGTGTTCCTAAAGCTCCAAATCAATCTATCAACATCCAACATCAACAGGTATTCCAAATTGGTTTGTTGAGCTTCACCATAAATTGAATCAGGGTCCAATCTCACATCACTTAGAAGCAATTCATTCAAGAAATCCTCAGCAGCTTTTTGAGACTTACCATGTGGATTCTTGATTTTCCTATATATCATCATCCAAGTGAATTCATCTTCCTCGTTCAAAACTTTCCTAGGGAGTAAACAGGCAATAAGGTGGATTCATCATCATCCAAGTGAACTTTTGATTTTTGATAGAGTACACCTCTTCTATCCAACTCTTGTTATTTGAATGCAATAAGGTGGATCGGAAAGTATGGGATGAAAGCTGAATGGGACTGTTTGTACACACCTTGCTCATTACACAATCGTATAACAAAACCATTAGCATGATAGCCAGCATCTCCATGGACACTAAACGCTTCATTTTCCCTCAAAATTTGAATGACAACCAGACTTGTCTTCTCATTTAACTCTCCCAATGAACTTACCATTGTGGATGCTCTAAGTGGTAGGACACTTAAAAATAAACCATAATGTGCATTTCCACAAGTGTAAGGAAATGGGATCCATATATGTTCACTCCATATATGTGTACTGAGATCCATTTTTGCAACAACCAAAATTCTCCAACATGTTTTTATAGTCATCTTAAGATCATGATGGATATAGGGGTAACAAATATAAAGAAGCCTACTCGAAGATTCAACGTTGGAAGCAAGAGGTTGTGTAACAACCCGGAACTTCTATCTTGTACACTTAGTCAATACAATCAATATTCAACTTGTTTTGTCGATTTCTGGTGCTACTCAAGGGTTCATTAAGTGTTTTAAGCTTGCATTTGACCAAGGTTGAGTTTAGGAATGAGTTAGCATGTCCCATAGTGAGAAAACCGGGCCATACACACCTCTTGGAGGAGTGTACGGCCGTACACATGGGTGTGCGGCCGCACACCCACTCCTTTAGCAGCACACTCACTCTTGGGCAGCACACCCACCCTATATAAAGGGTAGACCCCTTTCCTTTCATTCCTTTAACACCTTGGCAGCACACATCATCTTTCTCTCAAGATTCTTCAACCGCAAACCCTCTCGAGGCCTCAAAAGCGTGAGTTCTCCATCACCTAGCTTAACATACAAGAAGGACCCATTGATCTAAGCCCTTAATCATCAAAGTTTCATCATGTTCTTCATCATATGAAGTTGTATGGCCGCACACCTTCATAAGGTGGCCGCACACACCTTAAAGACTCTCCAAAGTGAGAGTTTGGACTCTATTTTGCTAGTTGGACTTGGTATTGGATTTGAAACACCCGAAAATCGACATTTTGGGCATAAATGAAGAGTGTACGGCCGCAGACCCCTATGTACGGCCGCACACTCCCTTGTACGACCGCACACGCCCTCTGTACGGCCGCACACTCCTGTGTGCAACCACACACACATGCTGACCGCACACCCTGGCCGCACACACACTCTTTTGGCCGTACACCTCCCTCGTTTGATCATATAGGGTCCCGACAAGCATTTCCAAGTCTTTAGGGTGGTTTCCCGTCATGTTTAGTCATGAAACACCCAAATTCTAACACACATATGTGTTACCGGATGTTAATAGGATCCACTTGCGCAAGAAACACCAGTTGACACTCAGCATCCACACCGATCATACGCTCGAATCCTACGTCAAACAGTGAGTTCATACCCCTACATTTTCCGTGTTTTTAATGTTTTCAGGGAGGGAATACAAGCCAAATTCAAAGTATTTTATTAAGTTTTAAACTTATTAATGCAGTCCAACGATTTCCACGTTTAATAACATATTCGGATATT
This sequence comes from Lactuca virosa, assembly GCF_052849685.1. NCBI lineage: Eukaryota > Viridiplantae > Streptophyta > Magnoliopsida > Asterales > Asteraceae > Lactuca > Lactuca virosa. The sequence goes on along the minus strand of NC_136427.1, from coordinate 254,081,702 downwards.
TTATCTCTTTTTGTAATATGTTGAGCATAAGGGAAACTACTATTTTGGAAATCTAACTTCATAGCTTTCAGAAAGGTTTTTACAAAGCAATTTTCGTACAAATTCTAATAAACTATAATGGGTATAGTTTGGGATAACCCTCTAGGCAGTCTCTACCTAATCAGATTTCATAAATGAATATATATAAACTATGGCAGATTTAGTTTATGTTATATATTTTCTCAAGAGTATAAAGTACTATTATTCAAGGATAATCAATGTTTTTATACTGTTTCTCGCTAGTAAACTAGATTATACATAATTGTGAGGCTCTACTTTAATACTGTACCCTTAGGTGTATAGTGATAAATCCTATCCCAGTATAACCAGAGTCTCCTGGAGGGAGAGCGTGAGATTTGTGAATAGATCTATTCGGGGCTGACAATCCCACACCTGAACTGCTAGCTACAGTTAGGCGGGCACGTCTGTGGTGAACAAATGTCATTTAGCTTAACGCCTGAAGAACGTTATAAAGGTCTCTCGGTCATATCAAGTATGGTTATACGACCCACAAAACAAGTATAAACTATTTTTGGTCTACGGACTCAAATCTTCATTTGTTTTATTTTGAGTAATAAAACTACTTATATATACACTAATAGTAATCAGGGATCTCTAGACTGGCATCTCTACCTCTAGTACAGATAATCGTTTTTAGGGAAAATATAGGATTTTCCCAGGATAACACTAGCATTTCTAAAACTGATGGTTTACTTTCTACCGCTAGATATTCTTTTAACACTACTTTTCGTAAGAAAATATAGGATTTTCTTGAGGAACACTTTTCAAAAAGGATTTCGAAGAAACATTTTTTCCACAAAAACTAAATGCTTATGAACTCACCAGCTTTATGTTGATATTCTTTCAAAACTGCTTGTATTCTCAGGGAATCAGTAGACAGGTACCTGCTGGATTTTGAGGAGCCGGAGCAATAAGAGTTATATTGTTATATGATTACATACTTTTGATGTTCTTAAAAACAAGTTTTAAACTGATGTAAACACTTTTTCATATTGTATTCAATGTTTGGTTGTGTTTACTATGCTTGCTATACAATTGTTGTGATACTACGCATGATGTCCTCCACCCCGGAACGTTTCTGCCAGTCTGGTTTCGGGGTGTGACAGATTGGTATCAGAGCCCTTGTTTATAGCGAACTAGTATACCGAACCTTACGTGGTATACAACTATAAACACTAAGGGGCCTAAGTGCTCTACACTAAAAGTATACTTTCAAAAATATAAGTATTTTTATAAAAAGTATACGAGCATGCATACATAACAGAATTCGTGTCACTAGTAGAACAAAACAAAAGTATTTGGATGTTGGATCGCTGCGGTTAAACCTGGGCAGTTATGTAATCATGTCTAGGGTGAATATAGCCTGATCAACTATATTCAGTCGAGACATGACCAACATGTGCTTGGGAGTGACGGTAGTGTTACAGCAGACCTAAAACTTACCAAAATCATCCCACATAAAATACTATAGGAGTATTTTAGCTAGAGCCAAACTCAGTATACAGAATCACTCTAAGTATTGCTACCTCTTCTTCCTTAAGCGATAACTTACTTGCATTAGTAACCTTCCTGTGCTTATCGCTTGGTAAAACTCTTTTATTATCGGAATAGATATATCTTGTTTCATATATCTTGAGGACTTACCATCCTCTTCTCCTTGATTGTTTCTAGAAAAAGATGTCTCCCCGACCAAGACCCATCAGAAGAAACGACAACACTTCGCCACCACCACCACCCCCTCAGTTCGACCCCGTCATGTTTCAGGCAGCAGTTACAGCCGCCGTGACTGCAGCAATGGCACAAGTGAATGCTGGCGGGGCTGGAGGTGGAACCGACCCACAGAGACAAGATGGAAGTCAGGGACATCAAAAGGAGTGTTCCTACAAGGACTTCATGACTGCAAAACCCAAGTCCTTCGACGGGAATGGAGGTGTCATCGCTTTGACTCGATGGTTCGAGAAGATCGAATCCATCTTCGAAATTTGCGCCTGTTCCGAAACAAACAAGGTGAAGTTCGCCGCCTGCACCTTCACCGACAGAGCCTTGACCTGGTGGAATGGTCGAGTCAAAACCCTAACCCTGCCAGTGGCTAATGCCATGGGTTGGGAAAGACTGAAGGAACTCATGCTTGCGGAATACTGCCCGAGGGGCGAGGTGCAAAAGTTGGAGCACGAACTCTGGAACTTAAAGATGAAGGGGTCCGACATCGCTGCCTACACCGCGAGATTCTGTGATCTGGCTCTCCTCTGTCCGGGAATGGTCACCCCGGAAAGCAAGAAAATCGAGAGGTACATTTGGGGATTGACGCAACCAACCAAGGGGAATGTCTTGGCTGCTAGATCGGCCACGTTTGAGAGCACCAAGGATCTGGCACAGACTCTGATCGATCATGGGATCGATCTGGATGAGGCATCAGCGGTCGTCGAGCCCCAAAAGGAGAGTGGTGAAAAGAAGAAGAAATTTTGGAACAAACACAAGGGCCAGTCTCCCAGGAGCCCTCCAAGAAGCAACAAACAGTGTCAGTCCACGCTGGTACTACTCCTACTGCTACTCCCACTGCTGTTCCAACCACCCAAGCTCCTACCGGTGGTTATTCAGGGAAACTACCTCTGTGCAACAAGTATACCTTTCATCATCACGGACCTTGCCGTGATTTGAATTGCAACAACTGTGGAAGGAAGGGACACACGACCCGATACTGCAGAGCACCAATCCAACCTACCAATCAGGCTCCTGGGGCGGGTGCTGGTCAAGCCTGTTATGGCTGTGGAGAGATTGGACATTTCAAAAGAAATTGCCCCAAGGCAGTAGAAGCTGGCAACACTGGAAGGGTACTATCTATGGGCCAGGAGGAAGCGGTCGCTGATCCTACAGTCGTGACGGGTACGTTCCTCCTTGACAACTCTTATGCATGCATTCTTTTCGATTCTGGTGCGGAGAGAAGCTTTGTTAGTCATGCATTTAAACATCTAATCAAGTGTAAATCCCAACCTTTAACAGAAACATTTACCATCGAGATGGCTAACGGAAAGAAGGAGATCACTAACGATATATTCCTAGGCTGTACTCTTACCCTAGACGGTCATTCCTTTCCCATCAACCTTATGCCGGTATCCATTAAGAGCTTCGATGTCATAATCGGCATGGATTGGTTGAGCCCCAATCGTGCCGATATTCTTTGTTACGAGAAAGCTATTCATCTCAATCTTCCCTCTGGCGAAACCCTCACTATTTACGGTGATAAACTCAGTTCGAATCTTCGTATCATTTCATGCATCCAAGCCCAGAAGTATTTGCGAAAAAAGTACCATGCATTCCTAGCTCATGTTGTCGATGAGACGCAAAAAGTTAAAGACCTCGAGAGCATCCCCGAAGTCTGCAACTTTCCTGATGTCTTCCCTGAAGACCTCCCAGGAATTCCTCCCAAGCGTCAAGTCGAGTTTTGTATCGACTTGATCCCCAGAGCTACTCCTGTAGCTAAATCTCCTTACCGTCTAGCGCCAGCGGAGATGCAAGAATTATCCAGCCAGCTCAATGAGCTGATCAGCAAAGGGTTCATAAGGCCGAGTTCCTCACCTTGGGGAGCTCCGATCTTATTCGTGAAAAAGAAGGATGGATCCTTTCGGATGTGCATTGACTACCGAGAGCTGAACAAGCTTACCATCAAGAACCGTTATCCCTACCCAGAATCGACGACCTCTTCGATCAACTTCAGGGAGCCAGTTATTTCTCCAAGATAGATCTTAGGTCAGGGTACCATCAGTTACGAGTTCACGAGGATGATGTTCCCAAAACGGCATTCCGAACTCGCTACGGACACTACGAGTTTGTAGTAATGCCCTTCGGTCTAACCAACGCGTCGGCAGTATTCATGGATCTGATGAATCGAGTGTGCCGCCATTTCCTACACAAGTTCGTGATCGTGTTCATCGACGATATACTTGTCTATTCTCGGAGTGAGGACGATCATAAACAGCACTTGAGACAGGTGCTGGAAACATTAAGGGCGGAGAAGCTATATGCAAAATTCTCAAAGTGTGAGTTCTGGATCAGGAAGGTAAATTTCCTTGGTCATGTGGTTAGCAAGGAAGGTATACATGTGGACCCTTCCAAAATCAAAGCGATAGAGAATTGGTCTGCACCAAAGACACCCACAGAAATCCGGCAATTCCTGGGTCTCGCGGGCTATTATCGCAGGTTTATCCAAAATTTCTCCAGAATCGCTAAGCCTTTAACTACCCTGGCACAAAAATGGGTAACCTTTAGTTGGGGAGTCAAGCAAGACGCTGCGTTTCAAACATTGAAGCAGGCCCTGTGCAGCGCACCTATCTTGTCCCTGCCCGAAGGGACGGAAGACTTCGTGGTCTATTGTGATGCGTCCAATCAGGGCCTAGGCTGTGTACTCATGCAGCGAGGAAAGGTCATCGCCTATGCCTCGAGGCAGTTGAAAACACACGAAGTCAATTACACAACTCACGATTTAGAGTCGGGAGCAGTGGTCTTTGCGTTAAAGATCTGGAGACATTATCTCTACGGAACCAAGTGCACTATCTTCACTGACCATAAAAGCATGCAGCATATTTTCGACCAGAAGGAACTGAACATGAGACAACGGCGATGGGTTGAGCTACTCAGCGATTACGAGTGCGAAATCCGCTACCATCCCGGCAAGGCCAATGTGGTGGCAGATGCCCTCAGCCGGAAGGAGTACTCAGGTCATAGAGTGAAGGCACTGACCATGACTATCCATTCCCATTTATCCGCGCAAATCAAGGAGGCTCAGTTGGAAGCATTGAAACTAGAGAACATGTCGGGTGAATCCTTGAGAGGAATAGAAAAGAACCTATAGGTCAAGGGGGACGGAGTCTATCATTTCATGGACCGGATCTGGGCCCCAAATTTCGGTGGTTACAGAGAGGTCGTGATGAACGAAGCTCACAAGACTAGATAATCCGTTCATCCAGGTTCGGACAAGATGTACCTCTATCTCAAGAAACTATATTGGTGGCCGAACATGAAAGCAGAGATCGCTACCTTCGTGGGCAAGTGCCTGACTTGCGCCAAGGTGAAGGTCGAATATCAGAAGCCCTCAGGTCTACTCCACCAGCCGGAGATACCTGAGTGGAAGTGGGAGAGAATTACTATGGACTTTTATCACCAAATTACCCACGTCTCCGAGTGGGCACGACGCTATTTGGGTAATTGTCGACCGACTGACTAAATCCGCCCACTTCCTGCTGATCAAGGAAAACTTCAAGATGGAGAGACTCACACGGATCTACATTCAAGAAATAGTCCGCCTTCATGGGGTACCTGTATCCATTATCTCCGATCGAGATAGCAGGTTTACCTCGAGATTCTGGCAATCACTACAGAAGGCTCTTGGAACTAAATTAGATATGAGCACGACTTATCATCCGCAGACTGATTGACAGAGTGAGAGAACAATTCAGACATTGGAAGATATGTTGAGAGCCTGCGTCATCGACTTCGGCGCGTCATGGGAAACTTATCTTCCTTTGGTCAAATTTTCCTACAACAACAGCTACCATACCAGCATCAAGGCTGCGCCGTTCGAAGCCCTCTATGGCCGCAAGTGCAGATCCCCTCTGTGCTGGGCTGAAGTGGGTGATACGCAGCTAGTCAAGGGTCAAGTCCCCGACAGCACTCTCACTGGTCCTGAAATTATCCGAGAGACGACTGAAAAGATCGTGCAAATCCGAGAACGACTGAAAGCCTCACGAGATAGACAAAAGAGCTACGCCGATAAGAGACGAAAACCCTTGGAATTCCAGGTCGGTGACCGCGTCCTTCTGAAGATCTTGCCCTGGAAAGGCATGATACCTTTCGGAAAACATGGAAAGTTAAACCCAAGGTACATTGGACCATTTGAGATCCTTGCTAGGATCGGTCCCGTAGCATACAAACTCCAGTTACCACGAGAGCTCAGCAACATCCATCCCGTCTTCCACTGTCGAACCTAAAGAAGTGTCTGTCCGATGAGACACTTGTGATTCCTCTCGACGAGATCGAATTGGACGAGGGTCTACAATTTATGGAAGAACCTGTTGAAATCATGGACCGAGAAGTCAAGCGTACGAAGCAGAGCCGCATCTCGATAGTGAAGGTTCGTTGGAATGCCAAGTGAGGTCCTGAATTCACTTGGGAGCGCGAGGATTCAATGAAGCAGAAGTATCCTCACCTCTTTCCAAGTTCATGATTGGTACTCTATTCTTGAATTTCGGGATGAAATTCCCTCTAACGGGGGGATGATATAACAACCCGGAACTTCTATCTTGTACACTTAGTCAATACAATCAATATTCAACTTGTTTTGTCGATTTCTGGTGCTACTCAAGGGTTCATTAAGTGTTTTAAGCTTGCATTTGACCAATGTTGAGTTTAGGAATGAGTCAGCATGTCCCATAGTGAGAAAACCGGGCCATACACACCTCTTGGAGGAGTGTACGGCCGTACACATGGGTGTGCGGCCGCACACCCACTCCCTTGGCAGCACACTCACTCTTGGGCAGCACACCCACCCTATATAAAGGGTAGACCCCTTTCCTTCCATTCCTTTAACACCTTGGTAGCACACATCACCTTTCTCTCAAGATTCTTCAACCGCAAACCCTCTCAATGCCTCAAAAGCGTGAGTTCTCCATCACCTAGCTTAACATACAAGAAGGACCCATTGATCTAAGCCCTTAATCATCAAAATTTCATCATGTTCTTCATCATATGAAGATGTACGGCCGCACACCTTCATAAGGTGGCCGCACACACCTTAAAGACTCTCCAAAGTGAGAGTTTGGCCTCCATTTTGCTAGTTGGACTTGGTATTGGATTTGAAACACCCGAAAATCGACATTTTGGGCATGAATGAAGAGTGTACGGCCGCACAGTCCCTTTTACGACCGCACACGCCCTCTGTACGGCCGCACACTCCTGTGTGCAACCGCACATACATGCTGACCGCACACCCTGGCCGCACACACACTTTTTTGGCCGTACACCTCCCTCGTTTGATCATATAGGGTCCCGACAAGCATTTCCAAGTCTTTAGGGTGGTTTCCCGTCATGTTTAGTCATGAAACACCCAAATTCTAACATACATATGTGTTACCGGATGTTAATAGGATCCACTTGCGCACGAAACACCAGTTGACACTCAGCATCCACACCGATCATACGCTCGAATCCTACGTCAAACAGTGAGTTCATACCCCTACATTTTCCGTGTTTTTAATGTTTTCAGGGGGGGAATACAAGCCAAATTCAAAGTATTTTATTAAGTTTTAAACTTATTAATGCAGTCCAACGATTTCCACGTTTAATAACATATTCGGATATTTTATCTCTTTTTGTAATATGTTGAGCATAAGGGAAACTACTATTTTGGAAATCTAACTTCATAGCTTTCAGAAAGGTTTTTACAAAGCGATTTCCGTACAAATTCTAATAAACTATAATGGGTATAGTTTGGGATAACCCTCTAGGCAGTCTCTACCTAATCAGATTTCATAAATGAATATATATAAACTATGGCAGATTTAGTTTATGTTATATATTTTCTCAGGAGTATAAAGTACTATTATTCAAGGATAATCAATGTTTTTATACTGTTTCTCGCTAGTAAACTAGATTATACAGAATTGTGAGGCTCTACTTCAATACTGTACCCTTAGGTGTATAGTGATAAATCCTATCCCAGTATAACCAGAGTCTCCTGGAGGGAGAGCGTGAGATTTGTGAATAGATCTATTCGGGACTGACAATCCCACACCTGAACTGCTAGCTACAGTTAGGCGGGCACGCCTGTGGTGAACAAATGTCATTTAGCTTAACGCCTGAAGAACGTTATAAAGGTCTCTCGGTCATATCAAGTATGGTTATACGACCCACAAAACAAGTATAAACTATTTTTGGTCTACGGACTCAAATCTTCATTTGTTTTATTTTGAGTAATAAAACTACTTATATATATACGCTAATAGTAATCAGGGATCTCTAGACTGGCATCTCTACCTCTAGCACAGATAACCGTTTTTAGGGAAAATATAGGATTTTCCCAGGATAACACTAGCATTTCTAAAACTGATGGTTTACTTTCTACCGCTAGATATTCTTTTAACACTACTTTTCGTAAGAAAATATAGGATTTTCTTGAGGAACACTTTTCAAAAAGGATTTCGAAGAAACATTTTTTCCACAAAAACTAAATGCTTATGAACTCACCAGCTTTATGCTGATATTCTTTCAAAACTGTTTGTATTCTCAGGGAATCAGTAGACAGGTACCTGCTGGATTTTGAGGAGCCGGAGCAATAAGAGTTATATTGTTATATGATTACATACTTTTGATGTTCTTAAAACAAGTTTTAAACTGATGTAAACACTTTTTCATATTGTATTCAATGTTTGGTTGTGTTTACTATGCTTGCTATACAATTGTTGTAATACTACGCATGACGTCCTCCACCCCGGAACGTTTCCACCAGTCTGGTTTCGGGGTGTGACAGGTTGACTAGAAGTACTCGGACCATTTGAACAATGAGCAGATATACGGAAAGTAGAATGCTAATTGATATGTCGGTAAGTAGTTCTCCTAGCGATTAAGAATGTATGTATCATTTTTAAACAATATAAAGATTGTTAATATTTTTTTAAGTAAGCATGGTCCATCTCATGGAACTCTACCGACTTTTAAAGACAATATATATGGGACTTTGTGAAAGAACGGACTCCGCAAAATTTATCGAAGTGCAGTAAACGATACATACATTCATAATCGCTAGGAGAACTACTAATCGACATATCATTCAACTTTCTACTTTCCGTATACCCGCTCCTTCTTCAAAACTTCTAATCAACCACTTCCTTCCAGCACTGAATCTTCGAGTATAGGCTTGTTTATATTCATTACCCCTATGTCCATCATGATCCTAATATGGGGATAGAAACACGTTGGAAAACTTTTGGGTGTTGCAAAAATGGATCTCAAATATACATATATGGATCCCATTTGCATACACATTTGGAAATGCACAATTAGTTCATCTTTGAGAGTCCTACCACTTGTTTCTAGTGTCATAATATTGTCAAATTCAACCACTTCTACAAGTTTTATGGACGACTAAATAGACTCTTCCTGTAACACCGTAAATTTCAAAACAATTTTTCACTTTTTAAAATATAATTTCATTCATAAATATTCTCGAATCCCAATGTATCACATATCAAATCCATAAAAACACATCCCAAGATCATAATGTATAAAACTCCAATAGTGTGTACTGATCATGCTGGCGCCTTCCCGCGATCCTCACTGGTACCTGAAACACATAACACAAAACACTGTAAGCATAAATGCTTAGTGAGTTCCCCAAAATACCACACACAACACATATTAGCCACTCGAGGCTATAACTCTGTTTGACCCTCTGGTCAATGTGTCTCAGTGGGACCCTCCAGTCCCATAACTCTGTGGGCCCTCTGGCCCTAACTCTGTGGACCTTCCGGTCCTAACTCTGTAAACTCTGTAACATACATAGCATAAATCACATAGAAATCCCATCATGCAAAAGCATACAAAATACTCTGTCACATAACTCTAATTACCACCCTAGGTAAAGTATAGTGAGAAGACTCACCTCGAGTAACTCGGTAAACCTCGAACTCTGAAATACTGTACTAGCCTTCACCTAATCACATAAATAAATTCTCTAATTAATACAACTTCTAAAGGCTAGGCCAACTCCTCTCTATAAGTTCTCTAAGAAGGGTAAAAGACCATTATGCCCCTCTAATGGCTCATAAGTCCAAACACTGACTAATCCCTAAAAGTCAACAGAAGTCAACAGTCAACATTGACCAGACTCGCCGAGTGCACTAGAGTGACTCGGCGAGTACATGTCTGCCTCCTCGTCCCTGGTCCTCACTTGTCTCACTGAGTCAACCCTATACTCCCCGGGTCGTTACGGATCGCGAGTCACGGGGCAACCCGACTCGACTTGTCGAGTCCTTTATGGACTCGGCGAGTTCCTCCCATGAAAACTCTCAAAAGATCTCTTGAGGTCAGATCTGCTTCACCAAACGGTAGATCCATCCTTCTAACATTCAAAAGTCACGTAAAGGTGCAACCTTTACGTGCATGCAACCCATATCAAGCCTCAAATGGAGAAATATCACTAGAAATGGCAACCCAGTCTCCAATTGCTTATTTGCTTGCAAAAAGCTAGAAGGTAGTGACTCTATGGACCTCTCAAGGTCCAGATCTGATATCATCAACACAAAGGGGACCTCATACTCACTAGATCTTATAAAAAAAGGGAGGTAAAAACCCTAAAATCATGAAATCTATCATATCAATACGAAATAGAAGGGATTATACCTCCAGAGACAATATCTCAAGATGATTAGCTCCAATCCAAGCTCCCTTCACGTTCTAGATGGATCCTCTCTTCTTTCTCTAGCAAAAATCACCCCAAAATGAAGATTATAAGCCCTTTCTTGCACTCAAGCCTTCCTCACTCTCTCTAGGGTTTCTCTGGAACAAGGTGGCCTCAAATGACTGCCATAAGGGCCTTTAAATAGGGCACAAGCCCCGAAAATTAGGGCTTCATTTAACAGCGGGGACTCGCCGAGTCCACGCATGGACTCGCCGAGTCCCTTCATTAAATCCAGGCTGGCAGAAGCGCGATTCCACTCGGCGAGTCTGAGCGCCTACTCGCCGAGTCCCTTTCTAAAATTCAACAAAATACTTAAAATAAGATACCTGGGTATCCGGATGTTACAATTCTCCCCCACTAGAATCAGACTTCGCCCTCGAAGTCCTGCTCGGCAAACAACTCTGGATGCTGCTCCCGCATCTCCGACTCCAGCTGCCAGGTCTCGGACCCCTTCCGATGTTGCCACTGGACCTGCACCAGTGACACCTCCTTGTTCCTCAGAACCTTGATCTTCCGATCCCGAATCGCGATTGGCCTCTCCGCATAATTCAGGCTCGCATCCACCTGAATATCCTCCAGTGGCACCACTGCCGAGTTATCGGCTATACACCCTCGCGGTCACCCTGAACGGACCGATGTACCGGGGTCCTAACTTGCCCCTCTTCCTGAATCGGATCACTCCTTTCCAAGGAGATACCTTCAGGAGTACGAAGTCTCCCACCTGGAACTCAAGATCGGATCGTCGCCTATCCGCGTAACTCTTCTGACGACTCTGGGCCGTCAGTAACCTCTGTCTAACCTGTTGTATCTGCTCTGTCGTCCGAAGCACTATCTCAGTGCTACCCATCACACACTGCCCTACCTCTCCCCAGCAAATGGGAGTCCGACACCTCCTCCCATACAACAACTCGAAGGGAGGCATACCAATACTCGAATGGTGGCTGTTGTTGTAGGAAAACTTAGCCAACGGCAGATATGTGTCCCAACTTCCTCCGAAGTCTAACACACATGCTCGGAGCATGTCCTCGAGCGTTTGAATCGTCCGCTCACTCTGTCCGTCCGTCTGGGGGTGGTAGGCGGTACTGAAATGCAATCTCGTACCCAACTCCTCGTGGAACTTCTTCCAGAACCTGGAAGTGAAACGTACATCTCGATCTGACACAATCGAGATCGGTACTCCATGACGCGATACCACCTCCCGCACATACGACTCTGCCAACCTCTCAGCAGAAGAGCTCTCACTGATGGCAAGAAAATGTGCGCTCTTCGTCAGACGATCGACGATCACCCAAATTGCATCGACACCCCTCGCGGTCCTCGGCAATTTGGTGATGAAATCCATGGAAATATGTTCCCACTTCCACTGGGGAATATCAAGCGGCTGCAACTTGCCATGCGGACGCTGGTGCTCGGCCTTAACCTTGCGACAGGTCAAGCACCTCTCCACAAACCACGCGACATCCCTCTTCATACAGGGCCACCAATAATCTTTCTTCAGGTCCAAATACATCTTAGTGGCCCCGGGATGGATCGAGAACCTCGATCTGTGCGCCTCCTCCATCAAAGTGATGTGCGTCCCGCCCATATACGGCACCCAAACCCGACCCTGAAAGGTCATAAGCCCACGACTATCGGTAACGAACTCAGGTGCCTGCCCAATCACCCGCTCCCTCTTGCGGTTCTCCGGTCTCACGGCCTCTGCCTGGGCCTCCCGAATGATGTCCAGCACCGGAGTCATCACTGTCAATCTCAAGCAAACATCTCGTATCGGGGCACTCTCCGCCCTACGGCTCAGGGCATCAGCTACAACGTTAGCTTTGCCCGGGTGGTACAGGATCTCACAATCGTAATCCTTTACCACGTCCAACCATCTCCTCTGGCGCATATTCAGGTTGGGCTGATCCATCAAATACTTCAAGCTCTTGTGGTCCGTGTATATGGTACATCGAACCCCATACAGATAGTGACGCCAGATCTTGAGAGCGAACACCACAGCCCCCAACTCCAGGTCATGAGTGGGATACCTCGTCTCATGAGGCTTCAGCTGCCTCGATGCGTATGCTATCACATTCCCCCTCTGCATAAGCACTGCACCCAACCCTGATATCGATGCGTCACAATACACCACAAAATCCTCCATTCCCTCTGGAAGGGATAACACCGGGGCTTCGCACAACCTCTGGCGAAGAGTCTCAAACGAGGCCTGCTGCTCAGGACCCCACGAAAAAGTAACGCCCTTCCGGGTCAACCTGGTGAGAGGCACGGCGATCTTAGAGAAATCTTTAATAAATCTCCTATAATAGCCGGCCAACCCCAGAAAACTCCTGATCTCGGTGGGGGTCCTCGGCACCTCCCAGCTCATTACCGCCTCAATCTTGGCCGGATCGACCAATATCCCATTCTGATTAACGAGATGTCCCAGGAACTGGACCTCTCGCAACCAGAAATCACACTTGGAGAATTTGGCGTAAAGCCTCTCCGATCTCAGAACTCCGAGGATCTCCCTCAAATGCTCCTCATGCTGCTCTCTGGATCTCGAATACACCAATATGTCATCGATGAACACGATCACCGATCGATCCAACATCGGTCTACACACCCTGTTCATGAGATCCATGAATGCTGCTGGTGCATTGGTGAGCCCGAAGGGCATCACCACGAACTCGTAATGCCCATAACGAGTCCTGAACGCCGTCTTCTGGATATCCTCATCTCGCACTCTCATCTGATGATATCCAGACCTCAGATCAATCTTGGAGAACCAAGACGCTCCCTACAATTGATCGAACAGATCATCGATCCTCGGCAATGGGTAACGGTTCTTGACCGTTAACTTGTTCAACTCCCGGTAGTCAATGCACATCCGGTGTGAACCATCCTTTTTCTTGACAAAAAGGATCGGCGCTCCCCACGGCGAGCTACTCGGCCGTATAAACCCTTTTTCCCAGCAGCTCCTGAAGCTGCGAGGATAACTCCTGCATCTCTGGAGGTGCAAGGCGATAGGGCGCCTTGGCGATAGGCGCTGCCCCCGGAACCAAATCGATACGGAACTCCACCTGCCTCTCGGGAGGCACACCCAGCAACTCCTCGGGGAAAACATTCGGGAACTCACGTACTATCGGGACCTCATCGACCGACCTTGGTCTCTCTGCACCTACTCTCGTATCTACCACATAAGCCACAAACCCACTACAGCCCTGGTGTAGACTCTGCCTCGCTCTTGTGGCTGAACAAAATGCCGACCCAGAACGGGTACCCTCGCCATAAACTGTAAGAACTCCCCCACTAGGGTCTCGTATGGTCACCAGCTGTCGCTCGCAGTCGATAACCGCTCCAAATCTGCTCAACCAGTCCATGCCCACGATGACACAGACATCTCCCATAGCAATCGGGACCAAATCAATCGGAAACTCAACGCCGAAGATCTCGAGTACACATCCTCGAATCACATCAGTGGCATACACTGCTCTCTCGTCAGCTATGGAAACTCGCAAAGGTCGACTCAACGCCTCTCGACGAGTACTGATGTGCTGACTAAAGGCTAACGACACAAAAGACCAACTCGCACCCGAGTCAAATAACACCAAAGCAGGTACATAACACACAAGAAATGTACCTACGCATAACACAATATAAGCACAACACCACAATCCAAAAATAAGCAGATGAAAGAATACATACCAGCCACGACATCGGGAGCTGCGCGGACCTCCTCCGCTGTCAACTGGAAGGCTCTCCCGCGAGCCTTTGGCGCATCGGCCTTCACTGGCCGACTCTCCGTAGCTCGCACGGCAGCAGGGACAGATCCCTGAGCTGACCCTCGCAACTACGAACACTTTGTCTTCCGGTGTCCGGTCTGGTTGCAGTGAAAACAAACTACAAACCCCTTGGGGCAATCCTTGGCCATGTGCCCCTCCTTGCCACACTTGTAGCAAGACCCTGCTCTACAAACTCCCTCGTGACCCTTGCCGCACTTGCCACAAGTGCGGCCCTTCTGGTTCCCTGATCTCGAATCGGCGGGCTTAGCCCGCTTGGCTGCCGGCTGGGACTGTGCCGGTCGCCGATCTCTCCCCTGAGACTCCGCCTCCTCTCTAGCCTGAGTCTCTAGCTCTATGTCCCTCTTCTGGGCATTTGCCTGAAGCTCAGCAAATGTCCGGTATGACGAGTTCGCCACGAACTCTCGTATGTCCCTCCTCAGAATACTTAGATACCGACTCATACGTGCCTGCTCGGTAGACACGTGCTCAGGGCAAAACATCGACCTCTCATGGAACATCCTGGTGATCACAGTCGCAGACTCAGTACCCTGCTTGAGGGTCAGAAACTCCTGGGCCAAACGTTCCCTCTCCACCGGGGGAATGTACTCATCACGAAACATAGCGGTGAACCTCTCCCAGGTCACTGCGGCAGACTCTGCAGGTGTGTAGTGCGCTGTCACAAACTTCCACCAGTCCTTCGCTCCCAAGCGAAGCTGGTTCAGCGCGAACCGAACTCTCAGATGCTCCGGACAAGAACACGTATAAAAGCATCCCTCAATATCAGAAACCCATCTCATCGCAGCAATCCGGTCCTGCGTCCCATCAAACTCTGGTGGCTTCGTGTTGCTGAACTCTTGGTACAGCAACAAGTCACCCCCCTGCGGCCTGGCAGCAGCGACGGCTGCGGTGGCCGCAGTAACAGCAGCCTCAGTGAGAGCAGCGTACCACTCATCAAAAGTCTCGATCAACGTGGTCTTGATAGACCCGAACATCTCTGGTATCTCAGCTCGGATGGCCGCGGCCACCTCCTCGTGAATCAGCCTACGGATCTCCTCATCACTGGTACCACTGGTACCACTGCCCCCTGGGTGATGGCGCGTCCCAACCATGATGTCTCTGAAATACAACACAAAAGGAATCAGAGACTCGCTCGAGTATATTCGCACTCGATACTCGACCCTACTTGCTCTCTTAGTACCCAAAGGATTCTTACTTAGAGTGCGCACTGCTCCGGTGTCTTCAGTAGTACGGGCCCTATATTACCGTCCACACCGCATCAGTATTCACCCTAAGTCCTCCTCCTTGGATCCCAGGTCACCAGTACTCCATATCTCACTAAACTCAGGCTACTCTCTAGTAAACCACTCATAAGTTCCTCGCTGCTACCTACTTACTCTCGAAGCATCTCATAGTAGCAGTAACTCCTAGGCTAAGGCATCACAGATCAGGTCACTCTAGTCCTAATAGTAATACCTAGCCTACTCTAGCATGCATATCATATCATAACACATCTTATAACACATAATGTAAGGGTATTTTGGGAAATCACCGTTCAGGCGCTAGCTGATCGTACACACTGCTCTGCTCTGCTCTTTTCAAAATCTTTTTACTCTTTTAGAAAATTTGTTTATTTTATGAAAACTTTCTCAATTCCTCAGTTTGAGTTCAGATTCATCCGAAGATGCACCCGAATCCCTCAAACCAAGGCTCTGATACCAACTTGTAACACCGTAAATTTCAAAACAATTTTTCACTTTTTAAAATATAATTTCATTCATAAATATTCTCGAATCCCAATGTATCACATATCAAATCCATAAAAACACATCCCAAGATCATAATGTATAAAACTCCAATAGTGTGTACTGATCATGCCGGCGCCTTCCCGCGATCCTCACTGGTACCTGAAACACATAACACAAAACACTGTAAGCATAAATGCTTAGTGAGTTCCCCAAAATACCACACACAACGCATATTAGCCACTCGAGGCTATAACTCTGTTTGACCCTTTGGTCAATGTGTCTCAGTGGGACCCTCCAGTCCCATAACTCTGTGGGCCCTCTGGCCCTAACTCTGTGGACCTTCCGGTCCTAACTCTGTAAACTCTGTAACATACATAGCATAAATCACATAGAAATCCCATCATGCAAAAGCATACAAAATACTCTGTCACATAACTCTAATTACCACCCTAGGTAAAGTATAGTGAGAAGACTCACCTCGAGTAACTCGGTAAACCTCGAACTCTGAAATACTGTACTAGCCTTCACCTAATCACATAAATAAATTCTCTAATTAATACAACTTCTAAAGGCTAGGCCAACTCCTCTCTATAAGTTCTCTAAGAAGGGTAAAAGACCATTCTGCCCCTCTAATGGCTCATAAGTCCAAACACTGACTAATCCCTAAAAGTCAACAGAAGTCAACAGTCAACATTGACCAGACTCGCCGAGTGCACTAGAGTGACTCGGCGAGTACATGCCTGCCTCCTCGTCCCTGGTCCTCACTTGACTCACTGAGTCAACCCTATACTCCCCGGGTCGTTACGGATCGCGAGTCACGGGGCAACCCGACTCGACTTGTCGAGTCCCTTATGGACTCGGCGAGTTCCTCCCATGAAAACTCTCAAAAGATCTCTTGAGGTCAGATCTACTTCACCAAACAGTAGATCCATCCTTCTAACATTCAAAAGTCACGTAAAGGTGCAACCTTTATGTGCATGCAACCCATATCAAGCCTCAAATGGAGAAATATCACTAGAAATGGCAACCTAGTCTCCAATTGCTTATTTGCTTGCAAAAAGCTAGAAGGTAGTGACTCTATGGACCTCTCAAGGTCCAGATCTGATATCATCAACACAAAGGGGACCTCATACTCACTAGATCTTATAAAAAAAGGGAGGTAAAAACCCTAAAATCATGAAATCTATCATATCAATACGAAATAGAAGGGATTATACCTCTAGGGTTTCTCTGGAACAAGGTGGCCTCAAATGACGGCCATAAGGGTCTTTAAATAGGGCACAAGCCCCGAAAATTAGGGCTTCATTTAACAGCGTGGACTCGCCGAGTCCCTTCATTAAATCCAGGCTGGCAGAAGCGCGATTCCACTCGGCGAGTCTGAGCGCCTACTCGCCGAGTCCCTTTCTAAAATTCTACAAAATACTTAAAATAAGATACCTGGGTATCCGGATGTTACACTTCCACTTTCTATTTAACTGTTACAAGTTTTTTCTTTAAATCGTAGAGCAATAGTAATATTTTTGGTGTGCAAGGGTTCGAACCATGGATATCTTTTGTTGAATTCTGCACCTCAACGAGTAGACTTTTATTGCAAATTGTTCTTTGATGCAGAAAAAGGCCTAATGTTCACTTGCTTTTAAAGTTTCTCACCTAATGTTCAACAATTCCATGAACTCTAAAAAATTAGCCAAGAAAAATAAAAAGTTTATGAAATAATTAACTCAGTCCAAGAGAGCTATTTGCGAAAAGTCGTGTTTATCTTCTAGAAATATATGTGACAAAAGTAGTTCATAAAATTAATGGATCTCACAAACCATCCATATACATGTAATCGTTGTTTTTCAGCAAAAGCTGTAAAAAGTAATATCACGGCACGAATTACATTTCATTTTATATATTTTTGAGAAATATAGTTGTTTGATAATCCCGTTATGGTCATTAAATTATAAAGAGTTTTTTTTAATAATTATTAGATTATTAAAAGTTATTGGAAATGCATCCTCGCCATGTTAAAGTCTGATTTAAATAAAAAATGTAACTTTAGAAATAGAAATTGCAATTGCAATGTATTAGTTTTTGTATTTAACAAATCTATATATTAATGGAAGGAGTATAATTTGCTTGGCAGGGTATTCTTTCTTTTTCAGTTGTGACTTGTGAATGCAAGTTGTCAGAAGTGATTATATTACTCAGAAGGGTATTACCGTCATTTACACCATCACCACTTTCAGACCTTTAAAGTTATTCCCATCCCATCCCCAACCTCTTTCTCTTTCTAAAACCGCAATCTCTTTCCCTTCACACACGTTCTCTTTCTCCCCCCCCCCTCTCTCTCTCTCTCTCTCTCTCTCTCATCCCAAAAAGGTATGGCTCAGAAGAGAGAGATGGAGGAGACCGAGCTCAAAGTTCCTGAAACCTTGACCTTGTGCACACCGCCGATCCCCGCCGCCTCTTCAAAGATGTCCGCTTCAGATGACCGTAGATCGTCGCCGGATAGATCGGATCCGAAGAGCGGTGTTATCGTTGACTTCAGACCAAACTCCGCTGCCTCGCCGGAAAAGTTGGATCTGCCTCAAAAACGACGATTGGAGGTGGATCTGTTCGATAAGAGCGTCTGTAACATGTTTAAGAAGCGGGAGGTGAACAGGTGCTCAGGTTGCAAGAGGAAGGTTGGACTGATGGGGTTTAGGTGCCGTTGTGGCGAGATGTTTTGTTCCGAGCACCGATACTCCGATCGACATGACTGTAACTACGACTACAAAGCCGCCGGACGTGAGGCTATTGCTCGCGAAAATCCAGTTGTTAGAGCGGCGAAAATTCTCAAGGTATGACGCGGAGTCTGGAGAGAGACAAAACGACATCGTCCGGATAATCAATTCATCTCATTTTCGCATCTCCGTTGTAAAAATATGGGGCGGAGCTTAGGAACAGAAAAAGTAGCGAAAGATAGGGTGCTTACGTCACGTTTTTCCGGTGGGAAAAAGGAAGAGTGGGTTGGGGGAGTGGGGTATGGTATGTGAAATTTGATAAAAGAAAAAAAAAAGTTGAGCGTAATATTGTCAATTTGATTTATCATGTTAGTGGGACTTTTCATGAATTACGGTGCTTAATATTTTTTATTAAATTTATAATCAGTATTTCGCTCTCAAGTTTTAGCTGGCAATCTAGAAAATATAAATAAAAAAAAAAGAAAAAAAAAAGTCAGAAAAAGGATAATGTAGCGCATGGTGGATGGACCAACTTTACCAGCAAAGTATTCTGGAAATGTGGCTGTACTGATGCCGCAAATTATTGACGACGCAAGATAGCCCAAGTAATAAATAAAGTTGAATAATTTAGCTTGACATTTGAATAAATTTGGTATCAAACCAAAGAAACTTTAAAGTTATTATAACGAGACGAAAGTCATGATAAGAGTTAACTTTATCAAACCATTGCTTGCATAAAAGTCTAAATTCGGCCCGATCATTTATATACTTATTCGCTATTTCCAAAAAAATTGCAGCCAAATGCAATAGTAATTCGTCACCTTCGACCAAAGAATTTGAGTCGTAATACAACAGCAAAAAAAAAAAAAAAAACCATCCTCATAAATTGTTTGGTTTCGTTAAACCAATAGCTGCTATAAAATTAGAGGTGTTTGGGAGTGGTTTTCAAAATGACTATTAATTTATTGAATTTTTAAAAAGCTTAAAAAAGAGTTCGACAAATATCAAATTTTTAATGTAAAAAATGACATTTTTAAAAAGCCAAAAAATTCTAGTTTTTCTAAAAAACCAATAAGTTGATTAAAAATCACTAATCTTTAGTATCCAAAGGAAACCGAGAAATAACCCCATACTCATAAATCACAATACCAATAATTTTCCAAAGGGTTATTATATATATATATATATATATATATATATATATATATATATATATATATATATATATATATATATATATATATATAAATGTTGGCTAAAAAGACACATTTTTTTACCATTTAGACAACCCTAATTAATTTTCAACAGGAAACTTTCCATATTTATAATTTTAACACTATATTTTTACTTTTTTTTTTAATTTTACCACTAAAGTTTCAATAAACTTTTCTTATTTATAATTTTGCCCCTTTATTTTTACTTCTTCATATTTTTGCCACTAAACATTCACTTTTACTTTTTTAAAACCCTTTTTCTTTATTCTTTTATAATTTTACCATTTTATTTTTACTTTTTTATAATTTTGCCACTAAAGTTTCAACAAACTTTTCCTCTTTATAGTTTTGGTACTTTATTTTTACTAATTTTGTCACTAAAGTTTCAACAAATTTTTCCTCTTTATAATTTTGGCACTTTATTTTTACTTCTTTATATTTTGCCACTAAACTTTCACCCGTGCAACGCACGGGCCTTTTCCTAGTTGACATAATAACACATGAAAGTTTCACGTTTAGTTTTAAATGATCATTTAATTTTTTTTTTTGACCTTTTAAACCATTAAACTCAAAATTTACCTATCTAAAATATCATTTTTCTCAAAATTATCAAGTTTCCCAGTTATATTTCCTATGTGTACAGTGACTTCTAATAGTCAAAGGTTTCCATTGCCACGTGTACCAACCTATTGCTGAGAAAAAAAATTGAGAATGTGTATTAAGTTTCACCCGCGAACCAAAGAAGGTCGGACTTCCAAACCCGACAAAATCTATCATTTTTCCGATCAATTACAGTTGGTGATGAATCACAAAGGGAATAATTTAGGGCTTCTAGCTCAGCGGTATCCGGTGTTGCCCTCCCTCTTTGCGGTCGGGGGTTCAAGTCCCACTGTGGACATGGAATAATTTAGGAGTAGTTTAATATATATTTGTATTGTCGATCAAAAAAAATCACAAAGGGAAAAAATAATAGGATTTCTTGGCGGCTGCAAAAGACACCGACGGTCAAATTAGAAGAAAGGCAAAGAAAAGTTAATTTTGTTTACCTTAGCCACACTTTGAATGATGCGTTGACTATCA
This sequence comes from Lactuca virosa, assembly GCF_052849685.1. NCBI lineage: Eukaryota > Viridiplantae > Streptophyta > Magnoliopsida > Asterales > Asteraceae > Lactuca > Lactuca virosa. The sequence continues at coordinate 254,060,687 of NC_136427.1, read as the reverse complement.
ACAGAAATAGTGGAAACCAAACATTACCTTGGTGTATCAAATCATGACAAAGAAAATTGTTTATGCAAAACACCCACATCAAAATATACCTTACTGGTTTTGTGCAGCGCTTTTGTGGTTTTCGGATACCTTTCTTTCAAGAAACAGAGGTGGAAAAAAATAGATATGAACATTCAAACAGAGCTTCTAACAGGGCCAAATAATTCAGTTACATAGAGCTTAAAATAGCCACAAATGGGTTCCATTTAGGTCGGATCATTGGGCATGGTGCTTTGCGTCTGTTTACGCATTTGTGGCATCCTCAGGCAATGCAATAGTTGTGAAAAAATTAAAGCATTTTCATGAAGGGAAGACAATATCGTAATTTGGTTAGCCTCTATTTTGACTTATCTTCATCAAGAATGTGAGCAACAAGTGATTTATAGAGACATTAAAGCTAGCAATATGATGTTGGATGCAAATTTCAATGGACGATTAGAGGATTTAAGGCTAGCCACGATGATTGACCATGGTAAAAGTTTTGTTTCAACACTAACAACTAGAACAATGGGGTATTTGGCCCCTGAATACCTAGCGATGGTGATGATAATGATGAATCACAAAGGAAATATCCATATGGATTTCCTTAACAGTAAACTATAGGAACAAATCATGGACTGAAATACCCAGAGACTTCGTCGATCTGGCTACGAACACACCAGATGGCAAGGTTCAATTCCTTTCTCTGAAAGCTGATTTCTTATGTTGATTCAACTAATTACAGGTTCAATTAGGTTCAAAGGATGCCCATAAATCTAAAGAAAATGTCTGATTAGGTTTTAGTAATGATGCGTGCGTCGAGATGAGATCCAAAACGGAGGTGAGAAAAACAATGGTTTCTAAAAAGAGAAGAGATCGAGAATAGAGATGGTTAGGATGACGATTTGTGCATCAAGATGATGATTTGTGTATCTGGAGGTGACGACCTTGAGTTATTGGGTTTTGGAGCATCCATTAAAGATGAAGGGTAAGATTTACATTTCATTCCTCAGGTTCACGTGGATGTGTCTAGGTGGCTATGGAAACCTTTAACTATTAAAAGTAAATCTACACATCATCACTTCAGCCGGGAAACCTGTTAATTTAAAAAAAAATGGTATTTTAGACATGTATATTTCGAGTTTGATAATCTAAAAGGTCTAAAAAAAGTTAAATGTTCATTCAAAACCAAACACGAAACTTTCATATGTTATTATGTCAATAACCCTTTTCCAAATCCATGATAGTAACACAAGCAAAAAGTCTAGAGAACTAAAGGAAAGTTGCACATCCACTTCCTGGACATAAAGTCTATTTCTAAGTAGAGTATTTCTCCGTGTCACAATAAAAAGACGAGACCCTTTTATTTTTAATAGTTTAGTTTTGAGAATCGATTGGCTAACGATCTTGACCCAACCCATATATCATTCCAAAAATATGTTTAGATCCAATTACCAATTCTTTTGAAGGCGTACCCTCTTGTCAAGTGTCTAAAATCACCATATTACCATGTATACTTTTATCAAACGCACCCATAAGGATCTAGCTTCCTTCAAAAAACATCATCTTCAATTTCCTAAAATACCCCGATTAGTCGCAATAAACTGTTAACCTCATAATCACCAACCTCTTTAGGTGCAATCACCTTCTCACACTAAACCTAATTCAACCCGTTGTGTTTTACAAGAGAAATAAATAATATGACAGGGAACATAACGAATCAAATGTCATTATCCATGGCCTTACATTACCCTATCTTTTAAAAAACTTAGGCCAAAGACCATTATCTAAGGAACATTACCAAACACAATTGTTTAAAAGAGGAGATCATGTAGAGTTTGTGAACGAAAACATACAAGAAAAACAGAAAAAACTGATACCTATGTTTGGAATGTAAAATAACAAGTGAAATACATATAACGGCTAGGGTTTCATATTATTATCAAAGAGAAGTACAAATACAATGAAAAGGAAAGACATAATATATAGACAAGCTAATTAGGGTTTCCTAGCGAAAAGGCCCAATCATAAAACCCAATACAAAATAAAGCCCAAAATCTTATTAGGCTAACATCCCCCTTCAAACTCACAATGCAACAGCAATAAGCATTGGGAGTTTGTCAGACAGAAAATGGAATCGAGGAGCAGTCAACGGCTTCGTAAGAATATCAGCAGTCTGCAAAGAGGAAGGAACATAAGGAAGGGAGATAGTGCCCTTCTGGAGATGATGACGTGTGAAATGACAGTCAATCTCAATGTGCTTTGTGCGCTCATGAAACACTGAATTCTTGGCAATCATTATCGCACTCTCGTTATCACAATACAAAGGGGTAGGCTGAGAGATGTGAACGCCCATATCTGCAAGAAGCCATCTCAACCAAACAATCTCACAAGAGGCGATAGCCATGGCTCAATACTCAGATTCTGTAGAAGATCGAGAAACAACATCTTGTTTCTTGCTTTTCCATGATATCAATGAATCTCCAAGAAAAACACAATACCCAGTAGTGGACTTACGATCATAAATATCACTATCCCAATTTGCATTACTATAGGCACGCAACTCAAGAGAGGATGAAGAAGGAAACATAAGAGTGCGGAACTGAGTACCACGTAAATATCTCAAAATACGAAGAACAGCTCCCCAATGAACAGTAGTAGGAGCAGTGACAAACTGGCTAACCACATGAATTGCATGAGCAATATCCGGTCTAGTGACAGTCAGGTAAACCAAACTCGCAACAATGGTACGATAAAGACTTGGATCTGATAATGGGACACCATCAGTTGGAGAGTACTTTGCATTACTCTCTATAGGCGTATCAATTGTTCGATTATCCGTGAGTCGTGCACGTTCAAACAAATCTGAAATATACTTCGTTTGAGATAAAAGATAACCCTTTGGAGATTGAGCAACTTCAATCCCCAAGAAATAACGAAGTAATTCCAAGTCTTTCATAGCAAAACGGTGAGCCAAATCACGCTTTAAAGACTCTATACCATCATGATCATCACCAGTAATAATCATGTCATCGACATATAAGGAAAGATTAATCCGACCTGCATTCGTACATCGAATAAATAGAGCCGAATCATGGTTACTTGGTTGAAAACCAAGAGAAGTAATCACCGTAGAAAATTTCTCAAACCAAGCACGAGGGGCTTGTTTGAGGCCATATAGAGCCTTCCGAAGTCGACAAACTTCACCTGGCCGATGAGCAATACCAGGGAGAGTAGATATGTATACTTCTTCATGAAGATCACCATTCAAGAAAGCATTCTTGACATCCATTTGATAAATATTCCATTGGCGAATGGAAGAAACTGCAATCAAGGTGCGAACAGTCGTCATTTTTGCAACAGGAGCAAACGTCTCCTCATAATCCATACCATACTTTTGCGCGTACCCTTTCGCAACAAGTCTGGCTTTATAACGCTCAACGGATCCATCAGACTTTGTTTTGATTTTATAAACCCAACGACAACCAATCGTGTGTTTTCCAGGTGGAAGCGGAACCAGATCCCATGTATGAGTCTGATAAAGAGCTGCAAGTTCCTCAGCCATAGCGGTCTGCCAAAGGGGATCAGAAATGGCCTCTTTATAGGATGTTGGCTCAGAGAGACGATGTACATTAGTAATAAAATAAGCAAAAGCCGGTGAGTAAGAGGAATAGACAAATTCAGGAAGCTTTGTGGACTTCTTATTACGATAAGGTCTCGATGGAGGGGGGTCTTGATGATTTGTAGGCAGAGGATCAACGATAGGTGCTAGATCAGCCACATGTGGTGGATCAGCAGCAAGTGGTGGATCATCAATGTCAATGCTAAACAGATCAATAGTACGAAGCTCCTCTCGGGTTGCATCATGTGACTGAACAGGAATGCTATAGAATGGAATATGCTCCAAAAAGGTGACATTGCGAGATACATACAGTTTCTGATTTGAAGGATCATAGCACCGATAACCTTTCTGACCAATACCATATCCCAGAAAAACACAAAGAGCTGATTTTGAAGACAACTTATCTCTCTCTACATGAGGCTTCAAGACAAAACATGTACACCCAAACACTCGTAATGAAGAATAATCTGGGATTTGTCCAAACAACATTTCATAAGGAGACTTCCCCGAAGTGTACACAGTAGGAATGCGATTAATAACATAAGTAGCGGTATGAACAGCTTCTCCCCAAAACATATTGGGAACTTGAGCAGAGAGTAGTAAGGATCTAGCAGTTTCTAGGAGATGTCGATGTTTTCTTTCTGCAACACCATTCTGCTGAGGAGTGTCTGTACAAGATGATTGATGTATAGTGCCATCAGATGCCAATAATTGTTTAAAATCATTGGAGGTAAATTCTCCTCCCAGATCACACCGAAAACATTTTATGATAGCAGAGTGTTGAGTCTTGACAAGAGCTCTGAATTCACTATATATGGTGAAATAGTTAGACCTGCGCTTCATAAAATAAACCCACGTATAACGAGTGTAATAATCAATGAATGAAACATAATAGTTAGCTCCGGACTTGGAGGTTATCGAAGAGGGACCCCACACATCAGAATGCACAATATCAAAGGGAGCAACAGAACGAGTGACACTTTTATTAAACGGTAAAGCAGAAAATTTTCCCAGTTTACAACCACAACAATCAGAAATATCATCAAATTTCAAAGAGCCTAACACACCAGTGGAAAACAAAAACTGTAAACGAGACGTTGAAACATGTCCCAAACGAGAATGCCAAAGATAAAAAGGAGACGATGAAGGGTTTAAACGAAAAGACGACAAATCGACACTAGATGCAGCAACATGTAGCTGCTCCAAGACATAAAGCTCCCCAAGTCTACGGCCTATCCCAATCACCCTCCGAGACCGAATGTCCTGTACACAGCAGAATGAATCAGAAAAGAAGACCCAACAACCAGATTTACACAACTGACTGACCGATGCAAGATTCAAAGCAAGTGTAGGAATGTAATACACATCTGTTAAAGATATATAAGGAGTGACAATAGAACCAACACCCTCTACTGACATGGGTGTAGCACTAGCAGACATAACAGAGACAGATGTACGAGAAGATAATGAAGCAAAAGATGAAAAATGTGGTGACATGTGATGAGATGCACCAGAATCCAATATCCACAAGGATGAAGGAATACCTGACGTGTTGGATGAAGACAGACCTGAATGAGACATGGAAGCTGACATGGCAGTTGGATTGGTAGCTAAGAACTGTCTGACCTGCTCAACAATCTGTGGATCCAAGGCTGATGGTGGTGTGAAATCTGTTTCATTCTCAACTGAAGGTGTAGCAGCAGCGTACTGTGGTGGCCTAAAAGATGAAAAAGAGGGACGTGACTGTCCAGAAGACTTGTTCTGCTGTGAAGACTGAGAGTGTGCTGGTGATCTTGTTTGTTGTTGCTGCTGATTTCCCTTGCTTGTCAGCAAAGGACAATTTGCCTTCCAATGGTTCTTCTTCTTACAGAAAGCACACTCATCAAATGCAACTCTGGGACGATTTTGGTTTGAAGATTGGGGTCGTTGTGAAACAGCAAAGACAGCAGGAGTGGCTGTCTTGGGAGCTTTGTCAGCAATGGACTTGATACGAGTTTCTTCAGCAATCAACTCGTGAACAACCGAATCAACAGTGGGAAGAGGTGTACGATGCAAGATTGATCCACGCAGACCTTCAAAATCTGAACGTAATGCCATCAAGAACTGAACCAAACGTTGCTCTTCCCTTCTATCAATATAAGGCTTAAAAGCCTTCAACACATCAGGTTCTGTAAGAGCTAACTGATCCCACAAATCCGACATAGCTGCATAAAATTCCTGAACACTGAGATTGTTCTGTTGGAGGGCTCGAATATCAAACTCTAACTGATACTGCTTTGCAAAGTTAGACTGAGTATACAACCTAGCCAAGTGATCCCAAACCTCCTTTGTCGTGTCATACTTCGCCAACTGAGTACCAATAGACTGGATGACAGAATTATTAATCCAAGTAATGATCTTGGAGTTATTAGTCTCCCATGAATCCAGTAAGGTTGCATAATTAGCGGCCTTCTCGTCTGTTGGTTTCTTCTTGTCACCTGTAACAATCCCCCACATACTCTTGCACCGCAAGAAATTTTTCATAACATAACTCAAATAGGCAAAGTTTTTGCCATCAAGTTGAATACTAATGGACTGAAGAGAATCATCTCTTGGGGCCATATTTCAATATCAGTCAAATACTAAATACGAGTAGCAGCAAAAAACGATCAAGATCTCGAAATCAACAAAGCTAGACGAAAACGAAACCCTCAAAACCGACAAACGAACAAATCAAACCAAACCAAATACAGAAATGAGCAAAAAAGGCATACCCCAAAATTGCAAATGGTGGCAATGAACAGTGCACGTGAACAGTACCGATGAATAGTGCGATGAACAGTAACCGTGAACAGTATCCGTGAACAGTAGCCGTGATGAACAGTAATCGTCAGGTGAATAGTAACACCGATGAACAGTATCGTCGGTGAACAGTAACACCGATTAACAGTAACTCCGATGAACAGTAATCACGATGAACAGTAACTCCGATGAACAGTAATCACGGTGAACAGTATCGCTGATGAACAGTAATCGCGGTTAACCGAAAACCACACCAAAACCGAATCAACCAATATAATTGAACTATTACTAAAAGATGGTGTGATTTCTAATATTGATTAACCGAATACATATGATTCCCTTATGGTTTTCATCAAAAACCAAATCACTACAAAATGAACTGAATCAATCCAACAATATTAACTAAACTATAATATATATATATATATATATATATATATATATATATATATATATATATATATATATATATATAAAAGGTATATAATATGTAATTATATTGGAAACTGAGAACTTGAAGAGTAATCATGTCACAGTTATAAAGTACTTAATTTTGAATTAGATTTAGTTATACAATTTGGTATTAGTTAATCACCATTAATTTACCACTTGTAATTTTAGCAACCTACTTTCTAATTTTTCACTTTTTATAGCAATGATTTTTTGTTGCTCACATTTTATAGTAATGTAATTTTTATAGCAATGATTATTTTTTGTTTGTTTCTCATATTTTATAGTAATGTATTTTTATTTCCATATCATTTTGAACCATTATCGTTAACCGATATTAATCGATGACCGAACACCATTAACCGACTAAAATGTTAACCGATTCACATTGGTTACCAAAATTCATTAACCGATTGCAATGATTATGGTTTGGTTTTAGCCTATAACCGAACGAAACTGACCCATACACACCCCTAGAAAATATAGCATATATATGAATTTTAATTAATTATTTTTTGAAGCAACATATATAATATATGATCGATAACATGTATACAATATAATTTACATTAACGATTCAACCACAACATACATCAATTGTATTAAAAGAATACTATAACCAAAAAAATATAAAAAAAGAATTAACATATAACAAACATATAAATTAAAAGCTCTACCATAATAAAATAATTCAAAAAACGGTCAAAATACTTCAAACCAACACAAAAATCTTTAAGATTGTTTACTTTTTCAATTGTATGTGATTTATATGGTTGTCTACATAAAAGATTGACCTTTTATAGTAATATTTTCATTAAATGCATATTAAACATAATATATATGTTATAAAACTTTTGAGTGTTTAAGTCATTATTAAGAAGTGTTAATTAAAATAGGGGGTTTCAAATGAATATTGCACTAAGATGTTATAAAATATTATAATTATTTTAAATATACCATAAGACATATATATATATATATATATATATATATATATATATATATATATATATATATATTTTAGGATCATATCATCTCAATGGTATCCATTCATATGTTGTGTGTGAATTTAGCTAGTTACATGTAGTTTTTTATTTGATACATTTTTTTAACTATTGGCATTGTTAATTGGAAAACCATTTATTTAAACATTTTTTTTTATTTCGTTTATGATTAATTTCAAACATTAATCGTTTTTCCAATGTATCATAATCTATTTTTTTTTAATTTATGTTGTTTAAACTATTATTGTTATCATGTTGTTTTAAGAAAAATAGTTATAACAATTTTTATTTACTTATCATAGAAAAAACAATATTTGTTAATAAAATGAGAATTATAAACATCTATTGATGTTTAATTGTTAAGGAAATTGAGCATTTGGTTGAAAATACTTCATATACTACAACCGGATGGAATTTTAAGTTATTTATAAATATAGTTATTAATAATGCTAATTATTTTAAATCTTACTTGTGTTCGTTTGTGTCGTACACCAAAGGGAAAAAATAGAAAGGAAAATCGCATTCCAATATTAAAAAAAGGTAAACATTTTAGAATTTCTTCTATATAAGTGGAACAAAGATAAAAAACTTGTGTAGCAAGACTTTTTCAAAACAAAGATAAAGGTACCTAAATAACACAAATATAATTTTTTTACTCTATCATAATATAAACCATAATGTTAAATGTTCATCTATGTTTAACGTGGATATGATGCATACAACAAAAAAACGCCAACAATCAAAGTATCGATCATTCTCATATTTTTCTTCCCGTAAACACCATAAACGCAAAGTAAAATACAAACTAAAATACAATTACAAATATAAAGTACAATTACAACCACCCATAAATGAAAACTAAAATATAATTACAAACATAAAGTTACCATACAACCACCCACATTGCACAATAATCTTCATATAACATAAACAAAAGGATATTAACATATAAAAGAATATTATGAACCAAATCCTAATATTAGACATACACTACAATTAAATATACAACATCTAACCACCATTTTGTTTTTAAATCCATAACACAACAAATCATATTTTGCATTTTCTATATAAAAACACAATGTAATCAACATTCTTCTTACATTAGTGATTAGAGAAGTGTGGTGCAATGTTGCTAAAATTGTAATGTTTCAAGTTGGTGACATTATAAACTAAGAAGATGCAGAAAGAATTTCACTCAAAGTGAGATGTTTAGGAAACCAAGAACTAAAGAGACAAACAAAGATTCATAAATCACATGTAACAACTTATATAACATGTTTGATGTATAAGCAATTAATAATTATTACTAAAATGCATTTGAAAAGTCATTGGAGAATATGAAAAAACATGGGAGTTTCAAAGTGCTTGGAAATTTGCCTCTTTTATAAGTTTTGAGAATATGAAAGGACAAAGAAGTTTCAAATCAATGTGATGCTTAGAAAAATGCTAGCTTTATAAGATACTAGGCGAATCCCCGCGCATTGCGCGAGAATAGAATTATATAGTTAAAATAATAACTTTTACCAAATTATTATTTAATATTTCTACTTTGAAACAAAATGTTAGTAGTAAAGCAAACATATAGTTAACATATTAGTTTTATTAAACATTATAGTTTAATTTTTAAGTCATTGTGGTATACACAATTATTTGATAATTTTATAAACCGTTTACAATTGTGTAAATTATATATCAAATGAATGATAATATAACAGGTAACAAAACGTATGAACAAAAATATGAACTGCAACTTTTAGTAACATAAAAATAGAAAAACATCTATTATAACATTTGTATTAAAAAAGATATATATACAACGAATAATAAAAAATATGAAAAATAAACACTATAACTTTTAATAAGATAAAAACACTAAAACATCTATTATAACATTTATATTAACTCTTCATATTTAAATCACAAATCTCTTCAAATACATTAATGTTTTTAATGAGTAAAACTTTACAACCTTATAAAACAAAGGAAAATAAAAAGTTATTAGTGATTACTAGTTAATAATCATAAGTTAAAAACTCTTGAGTTGTAACTAATAAATATACATAAATTAGAAAACTCTTGAGTTGTAGTGTGAGTTTCAAATGAATGCGGTACTTGGAAATCTATATTTATAATTATAATAATAATAATAATAATAATAATAATAATAATAATAATAATTGTTATTATTATTATTATTATTATTATTATTATTATTAATATTATTATTATTATTATTATATTCGTCTAAATAATTGGTTTTGATGCATCATTTTAATCCCTTCAATTATTAAACATAAAGATATTTAATTATAAATTTATAACATACATAGGTGCATATACATGTTAAACAAATCACATATAATATATATATTTTCGTAAATGTCATATGTAATTCTTTTCGTAGTAATATGGATAAATTACTTTCATATGAAGAACATATCATGATAAGTCTATCATAATTACATATCAAATGTTCAAAATTATGTTATCTTTTAAATATTGTCTTTTAAATATGTTGTGTAGGATAACCCAACAAAAAAATAATAGAAAATAAACATAATCAAAATAGAAAAACCACAATCAAATAAATATGAGCATTTGGTGGTTGAATATATAAATAAAGATGTTACATAAACATATATTTAAATCAAAAGAAAAAACTAACATTCGTCAACTTTGCTCAAACAAAAAAACCTATATTCATTTTATGAATCTTCTTTCTTCATTTAACACCATTCAACCATAGAAACTTGATGATAATTCTTCACTAACCTGTAATCAAAATATTTTTCTTGAAAAAGAAGAATCAGAAAGATATTCCAAGCAAAACATTGATGTTTGGAGAGTCAGATTTAAGATTGAGTAATACACACAAATCACATATAAAGATTAAATGAGAAACTGAATATAAAGAAATAATAGAAAAGCTTCATTTGCTTTGGTTGAAAGAAAAAATCATATTACAATTACCATCGATGCGACATAACTCATTTCTTCAAATCATCATATTTGGATCGTGAATGCTTCAACTATATGAAAACTTTTGAATCACAATATCTTCAAATCCTTCTTACATGTAAGATTTTATATAACACAAAAGACACAAAAGATTGACATTTTTATAGTAAACTTTTCACTAAATGCTAATTAAACATAATATAAGTTATAAAACTTTTGAGTGTTAAATCATAATTAAGAAAACTTTTGAGTTGCATTAGTTAAAAAATGGGGTTTCAAATGAATGTGGTTTGAGGAAGTTAAAACAGGGGGTTTCAAATGCATGAGATTCAAGAAAAAATACTAGCTTTATAAGTATGTATGATATTGTAACCGAGAATTAAATCAGTATTCAACACGATCGTAACAGACAAACACATTATATATACAATTAAATCACATAAACCTTATGGATAATATATTTTTTATTCTTCAAAGTTTTGCCATAAAATTTTCAACACTTTGCCACTTTTGGTCTCTCCTTAACTTTTTCAAAGTTATGCCACAAAAGTTTCAACACTTTGCTATTTTTGGTCCCTCCTCATCTTTTTATCACATTAGTTTGTGGAGTTGACGGTTTTGGTCCCGCAGCTTCAATATTCTCTATTGCTAGCCATAAAGGTTTCAAGAGTTTGCCACATTTGGTCCCTAACATTTACTAAATGTGATACCTCAAGTTTTTGCCACATTAGTTTGTGGATTTGGATTTTGGTCCCCCGACCTTCGATATTCTACTACACGACCCCATTTTCCTCAAAACATTATATACACACAAAATAGAAAACAACAAACGAGAAAAAGAAAAAAAAACACCAAAAAAAGTAAACATGAAAAAAAATCGAACCGCCGCGAAGCGCGGGTCACTTCTAGTTATACATAAAGTTACATAAAGTTTGTAACAAACAAACACATTAAACACAAATATTGTAAGTGGCATCAATGTCTAAAGTTGTTTTTAATAAGGTTTTAAAACCAAATGGTCCGAGTCATATCATGGCTATCATCATATTATTTTCTTTTTAAATCATCTTCTTTTTACGTAAAATATATGGACTTTTTCAACACTCATTAAAATTTTAAAAACATGCTTAGATTCCATTAATACAAATGATCGTTTCATACGATTTTCACATAAACATATAATACAAATAAGTTTTTTAGAACTGCTATTCCCCACACTCATTTTATAATTTTTTTCATTTCTTGTTAAACCATGTTTGTTTTCTGTTAATTACACTTAAACTTGTATGAAAATTTTGATTTCCCCTTTTTAAGCTACTATATGACACTTAAATGAACTAAAAATTCAAAAAAGAGATAACTTGTGACATTAGGCCCAATATAGCCTATGCAAAGCCTGCCATCCTTATCAAACCAATTTGCCGAACCTACCTTGGGACAAGTCCAAGTTTTTCGGCCTATTGGCCAGAAGCGGGCCGGACGAGTTTTTGTCCACATCAATTGTCATGTAGCCTAGTTAGCAGTTAATTATACTTGGTAACTTGGCTATTGAGTTTATGAAGTTTATTAGGCCCATATATTTTGTTTGTTTACAAGTTTTTAGAAGATCCAGTATCACAAGTATGGCCCAAAATGTTGACCCGGAAAGAGAACACCCCGATCAGATCTCTTCGACACGTGGATGTCTGTAAACGGTGTGATCACGGAAACCGTCATAGAGCACCGCACTACACAATTTCCTAAAATAAAGAGGTTTTCTTTCTTGTCAAATTCCCCTCTTTTTCGTTTTCTCTCTTACCTTATTTTCACTGTTATTCCGAACCGGCTTTCGATTTCCAGGACAAGGTACGTTCATCTCGATCTCGTTTCTCCGTGATTCTTTTGCTTAATTGAAATGTGCTCAAAATGTATCAGTTGTTAATTTCAAAGTTATCGATAATCCATCTATGAATCTGATGGTTTTTGTTGGTTGATTTCGATATAGTTATTTGACGCTGATCTGCTTTTCACCTGTATCATCTCTCGTTGTTTGTCAATGAATTCATTTATTGTTTCTTATTTTTATTGCTTGATTCGGTGGACGATTATCAGGAGAATTCTAGTCAATCTCGTTTAGATTTTCATTGTTTTTTGGTATTGAAATTTGAATAGTGGTTTCTTGCTGGAAAAGTTAAGTTTTTGAAGCTATTATCATCATCTTCTTCTACTATACTTACCACGTATTGGTATGCACGTCCCAGAAAATCATATAATGGAGAATTTGTCTGATTGGAATAAATCCTAATTCTTAAATCAGTAGACTCACAATTCCACACAGTATTTAAATAACATAGTAAGGAATAAATTGCTTGTAATGCATTCCCTAATCCCTAATTCACTAACATGTATTAGATATATCCACTATCAATCTTTGATTCAGATGCTTTATATTAGATTAAGATCCTTACATTCTGCAACACACTTTTGATACCTCATATCTCCATCTAGGTCAAACACAAGCCACCATGGTTAAAGCCTACTCCCAAGAACACACATACAAGCACCCATGGGAGCGAGTGACATCAGCATCATGGCGCAAATTTGCTGACCCAGAAAACAAACGCATCTTATCTCACATCCTAGAAGTCGATACATTAAACCACAACCTTGATTCCAAATCAGGGAAGCTGTACACAACACGAGCCATCACCATTCATGCTCCTGGCCCATGGTTCCTTCGCAAGATTGTTGGGCAAGATATCTGCCATTGTGTTGAATCAACTGTTGTTGATGCTAAAACTCGATCAATGCAGCTTGCTACCAAGAACATTAGTTTGCAGAAATATGTGGAAGTGGAGGAGAAGATTAGGTATGATCCACACCCTGAGAATCCAAATGAGTGGACAATTTGCAGGCAGGAAACAAGCATTAGGATAAAACCGTTGTCCACTCTGGCATCAATGGCGGAGAAGATAGAACAGAAATGTGTTGAGAAGTTTCAGCAGAATAGTGCTAAGGGTAGGGAGGTGATGGAGAGGATGTGTAAGTATCTGGAAGCTGAATCATCTTCCAGGGGTATCTCTGTCTGATTGTTACTGTAGGGTGTGTTTTTTTTTTTTTTTTTGTGAGACATTTTTGAGGTGTCTGTTGTGTTGAAATAGGAGGAAAATATTAGTAGGAAATATAGCAAGTAATAAATGGACTGTGGTCTTCTAATTATGAGGCACAAAGAGAGAGCTTCCAAAGTTAATTTCTAGTTGGTGGCCTGAGTTTTTACTATTTTCAGCAAGGGTAAAATAGTAATTTTATATGGGTGTAAGGGTGGTGGCCTGAGTTTTTAACAAACCTTATAAGACATAAATCTTTAATTTAACCTATATGATATAACATGGAGATTTATAATGTATTCATTCATTTGAGATATCATTAAAAAATACTCTGAAAGATGAAGAGAAGTAGATATTTTTTTTGGATATAATAAGTAAAATCGAAAAATGGAATGCATCAAAACTGTTTAAATGCATCTATGGAGTTATTTTTGACGATTGTTGATCAAATTCTATGTACCAACTATTGTTCTCCAACATTAGCAAGTCTTTAATTGATGTACTCCTGGGAAATGTCTGAAATAATTATTGTACTCCATATTTTATAAAAAATATTTGAGAAAACAATTTAAAATACTCCATATTTATGTATCAATTTTAAATAGTTTTTCGTTAGTTTTTAGGATATGTTTGGAATTACTTAGTTAACGTGTGTAATAGTTTATTGTGGTTTGGTGTATGGCTAATGGCTGTATGCTAATAAGCATTTTATTGATGTTTACTTGCCGACTTATAAGCGGTATACAGTTAATAAACCATTTATTGATGTTAGGACTTAGGATTGAATAAAAAAATATTTACCGATTTAAGTAATCAGTTTTTGATAATCATTTCATTCTAATAACTTATTTCATTCTAACTACTTATTTAAAAACATTTAATATTTATTTAAAAGTGTTAATTTTATATTGAGGCCAATTTATGCTTTCAACTTCAAAAAATCATATTGATCCTAACCTTTTTTTTGGGATTTCTTTTTTAAAACAACTTATACTTTTTTTTTTTTTAATAAAAGTGCTTATTAAATCATAAGCTATCAAAACAAAATTTGAATATCAAAACAAAATTTTAATATAAGTGCTTGAATTAACTTATCCAGTATGAAAATGGAATAAACTGATAAATTATATTTAATGTTTGGTAAATTTTTACTTATAACTGCAAAATTATCAAAAAAGACATTCTTATATATTATCGTTATATTAGTTTTTTAAGAGTAACAATTTAATTTTATCGTTAATAAACTTATAATCATATTTTTAGACAACAATTCTATCAATAGCAATAAAAAAATTTATAAGACTAATAGTGATATGTAGTATAATATATATAAAGCAAAAAAAAAAGGATTTATAATTCCATTAATAACTTCAATACCATTAACAACTACAATACATATGAATTTTTTAAAGTTTGAAATAAGGGTAAAAACGTAAATTGGCTTTCTATAAGTAATAAAGAATTTGAAATAAGTTAGAAGCTATTGATTTATCAAAAACAATTTATTTAAGTTAATAAACAATTTTTATTTTAGTCCATCCAAACATTTGAAAGTGTATTAATGGTATCAAACCTTAATAAACTAATAAGCATTTTAAATAAGCAATCCAAACCAACCATAATAAGTTAATAAACATTTTAAATAAACGATCCAAATAATCCAAATAAGTATACCAATTTACTTTTACCATATATTTTTTGGTTATTTAAATATATAAATAGAATTTTTTTAAGGATTATAGCATAGTTTATCAATTTATTCTATTTTATATAAGCTAATCTATACATTGTTTTTAAATATCGTTTTGCTAACATTTTAATTTATAAACACTTATCAAAAAACAAAACATTTTTCAAATAAGTAAATGTATTTTAGTCCTATCAAAAGATGCCCCTTTGGTCTTCAACGGATGCATCCCCAACGTTTAAAATGTTACCGTTAACATGCAAATCCCATATTGAACAGACCTGAGTCGACAAAACGCAAACACTATTTTCTGATTTTCTCTGACATCCTTCAGATTGACATTCATCGCTCTGTATCAAATTAAGCAGCTGTGAAAATGGTGTTTACTGGTGCTCTCAGATTGGCATTCATCGCTCTCTTAGTTTTTCTCATCTCCTCAACTGTTGTCTTTGCTCGAGAATTCGAGTTGTCAATGGTGCTGGCGCCGACTCCTGCTCCGCTCCGATGGATGCTGGGTCTGCAGCTACAACAACGATTTCCATGGTTTTTGTCTCCGCTGCTTTCATGCTCAGTGGTATGATCTTCGATTAGTGAATGGGGAGAGTGATGATTATGTAATGTTAATCTCAGTTCAATCTTTTCCATTTCTCCTAATTTTTGGTTAGGGTATATATATATATATATATATATATATATATATATATATATATATATATATATATATATATATATATATATATATATTTATTTTGTAGCTTGACATATTAGTTGGGTTGATGCATAGATGAAGCGGTTGATATATATACTCATTCTTAATTCATAAAATATGAAATATCAAGTTTGGCAAATTCTGGAAAATGAATGAAGTAGATATTTGCCAAAGATCTTGAGATTCATAATACAACTCTTTAATCCAACGATAAGCGTATAGGATTTAAGTGGTTCTTTAAACCAAAAATGAATGAGAAAGGTGAAATTGACAAACATAAATCACACTTATTAAGATGTCAAATTAAAGGGTATTCCAAAAAAAAAGTGAAAGATCGTGTAATATACAATAAGAAAAAAAAAACCGCAATTTCATTAGACAGAAAGTTCAACTTCCATAACAAAGTTATGTTTTAAAGTTCATATTTTCGCTTGAAAGCACGAGTAATTATATTTTCAGCTTTAACATTCTCAAGTGCTACATTTGCAACACTACAAATCAAAGCATCATTCATAAAATCATCGCCTATTTTATTACGAAAATCGGTCTTCAAAAACTTCATTGCAGAAAAACACTGTTTCAACGGTTGCAGTTGCGACGAGCAAAACCAAAGTTAGTTTTAATAATCTATAAACCAAAGGAAAAGAGATGTGTTTTTCAGTTTCCACCAACAAACGAGAGAGGTACGTAATTCCTTCAAGTTGAAAATTTTCTCATCATGGAGCAAAAGCTAATAATAGATATCAAGTTGCCCATTAAGATGCACCATTTCTGAATCGTCAAAATCATGTTTGTGTATATATCACATAGCTTCAACAACTTTGTTTTATCAAAACTAGAAAATGAGTCACAAGGACTCAAAGCCGCCATGTTCTCCATCAATTCCGTGCCAACTTCACTAAATCGATCCCCAAATTCTTGAATTTGCATATCCAAAATTATGTTAAAAATCACAACTTCAAAATGATGTTGATCAATCATATTGGTCCTACACTTTCGTGGGACAACATAATATTCCAACATGTCCACAATTCGATTTCCAATACTATGTTTTTCACAAAAGCACATATCTTATTCCAAATTTGTGGAAACCCATCTTTTCTAAAAGCTAGCAATGTTTTCTTTGTCCCTTTTACTAACGAAGCCGTTTCCAAAATATCTTGATTTTTTTTAAAGATGCTTTGACAAGGTATCCGTGAGGCCTAGAATTTCCAACACCAAGTGTAAAACAAACACGAAATCAAGTGTCTTGAAATATGACAAAATACATTTTGTTTGATTACGGTTAGATAAAGTAGATCCCTCTTTCTTGACATATTTAAGGACCGCAACAACTTCTGCAAAAACAAATTCAACACTTACAATTGTTATATAATGTGAACCCCATCTAGTATCTCCAGCTTAAACAAGAGAAATCTCTTGATTCAACCCTCTTCATGTTTCAGTTTCACCAATACCAATTTCGACTTCAACTCTTTATTTTTGCATCTCTCGTATCATCTATTTTCTCTTACAAGACCCACAAACGATAGTAACCACCAAAGTTATTTGTTCAAATAATTCTTCAACATCCTTAAGTTTTTTGCTACCGTCACAACTACTAATTGAAGTTGGTGTGCAAAACAATGTATACAATGCACATAACTGTTTTTCTTTTAATATCAAAAATTTCAAACCGTTGAATGCACCACTCAGATTACTTGCTCCATCATAACTTTGCCCCCTCACCTATATATTTCAAAAAACTAATAAAAAGATATAAGACATAAAAACAAAATTAATATCGTATTAAAGAAATAAATATTCTATGATTTCTCACCCGAGCCATACTCAAGTTGTTGTTGGTAAATACGATATCGATGGCGGCTTTAAGAGTAAAAAAAGATGTATGCAACACGTGAACAACTCTGATAAATCTTTCTTTTACGATCCCAAGTCTATCAGCATATCTCAAAAAGCCATTTGTTCTTTTTTGGAAACATCACTAGACTCATCAACTAATATACCGGACACATCTTTACCAATTTTACCACAAATAGACTTGATTATCTCTTTTGAAAAGCAATTGACAACATCTTTTTGAATCGTCGGAGAAGTCAAATTTTCATTTTTTGGAGCATTTTCTAAAGTAACATTAAAAATCTTCTCATTATCTTCTCTAATCAAAGATAAGATTTCAATAAAAAGTCCTTTATTATTAGACTTTTCCGTCTCATCATGTCCACGAAATGGTAATGTATTTTTCAATAAAAATCTACAACTACGAATTGTAGCACGTAATCGAATTTCATAATTACTTTGCTCAAGTTTCGTTTGCTTATGAAAGACTTCACTAATAGATTGGTCTTTTCTCATAGCAAATCACCTTGTTCCCCTACCATGTCTCCAAACAAGTAGCAACAAAAACAATATGCCTTCTTTTTTTAATGTTATACTCTAACCATGGATAATCAGTAAACCATTCCACAACAAAGCGTCTTGGCTTCTTACCAATTAACATAAATTCAAAATTATGCCCATTTGGTTGACAAGGTCTTTTAATCAAATATGACATCCTTATTTCATCCCTTTGATTAGGATTATAAGATGTAATCTTTGCCCTATCCCCCGGTTCCGAAGGAAGATCATTCAAATCAAAAGATTGTGTCACTTTTGGTTTTTGAGTAGGTTCATTAGATTGTGGTTCTTGTGAATTTGGAGTAGGTTCATTAGCTTGTGGTTCTTATGGTTTTGGAGTAGGTTCATTAGATTGTGGTTCTTATGTACTTTCATTAGCCCTATTTTTTTGGAAGTTCCTTCACCATTGTTGTCTCCAACATCTAGTTGTCTTTTGAAAAATTTGTTAATAGCAACCTACAACCAAAATATATCAACTATAAATTTGATTTCAAGTTTCAACAACAAATAACAACCTACAATCAAATTATCAAAATATATCAACCATAAACTTGATTTCGAGTTTCAACAACAAATAGCATTAAGCAACCTACAATCAAATTATCAAAATATATGATATATCAACTATAAACTTGATTTCAAGTTTCAACAACAAATAGCAATCTACAATCAAAAAATCAAAATATATCAACTATAAACTTGATTTCAAGTTTCAACAGCAAATAATCACTAATTATTAACCCTAAGTCCCTAATCTAACAATCCTAATTGGTAATTTCTAATTTTTCAACACAGTACGAAAAAAATGAATTTCAATTAACCTAACAATAAATAATAGGATTGAGTTTTTTTATACTTGTTTCATTGTCCACTTTGATCACTAATCACTCACCACCGGAGAATTTCTCCTAAAAACCCACGACAGTAGGCAAATCGCCAACAGAAAAAAGGAAGGCAACAACGTGCATGAGTCTCAGGGGAGTCCGGAGAATTCGATCACAAATCGTCGATTGTTTTGCTAAATGATTTCCGATTTTTCACAATTGCCAATTGGGCTAAATTTTGTATTTCATTAAACTAATTTTGTGTTTTCTCTTGTGATACAACTTAAAACAATTAGACTTGTTTTAGATTTTACAATACAAATTGGTCGTGAAGTTCATCAAATGAAACATAAAGTCGGTCCTGAACGATCTATTGAAGGAGGAAGTGCACCTACGACATTATCCGTCTAACAGTTTTGGGCTTGCTTCCTATGTCTCTTGGCCTATGGCAATGGCTGAATCATGATGGCTTACCCCTCTCAGACGGTGGTGACATGATGGACAACCACCACCCTAAACCTGTTAGATACCAATGAGTTGTGGCGGTGGCAACGAAGGCCCCACCCGTAGGCGGCACATAGCCAACGCATGGAGGTGCATGCGAATTCCCTTGGTGTAACATGGAGAATCAACGTCAGCGACAAAAGTGTTTTTCCAGACAGATTTTTCATGAGCATTTCTTGAGGTGATTTTTTTAATTGTTATTATTAACTATGTGTGCTGATTGCTTGCTATAATTTAATTTGATTTTTTTAAACGAGTTCAATTATAAAACATGTTATAATGTAAACCGTTTCAAATTAAAATGTGAAATTTTTGTAGATGGCCACAAGATCCCTTAATGAACTTTACCGAATGGTATCATAACTTGCAAATAGTTATCAAGCACAAAAAGAAAATGCACATCATTGAAAAATCTCTCCATGATGCATCCTCTTATGAATCATATGCCTCATATGAAAATAAATGATTCATGAGATTCGATGAATAATATAATATATCATGCTTTATGATCTCATGTATGACATCTGACATTCAAAAGGATCATGAGAATATTGAGGCAAATGATATGATTTAGCAACCTAAAGAAGATGTTTCAATCAGAAGTTGATCTAAGACTAGTTGAAATTTAACCAACCATACACATCATGCATAGAGGAGTGTTAGTCTTTTGAAGTCTTCGTTTTGAAAATAAAGAAACAAGCTAGTCAATTTAAGAAGATATGATCTTCAACTACCTTTGAAATGAAAGTTATGCTTAAACTTAAAATGAGTTTTGATATGGAAGTGTAACACCTGGAATCTAGAAGATTAATTGCGGAAATAAATGCCCTTTCCTAGGGACCAACTCGGCGAGTTGATGGTGGGAAACTCCACGAGTTGGAGGCTTTTGGGTCACACGTTTTTATGGACCAACTCGGCGAGTTGGTGAACGGAGCTCGACGAGTTGGACGCTGATTGAGAAACCCTAATTTTAGGGTTTTTCACCCTATTTAAACACCTTATGTCCCAGGTGTTGGCCTCATTCCCAACCTCCATATCCCTTAACCCTAATCTCGAAACCCTAGGGCCTCCTTGAGTGTTATGAGCTCATCATGGGCGTGTTTTTAGTGTGTTTGAAGCTCATTGAAGGAAGAGAAGCTTGGTACAAGGTGGTGGTTCAAGTAGGAGCTTTCAGATCTTGATTCTCTGCTCCATTTTCAGCACATTTCGGGTATAAAGTTCTAACCTTGCTTAATATTTGCTTAGATCTCTTCTTGGGTTAGATTGTATGCTTTTAGCCATGTATGGGTGGTTGATGGGGAAGTAGAAGTCCCAAGTGTTTATTCTTTCAAATCTATGATCTTCATGAGCTCTTTTGGCATAAAGGTGCCAACTTTATGTGTTTAAGGGCTTCATGCATCCATTAAGTCTTTGATTTAGCCCTTTTTGAGCTTTTGAGCTCCTTCTAGTCATGCTTAAGCGTAAAGATGGAAACTTTACGTGGCCATCTAGCCTTATGGGGTTAGATCTGCATTTTGGGGTATTGTCTTTGTTGATTAAGTGCTTAATGGTTAAGACCTCACTCTTTCAAGTCCATGGTTTGGTTTTGGACCCACATAGGTGGTTCCTAGGGCTAAAGTTGGAAACTTTACTCTTCTTGATCTCATTTTGGTGGAGATCTGAGCTTTGGAGCTCTTGGATTCGATGAAGGCAGCTTAATGCATTAAGTTGTTGGTTCTTAGGCGAACTCGACGAGTTGGTGGGTCAACTTGGCAAGTTATTTTGGTTTACCCCGTTTCTGAGTTGATGTGGGTCAGCTCGGCGAGTTGGGTCGATATGGATTATGGATCTTGTCTTTTGGTTTATGTCTGTGACTAAGTTTGTCCCATGGGGGTGCTTGAAGTAATATGAGTTGGATCTAAGGAAAATATGGGCTTAGGATAAAGCCTATATAGGATTGGGCCCAATTTGGAAAATTGGATCTTTTGGTTTTGGGCCTTCTTGGTTATTGGAATTGGGCCTGTAACACCTGTCACTTGAGGTAATATTTATTTTAAAAAATATTTGTAATTTATTTGTTTGGACTAAGGAATGATTAATGGATTATTGAGTGGGCTTAGCAAGTGGGCCGATAAGAATGGGCTACCCGAAGGCGTACGTTGGGCGTAAGTCTTACGTACGCGGGGCGTAGAGTCACATTGGATGCGGGGGGGGGGGGGGGGGGGGAGGTGCGTACGTGCAGCGTACCAAGGTGTACGCGCAACGTATGCAAGCAGACTCCAAACCCTAATTTTTAGGGTTTAAGCCATATAAATACAACATTATGACTCAAACCCTATCCTCCTTACCAACCCCTCAACCTCAGAAACCCTAGATAGCCTCCCTTTTCTCATTCTTGTGTGTGTTTGGCCTTGTAAAGCTTGTTTTGGAGCTTAGAAGCTTGAAAGAAGAAAGGAGAAGATAGTGAAGAGGAACTTGAGTATCTTGAGCTCATAGATCCGGGATAGAATCATCATTTGAGACTCTTTGGAGGTATAAAGTTCACAACTTTCTTCATGTATGCTTAGATCTAGAGTAGTGATGTTTTTGACCCTTTTTGGTTCCAAGAATGGATCTTTATGATTCAAATTCGTTTCTAGGCCTAGGGTTGCCACCCTTAGTGATATAAGAGTCCCATAAGTAGTAAAGTTTCGATCTTTAAGGTCCTTTTGTGACCATGCATGAGTTTTGGTCATTTCCATGGAAGTTAGATGCTATAATCCAAGTG
Source organism: Lactuca virosa (assembly GCF_052849685.1). Classification (NCBI taxonomy): domain Eukaryota; kingdom Viridiplantae; phylum Streptophyta; class Magnoliopsida; order Asterales; family Asteraceae; genus Lactuca; species Lactuca virosa. The sequence continues at coordinate 254,037,898 of NC_136427.1, read as the reverse complement.
TGTGTTCATTTGGTGGGTTGCAAGCCACTAAGTAACCGACTTTATGAGTTAAGACATGTTAATGGACTCAGATCTGTAATTTGGACTTAATGTCTTAAGGGATTAAGCAGTTTTGAAGAATATGGCTTAACAGGGTAGTACGCTGGGCGTACATGCCAGTACGCGCAGCGTACAAGCCATGTAAGCTGTATGCGTAGCGTATAGAGGAGTACGCTCAGGATTTGGGCTTCACGTCTTTTGGGCCTCGGATTGGGCCAAATCCTTGGACTTACCAGCTATTGGGCCTTAATGGGCCATAAGGAGTTAGTTTTTGGGTCAAGGACATATTTGGGCTTTGGGAAAGATCCATTTGAAGAGTTGGGCCCAATTTAGAAAATTAGGCCAATAGTGGGCCTTTAGTGGACTTGGAAAGATAAAATGGAATTGGGCTTTGGATATGGTCCAGATTAGTCAAGGCGTAAAATAGTCATTTTACCCTAAGAAGTATTATGGATTTTGACTAAGTGTTGTTATGATAATTATTGTCGGGGAGTCGTTGGAGCATCCGTTGGGGATTCCTTGCCGTGAGATTCGACACTTAGCTTTGCGAGGTGAGTTACCTTCCAGTAGGAGTGGGTCGAAGGCACAAATGCCGGCCCACTAGTATTGATTATAGTTGAGACGATTGTCTTTGTGATAATTGTCTGGTATGCCACTATCTGTTATGCTTTATGTGCTAGTATGTTATGTTATTATGTGATAGTGGTAGGGGTGAAATAGTCCCCGGTTACCGGTTGAAAGAAACCGAATGGAGGCCAACACCCAGATATGTTAGGCAGTATATGGTTTATATGTATATGCTAGGGTATTATATGGTAGTGGTAGGGGGTGAAATAGTCCCCGGTTACCGGTTGAAAGAGACCGAAGGGGTAGGCCAGCGCCCAGATATGCTAGGTAGTTACCGATCGAAAGAGACCGAAGGGGTAGGCCAACACCCAGATATGCTAGGCAGTTACTGGTTGAAAGATACTGAAGGGAGGCCAGCACCCAGATATGCTAGGCGTTATGTGATTATTTGGTATGTGGTATTATGGGGAACTCACTAAGCTTCGTGCTTACGGTTTACAGTTTTGGTTTTAGGTACTTCTTCTTCGAAGGGAAATGAGCCGGCATGACTGCAACACATCACACCATAATTTTCACCACTATGATGTTCTTGGGATTTGTACTCTGACATTATTATGACTTGTTTTGAGACATATGACTTATGGGTCTTAATGATATGAGATAACTTAATTTTGTATTCAATAATCTGTGTTATGAATTACTAAATTAAAAATGAAATTTTTGGTCTTGGATTTTGGGATGTTACAGGGCCTCAGTTTTGGTTCATGTTGGGGTCAGGGGTAAAATGGTCATTTTTGATGGGATTTGAGCATTCTAACACTCCTATGGTGTACATGCAACCCTACAAAACCTTGGATCTATGTTTTCTCTATTATACATGCAAATATTCAATATTCCAAGGTTTCATCCTAACTAGCATAATATGAAGTATATACAATACAATAATCTAGTAGAATGACATACCTTTTGATGGAGCTTGAAGTCTTGAATCTTTAAGAGCTTAGTGCCCCAAGTGTTGCACCTCAAATGGTTCACACAACACCAAAAACACTTGGAATAACTTGAGGAAAAAGGTTACTTAGGTTCACTCTAATGAAATCAGATTTTGCCCTCTTGTGTGCTATACACTAGTGCCAATTTCATGAACTAGAGACCTATTTATATAGTGTGGAGGATTGTAACGCCCCGGTTTTTCTCGGTACGTTTGGTTATTTTAATTTAATTATCCTTGTAACCTTGGGTTAATTTATTTAACCAATGTCTGATTTCTTATGTTATTGGACTCTTTTGATCATCTTGTAAACTCCTTTTATTGAAGTCCATGGGCTATGGGCCTATTTGCAAGTCCATCTAGTAAATAGTACTTAATGTGTTAATTGAGTCATTTGGAACACACACAAGAAAAACACTCTAAACCCTCCATCTCTCTCTCAAATCGTCCTCTCTCTCTTTGGGATCAAGAGCAGCCAAGGGGCTGTTGTTTGGAGCTTAATTCTTGTTCATTTCCAGCCTTGATTCGTATTGGTATGAACCTCCTTATCATTTCTTACAACTTGATTCATAACCTTGTTCTAGTTTTATGATTTCATCTTCACTTCTTCTCCTTCCTATTTGATTTGTAATTGTATGTTATACATCATCTCAAGATCCTATCTTCACCCCATATATGGTGGATGATGGATCTAGGGGATTACATGTGGCAAAAGATCATGGAAACCCTAAAAGGGAGAATGGTGATTTTATGTGCTTTATGTTCATTTTCATGTTGATTATTATTACAATCTTGTGGCAAAATGAAATCCTAATGATACCTAACCCTTTTTAGTACCACCATGATCATGGGGACTAAATTAGGATGATGAACACATCTTAAAATGTGTTTCAAAGGGAGAAGGATGGATAAGCCAAAAAGGAATCACGGGTGGCTACGATTCTGTTTTCCATCAGATCTGTAGTCATTTTGTAAAATTCATATCTTGAGCTCTAGAACTCAAACGGACCCCGAACCAGTTCCAAAAGTTCACAAATTGAGTTGGCTAACTTTCTTAAGCAGGCCAACCTCACTGATAAGGACTTTATCTATGGGAAAGAATGGCATCTTTGCTGTTAGGTCTGATCCGGGTCTGTTCTGATATGTCATTTTGTTTTCATCATTTCTAACGCTTGGAAAAGGATCCAGAGTAATTCCAAGTTTCTATATGTTCCTTATATTATGAATTTAAGATATGGAGAAGATGGGGTGTTATTTCCAATTATAAATTGGTTAGAATGGATCCACACTCCAGATCAGTGGGCAGTCACCAGCTTTTGCTAGTGCTGTGATTGTCCACAATGTGAATTTTATATCTGGAGTTTGGGAGATGATTTTCATTAAATTCCAACTCTGAAACTTTCATTTGTATGTCCTTTACTTCTCTGAATTTTGGTTTGGACGAATTCTACTCACAAGTTGGGTAGAATTGGCCAACATCACTTGACTGTATTGTTGGAGACAGAAGTGATACACCATTTTGTAAAATTCATATTTAATTCATCTTTTGGAGTTAGAAGGAGTTCTTTATAGTTCTGGAATCCTGAACAACCATAGTTTCCTATAAAATTTTGTTAAATCTATGTTTCTGTTTTATATTTTGGAGTAAATCCGTTTTGAACAGCAGGTCTGTTTTAGAGACCTTGCTGTGATTACTCTTTTCTCAACTCATAGCTTCATTACTTCTCCTTTCTAACCTTTAGTCCTTCTTAGGTGAGGTTTTGAAGTTTGCTCAAGCTTGGTAGCATTATTTGATTGTTAGCTATCCTTACTACTCACTCAAGGTGAGTTCTCTCACACCGTTGTATTGATGTTTGCGTTTGCTAGTTAGCTCGTGTGTGATTATTTGAATTTAGTATAAAGGCATGCTATATAACCATTGTTTTAATTCGTACATGTGCACTGTATGTAACTAATTATGGATATGGGGACACCACCAAAGGATACGGATTTACCGGTGCGGTGGGTAGGTAATATCACCAACGTAATACTCATCATGAGGTGCGGTGATTAGGGCCAAATGATACGGGATCTTCCCGGTGCGGTTCAAACCTACAAGTCCTTCTTGTATTATTGGCATTGATTCGTTCTTTGCCCTTATTATACAACTATAATTGGAAAATGGATTAGGGTTAGTAAATATGAATGTTAGTACAATGTCTGTGTTTGAATTCACTAAGCTTTGTGCTTACGCTTTCCCTTATAACTTTTCAGGTGTTAAGATTAAAGAGGCTAAGGCTTGACATGGAGCACGGGGACATCGCTACTAGTTATTTTTGTTGGGACCTTATTATTATTATTACTTCTGCACTTATTTTATATGATTATTAAGTTGATGGATTATGTTATGACTATTTCAGTTGTTTTAATTTAATTTAAGATGGGTTTAAAAGTTTAAAATTTTTGCAAAAATTTGGGTGTCACAAGGATTAGGGTTACATTCATGTAAACCCTAATACCCATTACCTTTCATTTCCATAGGATCCATGGGTTAAAACTCCATGGACTATCCATGAAAGCTTAGCCCAACCTAAATGAACTTGGCCCATCTTATATATAAATAAGAGTCCATATTTAATTAGTTCCTTTTGATCATTAAATTAATTCTAAATTAATTCTTGATAAATACTAATTAAATAATATGATTTCATATTAATATATTAGAGCTTTTAATATATTAATATAAATCATAAGTATCCTTTATCTTATTTTGTCTATCCAATTGTTCCGATGCCATGCAACCCAAATGGACCATGCTACTCTCGGGTCGAATACATACCAATAATAGTTATGGGCTTAGACATCTAATCCAACAGTCTACCACTTGGATAAGTCTAAAACTATTACTGCGTATGACTCCAAGATCCCGACTAGCAATCGTAGCTCTTAAAGCTGCTGCCGAACTCTGACCTAGTCAAATGACGTGTCCATTAGATAAGAGATCATGTATTCCTCCATTCTAGATATCATATGGACTGAGACATGGATTATAATCATTCTCTCTGTCCATCTGTTGTTTCCCGATTTCCGATTTATGACGACCGACTAATTGAACAAATCAAATCATTTCAGGCTTGGCCAAGCACTTAGGGGAGTCATCACTAAATCATCGAGGGGCCCACATATATCGCTTTTATCCCTCCAAGGGTAAAAGGAATGGATAAACTTTGACCCAAGTGTTCGCTTGTACTTACTCATCAAATTACACACAACGATATGTTTTATAACAACCAAGTTACTAGTTGCATTTACATATGTCAATGTGCAACCGATGCGCAACTACAACTTACACATCTCCGTTTGAAGAATATAAGATATTATCATCTCATGATTCACTCATGATAAAGTCCATGAAGTGATTTAAATGAGCGTGTGTTGAATCCAATACTCGAATCTCATTCCAGTAGCACTCATGAACACTGCAGCCACTTTGTCCCAGACAAACTATAGACCCTTCATGAGAATCTTGCCTCAATACCTACTTCCAAAGTATGATCGACTGTGGATAGTTTGAATAACCTATTTATTTGGGAAGTCAAAACATGCAAAGTGAAACAAAAGAATAATCGAATCCAATATGGTATCAGAACTTATGAATATAAATAAAACACCATTTATTTATCACAATATTGATTACACATTATTCATTGCATAATGTTTCAAATAATCAACTTAATACTTGAATTAAAACAATAGTCATGCCATGCTCCAAGCATGCACACTATGTTTGCCCAAAAAATAGTTATGCCATACACCAAGTATGCACACTATGTTTGTTTATGATCCTTACTTTGTGGAATAGATCAATTGAACATAATTCCAATGATTCTCATTTCACAATCCCAAATCCTTATCGTAAATGTAAGAATTCCAAGTCCCTGCCATTTACCGAAATATGTCAGATTCTAAACTCATATGCATTGATCCTCTTGTAATGACTATGCACAAAGTCACAAAGACTTGGCAACTAACATTACAAAGTATTCCAATGGAGATCAATTCCATGGAAACGAAGTCTCAAATTCAAAATACATTGCTTTGAACATCCTTCTTGCATTAAGTTTTCTAATCATACACAGATTGAATAAATTCCACCTATGGAGACATTTCCATATTCCCATTTTGACTATCACTTCTGAACAAGAGTTGCCTCTTTTCAGAATATGTCAATATGGTCCTTTCCAAAAAATTACACCATACTTCCAACTGTCCATGAGCAACCAATCTTTGGTAAAACCTCAGATTGTCCTCAACAATTGCTTAATCATTTTAGTCATATCCAATTCTAGGCCTTTTCCCCTCTTAATGCCCTAGGAATTTGGAAAATTTAGAAAGGATAAATATATAGCACATGTAATTGATCCTATATTCGAAGCAGATGGGACACGATTCATGATGTCTCACATAAAGACATGATCCTAGACCAGTCTTTTGCTATAATATTTTGTTTTTGCCATGTTTTCATAATCCGACTATGAAGAGAGATGCCGTAATCATAATCGAATTTTGAGAACGCAATATATATATATATATATATATATATATATATATATATATATATATATATATATATATAGAATTTCTTTATGTTGAACCATTCCAACATAAAATTCATATATATATATATATATATATATATATATATATATATATATATATATATATATCCTTGACTAAAGATGATTAAAATCTCAATCTAAGCTTTTAGAATTGAAATTAAGTATAATTTTCTCTCCCTTAATTATAGCAAAACAACTTTTCAAAACTTGTAGAGTCACGAATTGAGACTTTTGTTTTCTATAATTAACACTTTACATAATAATCATGCTCCCACTAACATGATAATTATTAGCATAACACTTATGCTCCCACTAGATTTGACATGTATCCAGAAATTAGCTGGACTTCTAGAAATCAATACTTTATTGACTTTCTTACCAAAGTTCAGATTTCTGATACGAGATGCTTTGATAAAACTTTATCAAAATCATACACCTTTCCTTAGATAGCTCACATGTGTGTCTAAACAATTACGAAGATGGATGCCGTAATCATAATGTTTAGACCTTTTTTCCATTTCTCACAAGTCCATGTTAGTGTGCCGGTTAACCACACACGCTCCACTAACGACTTTGAGAATGCAAATATCACAATTGATATCTACTTAAAATCTACTTAGTGAAAGTGTTTCCTCACCATTATTTTCATGAATCGGAGAGAAACCTTATGACACTTAGATTTTATGGTGTATGTGTTCCTATCCATGTGAATTTGTCAAAACCATAATCAAAAGACAAGGTTAGTGACAAATCCAAACTCATATGGACTAAACTTGTGCAATCTTAATTTCTTGCCACCTGGCAGCGCAAGGGCCTACCATGTCTTCCAAGTTGTTATGCAAGCAATGGAGAACTCATAGAACTCACATGCATAGTCAACTTTAACCGGAATGGACACATAAATAAGAATATGTCAATATGATTGGTTATAAACCTCAATTCGTGTGCTAGTGATAAACTACAAGTTTTATTCTTGATCAGTTCTTGAAACTCTTTCAGGACCTTTTAGACTCCCAATATCCTCTTGACATATAAGAATCTCTTACCAAGAACCATTCCTTGACAAACAAATATTCAAGAGATAGTGTAGATTCTTATCAAGACAAACACTTCACACAATTGGCCTTAGTTGGTCTTTGTTTTATCCAAAACATCACAACTTACCAATTTCAAATGTACAAGAGTAGAAAACATTTTACTCTCACATTTGACAAGTGTTATAAACCTTCTTTAAGATGTGTCACTCAAATTACAATCTTGGAGTATGACTCTAAGAATTGTTTTGGAATGAAGTATGACTCATCTTCTTGATTTAACCACTTCAACAATTCATGACTCCTCTTCTTAGCCATAAGAATGCACTAAGATGCCCTTAGAGGATGAATTGTGATATGGTTTCATAATCATTAAGATGATCATAAAACATGATACTAAAGTACTCTCCCATCTTTTCAGATTTGAGAAACGTTTATCTTTCTGCCTAATTTGATTCTTCTCATCCGTCTTTCCATACACTGAAACTTTTCCAATGTTTCAGAATTACATTTAAACTTGTAAGTGTAACCATATTTACTACCTTTTAGTAAATCATGACGAATAGCCTTATCGATCCTTTTGGTGGATCTGACCAGCGCACAACCAAGTGTACCCGATCCCTTTGTCCTTCACTTGACTCACATATACATGTGAACAAGGAATTAGTCTTAATTTTCTAAAGATGAAAATTCTCATTCATCATACAATACAACCTGCATGATTCCAAGTTTCGGTTCCAACTGAAACTTGGGTGATGAGAATCTTTCCTTATTTGGTAAATTTAGACATTACCATAAATGAAAGAATCAAATTCATATTTCCATTATTGCTAGAAACATACAAACATCAATTTTCCATAAATGCCATTGCAAGGAGATATAAAATAAAACAAAAACAAATTTTATTTATTTATAAAATGCGGAAAAAAACTTTTTCCTTACAATGCAACTTTAAATGAAAACTATGATATTACATATTGCCTAGCAATCTATCATAACCCCTAAGTAGTAGCTCAAAAATCCGATCTTCGAACCATGCGAATGAAATCCATCTTCGCGATCAGATTCAACATACTCTTTTTTTAAGTTTCCTTCCCTTTGCTTGATCCTGCAAAACATCAAAATGCAACCTAGTCACATCATGTAATTAGGAACTTAACAGAGTTAGATAGTGGACTTACCTGAAGCAGAGTCAAACTTTTTGATTCTTCTTTCTCTCAGATCTTTCAGGTAGTTAGGGCAGCTTCGCAACCAATGCCCCTTCTCTTGACAATAAAAACATATAGACTCTTTAGGAATGGTACACGGGACTATCACAGACTTAGCCTTTCCTTTTACCTTTTGGTCAACCGAGTTGACCAAGGCCGATCCCTTTCCATTGGGAAGAGAAAGCTTTTCTGGACTTCCAATGTTACCATTGTCAATGTCCATGGAAGTTTGAGAAATAGACCTTCCACCCAAATTTACTTTTCCAGTGCGCCAAAACATTTCTGATTCAGCAGCAACAAGCAAATAAGAAAGATCAATAAGGGTCATGTCTTGATCTGTCATATAGTAGTCCTTAATGAAATCACTATACGACTTAGGAAGTGACTGAAGAACCCAGTCAACAGCCAACTTCCTTAGGATATCGACACCCAAAATTCTCAACCTGTCAATGTGTGACTTCATCTCTAAGACATGAGTACACACAGGTCTTCCATCTTTATGTTTCATTGCAAGTAGGGCTTGAGTGATCTTAAACTTTTCAAGTCTTCGAGCTTGTGGGTCAGGGAAAATAATTGGAGGAGGTGGAGGAAGAGAAGTATGATTTCCATGATCCAATCGCGGGACATCATCTTCATTAGGAAAGCTTGTTCCAAGAGATTTGGGAAGATCATAGTTGTCTGAACCAGACATCTACAATGGGAGAAATTCAAGTTAGTTGATTTAAGTCCTTAATAGAACACCCAATATGAAATATTAAGGCTAGGACCCAACACAATATTTTATAACTTGGAAGAGGGATGCCGTAATCCAAGCTACAAAATATTTGAAGGTAGGGGAATGACGATTCATCAATTTCCACCATGAAAAACAAAATAAATTATTAGGTTTTAATTGGATTTGAAACTCCTAGATCTTTTGAGATTCATTGAACTTTTCAATGGCATGTTTAAATCTCGATTGTGCCCTCTCAATTTTGTGACTGGGATGCCGAGGATCACAAACAATGTGTGAATAACCATGCAAATTAACTTGGTACCCTTAATTTTATCACCTAATCGATGTGCCGGTTACCCACACGCGCTCCACCGATCTATGATAAACATTAAGTCACCCTTTGCCACTCTTACTAGTCCATGTTAGTGTGCCGGTTACCCACACACGCTCCACCAACGACTTGGTAAGGTACAAAGTGTAATTTCATGGGTTAGCACCAAATTCACATTTTCCTAAAGTAACTAAGATTGAGAATTTATATAACTTTTATTTACTTTATATTTATCATTATACTTATAATGAGAATTATAGTCCTCTTCCTACCTGTTCGACTAACGACCCTCCACCAGTCAAGGAAGCGGTGGGTGGGAGTGGACACCCATTAAGCTGCCATTTTATAGGCAACAACCTTATACCCCCCTTATAGACCGGCTTCATGAATGAGGCCTACTAACGGTAAGACTGACTTGCTCTTATACATACATATATATATATATATATATATATATATATATATATATATATATATATTATTAACTTATAATACTATGAAGTATAAGGGTTGAATTTTAACTTTTAATACTCTAGGGTTTGGAATTAAAGTGTGCATGAGACTTTAGAAATTCCAAAACTTGAGGACAAGTTTTGAACAATTCAAAAAACTTTTGGATTTTCATAACTTATGAGTTTAATTAAGGTTTTAAAAACTTTAATGAAGAGACTCTTGAACATCCAAAACTTGAGAACAAGTTATGGAGTCCATAAAACTATTTATGAAAAAGACTCTTCAATTATGTAACCTATGAGTTTTTAATAGATATTTAAAAGAAATGACTTTTGGTAATCCATAACTTGAGGACAAATTATGGACTCCATTAAAAAAACATTTAGATCAAGAATTAACTAACAACCAATTTGCAAATAATTCCTATGATCTACCAAAACTCATAAGTGAATGAACAATCATATCAACAATTTCAAGAATCATATAAACACATATAAAACTTGAAATTTTGATAATAACCTTGAAATTGGTTTACCATAATCATTACCAGATCAAAAAACAGGTTTTATAAGTCCACAACAGTTTAAGGTAATGATTCTAGACCAATTCCAGCCTTAAAACACGAAAATCTGCAAACTGGAAAACCAACTCGTCGAGTTCTATAAGGAACTCGTTGAGTTCATGCTTTAACATATGAACTCGTCGAGTTTTAGGCCAGAACTCGTCGAGTTTTCATTCTGGGCAGATTCTTGGTTTTGAAAAATAAGTTGCATCAAGTATAATTGAAAACAACCCTAGTCTCTGATACCACTGATGAGATTTGAGCATTCTAACACTCCTATGGTGTACATGCAACCATAGAAACCTTGGATCTATGTTTTCTCTATTATACATGCAAATATTCAATATTCCAAGGTTTCAACCTAACTAGCATAATATGAAGTATATACAATACAATAATCTAGTAGAATGACATACCTTTTGATGGAGCTTGAAGTCTTGAATCTTTAAGAGCTTAGTGCTCCAAGTGTTGCACCTCAAATGGTTCACACAACACCAAAAACACTAGGAATAACTTGAGGAAAAAGGTTACTTAGGTTCACTCTAATGAAATCGGATTTTGCCCTCTTGTATACTATACACTAGTGCCAATTTCATGAACTAGAGACCTCTTTATATAGTGTGGAGGATTAGGGTTACATTCATGTAAACCCTAATACCCATGACCTTTCATTTCCATAGGATCCATGGGTTAAAACTCCATGGACTATCCATGAAAGCTTAGCCCAACCTAAATGAACTTGGCCCATCCTATATATAAATAAGAGTCCATATTTAATTAGTTCCTTTTGATCACTAAATTAATTCTAAATTAATTCTTGATAAATACTAATTAAATAATACGATTTCATATTAATATATTAGAACTTATAATATATTAATATAAATCATAAGTATCCTTTTTCTCATTTTGTCTATCCAATTATTCTGATGCCATGCAACCTAAATGAACCATGCTACTCTCGGATCGAATACATACCAATAATAGTTATGGGCTTAGACATCTAATCCAACAATTTTAACCCAAGTATGGTTGGGCCTTGGGATGGAATCCAATTGCTAATTGGGTGTTATTTTGATCTGATAGTTCGGAGGTGTCGTCAGGGCAGTAGCTAGGGAATTCTTTCAGTGACCTTCTGCATTCGAGGTGAGTCTCCTTATTGTTCTATGGGTCGAAGGCACAAATGCCGGCCCATTTGGTTGTGTATGGTAGGAAGACCCGGGGGTGACCCTTGACATTTTTGTATGAAAGACCAGGAGGCGGCTCCTGGAAAATGTTAGTAAGTAGCAGTAGGTTGTATGCTATTTGTCTTTGTGATACTTGCATGGGAGACCAGGAGGTGGCTCCTAGCACTTGTCTGTAAGACCCAGGTTTGTGGCCCCCGACCTGGCAAGGAAGAACACGAGGCGGCTCGTGGCATAATGGCAAGACTATGGTTGGCACATAGCACTCTTATTGATTATGGTATATGAATGATATGTATGGCTCACGATTATGTATGACATGTATGGTTTGTTTGATATGTGGTATTTGGGGAACTCACTAAGCTTTGTGCTTACGGTTTTCAGTTTATGTTTCAGGTACTCCAGTTTTCAAATGAAAGAGCTCGGGACGATCACAATGCATACACCCGTGTTTTCAGTAATATGTGATCTTTGGGAATGAACTCTGATAATTGTTTTATTTGAAATGCTTTTCAATGTTTGGACAAAGTTACAATAGTGTTTTAATAATAAAAATGAAATTTTTACCCTTGATTTTTGGATGTTACAAGTTGGTATCAGAGCCTTGGTTTGAGGGATTCGGGCATACTCTCGATGTGCCTGAACTCAAACTGAGGGTTTGGTGAATTTTTTTATAAAATAAACATTTAATTAAAAAAGAATTTCTAATCAAGAAAGGGGTGTGATGCATGCAATCGGTCGAACTCAAGTAAGTGGTTCCCAGAATACCAATATGTGTTTATTATGATATATGCTATCATTATGAGAATTGCATGCTAGATTAGGGCTAAGGATCTGCTCAGTAATATATGATAGGAAAGATGCCTTTTTATGCTTGATTGTATGAGCTTTAGAATTGCATGCTAGTATAGATTCCTGATAAGAGGATATAATCGCTTGATTGGAGTATGTTGGTTAGTTTTTCCATTGTCCGAATGCTGCTTTCTTTGTGCTTTGTGGGACTCTTAGTGATCTGAATTGACTGCTAAGTGGATATGCTAAGTCACATGTGGCACATGTTAAATAATCCGAGAGTGATGGATCTGACCCTATTGCACAACTCTTGTTTAAGTCACATGTGGCACATGTTAAATATTCACGAGGGATCTAGTTGACATTGGTGGGAGTCCATCAACAGCTGAGGACAGGGTGAGGTCGGGAGCCTAGGAGAGCCTAGGATATGCTTCAGTGGGTTAGTAGTGCGGTTTAGTGAGTTTTGGGTGCATTAGTTTGAGGAAGTAACTTAGAGGATTCAGGAGGATTGCTGAGGAAAGTATGGATAGGTGTGGAAGGTAGTATTGGGCCTGTACAACTGAAAACACAGGATCCATACTCGAATCGGTGAGAGTCTTGGAGAATCTAATAAGCTGATGGGAGGAGGATTCTTGGGTATGTTCCGATTGTTGGCTTGTCGTATTTCAGTTTAGAGATTAGAACTCAGGGAGGTGGTTCGGGTTCTGGATATGGTTATGGTTTGAGTTCCGGATCATGTGCAGGCGCTGAGCCGATTAACGAGCAATTGCGAGAGTTCATTTCATCGGAGATTTCTCGCAGTATATTGGAGATGTTGGATGAGCGCTTGGGCGCGTTCCGTGCTAAGATTATGGCTATGGTTGGAGCTCGCACTCATTCTTTCCGGGAGTTTCGTACTTGTGGAGCTCCTACGTTCCATGGGGAAAGGGATCCTATTGTCAGTAGGAGGTGGCTAGCGGATATGGCTAACGCTTTCAAGACGAGTTTCTGCCCCGAGGAGGCGAATGTCAGATATGCTTCCTGCTTGTTGAAGGACAGGGCACGATATTGGTGGGAAGAGGTTGGTAGTGAGTTGGGTGATGATGCTATTGATGCTATGTCGTGGGATGACTTCTCGACCAGGTTCCGGGCTGAGTTTGCTCCGACGATTGAGGTACAGAAGTTGGCGCAAGAGTTTCTGGATCTCTGCCAGACTACTGAGACTGTGGCAGAAATCACTGCCAAGTTCCGGGAGAGGGCTTTGTTGGTACCGCAGTATGCAGCAGATGAGGAAATGAAGAAGGTGAGGTATCATGATATGCTGCGGGATGATATCAGGGAGTTCGTGAGTATTTCAGGGTGTGAGACCCTGAATGATATGGTTTCTAAAGCCCGAGAGCGGGAGATTGATTTGGAGCACCTAGGGAAGAGGGGATCAGATCAAGTGCATGTAGTGGAGGGTCCCGGGAAGAGACCCAAGACTTGAGATCTGCGTTTGAGAGGCCAGCAGGGTCGGAGTCTGTGCAACACGTGTGGGAAACCGCACGATGGAGTTTGTCGTTCCAGGGGTTTGGGTTGCTTCAAGTGTGGCAGGGTTGGCCACGTCAGCAGGGATTGTCCTCAGGGGGCAAGCCTGTTATGTTTTCACTGCGATCAGGTTGGCCACAAGAAGGCCGGTTGTCCAATGTTGAGGGGAGGAGCAGTGAGTGCGCCTGCTCCAGCTACTTTGAGGATTACCGATGGACGAGAGGGTAGGAAAGGAGCCCCAACGGAGAGGAGTCGGGCTTTTCAGTGTCAGACAGGGTAGGTCAGGACTTCAGCAGGCGATGTTGCAGGTATGTATCTTTTGCTTTCTTTTAGGTTTTATCTAAATTTTGTTGTTGGAATCTTGCATCGGTTTTGGGTAAGCGTATCTTTGGTTTATTTCTCTGCTTATGTTTGGGTTATATCTTCAAGAAATGTTATATGACATTTGCATGCCATAAATCGTTAGTGGATTAGTAAGGGTTGTTTCCTGTATGGAGAGTTCCAAGTGTTCAGTTGCTATTTCCGGCTTTGGTCGAGATCAACCCAGGGGCATTGGGTCGAAGGTATGTGGTCAGGTTCAAAAAGTCAGTTATCCATCATCGTCAGGATTCGGTGGTTTCAGTCATTGTGATTGGATTGAATTGTGGGGGTGCCGAGGGAAGTGGTTTGTTGCTGAGGTTTTGGTTGGAGAATCCGTCCTTTGGACTTCAATATTTGAGTGTGATATCATTTTGAACATCTAGGATTATCAGTGTTACTAATATTCGAGAAGTGTTCAGATAGTCTTCAGGGGTTGTACGGTCTTTTGGGATGGTTAGGGATGGTCAGATGGTCTTCGAGGCTTAGTCGAGTCAAAGTGGGGGAGAACCGTTCAGGTATTCAGAACAGAAGCAAGTATGAAACTAGGATGAGTTTTGCATCCCCAATGGGGGGGGGGGGGGAGGCGGCTGTGACATCCCCATTTTCACGGCCAGAAAAGACCGATTTTATTTATGCTTTATAAAAATCAGAGTACTTCTTTTAACAAAAATGTTGCGGAATTTGTTCCCAGAAAACATGATAAATAGGTTATCAAAGCATTTCCGAGGAAATGTATTTTTATTCATTTATACAGAAACATAAGCTTAACAGAACTTACATTATTTACACTAGTGATCTACATCTCTTTTAAATCTCTCAGTGTAAAGTAGCTTCGTATCGACACC
The DNA here is from genome assembly GCF_052849685.1 of Lactuca virosa. Lineage (NCBI taxonomy): Eukaryota > Viridiplantae > Streptophyta > Magnoliopsida > Asterales > Asteraceae > Lactuca > Lactuca virosa. The sequence continues at coordinate 254,022,713 of NC_136427.1, read as the reverse complement.
TATGATACAAATAAGCTTGAGTGGGTCAGGTTGGGAAACCTGGTGAGTACATAGGATTTTCAACCCACAATAATATAATTATTATGTTTAAACAACAAACAATCAACCCAATTACCCATCCCCATTATCTTCCTCACTCTTAAGGGTCCACCCTAAGAGTAATCTATATTGCATTCGTTCATTCCGAAGTCCATTGCTTCCAGGGTTTATAAAATAGGCACTAAGTCCATAACTACCAATGCTCATTTGTAAAGCACTAAATCCATAGCTGCTAAAGTTCATTCTTCAGGTACTAAATCCATAGCTACCAGTGATTATATAATAGGTACTAAGTCCATAGCTACCAACGTTTATCTATCAGGTACTAAGTCCATAGCTACCAATGTTTATCCATCAGGTACTAAGTCCATAGCTACCAACGTTTATTCAATAGGCACTAAGTCCATAGCTGCCAATGTTCACTCATATCATCTTTTATCTCTCATCCTTCATCTACCCATGTTATACCCAACATATTTGTAGATATAAAATACGTATACAGTTTAAATCATTTAAAACATGTATAAAATCGTTCATCCAGCATAGATAGCAAGTTTACATGTTATATCCACACATAGCACGTAATTTATATAAAATACTTCATATCTATGTGTAAGATGAAAGTAACTATGCACTCACCTGAAAGGTGGTGACTCGGAACTCGGACAGCGCTTCGTTATGTCAAAACAATTTTCCCTTGACAAAACCTAGTATCAATACCACTAGGGTTTAGTCTAACGTTAACCGTGACTAATTAATAGTCTAACTATTATTATTATTATATAAGCGTTAAACAACACCCTATATAACTCATAATAATAGCCCAAATAATTATTTTAAAGTCCTAATAATGTTTCTATAATTAAATAAAAGCTATATTAAAAATAGCGTAGGCGTACCTCACTTACAGCGGGTTTTATAGAAAACCGGGCTTCGCTTGGAGCAACGTTTCCAAACCGAAAGACCCTTTTTCTCGGGACTCCGGGAGCCTCGGGGCTTCCTTCGGGAGCTAGGGGTTTTACCTAGGGTTTAGGAGGGGTTTGGGATCCTAGAGAGAGAAAGAAACTAGAGAGAAAAGTGATTTTGGTGCATTTTCCTCGGAACCCTTCGCACCTATTTATAGGCTCAGTACCTTCGGACTACGCTACGCGTTCAGCAGCACTACGCTGGGCGTAGTTCGGATGAGGGTGCCAGCTCGCACCAGCTGGCTCGCACTTGCATCGAAATGGATAAGGTCCGAAGTACGCTGGGCGTACCCGTCCTCAGACGCGGGGCGAAATGGTGAGGCGACGTGTCCTTCATCCGAAGGCTATCTGCGATCAGCAATCGACGGCTGGAAATGCGCCACGTCAGCACTTCTATCATCAGCTTCGCAAATTCAAGTGAAATCTTTAAAAATTCGTAACTCTCGCGTACGATCTCTGTTTTTGACGTTCTTTAAATCCACGTGTAGGCGGGAACGTACTCTACAACTTTTGTTTAGACTCCGCCGGCTAATTTTGAATTTATTTTAAAAGTTATATTATTAACAAGCCGGGACAGGATTGGTCCGTTAAAAATTCATAACTTCTTCATCCGATGTCCGTTTTCGTCTGTCTTTTTATTGTTACGCTACTACTAACGAGATCTTCGATTCTCGTTTAGGTTGTTTCGGCTAAAAACCTCTCGTTCTTATATTCGAATTTCGGGCTGTACACTGCTAAGCCGAAACTTCGAAAAATCATAACTTCCTCATACGAAGTCAGATTTGGGCGTTCTTTTTATGGACGCTCTCGGTTTAACGTATTCTACGACTTTCGTTTAGGTTGCTAAGGCTAAAACTCGCTCTATCGTAAATTCACTATTTACGCTTCCCGGTGTCGTGCCGGTTCCGTCGCGAAACTTCGACGGGTCATAACTTCTTCGTTATAACTCGGATTTCGGCGTTCTTTATATGTACGGAACCCTTGAGACATATTCTACAACTTGGTTAAGATTATTTATTCTAAATAACCTTTTGTCGAAAAGTCGTTTTCGACCCCTATTATCTCCAGATTGACTAGCCCGGATCTACGGGCGTTACAATTATCTCCCCCTTAGGATGATTACGTCCCAGAATCATCAACGAAACAAGTCTCACATGATGTCTCCATACGTTATCTCTTCATCCTAAGTAATAATCGTAACTTCTTTGTTTCTTCGAACGAGTATCTAACTCTAAGACTTCCTGACTGCAGGCGGTGCCCGATCTTGGACCCGCTCCCTATCTCACGTTGGACTCCAATTTATGATCTTCAAGTCACAATCTCGATCCTTACTGGAGACTCCTTCTTCTTCTTAATGCACTTAAGACAAGTCCTTTGATTTCCACAATAGACTGATGGGTCATGTTCTATTTGATGGGTTTTGAGCATTCTAACACTCCTAAGTGTACATGCAACCCTAAATACCTTGGATCTATGTTTTCTCTATTATACATGCAAATATGATTATCCAAGGTATTATCCTAACTAGCATACCAAAACATTGATACTAGGATAATAAAATAGATAGAATACATACCTTGTTGTTGTTGCTTGACTCCATGAAGCTTGAGAGCCTAGTGCCCCAAGTGTGACACCTCAAATGGTTCACACAACATCATGAACTCTTGGAATAACCATGAGAAGAAGACATACATGTTCAAATCGGCTAGCCCTCAAAATATGTATCACTAGTGCCAATTTCTTGAACTAAAGGGGTTCTTATATAGTGTGGCTATTAGGGTTACACCATGTAACTCATGACTTTTCCCATTCCTTATGCTCCATGGGTTTTAACCTCCATGGAGTATCCATGGATCACCACATGGGTTAAACCCAACATAAAGGAATCTTGGATCATAAGCCCACATATATAAGAATGAATGATTTACACAATCAATCCCCATATATTTAATTAGTCTCTTTTTGATCACTAAATTAAGTCCAAATTAATTCTTGATCAATACTAATTAAATAACATGATTTCATATTAATATATTAGAACTTATAATATATTAATATGTCACAAAATGTCTTTTCCTCATAAACGGTCTATCCAAATGTTCCGATGCCATGCAACCCAAATGGACCATGCCGAGTCGGGTCAAGTACATACCAATTATAGTTATGGACTTAGACACTAATCCAACAGTCTCCCACTTGGATAAGTCTAAAACTATTATGCGTATGACTTCAGGAACCAACTGGCAATCGTAGCTCTCAAAAGCCGCTGTCGAACTCTGACCTTGTAGATGAACTCTGACCTTTGTCAATGACTTGTCCATTAGATAAGGGATCATATATTCCTCCATTCTAGATATCATATGGACTGAGACATGGATTATAATCATTCTCTCTGTCCATTTGTTGTTTCCCGATTTCCAATTTATGACGATTGACTAATTGAACAAATCAAATCAGTCCAGGCCCGGCCGAGCACTTACATTTGTCATCACCAAATCATCGAGGGGCCCACAGATATCGCTTTTATCCCGAAGGTAAAAGGAATGGATAAACTTCGACTCATATGGCTTGTTCTACTACTTGTTGAATCATACACAAAGGCACGTTTTATAACACCGAGTTACCGAATGCGTTTTCGTGCAATCAATGTACAACCAACTCATAGTAACAACTCATATCTCTAGGTTTGAAGAATATAAGATATTATCGTCTCATGATCACTCGTGATAAAATCCATGAAGTGATTCCAATGAGCGCGGGTTGAATCCAATACTCAGAACTTATGAGCACTCATGAGTGTTGTTGCCCCTTGTCCAACATCTTAGACCTCTACAAGCCAACCCATGACAATCTTGATTCATATCTACTTCCAACATATGACCGACTGTGGATAGCTTGAATAACTTAGTCAATCAGGAAGAACGACCTAGTTATTATGGAAGTCAAAACATGCAAAATGAAACACAATAATAATAGAATCTAATATGGTATCAAAACCTATGAACATAAATAAAACACCTTTTATTTATCACCATATGATTACACATTATTCATTGTATACTGTTTCAGCTATCAACTTTATTCTTGAATTTAAAACAATAGTTGTCCCATGCTCCAAGCATGTACACTATGTTTTCTAAACACTAGTCATGCCATACACCAAGTATGCATACTATGTTTGTCTATGATCTTCACTTTGTGAATTAGATCAATTGAACATAACTCCAATGATCCTCTTTCACAGTCCCAAATCCTTACTGCAAATGCAAGAATTCCAAATTCATGCCATTTACTGAAATCTGTTAGATTATAAACTTATATGCATTGATCCTCCTGTAATGATTATGCACAGAGTCAGAAAGACTTGACAACAACCATTACAGAGCATTCCAAAAGAGATCAGCTCCTTGGAAATATCCTTCTTGCATTAAGTTTCCTAATCTTACACAGATTGAATAATTTCTAACTTTAAAACATTTCCAGATTCCATTTTGACTATCACTTCTGAACAAGAGTTGCCTCCTTACAGATTATGTCAATATGGTCCTTCCAGAATTATCACTATACTTCCAACTGTCCTTGAGCAACCAATCTTTGGTAAACCTTAGATTGTCCTCGACAATTGCTTAATCATTTTAGTCATATCCAGTTCTAGACCTTTTCCCTTCTTAATGCCCCAGGCATTTGGAAAATTTTAGAAAGGATGAATATAGCACATGAAATCGATCCTATATCCGAAGCATATGGGACACGAGTCATGATGTCTCACATAAAGACTAAACCAGTCTTTTGCTATAACATTCCCATTTACGCAAATAATGGACCCATATATAGAATTTCCTTATGTTGAGTCATTCCAACATGAAATTCATATATATATCCTTGACTAAATACGACTTAAAACCTCAATCTAAGCTTTTAGAATTGAAATGAAGTATAATTTCCTCTCCCTTAATTATAGCAAACCAACTTTTTCAACCCCTGCAGCCTCACGAATTGAAACTTTTGTTTTCTATAATTAACATTGCTAACTTGCAATCTTTATCATAATTATCATGCTCCCACTAACATGATGATTATTAGCATAACACTCATGCTCCCACTAGCTTTGACATGTAATCAGAAATCAGCTGGACTTCTAGAAATCAATACTTTATTGACTTTCTTACCAAAGTTCAGATTTCTGATACTAGATTGCTTTGATAAAACTTTATCAATATCATACACCTTATCTTAGATAGCTCACAGATGTGTCTAAACAATTTTAAGAACTATGAAAAGGGATGCCGTAATCATAGTCTCGATTGTTTAGACCTTTACCACTTCTCACAAGTCCATGTTAGTGTGCCGGTTAACCACACACGCTCCACTAACGACTTTGAGAATGCAAATATCACAATTGCTATCTATATAAAATCTACTTAGTGAAAGTGTTTCCTCACCATCATTTTCATGAATCGGAGAGAAACCTTATGACACTTAGATTTTAATGGTGTATGAGTTCCTATCCATATGAATTTTGTCAAAACCATAATCAGAAGACAAGGTTACTGACAAATCCACACTTATATGGATTAAACTTGTGCAATCTTAAATTCTTGCCATTTGGCAGCTCAAGGGCCTGCCATTGCTTCCAAGTAGCTGTGCAACCAATTGAGAACTCTCAGAACTCCTATGCAAAGCCAACTTGAATAGGCACAGACATGTCGACACGATAGGTTATAAACCTCAAGTCGTGTGCTAGTGAAGAACTTCAGGTTTTATTCTTGATTAGTTCTTGAGACTTTCAAGACCTTTAAGACTCCCACTGTCCTCTTGACATATAAGACTTTCTTGTCAGATATTCAAGAGATAGTGTGGATTCTAATCAGGACAAACACTTCACACAATTGGCCTTAGTTGGTCTTTGTTTTATCCAAAACATCACAACTTACCAATTTCAAATGTACAAGAGTAGAAAACTTTTACTCTTACATTTGACAGGTGTTTTAAACCTTCTTTAAGACATGTCACTCAAGTTACAATCTTAGAGTATAACTCTAAGAATTGTTTTTGGAACGAAGTATAAATCATCTTCTTGATTTAACCACTTCAACAATTCATAGCTCCTCTTCTTAGCTACCAGAATGCACTTAGAGGATGAATTGTGATAAGGTCTCTTAATCATTAAGATGATTATATAACATGATACTCAAGTACTCTACCATCTTTTCAGATTTGAGAAACTTTTATCCTTCTGCCTAATTTGATTCTCTCATTCGTTCCGCCATACACTGAAATTTTTTCAATGCTTCAGAATTATACTTAAGCCTGTAAGTATAACCATATTTACTAAACTTTAGTAAATCATGACGAATAGTCTTATCGATCTTTTGTGGTGGACTTAATCAGTGCACAAGAATGTGTACTCGATCCTTTACTTGACTCACACATCCATGTGAACAAGTACTTAGTCTTAATTTTTCCAATGCTTGAAAGTTCTTATTCATCATGCTATACAACTTGCATGATTACAAGTTTCTATCCAACTGAAACTTAGGTGATGAGAATCTTTCCTTATTTGGTAAATTTAGACACTACCACAAATGAAAGAATCAAATTCATATTTCCACTCTTGCTCTTAATGGAATCTTATAAGCAACAATTTTTTCCTCAAATGCCATTGTAAGGATATTTTAAAATAAATAAATAAAATCATCATTTTTCCTTTTATTTTGAAAAACTTTGCGGAAAAACTATCCTTACAATGCAAAAGCACATGAAAACTTTGTTGTTATCTAATCCTATGCAATATATCATAACTCCTAAGATGTAGCTTAAGAATCCGATCTTCAAACTATGCGATAGAAATCCATCTACGCGATCAGATTCAGCATAATCTTTCTTTAAGTTTCTTCACTTTTTTCTTTAAAACATCAACATGTGACCCAGTCACATCATGTATCAAGAATCTCAGAATAGAAACTTAGTAGAGTTAGATAGTAGACTTTACCTGAAGTAGAGTCAAACTTATTGACTTTAACATCCTTAGGTAAATTTGGCAGCTTCGCAACTAATGCCCCTTTCTTTGGCAATGGACCCTTGATAATGGGACTATCTCAGACTTAGCCTCTCTCTTTACCATTTGGTCAACCGAGTTGACTATGGGCGATCCCTTTCCATTGGGAAGAGAGAGCTTTACTGGATATCCAATGTCATCATTGTCAATGTCCATAAAGTTTTAGGAAGTTGATCTTAGCAAATAGATAAGATCATTAAGGGTCTTGTCATAGTCTGTTTCATAGGAGTCCCAAAGGAACTCACTATGTGACTTAGAAAGTGATTGATCATCAGCTTCCTCTAGACTTTGACACCCAACTCTCCCGGCTTGTCAATATGTGACTACATCTCCAAGATGTGATCACACATAGACCTTTGCTTGCCAATAGGGCTTGAGTGACCTTAAACTTTTCAGGAACTTGTGGGTTAGGGAGAATAATTGGAGGAGGTGAAAGAAGTATGATTTCCATGGGACATCATCTTCATTTAGGAAAGTTTGTTTCAAGAGATTTGGGAAGATCATCTTTTGGGAGATATTCAAGATAGTTGATTTAAAGTCCTTAATATAACACCCAATATGAAATATTAAGGCTAGGACCCAACAACCTATTTATAACTGGAAGAGGGATGCCGTAATCCAAGTTATAAAATAGTTGAAGGTAGGTAAATGACGATTTACCAATTTCCACCATGAAAAACAAAATATAATTAAGTTTTAATTGGATTTGAAACTCCTAGATCTTTTGAGATACATTGAACTTTCAATGGCATGTTTGAATCTCGATTGTGCCCTCTCAAGTTTGTGACTGGGATGCCGAGGATCACAAACAAGGTGTGAATAACCATACAAATTGACTTGGTACCCTCAACAATATTACCTAATCGATGTGCCGGTTAACCACACACGCTCCACCGATCTATAATAAAGTTAAGTTACCCTTTGCCACTCTTACTAGTCCATGTTAGTGTGCCGGTTAACCACACACGCTCCACTAACGACTTGGCAAGGTACAAAGTGTAATTTTATGGGCTAGCACCAAATTCACATTTTCCTAAGTAACTAAGATTGGGAATGTATAAGTGTTTAGTTACTTAGTATTTATCATTAATACTTTTACTGAAGGGAGAATTATAGTCCTTTCCTACCCGTTCGGCTAACGACCCTCCACCAGTCAAGGAAGCGGTGGGTGAGAGTGGACACCCATTAAACTGTCATTTTATAGGCAGTAACCTTATACCCCCCTTATAGACCGGCTTCGTGAATGAGGCCTACTAACGGTAAGATTGACTTTATCTTATACATATCTATATAATTAAAATTATAATAATAGTATAAGGGTTTGAATTTTAACTTTTAAAATTCTAAGGGCTAACTTGGAATTAAAGTATTCATAAGTGAAACTTTTCAAATTCCAAAACTTGAGGGCAAGTTTTGAAACTATTCAAAACTAATTAATTCCATAACTTATGTGTTTAAATTAGTTTTAATTAAAAAACTCTTCAAGTTCCATAACTTGAGGACAAGTTATGGAAGACTTTAAACTAATAAAAGAATGTAACTTTTCTTTATTTTATAACTTATGGAATTAATTAAGGTTACACATTTTATTACTTAATGAAGTGACTCTTGAACCTCCATAACTTGAGGACAAGACTCTTCATTTTTGTAACCATTACCAACTTTTATGAGTTTTATGAAACTTAAATGTGACTTTTCATATAACTTGAGGACAAGTTACAAAAACACATTTTAGAATCAACTCTTAGATTAAAATGGATTGAAAACACATAATCAATTAACTTTTCTATTAATCTAAGCAACTCATAAGAACAAGATAATTTAATCAAACTTTTTTATGTAATTAGCCTAATCACTAAACTAATACAAAACATGAATCTATTGACAATTATCTTTGAAATTGGATTAGTATGAACATTACCACATCAAAAACAAGTTTATAAGTCCAAAAACAGCTTAGGGTAATGTTCCTAGTCCATTTCTAGCCAAAAACTTCGAAAATAAGCTGTTTGGGGCTCGTACTCGTCGAGTGTATCAACCTACTCGCCGAGTAGAATGATTTTCCACATGGACTCGGCGAGTTCATCAGTGGACTCGGCGAGTACAGTGCCCAGAATGCCCGAAATTCGACTTTTTCAGCATTTTTCAGCAATTTGCATCAAGTATAATTGAAAACAAGCCTAGGCTCTGATACCACTGATGGGTTTTGAGCATTCTAACACTCCTAAGTGTACATGCAACCCTAAATACCTTGGATCTATGTTTTCTCTATTATACATGCAAATATGATTATCCAAGGTATTATCCTAACTAGCATACCAAAACATTGATACTAGGATAATAAAATAGATAGAATACATACCTTGTTGTTGTTGCTTGACTCCATGAAGCTTGAGAGCCTAGTGCCCCAAGTGTGACACCTCAAATGGTTCACACAACATCATGAACTCTTGGAATAACCATGAGAAGAAGACATACATGTTCAAATCGGCTAGCCCTCAAAATATGTATCACTAGTGCCAATTTCTTGAACTAAAGGGGTTCTTATATAGTGGGGCTATTAGGGTTACACCATGTAACTCATGAGTTTTCCCATTCCTTATGCTCCATGGGTTTTAACCTCCATGGAGTATCCATGGATCACCACATGGGTTAAACCCAACATAAATGAATCTTGGATCATAAGCCCACATATATAAGAATGAATGATTTACACAATCAATCCCCATATATTTAATTAGTCTCTTTTTGATCACTAAATTAAGTCCAAATTAATTCTTGATCAATACTAATTAAATAACATGATTTCATATTAATATATTAGAACTTATAATATATTAATATGTCACAAAATGTCTTTTCCTCATAAACGGTCTATCCAAATGTTCCGATGCCATGCAACCCAAATGGACCATACCGAGTCGGGTCAAGTACATACCAATTATAGTTATGGACTTAGACACTAATCCAACACTATTGACCTCTCATCGTATGTTGTAATGCTTAGACTCAGGTCTTTTAGAGTCAAATTCCAGAACAGACTATACCTTCCTTCATGTTCTAACGTGATATAATCACATTTTAGCATGTATCACATCTAGCTACAAGCTCCTTATCTTATCAACGGTTGCGATACTTCTATTGATCGCTTCGATTATCTTTCACTTCAATCCTCTGACTTAAGTCAGATGCTACATCGATCTTGGTATTTTGAACCACGTAACATATTCATCTTAGTCGGACTCGATTTGATATGACCACCAGGGTCGGAATAACAATCATCTTCTTAGTCATTACCGAAACGATGGTAACGACACACATGAACAAAACATAATCAATTACTAGTGCCTTGGTAACCTTGTGACTTTCCCTGATCCAAGCGTGAGTCCCGTGCTTCCGGTAGTATATGCATCTACTACCTTTCACACCTACTCATACTCGTCCCAAATATTGTCTCGCAGTCCCCAAGTCACCAAGAAAATCACATAACAGTTTAACACATCAGATAACAAAACGAAGGCTTTATTATTTCTTGAAACTATTACATAGGTGTTCAAGTTCACCCTAGACTATGCCTCTAACAGGTTACTGTTGGATTAATGTCTAAGTCCATAACTATATTTGGTATGTACTTGACCCGACCCGGCATGGTCCATTTGGGTTGCACTTCACCGGCACAATTTATATGGATAGTCTTTTGAGAATAGTATATTTATGATTTATATTAATATATTATAAGTTCTAATATATTAATATGGAATCATATTATTTAATTAGTATTGATCAAGAATTAATTTAGAATTAATTAAGTGATAAAAAAGAACTAATTAAATATGGACTCTTATATATATGGAATGGGCCAAGTTCATTTAGGTTGGGCTAAGCTTTCATGGATGGTCCATGGAGCTTTTAACCCATGGATCCTATGTAAATGAAAGGTCATGGGTATTAGGGTTTACATGGATGTAACCCTAATCCTCCATAATATATAAAGGGGTCCTTGGCTCACAAAATTGGCACAAGTGTGTGAAAATAAGAGTGGGCTGATTTTAGTGTGCATACATATTCTCTCAAGTTCTTCCAAGGTGTTTTGGTGATTTGTGATTCCATTTGAGGCTTCCACACTATTGGGGCTAAGCTCTTAAAGCTTGAAGACATCAAGCTACATCAAAAGGTATGTCATCTAACTAGAACTTTGTAGTATAGGTGCTTCATAATATGCTAGTTAGGATGAAACCTTGGAATAGTTAATATTTGCATGTATAATAGAGAAAACATAGATCCAAGGTTTATAGAGTTGCATGTACACCATAGGAGTGTTAGAATGCTCAAAACCTAGCAGTTACATCATACGATACTATGGCTACTGCATTACTCTATTTTCATATATGAAGTCCTCATCCTTGATTCCTCGCGTTGTTTTCTGCTTCGTCGAGGATCATGTGGAATACCCTTGGCCTTGGTGGTGCTTCTGGCCTTGCTGCTTCGTTTTTCTTTGGGCAATTTCTAGATAGGTGCCCCTTGCCTCCACATCCGTAGCATACTTTATCATTATGTGTACAATCCTTGGAATAGTGACCAGTCCTTCCACACTTGTAACAAGTCACTTCTTCGTTGCATTTCCCACAATGCTTCTTCTTGCATTTATCACACCATCTCGCTTCACCTCTTTCTCCTTCTCCAGGGTTTGAGAATTTGCTCTCCTTATTGGACCTTGAAGATCCTTCAAACTTCTGCTTTTCTCCTGACTTATCTTTTTCTAGACCTTTTTCTCTTATCTGGGTCTCTACGTTCTTAGCTGCTCTAACGACTGTTTTCAAAGTAGTTGCCATTTTGACCATTGGGCCAAAGTCTGTGGGCAGTCCGTTAGCAAACCTATCAATCTTGGAGAGTTGAGTAGGAACCAAGTAGGGAAATAGCTTCATCCTCTCGGTGAATGCAGTGGCATACTCATCAACACTCATCTTCCCTTTCTTCAGGTTCTGAAACTCGTTGTTTAGGTCTATCAGATCTATCTCTGAGCAGTACTGCATTTTCAACTGTTCCAAGATCTCTTCCCATGACATCTTTAGGGCTTCTCCTCGTGGCATCGTTGTTGGATTAATGTCTAAGTCCATAACTATATTTGGTATGTACTTGACCCGACCCGGCATGGTCCATTTGGGTGGCACTTCACCGGCACAATTTATATGGATAGTCTTTTGAGAATAGTATATTTATGATTTATATTAATATATTATAAGTTCTAATATAATAATATGGAATCATATTATTTAATTAGTATTGATCAAGAATTAATTTAGAATTAATTAAGTGATCAAAAAGAACTAATTAAATATGGACTCTTATATATATGGAATGGGCCAAGTTCATTTAGGTTGGGCTAAGCTTTCATGGATGGTCGCTTTTAACCCATGGATCCTATGTAAATGAAAGGTCATGGGTATTAGGGTTTACATGGATGTAACCCTAATCCTCCATAATATATATATAAAGGGGTCCTTGGCTCACAAAATTGGAACAAGTGTGTGAAAATAAGAGTGAGCCGATTTTAGTGTGCATACATATTCTCTCAAGTTCTTCCAAGGTGTTTTGGTGATTTGTGATTCCATTTGAGGCTTCCACACTATTGGGGCTAAGCTCTTAAAGCTTTAAGACATCAAGCTACATCAAAATGTATGTCATCTAACTAGAACTTTGTAGTATAGGTGCTTCATAATATGCTAGTTAGGATGAAAGCTTGGAATAGTTAATATTTGCATGTATAATAGAGAAAACATAGATCCAAGGTTTATAGGGTTGCATGTACACCATAGGAGTGTTAGAATGCACAAAACCCAACATTGGTATCAGAGCCATGGGTTGTTTTCTGTTATATTGATGCAAATGTTTTATTTTCAAGTTGAAAAAAAAAGGAAAAAAAAAACTTGACGTTTGTCAAATTTTAAGATAATTACTTGTTTTGTGAAAAACGAATTATTTGTAAAATTTGAATTATTTGTTATATGAGTTGAATTAGGTCAAATTTAGTAAAAGATAAAATGATATGATTATTTTATTAGTTTTAAAAGTTTGATCTAAATGTTTTAAGGAGTTACATATTTTGTCATAAAATTTTGGAGCTCAAAAGTTTTTTTTAAAGTTGTGATCTTAAGGGTTTTTGAAACTTCCATAAGTTATGGATATGAAAGTTTTTTTTTTTAAAAAAAAAATTTGATTCAAAGTTTTTATGGAGTTACAAAATTTGGTGTTAATGTTTTAAAGAATTCCATAACTTGTTCTTAAGTTATGGAACATGGAAAGTTTCATCATAAAACACCATTAATTCCATAAGTTATGGAATCCAAAGGTTTTCAAGAATTACAAAACTTGCCCTCAAGTTTTGGAATTTGAGAAAAGTTTTTTATGAAAAAAAGAATTGAATTCTAAAACTCTTGGGTTCATAACTTAAACAATTAATTAAATGGTTTTAATTTTGAGTTTAATAATTGGAACTATGATGTTTTGTTGAATAGTTCAAATTAACTCTTATGGACTTTATTAATAGTTAATTAAAGCGTTTAATTAAAAGAGTATTATTAATCCATAAATATATGGTTTGAGTTTAATTAAATTAAAAGTCTAGTTTAATTAATAGATTAAACCACCAAGTATTTTAAATGTCTAAAATACACCCTTATACTATTATAGTATTAAAAGTTTAATATATTATATGTATAAGAGCAAGTCGTCTTACCATTAGTAGGCCTCATTCACGAAGCCGGTCTATAAGGGGGGTATAAGGTTACTGCCTATAAAATGACAGTTTAATGAGTGTCCACTCTCACTCACCGCTTCCTTGACCGGTGGAGGGTCGTTAGCCGAACAGGTAGGACAAGGACTATAATTCTCCCTTCATTATAAGTATAATGATAAATACTAAGTAACTAAACACTTATAAATTCCCAATCCTAGTTACTTAGGAAAATGTGAATAAGGTGCTAATCCATGAAATTACACTTTGCACTTTGTTTAAGCTGTTAGTGGAGCGTGTGTGGTTAACCGGCACACTAACCTGGACTTAACAAGGTAGGCAAAGGGTAACTTAATGTTTATCATAGTATCGTTGGAGCGTGTGTGGTTAACCAGCACATCGATTGAGGGGTAAATATTAAGGGTACCAAGTATATTTGCATGGTTACTTCGCACCTTGTTTTGTGATCCTCGGCATCCCAGTCACAAAACCTGAAGGGCACACTCGAGATTGAAACATGCCATTGAAAAGTTCAATGAATCTCAAAAGAATCTAGGAGTTTCAAAACCAATTAAAACCTAATAATACATTTCATTTATCTTGGTGGAAATTGGTGAATCGTCATTCACCTACCTTCAAATATTTTATAGCTTGGATTACGGCATCCCTCTTCCAAGTTATAAAATAGTTTGTTGGGTCCTAGCCTTAATATATCATATTGGGTGTTATATTAAGGACTTAAATCAACTTTACGTGAATTTCTCCCATTGTTGATGTCTGGTTTAGACAACAATGATCTTCCCAAACCAAGCTTTCCTAATGAATATGACTTCCCGTGTTTGGCTCATGGAAGTCATACTTCTCTTCCTCCACCTCCTCCAATTATTCTCCCCAACCCACAAGTTCAAGGTCACTCAAGCCCTAATGGCAAGCAAGGTCTATGTGTGATCACATCTTAGAGATGAAGTCACATATTGACAAGTCGGGAGAGTTGGGTGTCAAAGTCTTGAGAAAGTTGGATGTTCAATCACTTTCTAAGTCACATAGTGAGTTCCTTTGGGACTACTATGAAACAGACTATGACATGAACCTTAATGATCATATCTATTTGCTTGGTGCTGTTGAATCAGCAATGATTTGGAACGATAGTAAAGCAAATTTGATTAGAAGATCAACTTCCCAAAAACTTTACGGACAGTGACAATGGTGACACTGGAAATCCAGAAAAATCATTCTCTTCCCAATGGAAAGGGATTGGCCATAGTCAACCCGGTTGACCAAATGGTAAAGAGAAAGGCTAAGTCTGAGATAGTCCCATTACCAAAGGGTCCATATGTTTATTTTGCCAAAGGAAGGGGCGTTGATTGCAAAGCTGCCAAATTTACCTAAGGATGTTAAAGTCAATAAGTTTGACTCTACATCAGGTAGAGCCCATTATCTAACTCTGTTAAGTTCTATTCTGAGATCCTCATTACATGATGTGACTGGGTCACATGTTGATGTTTTAACAATCAAAGAATAGAGAGAAATCTTAAAGGAAGTATAGGCTGATTCTGATTGCGAAGGTGGATTTCGATCGCATCAATTTTGAGCATTTGCTTAAGAAGTTATGATATATTGCTAAGGAATAGATAACAACAATTTTCCATGTGGATTGTAAGGATAAGTTTTTCCGCAAAGTTTTAAAATAAAAGAAAATTGTTTAATTTTATTTATTTGAAGTATCCTTACAATGGCATTTGTGGAAAATTGTTGCTTATATGATTCCACTAACAGCAATATTGGAAAATGGATTTGATTCTTTCATTTGTGGTAGTGTCTAAATTTACCAAATCAGGAAAGTTCCTCATCGACCAAGTTTCAATTGGACCGAAACTTGGAATCATGCAAGTTTAATAGTATGATGAATGAGAACTTTCAAGCATTGGAAAATCAAGACTAATTACTTGTTCACATGGATGTGTGAGTCAAGTGAAGGACTAAAGGGATCGAGTACACATTCTTGTGCACTGGTCATGTCCACCACAAAGCTCGTTAAGACTATTTGATTTACTAAAGTTTAGTAAATATGGTTATACTTACAAGTTTAAGTATAATTCTGAAACATTGGAAAAGTCTCAATGTATGGCAGAACGAATGGGAAGAATCAAATTAGGCAGAAAGATAAAAGTTTCTCAAATCTGAAAAAATGGGAGAGTACTTTAGTATCATGTTTGTGATCATCTTAATGATTTAGAAATCATATCACAATTAGTCCTCTAAAGGTCATCTTAGTGCATTCTTATGACTAAGAAGAGGAGTCATGAATTGTTGAAATGGTTAGATCAGGAAGATGAGTCATACTTCGTTCCAAAACAATTCTTAGAGTCGTACTCCAAGATTGTAACTTGAGTGACATATCTTAAAGAAAGGTTTAAAACACTTGTCAAATGTAAGAGTAAAAGTGTCCTACTCTTGTACATTTGAAATTGGTAAGTTGTGATGTTTTGGATAAAACAAAGACCAACTAAGGCCAATTGTGTGAAGTGTTTGTCTTGATAAAGAATCCGCACTATCTCTTGAATATTTGGCAAGATAGTCTTATATGTCAAGAGGATAGTGGGAGTCTTAAAGATCCTAAAAAGAATTTCAAGAACTAATCAAGAATAAAACCTGAGGTTCTTCACTAGCACACGACTTGAGGTTTATAACCTATCGTGTTGACATATTCTGTGCCCATTCCAGTTAAAGTTGGCTTTGCATAGGAGTTCTGAAAGTTCTCAATTGGTTGCATAACAACTTGGAAGCAATGGCAGGCCCTGTACTGCCAGGTGGCAAGAAGTTAAGATTGCATAAGTTCAGTCCATATGAGTTTGGATTTGTCATTATCCTTGTCTTGTGACTATGGTTTTGACGATTCACATGGATAAGAACACATACACCATAAAATCTAATGGTCATAAGGTTTTTCTCCGATTCATGAAAATGATGGTGAGGAAACACTTCCACCAAGTAGATTTGAAGCAGATGGCAAAAGGTCTAAACAATTGAGACTATGATTACGGCATCGCTTTTCATAGTTCTGAAATTGTTTATACACACATGCATGCTATCTAAGGAAAGGTGTATGATTTTGATAAAGTTTTATCAAAGCATCTCGTATCAGAAATCTGAACTTTGGTAAGAAAGTCAATAAAGTATTGATTTCTAGAAGTCACCTGATTTCTGAGTACATGTCAAAGCTAGTGGGAGCATAAGTGTTATGCTAATAATCATCATGTTAGTGGGAGCATGATAATTATTGTTAGTGTTGCAAGTTAGCAATGTTAATTATAGAAAACAAAAGTTTCAATTCGTGAGGCTGCAAGGATTGAAAAAGTTGTTTTGCTATAATTAAATGAGAGGATATACTTCATTTCAGTTCTAAAGGCTTAGATTGAGACCTTAATCATCTTTAGTCAAGAATATATATATGAATTTCATGTTGGATTAGTTCAACTTAAGGAAATTCTATATATTGCGTTCTCAAAATTCGATTATGATTACGGCATCCCTCTTCATAGTCAAATTTTGAAAACATGGAAAATAAAAATATTGTAGCAAAAGACTGGTCTAGAATCATGTCTTTGTGTGAGACATCATGAATCGTGTATCATTTGCTTTGGGTACAGGATCGATTGCATGTACTATAATATTTGTCATTTCTAAATTTTTCCAAATGCCCAGAGGCATTAAGAAGGGAAAAGGTCTAGAATTGGATATGACTAAAATGATTAAGCAATTGTCGAGGACAATCTGAGGTTTACCAAAGATTGGTTGCTCAGGGACAGTTGGAAGTATAGTGCTAATTTTGGAAGGACCATATTGACATATTCTGAAAAGAGGCATCTCTTATTCAAAAGTGATAGTCAAAATGAGAATATGGAGTTGTCTCCATAGGTGGAAGTTATCTGTGTAAGATTAGAAAACTTAATGCAAGAAGCATGTCCAAAGCAATGTACTTTGAATATGAGACTTAGTTTCCATGGAGTTGATCTCCATTGGAATACCTTATAATGACTGTTGACAAGTCTTTGTGACTTTGTACATATTCATTACAGGAGGGTCAGTGCATATAAGTTTAAAATCTAAACAGATTTCGATAAATGATAGGAATTTGAAATTCTCACATTTTTCGATAAGGATTTGGGAGTGTGAAATTAGAATCATTGAAATTATGTTCAATTGGTTTATTTCACAAAGTAAGGATCATAGACAAACATAGAGTGCATACTTGGTGTATGGCAAAGCTATTGTTTAAGAAAAACATAGTGTACATGCTTGGAGCATGGGACAACTAGTGTTTTTAATTCAAGTATAAAGTTGATAAAACCGAAACAATGAATAATGAGTAATCAGTATGGTGATAAATAAAAGTGTTTATTTATATTCATAGGGTTTGATACCATATTTGATTCATTTATTCTTGTGTTTCACTTTGCATGTTTTGACTTCCAGAATAACTAAGTCGCTCTTCCTGAATGATTAAGTTATTCAAACCATCCACAGTCGGTCATATGTTGGAAGTAGATATGAATCAAGACTGTCATGGGTTGGTTTGTAGAGGTCCAAGTTGGTGGACAAAGTGGTGCTACAACACTCATGAGTGCTCATAAGTTCTGAGTATTGGATTCAACCCACGCTCATTTGAATCACTTCATGGATTTTATCACGAGTGATCATGAGACGATAATATCTTATATTCTTCAAACCTAGAGATATGAGTTGTTACTATGAGTTGGTTATACATTGATTGCACGAAAACGCATTGGTAACTCGATGTTATAAAACGTGCCTTTGTGTATGATTCAACAAGTAGTAGAACAAGCCATATGAGTCGAAGTTTATCCATTCCTTTTACCTTCGGGATAAAAGCGATATCTGTGGGCCCGTCGATGATTTAAAGATGATACATGTGAGTGCTTGGCCAAGCCAGGACTGATTTGATTTGTTCAATCAGTCAGTCATCATGAATCGGAAATCGGGAAACAACAAATGGATAGAGAGAATGATTGATAATCCATGTCTCAGTCCATATGATATCTAGAATGGAGGAATATATGATCCCTTATCTAATGGACAAGTCATTGACAAAGGTCAGAGTTCGACAACGGCTTTAAGAGCTACGATTGCCAGTTAGGTTTTGAAGTCATACTCAATAATAGTTTTAGACTTATCCAAGTGGGAGACTGTTGGATTAATGTCTAAGTCCATAACTATATTTGGTATGTACTTGACCCGACCCGGCATGGTCCATTTGGGTTGCACTTCACCGGCACAATTTATATGGATAGTCTTTTGAGAATAGTATATTTATGATTTATATTAATATATTATAAGTTCTAATATATTAATATGGAATCATATTATTTAATTAGTATTGATCAAGAATTAATTTAGAATTAATTAAGTGATCAAAAAGAACTAATTAGATATGGACTCTTATATATATGGAATGGGCCAAGTTCATTTAGGTTGGGCTAAGCTTTCATGGATGGTCCATGGAGCTTTTAACCCATGGATCCTATGTAAATGAAAGGTCATGGGTATTAGGGTTTACATGGATGTAACCCTAATCCTCCATAATATATAAAGGGGTCCTTGGCTCACAAAATTGGAACAAGTGTGTGAAAATAAGAGTGGGCCGATTTTAGTGTGCATACATATTCTCTCAAGTTCTTCCAAGGTGTTTTGGTGATTTGTGATTCCATTTGAGGCTTCCACACTATTGGGGCTAAGCTCTTAAAGCTTGAAGACATCAAGCTACATCAAAAGGTATGTCATCTAACTAGAACTTTGTAGTATAGGTGCTTCATAATATGCTAGTTAGGATGAAACCTTGGAATAGTTAATATTTGCATGTATAATAGAGAAAACATAGATCCAAGATTTATAGGGTTGCATGTACACCGTAGGAGTGTTAGAATGCAAAAAACCCAACAATCGTATCTGCTAATAGCTTCCACCAGCTCAAGACTCCAGTTTTCAGCTGTCTTACTGCGAAGACAATCTTCTGTTTCTCGCTACAGCTGCAGCTCTCAAACACCATCTCCATCTCGGAGATCCAATCCATAATCTCAACCGGCTTTAGGCTTCCAGAAAGACTTGGTGGCTTGGCACCCAAGAAATTCTTATACATTCTCCCATCCTTATTGTTTCCCTTTTCCGGGCCATTCCTTCGTTCTCCTTGAGTCTCAACTTGACTCGTTTGGCGGCTATAGTTCCCTTCCTCCGATTGCTCGGGAATCAGCTCAGGTTGCTCCATGGGCATGGTAGGTTCGTCCCTATTCAACATCCGCCTCATTTCTTCCCTTTTTTCAGCTAACATAGCTTGAATCATGGCTTGTACTCCAGCCATTGTGATTGGCTCGGGTGCAACTTCTACTACAACAGGTATTTGCTGAATCACCGGGGGTTGATTCCTATTCCCATTTGCATCCCCAGCTCCACTGTGGGTTCTTGCCATTTTGTTCTATACACCGAATAAGGTAAATCTAGATCTTAATTTAGGATTGACTTTTAAATAATCCTTATCACTCCGAAACGTTTATATGCTAGTTCTAATATCGTAGTCGTACGTTTAGAATCCTAAACACATAAGGTTTCCAGATCCGTTCGGCAACAGACCATAGATCCGAACAAATAATAGTATATAGCACGTAAAAGCATTTTAGGCACCTTTCCTAAAATAAGCTAGTGCTTGTGTCTATTCAGGTGTATTACCTAAATTTTATTAGACACACTCCTCACGATCATCACTTAGCATTCTAAGTTTAAGTCTAGAAATTTCCTACAAATTCCTAGTTCGCTTAAACTAATGCTCTGATACCAACTGTGACATCCCCATTTTCACGGCCATAAAAGACCGATTTTGTTTATGCTTTATAAAAATCAGAGTTCTTCTTTTAACAAAAATGTTGCGGAATTTGTTCCCAGAAAACATGATAAATAGGTTATCAAAGCATTTCCGAGGAAATGTATTTTTATTCATTTTCAAAACATTGGGATGTCATTGTCAATACAGAAACATAAGCATAAACAGAACTTACATTATTTACACTAGTGATCTACATCTCTTTTAAATCTCTCAGTGTAAAGTAGCTTCGTATCGACACCTGTGATACAAATAAGCTTGAGTGGGTCAGGTTGGGAAACCTGGTGAGTACATAGGGTTTTCAACCCACAATAATATAATTATTATGTTTAAACAACAAACAATCAACCCAATTACCCATCCCCATTATCTTCCTCACTTTTAAGGGTCCACCCTAAGAGTAATCTATCTTGCATTCGTTCATTCCGAAGTCCATTGCTTCCAGGGTTTATAAGATAGGCACTAAGTCCATAGCTGCCAATGCTCATTTGTAAAGCACTAAATCCATAGCTGCTAAAGTTCATTCTTCAGGTACTAAATCCATAGCTACCAGTGTTTTTATAATAGGTACTAAGTCCATAGCTACCAACGTTTATCTATCAGGTACTAAGTCCATAGCTACCAACGTTTATCCATCAGGTACTAAGTCCATAGCTACCAACGTTTATTCAATAGGCACTAAGTCCATAGCTGCCAATGTTCACTCATATCATCTTTTATCTCTCATCCTTCATCTACCCATGTTATACCCAACATATTTGTAGATATAAAATATGTATACAGTTTAAATCATTTAAAACATGTATAAAATCGTTCACCCAGCATAGATAGCAAGTTTACATGTTATATCCACACATAGCACGTAATTTATATAAAATACTTCATATCTATGTGTAAGATGAAAGTAACTATGCACTTACCTGAAAGGTGGTGACTCGGAACTCGGACAACGCTTCGTTATCTCAAAACAATTTTCCCTTGACAAAACCTAGTATCAATACCACTAGGGTTTAGTCTAACGTTAACCGTGACTAATTAATAGTCTAGCTATTATTATTATTATATAAGCGTTAAACAACACCCTATATAACTCATAATAATAGCCCAAATAATTATTTTAAAGTCCTAATAATGTTTCTATAATTAAATAAAAGCTATATTAAAAATAGCGTAGGCGTAGCTCACTTACATCGGGTTTTATAGAAAACCGGGCTTCGCTTGGAGCAGCGTTTCCAAACCGAAAGACCCTTTTTCTCGGGACTCCGGGAGCCTCGGGGCTTCCTTCGGGAGCTAGGGGTTTTACCTAGGGTTTAGGAGGGGTTTGGGATCCTAGAGAGAGAAAGAAACTAGAGAGAGAAGTGATTTTGGTGCATTTTCCTTGGAACCCTTCGCACCTATTTATAGGCTCAGCACCTTCCGACTACGCTGCGCGTTCAGCAGCACTACGTTGGGCGTAGTTCGGATGAGGGTGCCAGCTGGCACCAGCTGGCTCGCACTTGCATCGGAATGGATAAGGTCCGAAGTATGTTGGGCGTACCCGGACTCGGAAGCCGGGCGTAATGGCGAGGCAACATGTCCTTCATCCGAAGGCTATCTGCGATCAGCAATCGACGGCTGGAAATGCGCCACGTCAGCACTTCTATCATCAGCTTCGCAAATTCAAGTGAAATCTTTAAAAATTCGTAACTCTCGCGTACGATCTCCGTTTTTGACGTTCTTTATATCCACGCGTTGGCGGGAACGTACTCTACAACTTTTGTTTAGACCCCATCGGCTAATTTTGACTTTATTTTAAAAGTTATATTATTAACAGGCCGGGACAGGATTGGTCCGTTAAAAATTCATAACTTCTTCATCCGATGTCCGTTTTCATCTGTCTTTTTATCGTTACGCTACTATTAACGAGATCTTCGATTCTCGTTTAGGTTGTTTCGGCTAAAATCCGCTCGATCTTATATTCGAATTTCGGGCTGTACACCGCTAAGCCGAAACTTCGAAAAATCATAACTTCCTCATACGAAGTCAGATTTGGGCGTTCTTTTTATGGACACTCTCGGTTTAACGTATTCTATGACTTTCGTTTAGGTCGCTAAGGCTAAAAGTCGCTCTATCGTAAATTCACTATTTACGCTTCCCGGTGCCGTGCCGGTTCCGTCGCGAAACTTCGACGGGTCATAACTTCTTCGTTATAACTCGGATTTCGGCGTTCTTTGTATGTACGGAACCCGTGAGACATATTCCACAACTTGGTTAAGATTATTTATTCTAAATAATCTTTTGTCGAAAAGTCGTTTTCGACCCCTATTATCTCCAGATTGACTAGCCCGGATCTACGGGCGTTACAACGGCCCAAGTGGCTGTTTGGATTGAGGATTATGTGAGTTGGGAGTTCGGGAAACTTCCCAACATTGGGTTCGCGTCTTCTTGATGTTTGATGGCAGGCTTTGGGGACCCAAGTTGGGGTTCCAGTCATGACTCAAGTTCATCTCAGATCTTGGGTCGAGTGTGTGCTCGACATTGGATGTGTTCGAATTGATAGATTACCAGTAAGGCTTTGGGCGATAGTTGTGGTGAGGTGGAAGTGTTGTAAGACTGCTGGGTGGCCCGTAGCATTCACTAGTTAGCAGATAGTGTAGGATTGTTGTACGATTGCGGGGTGGCCCGTAGCATTCACAAGTTTCTAGATAGAGTAGGAGTGTTGTAAGACAACGGGGTGACCCATAGCATTCACCGGTCCCTGTGTAATGGGGAGATTGTGGAAAATCTATGACTTGCTCACGGATTTCTTCAGATGGTTTAGGACAGGGTGGGTCTGTTTGCAAGGCTGTGGGAGGGCCATATCAGGTTCGGAATTAGGAATTGGTAGGCCGTGGGAGATCGGGTATGAGGTAAGACGACAGTTGGTTCTGTAGCGTTCAGTTTAGCATCGGGTTTAGTGTCGAGATGGTTCGGGTAATATTACCAGTTGAGGTTTCCTTTTGGAAGTCTCGTGGGGCGACTGAATGAGTGTCTTTTGGCTCAGCAATCGAGCAGGAATCCGATATTTCAGATAGTTGGAAGAAAAGTTGGAACCAGGGAGGTCTCGACTGCTTTGGAAAGCAATTAGAAGGCGGGGTGGTGCTCCGGGCAGTAGTTTTGATTTGAGGTTTCGTGTGAGAGTGGGGTAACTGGTTGATTAAGAAATGTTAAGTCACTCGCAGTGGGATTAAATAATCTCAGAGTAATTAATTTGACCCTGTTGCGCAGCTCTCGTCTGATTCTAACCGTTGCAGGGATAAATCTTCTACTCGAAGGATTATCTGAGCCTTCTGTGGAGTATAAGTGTTATGTAGCAATATTTGGTCAGTGACATTGTTCCCTTGGAAGCAACAATGTGATCGGGGATTGGAAGCATTTTGTTGGTACGAAACTCTATGAGGTTGGCATGGTGGCGGTTCGGTGTGGGAGGTCTGACAGGGAGTCAGACCATTGAGACTTTAGGTTTCGGAATTCATGTGAGATACGATTGGTTTTCATTCAAGGAATTGTGGTTTCGTTGTTCATCGGGCTTGAAGAACAATTCTAAGGATGGTTTCAGTAGATTTGGATAGGCCGTTGTATGTTCAGAGTTGGAAGTGTTATGTTTGGTCTGTTATTCGTTGAGAGTTTGACATGGAGTTGTTTCAGCGTGGGCGGTCTGTCGGGGAGTCAAACCATAATAGTTTTTAGGTCTCTGAAAGGTTGAAGTGGTTTGCAGGGGTTGAAGGTTTGATTGTTGTTTTCGGGATGGAAGTTTCGGTTTGGGTTTCGAGTGTCTTGGGAAGATTGTCTTATGTGCAGAATTTCTGATTGTGTTCAACAAGTTGTTTGTTTTGATATAAGTGTTAATAAGGAGTGATTTCGAGGACGGAATCTAATTTAAGTGGGGGAGAGTTGTAACACCTGGAATCTAGAAGATTAATTGCGGAAATAAATCCCTTTTCCTAAGGACCAACTCGACGAGTTGATGGTAGGAAACTCGACGAGTTAGAGGCTTTTGGGTCGCGCGTTTTTATGGACTAACTCGACGAGTTCGTGAAGGGAACTCGGTGAGTTGGACGCTGATTGAGAAACCCTAGTTTTAGAGTTTTGCACCCTATTTAAACACCTTAAGTCCTAGGTCTTGGCCTCATTCCTAACCTCCATAGCCCCTAACCCTAATCTCGAAACCCTAGGGCCTCCTTGAGTGTTGGGAGCTCATCGTGGGTGTGTTTTGGTGTGTTTGAAGCTCATTGAAGGAAGAGAAGCTTGGTACAAGGTGGTGGTTCAAGTAGGACCTTTCAGATCTTGATTCTCTGCTCCATTTCCAGCACATTTCGGGTATAAAGTTCTAACCTTGCTTAATATTTGCTTAGATCTCTTCTTGGGTTAGATGGTATGCTTTTAGCCATGGATGGGTGGTTGATGGGGAAGTACAAGTCCCAAGTGTTTATGCTTCCAAATCTATGATCTTCATGAGCTCTTTTGGCATAAAGGTGCCAACTTTATGGGTTTAAGGGCTTCATGCATCCATTAAGTCTTCCATTTAGCCCTTTTGGAGCTTTTAAGCTCCTTCTAGTCATGCTTAAGCGTAAAGATGGAAACTTTACATGGCCATCTAGCCTTATGGGGTAAGATCTGCATTTTGGGGTATTGTATTTGATGATTAAGTGCTTAATGGTTAAGCCCTCACTCTTTCAAGTCCATGGTTTGGGTTTGGACCCACAGAGGTGGTTCCTAGGGGTAAATGTAACAACCCGCTATATTCTACTTTGTAAAAGTCAACAAAAGTCAACTCAAGTCAAACATATCAAATTAAAGTCAAACCTATTGATTTTTTAATTTAATAAAGTTAAATTAATATATTTGATAAATTTTAACACTTGGTAGAAGTGTTGTAGAATTTGAAGTTGAAACACCCCAAGAACCGAGAAATCTCGCAACAACCGAAAACCTTCGCAGCTTCCTTTCTCTTTCTCCTTCTTCGGACCGCAAACTCCTAGGATGCAAACCGTTTACGGCCGAGAATCCTCGGACCTCAAACGTGCGAGGCGGTTTCTAGAAGCCTTATCTTCTCGGGAAGGGTTCTCTGCTCCTCGGTATGTGTTTACAGCCGCATACCTCGCTTCGGACCGCAAACCTCGCCTCAGTTTGTGTTTTCAGCCGAGAACTCACATATATAAATATGTGATAACTGAAAATAAAGTTCATTTTTACTCATACCAGCCAAATCTTAAGATTTTCTCTCAACTTCAACCAAAAACTCCCTCCTCTCTCCTCAAGAACATGCGAAGCCTCCCCTCTCCTCTCAAGAACACACGAAAATCACTTGATTCTTCTTAGAATCTTGCAAGTATCATTCCTTGATCTTGTTTTCATTTCAAAAACACCTTCCAATCATCATATATTTGGCCGAAAACTCATAAAAACACTAGTTTTCACGAAGAACACGAAGAACTATTCTAAGGATTATTGTAAGTCTTTTTACAATAATTAAGTGTTGTTTAACACTTTAAACTTCATTAGATTATCTAATTTATGCTTAATTTTATATTAATATAAATTAGGATTCGGTCTTTATCACGAGTTTTAAACTTGTGGATCTAGCTCTACTACACCGTATCTTCTACCGGAAACTCACAAAAGGTGAGTTCATACCCCTGCATTTTTACTTTTTTTCACTGTTTTAAGGGGGGGGGGGGGGGTACAAGTCTAACACAAGAATATTGTGTTTACAATCAAATGATTTCTAAATATTTCTAAAACGATTTTTAAACTACTGAAACTCTTTTAAATATTGTCAAACTCTTTTAAATGTTTTAAAAACTCTTTTAAACTTATATTTTGCCAAAATCATATATATATATATATATATATATATATATATATATATATATATATATATATATATATATATATAAGGTTTAAAGGGCTTAAGACTAATAATTCACTATTAGTTCCTTTTCCTTGTATGGATGTGGGCTTAGGGTAAAATTAATTGTCTGAATGTCGTTTATATTTTAATTATATATATATATATATATATATATATATATAGATATGAATATAAAAGTTATTTCAATCAGATTCACATTCCCTTTGTAACATGTCGAGCAAAGGGGATACTTTCATGAATATTACATATCAAGCAGAACACATATATAAATTATAATAGGTATAATTTATGGAACTCTCAAACTATTTTCACGAACCAGTTATACAAAGTTTAACAAATTACTCTTGTACAAATACTTTACATTCAAGAATACTAGAGAAAGATCATACTATCATATCATCGTTTGTTTTAAAATGACTTTTCATCATTTGTTATATACGTAATCGTCAATATGCTTTTTGCGAGACAATGTTTAGTTGCTTATTCATTTAGGCAATACAGTTAAAGTCCTGATATTATAACCAGAATCTCCCGTCAGAGAGCGAGACAAATGTGTATAGATCTATACGGGATTGACAATCCCACACTCAGACTGTTAGCTACAGTTGTGTTGGTATGACTATGAGTGACAAATGTCGTTAACAGTTCTGACACCTACAAAACGTTGTATCAGGCCATCTAGTCATAGTATGGTTATAATAACTCACCAAAAAGATATGAACAAATACGATTAGTATATAATTAATTAAACCGAAGAGTACAAATACAAAGTACTGGTTTTTACAATAATACGATTTACAGTATTACATTACAATTACAGCTGGTGGAGCCAGACATACTCACTTTTACAGGATTTTCAAAGAGTATAATTACAGAACTTGGAAAAACATAAACAATACAGAAAACATTCTTTTTATGGTTTTATGGTATTAAAACTACTTTTCAGTTATATTAGAAAATATTGGATTTTCTGGAACAATAAACATGATTTCTATTTCAAGAAACAAACAGCAAACTTTTAAACATAAATACTTATGCACTCACCAACTTAAATGGTGATACTCTCTTTTCAAAACACTTGTATTCTCAGGGAACCAGTAGACAGGTACATCCCCAAGATTTTTGAGAAGATGGAGCAGTATAGAGTCATGTCTTCTATCTTTTGTTATAATACTTTTGATGTCATATATACAATGACTTGAAAACATTTGTAAAACTTATACATTATTAATGCAATGTTTGTTGTACTTTGATTACTATGATGAATATGTTGTGAAACTTAACATGAAGTCGTCCACCCCCGGACGTTTCCGCCGCTCCGGTTTGGGGGTGTGACAGTAAAGCTGGAAACTTTACCCTTCTTTATCTCATTTTGGTCGAGATCTGAGCTTTGGAGCTCTTGGATTCGATGAAGGCAACTTAATGCATTAAGTTGTTGGGTCTTGGGCGAACTCGGCGAGTTGGTGGGTCAACTCGGCAAGTTGTTTTGGTTTACCCCGTTTCTGAGTTGATGCGGGTCAACTCGGCGAGTTGATTAGACAACTCGGCGAGTTGGGTCGATATGGATTATGGATCTTGTCTTTTGGTTTATGTATGTGACTAAGTTTGTCCTAGGGGGTGCTAGAAGTAATCTGAGTTGGATCTAAGGAAAATATGGGCTTAGGATAAGGCCCATAAGGGATTGGGCCAAATTTGGAAAATTGGGCCATTAGCGGGCCTTTGTGGATCTTTTGGTTTTGGGCCTTATTGGTTATTGGAATTGGGCCTCGGTTTTGGTTCATGTTGGGGTCAGGGGTAAAATGGTCATTTTACCCCAAGTATGGTTGGTGGGCCTTGGGATGGAATCCAATTGCTAATTGGGTGTTTTTTTGATCTGATAGTTCGGAGGTGTCGTCAGGGCAGTAGCTAGGGAATTCTTTTAATGAGCTTCTGCATTCGAGGTGAGTCTCCTCATTGTTCTATGGGTCGAAGGCACAAATGTCGGCCCATTTGGTTTTGTATGGTAGGAAGACCCGGGGGGTGACCCTTGGCATTTTTGTATGAAAGACCCGGAGACGGCTCCTGGAAAATGTTAGTAAGTTGCAGTAGATTGTATGCTAGTTGTCTTTATAATACTTGCATGGAAGACCAGGAGGTGGCTCCTGGCACTTGTCTGTAAGACCCAGGGTTGTGGCCCCTAACCTGGAAAGGAAGACCACGAGGCGGCTCGGGGCATAATGGCAAGACTATGGTTGGCACATAACACTCTTAATGATTATGGTATATGAATGATATGTATGGCTCACAGTTATGTATGACATGTATGGTTCGTTTGATATGTAAGGTATGTGGTATTTGGGGAACTCACTAAGCTTTGTGCTTACAGTTTTCAGTTTATGTTTCTGGTACTCCAGTTTTCAAATGAAAGAGCTCGAGACGATCGCAACGCATACACCCATGTTTTCAACAATATGTGATCTTTGGGAATGAACTTTGATAGTTGTTTTTATTTGAAATGCTTTTTCAATGTTTGGACAAAGTTACAATAGTGTATTAATTATAATAAAAATGAAATTTTTACCCTTGATTTTTCGGATGTTACAGGAAGAGTGGAAGCCCTGCCTATAAGGATGGATGGGAAGCATTGTTGGAAGATTGTGAGAGGCTCCGTTAACTTATTGAGCTAAAGTCTCAAAAGAGACAACACAACAAGATGGATTGAAATGGCTAGAAAGTTTCCCAAGAAAATTTCCATACATTCAAGAATAATGATTACGCTGCTGAGGATATGATTTGTTTCATTTTGTACAGAAATAGTACTTGATAAAAGAATGTCTCATTTACTTAGGATAAGTAAAAAAGATAAGGTTGGTGAGACCGTAAAATCAAGTATAATTATGAGATATAACTTCTCACTTTTTGTAATTCCTGAATATCAATACTACAATTTTGGTCAAAAATCAATCAAGTGAGAATCAACCAAATTGCATGAGAGGTTGTAATGTTGTAGCTATTATGAGTATCAAATTGAGATCAAACTGTCACAAGTAGTTTACAAGGAAAGCCTTTGATCCTTGATAGGATCTCCGACATAAAACCTTGGGAAGTGATAATGATCACCCGCCTTGTATGATTTTATTGATTTGAACGTAAAATTACAGAGATGATAATGAGAATACAAGTACAAGTGTTTTGGTAGCTCTCCCTGTGTGTGTAGTGTGTAGAATACATGTATATTTATAGTTTAATCCAAATAACTAAAATTAGGATATTTGTGGGATCCTCTTGAAGGAGTGTTCGTACGTTGCTTTGACTTAGTATTCCAGGTCTTAATCCTGATTTGAGATGATTCTTCGGAATTAAGGAGTCTTTAGTTGATTGTTTCTACATTAGTGAGGAATAAACAAGAAATATAGTCGTTAATCTTGTTAGGAAATATTAGTAATAATAATCAGGATCCTTACGTAGATTTCAGGATCCTTAGCTTTCTTTGAGATCCAGGATCCTGGATAGGATTGAGGATTTTGCCCATAACAGTTGCCCCCAAATTATACCTACAAATATTTTGGATTAATTCCTAATATTTGAAAGAGTATAATTTTATCATATAATTAAAACAAAAATGAAAATAAGGATTCCGAAATCATAACGGATATAGAAATTTAAATTCTAACGGATAGAATTCTAGTCGTTAATGTAGGCATAACTATCTGTCAATTCATTTCTCTTTCTTCTGTGATCTTCGCATAAATTAGGAACTTAGGTTCCTGACTCCTCTTTAGTTTTTCTCGCTCCTTTTCAGATGATATCGGTTATCCTAAAGGTAAAACCACTTGCTCCTCCCATCTGAATTTTCTTTTTCGTTGATCATGGGCAAGAAAGCACTTCGTTCTCGTGCTAGCATCATTTCCCTTCCCGAAGATGATTTCACCGATCAAAAGATATTGTCCTATGATGAGACATGTTCTTTTGATAATGAAGACATTGAATCCCTGAAATCAAATGGGGTTTTTCCTTCTGATGTTGTTTTAAGTCTTTCGATGCTTTGGCTCAGCCAAACTTTGTATCCCCTACTTGGATTTGCTTCCCGGAGTACCCTTTTTCTGGTATCATATCCAAATTCTTTGAGGTTACCCAAATCTACTATATCTAGGCGATTTCAGTGATTTGGAGGATCCTCTTCTAGATCGATCGTCTGAACCATTCAATGGATCTTAACATTGGTCTATGTGAGTTAGCCCATGTTTATGATCTTTCAACCTTCAGAAATTCTCATTTCCTGCTTAAAGACAAAAACAAGTCACATCTTATCCTTAAATCAAAACAAAATGATGGTACCTAGAAAGAAAAATATTTCATTGTGAGGCGTGATTCTATCCCCAATGGAGATCTCTTGCCAAAAATATGGGTTAAAAAGGGTAGGATTTGATTTTATTACCCCAAAGATCCTGAAATTCACATTTTCTTATTTTGTTTGTTTTGATGCAACTTTCAAGTTTGAGGAAATTGTTCCAGCTGCTGAAGATACTGAAGAGAAGGTTGAGAGCTTTCTTGCTTTGCCCGAGGATGAAAGATCTTTTAGGCTCGATCAACCCAGCTTCCAAGAGAGTTCATCTGCCACAGCTTCAATGTGCAAGTAAGGTGTAACGACGTGAAATTTTCAAACAAAATTTTCATTTTTAAAACACATTAAATTCTCATTTCACCATCTCAAAACACAAGTATCCAAATTCATATCACAATGTAATACACAATCCCAGAATCATAAAAACATCTCCCGCCAGTGTGTACAATCATGCCGGTGCCTTGCCGCGATCCTCGGAACTACCTGAAACACATAACACATAACATGGTAAGCATAAAGCTTAGTGAGTTCCCCAAAATACCACACAACACATCAGCCACTCGAGGCTATAACTCAATAAGACCCTCCGGTCAATGTGTCTCAGTGGGACCCTCCGGTCCCACAACTCAGATGGACCCTCTGGTCCCTCAACTCAGCAGCTCAATATAATACACAGTAAAATTATCACATAACAAATAGCAGGATATCTCAATACACAGCTCATTCACATAAGACCCTCTAGTCACACATAAAACTACCACTCAAGGTAAGTATAGTGAGAAGACTCACCTCGTAACCTAGTAAAAGAAAACCTCGAACTCGGAATCTCGAACTCTACCCACCAGTCTAGCCTCCGCCTAGCACATAATAATTATCCCTAATTAATATTGGTTCTCAAAAACTAGACTAACCCTTTTATACTCACAGAAGGGTGAAAAGACCATTTTACCCCTCCATAGGCTTAATAGTCCACACTTTTGACCAAACCCTAAAAGTCAACAAAAGTCAACGGCAGGGAGTACGCTGCGCGTACCCTATCTCTACGCTGCGCGTATCGGCTGCCACACAGGCATCGGGGATGCTCGACCCCTACGCCGCGCGTACGGGGATTACGCCCAGCATACGCCCCAGTTTCACTCTTCTCACATTTTTGGTCTTAATCAGTTAAGACATAGGCTCATATCTCAGATCTGGACTCTCTAATGTCTCTTAATCCATAAAGTCAGTGACTTTAAGCCTTTGCATGGCTGATTGGGTCACTAACACTCAAAACATCCATCATCTTTCCTCATGAAGCTCATATCTCATGCATGGCTTACTCCTAACGTCCAAGATTGGATTTTTATCACTAAAGTCCACAAAATACACTGAAAAGGGGTAGATCAAGGTCTTTGGAGCTCATTATCACATAAAGTCTCCATCTTTTGGGACAAAACCCTAAAATACTCCATGGAAATACACAAAACGAAATAGTGAGAAAGCTTGGAGCTTTATACCTCTATGTGAAGCTTTCTACTCAGATTTGCTCAGATCTAGAAGCTTGGACTCCAACTCCTCCTACTTTAAGACCTTCTCTTCTCTTCAAAACCACAAAAACACTCTCTCTAGGCTCAAACACTCACACACAAGCTCTAGAACAGAGGGTAGGGCACTCTTAGGGTTTTTTCTCTGGGAATGGTGGCATGAAACGAGGCCATCATATCCCTTATATAGGGGGCTCACCCCAAATTAGGGTTACACTCTGGGCCTAGTACGCCCAGCGTACCCTCCGGTACGCCCAACGTACTAGGTGGCCTCCGCGTCCAATGCACGCACATGAGTACGCTAAGCGTACACTCTAGTACGCCCCGCGTACCCATTAATCACTTTTTCTCTACCAAGGGCCAAATGAAACAAATGCTCAAAAGACTAAGGTTCACAAGGAATACCTGGACTTGGGGTGTTACATAAGGATCCTTCATTTGTTTATTCTCTTTTTTATTTGAAGGATCCTGAAGCAGTTGAATTCCATTGTTATGTATAGGATCCAAAGCTATTCGCTCCAACGCCTGGTTCACTCTTGCCGATATCGAGTCCGGTGGCCAGCTTGTGGTCACGAAAGAGAGGAACTCATCTTCTCTTCCTATGAAGAGGGTTTCAATTGATTTGATCGTAAAGTCCTCGAGATCTAAGAATAGGAAGTCATCTGGGGCCCAAGATCTTGGCCTAGAGAACCTTGGAGTGGAAGAGGCACTGCTGAAGTTAATATCTTTTTTTTAATCTGCAAGTTATTTCGAGTTCCTTTCTGTTTCATTTTAGTTTACTTACCATGATATTTTACAGGTTGCTGATCATGTTTCTCGATCCACTGAGGATCTACAGCTCAGAGCTGAATGGGAAGAGCATGCCCTGAAGGAGCAAGAAGGATCAACATGGATCTCATGAAAAGGGGGGAGAAGTTGATCAAGGAGAAAGTAGAGAAAGAGGAAGAGCATGTCCTCGAGATTGAGGAGGTGATTGCTGAAGTTAAAAGCAGTGCTACTGAGGTCATCTGGGAGGCAAATATTAAGCTGGTGGAGGACGTGGAGAATGCAGGATCCTGGAATATGGTAGCTTGGCATGAAACCCTAGCTGAAATCTCTGGCAAGCCTGTTAATGCTGGTCAGGATCCTGTAGAGAATAAAAGGAAAGAGGAGGAGGAGGATAAGAATAAGGAGATGGAGAAAAAAGAAGAAGAAAGAGATGGAGAAAAAGAAAGAGATAGAAAAGAAGAAGGAGACAGAGAAGACCCCACCTGGGGGTGATCAAGCCTAGGATTAGGTTTGATTAATTTAAAACCTTTAACATTTTGGTATGTAAAACAATGTTTTTTTGTGGGGTTGGTGGGCAGCCCCTTTTGCTTTGATTTTAACTCTTTTTTGCGTGGTTGACGTGGTTAAAACAGATTTTCTAAAGTTTCTCAGATGATTAAGATCCTATGAATTTTAGGGTTTACAAAAATTCTCTGGGATTCTAAAAATCTGAAATAAATGGTGGTTTGATCAGGATCTTGAAATAGTCAGGATCCTGAAGCTTAAAAGAGATAAGTTTTGATTTGAAAAGTAGGAAAACCTTAAAGGATAGGAAAACCTTAGATTTCCTTTAGAAGATAATGATATATATTGTGACATCCCCAAATTCACGATCATTTTAAAAATTTTAATTTTGCCTATTTGAAAATCAGAGTATTCATTTTTAAGAATAATATTGCGAAATTTGTTCCCAGAAAAACATGATAAATATATTATCAAATCATTTCTGAAGAAATGTATTTTGTTTATATTAAAACTTTGGGATGTCATCGTCAATACATAAACATAAGCATAAATAGACATTACATTCATTTACACTAGTGATTTACATCTCCTTTAATCTCTCAGTGAAATGTAGCTTCGTATCGACACCTGTGATACAAATAAACTGAGTGGGTCAGGTTGGGAAACTTGGTGAGTACATAGGGTTTTCAACCCACAATAATAAAGTTATTATGTTTCATCATCAAACAATTAACCCCATTACCCATCCCCATTATATTCTTTATTCTTAAGTATCTTCCCTAAGAATAAGTTATTCCTCAATATTTATTCTTAAGGATTAACCTAAGGAATAGGCACGAAGTCCATCGTTACCAATGGCACAACTGCCAGTGTTATCTATTAGGCACAACTGCCAATATTATCATTTAGGCGCAGTTGCTAGAATTATGACGTTCTCTATTAGGCGCAGCTGCCGATATTATCCTTTAGGTGCATCTGCCAGGATTATGATGTTCTCTATTAGGCTCAGGTGCCGATATTATCCTTTAGACACAGCTGCTAGGATGTTTAGAGTACATCGTAGTTCAAAAACATCTACAGGTTGTAGCGCAACTACCAATGTTCATCTATATTATCTTTCATCCCTCATCATTCATGTACCCATCTTTACCCAATATTTTTATAGGTATAAAATACATATATATAGTTTACATAAAATAAAACATGTATATTCAGTTCATCCAACATAGATATCAAGAACACAGATAATATGCACACATAACACGTAATTTATATTAAATACTTCATATCTATGTGTAAGATGAAAGTAACTATGTACTCACTTGTTAAAGTGATGATTCCAAACTCGGGCAGCGCTTCGCTTCTAACGATTCTATTTTCCTTCGACGAAACCTAGTATTATTACCACTAGATTTTAGTCTAATATTTATTGCGACTATTTACGAGCGATATTGTTTTTTAAGTGTTAAACAATACTTTTCAACCACTATGTACAGACAGAGGCCAGACATGAAACATCGGAGAGCAGGACCATTTTGGCATTACAGCACTTCTGAAATCCAACAACCCTATGCGGCCCTTCAAACCAGATTCCATGTACCGTGAGTAGTTAAAAGATATTATAATAACACTTTATATATTATATTTTATAATATATATATATATATATATATATATATATATATATATATATATATATATATTGTTTATAAGTTCATAATAACGATATTGAACTTAAATATAAGCTATACTTAAAGTAGGGTAATCATAACTCACTTACTAGGAGGTTTGGCTAGGAACCGGGCTCTGCGGGGGCAGAACTTCCGAGCCGAAAGATCTTCTTCTCTGAGCCTTCTGGCGCTCTAGGACTCGCTTCTAATACCTAGGAGGTGTTAGAGAAAAGCTTGGAAGGTTTGGGAGTGATTGGGAGAAGATAAGTGGAGAGGTGTGAAGAAAATGGGAGATTTACGCCTCTATTTATAGGCTGAGTTTGGTGCGAACGCAGGGCATTCAAGAGCCGAACGCAGGGTGTTCGTGAACGCTGGGTGTTCAAGAGCCGAACGCAGGGCATTCCCTAGCTGAACGTTGGGTGTTCATGGCCAGGTGTCACCATCTAGTGACAAGCCGTGGTGAAGAAGCAGTGGCTTATACCGCGCCACGTGTCGCCTCCTGGTTATTCCAAAAACTAATTATCTTCTAACATCCGTAAATTTTGTATACGAGCTCCGTTTTTGACATTATTTATCTCCACACTAGGTAGCGACGGGATTTACAACTTTCCTTTTGACCCCATCTGCTAATTCTCGACCGATTTTAAATTTAATAGTATGGGAAGATTACACTGTTAATGACCATGTAAAATTCATAACTTCTACATACGAACTCGATTTTCTATTGTTTTGTTATAGTTGAACTCCTATTAATGAGATCTCCAATTCTCATTTAGGTTGTGTCGGCTAAAAATCGATCGATCTAAAATTCGATTTCCGGGTTGTATATTGTTAGGCTAAATCTTAGAAAAATCATAACTTGCTCATACGAAGTTAGACTTGGACATTCTTTTTATGTACGTTCTTGTTTTAACATATACTACGACTTTCATTTAGATCCCTAAGGCTAAAAAGTAATTTATCAAAAATTCACTTTTTACGTTACGCGATGCCGTGTCGGTTTAACATATACTACGACTTTCATTTAGATCCCTAAGGCTAAAAACTAAATAATCTTATATCAAAAAGTCATTTTTAACGCTTATTATCTCTAAATTGACTAGCACGAATCTGTGGGCGTTACAGATATGACCTGGTGAGAGCTTCTTCCTTATACTTCCTTTAAGCTTTTAGTTGTCTCTTTGAACTTCTCCTTAGGATTCAAATCTTATTATTTTGAAGAGAATTCTCCCCGCCTTAGAATTTACCGGGAGAAGTTCCAACTTAGGTAATAGTGGGAAAGATCCCACATGGTGATTCATTGGGGAGGATACCAACCTGGAGTTTACTGGGGAAAATCCCAACTTAAGAGATACTATGGAATATCCCAACTTTAAGATATTATGGGGAAGATACCAACTTAAGATACTTTGGGGAAAATCCCAACTTAAGATACTCTGGAGAAAATCCCAACTTAAGATATTCTGGGTAAAATTCCAACTTAAGATATTCTGGGAAAGATCCCAACTTACGATACTTTGGGGAAAATCCCAACTTAAGATATTATGGGGTAGATCCCAACTTAAGATTACATGACAATGTTATAAACTGTAGATTAAACTTTAGGATCTTAATATATGTTCATAAATAAGAGGGTTGCCAAGTTACTAAAGCATGAAATAATCCCCTTATTCACATCCCATAGTTAGATATTGTGCGTCCAAGTGAGGTGTAGAAACCTAAACACGGATGAAAAAGGTTATTAAATCTTTAAACCTTATAGGAGATTAAGTACCATTGATCCGTGGAGAGATGACCAGTCTCTATTTGTGGCGATTAGGACCCTTGAGTTTCTGCATGTTGAAAATGTTAGCTGGGGTGGGTGTTAGCCTAGCTAACACCCGTCCGATGCTTAAGTCAGTAATGATCTTTGAGAGAGAAAAATTAATCAAAACGGGAAAAGTGAAGGCAAGGAGTAGGTGCATACCTTGTTCTTATCATAATGAAGTATTGTGAATTTAACTTACACGAAATATGCATTGAGGTGTACTGCGTTGCACGATCTTCGTAAAAGGTTTCCTTCTAGAGTAGCCAACCAATATGCCCACTTTCCTACTTCTGAGTCAATAAGATAAAGGCCTTCCCATTTTGGCCCCAACTTACCATATTTAGGATCTTTGGTATTTTGAAACGTTTTTCTTAAGACCAAATCGCGTACTTGGAATCTTTGGATCTTAATATTCCTATTGTAGGCTTTAGCGATCCTTTGCTGATGAGCTGCAATGCGTATCTTGGAGAGGTCCCTTATTTCATCGATAGTATCAAGGTCCTCGACTAGGATCCTATCATTGTTGTCTTGAGTTTGGAGTTGGTATCTTGATGTTGGGATCACTACTTCTGTGGGGATCATGGCTTCTGCTCCAAATACTAAGGAGTATGGGGTTTGACATGTTGTTGTCTTAACTGTGGTCCTATCTGCCCACAGTACAAGAGGAAGTTCATCGTCTCATCTTCCCTTCTTTTCGCCTAGTCTCTTCTTCAGGTTATTAACAATGATTTTATTACTTGAATCGGATTTTCCATTGGCTTGAGGGTGAAAACGGGTGGAAATCACCATTTTGATCCCCCAACTGGTGCAAAAATCTCATGTTCTTTTGATTATGAACTGGGATCTGTTGTCATATATGATCTCCGCAGGGATCCCGAATATGGTGAGGATGTTAGGCTTGATGAATGAGACTACCTCCTTATCTCTTACCTGAACAAAAGCCTCAACTTCTATTCATTTTGAGAAATAATATGTCATTGCTAGCATGAAAACCTTTCCTCCTGGTGCCTTAGGCAATTTACCAACTATGTCCATTCCCCACTTCATAAATGGGCAAGGTGAAATGATGGGATGCAGAGGTTCTGCCGGTTGATGAAAGATGTTTCTATGTCTCTGACAAGCATCACATTTCTAAGCATGTAGGAAGGTGTCTTTCTTCATGGTCGGCCAGTAGTATCCTGTTCTGAACACCTTGGAGCAGAAGGATCTGCAACCAATATGATTGCAACAATCCGCTTCATGTATGTCTTTCAAGACTTCCTTAGCTTCGTGATCCTCTAGGCACCTTAGATATGGGCATGCCAAGGATTTTTTGTACAACACTTATTGGATCATTAAAAAGCATGAGACCCTCATTCTAAATTGTCTATGGCTTTTTTCTTTTTTTGGGATCGTACCATTTTGGAGGTATTGTATAATAGGTTGGGTCCAAGATTTGGATGTTGTTGTGTATCCTGAATGTTTGGTCCAGGATCCTGAGTGTTAAGATCATGGTGAAGGGGTTGGAGATCAGGATCTTTAATTTCTACAATGTTAGCTGTTTGATCATGGGTAGTGAGGTGTTTTGGTTTTTGGTTGGATCTTCTATTGCTAGTATCATTATGTGGATTATCGGGATCCTGGTTTCTGGCGGGATCCTAAAAGAAGATCCTAGGTTGGCTAGTGCGACTTCTTCGGTATTATCTTATCTAGGAACTTGGATTAAGCTAAACTTTTCACATTCAAAGGCTAAGGTTCTAAGTATTTGAAGGTATCCTGCTAGTTGTAGTCCTATGATTAGTGCTTCATATTCCGCTTCATTGTTGGTTGCGTCAAATTCACAACTAACGGCCTGGGTAGGATGTCCCCCTGTGGCAATTTTAGTATGATCCCTAGGCCTGTTCCTCTGAAGTTGGATGCTCCATCTGTAAAGAACATCCATTTTCCCATATTTTCTTCTTCTAGAAGTTGTCGAGCTTCTAATTACACTTCAACTTTAGATCATCACTAAAGCCATCCATAAAATTCGCCAGGGCTTGTGATTTTATTGCGGATCTTGGCTCGTATATGATGTCATATGTACTAAGCTTCACTGACCACTTGGCCATTCTTCCTGACATTTATGGTTTTCTCATAACATTTTTAATATGATAATTAGTTTTTACATGTATGGTATGAGTTTTGATATGTGCATATTTAACTATATATTTCATACACTATCTTAATACTTTTACCTACAATCATGTTTATTTTAGGACAAAAGGTGCTTATTATATTTGAAATATGTTTTGTAGTAGCAAAGACATGCTCGAAATGAAAAGGAAGCAAACGAGGAGTTGGAAGCAGGAATGGATGACCTAAAGCAAAAAGATGACAAAGAAGGCTTGAAGACAGAAGACCATGACGTGGTGATCGTCCACCACGACGTGGTGATTGTCCACCACGACGTGGTGAAAGGAAGATTCACGACCAATGAGCTGACTTGGAAAATACAGGATATACACTAAGACCACGACATGGTGACGGTTGACCACGTCGTGGTGATGAGATATATGGCAACTATATATATTCGATCATTAGGTCGAATGGAGGGAATTTTGACCGATTTTCTGAGGAGAATTGTGACTAAAACCCCCTGGAAACTCAGAAGAAGATCGAGAAGCAACTGGAGCTCAAGAGTTGAAGAAGATATAGAAGAATTCTACATAGATCTATTTGGTTTGCTAATCATACTCATGTCTAGTCTTTATTGCATGGATTTTGGGTGAAGATGAACCTAATCCTTATGTGTTGATTTCGATTATTGGATGATAGATGTTGGTGTTACTTGTGTTTCATAATTAAAACCCTAGCATGTTTTAGTTCTAGTTTATTTTGCTTATTAATCAAGTTCTATGTGATAGTTGATCATTCTAATTGCATGAATTTGTCTCCTAATTGTTTATGATCATTAAATAATTAGAGCTAGGATTAATCACAACTTAGATAAAGTAATTAAAGATAGTAACTTTAACTGTGTTATAGAGCATAATTAATCTTAATTTGTGCTTGGTTTCTTGACTTGATCATAGGAAAGTAACTACTATCATTCATAGTCCAATTTGTGCTCATTATTGATTTGGTGTTTAACTTGTGCTTTATTAATGCAAAGTAATTCATGAATTGATATGTCTAGATACTTTATCATAGTAGCTAGTTAATAAATTGGTAATCAATATATTCCATCCACTAGAAATCAACCATAGGAGAATGTGAAATTGGAACTGAACAGAAGTACTCTTTAATCTTAAGTAAATTCGTGTTTATTTGATTACTTAGCTGGTAATTTGTTAGTTTAATTTAAGTCTTTCTGATCTTTCAAAATTAGTAAAAATCCCCCAGCTTAAGTTTGTTTTCTAGTTTAATTAGAAGTAGTTAAATTAATTAATTAAATTTCCTTCCCTGTGTTCGACACTCGACTTACCAAAGCTATTCTATAATCCGACTAGGTACACTGCCTATAGGTGCATATATTAGTTAAGTTAGTTAGGTTATAAATTCAAAAAAAATAGGTACTATTGTGCACATCAAGTTTCAAAATAATGTCATAATTTGGTAGAAGTTGTAACTAGCACACATATTAGTTTTTCAAGATGAGAATACATCGTGTCACACCCCCAAACCGGAACGACGGAAACGTTCGGGGGGTGGATGACGTCATATGTAGTATCACAACAATTGCATAATAGAAATCATAGTAAACACAATCCATTACATTGAATACATATATGAAAAGACATTTACATCTGTTTGGTTCTTGTTTTTATACATCAAAAGTATAATAAAAAAAAAAAGACGTGACTCTATACGCTCCGTCTTCTCAAAACTCCAGGAGGTACCTGTCTACTGATTCCCTGAGAATACAAGCAATTTTGAAAGAGTATCAGTATAAAGCTGGTGAGTTCATAAGCGATGTTTTTGTAATAAAAACCTGTTGACGGCTCTGTAGAAATGTTCGCATGTTTCCAAGAAAATCCAATATTTTCTTTAGTAAAAGTGTGATAATATCAGTTCCATCTATGACTACTTAGTTCATGCAAGCCATTTATAAAGCAGTATCGAACAGACAGTTGATTATGTGGATCTGCCCTAAGCCCACAACCAAACAAGGAACAAGAAATGAGGCGGAAACCACACATTCCACAGTCTATCGAGTATTCTCCATACGTAGCCCTGATGCCTAAACTAAGTAATTATAGAATTAACTATGAATGTTTGTTACTGTATCCTGTTGTTGTATAGGAAAACATTAGTTTGTATGTCTGATTACTACCATTCGTAGTATGTGTGTATTCTTATACAAAAACCTTTGTATAGTATGTTCTGTTTGAAAACCCTGGCTACCACCAGTATGTATAGTATGTTCTGTTTGAAAACCCTGGCTACTACTAGTATGTATAGTATGTTCTGTTTGAAAACCCTGGCTACCACCAGTATGTATAGTATGTTCTGTATGAAAAACCCTGGCTACCACTAGTATGTATAGTAGTTTCATTACTTAAAATAAAACTAATGAAGAATGAAATCCCGTAAAAAAATGGTTAGTTTATACTATTGTGAGTCGTATAACCATGCTTGATATGACCTAGTGACCTTTACGACGTTCTTCAAGTGTCGGTTAAATGACATTTGTCACCCCAGGCATGCCTGCCTAACTGTAGCTAGCAGTTCAGGTGTGGGATTGTCAGTCCCGAATAGATCTATTCACAAATCTCACGCTCTCCCTCCAGGAGACTCTGGTTATACTATGATAGGATTTAACCTGTACCCCGAAGGGTACAATTGAAGTGTTGTCTCACAATCCTATATTAACTAGTTTACGTGCGGTTCTATATTGTTCTCTTGTATTTGAATCTGTTGTATACTATATAAGGTAATAGTTATACTTAAATAATTATTAAATGTTGTACTCTTGTAGTAATGTATATCATAAACTAAATCTGTCATAGTTTATATGTTTACCCATGTATGTAATCTGAATCGGTAAAAGCTGTGTATTGAATTCCCCAAACTATACCCATTATAGTTTGTTTGAAATGTTATGTACTTTGTTTGTAAATTGTTTTGAAAACTATGGAATTAGGTTTCCAAGATAAAAGTGTCCCTTATGCTCAACATAGTACAAAAGGGATAAAATATCTAAATATTTTATAAAACGTGGAAATCGTTTTACTGTATCAATTGCATAAGTTTAAAACTTGTTAAAATCATTTGTGTTTGATTTGTATTCCCCCATGAAAACATTAAATATCGTAAAAGCATAGGGGTATGAACTCACTGTTAGTTGTGTACAAGTGTCGAATCAACGGACTGAAATGAAGACCCTCGATTTGTAGTGTGTGGCACTTAACGGAATCCTAATAACAATTAAATACATATATGTATCTAAATTAGCGATTTCGTTAGATAAAGTGTTAGAAAAACACTTGCTTTCGGTTAAGGAATGTTACCGAGACTTGATTGAATCGAGGAAAGTGGGTTTTTAGTCTAATGCACCACTTAGGAAGTGTGTACGGCCGTGAATGGGGTTTACGGCCGTGAATGGGGTTTTCGGCCGTGAACTGCCTCTCGAAGGGTGTATGACCTTTGAAGGTTTGAAGCGTGTACAGTCGTGAACTGGTGTGCGGTCAATGAAGATTTGCAGATTTGAAGGGTGTACGGCCGTACACTCAAGTACGAGGATGCTGGATTCGACGAAAAATGTGTTCTAGATGCTCCGAAATGACCCCCATGGCTCTGATACCATTGTTGGGTTTTGTGCATTCTAACACTCCTATGGTGTACATGCAACCCTATAAACCTTGGATCTATGTTTTCTCTATTATACATGCAAATATTAACTATTCCAAGGTTTCATCCTAACTAGCATATTATGAAGCACCTATACTACAAAGTTCTAGTTAGATGACATACCTTTTGATGTAGCTTGATGTCTTCAAGCTTTAAGAGCTTAGCCCTAATAGTGTGGAAGCCTCAAATGGAATCACAAATCACCAAAACACCTTGGAAGAACTTGAGAGAATATGTATGCACACTAAAATCGACCCACTCTTATTTTCACACACTTGTGCCAATTTTGTGAGCCAAGGACCCCTTTATATATAATGGAGGATTAGGGTTGCATCCATGTAAACCCTAATACCCATGACCTTTCATTTACATAGGATCCATGGGTTAAAAGCTCCATGGACCATCCATGAAAGCTTAGCCCAACCTAAATGAACTTGGCCCATTCCATATATATAAGAGTCCATATTTAATTAGTTCTTTTTGATCACTTAATTAATTCTAAATTAATTCTTGATCAATACTAATTAAATAATATGATTCCATATCAATATATTAGAACTTATAATATATTAATATAAATCATAAATATACTATTCTCAAAAGACTATCCATATAAATTGTGCCGGTGAAGTGCAACCAAAATGGACCATGCTGGGTCGGGTCAAGTACATACCAAATATAGTTATGGACTTAGACATTAATCCAACAGTCTCCCACTTGGATAAGTCAAACTATTATTGAGTATGACTTCAAAACCTAACTGGCAATCGTAGCTCTTAAAGCCGCTGTCGAACTCTGACCTTGTCAATGACTTGTCCATTAGATAAGGGATCATATATTCCTCCATTCTAGATATCATATGGACTGAGACATGGATTATAATTATTCTCTCTGTCCATTTGTTGTTTCCCGATTTTCGATTTATGATGACTGACTGATTGAACAAATCAAATCAGTCCTGGCTTGGCCAAGCACTCACATGTGTCATCGCTAAATCATCGAGGGGCCCACAGATATCGCTTTTATCCCG
Source organism: Lactuca virosa (assembly GCF_052849685.1). Classification (NCBI taxonomy): domain Eukaryota; kingdom Viridiplantae; phylum Streptophyta; class Magnoliopsida; order Asterales; family Asteraceae; genus Lactuca; species Lactuca virosa. The sequence continues at coordinate 253,978,699 of NC_136427.1, read as the reverse complement.
AAGGTAAAAGGAATGGATAAACTTCGACTCATATGGCTTGTTCTACTACTTGTTGAATCATACACAAAGACACGTTTTATAACATCGAGTTACCAAATGCGTTTTCGCGCAATCAATGCATAACCAACTCATAGTAACAACTCATATCTCTAGGTTTTAAGAATATAAGATATTATCGTCTCATGATCACTCGTGATAAAATCCATGAAGTGATTCAAATGAGCATGGGTTGAATCCAATACTCAGAACTTATGAGCACTCATGAGTGTTGTAGCACCACTTTGTCCACCAACTTGGACCTCTACAAACCAACCCATGACAGTCTTGATTCATATCTACTTCCAACATATGACCGACTGTGGATGGTTTGAATAACTTAATCATTCAGGAATAGCGACTTAGTTATTCTGGAAGTCAAAACATGCAAAGTGAAACACAAGAATAAATGAATCAAATATGGTATCAAACCCTATGAATATAAATAAACACTTTTATTTATCACCATACTGATTACTCATTATTCATTGTTTCAGTTTTATCAACTTTATACTTGAATTAAAAACACTAGTTGTCCCATGCTCCAAGCATGTACACTATGTTTTTCTTAAACAATAGCTTTGCCATACACGAAGTATGCACTCTATGTTTGTCTATGATCCTTACTTTGTGAAATAAACCAATTGAACATAATTTCAATGATTCTAATTTCACACTCCCAAATCCTTATCGAAAAATGTGAGAATTTCAAATTCCTATCATTTATCGAAATCTGGTTAGATTTTAAACTTATATGCACTGACCCTCCTGTAATGAATATGTACAAAGTCACAAAGACTTGTCAACAGTCATTATAAGGTATTCCAATGGAGATCAACTCCATGGAAACTAAGTCTCATATTCAAAGTACATTGCTTTGGACATGCTTCTTGCATTGAGTTTTCTAATCTTACATAGATAACTTCCACCTATGGAGACAACTCCATATTCTCATTTTGACTATCACTTCTGAATAAGAGATGCCTCTTTTCAGAATATGTCAATATGGTCCTTCCAAAATTAGCACTATACTTCCAACTGTCCGTGAGCAACCAATCTTTGGTAAACCTCAGATTGTCCTCGACAATTGCTTAATCATTTTAGTCATATCCAATTCTAGACCTTTGCCCTTCTTAATGCCTCTGGGCATTTGGAAAAATTTAGAAATGACAAATATTATAGCACATGCAATTGATCCTGTACCCAAAGCAAATGGTACACGATTCATGATGTCTCACATAAAGACATGATTCTAGACCAGTCTTTTGCTACAATATTTTTATTTGTCATGTTTTCAAAATTTGACTATGAAGAGGGATGTCGTAATCATAATCGAATTTTGAGAACGCAATATATAGAATGTCCTTAAGTTGAACCAATCCAACATGAAATTCATATATATATTCTTGACTAAAGATGATTAAGGTCTCAATCTAAGCCTTTAGAACTGAAATGAAGTATATCCTCTCCCTTAATTATAACAAAACAACTTTTTCAATCCGTGCAGCCTCACGAATTGAAACTTTTGTTTTCTATAATTAACATTGCTAACTTGCAACACTAACAATAATTATCATGCTCCCACTAACATGATGATTATTATCATAACACTTATGCTCCCACTAGCTTTGACATGTACTCAGAAATCAGCTGGACTTCTAGAAATCAATACTTTATTGACTTTCTTACCAAAGTTCAGATTTCTGATACGAGATGCTTTGATAAAACTTTATCAAAATCATACACCTTTCCTTAGATAGCATGCATGTGTGTATAAACAATTTCAGAACTATGAAAAGGGATGCCGTAATCATAGTCTCAATTGTTTAGACCTTTTGCCATCTGCTTCAAATCTACTTGGTGGAAGTGTTTCCTCACCATCATTTTCATGAATCGGAGAGAAACCTTATGACCCTTAGATTTTATGGTGTATGTGTTCTTATCCATGTGAATCGTCAAAACCATAGTCACAAGACAAGGATAATGACAAATCCAAACTCATATGGACTGAACTTATGCAATCTTAACTTCTTGCCACCTGGCAGTACAGGGCCTGCCATTGCTTCCAAGTTGTTATGCAACCAATTGAGAACTTTCAGAACTCCTATGCAAAGCCAACTTTAACTGGAATGGGCACAGAATATGTCAACACGATAGGTTATAAACCTCAAGTCGTGTGCTAGTGAAGAACTCAGGTTTTATTCTTGATTAGTTCTTGAAATTCTTTTTAGGATCTTTAAGACTCCCACTATCCTCTTGACATATAAGACTATCTTGCCAAATATTCAAGAGATAGTGCGGATTCTTTATCAAGACAAACACTTCACACAATTGGCCTTAGTTGGTCTTTGTTTTATCCAAAACATCACAACTTACCAATTTCAAATGTACAAGAGTAGGACACTTTTACTCTTACATTTGACAAGTGTTTTAAACCTTTCTTTAAGATATGTCACTCAAGTTACAATCTTGGAGTATGACTCTAAGAATTGTTTTGGAACGAAGTATGACTCATCTTCCTAATCTAACCATTTCAACAATTCATGACTCCTCTTCTTAGTCATAAGAATGCACTAAGATGACCTTTAGAGGACTAATTGTGATATGATTTCTAAATCATTAAGATGATCACAAACATGATACTAAAGTACTCTCTCATCTTTTCAGATTTGAGAAACTTTTATCTTTCTGCCTAATTTGATTCTTCCCATTCGTTCTGCCATACATTGAGACTTTTCCAATGTTTCAGAATTATACTTAAACTTGTAAGTATAACCATATTTACTAAACTTTAGTAAATCAAATAGTCTTAACGAGCTTTGTGGTTGACATGACCAGTGCACAAGAATGTGTACTCGATCCCTTTAGTCCTTCACTTGACTCACACATCCATGTGAACAAGTAATTAGTCTTGATTTTCCAATGCTTGAAAGTTCTTATTCATCATACTATTCAACTTGCATGATTCCAAGTTTCGGTCCAATTGAAACTTGGGCGATGAGGAACTTTCCTGATTTGGTAAATTTAGACACTACCACAAATGAAAGAATCAAATCCATTTTCCAATATTGCTGTCACTGGAATCATATAAGCAACAATTTTCCACAAATGCCATTGTAAGGATACTTCAAATAAATAAAATTAAACAATTTTCTTTTATTTTAAAACTTTGCAGAAAAACTTATCCTTACAATCCACATGGAAAATTGTTGTTATCTATTCCTTAGCAATATATCATAACTTCTTAAGCAACTGCTCAAAATTCTGATGCGATCGAAATCCACCTTCGCGATCAGAATCAGCATATACTTCCTTTAAGATTTCTCTCTATTCTTTGATTCTTAAAACATCAACATGTGACCCAGTCACATCATGTAATGAGGATCTCAGAATAGAACTTAACAAAGTTAGATAATGGGATCTACCTGATGTAGAGTCAAAGTTATTGACTTTAACATCCTTAGGTAAATTTGGCAGTTTTGCAATCAACGCCCCTTCCTTTGGCAAAATAAACATATGGACCCTTTGGTAATGGGACTATCTCAGACTTAGCCTTTCTCTTTACCATTTGGTCAATCGGGTTGACTATGGCCAATCCCTTTCCATTGGGAAGAGTATGCTTTTTCTGGATTTCCAGTGTCACCATTGTCACTGTCCATAAAGTTTTTGGAAAGTTGATCTTCTAATCAAAATTGCTTCACTATCGTTCCAAATCATTGTTGATTCAGCAACACCAAGCAAATAGATATGATCATTAAGGTTCATGTCATAGTCTGTATCATAGTAGTCCCAAAGGAACTCACTATGTGACTTAGAAAGTGATTGAACATCTAACTTTCTCAAGACTTTGAAACCCAACTCTCCCGGCTTGTCAATATGTGACTTCATCTCTAAGATGTGATCACACATAGACCTTGCTTGCCATTAGGGCTTGAGTGACCTTGAACTTGTGGGTTAGGGAGAATAATTGGAGGAGGTGGAGGAAGTAAAGTTCCAAGAGATTTGGGAAGATCATAGATGTCTGAACTCGACATCTTTTGGGAGATATTCAAGATAGTTGATCTAAAGTCCTTAATATAACACCCAATATGAAATATTAAGGCTAGGACCCAACAACCTATTTATAACTGGAAGAGGGATGCCGTAATCCGAGTTATAAAATAGTTGAAGGTAGGTAAATGACGATTTACCAATTTCCACCATGAAAAACGAAGTAATTTAATTAGGTTTTTTACTTGGATTTGAAACTCCTAGATCTTTTGAGATTCATTGAACTTTTCAATGGCATGCTTCAATCTCGAGTGTGCCCTTCAGGTTTTGTGACTGGGATGCCGAGGATCACAAAACAAGGTGTGAAGTAACCATGCAAATATATTTGGTACCCTTAATATTTACCCCTCAATCGATGTGCCGATTAACCACACGAGCTCCACCGATACTATGATAAATATTAAGTTACCCTTTGCCTACTTTGTTAAATCCAGGTTAGTGTGCCGGTTAACCACACACGCTCCACTAACGGTTTAAACAAAGTGCAAAGTGTAATTTCATGGATTAGCACCTTATTCACATTTTCCTAAGTAACTAAGATTGAGAATTAATAAAAGGTTTAGTTACTTAATATTTATCATTAATACTTTTAATGAAGGGAGAATTATAGTCCTTGTCCTACCTGTTCGGCTAACGACCCTCCACCAGTTAAGGAAGTGGTGGGTGAGAGTGGACACCCATTAAGCTGCCATTTTATAGGCAACAACCTTATACCCCCTTATAGACCGGCTTCGTGAATGAGTCCTACTAATGGTAAGACGACTTGCTCTTATACATATAACATATTAAACTTTTAATATTATAATAGTATAAGGGTGTATTTTAGACATTTAAAATACTTGATGGTTTAATCTATTAATTAAACTAGACTTTTAATTTAATTAAACTCAAACCATATATTTATGGATTTAATAATACTCTTTTAATTAAACGCTTTAATTAACTATTAATAAAGTCCATAAGAATTAATTTGAACTATTTAACAAAACATCATAATTCCAATTATTAAACTCAAAATTAAAACTTTTTAATTAATTGTTTAAGTTATGAACCCAAGAGTTTTAGAATTCAATTCTTTTTTTCATAAAAAACTTTTCTCAAATTCCAAAACTTGAGGGCAAGTTTTGTAATTCTTGAAAACCTTTGGATTCCATAACTTATGGAATTAATGGTGTTTTATGATGAAACTTTCCATGTTCCATAACTTAAGAACAAGTTATGGAATTCTTTAAAACATTAACACCAAATTTTGTAACTCCATAAAAACTTTGAATCAAATTTTTTTTTTTAAAAAAACTTTCATATCCATAACTTATGGAAGTTTCAAAAACCCTTAAGATCACAACTTTAAAAAAAAAATTTGAGCTCCAAAATTTTATGACAAAATATGTAACTCCTTAAAACATTTAGATCAAACTTTTAAAACTAATAAAATAATCATATCATTTTATCTTTTACTACATTTGACCTAATTCAACTCATATAACAAATGATTCAAATTTTACAAATAATTCGTTTTTCACAAAACAAGTAATTATATTAAAATTTGACAAACGTCATGTTTTTTTTCTTTTTTTTTCAACTTGAAAATAAAACATTTGCATCAATATAACAGAAAACAACCCATGGCTCTGATACCACTGTTGGGTTTTGAGCATTCTAACACTCCTATGGTGTACATGCAACCCTATAAACCTTGGATCTATGTTTTCTCTATTATACATGCAAATATTAACTATTCCAACGTTTCATCCTAACTAGCATATTATGAAGCACATACATGCAAATATTAACTATTACAAGGAACAAGAAATGAGGCGGAAACCACACATTCCACAGTCTATCGAGTATTCTCCATACGTAGCCCTGATGCCTAAACTAAGTAATTATAGAATTAACTATGAATGTTTGTTACTATATCCTGTTGTTGTATAGGAAAACATTAGTTTGTATGTCTGATTACTACCATTCGTAGTATGTGTGTATTCTTGTACAAAAACCTTTGTATAGTATGTTCTGTTTGAAAACCCTGGCTACCACCAGTATGTATAGTATGTTCTGTTTGAAAACCCTGGCTACTACTAGTATGTATAGTATGTTCTGTTTGAAAACCCTGGCTACCACCAGTATGTATAGTATGTTCTGTATGAAAAACCCTGGCTACCACTAGTATGTATAGTAGTTTCATTACTTAAAATAAAACTAATGAAGAATGAAATCCCGTAAAAAATGGTTAGTTTATACTATTGTGAGTCGTATAACCATGCTTGATATGACCTAGTGACCTTTACGACGTTCTTCAAGCGTCGGTTAAATGACATTTGTCACCCCAGGCATGCCTGCCTAACTGTAGCTAGCAGTTCAGGTGTGGGATTGTCAGTCCCGAATAGATCTATTCACAAATCTCACGCTCTCCCTCCAGGAGACTCTGGTTATACTATGATAGGATTTAACCTGTACCCCGAAGGGTACAATTGAAGTGTTGTCTCACAATCCTATATTAACTAGTTTACGTGCGGTTCTATATTGTTCTCTTGTATTTGAATCTGTTGTATACTATATAAGGTAATAGTTATACTTAAATAATTATTAAATGTTGTACTCTTGTAGTAATGTATATCATAAACTAAATCTGTCATAGTTTATATGTTTACCCATGTATGTAATCTGAATCGGTAAAAGCTGTGTATTGAATTCCCCAAACTATACCCATTATAGTTTGTTTGAAATGTTATGTACTTTGTTTGTAAATTGTTTTGAAAACTATGGAATTAGGTTTCCAAGATAAAAGTGTCCCTTATGCTCAACATAGTACAAAAGGGATAAAATATCTAAATATTTTATAAAACGTGGAAATCGTTTTACTGTATCAATTGCATAAGTTTAAAACTTGTTAAAATCATTTGTGTTTGATTTGTATTCCCCCACGAAAACATTAAAAATCGTAAAAGCATAGGGGTATGAACTCACTGTTAGTTGTGTACAAGTGTCGAATCAACGGACTGAAATGAAGACCCTCGATTTGTAGTGTGTGGCACTTAACGAAATCCTAATAACAATTAAATACATATATGTATCTAGATTAGCGATTTCGTTAGATAAAGTGTTAGAAAAACACTTGCTTTCGGTTAAGGAATGTTACCGAGACTTGATTGAATCGAGGAAAGTGGGTTTTCAGTCTAATGCACCACTTAGGAAGTGTGTACGGCCGTGAATGGGGTTTACGGCCGTGAATGGGGTTTTCGGCCGTGAACTGCCTCTCGAAGGGTGTATGACCTTTGAAGGTTTGAAGCGTGTACAGCCGTGAACTGGTGTGCGGTCAATGAAGATTTGCAGATTTGAAGGGTGTACGGCCGTACACTCAAGAACGAGGATGCTGGATTCGACGAAAAATGTGTTCTAGATGCTCCGAAATGACCCCCATGGCTCTGATACCATTGTTGGGTTTTGTGCATTCTAACACTCCTATGGTGTACATGCAACCCTATAAACCTTGGATCTATGTTTTCTCTATTATACATGCAAATATTAACTATTCCAAGGTTTCATCCTAACTAGCATATTATGAAGCACCTATACTACAAAGTTCTAGTTAGATGACATACCTTTTGATGTAGCTTGATGTCTTCAAGCTTTAAGAGCTTAGCCCCAATAGTGTGGAAGCCTCAAATGGAATCACAAATCACCAAAACACCTTGGAAGAACTTGAGAGAATATGTATGCACACTAAAATCGGCCCACTCTTATTTTCACACACTTGTGCCAATTTTGTGAGCCAAGGACCCCTTTATATATTATGGAGGATTAGGGTTACATCCATGTAAACCCTAATACCCATGACCTTTCATTTACATAGGATCCATGGGTTAAAAGCTCCATGGACCATCCATGAAAGCTTAGCCCAACCTAAATGAACTTGGCCCATTCCATATATATAAGAGTCCATATTTAATTAGTTCTTTTTGATCACTTAATTAGTTCTAAATTAATTCTTGATCAATACTAATTAAATAATATGATTCCATATTAATATATTAGAACTTATAATATATTAATATAAATCATAAATATACTATTCTCAAAAGACTATCCATATAAATTGTGCCGGTGAAGTGCAACCCAAATGGACCATGCCGGGTCGGGTCAAGTACATACCAAATATAGTTATGGACTTAGACATTAATCCAACAGTTTTTGGGGTGTACGGTCAAAAGTTTAGAGAGAGAAGGAGAGAGTGTTCGGCCAGAAAAGTGTAAATGAGGGGTAGGGTCTCGTATTTATAGGGGTTCTCGTGGTCGGTGGTGGGGTCCACCCGACGCTGGCCGTAAACGAGTGTACGGCCGTACACGGGTTTACAGCCGTAAACTCACTCAGGCCGAAAACCGATGTTTTGATCGAAGGATAACTCGAAATTTCGTGAAGTTTTGGTCCCGACTTATATAAACATTTAATTATATAAAACTAGATGATATTCTAAACCAAGAAGTTTGACGAGAACTTAATAAAATTCAAATTTTATTAACGGAAATCGGTTAATGGAAACGGAAAAAGGTTCGGGTTGTCACATCATCCCCCCGTTAGAGGGAATTTCGTCCCGAAATTCAAACACTGAATACAAATCATGGACTCAGAAATAGATGAGGGTACTTCTGTTTCATTGAATCTTCGCGCTCCCAAGTGAATTCAGGTCCCCGCTTGGCATTCCAGTGAACCTTCACTATCAGGATACGACTTTGTTTCGTTCGCTTGACTTCCCGATCCATGATTTCTACGGGTTCTTCCACGAAGTGTAAGCTCTCGTCTAGTTCTATCTCATCGAGGGGTATCACAAGTGTCTCATCGGACAGACATTTCTTTAGTTTCGACACGTGGAAGACGGGATGTACGTTGCTAAGTTCTCAGGGTAGACAAAGTTTGTATGCTACGGGACCGATCCTTGCGAGGATCTCGAATGGTCCTATGTATCTCAGATTCAACTTTCCACGCTTTCCGAAGTGTATCATGCCTTTCCAGGGTGAGACCTTCAAAAGAATACGATCACCAACCTGGAACTCGAAGGGTTTTCGTCTCTTATTGGCGTAGCTCTTTTGTCTATCTCTTGAAGCCTTTAATCGTTCTCGAATTTGTACGAACTTTTCAGTAGTCTCTCGGATGATTTCTGGGCCCGTGAGAGTACTATCGGGGACTTGACCCTTGACTAGCTGCGTGTCGCCCACTTCAGCCCAGCACAAAGGGGATATGCACTTACGGCCATAGAGGGCTTTGAACGACGCAGCCTTGATGCTGGTATGGTAGCTGTTGTTGTAGGAGAATTCGACCAAGGGAAAATGAGTGTCCCACGACGTGCCAAAGTCGATGACACAGGCTCTCAACATATCTTCTAATGTTTGAATGGTTCTCTTACTCTGCCCATCTGTCTGTGGATGGTAAGTTGTGCTCATATCTAGCTTAGTTCCCAGAGCCTTCTGTAGTGACTGCCAAAATCTCGAGGTAAACCTGCTATCTCGATCGGAGATAATGGATACAGGTACACCATGCAGGTGGACTATATCTCGAAGGTAGATTCGTGTCAGTTTCTCCATTTTGAAGTTTTCTTTGATTGGCAGTAAGTGGGCAGATTTAGTTAGTCGATCGACAATTACCCAGATGGCGTCGTGCCCACTCGGAGACTTGGGCAACTTAGTGATGAAATCCATTGTAATCCTTTCCCACTTCCACTCAGGTATTTCGGGCTGTTGAAGTAGACCCGAGGGCTTTTGATATTCCACCTTCACCTTGGCGCAAGTCAGGCACTTGCCCACGAAGGTAGCGATCTCTGCTTTCATGTTTGGCCACCAATAGAGTTGTTTGCGATCCAGATACATCTTATTTGAACCTGGGTGAACAGAATATCTAGTCTTGTGAGCTTCGTTCATGACAACATCCCTGTAACCGCCATACTTTGGGGTCCAGATCCGGTTCATGAAATAGTAAACTCCGTCTCCCTTGACCTCTACGTTGTTTTTCATTCCTATCAAGGCTTCATCCGACATGTTCTCTGGTTTTAAGGCTTCCAACTGAGCCTCTCTTATTTGAACGGATAAATGGGAATGGATGATCATTGTCAGTGCCTTCACCCTACGACCTGAATACTCTTTTCGGCTGAGGGCATCCGCTACCACATTGGCCTTGCCGGGATGGTAGCGTATTTCGCACTCGTAATCACTGAGTAGCTCTACCCATCGCCGTTGTCTCATGTTCAACTCTTTCTGATCGAAGATATGTTGTAGGCTCTTATGGTCGGTGAAGACAGTGCACTTGGTTCCGTAGAGATAGTGTCTCCAAATCTTTAACGCAAAGACCACTGCTCCCAACTCTAGATCGTGAGTTGTGTAATTGACTTCGTGTGTTTTCAGCTGTCTCGAGGCATAGGCAATAACCTTTCCTCGTTGCATGAGCACACGGACTAGGCCCTGATTGGATGCATCATAGTAGACAACGAAATCCTCCGTCCCTTCGGGCAGGGACAAGATAGGTGCGCTGCATAGGGCCTGTTTCAATGTTTGAAATGTAGAGTCTTGTTTTTCTCCCTAACAAAAGGGTACACCTTTCTGAGTCAGGGTGGTTAAGGGTTTAGCAATTTTGGAGAAGTTCTGGATAAATCTGCGATAGTAGCCAGCGAGACCCAAGAATTGACGGATTTATGTGGGCGTCTTCGGTGCTGACCAAATTTCAATCGCTTTGATCTTGGAAGGGTCCACGTGTATGCCTTCCTCGCTAACCACGTGACCAAGGAAGGTTACTTTTCTGATCCAGAATTCGCACTTTGAAAACATTGCATAGAGTTTCTCCGCCCTTAGTGTTTCTAACACTAGTCTCAAGTGCTGACTATGATCTTCCTCACTCCGAGAATAGACAAGTATATCATCAATGAATACGATTACGAACTTGTCTAGGAAAGGGCGGCACACCTGATTCTTCAGATCCATGAATACCACCGGTGCGTTGGTTAGACCAAAGGGCATTACTACAAACTCGTAGTGTCCATAACGAGTTCAGAATGCTGTCTTGGGAACATCATTCTCATGAACTCGCAACTGATGGTACCCTGATCTTAGGTCTATTTTTGAGAAGTAACTGGTTCCCTGAATTTGATCGAAGAGGTCGTCGATTATGGGTAAGGGATAACGGTTCTTGATGGTAAGCTTATTCAGTTCTCGATAATCAATGCACATACAAAAGGATCCATCCTTCTTTTTCACGAACAAGATCGGGGCTCCCCAGGGTGAGGAACTTGGTCTTATGAATCCTTTGCAGAGCAGCTCATTGAGCTGGCTGGATAACTCTTGCATTTCTATCGGCGCTAGACGGTATGGGGATTTAACTACAGGAGTAGCTCCGGGGATTAAGTCGATACGAAACTCGACTTGGCGCTGGGGAGGGATTCCGGGAAGATCTTCGGGGAAAACATCAGGAAAGTTGCAGACTTAGGGGATGCTCTCGAGGTGCTTAACTTCCTGCTTTTCGTTAACGACATGAGCTAGGAATGCATGACACTCCTTTCGCATGTATTTATGGGCTTGGATGCATGAAATGATATGAAGGTTCGAGCTGAGTTTATCGCCGTAAACTATGAGAGCTTCGCCCGAGGGCAGATTGAGGCGAATGGATTTTTCATAACAAAGAATATCAACACGATTGAGGCTCAACCAATCCATGCCAACGATGATGTCGAAGCTTTTTATGGAAACTGGCATAAGATCGATTGGGAAGGAATGATCGTTTAGGGTAAGGGTACAGTCTATGAATATGTCGTTAGTGCTCTCTTTCTTTCCGTTATCCATCTCGACGGTAAACGTTTCGGTTAAAGGTTGGGATTTACACTTGAGTAGATGTTTGAATGCATGACTAACAAAACTCCTTTCCGCACCAGAATCGAAAAGAATGCATGCATAAGAGTTGTCGAGGAAGAACGTACCCGTAACAATGGTGGGATCAGCAACTGCTTCCTCCTGGCCCATAGATAGCACTCTCCCTGTGTTGCCAGCTGTTGTTGCCTTGGGGCAATTTCTCTTGAAGTGCCCAACCTCCCCACAGCCATAACAGGCTTGAGCAGCGCTCGTTCCAGGAGCCTGATTGGTTGGTTGGACTGGTGCCTTGCAGAATCGAGCTGTGTGTCCCTTCTTACCACAGCTGTTGCACAACATCTCCCGGCACTGCCCATGATGATGGAAGTTGCACTTGTCGCACCTTGGAAGGGTACCAGCATACCTACTGGCAGGTGCTTGGGTGGTTGGAACAGCAGCAGGAGTACTAGCAACGTGGACTGCCACTATTTGTTGTTTCTTAGAGGGCTCCTGCGAAGACTGGCCCTTTCGTTTGTTCCAGAACTTTTTCTTCCCACTACTCGCCTTTGGTGGTTCTGGAGTGGCTGTCACTTCATCAAGATCAACCCCGTGATCTATTAGGGTCTGCGCCAGGAACTTGGCGTTGTCAAATGTAGAAGGCTTAGCAGCCAAGACATTCCCTTGAGTTGGGGGCGTCAATCCCCAAATGTACCTTTCTATCTTTTTGCTATCCGGGGTGACCATTCCTGGACATAGAAGAGCCAGATCGCAGAATCTAGCTGTGTAAGCGGAAATGTCAGAACCCTTCATCTTCAGGTTCCAGAGCTCGTGCTCTAACTTCTGCATCTCACCCCTTGGGTAGTACTCTGCAAGCATGAGTTCTTTTAAGCTTTCCCAACCCATGGCATTCGCTACCGGCAGGGTTAGGGATTTGACTCGAACATTCCACTAGGTCAATGCTCTATCGGTGAAGGTGTAGACGGCGAACTTCACCTTGTTTGTCTCGGAACAAGCACAAATCTCGAAGATGGATTCAATCTTCTCGAACCATCGGGTTAAGGAAATGACTCCTCCATTGCCGTCGAAGGATTTGGGTTTCGCATTCATGAAATCCTTATAGGAACATTCCTTTTGATGTCCCTGATTTCCGAAATTCTGGGGATGAGTACCACCTCCGGATCCGCTAGCCCCACCGGGGTTTATTTGCACCATTGCTGCAGTCACGGCGGCTGTAACTGCTGCCTGGAACATGGCAGGATCGAACTGAGGAGGTGGTGGCGGCGGAGGGTCGTTGTTCTTCCTGTTGGGTCTCTTTCTAGGAGGCATCTTTTTCTAAAAATAATCAGGAAGAAGAGGATGGCAAGTCCCCTAGATCTTAAATTCAAGAGATATGAAACAAGATATATCTCAGCCTGATAGATAAAGTGTTCTACTAAGCGATAAACAGAGAATGGTTACTAATGCAAGTAAACTATCGCTAGGAAGAAATAAGTAGCAACACTTGGAATGAATCTCTATAATGTATTCGGCTCTAGCTAAAATACTCCTATAGTATTTTAAGTTGTATGCTCTGTTCTATCGATATCTTGATGTATATAGCTTGGTAAGTTTTAGGCTTGCTGCAACACCATGATCACTCCCAGACACATGTTGGTCATGTCTCAAATAAATATAGTTGATCAGACTATATTGATCCCAGACATGATTACATAACTATCCAGGTTTAACTGCAGTGTCCAACATCCAAATACTTTTGTTTTGTTCTACTTATGATATTGTTTCTAGTACTTATGTATACTTGTATACTTCTTATAAAATACTTAAATTTTAAAAGTATACTTTTAGTTCAGAGCACTTCGGCCCCTTTAGTGTTTATAGTTGTATACCATGTAAGGTTCAGTATACTTAGTTCACTATGAACAAGAGCTCTGATACCAATCTGTCACACCCTAAACCGGAACGGCAGAAACGTTCGGGGGTGGATGACGTCATATGTAGTATCACAAACATTGCATAATAGTAATCATAGTAAACACAATCCATTACATTGAATACATATATGAAAAGACATTTACATCTGTTTGGTTCTTGTTTTTATACATCAAAAGTATAATCAAAAGAAAAAGACGTGACTCTATACGCTCCGTTTTCTCAAAACTCCAGGAGGTACCTGTCTACTGATTCCCTGAGAATACAAACAGTTTTGAAAGAGTATCAGCATAAAGCTGGTGAGTTCATAAGCAATGTTTTTCTAATGAAAACCTGTTGACGGCTCTGTAATAATGTTCGCATGTTTCCAAGAAAATCCAATATTTTCTTTAGTAAAAGTGTGATAATATCAGTTCCATCTATGACTACTTAGTTCATGCTAGCCATGTATAAACCAGTATCGAACAGACAGTTGATTATGTGGATCTGCCCTAAGCCCACAACCAAACAAGGAACATGAAATGAGGCGGAAACCACACATTCCACAGTCTATCGAGTATTCTCCATACGTAGCCCTGATGCCTAAACTAAGTAATTATAGAATTAACTATGAATGTTTGTTACTGTATCCTGTTGTTGTATAGGAAAACATTAGTTTGTATGTCTGATTACTACCATTCGTAGTATGTGTGTATTCTTGTACAAAAACCTTTGTATAGTATGTTCTATTTGAAAACCCTGGCTACCACCAGTATGTATAGTATGTTCTGTTTGAAAACCCTGGCTACCACTAGTATGTATAGTATGTTCTGTTTGAAAACCCTGGCTACCACCAGTATGTATAGTATGTTCTGTATGAAAAACCCTGGCTACCACTAGTATGTATAGTAGTTTCATTACTTAAAATAAAACTAATGAAGAATGAAATCCCGTAAAAAATGGTTAGTTTATACTATTGTGAGTCGTATAACCATGCTTGATATGACCAAGTGACCTTTACGACGTTCTTCAAGTGTCGGTTAAATGTCATTTGTCACCCCAGGCATGCCTGCCTAACTGTAGCTAGCAGTTCAGGTGTGGGATTTTCAGTCCCGAATAGATCTATTCACAAATCTCACGCTCTCCCTCCAGGAGATTCTGGTTATACTATGATAGGATTTAACCTGTACCCCGAAGGGTACAATTGAAGTGTTGTCTCACAATCCTGTATTAACTAGTTTACGTGCGGTTATGTATTGTTCTTTTGTATTTGAATCCGTTGTATACTATATAAGGTAATAATTATACTTAAATAATTATTAAATGTTGTACTCTTGTAGTAATGTATATCATAAACTAAATTTGTCATAGTTTATATGTTTACCCATGTATGTAATCTGAATCGGTAAAAGTTGTGTATTGAATTCCCCAAACTATACCCATTATAGTTTGCTTGAAATGTTATGTACTTTGTTTGTAAATTATTCTGAAAACTATGCAATTAGGTTTCCAAGATAAAAGTGTCCCTTATGCTCAACATAGTACAAAAGGGATAAAATACCTAAATATTTTATAAAACGTGGAAATCGTTTGACTGTATCAATTGCATAAGTTTAAAACTTGTTAAAATCATTTGTGTTTGACTTGTATTCCCCCCCTGAAAAGATTAAAAATCGTAAAAGCATAGGGGTATGAACTCACTGTTAGTTGTGTATAAGCGTCGAATCAACAAACTGAAATGAAGACCCTTGATTTGTAGTGTGTGGCACTTAACGGAATCCTAATAACAATTAAATACATATATGTATCTAAATTAGCGATTTCGTTAGATAAAGTGTTAGAAAAACACTTGCTTTCGGTTAAGGAATGTTATCGAGACTTGCTTGAATCGAGGAAAGTGGGTTTTCAGTCTAATGCACCACTTAGGAAGTGTGTACGGCCATGAATGGGGTTTACGACCGTGAATGGCGTTTACGATCGTGAATGGGGTTTACGGCCGTGAACTGCCTCTCGAAGGGTGTATGGCCTTTGAAGGTTTGAAGCGTGTATGGCCGTGAACTGGTGTGCGGTCAATGAAGATTTGCAGATTTGAAGGGTATACGGCCGTACACTCAAGAACGAGGATGCTGGATTTGACGAAAAACGTGTTCTAGATGCTCCGAAATGACCCCCAATGGTGATTTTCGATGTTTCCCGGAAGAATAAGGGTGTTTTTGGGGTGTACGGTCAAGAGTTTAGAGAGAGAAGGAGAGAGTGTTCGGCCAGAAAAGTGTAAATGAGGGGTAGGGTCTCGTATTTATAGAGGTTCTCGTGGTCGGTGGTGGGGTCCACCCGACGCTGGCCGTAAACGAGTGTACGACCGTACATGGGTTTACGGCCGTAAACTCACTCAGGCCGAAAACCGATGTTTTGATCGAAGGATAACTCGAAATTTCGTGAAGTTTTGGTCCCGACTCATATAAAAATTTAATTATATAAAACTAGATGATATTTTAAACCAAGAAGTTTGACGAGAACTTAATAAAATTTAAATTTTATTAACGAAAATCGTTTAATGGAAACGGAAAAAGGTTCGGGTTGTCACACATGGTCTTAGGATCCAAGAGACTTTTACTTACATAGTAAATAGCATGGAACCACTTGGGTTGTGGTGACTTGGTAAGGCATGTGGAAGATATGGTGGATAACCTATTGACCCATGTTCAAATCCCGGCACTACTCAGCCCTTGTGGCCATGGAGGTTCGCCTGCAGTGACTCCAGGGCATGAGGCAAAGCCTCATGTTTGCAGCGGGGGATTAGTCGGTGCGCGAAAGCTGGCCCGGAAACCCTCGTTAGGGAAGTTCCCTTTCCAAAAAAAAAATAGCATGTTGATCACCGTCGAGATCCTTGGCGAGAACTGCACTTACAATATTTGAGGATACTGAAAGATATAAGAGGAGTGGTTACCTGTCTATCGGTTTCACCAACAAGGGTGCTGAACTGAAATATTTTTTAAGTTGTTGGATGGCATCTTCATGCTCCTTGGTCCATTCGAACTTCTTATTTTTCTTTAAGATATTGTAGAAAGGTTTTCATCTTTCTGAGGATCTTGAGATGAACCTGTTTACGGCTGCTACTCTTCCAGTCAATGTCTGGATATATTTAGTCGAAGTTGGGGATCTTAGATCAATTATGGATTTGATCTGTTCATGACTCACTTATATTCCCCTCTTGGTGACCATGTAACTAAGAACTTGCATGTCTTCATTCCAAAGTGACATTTAGACGGATTCAACTTCATGTTGTATTCATCCAATATATAAAAGGCTTCTTTAAGATCCATGAGGTGATCTTCAACTCTTTTAGATTTGACCACCATGTCATCAATGTAGACTTCCATGGTGTACCCCAGTTTTTCCTTGAACACTCAGTTCACTGGTCTTTGGTACGTTGCCCTTGCATTTTTAAGACCAAAAGGAATAACAATATAGCAATATATACCTATTGTGGTTATGAAGGCAATATCCTCTTGATCAGATGGTTCCATTTGTATTTTTGGAATAGAGCCGATGTGTTCATGAATGTTAGTAGCTCATGTATTTTTGTGGCATCTATCATCGAGTCTATGTGTGGTAAAGGGAATGATCCTTAGGGCAAGACTTATTGAGACCCATGTTGTCCACACACAATCTCCATTTGCCATTCTTCTTTTGCACCACCACCACATTGGCTAACCACCTTGGGAATTTTACCTCTTTAATCATTCCTGTCTTGAGAAAAAATTTCAACTTCTTCTTAAATGATTTGGTTCCTTTCAGGTGCAAATTTACTTCTTTTTTTATGTATTGGCCTGAAAGAATGGTCTATATTGAGTTTGTGAGTTATAATTTCTTTTATGTATACCTTTCATATCTTCGTGATTCCATGTAAAGGTTATTCTTCTGTTTTTTAAGAACGTTACTAGGTATTGTTCAATTTCTTCCGGTATTAAGGGAACTTCTTTTATGTATTGTTCTTTTGCTTCCAGCATGTCTTGTGCAATTTTCTTTAATTGTTATGCTTGTCGTGGTACCGTGGAAGACTTCATTGAGGTCTTGTAACATTGTTTAGATTCTTGTTGATCACCGATGATCTTCACTGTCCATCATGGGTTAGGTATCTTGATGCACTAGTGGTACGTCGATGGGACTGCTTTCATGTCGTGGATCCATGGCTACCTAATATAACATTGTAGGAAGACAAAGCATCGATAACACAAAAACGTTGCATATAATTTACCCCCTCAACGTAGATGGGTAGCTTAATTTCTCCAATGGTGTGCTTCGTTTCCCCGTTAATTCCTACTAGTATTGAGGATCTTTTGGTTATTTCTGATTCTGGGATATTCATCCTGGTCAGAGCATCTAAAAGTATGATGTTCATTAAGGATCCTCCGTCTACCAGGATCCTTCTAACAAAATGATTGGCTATGTAAAGGGTCATCACCAATCCATCGTGATGAGGATCCTGGATCTTTTCCCTATCTTGTTCGTCGAAGGTGATTTCTTTGTCGCTTGTTATTGATGTATTCTTCTGAGGTCTTTCCTCTCTTTCCATATTGGATACTTTAGCGTGTCTCTTAGCTTCAGGGTAAGAAGTTCCACATATGTAAGATCCTCCGAAAATAACGTTGATTACCTTGGCGTCTGAAGGAGGGGATCCTGGTTTTTTCCAGGATCTTCGCGGGATCCTGCTCTTTTTCTTTGGATCTTTCTTTTCTTCTCCATAGGGTTTCTCTAAGATATCCTTTGCTCAGGAGATAGCTGATTTCCTTCCAGAGGGCTACTAGTCCTCAATGTTGTGGTCAAAATCTCACGATATGCACACCACTTAGATTTATCATTCCAACCGTTCGACTTCTCTCCTTTTCTTGGTCACCTTGCTTTACACCAAGATCTTGCATACCGAAGATCAGACCTGAAACATCCACAGAAAAGAAATAATCAGTAATCTTAGGAAATTCATCTTCCTCACCTTCATCGTCAAGGGCATTAACCCTATGATGATCAGGTTTGGAATATGGTTGTGACTTATAGGATCTTTGGGTTGAGGATTCGACGTTCTTGTTAGGGTTATCATAGGAATTTGGTGTGCTTGCCCTCTTCTGTATTTCTTTGTCTTTTTCTAATCTGATGAATCTTAGTGCTCTGCTTCTGACTTTATCCATTTGGTTGCATGGAGTCATCACAAGATCTTCGTAGAGTGAAGAATCCTTCTTCAGGCACTTTTTAAAGGCTTCCACGGTAGTGGCCATGTCAATATTCGGTATGTTCAACGCTTCCCTGCTGAACCTGCTTACAAAGTACCTAAGGGATTCTTTAGGATTCTGGACCACTCGATAAAGATCACTAGTGATCCTTTCGAATATCATGCTACAAGAAAACTAATTATTGAAAAGATTAACTAAGTGAGAAAAAGAGGTAATAGAATAAGGAGGAACATTGAGAAGCCATTTCAAGGCTGATCCTGTAAGAGTCAAGCAAAAACTCTTGCACAAACAGGCTTCCTTTAAGTGTGATGGAATGGGAATGATTTCCATTCTCTCTCTATATTGTGCTATGTGTTCCTCAGGATCCGTGGTTCCATCGTAAGGTTTCATGCTGGGAGTTTAGTTGCTCTTTGGAACTTCAGTGTCGGCTATCGAGGGGATAAATCTTGAGATCATGTGACTGGTGGGGGATACTTCTGGTATAGGTTGGACCACCTCTGACACACTCGATATCATATGTCTTAATTGCTGAAGTTCCTTGGCCATGACTGAACTTATTCCTACATCAAGATTCATAGAGTTAGTATTAAAAGTATTACTTTCAGAGAAGTTATCAGTATTTCTATTATTGGGGGTGTTGAAAGTTTCGTTAAGATCCTGGATCATAGGAGTTCGACTGTTTAGGATTGCGCCCCCATTCGGGGTAGCAACGGATGTTGGAGTTGTTGTCTCCGGATGTTTCACTAATGATCATGTATTATCGAAATTCAGGATCTTGGGTTGTAAGATTGAGGGTGTCGCATCCTAGGGTTTATGGATCTCCGCACTTATCCTTTCCACCTCCTTAAGTAATGTTCTATTGTCTTCTTGTTGCTGAGCCACCTGTTGCATCAATGTCTTCATCATGGAGAAGAGTTTGTTGTTAAAGATCAAGGCAGGAGGATCCTGGGATCCTAGAGATCTTGGATTCCCATGGCTAATAACTGGAGGAGTTCTCTTCTTTGATGCATCGAAAGTTTTCCTTTGACCAGGGGATCCGCTCAGAGGTGGTGGAAGACCTTTCGAACAAATAGGAGGAATAGAGGAAGAAGATAGGGTTGGTTCGAGAATTAGTGACACCACGACCCCACGGTGGGCGCCAAATTGTTTTGGTCAAAAATCAATCAAGTTAGAATCAAACAAATTGCATGAGAGGCTGTGGTGTTGTAGCTATTATGAGTATCAAATTAAGATCAAAACGACACAAGTAGTTTACAAGGAAAACCCTTGATCCTTGATAGGATCTCCGACATAAAACCTTAGGATGTGATGATGATCACCTATATTGTATGATTTTATTGATTTGAACGTAAAATTATAGAGATGATAATCAAATACGAGTACAAGTGTTTTGGTAGCTCTCCCTGTGTGTGTGGTGTAGAATATATATGTATTTATAGTCTAATCCAAATAACTAAAAGTATGATATTTTTAGGATCCACTTGAAGGAGTATTCACATGTTGCTTTGACTTGGTACTCCGGGTCTTAAGCCTGATTTGAGATGATTCTTTGGACTTAAGGAGTCTTTAGTTGACAGTTTCTGCATAAGTGAGTAATAAATAAGAAATATAGTTGTTAATTGATAGTTTATTTTATTTCCTTCGTTTTTATATTTTGTTTTAGAACTTTTAGCCCTTTTTATTAGTATTGCATTGTATATTCTTTATTTTCTTTATAATGGATCGTGTCAGGTACTTTCTATTTTGCATGAGGTATTTTGTAGGGTTTTGGAGTCTCGATGTGGTTGCCGTTTAGCTTGGAGATGGGCTTGGTGGGCTTTCGAGGCATTATTGGGCTTTCTGGATCCATCAAATAGGAATTGGGCTTAAAATGTCGAAGAATTGAATGAAGTGGGCTTATGAAGATGGGTCATGGACTAAAGAAGATGGACTTGGACTATCCATTTGAAGCTTAAAGATGATTGGCCAAATTTGAATCATGTGAGGTGTGGAGGGGACCAAGGGAATCTTGAGTAGTGGGGTGGAGTTATGGAGAAAAAAGATCCAATAGCATTCCAACATTGTTTGCGAGGGTGGAGTCTCAGTCGCGCAAACGTGCGAGGGTACCCGCGCAACTACACACTTTGGGGCATTTTGGTCATTTTGCTCATCATTTACCTTCAGGGGTGAGGTTTGGCAGCCACACTTCGAATTGGACACCATTGGAGGACATAGGATGCGTTTTTTGAGAGCTTGATCTACATTCTACTCATCCTTATAGTAATTGTCAGTTTCCTGATGCAAAAACACCTTTGTGATTGTTATCTTGCTCCCATGAGTGGCTAGTTTCTTTATTTTGGTTAACTTTGGCTAAAACCCTTGGATATTTGTGGGTTTTGACATCCTCCGGGAATTGGGAATTCCTTCATTCTTAAGGCTAATCAACTTTCTTGGGTTCAATTGCTTTAATTGAATCCTTGATTTTGATTAAGAAGATGTGTTGTGGGCTTCCCCAAACTCCATACTACCTTTGAGGAATCTTGTCATATCATGCTTCATGATTTCTATAACCAATTTGGGATGAATGATGAGCTTCATATTGAATCCTAATGATAAACACACAAATGTTCATTGTGTTGAATTGTCTTGGTTGACCAATTCTCTCCAATATTTGAGTATCTAACCATCTTGCTTAATTGCAAGTATTTTAGTTCTTCAAGTCTTTTTGTTTTCAAGCAATCACAAAACCCCCATTTTTAGTTTAATTGTAGTTAGTTAGTTTTATTACACTAGTTCTATTGGATTGCATTGGTGATTGAATACAACCATTTCCCCGAGAATCGATACCCCTTTTTAGCATTATATTACGTTTTATTTGCAAGCAAAGGGTGTAATGTGCTTGGTGGACTTGACATCCCACCATTAATCTTGTTAAGAAATAATAGTAATAATAATCAGGATCTTGACGTATATTTCGGGATCCTTAGATTTCTTTGAGATTCGGGATCCTATATAGGATTGGGGATCTTGCCTCTAACAACTACCATCTAATGTCATATCCATGAATAGAGAGAAGTTGAAAAGGAAGCTGAAGATGAGTAGGAGATGCTAATAAACATTTTTACTAAAAAGTTAAGTATAAGTTGTTTTAAATAAAGAATCACAAACACCAACCCCCACTAGTAGAAAAAACACTTTTAATGGCATACAAATTACAATGTACAACCATGTTATGACAGACAAAAATATGTCTGTCATAAAAATATGTCATAGTTTGTAAAATATCGACAATTTATCATAGACAAAAATGCATGTCATATATTTCTATTCGTATTTTGTGAAAATTCACGGGTATAAAATACAATTTTTAGTTAGTGTCTAAAATTGAAATAAAAAAACGTTAAGTATTTAATTAAGTTAATTTTATAGTAAACTACACGAATATTCCTTAAAGTTTGAGGTAGTTTACATGTTTGATCTTTAAACATATTCTTTCAGTTGGAAGGTTTGTTAAGTATTTAATTAAGTTAATTTTATAGTAAACTACACGAATATTCCTTAAAGTTTGAGGTAGTTTACATGTTTGATCTTTAAACATATTCTTTCAGTTGGAAGGTTTCTTTTGTTTTGTTTATCCTTATTATGTTTTATAACATTTAGCAATTAGTAAAAGTCTGAAAGAAAAGTAATTTTGAATTAAGAATTTACATCGAACTCTAAATTACTGTTTTACCCATATCGATACTCTTTTTAATTAATTTATCAATTGTCATTGTCATTTATTATATATTTTAAAAAAATTGGGTCCACACCCCATACGGCACACCCCACCCATTCTATACGGACATGATATCTCTCTCCCTCTTTCTTCTGACCCCTAAATAACCACAGCCGCCAGAAACCTCCCGACCGTCAAAGACCGACCCCTGAAAGTCCAAACGCCACAACCACATTACTCTGTCTCTCTCGGTTTCTCTCTCTCTCTCTCTCTCTCTATATATATATATATATATATATATATATATATATATATATATATATATATATATATATATATATAGATACATCTTTCCTCCACCCACCACCATAACTGCTTCAGTCATCTTCCACCATCACCATATTGTGAAACAGTTCATTGCCATTTTCGTTATTGTTCACCAATCGCCGACAAGCCACTGACGCCACCGGTCATGCTATCGTCTTCGTTGCTTTTACATCGATTCGTCATGTGACCTCCGTGCCCTATATTCACTTCTTTTACTTCCTTTCCTCCACTATCACTAGCAGATTGTATCACTCTGTTCTTAATCCACGTTTCTTAAAGCTTTAACAGAGCCTAATCAAACATGACACAAGGTATTCTCTCTCTCCCACACACTCTCTCTCTGTCTCTCTAAACTTTGTTTGTTCGCTTTTCAATCAGGTGAAATTTGAGTACTTGTGTTTAATTGATGAATTCACAAATCAAAACGAGTTTTATATCTCAGACTTTGTAAATTTCACAAGTTTTCAATCAAGTGCAATTTCATCTCTGATTACTCAGAAAACTCATGTTGATATGAGTAATAGCGGAACTAGATTGGAGATACACTTCAGTTATGTTAACGTGGATATTAGTTACTACTAACACATACTTTGTTTTGGAATATGCAATTAGTGTTTTTACTTATTAGCACTCCTGATTTAAAGCAAACTGATATTTCTTACAAATTCTGGATCTGGAGTAGTCATTTTCAAAGACGAAGATAATCCATGTCGTAGGCACAAAAGGAAAGGTATCATGTTTGGTAGTAATCTTCGTTCATTAACCATCCAACTTAGAAAATTTCTCCAATTCACATTAGATGTAATGTTGATTTTATCATATAATGCTGACGTATATTTAGGATATTTGTAGGGATCAACAAGCATATTTAGTGAGGCAATATTGCGCAAATATGGCTTTCAAACATTTAATTATTTGGGTTATTATCATCATACTTCAATTAGGGCAAAATTTGAGAATTTCTTTAGTAATTATCAAATACGTGGGAAGTTATGATCATGCTTTTTGATTGCAATTCCCTTGGTAGATTAAATAGAGAGATAAATATATACAAGCATAGGATAATCTGGGAAAAGTAGATGAGTATGTGCAATCAAGTTTCCAGAAAGCATTTTCCATCAATAAACTTATCCACTTGATAGGTGATTTGTTGAGACATGAGAATACTGTCATGGCTTTTAACCATAGTCTGATTTATATATTTTCATTACTATCTTATTATCTGTTAAGTTTATTAACATTCTCCTCTCTTTATTTCCATTGCTCTTTTGACCAAGGCTTAGGAAGACACAACGTGAGGGAAATTATTGTTACCGTCAAGTTTTTTATTTTTTTTACGAAGTCTTATGTATAAATTGAATCTTTTTAAGAATTATATAATAAGTTTAACACTTTACATGATTTGAAACATACGCAAAAGGAAAATTTTCTGGTGGTTTTGACAATTATGCTTTTAATTAGGGTTCATGAAGGAAAAGGTATGCATAGTGTATGAAGTACATTCTATCCATATTTTTGATAAAATTTCTTAAATTTTCATTTGTGGTTTGTTGTTTACAGCTGCTATGACATATGAGCAACATCAAAACATGCTTATGTATCAATCGATATTCTATCTGATACCCTTGAAGGTTCATATAGGCCTTTTTATAATTTTTTGACTTATGATTATGGTTTTATTTCAGGAACTTCAAGGCTTCCAAGACTTGTTGGTCATGCAAAGGCCCTTGAAATGATGTTGGTATGTTCTTATTTCTTGCAGTCCACCAAATTCTGCTTATTTTACTCTACATCCATAAAAAAAAGTAACTTTTTATGTCATAGGGTCTCATGAGAGTCCCCAACATTTCCCTTCTTTATGAAGTTCATAATTTACACTATATTTATCTCATCATCATCACCCAATACAGGAAATCAATGATGGTGTCTCTAGGTTAAGCAAGATTCCTTTATTTTGTCACTATTGAATGTGAAATTTCTGTAAATATGGATTTATATAAAAAATGACCATAAAATTAATACCATTTACCTTTTAGCCATGAAATTCTATAAGGCTCCAGTTAGTCACTAAACTTGGTAATTTGGTGGTTGTGTTTTACAGTGACCATTGGGTGCTAGCAGCACATAGACATGCAAACAAGTTGCATTTAGCTTGATTCTCTAGGGTCTGTCAATGTTGATACACAATTGAAATAGATGATTGAAGTGTAAGTAACATAAATTATAGAAACATTAAATTGTTTTCTTTGATATATTTCATCTATTTTTTTGTAGTGCATTGTCTTGTATTTGACACTATCGTTTGTGTAATGGAAAGTATTTTTGTATATGTATGATATCTTATTTTGCATTATTAGACATTATATATATATATATATATATATATATATATATATATATTATTTATAAAAAAGTAAAACCAACATACAAAGTATGTCGTAAAACTATGTCAAAAATCATGCGGTGCAGAATATATGTCATAAATGTATGTCATAATTACAAAAATGTTACGAATTACGACATACAAAGACAGTCATAAATATATGTCGAAAACACATGTCGTGTATGTATGTCTTAATTGTAGGTCATAAAGGTCCATCATAAATTTTATGAAAGGCCAAATGTCATTTTTCTTTATAATATGGTTTTCAATTACAGACATTTGTTTGTCATGTATAGGTATATACGACAGACAATGTTTGCCAAGTAAAACCTTTATTCTAGTAGTGCCCCTTAGTCCAACACCAAACATGAGATTTAGCTTTTAGAAATTTAGCAATGATGTAATTAAGTTTTGAAATATATTTAAGTTTGTTTAGTTTATCTTTTCTTCTGATTATTTATTTACGTCGTTGTGATACTTGACAATTAAAAGTTTTGAAATTTTAAAAGACTTGATCGTTTGGGACATTTATTTGTAAATTGATTTTAAAAGATTTCCTTTTTATAAATATATTTTAAATAAAATTTCTAAATGACGATTCAAAATACCTCATATGAGTGTTTCAGAGGTGCAGCCAAAAACCACCATGCAAAATGAATTCGGAAAATGAATTACAACAAAACCATAAGTTTGTATCATAAGTGCATCTAACTATTTAAGAAATTAAAGACGAGCCTCAAATGAGTGTTGTTATAAGTTCATAACCATCTAAAATGTCAAACACCGTTATCCAGACGATTTTCCAAATGAAATATTTGTTAAAGATAAATAAAATGCAAAAAAAAAAAAAAAAAAAAAAAAAGTTGCATTTTAATAAACTAACTTAAAGTTATGTGATGTCACATTCTTAAGAAAGAGGGGAAGAAATAACAAATTATATAAGTAGAGGTTAAGCATACTATGGACCAATCTGGCGATAATTGGGCTCATGATTTGTAGCATTTGAAAAGAAAAAAAATTGTTATCTTAAGGTATACCCAAGTTTAAATTTTTACCGTAGTTCAAAATTTATTTGTTTATTTGGTTTAATTGAGTCAAGCTTTGGCTTGTTTATACTTGTTTGATAAATGAGCTGAGCCTACGCTTCTTGGATCGAAGGGCAGAATGCAATCACTAAACTAGTGGGCTAAAATGAAAATTTCAAAATAAAACCAAATAAACAAGTTTAATTTGGTTCATTCTTTTACTCGATTTGGTCGCTAAGGTTTATTTATTTATTTTATTTATTTTTTATTTTTTTTTGGTAATAGTATATTAAATTTACAATTTACCTACCTATTAAGTCATTTTCGTTAGCTTTTAACAGATCCCCGTTAAATCGGTTTTTCAAAATTACATTAGTGGTCCCTATGTTTTCAAATTCGTTCGTATTTGGTCCTAACCCAACCACATACATGCTTCTCCATTTCAATTCTCGTGACATTCATCTTCTCCGATGACCCTTCCATCTCCGACGACATTTCATGTTATTTAATAAAATTCCGTTAGGTAGTTCTTGGGGGTGTGAGTTTTATCTATTTCATTTATTCACTAATATTTTGTATTTTTCTATTCATATCTCAATCTTATGGTTGTCAATATGTTTAATGCTTTTTGGAGATACATATATGTGCAAGATTTCACATTTTGTCTGCTTAATTCAAGCTATATGGCTCAGTTTTGGTGTTCACTCATGATAGATAATTTTTTTATATCCATCACAAAACATATCACTATTTAACAGGTATGGTCCTAGATAATTTTTCACTCAGGTTTGATTTTTATAGCAGTCAAACACACAAGTTACTTTTGATAAATACATAATCTAATGATGAAAGTTTGGAGGTTGGAGTGAACTATTTTGAATATGTTCTTAAATGGTATCACAATTCACAATGGAAGACTGATCCATATTTGGCAAATAATAGAATGATTGATCTCGAATCAATTTCGAAAAATAATGGATATAACATTTTGTGAATTTTTCAATAGATGGAAGCTAGAAGAAAAAGAATCAACATACAAAAAAGGAGTCAACTGGGATTTGGGTGATGCAAACATTGAAGAAAGATCAACAATCAAATATAATAATCAAACACAAGAAACTAAGTCGATATCAACAATCAATTTCTTTACACAATTTGTTAGCCATTTCATCAAATACTTTGAAGATGGAGATGATGAGTGTGAAGTCACTGTGTATGTAAGAAATTCATATCTGAAGGAAAAGAAAAATAAAGAATAAAAATCTTTGCGATGAGTCTAATTCATTCTTGGTTATCAAAGACCATCAAATAGAAGTACACATCTTCACTGAAGTTGAAGAATTAACAGGAAAAGAATAAAGAAATCAGAACATATAACTGAAGAAATTGGCATTGAAAGGTCTCTAATTAAACTCAGTGATCAGTTTCGCTAACCCGATTCTAAGAGAAAATTCCTAGAGATGCCGCCTCCTCCTCCTGTTTTATGCAGCATTTATGTAACATCCGAAATTTTGAAGAGAAATTGTTGAGAATAACCCTTTTTAAAGGTGAACCCGACGAGTTGGAGGAACCAACTCGACGTGTTTAAGATGGAAGAATCGCGGGAATTAAATGAACCAACTCGGCGAGTTGGCAGCTGGGAAGGAAACCCTAATTTTTAGGGTCTTGCACCTTATTTAAAGGCCTTAAGTCCTTTTTCTAGACTCCTTATCAGCCTCCATTGTTATCAAAACCCTAAAACGAGTTGTGGCCTCCATTATCATGGTTTTGAGCCTTAGAAGGAAATTTGGTGTTTATTTTGTGCATTGTGAAAGAGTTAGAAGATCTTGAAGTTTCTAGCTTGGAGAAGGAAGTCTTGGATCCAGAATCACTCCATTTCTTGCAGTCACTTTAAGGTATCAAGTTCATACCTTGATTTGTAGATGATTAGATCTCTTCATTTTGGGTTTTGTTGTGTTTTGGCCTCTTTTTGGGGATGATGATGGAGTGGAGTCATTTAAGGGGTTTGTTTTTTCAGATCTGAGTTGGTTTTGGTATCCTTGAGCTTAAAGGTGCAAACTTTATGAGGATTTTGGTGTCATGCATGCATTA
This sequence comes from Lactuca virosa, assembly GCF_052849685.1. NCBI lineage: Eukaryota > Viridiplantae > Streptophyta > Magnoliopsida > Asterales > Asteraceae > Lactuca > Lactuca virosa. Next base: position 253,950,128 of record NC_136427.1, on the reverse strand, counting down.
AGTCAATTATTAAGTCCATTTTAAGCTTAAGAGCTTCATTTAGACATGCATGAACGTAAAGTTGGCAACTTTACGTGGTTTTCCAGCTCAAGGAAGTCAGGTCTATGTTTTGGGGCCATGTCCTTATGGATTAAGTGCTTAATGTATTAAGATGTGGGTTTCTGGCTAACTCAGCAAGTTTATGGATAAACTCGGCGAGTTGGCTCAGTTTTTCTCCGACTTTGCAGATTGATAGAGGAATTCGGCGAGTTGATGGACAAGTTGTTCTAAGGGGTACTTGGGGTAATTGGGGTACTTTCACTTTTGACCCTGTCTTTGACCAAGTTGTTCTAAGGGGTACTTGGGGTAATCAGAAGTGTAATTAAGAAAATTATGGGCTTAGGATAAGACCCATATGGGATTGGGCCCAATTTGGAAAATTGGGCCATTAGTAGGGCTTTGTGGATCTTTTGGATTTGGGCCTCATTTTTGGTTCATGTTGGGTCAGGGGAAAAATGGTCATTTTACCCCAAGTAAGGATTTTGGATTATAGCTTGGAACCCAATTGCTAATTAGGTGTGTTGTTGGTATTGATCGTTCGGGAAGCCGCTAAGGCAGCAACTAGGGATTTCTTTCGGTGAGCTTCTGCATTCGAGGTGAGTTCTCCTCACTGCATGTTCGGGTGGAAGGCACCAATACCGGTCCTTTGGATTGTTATCATGGTCTATCGTATGATTGAGTACTGTGGTGATCTGTTAGATCTGTATCCCGGTAGATAGGATGATGCTATGCTTAGTGATCTGTTAGATCTGCCTGTTATCTATTCTGGCTATATATTTACCACTCGTATGTGTTGATGTAATGTGGTTGGGTTGAGACTGTACTGCTTTGTGCTGCCAGTCAACAAACCCGGTGGTATTTATATATGTATGTTATATGTATGCTTATCTGTTATGTATATGTCGACATGGTTTGTGTGTATGGTTGGGTTGAGGCGGACCTGCTTAGTGCTGAAGGCCAACAGACCTAGGGTGGCCCGGATAGACTGAAGGCCTGTGAGGTGGACTAGTCAGGCCGAAGGCCCAGAGAACGGTCCAGACAGGTTGAAGGCCCGGTGAGGTGGTCCAGATATGTTGAAGGTTCTGTGAGCGGTCCAGACAGGCTGAAGGCTCTGTATGCATGTTGTTATTTGTATATGTTATATGTTTGGGTGTTGGTACTTTGGGGGAACTCACTAAGCTTCGTGCTTACAGTTTTGGTTTATGGTTTCAGATACTTCAGTGGATCGTGTCAAGGTGAAGGCGTGACCGTACACATCCTCGTGTTTTGGACTTATGATTTCTGGGAAGCTCTGATAATGTGAATGTTTTGAAAACTATGTTGAAAGTGATTCTGATTTTTAAATAATGTTTTGGAAACAATGGTTTTTGTAAACATTTCTTTAGAAAAATGGTTGTTTTGAAAAGTTTAAAATTTATGAATTTTTATGGACTTTACAATTTAGATTATTCAGTGACGAATGAACCAAACAACCATCACCAACATCAATGTGGATGTCGACCTTTTTCTCCACTCCATTTTTCATATCATAATAACACATATCCTTACAGTATTATCAAGAAAAGCAAGCGTAATTTGGCCATAAAAAGTACAATGGCTCTAAGAGCCTTATCCATTCACAAGCTATCAACTTTAAAAAATATATGAAAATATAAAAATATAATAATAATAGAATGAATAGTGAACAATAATGTCGGAAATTAGAGTTTGAGATTGGAGTTGTGGGAGAGATTCATTGTATGTGTGGGGTTGGATTATGACCAAATACGAAAGAATTTGAAAACGTAGGACCATTAATCTATAAATACATTACATAATATATAATTGATCTTTAAGAATGACGAAATTATTTATACTAATATAGTACAAACTGTGAATCAAATACATATTTATGTGAATCCTGCAAAGAACAAACTATGACATTTGAAACATTAATTAAAAAAATATTAAGGAAACTATTAGTTTTCCACTCTAAATATAACCTATCATAAGTATGTAATTAGACTAATCAAAACAAGGAGATCATCAACATGGCTCCAAAGGCAGAGCCATGGTGTAACGCCCCGGTTTTTCTTGGTACGTTTAGTTATTTTAATTTAATTATTCTTGTAACCTTGGGTTAATTTATTTAACCAATGTCTGATTTTCTTATCTTATTGGACTCTTTTGATCATCTTGTAAACTCCTTTTATTGAAGTCCATGGGCTATGGGCCTATTTGCAAGTCCATCTAGTAAATAGTACTTAATGTGTTAATTGAGTCATTTGGAACACACACAAGAAAAACACTCTAAACCCTCCATCTCTCTCTCAAATCGTCCTCTCTCTCTTTGGGATCAAGAGCAGCCAAGGGGCTGTTGTTTGGAGCTTAATTCTTGTTCATTTCCAGCCTTGATTCGTATTGGTATGAACCTCCTTATCATTTCTTACAACTTGATTCATAACCTTGTTCTAGTTTTATGATTTCATCTTCACTTCTTCTCCTTCCTATTTGATTTGTAATTGTATGTTATACATCATCTCAAGATCCTATCTTCACCCCATATATGGTGGATGATGGATCTAGGGGATTACATGTGGCAAAAGATCATGGAAACCCTAAAAGGGAGAATGGTGATTTTATGTGCTTTATGTTCATTTTCATGTTGATTATTATTAAAATCTTGTGGCAAAATGAAATCCTAATGATACCTAACCCTTTTTAGTACCACCATGATCATGGGGACTAAATTGGGATGATGAACACATCTTAAAATGTGTTTCAAAGGGAGAAGGATGGATAAGCCAAAAAGGAATCACGGGTGGCTACGATTCTGTTTTCCATCAGATCTGTAGTCATTTTGTAAAATTCATATCTTGAGCTCTAGAACTCAAACGGACCCCAAACCAGTTCCAAAAGTTCACAAATTGAGTTGGCTAACTTTCTTAAGCAGGCCAACCTCACTGATAAGGACTTTATCTATGGGAAAGAATGGCATCTTTGCTGTTAGGTCTGATCCGGGTCTGTTCTGATATGTCATTTTGTTTTCATCATTTCTAAGGCTTGGAAAAGGATCCAGAGTGATTCCAAGTTTCTATATGTTCCTTATATTATGAATTTAAGATCTGGAGCAGATGTGGTGTTATTTCCAATTATAAATTGGTTAGAATGGATCCACACTCCAGATCAGTGGGCAGTCACCAGCTTTTGCTAGTGCTGTGATTGTCCACAATGTGAATTTTATATCTGGAGTTTGGGAGATGCTTTTCATTCAATTCCAACTCTGAGACTTTCATTTGTATGTCCTTTACTTCTCTGAATTTTGGTTTGGACGAATTCTACTCACAAGTTGGGTAGAATTGGCCAACATCACTTGACTGTATTGTTGGAGACAGAAGTGATACACCATTTTGTAAAATTCATATTTAATTCATATTTTGGAGTTAGAAGGAGTTATTTATAGTTCTGGAATTCTGAACAATCATATTTTCCTATAAAATTTTGTTAACGCTATGTTTCTGTTTTATATTTTGGAGTAAATCCGTTTTGAACAGCAGGTCTGTTTTAGAGACCTTGCTGTGATTACTCTTTTCTCAACTCATAGCTTCATTACTTCTCCTTTCTAACCTTTAGTCCTTCTTAGGTGAGGTTTTGAAGTTTGCTCAAGCTTGGTAGCATTATTTGATTGTTAGCTATCCTTACTACTCACTCAAGGTGAGTTCTCTCACACCGTTGTATTGATGTTTGCGTTTGCTAGTTAGCTCGTGTGTGATTATTTGAATTTATTATAAAGGCATGCTATATAACCATTGTTTTAATTCGTACATGTGCATTGTATGTAACTAATTATGGATATGGGGACACCACCAAAGGATACGGATTTACCGGTGTGGTGGGTAGGTAATATCACCAACGTAATACTCATCATGAGGTGCGGTGATTAGGGCCAAATGATACGGGATCTTCCCGGTGCGGTTCAAACCTACAAGTCCTTCTTGTATTATAGGCATTGATTCGTTCTTTGCCCTTATCATATAATTATAAATGGAAAATGGATTAGGGTTAGTAAATATGAATGTTAGTACAATGTCTGTGTTTGAATTCACTAAGCTTTGTGCTTACGTTTTCCCTTATAACTTTACATGTGTTAAGATTAAAGAGGCTAAGGCTTGACATGGAGCACCGGGACATCGCTACTAGTTATTTTTGTTGGGACCTTATTATTATTATTATTACTTCCGCACTTATTTTATATGATTATTAAGTTGATGGATTATGTTATGACTATTTCAGTTGTTTTAATTTAATTTAAGATGCGTGTTTAAAAGTTTAAAATTTTTGCAAAAATTTGGGTGTCACACATGGTCAAAGTAAATGGGTATTCTAAAAAAAATCGTATAATATACAATAAAAAAACCGCAATTTCATTAGACATAAAGTTCAACTTCCATAACAAAGTTACGTTTTAAAGTTCACAACTTCGCTCTTTCATTTTACGAAAGCAAGTATTTACATTTTCAGTCTTAACATTCTCAAGTGCTTCTTCTTCTACACTACAAATCAAAACATCATTCATAAAATCGTCACCTATTGTATTACGCAAATCAGTCTTTAATAACTCCATTGCAGAAAAACATCGTTCAACGGCAGCGGTTGCGACGTGCAAAACCAATGTTAGTTTTAATAATCTATAAACCAAAGGAAAAGAGAGGTGCTTATGAGCTTCAACAACTTTGCTTTTTCAAAACTAGAAATTGAGTCACAAGGATGCAAAGCTGCCATGTTCTCCATCAATGTCGTGCCAACTTCACTAAATCGATCCCTAAATTCTTGAATTTGCATATCCAAAACCGTGTTAAAAATCACAACTTCAAAATGATATTGATTAGTCATATTGGTCCTACGCTTTCGTGGGATAACGTAATTTTCTGACATATTCACAATTCCATTTCCAATACTATGATTTTCACAAAAAGCACATACATTCTTCCAAATTTGTAGAAACTCATCTTTTCTAAAAACTAGCAATGCTTTCTTTGTCCCTTTAACTAACGAAGTCGCTTCCAAAATATCTTGATCTTTTTTTTGAAGATGCTTTGACAAGGTATCCGTGGGGCCTAGAATTTCCAAAATCAGGTGTAACAGAAACACGAAATCAAGTGTCTTGAAATATGAAAATATACCCTTTGTTTGATTACAATTAGATAAAATAGACCCCTCATCTTTGACATATTTAAGGAGCAAAACAACTCCTGCAAAACAAATTCAACAAACTTACAATTGTTCTATAATGTGAACCCCATCAAGTATCTCCAGCTCGAACAAGAGACATCTCTTGATTCAACCCTCTTCCTGTTTTAGTTTCACCAATACCAATTTCGGCTTCAACTCTTTATTTTTGCATCTCTCGTATCATATCTTTTCTCTCACATGACCCACAAACGACAGTAACCACCAAAGCTATCTGTTTAAAGAATTCTTCAACATCATCATGTTTCTTTGCTACCACCACAACAACTAGATGAAGTTGGTGTGCAAAACAATGAATATAATGTGCGGAACTATTTTCTTAAAATATCAAAGATTTCAAACCGTTGAATGCATCACTCACATAACTTGCTCCGTCATAACCTTGCCCCATCACCTATATATTTCAAAAAGTTAATAAAAATATATAAGACATAAAAATAATATTAATATCGTATTAAAGAAATAAATATTTTATGTGTAACGCCCGCAAAATAGGGCTAGATGATTAAAGAATAATAGGATAATAGTTTGTCACAGTGGTAAATAGATGTTTTCAACAGATGATTATTGAGGGAAAATAATGTAAACAAAGTCATAGTAGTCGTTAAACCGAGGGAGTGCATATAGAGACCGTTCAAATATGACTTCATATGAGGAAGTTATGATTTTTTGATGTTTCAACTTAGTAGTGCACGACAAAGAAACCAAAATAGAAATGGGTTGATTGTTATCCGAAACAATCAAAATGAGGGTTGAAGATTTCGTAAATACAATTTCGTCGATTTAAAGACAGTCGAGAACGGATGTCGAACGGAAGAGTTATGATTTTTATACGGACTTTAACAGTCTAAGCCTATGAAAATATAACTTTAAAAATAAAGTGAGAATTAGCCAACTAAGTCCAAATTAAAGTTTTAGATCTCGTCGGTAGCTACGCGTGGATATAAAAAACGTCGAAAACGGAGCTCGTATGAAGAAGTTAAAGAATTTACAAAATTTGCGTTTTTGCGCGGTGCAATCTTCAAGAAGGTGGCAACGCGACCTGGAAGCTGACACATGGAACAAAACGGCTAGGTAGATGTCGCCTTAAACTCGTGGCCCACACCTTGAAAGGCACTCCACGCATGGTCAAAATCCAGCTATAAATAACAGCTACAGCCCCATTCCATTCCTTGCACCTTTCCAATTTCTCTCTATGATTCTCTGAGATTTTAGCTCGATTTTTTCCTACTTTTTAGAAGTTTTTAGTGAAGCTCAGAGTAATCGAAGAGTAGAAGTGTTCGGGTCAAAGTTCTGCCTGCGAACTATCCAGATTTTTGTCAAAAACCTCTGTGAGTTAAGCTACACTTATTTTATTTCTAATGTAACTTATATTTATATTCATAGTCGTTGTTATGAATTTGTAAATAAGATTTATCAGTAATTCCAAGTCATAATACTGATTGATCTACTTATGGGGTGATGTCTAGGCTAGATTTAGTGAGGTGTTTAATGTGAGATTTCCAAACAGTATACTCTATATACCAAACGGACCCTACCTCCGATATGATCTTACTTGGTTGCTCCTTATCAGCTATAGATCAATAGTCATTGGAATTGCTGAGGAATTTAGACTAGTCATTAGTCATAAGTGTTTTATTAGCTGTCTAAGCCAATAACTAAATTCGTATAATCTAGAATTATTTGTAAAGTCCTTTTGGGTTGCCCTCAAACCTAGTAATTAACCGAAATGCTTTTTGGAGAGAGACTGTCACACCCCCAAACCAGGATGGCGGAAATGTCCTGGGGTGGATGACTTTCATGTATTGTATCATAACAATTATTTAGTAGTAAAGAAAGCAAACACAACCATCATATATATAATTGAAAAAGTTACATCATTGGAAGTGTTACATGTTTCAAAAGCCAATTACAATATGATGACAAAAGATTTGTTTGACGCCTTAGCGTCCCATCCTCAAAAGCTGGTGGTTAGCTGTTTTACTGATTCCCTGAGAATACAAGTTGTTTGAAAAAGTGTCAACATTTAAGTTGGTGAGTTAATAAGAGTTTGTATGAAAAATAGTCAGCCTTTACGTGAAAAGATATCATGTTGTTTCAAGAAAATCCGATATTTTCTAATAAATGAGGTGTAAGCCGTTCACTTGTAAAATGATGGTGTTTATTCCAGAAAATCCAATATTTTCCGTAGAAATGAGTTGTAGTCTTAAATGTTCCAAGACCGAAATATATCAGTGTTTTCCATACTTAAGTAGTAATATGTAGTTTTATTCATGTATAAAACCGTTTGAATAAATGTGTTTTCGTGTAAAATATACGTATAGTCGTTTCCCCATGTGAGTTTTCATAACCGTGCTAAAAATGAATTCCCTGCCGCGACGTTCTTCAGACATAGAAGTGTTTATGACATTTGTCACCCATAACCTGCTGGTATGACTGTAGCTAATAGTCAGGGTGTGGGATCATCAGTCCCATATAAATCTATACACAAGTATCATACTCTCTTACGGGAGATTCTGGTTATGAAATAGGACTTTCATGTATACCTCAGTTAGGTACGATGAAGACAATGTCTCATAAATTTATTCAACGAGAGTACATGTTTTTGTAATGAAAACGTTTGAATATGTAATTATCCCCCTTTTCCAGGATAATTAAGAAATGACGTAAAACAATTATACATGCACTTTATATAATTACACCATTTGCTCTACGGGTTATAAAGGTAGTAATGTTTCGTAAGCTATATTTATATAGTTTTAGTGAAATGAACGTTTCGTACTTAAAATATATATAGTTATATATATTCATAAGAATAATGTAGTGTATTTTGTAACCATTTTTCATATCTTTACGTTTTTATCAAAATGTTGTACGTAAAAATATACATGGTTGATAGTAAAGCCATTTCGCGTATTTAACACTTTTCGTAAAATTGGTAAAATAACGTATTTAAATGTTTGCGTTTTAACGTAAATTTTCTTGTGTGTTACTTGTATTCCCCCCCCCCCCCCTAAAACATAGAAAAAGTCTTGAAAATGTAGGGGTATGAACTCATCTTATTTGTGTTTGCGGCTAGATAACGAGGTGAAAATGATGATCTCCGAGTTATAATACGGGAAGCTAGTCGTATCCTAATAGTTTCAAACACATAATAATGTGTGAATAAGATGAACTTAACATGAAAATGTTTGCATAAGCGCTAGATTATATATGAAATACTTACAATAATACTAAGGAACAATGTTGATCAAAAGGCTTCCTGGGAAATATTGATGAAGAACTTGGAAGATTTGAAGAATTAAGAGAAATGAAAGGGTTTTCTCTTGAGAGTATTGTGAAGTGTGAATATGTTTTAACTATGAATGGTTCTAATTCGTGTATTATATAGGAAATAAAAGGAAATGAAGTGACAGTGAGTTAATGTTTACATTGGTATGTGTACTTATCATCAAGTGGCACCTTATCTAAATATTAAAGGATATTTCAACCCTAAATAGGGTGATTTCGGTCCCCCACACACAAAGTAGTTTTCGGTCCAAGCATGAAGTAAGGAAGGGATTTCGGCCTTAATGGGCCTTAAATAAGGTGTTTTCGGTCTTAGTGGCTTGGTTCTTGGGGTGTTTTCGGTTTGGTGCTTCACATAGGGGTGATTTCGGTCCTATGTAACCGAAATCACAAGAATTGTGGGTCGTAGGCCGAAAACTCAAGGCATGACACATGTATATGCTTTTATGTTAAACTATTTGATTTTTGTTTGACTTGTTTGACTCTTTATTGATTTGTTGACTTTTCAAGGTTTATTTCCACATGGATTTTAAAGTATATGCATATAATAAATTATATAAACATGCCCTCTTGGCATTCAAAGTTCTATTGCATTAATGATACGATGTGAATTCACTTGTACATGGTTAGAGTTTAGACCTCGTTTGCTCTAGGAATTTTCCAGTTGTCACATCATCCCCCCGTTAGAGGGAATTTCGTCCCGAAATTAGTTATAGAGTGGTTACTCATGAGTTAGGGAAGAGATGTGGGTACATTTGTTTCATTTGGTCTTCTCGTTCCCATGTGAATTTAGGTCCTCGGTTGGAGTTCCAGCGGACTTTTACTATTGGTATACGACTTTACTTTGTTCTCTTGATTTCACCATCCATGATTTCCACTGGCTCTTCGACGAAGTTGAGACTCTCAGTTACCTCGATTTCATCGAGTGGGATTACAAGTGTTTTGTCGGACAAACATTTCTTTAGACGTGACACGTGGAAGGTGGGGTGTACGTTACTAAGTTCTTGTGGTAGTTGGAGTTTGTAAGCTATCGGGCCGATTCTAGCAACGATTTCAAAAGGCCCAATGTACCTTGGATTTAGTTTTCTACGCTTTCCAAAGCGTATCATTCCCTTCCAGGGTGAGACCTTTAACAGAACGCGGTCACCCACCTGGAATTCCAAGAGTTTGCGTCTCTTATCTGCATAGCTCTTTTGCCGGTCCCTAGATGCTTTCAGCCGTTCACAGATTTGAACGATATTCTCTATTGTCTCCCTTATGATCTCGGGTCCGATGAGAGTGCTGTCAGGAACTTGCCCCTTTGCTAGTTGTGTGTCACCCACTTCAGCCCAGCACAAAGGTTATATGCACTTGCGGCCATAGAGGGCTTCGAATGGAGCAACTCCGATGCTAGTGTGATATATATTGTTGTATGAGAACTCGACGAGTGGTAAATGGGTATCCCAAGCTTTACTAAAGTATATCACGCAAGCTCTCAACATATCCTCTAATGTTTGGATAGTTCTTTCGCTCTGCCCGTCGGTCTGTGGGTGGTATGTGTTAGGGTGCAAAGTCACTCTTGGATGTAGTGTTTTAGGCTTACCCTCTTGTATATGTAAATGGGTTGAGTCTTTCCTATAAATAGGAAGTGAGTGACTCCCATTATGAAGGGAACCATTTGGAGTGTTAGACTAGAGAGAGAAATTGTGTACAAACCCATTTGTATATTCTTTCTAGATCTAATATGAGCTTACAAAGATTTATTTACTCCTTGTGTTCTTGATTTTACATGATGATTCACTAGATCTTTCTAATTCCGCACATGCCATCATAAACAACACCACAACAATTGGTATCAGAGCAGGTGTTCTTGATTTCATCAAGAATTGATCCATGGTGGCAATCTTGATTTGGTGATTCATTTTTTGATCTTTGATCTTCATGTTTTAGAGAGTTTTTGGATTCTAGAAATCGAATTCATCTTTGATTCTATTCATAATTCGATTTTCTTCACTAGAATTCAAGTGATTTTTGCTTTCTCTCTCTAGAAAACCCATTTAAAATCACTTTCTCTCTCTAGAAATCTTCAAGTTTTTGTGATCATGGTGAATTTGCCATACAATTCTTGGATTGTGATCGTTGAAGGTATCAAATACAAAGTCAATAAAGATCAATATTATGGGTTAGTGTTAAGCAGTTTGATTTTTTGGGAAACTATGGTTTCTTATGGAGGATTGAAGGATGATCATGGAAGCTTGATATTTCAACCACTTTGTGAGATCAAATGGTTGGCTGATATTACATGGTCCATATCATCACGTAGTAGTGATAAGATTGGAGAAGAAAAATATTTGTTCAAAAAGAAATATGTTTCTCTTATTGAAGACCCAAATGATCTTCGTGCTCTTAAGGTTGTTGAAGTTGTTAACAATGGAGTTCAATGTGATGTTCTTGATGTTCTTGAAGTTCATGATAAGAAGATTCAAGTTGATTCTCAAGATGAAAAAGTTTTTTTGCTCGATTGGAGATCAAACCGATGATATTTTGTGTTCTTGTGATTCGTTTGAAGGAATGATTCCTTATCGGAAGCCGGTGATCCAAGAAATTCACAAGTATCAAACTCCAAAAGATTTGATTCAACATAAAGTTGAAGTTGTGGAAAGTGGGTTTGTTCATGAAATCAAGTATTCAAGATGCAAAAAGATGAGAAAGAAAAAGAAGAAGAAGATTAATCGGAAAAACAAGCGGGTTTACTCACAAAAATTGTCAAATATTGTGAAGCCGAAATCCGTGAAGCAAATTTGGGTTCCAAAGCAACAATCTCCAAGTGTTGCATTGAATTTGAAGTCAAAACCCAAAGTGTTGGTGGTTCTTTTGAAGATGTTCTTGGATCATTGAAGAACACGAAGAACGAGTTGTACATCTCGCATAGTGGGTGGTACAATGTTCAAATTGGAGATTTTCTCATTCCAACAAAAGAACCAAGATCTTCTAAATTTGATTCGTTCGTTGAAAATGGAACTCGATTCGTCAAAAAGGTATCACAAATTCTCAAATGGATTCCAAAACGTCCATGATTTCTATTTGTATTGAGCGTTTTTCATTTTTGATCGATTTGTCTCATTGGATCTAATCCATTTCAACCCCATTGTTGATCCAATTATTTTTGTTTAGATCAAAATTCCAAAAATCAAAATCAAATTCTCAGATTTCTTTTACTGATTCATCAAATCAAAATTAAAATCTAATTCCATTTTTTTGTCACTGTTCATCGGTATTTGAGTTCAAAGCCCAATCAAAATCGATTCGTGGTACTATTCACGTATGATTCATTTTAAGACCAAATGATTTATGATACTGTTCATCTTATCGATTTCAGCCCAAATATCTTTCAATATTACTTTTCAATTTAACCTTTATCAATAATCGAAAACAATATCATCGTATTCTTGTATCAGTCAAATATCTTGATCATCGATTGTATCTGACTGACCTGATATCGGAAGTCGAAATCAGGAATTAGTAGTTTGTGTGCTGCTAATCTGGTATTTCAAAAAGGATAGAACGTGTTTGATTGTGTTCGTTCTCATCCTGGTATCGATGTTTAGCGTTTGAGTTCGAATCACACAATCGAGTTTATTATAATTGATTTTGAGACAAATGTTGTTATTGTCTAATGGTCGAACTCAATTTGGAGTTACTTGTTGATTTCGATTTTGGTTGGAGTCCATTCCTGCATTTGATTTGGAGATTGTCGACTGATGAAATACAAGTCAACCTGGAAAGTCAAAATTGGTTATTTAGCTTTCGTTTCAGTGACTGATGATTCGAAATTCTGATGGATTCGATGGTTGGTGTTGCTTGGTAAGGTCGAAATTGATTCTGAAAACTTGATTGAGTTTGAATTCGTTGGACTATTGGGTTAATAACGAATCGACTAGGGAAGAATAGATGGATTGACTGTCGACGGTTTGGAGGTCAAACAGCCTTCACTGTGGAATTTTGGAATCGATTTCAAAGGAGTAATAGTCGAATGTTTGACAAATCTGAAAATCGATATTGGATAGATGATTTGTGTTTTGGATTCACAGAACGAAAGTCAGAGTCGAGAATCTGATAACGAAGTTTTGTTGGTGTATTGGAGTCTGAATTTACTTGTTGATTAAGTATTCGATTATTGAACGATGGGTCGATGTGCGAATATTGTCCTTTGGTGTCGATGGATTTTAAAAGCGACTGATCGATGATTTTGGGAAGATGATTTTGTATGTTGAACGAAAGCAATGAATTCGTTTGGTTATGTCGACTTTGAAGAGTTGATGGGCCAAGGAATCGACGATGTTAATGGCACGAAATTGAAATTAAAAGTAAATGGTTGATTTTGGAAGAACTGTAAGAACGAAAATTTGGGTTTAATGACTAACGAAAGAATTTTGGTTTGGGAACGAACATGCTCAATTTTGGGGAAGCAATGATGTTTAAGAAAGTTTAAAATTTCGTTCATATGGTGCAGATGAATTCGTACGAAGGGGAGAGAGAAAGAAAAAGTTTCGTACATTTAGTTTGCCTGATTTCGTATGAATTGAGGAAGAAGAAACATCAGGTTTCGTATATGGCCCTTGACACTTCATATGTTTGTCACTTTTCAACCGAGAAAATTTCGTATGATTGATAAAACTTTCGTATGTTTTGAAGGAAAAATGGAAAATTTTCGAAAATCACCCCTAAACTTTCGAATATTTGGCAACCTCAACAATTAACTGAAGTTTCGAATTTTTGACACTTTTCACCCAACTTCGAAAATTGGCTGAAGTTTCGTATGTTTGGGATAATTTTCGTATGTTTGGAGCACAAATGGCAGAATTTTCGAAAATAGTCCCTGAGGCTTCGAATGTTTGACAGTTCATACCCAAATTCGAAAAGGACTGTTTTTGCTGAAATTTGAAGAAAATACATTTCAGGCCCCTGCAGTTTGTGCAAATTGACGCTTTCTACCCAACTTTGGAAAAGGGGGAGAGTTTTGCATATTTGGCTGTTTTGGGCGCAACGGGTCCCTGCAGAATTCAGAAAGTGACGATTTTTACCTGGTTTTTGAAAAATCTTGCAACTTTCACCCAAAAAGTCAAAAATTTTCATAAATTGGAAATTTTTTGTGGCTTTTTCGTGATTGTTTTTCGGTGCAAGATTTTTGGTGATTCATTTATCGTACACATCAAGAGGGAGTATCGTGAAGACTATTCCTCGGGCGCTTCTTACCCTTAGTGGGTTTTATAATCATTTTTTTATTATAAAAAGGGGGAGAATGATGGGTATTCGAAGCTTCTCGGGTTTGTCGAATATTCATTTGCGGATTTGAAGACCGGTGTTACTTCGAGAGGGAGTTTCGTCTTGATCGCGCTAGCTCGTTGGAGACTGAAGCCTGGACATCCAATCCTAACTTTAAGGGGGAGAATGTTAGGGTGCAAAGTCACTCTTGGATGTAGTGTTTTAGGCTTACCCTCTTGTATGTGTAAATGGGTTGAGTCTTTCCTATAAATAGGAAGTGAGTGAATCCCATTATGAAGGGAACCATTTGGAGTGTTAGACTAGAGAGAGAAATTGTGTACAAACCCATTTGTATATTTTTTCTAGATCTAATATGAGCTTACAAAGATTTATTTACTCCTTGTGTTCTTGATTTTACATGATGATTCACTAGATCTTTCTAATTCCGCACATGCCATCATAAACAACACCACAACAGTATGTCGTACTCATGTCGAGTTTAGGTCCAAGGGATTTTTGTAGTGACTGCCAGAACCGTGAGGTAAATCTACTGTCTTTGTCAGAGATGATGGATATTGGCACGCCATGTAATCGTACGATCTATTTAATGTAGGTTCTGGTTAGTTTCTCAATATTGTCAGTTTCTTTTATTGGTAGGAAGTGTGCGGATTTGGTTAACCTGTCAACAATCACCCAGATGGTGTCGAGTCCACCTGTCGTCTTGGGTAATTTGGTGATGAAGTCCATGGTTATCCGCTCCCACTTCCACTCGGGTATTTTTGGTTGTTGTAGTAAACCTGAGGGCTTTTGGTATTCTACCTTGACCTTGGCGCAAGTCAGGCACTTGCCCACATAGGTAGCGATTTCGGCTTTCATGTTCGACCACCAATAAAGTTTCTTGAGGTCTAGGTACATCTTGTCTGAACCGGGATGAATAGAGTATCGAGTCTTGTGAGCCTCATTCATGACAACATCTCTGAATCCACCGAACTTCGGTATCCATGAGATAATGAGCTTCATCACCCTTGACCTCCATATTTTTATCCATTACTCTCAAGGATTCTTCTGATACATTTTCACGTTTCAAGGCTTCCAGCTGGGCCTCTTTGATCTGTATGGATAGGTGTGAATGGATAGTTAGGGTCAACGACTTTACTCGACGGCCTGAGTATTCTTTTGGGCTGAGGGCATCTGCTATTATGTTGGCCTTGCCTGGATGATAACGAATTTCACATTCGTAATCGTTTAGTAGCTCCACCCATTGTCGTTGCCTCATGGTGAGTTCCTTTTGATCAAAGATGTGCTGGAGACTTTTATGGTCCGTGAAGATTGTGCACTTCGTGCCATAAAGATAGTGTCTCCAGATTTTCATAGCAAACACCACAACTCCTAATTTGAGGTCATGCGTGGTGTAGTTAACTTCGTGAGTCTTAAGTTGTCTCGAGGCATAGGCAATGATCTTTCCTCGTTGCATGAGCACGCATCCCAAACCTTGCTTGGATGCGTCACAGTAGACCACAAAGTCATCGGTTCCTTCTGGAAGAGACAAGATTGGGGCGCTTCATAGAGCTTGCTTTAGTGTCTGGAAAGCAGCTTCTTGTTTCTCCTCCTAGTTGAAGGTTACACCCTTCTGGGTCAAGGTGGTGAGTGGATTAGCGATCTTAGAGAACTTTTGTATGAATCTCTTGTAGTAGCCAGCAAGGCCTAAGAACTGGTAGATCTCCGTCGATGTTCTTGGTGCTTTATAGTTCTCAATTGCCTTGATTTTGGAGGGGTCCACATGTGTTCCCTCTTTGCTGACCACGTGACCCAAGAATTCCACCTCTCGGATCCAAAATTCACATTTGGAAAACTTGGCATATAGATTTTCCATCCTCAATGTCTCCAGGACTTGTCGTAGATGTTGACTGTGCTCTTCCTTACTTCGTGAATAGATCAATATGTCATTGATGAACACTATCATGAATTTATCTAAGTAAGGTCGGCATACTCGATTCATCAGGTCCATGAACACAGCTGGTGCATTCGTCAATCCGAAGAGCATCACTTTGAACTCGTAGTAACCGTAGCGAGTCCGAAACGCCGTTTTAGAAACATCTTCCTCCTGGACCCGCAGTTGGTGGTAACCCAACCTCAGATCGATTTTTGAGAAGTAGCATGCTCCCTGAATTTGGTCGAATAGGTCGTCGATTCGGGGTAGGGGATATCGGTTTTTGATAGTGAGTTTGTTCAACTCACGATAATCAATGCACATGCGAAAAGATCCGTCTTTATTCTTAACGAATAGAACTGGTGCTCCCCAAGGTAAGAAGCTTGGTCGGATAAATCCTTTGTTCAACAGTTCGTTTAGTTGACTAGATAATTCCTGTATTTCAGCCGTAGCCAATCGGTATGGGGATTTGGCTATAGGGGTGGCTCCAGGAATTAAGTCGATTTTGAACTCGACTTGTCACACATGAGGTATTCCCGGAAGGTCTTCTGGGAATACATCAGGAAAGTTACAGACTTCTGGAATATCCTTGATATCCTTTACCTACTTCTTCTTGTCAACGACGTGTGCTAGGAATGCATGGTACTTCTTGCGCAGATAGGTCTGATCCTTGATGCACGAGATGATTTTGAGACTTGTGCTAGGTTTGTCACCGTAGATGACGAGCGTCTCGTTATTTGGTAAGTTGAGTCGGACGGCTTTTTCGTAACATAAGATATCGACGTGGTGAGGACTTAACCAATCCATGAGAATGATGACGTCGATACTTCTTATTGTGACCGACATTAAATCGATTTGAAAGGAATGATTGTTTAGAGTTAGAGTGCACCCTATGTACACGTCTTTAGTTCTTTCAGTTTTACCATTTGCCATTTCTACTGTGAATATTTCGTTGAGTGGTTGTGGTTTTTGGTTGAGTATGTGTTTAAATTTGTGGCTCATGAAACTCCTCTCCGCACCACTATTGAAGAGTATGCATACATATGAGTTATTGAGAAGGAACGTACCGGTAACCACTGTGGGGGTCCTTCAGGGCTTCCTCGTGCCCTAATGTCAGATGCCTTCCTGTACCCCCATCATCCCTGTTATTGGCTTTTGGGCATTCCTTCCTGAAGTGTCCCGTTTCCCCGCACCTGTAACATGTTCAGCTTACTCCGGTATTTGTGTTTGGGACGGCCTGTTATGCTGGCTCTTTACAGAAACAGACAGTGTGTCCTTTCTTGTTGTAATTTGTGCAATGCATTTCCCGACAAGCTCCAACATGGTGTAAGTTGCACTTGTTACATTTGGGTAGTGTTCCAGCATATTGTTTTGTTGGTGTTGGGGCGGCCGGGACCGTGATAGTGTGGGCTGCCACTATTTGTTGTTTCTTGGCAGGCTCTTGCGTTGATTTGCTCTTTATCTTGTTCCAGGGTCTTCTTTTTTTGTCACTCCCTTTTGCTTGTTCGGGAATGGCCGTTATAAAGCCCTAGTGGAATCCATGATCCACAAGCGTTCGTGCCAAGCGTTTGGCACTATCAAAAGTGGATGGGTTTGAAGATATCACATTTCATTGGATCTGGGGGGATAGTCCCCAGAGGTAACGTTCCACCTTTTTGCTTTCCGGGGTGACCATCCGGGGACAAAGCACTGCCAAGTCACTGAACCTGGTGGTGTATGCTATTATATCGGAACCCACCATTGTGAGGTTCCAAAGTTCTTGCTCCAATTTTTGTACTTCGCCCCTTGGGCAATATTCTCCTAGCATCATGATTTTCAGGTCCTCCCAGTTCAAAGCGTTGGCCACGGGGAGTGTTAATGATTTGACCTGACCATTCCACCAGGAATGGGCCCCGTCGGTGAATGTGCAGACCGCAAATTCGGCCTTACTCTCTTCCGTACAGGCACATATTTCAAACACTGACTCAGTCTTCTTGAGCCACCTTGTCAGGGCGATGACACCTCTGTCGCCATAGAATTCTTTGGGTTTGCAATTTGAGAAGTCCTAATAGGAGCATCCTCTTGGTCGACCATGGCTGTCGCCTTGGTTATAACTATTAGTACCAATTCCAACCTTAGTGGCACCGTTGGAGGTAATCTGTGCTATGACAGCGGTTACAGCGGCTGTCACAGCAGCTTGAAAGACATCAGTATCCATCGGCGGTGGTGGCGGTGGTGGTGTTGTTGTTGTGTTGTTGTAACGCCTGTTAGATTTACGCGGAGGCATTTTTCTGCTATAACGTTTAAAGATGAAACGATGATGAGTTTTCAATAATGGTTACAAGTCGGGTGCTAACGGACAAGATTATTTTAGTTCCATGTGTTTTGCGTTACGATTTTTGTGTATTTTGTAAGTGCTTCATGATGGAAATCTACCATAGTTAATTAAATGATTACAACCAATTTATGAATTTACTAGAGACTTTCCAATGGAATAAAATGCATGTTAATGTCATTGATATATTTTAGTACATAATACTGGGAAAATTTGGCCTTTTAAGCAGGCCTACAATACATCAATGTAAGGGAAAATTTTGATAGCATATTGATTCCCTTGAATAGTGTAATCACTTATTCGTAGGGTCGATCCTACATACAGAAAAGAGTAGCACTGACACTTACTCAAAAACACCTAATCTATAACAAAACATGAGTAATATAGGAACTACTCGTAGTGCATGGTATCCTGTGAGCCCTGGAATGAAGTCATGAAGGTCTGCATCTCTTTCACTCGGTGCTCAGCCTCAATAACACGCCTCTCTATTATGGGTTGACGTTCCTGATATTCTCTCATCTCAGCTCGAGTCGCGGTAACTTCCCTCTAAAGGGCCTCGGTATGATCTCGTGTTCGATCTTGATCTTCGTCCAGACGATGAAGACGAACTGTAGTAACTTCGGTAATAGCACCAACCTCCATGATCTGGTTGGCGGATGCCCTTGCTTGTTCATCATGGCAGGCGATGCGACGGAACATGACAGGAAGAGCCCGGTCTGCTGAACCCCCTTTATCAAGGTTGTAAAAACCTCGTTCCATACCATAGCGTGGGCGTTGTCCCTGCTCTTCGCTCCATCTCTTCAAGTCTACTGCCCGACGGGGCGTCGGGCCCTAGAAGTTCCGTCTGGGGTTTTGGATGACTTGTGGTGGGTTGTAAACTTTGGGTTTTGAATCGGTGTCTTCTTCGACTTCTTCTTCTTCTGAGATCTCTTCAGGATCCTCATCTGTATCCTTCACTATCCAGCCGTTGTTTCCCTGATTAGGGAAATAGGGATCTCCAGGTAGGTGGAATCCTGCCATAGAGTCTATTCGAGAATAGGGGTAAGAGGTACATAAAGAATCTAAGTGTGTGGTTTTATAGTATCATAAAATACTCCTATAGAATTTTAAATTTGTATGTTTAAAGGTTCTCAAAATGGTTTGTTGGTAAGTTTTAGACACGTTATTCACCACAACCATTCCTCGGCATACGTTAGTCACATCCCGGATGAATATAGTTGATCAGGCTATATTCATCCCTGATTTGATTACATACCCCGAGGCCTACTCGTAGTGTTCAACTTATCTTAATACTTTTTGTTTTGTTACTGCTATGACACTGAACTAGTATGTATGAATGTACTTATACCTTTATAAAAATAATCCTAATATTTTAAAGTATACTTGTACGAAAATGTTACGTCAGAGAGTTTTAGTCCCATTGTATTTATAGTTTGTATATCTTATGTGGTTTGATATACTTAGTTCACTATAAACAATGCTCTGATTCCAATCTGTCACACCCCCAAACCAGGATGGCGGAAACGTCTGGGGGTGGATGACTTTCATGTATTGTATCATAACAATTATTTAGTAGTAAAGAAAACAAAGACAACCATCATATATATAATTGAAAAAGTTACATCATTGTAAGTGTTACACGTTTCAAAAGTCAATTAAAATATGATGACAAAAGATTTGTTTGACGCCTTATCGTCTCATCCTCAAAAGCTGGTGGTTACCTGTTTTACTGATTCCCTGAGAATACAAGTTGTTTGAAAAAGTGTCAACATTTAAGTTGGTGAGTTCATAAGAGTTTGTATGAAAAATAGTAAGCCTTTAAGTGAAAAGATATCGTGTTATTTCCAGAAAATCTGATATTTTCTAATAAATGAGGTGTAAGTCGTTCACTGGTAAAATAATGGTGTTTATTCCAGAAAATCCAATATTTTCCGTAGAAATGAGTTATAGTCTTAAATGTTCAAGGACCGAAATGTATCAATGTTTTCCATACTTAAGTAGTAATAATATGTAGTTTTATTCATGGGTAAAACCGTTTGAAGAAATGTGTTTTCGTGTAAAATATACATATAGTTGTTTCCCCGTGTGAGTTTTCATAACCGTGCTAAAAATGAATTGCCTACCGCGACGTTCTTCAGGCGTCGAAGTGATGACATTTGCCACCCATTACCTGCCAGTCTGATTGTAGCTAATAGTCAGGGTGTGAGATCATCAGCCCCGTATAGATCTATACACAAGTATCACACTCTCTTACTGGAGGTTCTGGTAATGAAACAGGACTTTCGTGTATACGTCAGTTAGGTACGTTGAAGACAACGTCTCACAAATTTATTCAACGAGAGTACGTGTTTTTGTAATGAAAACGTTTGTATATATAATTATCCCCTTTTTCCAGGATAATTAAGAAATGACGTAAAACAATTATATATGCACTTTAATGAAATGAACGTTTCGTACTTAAAATATATAGTTTTAATGAAATGAACGTTTCGTACTTAAAATATATATATATATATATATATATATATATATATATATATATATATATATATATATATATATTCATAAGAATAATGTAGTGTATTTTGTAACCATTTTTCACATCTTTACGTTTTTATCAAAATGGTGTACGTAAAAATATATGCGGTTGATAGTAAAGCTGTTTCGCGTATTTAACACTTTTCGTAAAAAGGGTAAAATAACGTATTTAAATGTTTGCGTTTTAACGTAAATTTTCTTGTGTGTTACTTGTACCCCCCCCCCCCCCCAAAACATAGAACAAGTCTTGAAAATGTAGGGGTATGAACTCACCTTATGTGTGTTTGCGTCTAGATAACGAGGTGAAAATGATGATCTCCGAGTTATAATACGGGAAGCTAGTCGTATCGTAATAGTTTCAAACACATAATAATGTGTGAATCAGATGAACTTAACATGAAAATGTTTGCATAAACGCTAGATTATATATGAAATACTTATAATAATACTAAGGAACAATGTTGATCAAAAAGCTTCCTGGGAAATATTGATGAAGAACTTGGAAGATTTGAAGAATTGAGAGAAATGAAAGGGTTTGCTCTTGAGAGTATTGTGAAGTGTGAATATGTTTTAACTGTGAATGGTTCTAATTCGGGTATTATATAGGAAATAAAAGGAAATGAAGTGACAGTGAGTTGATGTTTACATTAGTATGTGTACTTATCATCAAGTGGCACCTTATCTAAATATTAAAGGAGATTTCGGCCCTTAAGAGGGTGATTTCGGCCCTTAAGAGGGTGATTTCGGTCCTATCATGACCAAAATGATCAAGTACCCCACACACAAAGTAGTTTTTAGTCCAAGCATGAACTAAGGAAGGGATTTCGGCCTTAATGGGCCTTAAATAAGGTGTTTTCGGTCTTAGTGGCTTGGTTCTTGGGGTGTTTTCGATTTGGTGCTTCAATAGGGGGTGATTTTGGTCCTATGTAACCGAAATCACAAGAATTGTGGGTCCTAGGCCGAAAACTCAAGGCATGACACATGTATATGCTTTTATGTTAAACTATTTGATTTTTGTTTGACTTGTTTGACTCTTTATTGATTTGTTGACTTTTCAAGGTTTATTTCCACATGGATTTTAAAGTATATGCATATAATAACTTATATAAACATGCCCTCTTGGCATTTAAAGTTCTATTGCATTAATGATATGATGTGAATTCACTTGTACATGGTTAAAGTTTAGACCTTGTTTGCTCTAGGAATTTTCCAGTTGTCACAGAGACTGATTTATTAATTTATTATATGGTTAATAAATTAATTATAAATAAAAATAAATGATTTATTAATATATTATGAGAATAATATATTAATTAGAAATAGTATTGTTTAATTAAAAATTAATCATAAATTAATTGGAATTAATTTTGATATTAATTGGATTAATTAAAGGTGGAAGAACTAAAGTCGACAATGTTCAAAAGTTGAACATTGACGAATAATAGAACCTCCCATAAGGGGGACAATTCTAGAGAGTTTCTAGAGCTTTCTGGGGCTCTAAGGAAACTTGGATGCCTTAGGGGGAAAGCAAAAGGATTATGGTTATCTAAGAGGAATCTATCTTATCCTTAGCCTCCCTATCACCTATATAAACCCCCTTGGGTTATGATTTTCAAAATCACTTCATTACAAAGAGAGAATTCAAAATTTTCCTTCCTCATCCTCTCTCCTCTTGAGCCTCCAACTTTCTAGAGTTTAGGTGTGAGACATTAGAGGCACGAGACTTCTGGTGCTTGCTTTCTAAAGACCAAAAAAGAAGGAATATTAGTTTATTTGCTATAATAAACTAAAAATATGTTTTTCTTATAACTCTTTTGTTAATTTCGAAAATAGCAATGTACTTTAGGGTTCTTGATATTCAATAGTTGTTTGCAAATCATAGTGAAAACATAGATCCTTTATGGTGCATGTGAACTTATGGTTTATGTTTTTCAGTCAAAAATAGATTTTTGTAACATAGAAAACCCATCAGTAGTATCAGAGCCATTGTTCTCATTGATCTTGCACAAAGTTGAATAAATCAAAATTAGGGTTTATAGAAACTAAACCCTAAGGAGGTAATTTTCAAAAATCCATAGGGTTCTTGAAACCCTAGCTTCCACCCTATATTTTCAATATTTGCAAGTATTTTAGAAACCCTAGCCCCCTTTGCCTAATTTTCGAAAATTGAGGATCCTTTTTAGGTTTTGTCTTGTTTTCTTATTTGTTATTTTAAAAGCCTTAAAATTTGAACAATTAAAACCTGATGAACCCTAGCGTATTTTTCAAAAACTAGAAGCCTTAGGATTAGGATTAAATTGAATTATTTTATTAATTGTTTAATTATAAATAATTATTTAATTCACAATGCATTAATTAATTTAATAAAAAGAGAAAGATTAAATCAAAATTGGTTTATTTTTAAATTAAATTAACTTTTATTAATTTCGAAAATTTAAATCTAAACCTAGTATTTTAGAAAAGTTTCAAATACACCTTATACTATATATAATTAAAAGATTAATATATTATATGTATAAGACAAGTCAGTCAAATCGTTAGTACGCCTCATTCACGAAGCCATACTATAAGGGGAGTTTAAGGAAGTGGCCTATAAAATGACCGACATTAGGTATCCACTCTTACCCACCGCTCTTTTGTATGGTGGAGGGTCATTAGTCGATAGGACATAATCTCATTAATAAGTATAATGATTTAAAGTAACTAAACTATCTTTATAAAATCCTACTCTTAGTTACTTTAAGAAAAATGTGAAAAGTATGTTAATCCATAAAAAAACGCACATCACACTTTATATGTTGTTAGTGGAGCATGTGTGGTTAACCGACACACTAATAAGGGACTATAAAGAGATATGATGGGCATCTCGAAAATTATCATTGTTGATGGAGCGTGTGCGGTTAACCGGCACATCAATGTGATATGATAAATGACATCGAGGTTGTCAAGCGGGTTTGTATGGTTATTCACATCTCGTTTGTGATCCTCGACATCCTAGTCACAAAATTGAGAGCATAATCTGAGATTAAACATCTCATTGATAAGATTCAATGAATTTCAAAAGATCTATGAGTTTCATAAGATTGGAATTGGTAAAAGCCTTACCTACTTAAAATAGATTCGAATTTGATTACGAAATCCCTCTTCAAAGTTCCAATAGAAAATATGGATCCTAGCCATAATTTAAATTGATGGGTTAATAATTAAGGATTAAGATCAACTAGCTTGAATTCTCTTTTTCTCCAAAAAAATTTAAATATCTTATGATGATAGAAATGGTCTTCCTCATTGTTATGGAAATAGTTTTCCTCAATCTCACAGATATGGTCTTCCAATTTCAAGTCAAGGTGACATTATTTTTCCCTTCCTTAGGAAATGATGGAACTAGACATCATCTCTCTTCCACCACCTCCTCATGTGACTCTCCCAATGTTACGTTTTCCTCAAGTTGAAAGATATGAGACAACTCAATCCCTATTGGCATGTAGACATCAAGATGAAAATTATGTGCGTACGCATCTTCTGAAAATGAAATGGTACATTGACAAGTTGGATAGATTGGGTGTCGTTTTCTTGTGGGAGAAAGCCATTGATTTGTTTCTTCTTTCTCTTCCAAAGTTATATGATCAGATCATTGAGAACTTTTATATGAGGAATATTGACATGACCCTAATTGATCTGACCCAAATGTTGATTATTGCTAAAGCAGAAGTGCTTAAGAGCACTTCTAAAGCAGAGATGCTTATTGGGTCTAATTCTAAGGTTTCCATGGACATTGACAATGGTGGTCCAGAAAATATTTCTCTTTCCAACGGAAAGGAGTTGTCCAAGATCAAATCGTTTGATCATATGGTAAAAGGAAAAACTAGTTTTGGGATCGTTCCATGTGTTGACCCCAAAGAGTCCATTTTTTTCTACTACCAATTAAAGAGACATTGGAAACGGAGCTACCCAAAATACTTGAAAGATCTTAGAGATAGTAAAGTCAAGTCGTGTGACTCTACATCAGGTACATCCATTATCTGACTCCATTGTTATATAAGTTCCTATCATAGACTCTTAATACATGATGTGATGATCACATTTTGATTATATTAAAGGATATAAGAGAAAGAAGGAAGCTTGAGCAAGGTGAGCTAAATCTGATCATGAGAAACGAACTTTGGTCACATGGTTCGAAGATCGAAATTTGGAGCTACTAATAAGGAGTTGGGATAATTTAACAAATTGCTATTATTCTTAGGAGATGTCTAGAAACATAATTTTTCATTTTATGCATTGAAAGGACAAGTTCCAACTTTTTGTTTATTTTCAATAAAAGTGAAATTTTGGTTTATCTGGTTGCCTTATTTTATATTTCCTTGCAATGACATTTATGAAAGTGTTGGTTACGTTTCTAATATTAGCAATATTAATTGTGGATTTGATTCTTATGATATCGCTTGTGGTATTGTCATAATTGACCAAGTGAAAAGAAATCTCATAACCAACTGGACAAATACTTGGTATTGTACAAGTCGCATTGTATAGTATATAAGAATCTTGTTCATTGGAAAATTATAACTAATTCATTGATCACATATTTATATGATTCGGTTGAAGGACTAATGGATCTAGTACATGTTGATATTGACTATTCAGATCCACCACAAAGGACGATAACTCTATTCGTCATGATTTTATGATGTTTCAGTCAATATGGTTGTGTTTATAAGATCAAGCATAATTCTGATACTTTGAAAAGGTTCAAAGAGTAGCATAACGAATAAGAAGAATCTATTAGATAGAAAGATAAAAGATTCTCCAATCTGAGAAGAAAGGAGAATGTTGTAGTATCATGCTTTATGATCATCTTACTAATTGTGAAATTGTATCACCATTGACTCCTCCACGAACATCTTAGTGCAATTGTATGACTAAGACGAGGAATTAGATATTTTTGGAAATAATTCGATTAAGAGATGATTCATACTTCGTTCCAATCAAGTTTTAGAGCCATGCTCTAGTACTACAAATCGTATCTTGAAATTCCTTTCAAACTAAGAAGGTTGAAAACACCTCGAAATATGTGGAGTAAAAATGTTTTCTTACTAGCACGTTACTTGAGGTTGATAACCTATCGTGTTTGGTTGACACATTCTTATTTTTGTGCACTTCAAAGTGACTAAGCAATGCTTATGAGTTCTATGTTTTCATTTAACTACAAAAGCAAAAGCTCGTTGGTCAGTGAAAGTAAATTGATTAATATCGGTGAGTTGCTAACAACATAGAAGCAATGGTAGGTCCTTGTGCTGGCAGAGGGTATGAAATTTAGAATTGTGAAATTCAGTCCATGAAGGAAAGCTAAATTTGAATTGTTTTGTTCTAAACCTTGTCTTATGATTGTAGGTTCGAAATGATAGATTCACATGGATAGGAGCATATACACTATAAAATCTAGGTGGCAAAGGTTTCACTCTAATTCATGAGAATGATTGTGAGGAAATACTTTCTCTAGTAGATTTAAAGATCTGATAAAGATCAATATGGAATACTGTCATGAATTGGATAATTTAATTATTCTTTGCACGGTTTACTTCCTGAATAATTTGATTATTCGAAGCTCCACATTCACTCATACTTTAGGAAGTAAGTAGTGAATGAAGACTGTCGTGAATTGGATTATAGATTGTCTAAGGAGTTTAAACATAAAAATTGTGTTGCTACAACGTTCATGAGTACTTAGAAAATGGAGATTTGAGTATTGGATAAACTCACACACATAGAATTACTTCATGGATTCTATTATGAGTAATTCTGAGACGATAATATCTTCTATTCTTGAAACAGAGATATATGAGTTATAACTTACAATCTGGTTGTACATTGGTATTGTGAAAACGCATCAGTAACTTGATGTTATAAAACGTAATGTCGTGTACAATTTAGTGAGTAAAAGATACAAGCATATGAGTAAAAGTTTATTCGTTCATTTTTCCCTGACAGGAAAAGCGATATCTTTGGGCCCCTCAATAATTTGGTGTTGACTTATAGCGTTGGGCCCAACCAGGACTAAATTGATGTGTTCAATTAGAAGTCTTATGGCGTTATTGCAAATCAGGAAATCAAGAAATAAAAATTTGTACAATGAGATTGATTTTAATCCACGTCTCATATCCATACGATATCTTGAAGAACGAAAGATGTGACAACCGTCAACTTTGGTCAAACAAAGTCAACAAAAGTCAACCGAGTCAACTCAACTTGTAGTAGAATTTTAGGTGAATAGGGATATTCCCTAATGCGTTCCGTGTACGATTAACAAATTTTAATACAAAGTACCTCTGTTATTGGAAAATATTCGAATATAAACCCAAAATAAGGTTAGTATCGTAACAATTCGGTAATTCAATTTTATATTATTTTAGTATAAATAATATCTATAACTAAATATAGTGGAGTTCGTAAACCATACACTACGTGGAAAATGCATATCAAAGGTTACATACCAAATTTTTGGTGAGTTCGTCACCAAATGAGAAAAATTCTATACGCGGCTAAGCGCCCAACTTTTAAAGAATTTAGGAATCAACCTAATTTTCGTGTAACGTATTATTATTTTTGATAATAATGATTTTATTAACAATTTGAATTTTCATAATTCAAATTAAATATTTATACATCATTTATACCATATTTTCTTTATAAAAATACCACACTTTTTATAAGGAATATCATCTTTTTATATAAATTACCACACTTTTATAAAATTACTAGATTTTTATAAAAAAAAAAAAAAAAAAAAAGAGTTGACTTTATGACAAGATGTGTTCACCTTTTCCCAACACCATCTTTATTACACCACATGCAAACAAGCAATCATCACCTCACCCCACCCCACCCCACCCCCTCCCCTCCCTCCTTTTAATTCGGCCCAACCCCTCCTCACTCTCACTTCATCTTCTTCATTTCTCCATTTTTCTCTCAAGAACAAGTTCATACTCCATAGATTAATTTTCTCAAGTTGGTTCTTGGATTTTTGGTTAGCATTTTCTTGTTAATCTAATGATTTTACACACACTTATACTAGTTTTGTTACTTTTACACACCTTAACATGTGTTAAAATCCATAGGATAATACCATCTTCAAGTGTTCTTCAACCATCTTCAAGTGTTCTAAGCTTTAAGATCTTCATCTTCATCTCTTTATCCACTAAGAAATCCACTCAAGGTGAGTTCAGACCCCTTCATTTTCGAGCTTTTCCAAGTTTTAGGGGGGGGGGATACAAGTAAACAAATCCTATTTGGATTATCTAAAGGCTTTGCAAACTAAAAATACAAGTTATGTCACTAAAACATATCTAAGCTTAAAAATTCAGTTTTTTTACAGAAAAGTTGTGGTCTATTCACAGACTTATTTACCCTACTTAAACTCCATATATGTCAAAACTGTTCAATATGAAAATAGTTCAAGTCTATACCTTTTTAAGGACTACTCGCACGCATTCATACCATTTTTCTACAATTTATGGAGATTTTTACAAAACTATCTATCATTTCAGAACATTTTCGGACCAGTATGTAAAAATGAATGTTTTCACTCTAGTTAGAAACCACTTAAGGTCAGGGGAAAATACTATGGACAAAGTAGACTCATTTTTTAAGCTCTGACAGTTTACGGATCCAAATTTCGACTTACGATGATTTTCCTATAATTTTTCCTAAAACATGGACCGAAAAGTCAAAAACTAGAAATTGTCTTTATCATACTAAATGTTTTATACTTGTGTTTAGATATAAGTTTATATGTTATAATCTTTTAAAACATCTAGACATGATAACTTACATGTATTTATATATTTGATTATATAAATGGACTTAACAAAACCTTCATAATAAACTATAGTTGGTATAGTTTATGAGCTACAAATACTACTTTATCATTTTGCACGAACCATATAATTATTTAAAGGTATAATTATTTTTACACTATGTAACCACTATGGAAGGGTAATACTTTCATTTGCAAAAAGGGTTTTCATTACACTAGGCGTAAACCTGTTAATATAATTTTGTGAGACATAGCCTTCACCGTACCTACTTGAGTACATACTAAAGTTCCTGAATTATAAACAGAGTCTCGGTAAGAGAGCATGACACTTGTGTATAGATCTATACGGGACTGACAACCCCGCACCTAAGTTGTTAGCTACAGTTAGACCGGCAGGTCTAGGGTGACAAATGTCTAACATTCTGACGCCTGAAGAACGTCGTAGCAGGCCAATTAGTCGTTAGCACGATTATAATAACTTGCATGGAGTATTAACAATACATTTGGTTTACGGGGATAACATACATTCAATCAGTTTTATAAAATGATAAAACTACATAATTCTATTTTCCATTACAACATTACTTACATTTTTGGTCTTTGGGTTTAAGATTTATAGCTCATTTTTAAAGGAAATATTGGATTTTCTGAAAGCACACTCAATCATTTCCACAAGGAAAAGTTACAGATTTTTCTCATACAAAACTCTTATGAACTCACCAACTTAATTGTTGACACTTTTTCAAAACTACTTGTATTCTCAGGAAATCGTCAAGCAGATAACCACAAGATTTTGAGGATGGACGCTACGCTTTTGTCATAATGTAATTGGTATTGAAACAAACAATATTTGGATACAATGTAATTTTCCCAATTATAATTATGATGGTTGTGTTGCTTTGATCACTATTATTCAATTTGTTGTGATATTGTTCATGAAGTCATCCACCCTCAGACGTTTCCGCCATTCTGGTTTGGGGGTGTGACAGATTGGTATCAGAGCATTGTTTATAGTGAACTAAGTATATCAAACCACGTAAGATATACAACTATAAATACAATGGGGCTAAAATACTCTGACTAAAATGTATGACTTTAAAATATAACTTTGGTTATATAAAAGTATAAGTACCTACATAATAAGAACTGTGTCATAACAAGAACCATATAAAAGTATTAAGATAAGTTGAACAGTACGATTAAGCCTAGATAGTTATGTAATCATATCTGGGATAAATATAGCCTGATCAACTATATTTATGCAAGATGTGACTAACATGTGTTTAGGAATAATCATAGTGAACGACGAGTCTAAAACTTACCAGCATCCCACACAAAGAAACTCTAGAATCAAACATAAAGTTTAAAATACTATGAGAGTATTTTATGATACTATAGAACCATACACCTAGATTCTTTATGTGTCTTTTATACCTCTATTCTCGCACTGACGACATGGACGAGTTTCGCCATGAAGACCCCTACTACCATGCCACGGCAACCAACGGATGGATCGTGGAAGAGCCAGAAGAGGTTCATGAGGAGGATCCTGAAGAGTACCAAGACATGGATTACGAGGAGGAGGATTCTGAGGATGGATCAGACGAGGAGGCAGGCGCTTGGGATGTCGTTAACGAACCTTACCATATCAGGAGCAGGCATGACACCCTTTCACCTCCCTCCTTCCAGGATGCGCCCCCAAAATGGGAAACCCAGCTGCATGCATGGGCTAGAGAAGACGGTTGATGATCCACATTCGACATGCACCCGCTACACTATGCTCCGGGCCCTAGCAACCCCACAGATCGAGCACTACCCCTGATTGTACCACGAGTGGCCCACTTGGACACTCGGGTTCAGGCTCTCTATCACGGGGTAATGGAGATCGATGACGAAGTCCGGAACGCGATGATGCGAATTCGACACATCCACGGGGAACAAGAACACCATACGGATGCCATGCTGAACCTACAAGCAGAGAAGGAGAACATTAC
Organism: Lactuca virosa; assembly: GCF_052849685.1. Classification (NCBI taxonomy): domain Eukaryota; kingdom Viridiplantae; phylum Streptophyta; class Magnoliopsida; order Asterales; family Asteraceae; genus Lactuca; species Lactuca virosa. The sequence continues at coordinate 253,919,742 of NC_136427.1, read as the reverse complement.
GGGCCGCCTACACTCCTTAGAGGAGGAGATGGCCGCCATGAGACAACAAATCCTTACAGCTGAAGCTAGGGTAGTCACATCGGAACAGAGAGCGGAGGAGGTCACTCGTGAGATGTGTGAGATGGCAGGGCACCTTGGGTATCATTTTGGTATATGATAGACTAGTATAGCCTAGTGAGTTAGTGATTACACTACTCACATCTTGTGTTAGGCTTATTGTACTTCCTTACGTCTAGTAGTAGTGATACAAAATCTATGTATTCCTTCCAAGAAGTTTGAAACTCAAGTCAATGTAATATTCCTATCTTATTGAATATGTGAAGAATATGCATTGTGTATAAGATACTTTACTACTACTACCACTTACTAACCTAAGTACATCACTGACAATGTTGGAAAAGACATTGGGAATCACACAACAACAATAACACGACATACTTATGGCATACGGCTAGTAACAAATTTAGCTGCTTGCAAGTTGTTTCGAACCTTAATACTTGGAACATAGTCATTCCACCCAGGCGAAGCGCAAGACTCCATTCAGGACCAACCCCAATACGAACACCACCCCCAACACGAACTCGAATACCAACATCAATGGAAGCGACTACAATTGAAGAAATGATCGCACAAAGGGTAGCGACTATCGTAGCAGACTTTAATACTGAAAGGCAGGAAGGATCAGGACACAATAACCACAACTCTCACAGTGACAGCCAAGGAGTGAGATGCAAGACTTAGAACAAGAACTCTGGAATCTCACCAGGAAGAATTCCGAGATATGCGGCTTATATCGACCGTTTCAATGATATGGATGTCTTGTGCCTATAAATGGTTATTGCTGAGTACAAAAGGATAGAGAGATACATCTGGGGTCTTACCCCAAAAATCCAAGGGATGGTCATTTCTTCTCGACCAACCACCCTTGACAGCTCAAAGCGCATCGCTCATCAGTTGACGGACCGAGGTATCCTCCAGGCAAACCATGGTTCAGAAAGCCGACCCTCCCAAAGGAGAGGAAATACAAGAGGGAATTCTGGAATAAAAAGGAAAGAGAAACCCCCAACAAGGACCCAAAAGAAGCAGGGAACATTGACTGTCCTCGCCACTACCACCCTTGCAGCCATCAACCAACCAAAAAAATACGCCGGAAATCTCCTAAAAGGCGACAAGTGCCCTTATTATCACTTTGGCGCATGTAGGGTGATGTACTGCTTCAACTATGAACAAAGGGGGGGGGGGCACACTGCCAAATTTTATAAGACCCCAACCCAAGGTGACCATCAGACATCCAACTCAGGGGTGACCCATGCATGTTATGGATGTGGCAAAACTGGACATTACAAGAGGGATTGTCCTAAGGAAAAGTGTCCAGGTAGAGGTGTTCAAGGTAGAGTCTTAGCCATTGGAGCAAAGGTAGCAATGCAGGAGTCTACTGCTGTAACTGCAAGGGTCTCCGAATCATCTTGCGCATCAAGGCGCAGGAGCACTTACATAAAAAGTATTATGTATTTCGAGCACACATAGCGGACCAGAAGAAATAGGTGAAGGAAATCTTGGACATACCAAAATTCCATGATTTTCCTTATGTGATTCCAGAAGACCTCCCGGGGGTTACCACGTGCACGACAAGTCGAGTTCAGAATCGACTTAATCGCAGAAGCAGCCCCCGTAGGAAGGTCTGCGTACAAACTGGCCCCGACGAAAATGCAAGAATTGTCTAGCCAATTACACGAATTACTAAACGAGGGAATCATTAAACCAAGCATCTCACCTTGGGGAACACCAGTCTTATTCGTGAAGAAGAAAGATGGATCCTTTAGGATGTGTACTGACTATTGAGAATTGAATAAGCTGACCGGCAAGAACCGGTACCCACTTCCCAGGATCGACGATCTGTTCGACCAATTACAAGGATCTGATTACCTCTAAAAGATCGATTTGCGATCAGGGTACCATCAACTTAGAATTCAGGAAGAAGATGTCCTTATAACGGCTTTTAGAACCCAATATGTCCACTACAAGTTTGCAAGTTATGCCATTCGGATTAACCAATGCTCCAGCAATCTTCATAGGCCTCATGAATCGCATATGCGGACCGTACCTAGACAAATTCGGGATCGTATTCATTGATAATATACTGATGTCCTCATGAAGCGAGGAGGAACATAGGCAACACTTGCGATCAAAACTACAATTACTACGAAAAGAGAAACTTTACGCAAATTTCTCAAAGTGCTAGTTCTAGTTAAATAAGGTAGACTTCCTATGACATGTAGTCAGCAATGGAGGAAGTACTGTGGGGAATGGATAAGAACTTTGAGCTCAGAGATGATGTAATGCAGTATTTCATGAATCGAATTTGGACGCCAAAGTTCGGCGATCTTAGGTATTTGATCATGAACGAGTCACACAAGACAAAATACTCCATTCACCATGGGGCAGACAGGATGTACCAAGGCCTGAATTGGGTGTATTGGTGGCCAAACATAAAAGAAGATTTTGCCACTTATGTAGGTAAGTGCCTAACCTATGCTAAGGTCAAAGTAGAATACTAGAAGCTCTCCGGGCTGTTACAATAACCAGAAACACCTGAATGGAAGTGGAAGTGGATTTCCACGGACTTCATGACAAAGTTGCCCAAGACTACGAATGGACACGATACCATTTGGGTGATCGTAGACAAACTAACCAAATCCGCACACTTCCTACCAAACAAATCGACGAATAAGATGGAAAAGCTGATAAGAACGTATCTCAAGGAGATTGTGAGACTGCACAGTGTGCCACTGTCCATTATCTCGGATAGGGATAGTCGATTCGCCTCGCATTTTTGATAGTCGTTACAGAAGTCTTTGGGAACCCAACTCGACATGAGTACAGCTTACCACCCCTAAACGGACGGTCAGAGTGAGCGAAACATTCAAACATTGGAAGATATGCTTCGTGCATGTGTGATGGACTTTGGCAAAGCATGGGACGTTCACCTACCACTGATTAAGTTCTCTTATAAGAGTAACTACCACGCCGTCATCAAAGCCACCCCGTTTGAGGCACTATACGTACGTAAGTGCAAATCACCAGTATGTTGGGCTAAAGTTGGAGACTCTCAACTAGCTAAGGGGTCAAACGACCAATAGCACCCTCACCGGCCCTGAGATCATACCGGAGATGACAGAGAAGATCGTTCAGATCCATGAGCGACTAAAGGCATATCGAGATCGACAAAAGAGCTATGTGGATAAACGACGCAAACCCTTGGAATTCCAGGTTGATGACCGCGTTTTGTTGAAGATCTCACTTTGGAAGGGGATGACACGTTAAAAAAACGTTGGAAAATAAATCCAAGATACATAGGGCCATTCGATATCCTTTCCAGGATCGGCCCGATAGCATTCATACTTCGACTACCACAGGAACTCAGCAACGTGCATCCCACCGTTCATGTGTCCAACTTAAAGAAGTTCATATTTGATAAGACCTCGTCATTCCACTTGACGAGATCGAAGTAAACGAGAGTCTCCACTTCGTCGAGGAACCGGTGGAGATCATGGACAAGGAGGTCAAAGGAACGAAACAAAGCCGCATACCCGTAGTGAAAGTCCGTTGGAACGCCAAGCGAGGGCCTGAATTCACTTGGGAACGGGAGGACCAAACGAAAACAGAAATACACCCATCTTTTCCCTACATCGTGAGGACCTACTCAAAGTGCAAATTTCGGGACGAAATTCCTTCTAACGGGGGATGATGTGACAACCGTCAATTTTGGTCAAACAAAGTCAACAAAAGTCAATCAGGTCAACTCAACCTGTAGTATAATTTTAGGTGAATAGGGATATTCCTTAATGCGTCCCGTGTAAGATTAACAAATTTTAATACAAAGTACCTATCTTATTGGAAAATATTCGAATATAAACCTTAAATAAGGTTAGTATCATAACAATTCGGTAATTCAATTTTATATTATTTTAGTATAAATAATATTCATAACTAAATATAGTGGAGTTCGTAAACCATACACTACGTGGCAAATGCATATCAAAGGTTACATATACAAATTTTTGGTAAGTTCGTCATCAAATGCGACAAATTCTATACCCGGTTAAACGCCCAACTTTTAACGAAAATAATTTAGGAATCAACCTAATTTTCTTGTAACGTATTATTATTTCTGATAATAATGATTTTATTAACAAATTGAATTTATATATTAAATTAAATATTTATACATCATTTATACCATATTTTCTTTATAAAAATACCACACGTTTTATAAAGAATATCATCTTTTTATATAAACTACCACACTTTTATAAAATTACTAGATTTTTATATAAAAAAAAGAAGAGAGTTGACTTTATGACAAGATGTGTTCACCTTTTCCTAACACCATCTTTATTACACCACATGCAAACAAGCAACCATCACCTCACCACACCCCACCCCACCCCCTCCCCTCCCTCGTTTTAATTCGGCCCAACCCCTCCTCACTCTCACTTCATCTTCTTCATGTTGGGTTTTAGTTCAAAAATAGTTTCATAAACTTGAAAAATATGGCAACGGAAGACTTTAATTGTTGAAATAACATAAACATTTTATACCCACCAAGGATCTTCTTGAAAGTTATAGAAAGATTAAAACACCAACCAAAGAAGAGGTGAAGAAATAACAACCTTTGTAGTTCTTTGGGTCCTCTCGGGAGGCTTGGAAGTTGATGAAGAATGTGGCACCTTTGAGACACCAACAATGACTCAACTTGATGTAGATGCTAGTCTAAAACTCTTAAACCCTTAAGCTTTAAGTTCATAACCAATATAAACTTAAAGAGGGTTTGATGATGCAAGTGTTCTTCAAGTTTTCTAAACAAAACTAGAAAGAAAGGGAGAGGGAAGAGAGGATTCGAATTTTGCATCAATGAATGAATGAGAAAATAATCCAAGTGCAAGCTCTCTTATTTATATGCATAAAGTGAAGTTATTAACTATTAGTCCTTCGCACTTTATGCAAACTTGTCCCCATTGTCATAAGCATGTCTCCCATGCCTTTAAAGCATGATTAGACAAGTCATACACTTCTTCTTTTTATGCATATCTCGAAAATTGCATAAAGAAGAAGAAAGAAAGTCAAACTTTTATAAACTCTTTTGTAAAATATATACCTTGTCTTTTAGGAAAAAGACAAAAAGATTCAACTAGTCCAAACGTTTGTACATGACTTATAAATCATACTATATGATGTATATTAAGTTACTTGCTAATGGAATTTATTATTTCCATGAAATAAATAATTTGCAATTTAATTATAATAGTTTTATTGAATATTTATTAAATAAATTTCTAATAAATAATCAATTGTATCAAGTTGTTGTTAGTGTGACCCATTAGTATCATATGTTATTTAGTAATATCACTTTAATATGACTCTTGAGCATACTAGGCCTTTCAATCTCCCACTTTCGCAAGACTCGTATTAGACTGATATAGACAGTGGTGAACGTCTAGCAACATTTCACTGCCCCTAAGACCATACGACTGTTTGTGACATTCTATCAACGCCCAATTCCCAAAAAGCTCAAAGCTACAATTGGTGTATAAGGTAAGTTTATCAGTTATCCCTTTGCTACAGACATCATGTTGAACATGAGATTCAGATCGCGATCAATCTCATTAGTTGTTCAACTTTTTGTAAGGCGCCTTAGATGTCTAACTCTCAACAGATAAGAGGAACAAATCCCATCTTGACTACATAAGCCTCTTGCATAGTTCACACCATACCTGAAAATGGCTTTTATAACTGCCCGGTTAAGGAACAACATTTGACCATTACAAAGCATAGTAATCCCTACACTTAAGTCCCACTATGTATCTCATGTGTTAAGGATACAAAGATAGTACCTTTTAATCAAGTATCATTCATGATAGTGATCCATGAGGTGATGTTGATGCGGGTCAGTTCAATACTATTTCTCTAACAAGTACCTATGAAACTTGGTTACAACCACTTGCTTACTTTCATCTAGTGAGAGTCAACAAATCCAATTCATATTAGTCTTACTTTATAATTGCTCCCATAATTATAACCGACTATGAACTTTTAGAATAATAACATTATTGATCGATTAAACATGTTAATATAGAACACAACGAGTATTAATGTGATGACTATATCCCAATATATCATAACATTATCTAATAGTTGTTGTTATAATGTTCTAATATCCAAATACTAAATCCAAATCAAAAACCTATTTCTAGAATAATAAAGTCTTATAGCTGAAGTGTGACCATTCATACTTAGCTCAAAAGAATGACTTTATCAATGGATCTGACAAAATTTAATTTGTGTGAATTATGTGAATATTGTCATCTCTATACTTAACTTTACTCTAAGTATGGTCAAATATTTTGGAGAATATGATCGGTGTTCTTTCGTGACATAGAGTCTCTTAGCTTGATTAAGTGTACTCTTGAAGTCACAAATATTTCTATGTGATCCTCGAATGGCAGAAATCAACATAGTATTACAATGATCTCATTCATCCAATCATATTTGAACTTAACTTCTAAAGTAGTGTATTCTTATTTTGTATTAAATTGTGTCATTATGTTTTATGTGTACCTTATTCCAACAAAACTTACTCTTCATTCCATAATGAAGTCAAAAATCCATATATAATTCATAATTATTTATGTCTGTTTAGAAATTAACATCTTGCGTAGCTCCTTCCATAAAGATCCTTTCTAAACTGATTGTTTCATATGCATTCTCTTAGTTCTTCTAAAGTACTCTTAGAATGCTCTCATAGTCATCCAGTGACTTAACCATGTATTTAATTAGTATCCAATGACATGCTTACAACATGATCAAATACTATGTCTTATGCATAATATGGTGTAAATGATGAATTCATTTGCCAAGCAAATAGAATATAAATCATTTCATTTAGTTCAAACCTATGAACTATGTACTTTTGAGGCTAGCTCAAAATGGTGCCATATGACAATGCCAAGAATTCTCCAACAGAATCTTGTGTCTTGATCCCTTTCAAGATATTGCCAATATATGTATAAGGACATGAAACGTTGAACATTCATTTTATCTATCCCTTATAGATTTTACATTCCAAGAATGTATCTTCTCTTTCCTAATTCTTTCATTTTAGAAACACTTTCCGAGTCAATGTGAAAACGACCTTGCTTAGTTAGAATGTGATTTCAAATGATTAAGTATGTCTCACTCATAAAAGATTAGGAATTTCACTATGCTCCCACTAGTTCTTAGTAAACACACATGTTCTATTCATTTTGATATAAAAACATACCTTGTGGTTTTACATAAAATGATGATTATAACATTGAGATGTATGCTTTATATCCACAAGTGGATCTCAAGCTCTACACATTTTGTTAGGATAACTTGGATTAACAAAACCCCTAGGCTAATCTATATAGATATCTTCTAGTAGATGTCTATTAAGAAAAGCGGTCTTTCTTGAAATCTATTTACTATATCTTATATTAAGAATATGAATTTATAGCAAATAATATCCTTATTGATCTAATCATAGCTACTTGTGAAAAAGGTTTGATCACAGTCAATGTCATGAGTATGATGAGGACCATAGTCAATTACATGAGTATGAGAAAATCCTTTTACTATAAGTCTTGCTTTAAATGTGTATGCTTATCGATGTAATTTATTCTTTCTAGAAGAATCATTTTCTCCTTCTAACTTTTCTATAGGGATAAATTTTAATAAATTCCATTCTTGATTATCATACATGGATTGCATCTCATGTCCATGACTCTAAGTCATTTATTAGATTCGAGATCTGACATAGCATCTTGGTATTTGATGGATTTTCTGGAAACCATCAATAAAATATCATCAATGAGAGATTCCACATTTCTCAAGTCATAGATGAATTATACCATTAATACGAACAATTTGTGTTTGTGAATAGCTATTATTCAATTTTAACAATCCTTGTTAAAACTAGTGCCAACTATTACTACATAAGGTTATGGTTATTGAGCTTCTTCAAGTTCCATGTACCTCCCACTCGATTTGTCATTAGAAGCTTGCTTTCTACTAACTTAGCTTTCACAAGAATAAGAGGAATTATTCTTCGCGGGTTTGCATATAATAATCTAATTCACATTTAGAATATTATACAAATATGTATTTAGTAGATTTTGGGTTCAGAAGCTTTAGTCCAACATCGACTTCAAATCCATAAAACATTAAGTAAGATGAATATGGAGCCCTTCCATACTAAATCTTATAAAGTGTTTAATCTACTTATTAGTTGGTATTTGTATTCAAGATACAATTAATAGTGATTGAAGTATTATCCCAAAAATATTAAAGTAGGATATTTCCACCGATTAGAAAGTAAATCATACCAAGTAAGATTTAATTCATCCTTTATATAACATTAAGGCCTTAGATGGTTCTTAATGGTTTGAATCTCAACTTTTGAAACCTTCAACAAAGATTTCACAATTATGTTTTACCACGTAAAATATAATTAAAACTACTATAGTTGTTAATAAAGTTGATTTGGTATCTTATGCTTAATCTCAGACATTCATTAGAAAGAAAGTCATACACCAAGGTGTATAGTTCCTTAATTATTTTCTCTACACCTTAGTGAAATTATCATTAGGAATCCTTTTCATATAAATAAGTTTCACATATGTCAAATAAACTATATTATTTGCCTTCAAAGATCCCTTTCTTGAAGTTGGAATATGTGAATCACATTTATATAATAAGGATAACAATGTCAAAGATGAGTTTGACTTAAAACAAGTTTAAGTCAAAAGTTCTTGCATATAAAACTTAATTTTATTTATGAAATGTTGATATTTACTTCACAACTCTATTAAGAGATCTAGTCTCATAAATAGAAGTTAATCATTTCAGAATATGAATATTATCGTTATGAAAAACGATTAAGTAAATGATCAAACATTTGAATAAAATAACTGAGACATAAATTTAGACATGCTAAATTTAAATACACTTTGTTCCAAAACAAATATTGTTTTACATTACAAGTAATTTATGTTCTAAGCATAAATAATAAACTAAACTCCAAGAGTGTAGTTCCAACTTGATTGTGCGCAGCTTGCTTACTCTTCAATAAATATTTGCAAGGTATTTACAAATATTAGATTAACATTTAAGTACCAAGTACCTAAGTGTTATATGAAAAGTATGAGTTCTATCTAGTAGATACAAGAAGTACTAGTCTCTTCTAGACTTTCTTTCCAAATAATAGGAGTAAATCCTCTTCCAGTGTCCAGTTTCTTCACAAAAGAAACAAGACCCATCTATGTGGGATTTAGTAGATTTCTTGGGCTTAAAGGTGTTTAGTCCATAAAACATGGGCCTCTTAGATCACACTATGTGACTCTTTAGCCTTGAATTATTCCAATGTTTAAACTAGCTTTAAATAAAATATCATTGTATTTATTGGAATATTACTTGACCTGTTATATCATCAGATTATATTTTTAAATTATCCAAGACTTCCTATAAGTCATGAATAACTCTTCCTAGCTTGATGTTAGAAGCATCTTAAGCATCACGATGATGCCTTTACTAGGTATCATGTTCAGGCTCATTGCTCAAAGCAAATAGTTTAGGACCAGGACCTTTAAGTGTATACAATTTCATATCTCTCACAAGATTGTCTCTTAAGATATGAACCAATTCATTGCATTTGTATCAATTGAATGTTATTGTTTCATTTAGTCATTAAAGAAAATGACAATTCATGATAATGAGAATGAATTATTTAACTACAAAATTTCAACAAAATTCATTTAGTATTTTCAATATTTAATCTTTAATAATTAATACCCTTTTAGTTTCCAAAAAATATTAATTATCAAAGTCTAGGATCCAAGTTGCAAAACAAATAAATGTTTAGGTATCCTTTATCCCATCCATTTGAATTCAACCCGGTAGATATCGATTATCAATTATATCTTGCTATATAATTCCTAGATTTATGGGATCTCTAATAACAAATTTAATTAGACATTTTTGATCCCATCTATGCCTCAGAACTCTCTTGCTTAGGTATCATTTATCACAAAAGATTTCCGATCAAATAGTCCAATTTGAAAAACTTGTGTAATCGGCCTATAACTTGGTTATAGAAATCGTGAATACACCCCGGCCATCAAAAGATAACACTAATCAGTTAGGTATCCATTATCCCACTAGTGCATACAAGAGACGTGCGAGTGTTCTTCAAAAGGATTGCATAGATTTGAGGTTTGTAAAAAAGGTCTTTATATGTTTTATAATTCTAGTTTAAAAACATATGATATCAAGGTTATCACATGCATATAATAAACCATGGTATCAATTTTCAAAAGAAAATCACTTTTAAAGGTTCTATATAAAAAACAAGTTTTTTATATAATTTGACGCACTTCAATTTTAATAACCGGTATTAAGTTTGAATGCATTTGAACCTTTTATATCTTTAATAAAACTACATTTTATTTTATTACTTATATATTTGGAGTTTGTATAAGTTATAAAAATCACCACTTTAAAATTTATAATGGAGTTTTTCAAAATTTGCCGTTATTAACGATTTTATATAACCGGGTTTTATTTTAAATATAATAACTTGTTACATCTTATGTCCAATTTTGAAAAACAAAAACTTCAGGTGATGTTTATTTTGTCCAAAATTATTTTAACATGTGAAAAACTAATTTTATTAACCACACAAAATAATGCATAAAATAAACAACACAAACATGCATAAAAAGATATGCGCATAAACATAAACAACTAATGACAATTTTGTGAGCCAACACAAAAATGCCAAGTCCATTCCTAAAGGGACATTTAAGGGGACCAAAAAACTTATTGTAATGTTGTTGTAGAAGCTCCCACTTAAGTAAACACCCATTGCTTACAAAAGATTGGAAAAACTTCTTTAAAGGAAAAACTGCAGCTTTCATGACACTTTTCAGAAAGTGTCATCTTTCTGTTCAGCACCTTTTCACCACATGTGTAGCATTCATGACACCTTTCAGAAAGTGTCATGTTCTGCCCAGCACATGTTGAACTCGAAAATTTTCCTTTTGTCTTAAAAAACTGGTTCAAACTTCACTTCTTGTTACATCTTTGTACAAATAAATTAATTCTAAAAACTAATCTATTACTTTACAAAAATAACCAAGAAAAGCTAATCTATTTAATTATTACATATCATATGAATAAATAAATTATTACAACCATTTTATAACAAAAATAACCAACACAACAACATAACAACACATTGGTCCTTGGCTAGTTTATGCACATCATATATATATATATATATATATATATATATATATATATATATATATATATATATCAATATACACATCAAACAATCTTTGTTTTTCTAAGACAACTTTAACTGACAAAAGATGCATGAAACTTTTGTCACATAAATAACAAAAAAGTTGTCATAGAAATTATGTATGAACTTATTTTTATAGAAAAACAAGTTATCCATATTCTCCAAAAACTAAGATTTCCAAAAATCAAAAATCTAACCAAACTTGCAAGATGACTCTGATACCAATTGTTGAGTTTTAGTTCAAAAATAGTTTCATAAACTTGAAAAATATGGCAACGGAAGACTTTAATTGTTGAAATAACATAAACATTTTATACCCACCAAGGATCTTCTTGCAAGTTATAGAAAGATTAAAACACTAACCAAAGAATAGGTGAAAAAATAACAACCTTTGTAGTTCTTTGGGTCCTCTCGGGAGGCTTGGAAATTGATGAAGAATGTGGAACCTTTGAAACACCAACAATGACTCAACTTGATGTAGATGCTAGTCCAAAACTCTTAAACCTTAAGCTTTAAGTTCATAACCAATATGAACTTAAAGAGGGATTGATGATGCAAGTGTTCTTCAAGTTTTCTAAACAAAACTAGAGAGAAAGGGAGAGGGAAGAGAGGATTCAGATTTTGCATCAAGGAATGAATGAGAAAATAATCCAAGTGCAAGCTCTCTTATTTATATGCATAAAGTGAAGTTATTAACCATTAGTCCTTAGCACTTTAAGCAAACTTGTCCCCATTGTCATAAACATGTCTCCCATGCCTTTAAAGCATGATTAGACAAGTCATACACTTCTTCTTTTTATGCATATATCGAAACATACATATAAAAGAAGAAAGAAAGTCAAACTTTTACAAACTCTTTTATAAAATATAAACCTTGTGTTTTAGGAAAAGACAAAAAGATTCAACTAGTCCAAAAGTTTGTACATGACTTATAAATCATACCATATGATGTATATTAAGTTATTTGCTAATGGAATTTATTATTTTCATGAAATAAATAAATTCCAATTTAATTATATGAGTTTTATTGAATATTTATTAAAATCAATTTCTAATAAATAATCAATTGTATCAGGTTGTTGTTAGTGTGACCCATTAGTATCATATGTTATTTAGTAATATCACTTTAATATGATTCTTGAGCATAGTAGGCCTTTCACTTCATTTCTCCATTTTTCTCTCAAGAACAAGTTCATACTCCGTAGATTAATTTTCTCATGTTGGTTCTTGGATTTTTGGTAAGCATTTTCTTGTTAATCTAATGATTTTACACACATTCATACTATTTTTTGTTACTTTTGCACACATTAACATGTGTTAAAATCCATCGGATAATATCATATTCAAGTGTTCTTCAACCATCTTCAAGTGTTCTAAGCTTGAAGATCTTCATCTTCATCTTTTTATCCACTAAAAAATTCACTCAAGGTGAGTTCATAGCCCTTCATTTTCGAGCTTTTCCAAGTTTTAGGGGGGGGGGATACAAGTAAACAAATCATATTTGGATTATCTAAAGGCTTTGCAAACTAAAAATACAAGTTATGTCACTAAAACATATCTAAGCTTAAAAATTCAGTTTTTTTACAGAAAAGTTGTGGTCAATTCACAGACTGATTTACCCTGCTTAAACTCCATATATTTCAACACTGTTCAATATGAAAATAGTTCAGGTCTATACCTTTTTAAGGACTACTCGCACGCATTCATACCATTTTTCTACAATTTATGGAGATTTTTACAAAACTATCTATCATTTCAGAACATTTTCGGACCAGTCTGTAAAAATGAACGTTTTCACTCTGGTTACGAACCACCTAAGGTCAGGTAAAAATATAATGGACAAAGTAGACTCATTTTCTAAGCTCTGGGAGTTTACAGATCCAAATTTCGACGTATGATGATTTTCTATAATTTTTCTTAAAACATGGACTGAAAAGTCAAAAACTAGAAATTGTCTTTATCATACTAAATGTTTTATACTTGTGTTTAGATGTAAGTTGTGACATCCCCAATTTCACGGCAAGAAAAGACCGATTTTGTTTATGCTTTATTTTAAAAATCAGAGTATCCTTTTAAAGAAAACAGTTGCGGAATTTGTTCCCAAACAAGATATGATAAAACTTTATCAAAACATTTCTCAAAGAGAATGTACTTTTCATTAAATAATAAAATCTCGGGATGTCATGTTCCGATACAGACCAAAAGCATAAACAGTATAAAATAGACCTTACAACAATTATTTATAACTACTGATCTATAATCCAAAATCTCTCGTCAAGTCCACCAACTTATACTCTTGTGCCATTACCTGTAATGCAAAGAAAACTGAGTGGGTCAGGCTTGGGAGCCTGGTGAACATATAGGGTTTTCAACCCATAATAATACATTTATGATATTCAATCATCAAACAATCAACCCAAACACCCATCCCCATATCTCCTTTATTTCTTAAGGGTTTACCCTAAGAATCAACTATCCTTCATCCATTTATTCCTAAGGATTTATCTAAGGAATTGGCACGAAGTCTATTGCTGCCAAAGTTTATCTATCAGGTACTAAGTCCATAGTTACCAACATTTATCTCTCAGGTATTAAATCCATAGCTATCAGGCCCTAACTCCATAGTCACGAAGGTTCACTTAACAGTAGGCGCTAACTCCATAGTCACCAAGGTTTATACAATAGGTGCTAACTCCATAGTCACCAAGGTTTACTTAACAGTAGGCGTTAACTCCATAGTCACCAAGGTTTATACAATAGGCGCTAACTCCATAGTCACCACGGTTTACTTAACAGTAAGCGCTAACTCCATAGTCACCAAAGTTTATACAATAGGCGCTAACTCCATAGTCACCAAGGTTTACTTAACAGTAGGCGCTAACTCCATAGTCACCAAGGTTCACTTAACAGTAGGCGCTAACTCCATAGTCACCAAGGTTCACTTAACAGGCGCTAACTCCATAGTCGCCAGGGTTTATCTAATAGGCACGAAGTCACATCGTCGCCAAGGTTTATACAACAGGCACTAAGTCCATAGCTGTCAAGGTTTATCTTTATAGTACTAAATCCATAGCTACCGAGGTTTATCTTTCGTCTCATCCTCAAACTCATCGTTCATCACACACCAACTATTTCGTCTACCCATGTTCTACCCAACATATTTGTAGATATAAAATACGTATACAGTTTAACTCATTTAAAACCTATATAAAACATCCATTCCACACCCATCTCAAATAATCAACAATATATAAACACATAGCACGTATTTCATAGAAAATACTTAATATTTATGTGTTAGAAGAAAGTAACTACACACTCACTTGATCAGAAGATGATCGGACAACACTACGGCTTGTAGAAGTAGTATTTCTTCGGTGAAACTAGAAGATCTTCACACACCGGGCTTCTCACAGGCAGAGCTTCGGCTCGAAAACTCTTTTCTTCTCGGGATCTTCGGGCTTCGGGACTTGCTTCGGGTCTCGGGGTTGATACCGGGGCTTCGGTGGGTTAAAATAGGGCTTAGAGAGTGTATCGGGAGTGGGAGAGAAGAGATGGAGCAACCATAATCGGTTGGCCCTTGATTTCTATTTATAGGGCAAATTTCTCATTTTCCACGTCGTGGGCTTGAACGTCATTTCATGCGTCATCGTCCACTTGCTCTGTCAGGCTCCAGAAGGCGTCAGAAGCCATGCCACGTCGTGACCACTGTTTCCACGTCGTGGTCTCTGACAGTTTTGGGGTTTCGCGCCCCGAACTTCAGAAATTCATAACTTTCGCATACGAACTCCGTTTTCGACGTTCTTTATATCGACACGTAGGTAAAAACAAGATCTACCACTTTCATTTAGACTTCATTGGCTATTTTTGACTTTATGTTTATTATATTATTTTTATATTATTTTTAGTAGGCCGAGACAGGAAAACTCCGCTAGAAATTCATAACTCCTTCATCTGACGTCCGTTTTCGACTGTCTTTTCACCGTTGGACTACTATCGATGAGATCTTTGATTCTCGTTTAGATTGTTTCGGCTAAAAACCGCTCGATCTCAAATCGAGTATTTGGGCTGCATACAGGTAAGTCGAAACTTCGGAAAATCATAACTTCCTCATACGAAGTCAGATTTGGGCGTTCTTTTTACGCACGCTCTCGATTTAACGTATTCTACGACTTTCATTTAGATCACTAAGGCCAAATATCGCTCTAACGTAAATTCACTATTTACGTCGCGCTGTGTCGTGCCGGTTCTGTCGCGAAACTTCGACATGTCATAACTTCTTCGTTATAACTCGGATTTCGGCGTTCTTTATATGTATGGAATCCTTGTAACATATACTACAACTTAGTTAAGATTAATCCTTCTAGATAATCTTCCATCAAAAAGTCATTTTTGATACTTATCGTCTCTAAATTGACTAGCCCGGATCTACGGGCGTTACAATTATCTCCCCCTTAGGATGATTACGTCCCGGAATCATCAACGAAAATAGGACTTGTATAATGATTCCATACGTTATCTTTTCATCCTAGGTAATAATCGTAACTTCTATGTTTCTTCGAATGAATATCTAACTCTTGGACTTCTTGACCGCAGGCGATGCTCAATCTTGCACCTGCCCTTCGTACTATGTTGGACTTTCAATCGTAACCTACAAGTTACAAAATAAATCCTTTTTGAGGACTCCTTCTTCTTCTTCTTAGGATAAGTACTTTCCTTTATCTATTGTAACAGATCGATGGGTCATGTTCTAATGACCTCTCATCTTATGATGCAACGTTTAGACTCAGGTCTCTTAGAGTCAAATTCCAGAATGGAATATACCTTCCTTGATATTCTAATGTGCTATAATCACAGTTTAGCATGTAGCATTTCTAGCTACTAACTTCTTTAACAACGAGCGCATTACCAATGACCGCATTGATTTCAATCTTCTGACTTTAGTTAAATGCTACATCGAACTTGGTCCTCTGAACCATGTAACAAACTCATCGTAGTCGGACTCAATTTGATATTACCACTAGAGTCAGAATATCAATTACCTCATTAGTCATTACCGAAACAATGGTAACAACATACTTGAATAAAAACGGAATCAATCACTAGCTTCTTGGTAACCTTGTGACTTTCCCTGATCCAAGTGTGAGTCATGTGCTTCCAGTAGTATAGATCTCTACTACTATTCACACCTACTCATACTCGTCCCAAGTATTGTCTCGCAGTCCCCAAGTCCTAAAATCACCAAACAATTTAACACATACTAATGTGTCCAATTAATCAAAAAAAAATTCCTAGACTCTACTAGGACTTCTTCCAAGCGCATCTTCACTCATCAATTCTACTTCAACTTGGTTGGTGATGGAAATTCCAGATTATGGGACAACTTCAAGAATTACACCAATCGTTCCATCATCCTGCCAATCAAAGGTGTACTTCAGACGTACCATACTCCTCTAAACATTCCGTTATTTTATCAGACATAAACTAAAAGCAAGACACCACTCTTACGATATCTTCCGATAGGTGTCATTCACTATCATAAGCCTTTCATTTCCTCCATTTACTCAATTCTCTACGAGTCTTCACCATAACGTTTTGTACACCCAAGCAGATGTTCGGTGTACCGGGCGAGAATTTAAGATAATAAAGCTTTATTTACGATAGACGTATAAATCTCCTTATCACTTTGAAACGTTTACATGCTAGTTCTAATATTGTATCAAACGCTTAGAATCCTACACACATAAGGTCTCCAGATCCGGTCGGCAACAGACCATAGATCCGAACAAATAATAGCATATATGGCAAACATATAACATTTAGCACATAAAAGCATTTTAGGCATCATTCCTAAAATATACTAGTGCTCGTGTCTTAAAATATGGTAGACACTCATCTCACAATCATCGCTTAGCATTCTAAGTTTAAGTCTAGAAATCCTACAAATTCCTAGTTCGCTTAAACTAATGCTCTGATACCAACTGTGACATCCCCAATTTCACGGCAAGAAAAGACCGATTTTGTTTATGCTTTATTTTAAAAATCAGAGTATCCTTTTAAAGAAAACAGTTGCGGAATTTGTTCCCAAACAAGATATGATAAAACTTTATCAAAACATTTCTCAAAGGGAATGTACTTTTCATTAAATATTAAAATCTCGGGATGTCATGTTCCGATACAGACCAAAAGCATAAACAGTAAAAAATAGACCTTACAACAGTTATTTATAACTACTGATCTATAATCCAAAATCTCTCGTCAAGTCCACCAACTTATACTCTTGTACCATTACCTGTAATGCAAAGAAAACTGAGTGGGTCAGGCTTGGGAGCCTGGTGAGCATATAGGGTTTTCAACCCACAATAATACATCTATTATATTCAATCATCAAATAATCAACCCAAACACCCATCCCCATATCTCCTTTATTTCTTAAGGGTTTACCCTAAGAATCAACTATCCTTCATCCATTTATTCCTAAGGATTTATCTAAGGAATTGGCACGAAGTCTATTGCTGCCAAAGTTTATCTATCAGGTACTACGTCCATAGTTACCAACATTTATCTCTCAGGTACTAAATCCATAGCTATCAGGCGCTAACTCCATAGTCACCAAGGTTTATACAATAGGCGCTAACTCCATAGTCACCAAGGATTACTTAACAGTAGGCGCTAACTCCATAGTCACCAAGGTTTATACAATAGGTGCTAACTCCATAGTCACCAAGGTTTACTTAACAGTAGGCGCTAACTCCATAGTCACCAAGGTTTATACAATAGGCGCTAACTCCATAGTCACCAAGGTTTACTTAACAGTAGGCGCTAACTCCATAGTCACCAAGGTTCACTTAACAGTAGGCGCTAACTCCATAGTCACCAAGGTTCACTTAACAGGCGCTAACTCCATAGTCGCCAGGGTTTATCTAATAGGCACGAAGTCACATCGTCGCCAAGGTTTATACAACAGGCACTAAGTCCATAGCTGCCAAGGTTTATCTTTACAGTACTAAATCCATAGCTACCGAGGTTTATCTTTCGTCTCATCCTCAAACTCATCCTTCATCACACACCAACTATTTCGTCTACCCATGTTCTACCCAACATATTTGTAGATATAAAATACATATACAGTTTAACTCATTTAAAACCTATATAAAACATCCATTCCACACCCATCTCAAATAATCAACAATATATAAACACATAGCACGTATTTCATAGCAAATACTTAATATTTATGTGTTAGAAGAAAGTAACTACACACTCACTTGATCAGAAGATGATCGGACAGCACTACGGCTTGTAGAAGTAGTATTTCTTCGGTGAAACTAGAATATCTTCACACACCGGGCTTCTCGCAGGCAGAGCTTCGGCTCGGAAACTCTTTTCTTCTCGGGATCTTCGGGCTTCGGGACTTGCTTCGGGTCTAGGGGTTGATATCGGGGCTTCGGGGGGTTAAAATAGGGCTTAGAGAGTGTATCGGGAGTGGGAGAGAAGAGATGGAGCAACCATAATCGGCTGGCCCTTGATTTCTATTTATAGGGCAAATTTCTCATTTTCCACGTCGTGGGCTTGAACGTCATTTCATGCGTCATCGTCCACTTGCTCTGTCAGGCTCCAGAAGGCGTCAGAAGCCATGCCACGTCGTGACCACTGTTTCCACGTCGTGGTCTCTGACAGTTTTGGGGTTTCGCGCCCCGAACTTCAGAAATTCATAACTTTCGCATACAAACTCCGTTTTCGACGTTCTTTATATCGACGCGTAGGTAAAAGCAAGATCCACAACTTTAATTTAGACTTGATTGGCTAATTTTGACTTTATTTTTATTATATTATTTTTATATTATTTTTAGTAGGCCGAGACAGGAAAACTCCGCTAGAAATGCATAACTCCTTCATCTGACGTCCGTTTTCGATTGTCTTTTCACCGTTGGACTACTATCAATGAGATCTTAGATTCTCATTTAGATTGTTTCGGCTAAAAACCGCTCGATCTCAAATCGAGTATTCGGGCTGCATACTACTAAGTCGAAACTTCGGAAAATCATAACTTCCTCATACGAAGTCAAATTTGGGCGTTCTTTTTACGCACGCTCTCGGTTTAACGTATTCTACGACTTTCATTTAGATCGCTAAGGCCAAATATCGCTCTAACGTAAATTCACTATTTACGCCGCGCTGTGTCGTGCCGGTTCTGTCGCGAAACTTCGACATGTCATAACTTCTTCGTTATAACTCGGATTTCGGCGTTCTTGATATGCACGGAATCCTTGTAACATATACTACAACTTAGTTAAGATTAATCCTTCTAGATAATATTCCATAAAAAAATCATTTTTGATGCTTATCGTCTCTAAATTGACTAGCCCGGATCTATGGGCGTTACATAAGTTTATATGTTATAATCTTTTAAAACATCTATACATGTAACTTACATGTATTTGTATATTTGATTATATAAATGGACTTAACAAAACATTCATAATAAACTATAATTGGTATAGTTTATGGGCCACAAATACTACTTTATCATTTTGCACGAACCATATAATCATTTAAAGGTATAATTATTTTTACACTATGTAACCACTATGGAAGGGTAATACCTTCATTTGCAAAAGGGGTTTTCGTTACACTAGACATAAACATGTTAATACAATTTTGTGAGACATAGCCTTCACCGTACCTACTTGAGTACCTACTAAAGTTCCTGAATTATAAACATAGTCTCGGTAAGAGAGAATGACACTTGTGTATAGATCTATACGGGACTGACAACCTCACACCTAAGTTGTTAGCTACAGTTAGACCGGCAGGTCTATGGTGACAAATATCTAACATTCTGACGCCTGAAGAACGTCGTAGCAGGCCAACTAGTCGTTAGCACGATTATAATAACTCACATGGGGTATTAACAATACATTTAGTTTACAAGGCTAACATACATTCAATCCGTTTTATATAATGAAAAAACTACATAATACTATTTTCCAGTACAACATTACTTACATTTTTGGTCTTTGGGTTTAAGACTTACAACTCATTTTTAAAGAAAACATTGGATTTTCTGAAAGCACACTCTATCATTTCTACAAGGAAAAGATACCGATTTTTCTCATACAAAACTCTTATGAACTCACCAACTTAATTGTTGACACTTTTTCAAAACTACTTGTATTCTCAGGAAATCGTTAAGCAGGTAACCACAAGATTTTGAGGATGGGACGCTACGGCGTCGCACTATTTACTTTTGTCATAATGTAATTGGTATTGAAACAAACAATATTTGGATACAATGTAATTTTCCCAATTATAATTATGATGGTTGTGTTGCTTTGATCACTATTATTCAATTTGTTGTGATACTGGTCATGAAGTCATCCACCCTCATACGTTTCCGCCATTCTAGTTTGGGGGTGTGACAAAGGAATATTTGATCACTTATCTAATGACAAATATCTGATCGAATCAGAGTTCGGTAGTTGCTTTGGAAAGCACCATTTGCTGTTTAATTTAGAAGTTATACCTGTAATTTAATTTTAGACTTATACAAGTCTGAGACTGTTGGATTGGGTGTCTAAGCAAATAACTAAATTAGTATAATCTTGAATTATTAGCAAAGTCCTTTTGGGTTTATCTAAAACCTAGTAATTGACTGGAATGCTTTTTGGAGAGTGATTGATTTATTAATTTATTATATGGTTAATAAATTGATTAGAAATCAAAATAAATGATTTATTAATATATTATGAGAATAATATATTAATTAGAAATAATATTGTTTAATTAAAAATGAATCATAAATTAATTGGAATTAATTTTAGGATTAATTAAAGGTGGAAGGACTAAAGGTGACAAGGTTCAAAAATTGAACATTTACGAATTCTAGAACCTCCCACAAGGGGGACGGTTCTAGAGGAGTTCTACAAGTTCTCTAGAGTTTTTCTTGGGCTCTAAGGAAACTTGGATGCCTTAGGGGGAAAGTGTTGGAACCTGAAAGTGAACCTCTAGCAATCCTAAGTCTGAATTCTGAAGTACATGTGTTCCAAAACAAATGGTCCTGAGTCAAATGTGAAGAGTGGTCTGGAATCTGTCCGGACCAGAAGAGAAGAAGATGAGAAGCTGAAGGCATTCCGGAATGATTCTCATGTCCGGAATGGATGTTGATCCGGAGTCACGATATTTTGTCTTTATGCATTTATTAAGTTTGTCTTTGTATTGATGTGACGTTTCATAGGACTTAATCTTTTGTAATATTAGACAATCAGAATGTCAGAAACATTTCTATTGTCCAGTCCTATGTAAGTTCTCTAGTTCATTCGCTGTAACCCTCACTCCTATTTATAGGAGCTTTCAATGCAAAGTCAAACAGGGGATTATTCACTCAACTTTTGGCATTTACTAAGTTATTTCAAACTTCTTTCAAACATTCTTGTTGTTCTTCATTTATTAGCTTTACCTTGATCATTTATTCTCATTCTTCATTTATGACTTGATCACTTGTTGAATATATTAACTTAGACTTGACTGGTCTTTCCAGGCTTGAGTAGAACATTGATTAGCAAGCAGACATTGATATTAAGCATTCACTCAAGGTTTGAGTTCTCAAACCTTGTCCCTGTGCATCAGATCTATTTTGTTCTCTCAATTGGTATAAGAGCTTGAGTGGTTGTCCTTTGAATCCATAAGATTAGATTATAGTTGGTTTGAAATTACCTTGGTATTTCAACCATTTCTGTGATAAGGATAAAAGTTCTTCTATATACCACTTTAGCTTGAAGATATCTTAACTTCAATGGCTGCTTCTAATCCTCAGCAAATGATTTCAATGCAAATCGCAAATAGTGTGGGTGGCCCTACACGTGCCCCATTACTAGTTGTAGAAGAATATGATCACTGGAAAGTTATAATGGAAAGATTTTTACTGGCCAAAGATAAAGGTGAAGAAATCTGGAGATCCGTCAAAGAAGGTCCTCATGTTCCTGTGAGAATCATTGTGAGAGATGTTGCTGCTCAGCTTATGGGTCAAGATGATACTCGTCCAGCTCCTCTAACTGCAGATGATATTGAGAAGCTGCATGCTGATCAAGTTGCCTTCTCAGAAATGGTGTTTGGTGTTCCTCCCTCACTCTTCGAGCACATCAATTTGCACAAATCAGCCAAAGAGATTTAGGACACTCTTTAGGACCTGATTGAAGGTTTGGAAAATATGAAAGACAAGCGCATCACCTCAGTTGTCAATGACTTCAATACCTTCACTACCACTACTGGTGAATCAGTGACCTCAGCCTCCAACCATTACAGAATCGTGGTCAACAACATGACCGCTCATGGGATTGTCCGAACTCCTTTGGAGTACAATTTCAAATTCATAAACAGTCTCGAAAAAGGATAGGGAAATGTGAAATCCTGTCTCCAAATCAATGATTCCTTAAAAAAGTTAAAGCTCTATCAACTTTTTGATGAACTTCAAGGACACGAGTCTAATGTTGCTCAAACCATAAGGGAACTCTCCGGAGGTCCTCTTGCCCTTGTCAGTTCTTTCGAACCAACCATTCCGAACTTGTCTACTTCGGATCCTTTTAAACCCATTGTTCCATCTGTTTAATCATCCGCTCCCATCTTACCTGCACAAATCTATTATGTTGATGATTCCGAAGCCATGGACTCTGAACTTCATTTCCAACAGGAGTTTGCTCTACTCTCAATGAAATAAAAACTTCCTTTCAATCCCTCTTACAAACCATACCAAAACCGATTTCATGCTCCTCACCATAACAATCCTCAACCATACTCAGCTCCGGAACCTAAACCAACTTCGGAAAATCCTTCCGCATACAAACTGAACATCACTAAACCAAACTCTACTCCGGAACCTTCTAAGGGTTCCAAATCGGACAAACCAAAAATTGTGTGTCATAAGTGTGGACATGCAAACCATTTTGCTAAAGATTGCCTGGCTGATGCTCCGTAGGAACCAAAAATCAAGGATTCTGCTTACTACGTCCGAAAAGCCCAAGAAATGGCTGAAAGCGAAAAATCCTTTGTAACAACGATTTCAAGAGATGTTGAAGGATATTGGTCATCCGGGGATGATGATGACATGGTAACTGGAAGGAATATGTGTTTGATGGCAAGACAAACTGTTAAATGTGATGAAGGGTATTGGTCATCTGGGTCAGAAGATAAAGATGATGTTGCTGAACCTCATTATTGCTACATGGCAACCAACGATCCACCTGGTCGAAGCATCGTTCAGCAGGTAAAATCTATGATCACTGATAATAATTTTGATTTGTCTCTCTGTGAACCTTATCTAACCCAGATTCAAACAGATATGAGCACCATCTATAAAGCCTATGAGTCTGTCATAGATGCGAGTGAGAAGAAGGAGTGTGAGTTAAATCGTCTTAGGTTACGTTTCGAGGATAAAAAATTGAAAATCGAGTCTTTAGAGCCTGAACTTGTAATGTCAAACAATGAATGTATCATTTTAAAAGACAAATGTGAAATCACCTATTCTGAACGAAATGTTTTGATTTCTGATAACAAATGTCTCAATGCTAAGATAGATGCGTTGTATAATTCCTTAGATATGCCTGAAGCGGACATTCATATGACTCATAATTTTCATCATCCATGAGCACCTGGTCTCGGAAGCGAGTTTCCAAAACCAATTGCTAGTCCCTTGAAGGAACTGCAAAATTTGACATTCATGGGAGAGGTTCCGAACATAAAACATTCGGACACCCCTGTTTCTCCCTTGTCACCACTTCCTGAGACCACAGACCATTTTGAGTCCCTAATTCCTGAGTTCAAACCAATTGTTGTCAAGTGTCCTGATTTCACGTCACTTCCGCCTCTGATAAACCTGGACCTGAATCGGACCACGAAATTTCATCACAGCCTTTCAAATTGCGTAGATTATGTTCCTAGGAGTAATCATACGAACAACTGTGTGGTTGAAGAAATCATTCTGGTGACAACTGAAACTGTTACCTCTGAGTTTGTATGGGCATCCTTAGATGATAAAGTTGAAATCTCAAGCTGTGTCTCCTCTGATTCTTGTGAATCGGACTCTTTAGTAACTTCAAAAACAAGTTTGGTTCCCATTAATCCCAAGTTTATCAATCCGTCTGCAGGGCAAACTTCAAAATCCTCACCTCACCCCAATAGAAAACCAATGTTAAATAGGAAGGATATAGTAGATCCCAAAGTGGAGGCTCGAAATGCACATAAAAAGGAAGTTAAGACCAGACAAAATTTCAGGTTCCTTGAGAACTCCAAAAAGAGTGTATCTCAGAATCCTCGTTTATCAACCAACAGTCAAAACTTCTTCACGCCCACTAAGATCCTCAGAAGACCTTCTGAATCTCTCGGTCATGTAGAACCCAAGAAAGTAGTCAGATCTACTCTAACTAAATCTCATGTAAATGCCGTGACCGTCCAAAACACTTCTCCTCGGACTGTTTCATCTGTTTTTATTGCAAAAACTGATGGAACAATTTTTAAACCCAATCTTTCAAAAACCAATGTGTCATCAAGAAAATCCACAAATGCAAAGAAAACAAAATTTTCAAAATCTTCAAAGAAAAATCTTGTGTGGAAAATCAAATCTCTTACTGATGAAACAACAATTCTAGAGGTTACAACTGCTTCCAACACTCCGAAAGTCAAAGGTTCAAAGAAGACTGTTCGGAACCCCCAAGTCACTGAATATGACTATTGGATAGATGAAAAGACATTAGCCTTCTGTCTGTTTCCAAAGAATTCAAAGAATACCACCCAGAAACACAAAGTTGTTCCAAAGTCACAATCAAAGTCCAAAGCCCATGCCTACGTCCCAAGATCTAATTTGGAGCCTAAAAACTCCATTACTCACTAATTTTATAGGCACTTTGTGCTTCGGAGCAAGAAACTATTGGATTAATGTCTAAGTCCATAACTATAATTGGTAAGACTTGACCCGACCCGGCATGGTCCATTTGGGTTGCATAGCATCATGCATTTGGATAGACTATAATGAGAGAAATAACACTTAAGGTTGGTTAATATATTATAAGTTCTAATATATTAATAAGGTTATTTAATTAGTATTGATCAAGAATTAATTTGGAATTAATTAAGTGATCAAAAGGAGACTAATTAAATATATGGGTTGATTGTGTAAATCATTCATTCTTATATATGTGGGCTTGTGATCCAAGATTCCTTATGTTGGACTAAGTCCATGGGGTGACCCATGGATACTCCATGGAGGTTAAAATCCATGGAGCATAAGGAATGGGTAAAGTTATGAGTTACATGGTGTAACCCTAATAGCCACCATATAAAAGAATCCCATGGCTCAAGAAATCGTGCACTAATGTGTGAGTGTGAGGGCTAGACGATTTCAAGGAGTGTTCAAGTTTCTCTCAAGTTATTCCAAGTGTATTTGGTGTTGTGTGAACCATTTGAGGTGTCACACTTGGGGCACTAGGCACTTAAGCTTCATGAAGACATTCTACATCAAAGAGGTATGTATTCTATCTTGTTATATTTATTATTTTGTATGCTAGATTAGGATAATACCTTGGATGTTCATAATTGTATGTATAATAGAGAAAACATAGATCCAAGGTATTTAGGGTTGCATGTACACTTAGGAGTGTTAGAATGCTCATAACCCAACATTGGTATCAGAGCCTAGGCTTGTTTTCTTGTTATACTTGCAAAAGTAGCTGAAAAATCGAGTTGGATGCATATATTCGATTGTTTTGGCTGGAATTGGACTAGGAACATTACCCTAAGATGTTTTTGGACTTATAAACTTGTTTTTGATGTGGTAATGTTGATGCTAATCCAATTTCTAAGATAATTGTCATAATTTCAAGATTTGTATTAGTTTGTATGTTCATGCTAATTTCTTGAAGATTGATGATTTGAATTATCTTGTTCTTATGAGGTTCTTAGATTAATAGAAAAGTTGTGTGAAATAGTTGTTTTCAATCCATTTTAATCTAAGAGTTGATTCCAAAGTGTGTTTTTGTAACTTGTCCTCAAGTTATATGAAAAGTCACATTTAAGAATCATAAAACTCATAAAAGTTGGCAAAGGTTACAAAATGAAGAGTCTAGTTCTAATTAAATGGTTTTATGACTCCATAACTTGTCCTCAAGTTATGGAGGTTCAAGAGTCTCTTCATTAAATTAAAAAAAAAGTGTAACCTTAATTAGTTCCATAAGTTACAATAAAAAAAAAGTTATTTTTTTTTATTAATTAGTTTAAAGTCTTCCATAACTTGTCCTCAAGTTATGGTACTTGAGGAGTTTTTTTTTTTTTTTTTTTAATTAAAACTACTTTAAACTCATAAGTTATGGAATTAATTAGTTTTGAATAGTTTCAAAACTTGCCCTCAAGTTTTGGAATTTGAAAAGTTTTCACTTATGAATACTTTAATTCCAAGTTAGCCCTTAGAATTTTAAAAGTTAAAATTCAACCCTTATACTTTATAATATTATAAGTTAATAATATTTATATATATGTATACTTTAAGGGTACCAAGTATATTTGCATGGTTATTTACACCTTGTTTTGTGATCCTCGGCATCCCAGTCACAAAACCTGAAGGGCACACTCGAGATTGAAACATGCCTTTGAACAGTTCAATGAATCTCAAAGATCTAGGACTTTCAAATCCAATTAAAACCTAATAAATTATTTCATTTTTCATGGTGGAAATTGGTGAATCGTCATTCACCTACCTTCAAATATTTTATAGCTTGGATTACAGCATCCCTCTTCTAAGTTATAAAATAGTTTGTTGGGTCCTAGTCTTAATATTTCATATT
Organism: Lactuca virosa; assembly: GCF_052849685.1. Classification (NCBI taxonomy): domain Eukaryota; kingdom Viridiplantae; phylum Streptophyta; class Magnoliopsida; order Asterales; family Asteraceae; genus Lactuca; species Lactuca virosa. Next base: position 253,892,529 of record NC_136427.1, on the reverse strand, counting down.
GGGTGTCATATTAAGGACTTTAAATCAACTATCTTGAATATCTCCCAAAAAGATGTTTGGTCTAGAAATTTATGATCTTCCCAAATCTCTTGAAACAAGCTTTCCTAAATGAAGATGATGTCCCATGGATATCATACTTCTTTCACCTCCTCCAATTATTCTCCCTAACCCACAAGTTCCTAAAAAGTTTAAGCTCACTCAAGCCCTATTGGCAAGGGAAGGTCTAGGTGTGATCACATCTTGGAGATGTAGTCACATATTGACAAGCCGGGAGAGTTGGGTGTCAAAGTCTTGAGAAAGTTGGTGGCTCAACTACTTTCTAAGTCACATAGTGAGTTCTTTTGGGAATCCTATGAAACAGACTAAGACAAGACCCTTAATGATCTTATCTATTTGCTAAGATCAACTTCCTAAAACGCTATGGACATTGACAATGATGACATTGGATATCCAGTAAAGCTCTCTCTTCCCAATGGAAACGGATCGGCCATAGTCAACTCGGTTGACCCAATGGTAAAGAGAGAGGCGAAGTCTGAGATAGTCCCATTATCAAGGGTCCATAGGTAACTATTGCCAAAGGAAGGGGCATTGGTTACGAAGCTGCCAAATTTACCTAAGGATGTTAAAGTCAATAAGTTTGGCTCTACTTCAGGTAAAGTCCATTGTCTAACTCTATTAAGTACATGCTGATTCTGATCGCGAAAATGGATTTCAATCGCATGGTTCGGTGATCAGAATTTTGGGCTATTACTTAAGAGTTATGATATTTATATTGCTTAGGAATAGATAACAACAAGGTTTTCATATGGATTGTAAGGATAAGTTTTTCCGCAAAGTTTTAAAATAAAAGAAAAAGGTTTTGATTTTATTTATTTTAAGTATCCTTGCAATGGCATTTGTGAAAAGTTGTTGCTTATAAGATTCCATTGATAGCAATATTGGAAAAATGAATTTGATTCTTTCGGTTGTGGTAGGTTCTAATATTACCAAATAAGGAAAGATTCTCATCACCCAAGGTTCAATTGGACCGAAACTTGGAATCATGCAAGTTGTATAGTATGATGAATGAGAACTTTCAGCTTGGAAAATTAAGACTAATTCCTTATGTGAATAAGGAAAGGATTAAGGGATCGAGTACACATTCTTGTGCACTGGTCAAGTCCACCACAAAAGATCAAGAAGACTATTCGTCATGATTTACTTAAGTTCAGTAAATATGGTTATACTTATAAGTTTAAGTATAAGTCTGTAGCATTGGAGAAGTTTCAATGTGAGACAGAACGAATAAGAAGAATCAAAGTATGGCAGAAAGATAAAAGTTTCTCAAATCTGAAAAGATGGGAGAGTACTTTAGTATCATGTTTATGATCATCTTAATGATTAAGATACCATATCACAATTGGTCCTCTAAAGTCATCTTAGTGCATTCTTATGACTAAGAAGAGGAGTCATGAATTGTTGAAATGGTTAAATCAAAAAGATGAGTCATACTTCGTTCCAAAAAAATTCTTAGAGTCATACTCCAAGATTGTAACTTGAGTGACATATCTTAAAGAGGGTTTGCTAACACTAGTCAAATGTAAGAGTAAAAGGTTATCTACTCTTGTACATTTGAAATTGGTAAGTTGTGATGTTTTGGATAAAACAGAGACCAACTTAGGCCAATTGTGTAAAGTGTTAGTCTTGATAAAGAATCCGCACTATCTCTTGAATATTTGACAAGGGAGTCTTATATGTCAAGAGGATAGTGGGAGTCTTAAAGCTCTTGAAAGTTTCAAGACTTAATCAAGAATAAAACCTAAAGTCCTTCACTAGCACACGACTTGAGGTTTATAACCTATCGTGTTGAAATTTTTGTGCCTATTCAAGTTGGCTTTGCATAGGAGTTCTGAGAGTTCTCAATTGGTTGCACAACTACTTGGAAGCAATGGCAGGCACCTGAGCTGCCAAATGGCAAGAATTTAAGATTGCACAAGTTTAATCAATATGAGTTTGGATTTGTCACTAACCTTGTCTTGTGATTATGGTTTTGACAAATTCACATGGATAAGAACACATACACTATTAAATCTAAGTGTCATAAGGTTTCTCTCCGATTCATGAAAATGATGGTGAGGAAACACTTTCACTAAGTAGATTTTAGCTAGATAGCAATTGTGATATTTGCATTCTCAAAGTCGTTAGTGGAGCGTGTGTGGTTTACCGGCACACTAACATGGCCTTGTGAGAAGTGGAAAAGGTCTAAACAATTGAGACTATGATTACGGCATCCCTTTTCATAGTTCTAAAATTGTTTAGACACACATGTGAGCTATCTAATAGAGGTGTATGATTTTGATAAAGTTTTATCAAAACAATCTAGTATCAGAAATCTGAACTTTGGTAAGAAAGTCAGTTGATTTCTGAGTACATGTCAAAGCTAGTTGGAGCATAAGTGTTATGCTAATAATCATCATGTTAGTGGGAGCATGATAATTATGACAAAGGTTGCAAGTTAGCAATGTTAATTATAGAAAACAAAAGTTTCAATTCATGAGGTTGCAGGGGTTGAAAAAGTTGTTTTGCTATAATTAAGGGAGAGGAAATTATACTTCATTTCAATTCTAAAAGCTTAGATTGAGATTTTAATCGTATTTAATCAAGGATATATATATATATATGAATTTCATGTTGGAATGGCTCAACATAAGGAAATTCTATATATGGGTCCATTATTTGCGTTCTAAAATTCGATTATGATTACGGCATCCCTTTTCATAATCTGAATTTTGAGAACTTGGCAAATTGAAATGGAAATATTATAGCAAAAGACTGGTTTAGTCTTTATTTGCGTTCTAAAATTCGATTATGATTACGGCATCCCTTTTCATAATCTGAATTTTGAGAACTTGGCAAATTGAAATGGAAATATTATAGCAAAAGACTGGTTTAGTCTTTATGTGAGACATCATGAATCGTGTCCCATATGCTTCGGATATAGGATCGATTACATGTGCTATATTCATCCTTTCTAAAATTTTCCAAATGCCTGGGGCATTATGAAGGGAAAAGGTCTAGAATTGGATATGACTAAAATGATTAAGCAATTGTCGAGGACAATCTAAGGTTTACCAAAGATTGGTTGCTCAAGGACAGTTGGAAGTATAATGTTAATTCTGGAAGGACCATATTGACATAATCTGTAAGGAGGCAACTCTTGTTCAGAAGTGATAGTCAAAATGGAATATGGAAATGTTTCAAAGTTAGAAATTATTCAATCTGTGTAAGATTAGGAAACTTAATGAAAGAAGGATGTTTCCAAGGAGCTGATCTCCTTTGGAATGCTCTGTAATGATTGTTGTCAAGTCTTTCTGACTTTGTGCATAATCATTAAGAGGATCAATGCATATAAGTTTAGAATCTAACAGATTTTAGTAAATGGCATGAATTTGGAATTCTTGCATTTGCAGTAAGGATTTGGGACTGTGAAAAGAGGATCATTGGAGTGATGTTCAATTGATCTATTTTACAAAGTAAAGATCATAGACAAACATAGTATGCATACTTGGTGTATGGCATGACTAGTGTTTAGAAAACATAGTGTACATGCTAGGAGCATGGGACAACTATTGTTTTAAATTCAAGTATAAAGTTGATAAAACCGAAACAATGAATAATAAGTAATCAGTATGGTGATAAATAAAAGTGTTTATTTATATTCATAGGGTTTGATACCATATTTGATTCATTTATTCTTGTGTTTCACTTTGCATGTTTTGACTTCCAGAATAACTAAGTCGCTCTTCCTGAATGATTAAGTTATTCAAACCATCCACAGTCGGTCATATGTTAGAAGTAGATATGAATCAAGACTGTCATGGGTTGGTTTGTAGAGGTCCAAGTTGGTGGACAAAGTGGTGCTACAACACTCATGAGTGCTCATAAGTTCTGAGTATTGGATTCAACCCGCGCTCATTTGAATCACTTCATAGATTTTATCACGAATGATCATGAGACGATAATATCTTATATTCTTCAAACCTAGAGATATGAGTTGTTACTATGAGTTGGTTATACATTGATTGCACGAAAACGCATTGGTAACTCGATGTTATAAAACGTGCCTTTGTGTATGGTTCAACAAGTAGTAGAACAAGCCATATGAGTCGAAATTTATCCATTCCTTTTACCTTCGGGATAAAAGCGATATCTGTGGGCCCCTCGATGATTTAAAGATGATACATGTGAGTGCTTGGCCAAGCCAGGACTGATTTGATTTGTTCAATCAGTCAGTCGTCATGAATCGGAAATCGGGAAACAACAAATGGACAGAGAGAATGATTGATAATCCATGTCTCAGTCCATATGATATCTAGAATGGAGGAATATATGATCCCTTATCTAATGGACAAGTCATTGACAAAGGTCAGAGTTCATCGACAAGGTCAGAGTTCGACAGAAGCTTTTGAGAGCTACGATTGCTGATCGGTTCCTGAAGTCATACGCAATAATAGTTTTAGACTTATACAAGTGGGAGACTGTTGGATTAATGTCTAAGTCCATAACTATAATTGGTAAGACTTGACCCGACCCGGCATGGTCCATTTGGGTTGCATGGCATCATGCATTTGGATAGACTATAATGAGAGAAATAACACTTAAGGTTGGTTAATATATTATAAGTTCTAATATATTAATAAGGTTATTTAATTAGTATTATCAAGAATTAATTTGGAATTAATTAAGTGATCAAAAGGAGACTAATTAAATATATGGGTTGATTATGTAAATCATTCATTCTTATATATGTGGGCTTGTGATCCAAGATTCCTTATGGTGGACTAAGTCCATGGGGTGACCCATGGATACTCCATGGAGGTTAAAATCCATGGAGCATAAGGAATGGGTAAAGTTATGAGTTACATGGTGTAACCCTAATAGCCACCATATAAAAGAATCCCATGGCTCAAGAAATCGTGCACTAATGTGTGAGTGTGAGGGCTAGACGATTTCAAGGAGTGTTCAAGTTTCTCTCAAGTTATTCCAAGTGTATTTGGTGTTGTGTGAACCATTTGAGGTGTCACACTTGGGGCACTAGGCACTCAAGCTTCATGAAGACATTCTACATCAAAGAGGTATGTATTCTATCTTGTTATATTTATTATTTTGTATGCTAGATTAGGATAATACCTTGGATGTTCATAATTGTATGTATAATAGAGAAAACATAGATCCAAGGTATTTAGGGTTGCATGTACACTTAGGAGTGTTAGAATGCTCATAACCCAACAGAAACAATATGGTATATTGATAGTGCTTGCTCCATGCACATGACGGGGCAGAAAGACTTTCTGCGAGATCTAAAGCTTTCTTCAAACGCTGGTTACGTGACATATGGCAACAACTCCAACTCCCAAATTCGTGGTTATGGAATTCTCACCAATGGAAACTTCTCTATCTCAAATGTGGCCTATGTAGCTGATCTGAAACATAATTTAATAAGTGTTGCTCAGCTCACTGATTCAAATCGACGTGTGGAATTTTGCGAAAAGTACAGCTATGTAATGACTGAAGACCGGAAAGAGTGCTTAATCAAGTCGCTTCTCAACAAGAACATGTACCCGCTCGACATCAACATGATTATTGGCAAACCGCAACTCTGCCTCCTCTCCAAAGTTGTTCCTGACGTCAGTTGGTTATGCCACCGAAGGCTTGCTCATCTAAACTTTCGGTACATGAATGATCTCGTATCCGGCGAAATGGTGAGAGGTTTACCTCTTCTCAAATTCGAAAATGATCACTTGTGGGCTGCTTGTGAGTGTGGTAAGCAATCAAAGAAGGGTCATCCTGTTATCATCGAAAAGTCCATTTCGGAACCATTGGAGCTTCTACACATTGATCTTTGTGGACCATCCACTGTAGAAAGTCTTCATCATAAGAAATACATTCTTGTGATTGTTGATGATTTTTCAAGGTTCACTTGGGTCTTCTTCCTAAGGCTGAAATCCGAAACATCCTCAGAGCTCATCAGTTTTATCAAAGGAATAGAAGTTCTTATCAAACTCCCGGTTAGGAGAATCCGAAGTGACAATGGATCGGAATTCACTAATTCCACCATCGAGAAATTCTTCACAGAAAAAGGAATTGACCACAACTTCTCAGCTCCTTATACTCCTCAACAAAACGGTGTAGTCGAAAGACACAATAGAACTCTCGTTGAAGTTGCTCGATCCATGCTGAAATTCACAAATCTACCACTCTACCTTTGGGCTGAAGCTGTATCTACTGCCTGTTTCACTCAAAATCGGAGTATCATCAATCGACGCCTCAACATGACACCGTACGAAGCAATGAATGGTCGGAAGCCAACAATCTTGTTTTTACATGTTTTCGGATGCAGGTGCTTCATCAAGAACAACCGTGATGAGCTTACCAAGTTTCAAACTAAAGCTGATGAAGCCGTCTTCCTTGGGTACTCCTCAAAATCAAAAGCTTACAGAGTTCTTAACCGGAGAACTCGTGTTCTGGAAGAAAGCTTTGACGCTACTTTCGATGACAACTTCGTTCGGAATTCTGGCCCAACCCATATTACAACTCACATTATGTAGTCCGATGCTCCTCCGCCAGGATGTCCGAATCTACAAACAATTCTTGAAGTTGACTTTGAAACTCTCTTTGGACCTTCCGAAGATGCCCTTGATTTGGAATCTCGAACAAGGCCAACTCTCAATCCAATCTCTCCTTCGGAAGCCCCTGTCTCACAAAACGTCTCCGGTCCGATCCCAAACCTCCGTCCATTTGATTCCGAACCATTTCAACCTTCTCAGGTTGAGGGGGAGAATGCTCATCCCTCTTTTGAATCAAATGTGGATGGCTTCCAAGATGCAGCTACTGATTTCGATGACTCCAATCCTCTCAACATTGATGAAAATTAAAATTTCTTTGAGTTCACTTCTGATGATGATGTCAATCTCTCTGGTTCAGAAGTTCAGGGGGAGCATCATCCTCACATTCAAATCATTCAGGGGGAGCAAATAAATTCCACTGTTGATATCGGATCGACGGCTGCACAAGAACTCCCAAGGTTACATATCTGGACAAAGGATCATCCTCCGAACCAAGTAATCGGAAACTCCAATGCTGGTGTACAGACTCATTCTGCTACAAATATCCAAAATGAATGTCATTTCTCAGCATTCATATCTATGGTTGAACCCAAATCCATCAAGGAAGCATTAGAGCATGCTCACTGGATTACAGCCATGCAAGAAGAACTGGCAGAATTTGACCGAAATGATGTTTGGACTCTCGTGCCTCATCCTTTGAATCATCCCATTGTCGATACGAGATGGGTATTTCGCAACAAGCTAAATGACACATGAGTTATTATCCGAAATAAAGCAAGATTAGTGGCAAAAGGATTTACACAGATTGAAGGGCTCGACTACGATGAGACCTTTGCTCCTGTTGCACGTCTTGAAGCCATCAGTATCTTCCTTGCTTATGCTGCTCACAAAGGCTTCAAAATTTACCAAATGGATGTTAAGAGTGCTTTTCTTAATGGTGAACTCGACACTGAAGTATACCTTCAACAGCCTCCCAGTTTTGTTAATCTCACCTTTCCGAACTACTGTTACAAACTCCGGAAGGCAGTTTACGAACTCAAGCAGGCTCCTCGGGCATGGTACGAGACCCTCACTGATTTTCTCAAGCGCTCCGGTTTCCAAAGAGGAATTTCAGATCCTACCCTGTTCCGAAGATCAAATGGAAAGCATCTCATGCTGGTACAAATTTATGTGGACGACATCATTTTTGGATCTACGGATTCATCTATGGTTGCTGACTTTGCTAAACTAATGATCAACCGATTCCAAATGAGTATGAATCGGGAGTTAAGCTTCTTTCTTGGCCTCCAAGTCAAACAGACTAACAGAGGAATCTTCATTCACCAAGAGAAGTACATTTCGGAACTCCTCAAGAAATACTCAATGGACACTTGTGCCTCAGCCAAGGTACCAATGGGCTTCGGACACAAGATCTTTGCCGACCCCTCAGGTGTTTCAGTTGATGAAAAGAAGTACCGCGGAATGATTGGATCTCTGCTCTATCTCACAGCAAGTCGTCCGGATATCATGTTTTTCACATGTTTATGTGCCAGATTTCAAGTCAACCCAGAGATGTCTCATATCTTGGCTGTGAAACAAATTTTCCGATACCTCAAAGGTACAAAGAGTCTCGGAATCTGGTACCCAGCAAACTAGAGCTTCCTACTTCAAGCCTATTCAGATTCAAACTATGGTGGTCTTCAACTTGACAGAAAAAGCACTTCAGGTGGCTGTCAATTCTTAGGTGGTCGTTTGGTCAATTGGTCATCCAAGAAACAGAACTGCATTGCACTCTCTACAGCCAAAGCCGAATACATCGTTGTTGCCAGCTGTACATCTCAGGTTCTGTGGATAAAATCTCAACTCTTGGATTATGGTTACCGCTTTCAACGAATTCCTATCTATTGTGATTCTCAAAGTGCCATTGCGATTTCCCACAATCTAATTCAACACTCAATGACTAAGCACATTGATATAAGGTACCATTTCATAAAAGATCATGTTCTAAATGCTAACATTGAACTCATTTTTGTTCCATCTGACAATGAGATTGCTGATGTCTTTACTAAGGCATTAGACGAAACCAAATTCAATGGTTTTCTGAACAAGATGGGTATGATAATACCAGATCCTCAGTTCTTTCAATAGACTTGCTCTCTTTGATAGACGTATTCGAAAGAAAATTAGTTCCGATCTCAATTTTTTTTTAAACTACTTTCTCTCGGAATACATAGGATCATTTTACTTGTCTTTATTTCTGACTATCACTTGAGTTTTAAGCTGTACAGTTCTTCCTGATTATTTGTTATTCAAAGTCCACATTGTCATAATGCTAGAATTTTCATCTCGGAATATAATTCATGATGTCATCCCGGAATTCCACTCCGGAAAGGTATTGCATTCTGCACTCCGGAAGCTTTTTCAAATTTCACTCACGAAGCTTTCTCAACTCTCTCCGGAATGCCTTCCAAATCATGTTCCAGAAAACTTTTTCAAATTCTCTCCGAAAATTCTTGAAAATCACTATTCCGGAATTTCTGCTCCGAAAGCACAAACCTTTTCCAAATCGAACAGAATTTCTGCTCCGGAATCACAAACCTTTTCCCAATCGAACGAAATTTTTGCTCCGGAATCACAAATCTTTTCCGAAATAACACTAAGTTTTTTACTCCAGAATCGAAACTCTCTCTGGATTATTTCTCATTCCGGACCACTTTTCAACACAACCATGTTCCGGAGCACAACTCTTTATCCTCCGGATCAAACACTGTCCGGAACCGCTCATCCGAAATTCCAAAGGTTAATAAGGTGAAGCGTTTTTCAACGGTTACTTTTTAAGAAGATCCTTATCCTATCTTCCTCGAATTTTGTGACACGTTTGCACGCCCTCATAAAGCAACCATCGAATCGCCATTTAGGGTTTTCCATTTCAAGCTACAAACAACTTAACCTTTCCCATCCCAGGTCAACTCAACCCCAAAAGCAGTTACTTATTTAATGCAACCCGTTTCGAATTCGGATCCTCATCATTATCCATACTGACCCGACCCACTTCCCTTACCTATAAATACCCATCGATTACCCCTTTTACCTCTTTATGTGCCCAATTCTTCCAAAACCCTTAAATTCTCTCTGTGTTCTTCGTGTTCATCAAGATCTCATCACCCTGCAATAATGGCTTCCCACTCTTCACCACCGAAAACTGCTCCAACCACCTCAACTCCCAAGAAGTCCATTGCAAAGAAGAGACACTCAAAAGGTTCTTCATCATCAACAACCCCTGAACCATTTCTAAGGGACACGACGCAACTGTTTTCCCTAAATCCTGAAGATTCTGATGAATCTGTTCGTGTCATGGTTAAGTTTATCGTGAATCATCCCATCTCCATCCCTCTCACTAAAGTTCCTGAACCACCTCTTCCACTTCATCATCTCCACAGGGCTTTCACAAGAATAAAGGAAGTAGACGGTGTGTTGGAGACAAGAATCATTGGCGATCGAATTATTCCAATCTACAAATCTACTTTCTTAAAGGTGATTGGTGTTAAACCAAACCCCAAGGGATTCAAAGTCCAAGAACCCACTGCTGAAGAGTTTCAGACTTTTTTAAACCACATTGGTTACAATCAACACTACAGAGCTAAAGACTTCAATAAATAACCCTTCTCTGGACTCTAGACTGTGCTGATGCACTTCATCATTCGAGGGCTATCTGGTAAGCACGGAGGAACCGATACACTCAGCAAGGACTGACTTCATGTTGTATATAGCATCTACTCCGAATGTGACAACGCGGTTGATCTTCAGAAGGTCGTATGGCAAGATTTCTGCAAATTTTCCATCAAGAGAAAGGACAATGAAATTTCGAGCCCTAGGTTCTGGTTCCTGACGATTCAACAACTCTTCAATGAGCTTTCCGAACCAATCCCAGTTTCCACAGTTCCTCCTAAGGTATGTGTTTCATTCAAGGTTGTCAAGGCATATAGGATCCCGGACCAATCCTCCTTTGGTCCGGTTAGACGACTTCCGGACCACATGTTGGCCTTAATCCCTTCCGATTCTATTTATCTGAAATAACATTTAGGAGTTCGGTTGTGTCTGACCCAACACAACCTGCCCTAGTCTCAGTTGAGCCCACCTCAGAAGAGGCCAATCCTCTCACGTCCGGACCTAAGATTAAAAAATCTGCCAAACGGAAGAATTCTCCCTAAAAGACAAAGCCTAAAAAGAGAACCAAAGTCGGCTCTTCCTCTCCAAAGGAAGATGCTCATGACATTCAGGCTGACTCTGGCTGTCCGAACACCCCACCAGCCTACTCATCTGAGGTACCCCTTAATGTTTCAACATCACATGCACACACTCATGGGGAGTCTCCACATAATCCACCATCACCTTCTCAAAAAGGTGATGCCGGTGTTGACCATAGTTCCTTGCAGCCCCCTGGAACACACCCACGAGTCTCATTTGATATCCCTCTCGTTTCTCACACAAGCACACACTCCGGAACCCCTCTTCCGGACCCTAAGCATTCCGGAGCTGGAGTAGTCCCTCCGACTCTGGATGCCTCAACTGGTCTGATACCTAGAAGGTGTACAGGACGACCAGGTGCTAACGATCCCAAATGGGAAGATTATATAAACAGGGTTGTTTCTAGATGTTCGGATCTGACAAGAGCTCAAGTGGAGGCCACTCTTACTTCAATGTACAACAGAGCTCTCCAATGTAATCTTCTGTATGTTCCTCCTACAGAGGATGATGCTGATCGAGAACTGGCTTCGGAACAACCACCAATCACCACTTATACCAACGTATTCCAAACTGATTCGGATGAAGAACTCTCCGAAGAAATAATGCTCACTGATGAAGGAAAATCTGTTCCGAACACTAACTTCATGTCATCCACTCGCCTTCAATCCAAGCCATCAACCTCCAAGTCTGCTTTTGACTTCGAATCATCTTCTTCAACCACTCCGGATGGTGGATCCAACTCCAAGCTACATGAAGATGATGCCATCACTAAGCCTGGTCCATCAACACATACTTCATCACGTCAAGCTAAGCTGCAACACTCAGATTCTGACTCCGAATCCTAAGCTGGTGATTACATTGATCTGTTTGCTCTCCTTGAGATGCAAACAAATGTGTCGGAAACCATGAAGAAAGTATCTTCCATTGAATCTTCCGTAACAGAGCTTAACTCCAAATTGGATCAAAAGGTTTCCGGGCTGGATTCCAAGCTCGATGCTATCCTTCAGTCCTTATCCCATCAGTCTGGACCTTCAGTTGCGGAAAGAGAAACCCAGTTGGATCAACTCATTTCTCTCCGGCTCAAGCACTCCATCAAGGAAGTTGAGGCCAAGTATGATGCCTCTGTTGAGCACTACCTGGATACAATTACCACCATGCTCAAGGTCCATGATGACTTGGTTTCTGCCACCAACGATCTTATTAAGCAGACCCATGTTCGTCATGAGAAACAAATCCAAAGGCTGGAGAAGGAGATCAAGAAGAAGGATGAGATGAACCTTATAATTCAACAAGTCCTCATCAAGCTACTTCGATCCACTTGGAACATCGTTGATGTTCTGAATCAAAAGTTTGATGAGATGTTAGCTGTTCTCGGTTATCTGTTCGATCACCTTGCTGCTCAAGCTCCCACTTCCGAAGCACACGATGCCCTCACTCGTCAACTCAACATGGGCCTTCAGAAAGTCTTTTCCAAGTTTTAATATCTAAAGGACTCTTTACTACTTGCACCGGTTCCAAGATCCACCGATGCAAGAGGGGGAGAAGGTCCTAGCCAACCATGGAAACCTGCCTCGGAGTTCACATTCCGAGATGAAGACTTGAATTCTGATGATGAAGTCTAAGTTGTGTCCAGACTTCTAGGAAATTCCTCTGATGATGAAGAAGACTGTGAAGAAGAAAAATATGTCACCAAAGGAGTTCTTGGTCTCGAGGCTCCGAAGAAGCTATTCCCAAAGGTGTTGACAGAGGAAGAGAAGAGGATATGGTCCGTAGTCTCCTGGCCATCCTCTTTACCTGACGTTCTTCAAAGGGCCATTCATATGGCCAAAACAAAATCACTCCTCACAGCTCAAGCCTTCTGAGCCACTCCTTCTATGCTCCCACCTATCCGGCTCCAAAAATTGATACAATAGACCAGGGATCTCCACTCCGGATCCCTGATGACATTCCGGAAGATCCTCTTCCGAACCCCACTCCGGAATTTGTCGTGGATGAAAACATGCAGGTCATCATGGCCGCACTGAAAAGAGACAAAGGCAAAATGCCAATGACTGCTGAACAACAAGCCTTCCACTCTGGACATCCTCTCAAGCAGAAACAAGGATGGTCTCAGGAGGAAATCAACAAGGCACTGGAGGACAACAGCCGTGAATGCATACTCTGTGATCTCAAAATCGTTTTGTATATGTACTACGATGTTCCCACCAACGATTCCGAACAACTTGATCTTCCTCTCTGTCCATTCAGCAAGTACTACATCAAGTTTGCTCCTCTTCACCCAAATGACGATCTGGAAGTGATCCACCGGACAGAACGAGAAAGGATTGAAACATTCTACTCCAATAATGCTCAACCGTTTAAGGAAGTATGGACTAGAAAAAGAATCACCAAAGTCCATGGATTTGCAAGAAAAATCCTAGTGAAATTTAAACTCAATTGCCCACTATTTCGATTTTACGTCTTCCGGAACAAGCCTACCTACCGAACCATTACTGATGCGGACTTCCTTTCCTTGAATCCGAACGACATTCTGACTCTGGCTGCTCACTTTTGAGGAATGCAAAACAACGATATCAGCATGGGTGCCTTTCATGCTGCTCTGAGCTTCCTCAAGGATTACGTCGCGGAATTCTGCAGATGCGACTATGAGCTGGCTCACCTCTACGGAACTGAAGACTTCATTGCGAAGATTACCTATGTTCTTCCGGAAGCTGATATTCTTGAAGATGGTCCAATCGATGATCCGGTTCTAGGGTTTGTCTATACAACCAGGAAGACAAACAAGGACTTTTTCCGTGTCCTTGACAAACACCTAGTCCCAACCAAAGCACTTCGGAAGTTCATCTCTCGTGCATTAAAGTTTAAAGCTCCGTAAAAGGTCAAAGCAAAGTTTGTAAGTCAACTGGCCTGGTACATTGAAGTCAGAGAATGGTTGTTCCGATCTTACACCTTCATCAAGGAAGAAGCAGTATAATTGACTGGATTGTTAAGTTCACTTAGGGGGAGATTGTTAGAACCTGAAAGTGAACCTCTAGAAATCCTAAGTCTGAATTCCGAAGTACATGTGTTCCGAAACAAATGGTCCTGAGTCAAATATGAAGAGTGGTCCGGAATCTGTCCGGACCAGAAGAGAAGAAGATGAGAAGCTGAAGGCATTCCGGAATGATTCTCATGTCCGGAATGGATGCTGATCCGGAGTCACGATATTTTGTCTTTATGCATTTATTAAGTTTGTCTTTGTATTGATGTGACGTTTCATAGGACTTAATCTTTTGTAATATTAGACAATCAGAATGTCAGAAACATTTCTATGGTCCAGTCCTATGTAAGTTCTCTAGTTCATTCGCTGTAACCCTCACTCCTATTTATAGGAGCTTTCAATGCAAAGTCAAACAGGGGATTATTCACTCAACTTTTGGAATTTACTAAGTTATTTCAAACTTCTTTCAAACATTCTTGTTGTTCTTCATTTATTAGCTTTACCTTGATCATTTATTCTCATTCTTCATTTATGACTTGATCACTTGTTGAATATATTAACTTAGACTTGACTGGTCTTTCCAGGCTTGAGTAGAACATTTATTAGCAAGAAGACATTGATCTTAAGCATTCACTCAAGGTTTGAGTTCTCAAACCTTGTCCCTGCGCATCAGATCTATTTTGTTCACTCAGAAAGCAAAAGGATTAGGGCTATCTAAAGGGACCTGCCTTATCCTTAGCCTCCTTATCACCTATATAAACCCCCTTGGGTTATGATTTTTGAAATCACTTCATTACAAAGATAGAATTCGAAAATTTCCTTCCTCATCCTCTCTCCTCTTAAGACTCCAACTTTCTAGGGTTTGGGTGTGAGCCATTAGAGGCACGAGACTTTTGGTGCTTGATTTCTAAAGACCAAAAAAGAAGGAATATTAGTTTATTTGCTATAATAAACTAAATGTATGTTTTTATAACCCTTTTGTTAATTTTGAAAATAGCAATGTACTTTAGGGTTCTTGATATTCAATAGTTGTTTGCAAATCATAGTGAAAACATAGATCCTTTAGGGTGCTAAGGCGAAACGTTGCCGAAATTCTGAGGCATCCATTTTTTTACAAGTGACTGCATAGTTACTTTCATCTTACACATAATTAAATGCTATATGTGCTTATGTGAAAAAAAATGTTATGTGGTAAATGAAATATTGTAAGATGATTTTTATATGATTTGTACCGTATATGTTTTCCCATGATTATATTACATTGGGTAGTAAAGGGTAATCAGAGATTAAGATGATATGATACCATAGTATAATGAGAGATGAAAATAATGATAGGATGTCACGACTTTACTGGTACTATTATACTAATGGTGTGGGAACTGGTACTATTGTACTAATGATGTAGAAATGGTACTAGTGTACTAACGATGTAGAAATTATACTAGTGTACTAACGATGTAGGAATGGTACTAGTATACTAACGATGTAGTCATGTAACATA
Source organism: Lactuca virosa (assembly GCF_052849685.1). Classification (NCBI taxonomy): domain Eukaryota; kingdom Viridiplantae; phylum Streptophyta; class Magnoliopsida; order Asterales; family Asteraceae; genus Lactuca; species Lactuca virosa. The sequence continues at coordinate 253,877,216 of NC_136427.1, read as the reverse complement.
ATATAGATGACGACCACCGGACTATTCAAGACAGTCTCGTGGAACACAAGTAGGTTTATAACATGTAGGTGATTAAATTTGTGGCCATTTGATGTACCCTACTTCCTACTGACATGTATTGCGGAGAATTCCACGAAATAGTACTGGTAGCAACAATGATTATGATGATCCTTAGGATAGATCCTTAGAAATGAATATAGAAGAAATCTATTGATCTGTATTGCGGAGAAATCCCTGAAATAGTATTGTCAGCAACGATGATTATGATGATCCTTAGGGTAGTTCCCTAAGACCCTAAGAGTAAAAATAGAAGAAAATGGGGTTGAGTAATGGGGTTAACTGTTTGATAATTAAAAAATTAACTAAATTATTATGCTTTAAAAACCCTATGTACTCACCAGGTTTCCCAACCTGAACCACTCAGTTTCTTTGTATCACAGGAAGCAGTACAAAGATAATGATGTTCGGACCTGATGAGAGATTCACGGAAATATAGGCCATAGTATAAATGATATTGTAAGGCCTGTAATGACTACGTTTATGCTTATGTTTCTTGTATCAATTATGACATCCCATGTTTTAATAAATCAGTGAAAAACATTTCTTCGGAAATACTTTTTATGAGACAAATTCCGCAATATAAAGAATATTATGTTTTAAAATAAGCATAAATAAAAAGGTATTTTCTGACCATGAAAATGGGGATGTCACAGTTGGTATCAGAGCACTAGTTTAAGCGAACTAGGAATTTTAGGATTTCTAGACTTAAACTTAGATTCTAAGTAAGGATTGTGAGGTGAGTGTCTACTTTATTCTAGGTAGTATACCTAAATTAAAACTAGAACTAGAATACTTTAGGGTACGTTCCTTAATTGCTATTATGTGTGAAATGATGTTTATCATACTGTGCCTTAGGTTGCTACCTAGATTACTAGAATAGATTTAAGGTCTATTTCCGACCTTGATCTAAAGACTTTATGTGTTTAGGGTTCTAACGTTTAGTTACTGTATTGGAACTAGCATATAATTTTTCAGAGCGATAAGGAGGATTGTGTGTCTAAACATAAATAAAACCTTATCTATCATAATAAAATCATGTCTCGGTACACTAAACGCCTGCATTAGTGTATGGATCGTCATGGTGAGAACACATAGCATATTGGGGAAATGGTAACAGGAATCAGTAGCATGAACCTCAACGTTTAATTAAGCATGCACAAGAAGTTGTACCAGCAACCGAACTATAAAGGGTGAGGAGGAACAACACTGAAGAGGAGACTAGGAAAATTCATACGTGTGTGGTAAAATGTGTAGTCATTATTTGAGCGCCTATTAGAGTCTATTAGGACATGTGCTTATTTAGAAACATTCGTATGTGTTAAATCATTTTGTGATTTTAGGAAAAGGAACTTGGGGACTGCGAGGCAATTCTTGGGACGAATATAAGTAGGTGTGATAGGTAGTAAAGGCCTATACTACCAGAAGCACATGAGTCATACTTGGATCAGGAAAGGTCACAAGGTTACTGAGGCACTAGTAGTTGAATTTGTTTTGCTCATGTCTATCATTACTATCGTTTTGGTAATGACCACAAAGAGGGTTGTTAGATCGTACCCTTATGGTCAAAACGAATCGAATCTGATTAAGATCGTACTGTGAGGTAAGTTACTCGGCTCAGAAAACCATGTTCGATATAGTATCCACCTTTAGTCAAAAGATGGAAGGAAAAATCGAAGCGATCGACTGAAGTATCGCAGCCGTCTTTAAGGATAAGCAGCCATTAGCTAAAAATGTGGCCTATTATGACATGGTTGTTCCACATTAGAACATGAAGGAAGGTATCGTCTGTACTAGAGTCTGACTCAAAGATACCTGAGTCTAGCAATTACATCATACGATGAAAGGTCATTAGAGCATGGCCCATCGGTCTGTTACGGTAGTCGAAGTATAGACATTTTCTTATGTTAAGTCTATTCTAGAAGGAGCAGGAGTCTCCGATGAAGATCGACTTTAGAATGAAGAGCAAAGTTTAAGATTGAGCACCGCCAGCAGTGAAGAAGTCCAAGAGTTATAAAATCATTTGAAAAGATATAAGAGTTACGGTTATTGCCTAGGATGGAAATGTAACATGAAAAATCATTATCCAACCATGTTTTGATGATAATTCTGGGACGTAATCATCCTAAGAGGGAGATAATTGTAACACCCGCAAGATAGGGCTAGATGATTAAGGAATAATAGGATAAATGTTTGTCACAACGGTAAATAAATGTTTTCAACATATGATTATTTAGGGAAAACAATCTAAACGAAAGTCATAGTAGTTGTTTAACCGAAAGTGTATATATATATATATATATATATATATATATATATATATATATATATCGTCTAAATATGACTTCATATGAGGAATTTATGATTTTTCGAAGTTTCAACTCACTAGTGCGCGATACAGAAACCGAAATAGAAAGCGGTTGATTGTTAGCCACAACAATCTAAACTAGAGTTGAAGATCTCGTAAATACAATTCCGTCGATTTAAAGACCTTCGAGAATGAATGTCGAATATAAGAGTTATGATTTTTGTATGGACTTTAACAGTCTAATCCTATAAAATATAACTTTAAAAATAAAGTGAAATTTGTAACGCCCGCAAGATAGGGATAGATGATTAAAGAATAATAGGATAATTATTCGTCGCAATGATAAACAAATACTTTCAATAGAGGATTATTTAGGATAAACAATCTAATAGAAAGTCATAGGAATTGTAAAACCGAGAGTGTGCATATAGGGAATGTCAAAATCTGACTTCATATAAGGAAGCTATGATGTTTCGAAGTTTTCAGCGCAACTGTGTTAGCATAGAAACCAAAATTAAGAATGGTCGATTGTTAGTTAGAACAATCTAAACGAGAGTTGAAGGTCTATGCAATATCTATATGTCAATATAAAGACAGTCGAGAACGGATATGATATAAGAGAGTTATGATTTTTATACGAACTTTAATAGTCTAAGCCTATAAAAATACAACTTTAAAAATAAAATGAGAATTATCCAACAAAGTCGAAATGGAAGTTGTAGATCTCATTGATAGCTACGTGTGGATATAAAGAAAGTCGAAAACGGAGCTCGTATAAAGCAGATACGATTTTTCAAAGTTTTTAAAATTTGAGCGCACTTGAGCACGCGTGGTGCACGACGCGCACTGAAAAGCAGATGTGGCCCACAATATTTTTGACACATGTCACCAGGCGAGAGGAATGACATGGATGGAGTGCACGGCGAGCACATCTAAATGCACAACGCTCAAACTCAAACTCTGCCCTATAAATAGAGCAACACCCCTCATTCGTTCCTCACTCCACCAGAACTCCTCTCTGGCTATATCTCTCTGAAATTTCCGAAATTTCTTAAATTTTAAGGTTTTAGCTAGGTTTTGGAGGATCGGAGTGTCCGACAAATAGAAGCTCTCGATTCGGAACTACACCAGTGCAATTTCCAGACTTTTGTCAGGAAAATCTATGTAAGTTAAGCTACACTTGTCACTTTCAGTGTAACTTATATTTATATTCATAGTCGTTATTATGAACCTATATATCAAGATGTTGCCGAAGAGGTATTCATGCTAAAGGTAACTGTAGCGTCTCTTGAGTTGGAGAAGATTGGTCTGGTGGATAAGATATCTATGTTGGAGCATGCTGTTCGGAAGTTAAAAGGCGACTTGAATGGCTCTTCCCTCCGGAACACAGATTTGCATGCGAGTGTGGTTAGGCTGGAGAATCAGTTAAGCAAGGTGAATGAGGATGTCTCTTGGGTGTTGTCTCATGGAATCTCGAAGTTGGTGGATGAACTTATCGTTGATTTGTCCTTCTTCGAGGCTAACCGCTATATTCAAAACATTTGTGTTGACTTTGGCAGGAGAGCTGGTTGTGAGATGTTGAATGTAGAGCACAATATGGGATTGAGCGAGACTGACATTCCTCTATATGATCCTACACGTGTGCAAAAGATGGAGGAAGTGTTTTCTACTTTATTTTGTGGTGATTACTTGTCTGAATTTTGTTTTCATTTAACAGATGTTGGGCAATTGCGTTCGTTGGTGGGTCCTTCGGATGATGGTGGGGCGTCTACGAGTGGTCATGGTGGTGGTGGATCTTGAACGTTGTTGTGATTTACTTTGGCACGAGTCGCATGATTTAGTTGTAATCGTTTTCCATATTCCTAATACAGGATTGTTTGTGTCTTGACGTAACTTGGATATTGGTTTTTCTTGTTTTTTGATTGTTTTGTGTTGGGTATGTTGTAAGGAACGACTTTTTCTTTGTACGGATGATTGGGGTGATGAGATGGTTGTGGTTTGATCATATATTTGCATGGCGGCGTGCACGCCCTTTTTAAATTTATAGTAGCTTATCTTGGTTGTCTATGTGATAGCCATTTATTTGTGTTTTGGGATTATAATTTTCCTCTCGTGTTTTGTTCCTTGTGTTTTGTGATATTGTGAGGGTTTCCGTGTGAGATCTCCTAAGTTTTTTGTGACGGTCGGTGTTGTTTGCTTGATCCCCCTGGTGTTCTTTGAATCAGACGTGTATCCTAGGTCAGGGTTTCAAAGTTTTGGTTTTTGTAAAATTGTGATCGACTGGCGGAGCTGCACAGTTTAAGTAGAATAGGGGTTTTCTTGGGCTAGGCAGGTAGCCTAGGCTGGAGTTGTGAACTTCGACCTTTGTGAAGTTGTAGTCGGCATGACCGAGCTACAAAGTTTATGAAGAATTAAGATATTCTTGGGCTAAGTAGGCAGCCTATGTCAGAGTTTTGAACCTCGACCTCTATAAAGTTGTAGTCAGCAAGACGAGCTACAATATTTATGAAGAATAAAGATATTCTTGGGGTAAACAGGTAGCCTAGGTCAGAGTTTCTAACCTCTACCTCTGCAAAGTTTTAGTCGACAGGCCGATCTACAATATTTATGAAGAATAAAGATATTCTTGGGCTAAGAAGGTAGCCTAGGTCAGAGTTTTGAACTTAGACCTCTGTAAAGTTGTACTCGGAAGGCCGAGGTACAATATTTATGAAGAATAAAGATATTCTTGGGCTAAGCAGGTAGCCTAGGTCGGAGTTTTGATCTTCGACCTCTATAAAGTTGTAGTCGGAAGACCAAGCTACAATATTTATGAAGAATAAATATATTATTGGGCTAAGCAGGTGGCCTAGGTCGGAGTTTTGAACTTCGACCTCTGTAAAGTTGTAGTCGTCAGACTGAGCTACAATATTTATGAAGAATAAATATATTCTTGGGCTAATAAGGTAGCCTAGGTCGGAGTTTTGAACTTCGACCCTCTGTAAAGTTGTAGTCAGCAGGCCGAGCTACAATATTTATGAAGAATAAAGATATTCTTGGACCTTCATAATTGCCTCCGTTTTCATTTATTATGAAACAACGATGATAACTTTGATTGTTTTTCCTACAACATGCTTTTAGTAGGTTGATGTCATTTTACTGCAATCGGGCACGTAGGTCATGTGCCTTCTTACTTTCTTCCTTAGCTAATTATGGACCTTGCTGCTTCCCCCTTACTGTTCTAGCTTTCTTGACTCCCCATGTTGGTATCTCTATTGGTGACCTCTTTAATCCTTTAGCTTTTATCGGTGATTGAGCTTCTGTCCTCTGGCTTACATTGTATATATCGGTTAGGTGTTTTGTCGCTTTGCACCTTTGACGACCCCCTTTCTTTCTCGTTGTCCTGCCTTTCCTGGCTCGTCCTTTCTCTCCTTTTGTACCTAACATCCCCTCCTATATCTCGTTACCCATGGCCCTTGTGCATCTCATTATGTTGTCTCATATTCCCTCTACTTCTTCTTGTTGCCTAGTTGGTGCTTTCATACTCACCGGGGTCGTGGCCGACATGATGCTTATTGTTCATTTATGTCGTCTAACGATTACCGACGTGTTGCCTTCGATAATGTGCCACGACGCTCTGTTCTCTAATAGTTGCAATTCTTGTGTGAGGCATTCATTGTCTTCTATCCGTTCGTCTGATGGTTCTTGGTTGTTATGTGGTATTTGTTGGGTGGTAATTTTTCCACCCCTTTGTTCCATTATCTAGCTATCCTTATGGACATTGAATCGACTCGGGTTGTTGTCCGTGTTATGCTCATCTTCGGGCTTTCTTCCTTGCCTAATATTTTTTGGTGTATATTGTTCCGACACCTGACCTCGTTTGGAACTTGACTGCTCCATGAATTGTTGACGCAATGGATTTGAACTAGTGCATCGTCGTTCGTCCAAAGATGATGTTGTATGGTGAGGGTGCGTTTATGATGACAAAACATACTAGTTTAGTACTATTCCTCCCATTAGGATAATCGATAAGGGTTAAAGGTGATGTGATTATTCCTTCTGGCCATATGTTGTGTTCGGCGAAGCTTACCAGGTGATTCCCCGGCGGATTCGCTCTTGCTTGCACGTGTCCGGGTATTTGCTTGAAAAAGTTCTTGTACATGCAATTTGTGGAACATACACTGTCAACGTAGATATCACTTGCGTACTTTCGTCCCATGAGGCCACTGATTACGATTGGTTCATCTCCTCTATGGTGGTCGTGGCTACAATCCCACTTGTCGAACGTGAAGGTGCAATTTTCCCATTACATGGTTAACTCTTGCCGGTCAAAATGTTGCAGCATGAAGATTTAATTTTTTCTTGCGTTTGGTATTTTTGGTCCTACTGGTGCAATGTTTTCTAGATGCTTAGATCGGAGGCCTTTGATCAGATCGGTAATTTGTCGTGACTGCATCTTGTTTTCCAGCTCTCGTCGCAACATAGTGCATTCGATGGTGTCATGCCCTATGGATTCGTGGAATTCGCAATATCACCCTTGATCTTTGTTTCTTGTCTTTTCCCCATTTTCGTGTGTTGTGTTTTTCTTGCTTTCTCTTATTTCAGCGACTACATTCCAAGGACCATGTCGGGTTGATGGCATACTGCGATTGGATTGTCGGAAACTATGGAAGCGAGTTTGTCTTGTGTCTTGGTGTTTCACGTTATCGGATGTGTTTCCTCTAGTACATGGTACTCGGGGTGCTCTTTCTCCTTGATCGGTTTTTATCTTTTTAGATGCTGCCTCCACTTTCTTCATGTACCGGTGAACCATTTCCATCATTTCTTTTCTAGAATATGGTTGTTTACCTACTAACTTCTTAAACAGGGTCCCCGATGCTAGACTATGTGAAGGCAGAAATTACCATGCTGTCTGATTTCTCCAGGGTGTTGAGTGTGGCTTTGTTAGATCTTTGTACGAAAGCACTTATAGATTCACCCTCCCACTGTCTACACCCCAATATGGATTGTGCATCTGCCATGTATCTTCTTTGTTGTACGAAGTACCCTACGAATTCTTCCCGCAATTGATTGAAATCTCGTATACTCTCTGCCGACAAACTTTTATACCATAATCGAGTTGCTCCCAATAGGGTGGTTGGGAAGAAAATACACCAATATTTTTCATCAAGGTAGTAAGCGTCCATTGTCCACCTATAGTTTTCTATGTGATCAGCAGGATCACCCGTTCCATCTTATTTTGTAATTTCTGGTATATTTGCTCCGGCTGGTAATTGATATTCTCTTATGCTTCTTATTAGTGGTGAATTATTTTATCGTAAGACCCGTCTTTCAGTTGTGCCATTGTTTTAATGATGCACGATTTTTGTGGTTGTTGAGGTGTGGCTTGTCCTTCTGGGGAAAATTGCAGGGTATACGCTTGCTGGTACTGAGGCGACCAATATGCCTGAAATGTGTGAACGGGAAAGGTGGAGGTAATGGCGTGTATGGCTGCACATCTTGGTTGGCTCCCAGACTGCCCGTGAGGTGCTTCTGCAACAAAGGTGGCAACGTTTGCATTGCAAATTCTTTGTTTTTTGATGTAAGTCTTGTTGGTCCTCTAGACGGGCTTCCTCCTGTTGTGCTCGAACCACTGACCGTTTCCATCGTGACTGAGTTTTCCTGCCTAGCTTTTTTTGGCTCTCCTGCTGCTCGTTCGTTGGCTTTCGTATCATGATGTCCGGTTGGCTGGGTCGGAGGTGTGTTGTGGAGTTGTGGTTCGGCGGCCTGAATTGCCGACACAGTTGGTGTGAAAGCATGGATTAAGTTGCTCGGGATAAATGGTGTTTCGTTGGTCGGACGAGATGATTGTGCCTTTTCTTGCATGGTTATATACGGATGGCGCCAATGTTACTACGTGAGATCCTGGATGTTGTGTGGTTACCTCCTTGATAGCTTCTTCCAATGAGCAGTCAAAGTAACACGTTGCATGATGTATGAAAAATATAGGTTACAAAGACATACCGAGGGTGGACCCCGGTATTGCTCTCCGATGCCTAAGTTAGAAGTCATATTCAGTGCTTCGATATTGAGTGTAATAGAATTGCAAAGGGTTTTTTTATGTAAGTCTTGTTGGTCCTCTAGACGTGCTTCCTCCTGTTGTGCTCGAACCACTGAACGTTTCCACCGTGACTGAGTTTTCCTGCCTAGCTTTTTTGGCTCTTCCTGCTGCTCGTTCGTTGGCTTTCGTATCATGATGTGCGGTTGGCTGGGTCGGAGGTGTGTTATGGAGTTGTGGTTCAGCGGCCTGAATTGCCGACACAGTTGGTGTGAAAGCATGGATTAAGTTGCTCGGGCTAAATGGTGTTTCGTTGGTCGGACGAGATGATTGTGCCTTTTCTTGCATGGTTATAAACGGATGGCGCCAATGTTACTACGTGAGATCCTGGATGTTGTGCGGTTACCTCCTTGAGAGCTTCTTCCAATGAGCAGTCAAAGTAACACGTTGCATGATGTATGAAAAATATAGGTTAGAAAGCCATACCGAGGGTGGACCCCCGGTATTGCTCTCCGATGCCTAAGTTAGAAGTCATATTCAGTTCTTCGATATTGAGTGTAATAGAATTGCAAAGGGTTTTTATGCCTTGCCTTTCGAGTTAGGTGATAACCTGTTTTTATAGCCGGGCTCCGGACCGGTTAATGATTTCCTCTTCCGGGTTTTTCGTTAGTACTTAGGCCGTAAGGGCAAACCATTTTTTTATTAGAATAGTATTGCATTTTCCGTATTTCCTGGAGATGCTTCATAGGGTGTGTACGGGGGTAGGGTGATTCTTGCCCTATATGCTCGGTAACAATCATGTATTTGTGGCTATACTGCTAGGTTGTGTCTATTGGCTTGGCCTGGTACTATGTGGGCTGACGTCCATGCCCTATTAATTCCTAAGGTGGACAATCCGAATGAGATTAAATATTATATGTATATTGGTCTCATTGTCTTGCAATATAAAATTATTGGTAAGATTTTAGCTAATAGACTTGCGAAGGTGGTCGGGGAAATCGTGAATTCGGTGCAGTCGACTTTGATCAAAGAGAGACAGATATTAGATGGTATTTTGATGGTTAATGAGCTAATTAGATGGGCTTCAATCAAAAAGAAAAAGATGATGCTTTTCAAAGGTAACTTTGAAAAGCCATACGATTTAATTTCCTGGGATTATCTCGATTTCATTCTTGATGCTATGGGGTTCGGGATGAGGTGGCGTGATTGGATTCGTGGTTGCTTAAGATCTGCTAAATCTTATATTTTGATTAATGGAAACCCTACATATGAATTCCAGATGTTCAGAGGCTTGAGACAAGGTGACCCATTATTTCCTTTTGTCTTTATTATTGTTATGGAAGGCTTAAATGTTTGTATGGAGGAGGGTATTCATAAGTCGATGTATAGAGGGGTGACTATTGAGTATTTGGATTTGCTGATATCCCATTGGTTTTATGCAGATGATGCAAAGTTTTTTTTTTGGGGGGGGGGGGGGGGGGGGCGGGGGGAATGGGATGTTGAAAATGTTTGTAGTCTAATCTGTATACTCATACTTATTTTTATATGGCGTTGGGGTTACAAATTAATCTTATAAGTCTAAGATTTATGGTATTGGAGTTTCGAATAATGCATGTCATTACATTGCTAGTTGTACTAGTTGTGCTCCGGACAAGATTCCTTTTTGTATATTGGTCTTCCGATTGGTGAGAGGATGCATAAGGTGGCGACTTGGAATAAGCTTCTCGATCGGTTTCGTGATAGAATTTCTCTGTGGAAGTCGAGGATGCTTTCCATTTGTGGTAGACTTAGGTTAGTTATGTCGGTTCTGGGAAGTTTGAGTATTTATTATTTGTCGTTATTTAAAATGCATGTTGCTGTCTATCATAAATTGGAAGGTATTCGAACTAGATTTTTTTGGGGAGCTGAAGGTGATCAATATCGTGTTTTATAGTGGGTTAATTGAGATGTAATCTTAAATGATAAACAGTTTGAAGGTTTAGGATTTGGTAGTCTAGCTGTGTTTAACCAAGCGTTAATCTATAAGTGGAGATGGAGGTTTCTAAATGGTGAAAATTTGTGTTGGGTTAGGCTTATCAAAAGTTGTTATGGGAACGATAGGGGTTTCTCGCTGTTTTCCTCCAATTTTTTGAAGAAAAGTATTTGGAAGAGGGTCGTAGATTTGGTGTGGAATGTTCATAACAATGGTAATGTTCCCTTTGACTCGGTGCGTAGACAAGTGGGTAATGGGGAAATATTTTTAAAAAAAATCATGTAACACATAATATTTAGTCCTTTTATGATCAATATTTTTTAATTGGCAGGTGACATGTGTAGTCTAGATAAATGAAAATTGGTATGAAATAGAAACACATTTTTATCATTTGTTTATAATAACAATATATATATATATATATATATATATATATATATATATATATATATATATATATATATATATATATATATAACATTATACTATTAAAATAACCAAATTATAACATTATCATCCAAAATTAATATTTGAATTTTGTGTTTATATTTGTTATTTTTTTATAGCAATATGTGTTATTTTTGCTATTTTATGTGATACAAGTTATATATCAATTTTTATTGAGAACAATCGAATTCACTATAGGCTATCAGAGAATTTAAGATCTAAAAAAGATAGTAAACCGTACAATTTAAACAGACCATGTAAACTCATGTAAACCGTACAATTTGATCGGACCATGTAAACCCACAGTACATATGATTATCAACTTTTGGATATAAATTGAAGGAAAAATTGCAAGAAAGTCACCATATTAACACAAAAATTTGATTTTGACATCAACTTATTTTTTTCTCAATTATGTCATTTTATTTACAATTTTGTTGCAATATCTACCAAATGATTGGTTCTCCTTGTTCTCCCGGTAACCATTTTTCCCGAATTGCAATAACGTTACTAAGTTTACCAAAATTTTGATTTTGACACCGAGTTTTAAATTGCAAGAAAATCACTATATTACCACAAAATTTTGATTTTGACATCGAGTTTTTTTCTCAATTATGTCATTGCATTTACAATTTTGTTGCAATGTCAATCAATCGACCGACTCATGAGATGTTATTGTGGTTTAGAAGCTTGATTTGTACAAAAAATAAATATAGGTCGGTCCAATGGTTCAAACTCACTTACAAGTTAGCGAAAAGGACATAGTCACCCTTCCAGGAGATGTTATTGTAGTTTAGAAGATTGATATGTACAATAAATAAATGAAGACCCATATAAGGTCGATTTAGTGGTTCAAAGTCACTAAGCATCTCCTGGATCAACCTTGTAGTAGGGGTGAGCAAAACCGAAACAGAAAACTGAAAAACCGAAAAAACCCGACAAAACTGAAACCAAAACAAAACTGATGGTTTAGGTTTTTTTTTTTTTAACCGAAAATATAGGTTCGGTTTCGGTTTTTAGAGATGTAAAAACCGAGCGGTATTATATAATATATATGTGTATTCCAAGAATTATACATGTATATATTTATATTACATGACCAAAAAGCACAAACAACGCTTCACCATGATGGTTAAGGCTAATTCATTTTATTTTGTTTGCTACTGTCCATATTTGAGCTTGTCCCACATCGTTGGAAGTAGAAACCAAATGCCTTTAACACTAATATAAATAAGAATTACATTCCTTCTATCTCTCAACTTCTCTTGGAGAGTCCCACATCGGTGGAGACAAGTAAGGTTTCTCCTTCTCATTATCTATGTCATAAACCGACCCATGTCCATCCCGACCCATTAGTTTTAGTGTGGGTTTGGGTTTAGTTTTATGAAACCAAAATTTTTCGGTTTGGCTTCAGTCGTAGGTCAAAATCGATCTAAACCGACCCATGTCCATCCCTACCTTGTAGGGGTCTTCATTTACTTGTTGTACAAATCGAGCCTAAATTTTAAATATAGTGACATAATTGAGAAAAACAACCCTAAAAAGCCTTTCAGCCCATGGGTCGGGCGCATCGCGCCCTTAATATGCTCCCTGCGCCCCCTTGCGAATAAATCTAGTTTTTAGTTTTAGCCAATTGATCAAATTCAAAACCAAATTAAGTTACGTACCGAAAAATGGTTGTTACATGTCATCTAAAACGGTGAATACGCCATTTTCGCTGACTTTTAAGTGAGTTTGAACCACTGAATCGACATAAAGATATGTGAAATTGGGTTCGATGAAAACCCGATATTCGAAACTCAATCCTACTACATAAGATCTTACATGACTTCCACATCATAATATTGTAATGTCATTTATTTGGTAACCTACTAGATTGATGGTAACCGGTCAACTGATTTTGAAGCAAGTTTGTAGGGATCTTCATTTATAGGGTCTTTATTTATTTGTTGTACAAATAAATCGACCTTGTAGGGGTATTGATTTATTTGTTGTACAAATCGACCTTGTAGGGGTCTTCATTTACTTGTTGTACAAATCGAGCTGCTAAACCACAATAGCATATCCTGAAAGGGTGACTATGCCCTTTTCGCTGACTTGTAAGTAAGTTTGAACCATTGGATCGACCTTCAATTTATTTGTTGTACAAATCGAGCTTCTAAATCATAATAAAATCGCCTAAATCGATCAGTTGATTGACATTTCAATAAAATTGTAAATGTAATGTCATGATTGAGAAAAAAAATTCGACGACAAAATCAAAATTTTGTGGTAATATAGTGACTTTCTTGAAATTTGAATATCGGTGTCAAAATCGAAATTTTAGTAAACTTAGTGAGTTTATTGTAGTTCGAGAAAAGTTGTTACCGGGAGAACAAAAAAACTGGTCATCTGATTAACAACAATAATTATATAGTGAATTTCTTGCATATTTCCTTAAATTTTATGTATATATTATTCTCATTTTTTAATCTTTTTATTCTATAATTAACAACAATTATATATTCCATCATTGATAAATATCCAAATAGTCGTTGCAAGTAGCTATCCTATGCGAGAAAATGTGTTACAACAGGACCATTGAATTGGGTGTTCGCTATTGATGATCTATGTAATTATTATTTATTGGTTTGTTTTGATACATTAAATATAAACAAACAACCATTTTTATTCTGATTGCTTAAATAGTGTAATGTTAAAAGAGTTTGGTTTAGGTTCATTTGCTTTCATATTGATAGGTCAACATCTTTGCACCTAATAACGCTACAGAATGATTAAATATTTTAAGTCAATAATAGATTATATCCCAAGTAGCTTTAACAATTAACCACTTATAAAACCTTTTATTAGAAAAAAATTGTTCCATCAAAGCCTATATCTTATTATTATTGTTATTGTTATTGTTATTATTATTATTTTTAGAACGGCATAAATTATATTAAAAGAAACTAGAAAGACAGCTAGAAAAAAGTACAAAATCAAAACATTACATAATAGCAAGAAACTATGACACTAAGAGTGCGCCTGCGTAACAATTCCATAAAAAAATTATATTTTTTTAGGCAAAGCCTTATCAAAAAGCATCATATTTCTAAAATTCCAGATTTACCACCACATAATAAGAAAAACAACCTCTAGAAAATTCTTAACAACCTTGTTAAGACGCAAATTGCCAAACCACAAGAGCCAATCGTCATTTGAGAAAATAGTGGGGCAATCTAAACCTCTCAACCCATCGTCTTCTCCAAAAGAGCCACCGCTAACAAACAAGGAAAGAACAAATGGTTTACCGATTCCACTTCAATGTTACAAATAGGGCAACACAAGCTAGGAATATCCAAACCTCGCTTGGAAAGGGTAAAGCGAGTAGGAAATCTGTTTAAAACCAACTTCCAAGAAAATACATTCACTTTAATGGGAACAAGATTTACCCATCTAGAAGCGATCGAGGAGGTCTGTAACAAGTGCCCATCAACCAAAGAATGGGATGAAGCAACAAAATACTCTTCCAAACTATCAAGTAACCAAACCCACCTGTCATCCACCATAGACAACACAAAGCAATTGTAATATTAACCCGAGAGCCCTCTCTTGCTCCCCCCCGGCTCCACCTAACGATATCCTCCGAAAAGAATGAACCAAAGGATTTCTCATTTTTTCAGCAACGGAAACATCTTTATGACACTCTAGCAAGTATAATCTAGGAAAAGAAATACGCAAAATATTTTCCCATAACCACATATCCTCCCAAAACTTTGTGTTTTCACCATTTCCAATTCTCTTCCTAAAAAGAGCTTTAAAATCCACACCCTTATCCTTCAAATGAGAAATAGAACGAATAATACCAAGCCAAGCATAATGCTTATTACTCGGGATCACGCGATGTAGAGAACCATTACTCCCATGAACACCTTTAACGATGTTAACCCAAAATGAATTTGGATTGGAAAGGAACCGCCAGACCCATTTAAAAAGCATTGCACGATTCAAAGCAAAAAAGCTGCCAACTCCTAAACCATCCTTATCCTTAGCCGCTAGCACCTTCTCCCAACTAATCAAAGCCATCTTTCTCTCGTCTAAGTCAATGTCATTAACAAATTTCCTTCTTAAAGCCTATAACTTAGCCAAAACACCAGCATGAACCTTATATATCGCCATATAGTAATTAGGGATAGACCCCAAAACAGACTTTAATAACGTGAGTCTACCCCTAATCGAAAGAGTTTTAACCTTCCACCTAGATAAACGCCCAGTCACCTTTTGCACCACATCAGACAAAGACTTTAATTTTGACATAGAGCCGCCAACCATGACTCCCAAATAAGAAAACGACATCCTACTGGGAATGCATCCAATCAAATCCGTTGTTGATTCCACTTCCGAAAAAGAAATTCCAATCCCCATTAACCTACATTTTTAAGGTTGATTTTAAGACTCGAAGCCTTGAAAAAACACTAGAGGATACGTACAATGTGGCGATAATTAGAGTCACTCCACTGCCCAATAAAGACAACATCATCAACATAAAAGAGATGAGACACCTGCATAGGAGAATAATTCCCAACAAAAGTACTAGAAAAAAACCATGCTCCATAGCCCGAGAGAAACATATACGAAGGGTCTCCATTACCAAGATAAACAAAAATGGAGACATGGGATCACCTTGCCTAAAACCTGTAAAAAATTAAAACTCTTCGGTGGGACTTCCATTAAACATGACTGATCCCATAGAAGTGACAAGACACCCTCTAATACAGTCCCTCCAACGCACACCAAAGCCAAATATATGGATAATATCATCTAGAAAATCCCACCTCACTAAATCGTATGTCTTTTCGAAGTCAACTTTAAACACCGTCGATTTTTCTTATTGACATTACACCAATAAATCAGTTCATTTAGAATCATTGGGCCATCCAAAATCTGACGACCACTCATAAAAGCTGACTGCTCAACACTCACTAAATCATCGACCACATTACTCAATCTATTAGCAAGAGTTTTCCCCACAATCTTGTATTGACAACTGATTAAGCTAATAGGACGAAAATCTTTAACAAACCTGGCATCCGCCACCTTCGGAATCAAAACAATAAAGGATGGATTGCAACCAGGAGAAAATTAAGTTGAAGTAAAAAAAACTCGCGAACCGCCTCTACCACTTTGGTCCCCACTACATGCCAAAACTTCCGAAAAATTTCAAACGTGAAACCATTCAGGCCCGGAGATTTATCCCAAACCGCAATCCCATACAACCCTCTTAATCTCCTCCACTATAACATCCTCTTCTAACCATCGTATTTGCAATTCCGAGAGCCTACTAGGAAAAGAATCACCAAGGTGAATGTGATGTTGAGTAGGAAAAGAAAAATGCGCTTTAAAAGGAAAAGGAATTCTTTTTTAACTGCATTCAAATCATCTATCCAACCTCCATCTAAAAAAATACCTCAAATAGCTAGATGGCTGCATTTTTTTATTAACAATACCATGAAAGTATTTTGAATTTTCATCTCCATCGATCGCCCATTGCACCTTAGCTTTTTGAGCGAGATTAAGAGCATCAATCTTCTCTAAATCCGCCAAGGACTTAGACAAAGCCGATCTATTCTCGAGCGTCGTCTCCCCACCCTCACCCATGTCCAATTGGACATCAAAATCAACCAAATTTGAGAGAAACTCCAACTTTGATGAACTCCTACTTGCCTTCGAAGCATTAACCCAAACTCGAAGCTTGCTCTTTAAGAATTGTAGTTTCTTTTTAAGAACTATCATAGCATTTGAATTCATAACCAAATCACTACTCCAAGAATCCACAACCACCTCCTCAAAACCTTCCATAAGAAACCACGAGTGGAAAATCCTGAACGGAGTGGGATCATAATCAAAGTTAACTTCCTGAAGAAAAAAAGGTTTGTGATCTGACATGTATTTTTGAAGAATAACACCTGAAATATGAGGAAAAGACTCCAAGAAACCTTTAGAGACTAAAAATCTTTTACGCTTACTCATCTTCCCTGCAACTTTATCAGATCACGTAAAAGAATAGCCACCCAAAGGAATATCGAACAAACCAGCGGAAACAATAAAATTATTAAATGCCAGAGCACCCGCAACATGAAACCCAGAACCAGATCTTTCAGAAGCCACCCAAACTTCATTAAAATCACCCATAACCAAAGTCTCTCCATCAGATCTATTAATCACTTGACACAAATAATCCCATAAAAGACATTTCTCCGATAACTCTTGTGGAACGTAAATAGAAATCAAAAGCAATCTAGACCCCGACGTCTTCCAAACTCCCTCAACAAGAACAAAGTAGTTTGATATAGTAGCATTTTTTTTTAAAATAAAGAACTATCCCAAATACAAATAATACCTCCTAATCTTCCAACCGAAGGACCAAAAACATAATCAAAACTGGAATTCCCCCAAACAACTCTAATAGAAAATAAATTTAATTAACCCTATAATTTAAACACAAACTTCTAACCCAAATTTTCTTCTCATGTTTCCCAACACCTTGAACATTTAAAGAAATGAGATTCATTTGACAACATCAAAAACTCTATGACAAGTGATCATATCATCCATATTTTCCATACACCCTTCCATGTTATACCAAATGGCTTGACCAACAGTTACAAACTCTTCCAAAGTATCAAGGAAAGAGCTACCTTTATGATGCTTACGAAATGGAGGTGTGCGAGCCGTACTAACAGATTCACCATCATGACCTAAATGCATGGATTTAGGGAACAAACCACCTCTTAAACCGAAGTTGCATCCCTCTATCATGGAGGGGTAATCACACCAACTTCTTTTTCAATTTGAAAAGCACCATGATGTTCCCCTATACAATCTTGCAAAATTGCTACTTGAGAAGCCCTTTTTTCACAACTTTCATGAGGACTCGACTTAGGTGTGAAACCCGATGGATGAGATGTCGTTTCACTTACACTTACATGCTCGGTTTTCTCTTTGTCAAGCATATCATATATACCAAAAGGGTCCAAGGACTATTGCATGACCCCATCCCCTTCTGTTTGATTACCTACAGGTTCACCAAAAATAGTTTCCAATACCCCTTCACTTTCATCTTCATAAGTGTCATCATCCACACGGTCAGCATAATCAGCCCATGTTGCAACCGTTGGGAGCTGATGAACCCCTTCCGCTTCAACTTCAACATTTTCATCAATAAATTATGGGTTCAACCTAAAATAAACTCTCCCTTGAACAATTATCTTTAAGGTCTTAAAAATAAGATTATTGACCTTTGTTTTAATGCACAACGTTTTTCCTCCACAAGTTATTATCATTTGGATCCTCTGAGTGTAAAAGCTCTCCCCGTCGGCAAATTATCTTCATAAAAGTATTTGTAGTCCATGCTAGAGAGGGAACACCTTCAATATCAATCCAAATAACCCGATCATCAATTACAAAGTCTTTTGACCATGGCCTAATCACCTTAAACCATGAAGCAGCCCCATCGTTTTTTAAGAACTTCTCCTTAGCATGGACAAAAAAAACCTCCAACGAAACCCAAAAACCTCCCATGTATTAAAGAGTTACATCATAAAAACCTTCATTAGAACAGATCACATGTAAGTTTGGTAAGGAACCAAATTGTTATACCTTCCAAACTAGAATTAATGAATAATATTAACATAGCAAGTAGAATCAAGAATAAGAGTCGGCTAGTCACTGTATTATGAGAACCCCACAAAATTCAAAGATTCCCCCTTAACAGCATTAGCATACGAACCCACAGGAGTAAGGTTCACGTGAGAAACATACAAATTCACCATCGGTTTGACCCCGGGGTTAGCGGTTCGCTAAAACTGGGCCATATTTACATGGAGATGAAATCGCCCAATCCAAATTGTGCATAGATTATCAATGAGAATATTACAGTTTTTTATGAATCTTGTCACACCCCCAAACCGGAACGGCGGAAATGTTCGGGGGCAGAGGACGTCATGTTTAGTATCACAACACATGCATCATAGTAATCAAAGTAACAAGCAACCATTGCATTAATATTAAAGTGTTTTACAAGTATGTGATTCACAAAAGATTGACTTCAAGTAAATAAAAAAACAAAAAATGAAGCTACTATGCTCCATCTTCTGAATCCCAGCGCTCGTACCTATCTACTAGTCTCGTGAGAATACAAGTTATTTTGAAAGAGTAGATCAGCATTTAAGCTGGTGAGTTCATAAGTATTTAAGTGATGTAAGGTAAGCTGTAACTTATTTTAGAAAACTTTGAATGTTCCTCCAGAAAATCCTATATTTTTCTGATATTATGAATGAAAGTAAAATGACTCTACAATTCCTTCTATGAGTACTAAATGGATACAAGTTATATAGAATCCAGACCAAACAGACAATTGATTGTGTGAATCTGCCATAAGCCCACAACCAAACAAGGAACAGGAAATGAGGCGGAAGTCACACATCCCATTGTTTGTTAGATCTTCATTGTATATAACCCTGGCGTATTCATTTGGTACTTACGGAGTTAACTATAATAGTTCTTTATATTTGATGAAAACAATCTTTAAGAAAAACCTATATTTCCTTTAGTAAAATGGTAACCACAATAGTTCCTTCTATAACCACTTAGTTTATACTAGCTATATATAATCTAATATCGAACGGATAGTTAATTGTGTGAATCTGCTCTAAGCCCACAACCAAACAAGGAACAGGAAGTAAAGTGCAAAGCACACATCCAACTACCTATCAGATATTAATTATATATAACCCTGATGTATAAACTAAGGTATTATAGAATTAACCACCTAAGGTCCTTTAAGTTATACTGGTTTAGTAAAATGAATTAAACCTTTTACTGATAAATTTCTAGTTTAGTCTACTAAATGTTTTATCTGAAAAGTATGTTTTTGTACTAGAAAACGGTGTATTGAATTTGTATACTATGACCTGACCCATACCTGGTACTCCTTATGGTTACTTGGTGTATACGAAATATATATATATATATATATATATATATATATATATATATATATATATATAGCTAAGATCGAATAGATAGTAGACTGGGTGCATCTGCTCTAAGCCCACAACCAAACAAGGAACAAGAAATGAAGCGGAAAGCACACATCCTACTGTCTGTTGGACCCGATTAATATATATATATATATATATATATATATATATATATATATATATATATATATATATATATATATATATATATATATATATATATATATATATATATATATATATCCCTAATGTATCTACCGATGAATCATAAAGTTAGCATTATAGGCCCCCTCTATCTGAATGTACTAAGACTCGACTGTTCTGTTTGTCTTTTGTAATGATGTAAGTTTTCCCAAGTTTAAGACTATCTTTACTAGAAAATAGTTTGCATTACCTTTTATGTGAGAAGATCACTATATGAATATAATGGGAAAATGAAAGTATTTAGTAATACTGTATAAAGTAACTATTGAAACACTAACTACCTTAAAACCAGTTTGTTAATTAAGGTTAAAATGTGATGAGATTATAACCATACTTGATTGCCTAGTAAACACGACGATCAAAGACGTCGAAATGGTATGACATTCGTCACCCGTAGACCTGCAGGTCCCACTGTAGCTAGCAGCAAGGTGTAGGATGGTCAATCCCGAATAGATCTATACTCAAATTCACGCTCTCCCTCCAGGAGACTCTGGTTACAAAATGTGACACAACAGTATATTGTCGTGCCATGAAGTAGTGGCTCACATTAATGTTATAGTATTCTTGTATTTGTATAGTATGTTCTCTCTGTTCTAGTGTATAGTATGTTCCTTCTAAACAACAAAGTAACATAACTTTAAAAGAGTTTTTGAAATGATTTGATCACTTATAAAAGCATAAGAGATCCTTTAAAATGATGTTTATCACAGATAACATTTACACAATTATCATTGTGTTCAACTTGTATTCCCCCCCTTAAAAGCATTTAAAACATTTAAAAGATTGATTATAGGGGTATGAACTCGCCTTATGTGGGTGATTCAATTGATGATTCACGTAAGGATGAGAAGTTCCACGAATGAATTCCCGAGACACAAACGAGTCCTAATGACATATAATGGCATATATAGGCATGTAATTAGTGTTTAAAACAACTAACATGCATGTAAACAACCTTATGGACTAGGAAACACTTGTAAGGAAGTGTTACAATCACATGTGATTGGCTAAAGGGAGTTCACGGCCAAGGTGTTCACGGCCATGGGTGTTTCCGGCCAAAGAAGTTTACGGCCAACACATGAAATGGCTTGATTTTACGGCCAAATATATTCTTGAGAAGGGTTTACGGCCAAGGGAGAAGTTATGGACGTAAACTCTTGTTGTTTAAGCTAAAATGGTTGATTCTTGGACGTATTTCAAGAGCTTCTAATGAATATCAAGTACATATAAAGGATACTTACGATTTGGAAGCTTGAAGGGGGTATTCACGACCCAAGAACAAGTAGGTGTTCTTGGTGTTATTGGTGAAAGGATGAAGATTTGAAGATCTTGAAGTAGAAGTGATGAATTCAAGGCTAGAACAAAGGGGTTGTTAAGCATGAATAAGTAAAGGGTGAGATGTTTTACGTTTTGGGAGTGAAATGAGAGCTTTCACTTGATGATACTTGAGAGAGAAAGGGTATTTTGCGGCTAGTACTTGAAGAAATGAAGAAAAATGAAGCAAATTCTCATATAAGGAAGATAGTTCACGGCCACCAAGAGTTTACGGCCGTAAACTCCTAGTTTGCGGCTATAAACTCCTTGTGATGGAGTTTTCGGCTCGATTGCAAACCCATGAACTTAAGCTGACACAACCCTACACCCAATCCTTAAGTGTACTAGGCTTAGAACCCTCGAACAGACCCCTAACAATGCTAAAAGATAGCAAAAACAAGTCTGGCATTTGATTGGATTGATTGACTTTACTGGATAGAAATTTTCGGGTTGTCACATCATCCCCCCGTTAGATGGAATTTCATCCCGAAATTAGCTTTTTTAGCAGTGCTCCCGGGGTTGTGTTTCTCTGGTAGAATACTCACTCGTAGACCTGGGCATCTTTGCCCTGACATTCATGATACGATTCATACTTGGTCCATCTATCATCACCTCGTGTATACAAGTCGTATATAATTAAGATTAGTAAGACTGTCGGATGTGCAACTCTGCCCCAGGTCCACAACCAAACAAGGAACAGGAGATAGGGCAGAAACACACATACTAAATCTGCATAATCATAATTATATACCACTCTCCCTTATACACTCACTAGTGATAGGTGGGCTGTATTTGTCCTTAGCCTCTGTGCTCGAACTTGATCTGTTGGACGAGTGGTAGTTCGGGAAGGTCTGCTGAATATACGGCATTAAGGTTTCGGAGGGCAAGGTACTCCTCGCATGAGTACTTCGGGGTTTAGAAAACAAGAGCCAAAACTGAGGTCTAGCTAGGGTTGTCGTTACGGATGACGAGGGTTTCGTTAATTTGACGGTTAAGGCGATGGAATTTTGAACTTAGTATGGTGAGGACCACGCCAATCCATGAAGAATGATGATAACAGACTCTTTACAGAAACAAAAGTTAGGCCGATTTGAAAGAAACGTTTGTTATAAGATGGTGTATTCTGAGTGTGCTCGACAATGTACTCTGTGTAGACTTTCTAGTGCTTTAAGTTTCTCCTTGAAATTACCACTGCCACAAATCGTACCGCGATGAGCGAGTACTAACAGTGCAAGTGTTTTGATAACTAGTGTCGATACTTTATATTATGATCCTCCTCGGTATCTCTATGATCGCTTGGCATATACAAGTTATGTATAATTAAGATGAATAAGACGGTCGACTGAGTGACTCTGCCCCAAATCCACAACCAAACAAGGAACATGAATTAAGGCAGAATCACTCACTCTAAGTCTGCAAAATCTTAGCTATGCACAACCCTGATGTACATACTAAGCCATCATAGCTTACCTGCACGGATCTTTAGTTCTCTTATGATTGTTGTGACTTGCTCAGACGAGTGAGTTATTATAATTACTTTTAAATTTTCCCCACATTTTAATCTTATATAAATATAAATTAAAATTTTAGAGTAATTACTTTATTTCGAATACGTACCGCTGCTCGCTGGTGATTCTGGGGTAGATTCTCTTGCGGTGATCATCAGAATTCGTCCGTCCGCGCCTGAGTTCTTTGTTATCGGGCAGTCCCTCTTGTAGTGCCCTGTCTCACCATAACCATAGCAGGCCTGGTTTACTTCTACTCCGGGAACTTGGGAGATCGGTTGTGTCGGTGCCCTGCAGAACCGGGCAGTGTGCCCCTTCTTGTGGCAATTCAGGCATTGCATTTCCCGACATACTCCGGTGTGGTGGTAGTTACAACCATCACACTTCGGGAGAGTTACAGCATATCGATTGGTCGGTGCTGGAGTTGCAGGTATTGTGGCAGTGTATATAGTGCCCATTTGTTGCTCCTGCGGGGTTCCCTGTGTTATTCGTTCCTTCCTCTTGTTCCTCGACTTTATTTTATAGTCCCCTCCCTTAGATGGCTCGGGAATAGGGACCTCCACGCCATGGCGGACTCCATGGTCAACGAGTCGCTGGGCCAGGCGTTTGGCGCTATCGAATGTAGTTGGGTTAGAAGACAGTACATCTCCTTGAATTGGGGTAGATAAACCCCAGATGTACCTTTCTATCTTCTTACTCTCCAGGGTAACCATCTCAGGGCATAGTGTTGCCAGGTCGCTAAACCTGTCAGTGTAGGTCACTATGTCTGCGCCGACCATGGTGTGCTCCCATAGTTCTTGTTCCAACTTTTGAACTTCGCCCCTCGGGCAGTATTCTTCCAACATCATCTCTTTTAGGTTCTCCCAACCTATTGAGTTAGCCACTGATAGGGTCAGTGACTTAACATGGCTATTCCACCATGTTAGGGCTCTGTCGAAGAAGGTGCAGGCAGCAAACTTAACTTTGCTCCTTTCTGGGCACAGACAGATTGCGAAGACCGAATCTGTTTTCTCGAACCATCGCATAAGAGCAATGACTCCCCCATTCCCATTAAAGGATTTGGGTTTTCAGTTCATGAATTCCTTATACGAACACTCCCGTGGGTGTCCGTGGGTAAATCTGGGGTTGGTTAAGTGGGTATCGCTACCAGTTCCGTTGGTACCACTTTCGCTGATGTGAGTTAGAGTAGCTGCTATCGCTGCTTGGAGAGCAGCAGGATTGAATTGTGGAGGAGGTAGTGGAGTTTGAGCTGGAATGATCGGAGTAGTGCGCCTGTTCGATCTACAAGGAGGCATCTTGCTAAAAGAATACAAAGATGAGATGGAAATAAGTCTATATCAGTGGTTATAAGCCGAAAGCTGAAAGACTCAGTTATCCTAGTTCTGAATGTATCTGGTTCTGACTTTCATAGGGTTCTAGAAAAAATTCATAAAGGAGTCTATATAAAATATACTTTAAGAATCTGAAGCGGCTATCCTTGAATGAATTTCTGCGAATTGAATAACTGATACTGGTTGCATGAAAAGTAATAATCCTAACACATAGTGTGAGCAGTGTATCCACTAGCTCACTAAGTCAATTAAGTTTATTAATTATTAGTGTGACGCATAAGACGTTATTAGTTTCTCTGGCTGATCACTTCTTGGAAAACTCTTTGAATCTCTTCTTGATTTCTCTGCTGACTGCTATGATGTAGTGGTTACACCTATTTGGGTTTGTCGTGCGAGAATGGAAGTGTCTAAAGAATCTATGAGAATAAGTGAAACATTATGGGGTGATCCTTACCGGGTCCTCCTATAATTGCGCAGTGTATACAAGTGTTGGAGCATGAAAATGCTCTACAATGTTGAGTGTTTTTTAGGTTAGAATATTCCCTTGTATGAAAAGCATATTCCCTCCACTAGTATATAAAGTGGAGGTGATGGTCATTTTATTGTAAGGGTGTTCACTATGTAGACTTTGTAGTTTAGAGAGAGTATGGTGGGATCTCTCCCACCAAGGGAGAGTTTTCTCTCCAAACCCATGAGTGTTCTTGTAATATCTTATATCTCTCTATTTACCTACTACAGTTTTACTCACATATTATGTTCTTCATGTTCATACACAATTATCTTCTTGGTAATATCTTCCGCACCGATCCAATCGAGAAAATGGGAACCTACAACAAGTTGTATATAATTTAAGATTAAATAGACCTTCGAATAAGTGATCCTACTCTAAAATCACAACCAAACAAGGAACAGGAAGTAGAGCATAGATCACATATTCTAAGTCTATAAAATCTCAATTATATAAAACCTTGGAAGTACACACTCCGGAATTATAGACCTACCCGCAAGGGTCTTTTAAATTCTCACATAAGTTATTTATAGTGCCTAAAATACTCCTATAGTATTTTAATGTATTGAACTTGGTATGTTTTAAACTTGTTGTTGTCTTATAGTATCGTAAAATACTCCTATAGTATTTTAACTTTATGTTCTGATCTAGAAATCCCTTGCGTATAGAGTTATGTAAGTTTTAAGACTGTTGCAACACCACATCACTCCCAAACACATGTCGGTCATATCTCAAATGAATATAGTTGATCAGGCTATATTGATCCCAAATATGATTACATAACTGTCCAGGTTTGACCGCAGTGTTCAACCTTTAAATACTTATGTTCTGTTCTTCTTGTGATACTTGTTCTAGTATGTATATATGTATAAGCATGTATGTATATTTTTATAAGAATATTGTTATATTTTAAAATATACTTTTATTCAGAGCACTTCGGCCCCATTGTATTTATAGTTGTATATCTTTTATAGCTTGATATACTTAGTTCACTATAAACAATGCTCTGATACCAATCTGTCACACCCCCAAACCGGAACGGCGGAAATGTTCGGGGGCGGAGGACGTCATGTTTAGTATCACAACACATGCATCATAGTAATCAAAGTACCAAGCAACCATTGCATTAATATTAAAGTATTTTACAAGTATGTGATTCACAAAAGATTGACTTCAAGTAAATAACAAAACAAGACATGAAGCTACTATGCTCCATCTTCTGAATCCCAACGCGCGTACCTGTCTACCAGTCTCCTTAGAATACAAGTTATTTTGAAAGAGTAGATCATCATTTAAGCTGGTGATTTCATAAGTATTTTAGTGATGTAAGGTAAGTTGTAAGTTCTTTTTAGAAAAGTTCGCATGTTCCTCCAGAAAATCCTATATTTTTCTGATATGATGAATGAAAGTAAAATAAATCTATAATTCCTTCTATGAGTACTAAATGGATACAAGTTATATAGAATCCAGACCAAACAAACAATCGATTGTGTGAATCTGCCCTAAGCCCACAACCAAACAAGGAACATGAAATGAGGCGGAAGTCATACATCCCATTGTTTGTTAGATCTTCATTGTATATAACCCTGGCGTATTCATTTGGTACTTACGGAGTTAACTATAATAGTTCTTTATATTTGATGAAAACATTCTTTAAGAAAAACCTATATTTCCTTTAGTAAAATGGTAACCACAATAGTTCCTTCTATAACCACTTAGTTTATACTAGCTATATATAATCTAATATCGAACGGATAGTTAATTGTGTGAATCTGCTCTAAGCCCACAACCAAACAAGGAACAGGAAATAAAGCGGAAAACACACATCCAACTACCTATCGGATATTAATTATATATAACCCTGATGTATAAACTACAGTATTATAGAATTAACCACTAAAGGTCCTTTAAGTTATACTGGTTTAATAAAATGAATTAAACCTTTTACTGATAAGTTTCTAGTGTAGTCTACTAAATGTTCTATCTGAAAAGTATGTTTTTGTACTAGAAAACGGTGTATTGAATTTGTATACTATGACCTGACCCACACCTGGTACTCCTTATGATTACTTGGTGTATACGGAATATATATATATATATATATATATATATATATATATATATATATATATATATATATATATATATATATATATAAGATCGAATAGATAGTAGACTGGGTGCATCTGCTCTAAGCCCACAACCAAACAAGGAACACGAAATGAAGCGGAAATTACACATTCTACTGTCTGCTGGACCCGATTAATATATATCCCTGATGTATCTACCGAGGAATCATAAAGTTAGCATTATAGGCCCCCCTCTATCTGAATGTACTAAGACTCGACTGTTCTGTTTGTCTTTTGTAATGATGTAAGTTTTCCCAAGTTTAAGACTATCTTTACTAGAAAATAGTTTGCATTACCTTTTATGTGAGAAGATCACTATATGAATGTAATGGGAAAAATGAAAGTATTCAGTAATACTGTATAAAGTAACTACTGAAACACTAACTACCTTAAAACCAGTTTGTTAATTAAGGTTAAAATGTGATGAGATTATAATCATACTTGATTGACTAGTAAACACGACGATCAAAGACGTCGAAATGGTATGACATTCGTCACCCGTAGACCTGCAGGTCCCACTGTAGCTAGCAGCAAGGTGTAGGATGGTCAATCCCGTATAGATCTATACACAAATTCACGCTCTCCCTCCAGGAGACTCTGGTTACAAAACGTGACACAACAGTATATTGTTGTGCCATGAAGTAGTGGCTCACATTAATGTTATAGTATTCTTGTATTTGTATAGTATGTTCTCTCTGTTATAGTGTATAGTATGTTCCTTCTGTTCTTGTTATTGTATGTTCTGAACCCCTAAACTATACCTATTATAGTTTACTAATATGCTTGTTTTGTACTGTCTCTGATTTGTAGAAAAGACTCGATTATCTAGTGAGTTATGATTTTAATTTAAAAACAGAGTTTTATAAACAACAAAGTAACATAACTTTAAAAGAGTTTTTGAAATGATTTGATCACTTATAAAAGCATAAGAGATCCTTTAAAATGATGTTTATCACAGATAACATTTACACAATTATCATTGTGTTCAACTTGTATTCCCCCCCCCCCCTTAAAAGCATTTAAAACATTTAAAAGATTGATTATAGGGGTATGAACTCGCCTTATGTGGGTGATTCAATTGATGATTCGCGTAAGGATGAGAAGTTCCACGAATGAATTCCCGAGACACAAACGAGTCCTAAATGACATATAATGGCATATATAGGCATGTAATTAGTGTTTAAAACAACTAACATGCATGGAAACAACCTTATGGACTAGGAAACACTTGTAAGGAAGTGTTACAATCACATGTGATTGGCTAAATGGAGTTCACGGGCAAGGTGTTCATGGCCATGGGTGTTTACGGCCAACACATGAAATGGCTTGAGTTTACAGCCAAAGATGTTCTTGAGAAGGGTTTACGGCCAATGGAGAAGTTATGGCCGTAAACTCTTGATGTTTAAGCTAAAATGGTTGATTCTTGGATGTATTTCAAGAGCTTCTAATGAATATCAAGTACATAAAAAGGATACTTACGATTTGGAAGCTTGAAGGGGGTATTCACGGCCCAAGAACAAGTAGGTGTTCTTGGTGAAAGGATGAAGAGTTGAAGATCTTGAAGTAGAAGTGATGAATTCAAGGCTAGAACAAAGGGGTTGTTAAGCATGAATAAGTAAAGGGTGAGAAGTTTACGTTTTGGGAGTGAAATGAGAGCTTTCACTTGATGATACTTGAGAGAGAAAGGGTAGTTTGCGGCTAGGACTTGAAGAAATGAAGAAAAATGAAGCAAATTCTCATATAAGGAAGATAGTTCACGGCCACCAAGAGTTTACGGCCGTAAACTCCTAGTTTGCAGCCGTAAACTCCTTGTGATGGAGTTTTCGGCTCGATTGCAAACCCATGAACTTAAGCTGACACAACCCTACACCAAATCCTTAAGTGTACTAGGCTTAGAACCCTCGAACAGACCCCTAACAATGCTAAAAGATAGCAGAAACAAGTCTGACATTTGATTGGATTGATTGACTTTACTTGATAGAAATTTTCGGGTTGTCACAAATCTAACAAAGGCGAATCTTTTCCCCTGTTTTGATTTGCGAGTAGGTATGAAAACATCATTTACCGTCCCATACTTCTCATACAATTGTCGAAGGTCCTGAGATGAACTGTCGTCGGGGAAATTGGTAATAAACACAAAGTGAGAAATTAGACACACATGATCTTCCTTTGATTTCCTTGACCCCCTGTGCTAGTCTCCCATGGTCATATGAATCGAATTGTAAGAAAATCTTGGTGTTTGACCCCGCCGGAAGAACCTCGGACTAGGGCTAGAGCAAGAGGGGTTTTTGCCGGAAGAACATCTTGTTGTTATTATTATTATTAACATTAATATTATTTTGTTTGTAGGTGACAATGATTGAAGATGAAATAATATGATTATAATGCTATATATTTTATAACCTTAGATTAATTTAGCATTAATCTTCAATTGTAAATAAAACTGAATTTATAAATATATAATTCAATTATTTTTTGTGAAAATGCCTTTTTCGTGAATTCATCTTTATGGCTTTTCTATCATTTTTTTGGTAAAATGACATTATCATTTTCTAAAAAAAAAATTGTGACTAAAATGTTTAAAGATTTTTGCAGCGTGGACTTTTGAATTTTGATAGATCAATTTTGCGGAAAAACATTATTTAAAAAAAATGAAATCATTTAATAACAAATGTCCAAAAGCAATTACTCTATCATAAATGACCAATAATTTGTGTTTTTAGTGATTATTTAATGCAAAATCAAAATAGAAATTATTTAAAATTGTAGGTGGTGTGAGATTATGAACTGTAGTTGTGTCAGTGTGAGGGTAGTATCTGGGTGGGGTTTATAAATGGGTCCAGAGTGAATGTAGAAGATAGAACAAGCAACGTCTTTCTGGATGGACGGGTGCAGTACATATGAATGTGTTGTTGGTATGAAATGACATGACATCTCATTGCAAACCTCTCTCTCAATTATATACAGCAATTCATGTTTTTTAATATATATATATATATATATATATATATATATATATATATATATATATATATATATATCTTCATTTATAGAAAGACTTAATGATGATTTTTAAAAAAAAAAATTTATATGTAATGGATTTAATAAAAAAACTTAAATAAAACAAATTTTATATGATTATTTCCTTTCGATTTAATACAAAAATGATGAGTTAACATATAATATCTAAAGATTTCTTATAACGTTGGCATCCCTAAGAGTGTTTTGGTTTTATAGTATTTCCGAGATGATATTTTTTCCGATAACACTAAATATATACGTTGATTCAAAATGATTCTACAAATTCTGAAATGTAATGATTAATTTGATGGGGGAAAATAGAGGGACAAAGTATATATAAAAATGAAAAACAGTGAAGCATTTTATGTTACATCAAATCCATCATCAGAACAAGGAAGGGTCTCTCTCACTTTACCCAAAGTGATATCTAAAAGCTGAACACAACAACCCCAGGGGTGGCCGAACGAAGAAAAACAACTACCATTAGTTTGTGATAATATAAAAGATATTACAGGACATGCTTATATTAACAGTCAAAGTTTAAGTGTATATATTGCGGTGGATAAGTGGAATAATCTGTGAGATTTTCGAAACCAACTCCGAAATGTATTTAAAATTGACTTAGTTCAAGTCGAGTTGAGCTCCAGTTATTCAAGTATATTATCGAGTTGAGTTTGAGTATTGAAATAATTGGCTTGTAAAGCTCGAGAGTTTAATCGGGCTTAGTCATATTTATATTTTTACCCTTCTTTTATTCATTATTTACATAATCGAGCTTAGTCGTATTTATATTTCAGTTTAATGTAATTTTATATTTTTAATAATTAATTGAGTCGAGCCAAGTCTAGCTCGAAAGTATCGATTACTTTAACGAACACGAGTTTGAAATTGTGGCTCAAGTCGAGTTTCGAGCTTGAGTTTTTTAATGAGTTTAGGTCATATTTGATCACTTAACTTTTGACTTTGTACTCATTTGGTCACTTAACTCGTTATAAGTTTTAAAATGCCACTTAACTTTTAATTTTATGCTAAAATGGTTACTAATATGTTAATATATATATATATATATATATATATATATATATATATATATATATATATATATATATAAAAGGTAATCGAACTTTCTTTTTCAGCTATTTTAGGTCACTAAACTTTTTTTAAGTTATAATTAGTCATTAAACTTTTGAAATTGTGCTAATTTAGTTTTATGTATTTTTCTTTTCAAAAATTCGTTTTTATAACTTTCATTTTTGTATGTTTTTTTTATAATTTGTTTTTATTACTTCCTTTTTAGTACGTTTTTTTATATTTTTTTCACAATCTATTTTTACAACTTAACTTTTTTACTTTGTTTTCATGTTTTTTTTTAAATCCATTTTACAACTTTACTTTTTATATGTTTTCAGATAAAATATTTTTAGAATTTCGTGTACTTGCTTCGCAAATTAAATGTAAATTAACTGAACTATAAAACTATTAACCCAAGTGGAAATCCTAGAATTATGAGTTTGTTACACATCTAGTAACGTTGCATAATTAACAACTTTTCCATATGAGTTCTGATAGTTTAACTATTACATCAATAAAAATACCACGTATATGTTTCTCACATAAAAAAATTATAATTACATAACATAGAGTATCCATAGTTCTTATTATCAAGCTGGATACTAATTGATTGAAGATAATCATATTTTGGATTTATAATGTCAATAATCAAACAAAATATATAATTTAGTACTAGAGAAAAACCAACAACAAAAACAAGAAAAGAATGATGCGTTTTTTATTTGAGAAACATATGTGGGTGTTGTTACTATTGTAATAGATAAACTTTCATATAAGAAAGTTGTTAATTATGTAATGTTATTGGATGCACGAAAAATAAATAATTCTACGATTATCACTTGGGTTAATAATTATATAGTTCGGTATTGATACTTAATTGGCAAAACAAACATACAAAGCTTTAAAAGCATATTATGAAAAAATATATAAAAAAAAAAGAAAATTGTAAAAATGAATTTTGAAAAAAAAAACATGAAAGTAAAGTTAAGTGACCTAAACTTAAGACGAGTTAAGTGACCAAATTATTACAAATCCAAAAAGTAAAGTGAACAAATATGACCTAAACCCTTTTTTAATCGAGTCGAATTTCGAGCTTGCTAGTATGCGACTTGATTACATCCGTAGTTGTGGATTAAGATAATAATTTTATTAGTGATTTTTATTAAATGTGTGGAAACAATAAAATTACAATTTAGATTATATAAAAGAATACATTATTGTAACGCCCGTTTTGACATGTAAAACTCTTGCAAATTATTTCAATTATCCACAAACTAGACTTGAGTACGTTGGGTGTTCACAAGGTACACACAACGTACTCCGATGCATGCGCGAAGCGGAGATGTCCCCTATGTACGCTAGGCATACCCATGTGTATGCAGGGCTTACGCAAGCCAGGGGCAAACCCTGATTTTTAGGGTTTGCACCCTATTTATGCTCATTAACCCCCCTAAGTCCTTCACCTTATCAGCCTCCATTTCCTTTTTGAGTTGATCTCGAAACCCTAGCCATCTTGAGAATATTATTGAGCTTACTAAGAGTTGTTGGGGGTGTTCTTTTGTGATCTTGAAGAAGAAGAAGAGTTGAGGAGAAGCATTGGACAAGAAGGAGCTTGTAGATCCAGAGGTTGTTCTTCATTTCTAGCTTATTGGAGGTATAAAGTCTGAAACTTGTTCACTCTAAGTCTAGATCTAAGTTTGGGGAAGAACTTAGCATATTTTGGTCCCATAACTTTGGCATCATGGAGTATGGACTACTCCAGACCATTTGAGCTGTCCTTTTGGGCTCTTAGGAGTGCATGGAATCATAAAAATCGGATCTTGGAGGTTAGAAATCAACCATGCATGAGTTGGTGACCACTCACGGGAGATAGAAGGCTTAGTCCATGGTTTGAGTCTCATTAAGTCATGCAAAAGCATAAAGTTTGCAACTTTATGGCTTAATACACTTTAATCAACTTGGATATGAATTTGGACGTTATAAGCATAATGGGTTAAGACATTTGGAGTAAGTTTGGTTGTCTGACCAGTACGCGGGGCGTACTCCTGAGTACGCGGCGTGTACTGGGCCATCGCCCCGATTCCGGATCAGCAACGTACGTCGGGCGTATGATCCAGGTACGCCGTGCATACGTCAATCTGTGGGCCTTTGGAGTTTTGGGCTCGGGATTAGTTGGGAGTTTTGCCTTGATTGAGTTTGGGCCATAGGCCTATTTGTGGTATCAGGTCGTTTGTGGGCTTTAGGCCATCATGGAGCTCTTGGGCCCATGTTGGGCCTTAGGGTCCTTTTTAGTTGGACTTAGAATTCCTTTTGGGCTAGTTTGGATTTGGTCCTTGGTGAGGTAGGCCCAATAAGGCAAGGCTTAAGCAGCCTTCTCGAGATTTGGACTATCGGGTTGGATTATTGACCTAATTTCTAATTAGGGTTTTATACTTGTGATTTAGTGGGGGGATTTCACGAGTCAACAACTCGAGTGTGATTTGATACCTTCGGTCTGATGTGAGTTTCCTTCACTGTATTCGTGGGTCGAAGACATCAATGTCGACCCACTAGATTATGTTTGTAGTATGATGATTGTCTTCATGACAATTATCTGTTATGCATGTATCTGCTTGATGTCTTTGTGACTCTTATTGTTATAATTATATGCGTTAGTGGTAGGGGTGAAATAGACCCGATACCGGTTGAAAGATACCGAAGGGGGTGAAGTAGACACAGTACCAGTTGAAAGATACCAAAGGGGATGAAATAGACTCAGTACCGGTTGAAAGATATCGACGGGGTTGAAATACACCTAGTACCGGTTGAAAGATACCGAAGGGGGTGAAATAGACCAGTATGTTTTTTACTATTATATATGTATGGTATGGGGTATTTTAGGGGAACTTACTAAGCGTTGTGCTTACGGATTTGAGTTTATGTTTCAGGTACTTCCATCTTGAAAGGGAAGGGCCCAGCCTGATCGCACTGCATCAACCGATGTTTTTCCGCATCACGTGATTTTGTGATTTTGTACTCTGATAATATTTTACTATGATATACTCTCGACTGTCTCGATACGATTATCGTATGATTGGAATGAATTTAAAATGAAAATTTTATCTGAACTTTTGGGAAGTTTCGGTTATAAACAGAATTTAATTGACATATCCCAATCCCATGGCTATACAACCGACTATAACTGTGTACATACTTTGCTCAAAAATCTTGATTTCTTATAAGAAAAACTTTAATTTGGGTCAAGATACATAACAATATAGATAATAATGAGACGAATCTAGGAGATCACAAATCAAATACAATTAGGAAAATAAATTTAATTCAAATCTCACTCAAACTGTTTTTGTTGCTTCAGCTTTTCCCAAAATAAATATATACTTTTGTATTTATCAAAGGGACAAACAAAACAAATACTTATATTATCGTTTGACACAATTATTTACTCCGACTAGTTATCTTACCCCCTATGTCTACTTGGATGAGAAATAATGAGTGGTTTAGCAATATTACGTCTTACAATTTCCCATTACAATGTTAAGCATCTAATATTACAAATTCGAAAGTGTGTATGTGGATTCAACCAGTAGGCTTAGTTATAAAACTAATTGAACTCGGGAGAATGAGTTAATTGAAAATACACTATCTCGATTGTCATATCAAACACATCAATGAAACCCAATTCAATTATTGTCAACAAAACAATTACTTGAAGAATGAAACAATAACTAAAATTGATTGAAATGAAAGTAATCATCAAAACATGTTCATCCAAGCATCATACAACATTCCAGGATGTAACCCTAATGGTTTAGCCTTCATAGAGTTCATAAAACACCCAAATTCAATATATTTACATTTTCAAGACATATATTTACATTTTCATCACTGGATGCAGACCTACCAGCACGATCAAGGGTATCAAAGTGATTAACATGTTGAATAAGGGTTAAATTATCTTTATAAATTGAAAAATTAGATAAAATTTTAAAAAAGATGATATGTTCATAGAACTTCACATCACTACAATAATTGATGTTTTGTATTCAAGACTTAATGTAACACCTGTTTTCCAGGTATGAGTTGTTTTCGGGTGAATTAATCAAAGATTGAGATTTGGGGCTTCTGATGGAACATGACATGACTTATGTATTTTGCAATGCCTGCCACATCCATAAGTAACGAGCAACCATGTATTGGTCGCGACGCGAAGCCTACTGGGCTCAAAACCCTAGATCTCGGGCCTTGAGCTCTATATAACGGTGCTACATTTTAGGGTTTCTTTTTGTTCTCCTCCACATCTGAAAATGACATTATGAAGCCCTTGCCTCTTTCTTGCATGTATTCTTGAGTTTTGTGACTTGGAAGTATGTTTTGAAGAAGGTGATCTAGGTCCTTGGTGCAAGAGAGTCCTCCCAAGCATAAATACAACTTCCTTCTTTTCTTCTGGACCCTTTGTGAGTATAACGATCCTTGATTTATTACTTTTTATGCTTAGATCTAAGTATTAGAGGGGATTTTGGCTCCTTTTATCCATTTAGGCTTGGTTTTTTGGGGTTTGATCAGCCTCAGAACCGTAGAACAGTTTAGATTGATCTCCTGACCATCTAGGAGTAAAAAAAGGTGTGTACATGGGTTCCTTTTGAACCATATTATAACATCCTTATTCCGGGTATGAAAATTATTCTAGTTTTGTGTTGCTTATTCGTTGAAATCTGAAAGGCAGGAATTAATCACATTGGGCGCGATGCGCCTGTCCCATGGGCTGAACGACTTTTTAGGATTTTGGGGTTATCTAAAGACCCTTAACTCTCTAAGGTTGGATTATTTACGACCTTCTTCATCCGTAGAGAGATCCTCCTTAAACCCTAGCCCCATTTTCTTCCTTTTTGAGCATTATACCACCTTAAAAGCTCATTTTTCCTTGGTTTATGCTTAAAGCTTGAAGAACAAGTGTAACATTTGCATTTCGGGTGTTTTTCCTTTTAGCCTTCATTTTAAAAATCCTTGCAAAATTGGTCCCTAGCCGAGTATGTTAGGCGTACTCTATGAGTAAGCTGGGCGTACAGGCTCATTGGTTTGTTCGTGGAGGTGCCCACGTACGCGGGGCGTACATAGGAGTACGCATGGCATACGGTTGGTTGGGGAAAACCCTAATTTTTAGGGTTTTTGCCCTATTTAAACACCTTAAGTTACTCCTAGACTCTCTTATGACTAGTCTCCACCCCTTCAAAACCTAAGAACGAAAACCTAATTGCCCTTTTGGTGTTTTGAGCTTAGAAGTGAACTTTGGGAGTGTATTTGGTGATTTTGAAGGAAGAGGAACTCTTGGAAGTTGCATTGGTGTGACTAGAGCTTATTGATCCGAAATCATCATCAACTTGGAAAGCTATTTGAAGTATAAAGCTCCTAACTTGATAGTTCATTTTGTTAGATCTATTTAGGCTTGTTTTTGTGATTTTTAAGGTTCTTTAAGTCATGCATGAGAGTATGAGCTACTCCGGAAGATAAGGATGATAGATCTTAGCATTTTTGAGGTCCCTTGTTCATAAAAATGCAATCGTGATGATTTATAGTTGACCATGCATGATTTAGGGTTCATATTATGGATTTTATTAAGTATTGGGTCCCATTAAGACATGCAAAGGAGTAAAGTTGCCAACTTTACGTGTTATGGCATCATTTAGGATCAGATCTGAGAGTTGGACATAGTGGCTTAACTGATTAAGCATACAATGGTGATATGGGTTGGCTGTGGAGTACGCTCAGTGTACCCAGCTCGTACGTTGTGTATACTGGCTAAAGATGGTGTATGCTGGGCGTAAGTCGGAGTACGTCAGGCATACGCAGCCGCCTTGGTGGGTCGAAGGCACCAATGTCGGCCCATGATTTATTATGATTAGGATGCTAGTTGTATGTATGACTCTTGCATGAGTATGTCATATGTATACAAAGCGGGGTCCGATGCCAGGCGGGGCCTGATGAGTGTATTATATGCTATTTATCTTAGTGATTCTTGCATGTATTTTATGTATCTGTATGAACGTCGGGAGGGGCCTGATACCAGGTGAGGCCTGATGAATGTGATGGGGCAGGGCCCATCTCATGTTAATGACAGAGCTGTTTCGAGCAGGGTTCGATGCCGGGCGGGGCCTGGTGGTTGTTGGTCATGGCCCATTGTATGTTTGACATGTATGGTATGAGGTGTTTTGAGGAAATCACTAAGCTTCATGCTTACAGTTTTCAGTTTACGTTTTAGGTACTTCCGGATCAAAGGGGAAGGGCTCAGGATGATCGAATCGCACACACCATGTTGTTCCGCATTTTGTTGACTTGATGTATTTGGATGAATATTGACATACGCTGATTTTATTTTATGGTTTTATGAACACGTTTTGGATGATGGTTATATTATTATAAAAATGAAATTTTTTTGTCTTAAATTTTGGGACGTTTCAAGTTGGTATCAGAGCCTTGGTTTGAGGGATTCAGGCACACTCTCTGGAGTGTCTCAAATAGAGGATTTGGTAGATTTTTTTTTCATAAAAGGAATGTTTTATAAAAAGAATTTTCTAACAAAAGAAAGGGGTGTGGTGCATGCAATTGATCGAGCTCAAATAAGTTTTCCCAAAATACCCATACATGGTTTATGTTATGCTTTGAATTCTAAATCTGTGAATCGCATGCTAGATTAGGGCTAAGGATCTGCTCAGGATTGCATGATAGAATGCTAGGAGAGATGCCTTTGTATGCCTACTGTATGATCTTGTATACGTGCATGCTAGTACTGATCAGTCAGTGATAGGATGGCCTGATTAGGTTATGCTTGTTTCCGATTACTCGATGCTCGATTGGTGCTTGCTTTGTGCTTTTAGGAGTTCCCATTCACTTCAGCTAACTAGTAAGCGAATATGCTAAGGTACATATTATTGAGACTAGATAATTTTAGAAGGTTAGGTTTTAACTCTATTGCGCAACTCTTGTTTGAGTGCAACCGTTGTAGTGTGAGACCTTTCATTTATTTGTGAGCTAGTTAGAGGGTGTTATGGGGAGTTCCTTTTTGCAGCTGATGGTGGAGAGTAGTGTGGGGGTTGCCCTAGGAAGACCTAGGAGGTGATTCGGTGCTGAGAGCCTTGTCATATTGAGATTTGTTGGTTTGATAAGGAAGTGACTTGGAGGACTCGGGGCGATCCTTGAGAAAAGTATGGATAGATGTGGAGGATAGTATGGGCCCGTACTACTGGAAGCAGATGATCCGTACTCGAGTCAAGGAAAGCTGCGATGATACCAGGAAGCTTGTAGAGTAATGGATACCTCGATGTATATATATATATATATATATATATATATATATATATATATATATATATATATATATATATAATTTTGTGTGTTCTGATGGTTTGAATGGTCTATTTTTAGTATGGTGGTCACTCGAGGAGGATCTGGTAGTGGTTTTGGAGCCAGTGAGGGTTCGAGTTCGGGCTCTGGGGCTGGACATTTGAATGATCATATGTGGGAGTTCAATTCATCAAAGATTACCCACAACATTCTAGAGAAGACTCATGTGATCTTTGGTACGATCAAGGAGGGTATCATGGAGATTCTGGATGAGCGCATGGTCGTTTTTCGTTCTGAGATGGTGGCGATGATGGGAGCTCTCACTTTGACTTTCTGTGAGTTTCGGGAATGTGGAGACCTGAAGTTCTTTGGGAAGAAGGAATCGATTGTGAGCAGGCGTTGGTTGGTAGACGTCGGGAACGCCATCCAATCCAACCTTTGTCCTGAGGAGGCGAAGGTCCGACTTGCATCCTGTTTTCTGAAGGACAGAGCTCGATACTGGTGGGAGGAGGTTGGGCACGCCTTGGGAAGTGAGGCGATCGAGTCGATGATTTGGGAGGATTTTGTAATGAGATTTCGGGCTGAGTTCGCACCTGTGATTGAGGTCTAGTAGTTGGCGAGGGAGTTTCAGGACCTTCGCCAGACTACTGAGACGGTAGCGGAGATCACTGCTATATTCCGTGAGAGGGCGTTATTGGTTCCACAGTATGTGGTGGATGAGGAGATGAAGAAGGCAAGGTATCACGTGATGTTGAGG
This sequence comes from Lactuca virosa, assembly GCF_052849685.1. NCBI lineage: Eukaryota > Viridiplantae > Streptophyta > Magnoliopsida > Asterales > Asteraceae > Lactuca > Lactuca virosa. The sequence goes on along the minus strand of NC_136427.1, from coordinate 253,838,218 downwards.
AGCGATATCCGACAGTTTTTGAGCCGACCCAGTTGCAGGACACTGGAGGATATGATAGCGCGAGCCAAAGAGAGAGATTTACTTGGAGATGGAGAGTAAAAGGAAGTCGGATCAGGTTCAGAGTTCAAAGGGTTTGGGAAAGAGACCCAATGTTTTTGACTCGAGATCGAGGTGCCAGCAGGGTCATGGCCACTGCGGTAAGTGCGGCAAGATGGACGATAAGGCAAGCAGGTTGGGTGGTTGTAACTGCTTCAAGTGCGGCAAGACGGGTCATTTTAGCAGGGATTTCACTACCACCACCACCACCCAGGTATCTGATCTGATTTGATTTCATTGCAATCATAGGGGCCATAAGAAGGCCAATTTCCCGAGTTTAGCAGCAGCGGGACCAGTTGCAGCGCCCGCTCCGGTGACCTTGCTGATTACAAATGGCCAGCAGGGCAAGGCGGAGGCGCCTGTTGTGAGGAGAAAGGCTTTCCAGCTGACACCGGAGGAGTCTCATGCAGCACCAGATGTGTTCACGCAAATGTATCTTCTCTTTATCTCTTTATATTTGTTGATTCTATGCTTATATTTTTGTGTTTTGTTTTTGGATTGTTCCTTTTGAACAGTATCTCTTCTTTGGTATTGTTTGATTCGGGGGTTACCCTATCCTTTGTATCTCTTACCCTCAGCAAGAGGTTTGTCGATGCTCCGGGGGAGCTGGATTGTCCACTAGAGGTTGAGATTGTTGATGATCATCCTGTACGAGTATCTAGGGTTCATCAGGGTTTTGTTCTGTAGTTGTTCCGTGAGCGGTATCGGATAGATTTGGTTTACATTCCCCTCTGTGAGAGCAAGGTTATAGTGGGGATGGATTGGCGGAGCCTTAATGGGGCAATGATTGATTGGGAGCAGCTGTTGGTGCGTATCCGGACCTTAAGTGGGGGAGAGTTGGTGATTCAGGGTGAGGGTGTTCAACACCGGCTAATATTATGTTCAACAGCTAGGGCCAGACACTATCTTCATCATGGTAGTTCCGCATTTTTCGCCTACGTTATGGATACCCGAGAGAAGGGTAAGGCGAATGTGGATGATGTACAAGTTGTTCAGGATTATTAGGATGTGTTCCCAGATGACTTACCTAGAGTGCCTTCGGAGAGGCAAGTGGAGTTTTGGATTAACTTGGTTCTCGATGCGGCTCCGATAGCCAAAGCACCTTTTCGGTTAGCACATTCAGAGATGCAATAGTTATCTACACAGCTGCAAGAGCTGCTAGACAAGGGATTTATTCGGTCGAGTAGTTTTCCATGGGGAGTACGGATCTTGGTTGTGAAGAAAAAGGATGGGTCGCATCGGATGTGTATCGATTACCGGGAGCTGAATAAGATGACGGTGAATAACCGTTATCGACTCCCGAGGATTGATGATTTATTTGACCAGCTTCAGGGTGCATCTTGGTTTTCCAAGATTGATCTGCATTCGGGTTATCATCAGATGAGGTTCAGAGAGGAGGATACGCATAAGATGGCCTTCAAGATTCGTTATGGTCATTACGTGTTCGTGGTGATGCCCTTCAGGCTCACTAATGCTCTGGATGCATTCATGGATCTCATGAATCGCGTATGCAGACCCATGTTGGATCGGTCTGTGATTGTGTTTATTGACAACATCCTGGTCTATTCTAAGACCCAAGAGTTGCATGAGGAGCATCTGAGGGAAGTATTGGAGACCTTGTGGAGGGAGAGACTGTATGTGAAGTTCTCCAAGTGTGAGTTTTGGTTGTACGAGGTGCAGTTTCGAGGGCACCTTGTCCACCAGAACGATATTCTGGTCGATCCGGCCAAGGTCGAGGCAGTGATGAGTTGGGAAGTTCCGAAGTCTCCATCTGAGATTCGGAGTTTACTTGGTTTGGTAGGTTACTATCGGAGATTCATTCAGGATTTCTCCAAGATAGCAGTTCCTTTGACTCGGTTGACGAAGAAGACCGTCACTTTTCGTTGGGGGCATGATTATCAGACAAATTTTGAGACCTTGATGTAGAGATTGTGTGAGGCGTCGATTCTGACCCTGCCAGAGTGTGTTGAGGATTTTGTGGTTTATTGTGATGCGTCGATCATGGGTTTGGGTGCAGTACTGATGCGGATGGGTCGTGTTATTGCTTACGCTCAAGGCAGGTGAAGCCTCATGAGGCAAGCTATCCTACACACGATTTGGATATGAGGGATGTGGTGTTCTCCCTCAAGATTCAGCGACATTACCTCTATGTAGTCCGCTGAACTATCTACACGAATCACAAGAGCCTGAGGTATTTGATGGATCAGCCAAATTTGAACATGAGGCACTGCAGATGGTTGGATGTGGTGAAAGATTATGATTGTTATATCCTATATCATCCGGGGAAGGCCAACTTGGTGGCCGATGCTCTCAGCCGCAAGGCGGTCAGGACTCTGATCAGAGATGTGTGCGTGAGGATGACCGTGATTGCTCAACTCTTGGAGCAGATTCGAGAGGCTTTGGTTGAGGCTATGAAGGAAGAGCACCAGAAGAGTGAGGGCATAATGGGACAGGTGGCTTCCTTCGATTATGATAGCCGTGGGTTATTGTCTCTCCAACGGAGGGTGTGGGTTCCGTATTCGGGTGGTGCAAGACAGGTTTTGATAGAAGAGGTGCACAAATCGAGATTCTCTATTCATCCCGGAGCGACAAAGATGTATAGAGATATCTGTCCTGATTATTGGTGGCCATGTATGAAGCCGGTTGTGGCATAATATGTGGAGAGGTGCATGACTTGCAGGAAAGTCAAGGCCGAGCATCAGCGACCTCACAGAAAGATATAGCCGTTAGACATTCCCGTTTGGAAATGGGAAGAGATTACCATGGATTTCATCACGAAGTTGCAATGAACAACACGTAGAGTGGATTCGATATGGGTCATTGTGGATCGACTGACCAAAATCATGCATTTCATTCTGATTCAGGAGAGTATCTCTGCGAAGAAGTTGCCCGACATCTACATCAGGGAGGTTGTGACACGACATGGGGTGCCAGTTTGTGGTTTCAGACAGGGATGTCCGGTTCACTTCCAGGCTTTGGAAGAAGTTTTACGAGGAGTTGGGTACTCGTCTGCATTTCAACACAGCTTTCAACCCGTAGAATGATTGACAGAGTGAGCAGACTATCCAGACCCTATAGGATATGCTTCGGGCATGTGTATTAGATTTTGATGGGCGTTGGGACATGTATCTCTCTTTGGAATAGTTTTTGTATAACCACAGTTATCACGCCAACATTGATTGACCTCCTTTTGAGATTCTCTATGAGAGGAAGTGCAGTATCCCGATATGTTAGGGTGAGGTTGTTCAGCGATTCATGGGGAGTATTGAGGTTGTACTCAAGACTACCAAGTTTATTCAGCAGGTTCGGGGTAGGATTCAGATGGATCAGAGTTGGCAGAAGAGTTATGTCGACAAGCGCTGATCAGATCTAGAGTTCCAGGTTGGGGATATGGTTTTCCTGAAGGTATCACCTTGGAAAGGTGTCATCCAATTCAAGAAGAGGGGAAAATTGGGCCCCAAGTATATCAGTCCTTTAAGGGTTTTGGCCCGGGTGGGCAGGGTTGCTTATCGCTTGGATCTACCTGAGGAGCTTAGTGAGATCCATAGCATGTTTCACGTCTCTCAACTGCAAAAAATTTTGGTTGATGATTCTGCAGTGGTTCCATTGGAGGATATTCAGGTGGATGATTGTCTAAATTATATCGAGAGACCGATTGCTATCCTTGACAGGAAGACGAAGGCTCTGCGGAATAAGTCGGTGGATCTGGTAAAGGTGCAGTGGCAGCACCACAAGGGTTTAGAACGGACGTGGTAACCCGAGGTCGAGATGAGGGAGCATTATCCAAAGTTGTTCGCAGCAATGTACATCGAGGACGAAGCCTAATTCAAGTGGGGGAGAATTCTAACATTTGCATTTAGGGTATTTTTCCTTTTAGCCTTCATCTTAAAGATCCTTGCAAAATTGGCCCCTAACCCAGTACGCTGGGAGTACTCTATGAGTACGCTGGGTGTACTGGCTCGTTGGTTTGGTTCCAAAGGCGCCCGTGTATGCGGGGTGTATTGGGCGAACCCTATGTTTAGGGTTTGTGCCCTATTTAAACACCATAAGTTGCTCCTAGACTCTCTTATGACCGACCTCCACCTCTCCAAACCCTATGAATGAAACACTAATTTCCCATTTGGTGTTTTAGCTTAGAAGTGAACTTGGGAGTCTTTTGGTGATTTTGAAGGAAGAGGAACTCTTGGAAGTTGCATTGGTGTGGCTAGAGCTTGTGGATCTAGAATCATCATCAACTTGGAAATCTATTTGAGGTATAAAGCTCTTAACTTGATGGTTCATTTTGTTAGATCTAGTTAGGGCTTGTTTTTGTGCATTTTAAGATCCTTTAAGTCATGCATGAGAGTATGAGCTACGCCAGAAGATAAGGATGATAAATCTTAGCATTTTTGAGGTCCCTTGCTCATAAAAATGCAATCTTGATGAGTTATAGTGGACCATGCATGATTTAGGGTTCTTATTACGGATTTTATTAAGTATTGGTTCCCATTAAGACATGCAAAGGAGTAAAGTTGCCAACTATACGTCTTAAGACATCATTTAGGATCAGATCTGAGAGTTGGACATAGTGGCTTAACTGATTAAGCACTGAATGGTGATATGGGTTGGCTGTGGTGTAAGTTGGGCATACCCAGCTAGTACGCTGCGCGTACTAGCCAAAGATGGCATACGCTGGGCGTAAGTCTAAGTACATTGGGCGTTCTCAACGGCCGTTGACTTTTGAGTTTGGGACATTTTTGGACTATTAGGGTTTTGGGCCTTAGTTGAATTTTGGGCCTTGTATCTGTTGGGTCATAGTTGGACCTTAGGATTATGGGTTGGGCCATTATTGGGCCTTGGACCACTATAGGGTTATTGGGCCAAGGTATTTGAGCCCAATAAGGGAAAAGGTAGAATAGTCTTTTACCCTAGAGGCTGAGGGTCTTGGGTCGGGGATCCCGATTATGAATTTTGACCTAATTATTAATTAGGGTATTATTTGATTGTTTAGCGCGAGGCTTTTTCGGATCAGCAGCCCGAGCGTCTCCTCACTGTTCTTGATGGGTCGAAGGCACCAATTCCGGCCCATTATTTATTATAATTAGGATGCTAGTTGTTTGCGTGACTCTTGCATGAGCAATATGTGATATGTATACCGGGCGGGGTCCGATGCCAAGCGGGGCCTGATGAGTGTATTGTATGCTATTTATCTTAGTAATTCTTGCATGTATTTTATGTATCTGTATGAATGCCAAGCAGGGCCTGATAAATGTGACGGGGCAGGGCCCATCTCATGTTACTGACAGATCTGTTCCGAGCGGGGCTCGAAGCCGAGCGGGGCCCAATGGTTGTTGGGCATGGCCCATTGTATGTTTGATATGTATGGTATGAGGTGTTTTGGGGAACTCACTACGCTTTGTGCTTATGGTTTTCAGTTTATGTTTCAGGTACTTCCGGATCGAAGGGGAAGGGCTTGGGATGATCACATCACACACACCATGTTGTTCCGCATTTTGTTGAATTGATGTATTTGGATGATTATTGACATACTCTGATTTTGTTTTATGGTTTTATGAACACGTTTTGGATGATGGTTTTATTATTGTAAAAATGAATTTTTTTGGTCTTAAATTTTGGGATGTTTCAACAAGATCCTCCTTGATGCATTGAAGAGAAGAGCAATTTTTCTTCTCTTTTAGAACATTATGAGTATAAACCTTCAAGCTTTCCTTGTTGTTTTCTAGATTTTATTTTATGTGACTTTATGCATCATTTTGTTCCTTTTATGGATGATCTTGGAGTTGAATGTACAAGTGTTGGGGTGTTTGAGGTCATTTGGAATGAAAATACTTGGATCTTGGTTGTTGTGAAATGTCTTAATGGATAAAGTTGGAAAATTTATCCATTTAGAACTTGTTAGAGCTTAGATCTAGAAGAAGTCTTGAGCACGACACGGCAATCCCTTAAGAAGAAGGCTTGAGCGCGACACGTCAATCCCTTAAGAAGAATTCTTGAGCGCGACACGTAAATCCCACACACGACATGCTTTTTGAGTCAGCTAAGTCGTGTCTGTTTAGCCTTAAGGACCCAACTCTTTTGTCGTTTAGTGAGCGTGAGGCACTCTTATTGGGAGCGAGGCTCCTGTTTGAACAGATGTTGACTTTTGACTTTTTGACAAGGTTTAACCTTGGGTCAAACTTTAGGGTTTTAGGTCATAGAAAGAAGTTTGACCTGTTATATTATACGTGTAGGTGGTGAGTGATATCAAAATTTATATTTCTGTGAGTGGTGGAGTTTTCTGAGCTATCTTCGAGGTGAGTTTTCTTACTTTATCACTTATGTCATAGTTGTTGTGATTGGACTGCGTGTCTAGCTGTACCAATAGAAAGTTGATTATTTTTGTATTTTTATATGTTGTGCTTGAGACACTTTGGACTCGTGGCTGATAAGGACGTGGGGTTGATTTAGACCCGTTGGGTTGAAACGAACTCGTTGTTGTTATATATGTTTAGTTGTGCTGTGATGTATGTGATATTATAAGAATCTCACTAAGCTTTGACTTAAAGTTGTGGATTTAAATGCTTCAGGTACTTCTAAGGATTAGGGAAAAGCAAAGGTGTGACTGTACACACTCGACAAAAACTTCAATATTTTTTGATTCCGCGTTGTTATGATACTATGATTTGTTGTAGATTGTCTTTGGAACATATGATTTTTATGGACTTGGTTTTATGAAAATGGCATTTATATCTTAATTAAAAATCAAAAAATTTATTGTGAAATTGGGACCTTACACATGTAAAAGTTCTTGACCACTTGGAGCTTATCTTGACTAAGAGTTTTGAGGTTGTGTGTAACAGCCGAGTTCCCGATACGCATCTTGTTCTAGATTTAATCTATTTAATTCGTTGAAAATATGAAAGACGAAAATCTGGAAATTTTACTGAGGCCACGGGGTGCCCAAGCTCATGGGTTGAACGTATTTTTAGGGTTTTGGGGGTTATCTAAAGGGAATTAACCCCTAGGATTGGTCATTCTCAGCCTCCATTAACGCCAAAACGTTCCTTGAGAGAAACCCTAGCATTATTTGAGTGATGTGAGCTTATCCTCTCTCCTTGAACCACTTATGGTGCTTATTTTGAGCGTTTTCATGAAGGAATCGAGAAAGGTAGTGCTTAGGAGCTTGAAGCTAGAAGATCCTAGCTTTCTCTATAGTTATGGACCTTTGTAAGTCACAAAGATCCATGCTTTATTGTGTTTCCATTGAGTCATGTTTTGTTGTGGTATGTCGAATAGCTAATAAACTCGATATCGAGTAGTCTGTAAATAACGAGTGGTCTCATGTACTCGTTATGTAATGTATTTACTAGGCATTTTATTGTTCACAATGTGATGTCGAGTCCTAGTATTTTTCGGTTCCGTGAGTACCCTATAAATTGGGTAAATATTGTAAAGAGTTGTAACACTTTGAGCACTTAAGTACTCAAACTTTCTCTGTACTCATTCCAAAATTTATTGAGCTGAAACCAAATCGTATTTAGATCTTCGTGTTCTTTACTCTGGTTTACTATCAATTGATTAAAACATAAATAAAAACTTCTTTTCAATTGGTATCAGAGCAGGAATATACACATCGATAGGGGTATCTTTTTCACGTTTTTCATCTTATTGAGTCGATCTTTACAATTCAATTGTTCCGCAAGATATAAATGTAATTCTTCGTTTGATCGATTGCGGTTAATCATTTTTGCGGTTTTTTGTTAGTCGATTTAGCATCCGATTGAATTCTTTTCAAAGAAAATCCTCTTTCAACTCAATCTAATGGAAAATCTCAATGTCAACACCATGATGAACTTCTAGAACTTACTTGAATCTGCAACCAAGGTTACAATGTTGATCCCTGAGTACTATGATCAATGGGCAGATCGTATAGAATACTATATCAACAATATCGATGAGGATCTTTGGAGATCTATAGAAATTGGACCATATCATGTTGATTTGGTTCAAGCTGTTGGTAATGTTGTTGCTGCTGAGGACATGATTGCTCATGGAAACAAGAAGAAAGCAAATGATAAAAGATGTCTCCATGAACTGCGAGGAGCTCTTTCACCTGTTGTTTACAACTATGTTAAAGGCTGCAAAACAACGAAGGAGATTTGGGATACCTTGAAGGAAGAGTATCAAGGGAACGAAAGAACAAAAAAGAGCTCTGTGACGCAATACTTGTCATAATTGGTTGATTTTAAGAAAAAGGAGAATGAGACTATTGAGGCATATTAAGATAGGTTGAATGAGCTTATCTTCAAATGCAACAGATATGGAGTTGTTCATACGACCTTAGAGTTCAATCTTACTTTCATTTTGGTACTGAGAAAGGAATGGAGAAATATGTGTCTCATGATCAAGACTCAAGAGAATTTTAACACCTACTCATTATCGAATCTCTATAATACACCGAAGGGACACCAGTATGAGGTGAAGGAGATAGCAGAGGAGAACAAAATGAATTTTGGAGGACCAATGACGCTAGTCTCCAAACCAACTACGAAAGAGAATGAATCTGATGAAGAAGCGAAAGAAGGTGAAGAAGGTTTTATCCTAAATTCTGATGATGAAGTTGTTGCCTATTATTCCAATAATAGGGTGAAGAAGTTCTTCAAGAATCCAATTAATGGGAATTTCAAGCACAGTTCGGCGAAGAAGCCTATAATGAACACATGTGCTTGTAACATCCCAAAATACGAGGGTGAAAATTTCATTTTTTTTAATAATCAAAACACTCATTTATCTTTTATTCAAACCATTAGAAGTATTTCAAAACAAAACAATTATCAGAGTACAATTCCAAAAATCACGAGTTGTGGAAAACACGGGTGTATGTGCTGCGATCAAGCCGGGCCCTTCTCTTTCAAACCAATAGTACCTGAAACGATAAACAAAAACTGTAAGCACAAAGCTTAGTGAGTTCCCCAAATACCACATACCAAACATAACATACGAGCCATACATATCAAACATGCAACAGAAGGTGCTATGTACCAATCATAGTCTTGCCATTATGCCACAAGCCGTATCATGGTCTTTTCTTTCCAGGCCGGGGGCCAAAACCCTGGGTCTTACAGACAAGTGCCAGGAGCCCCCTCTTAGTCTTCCATGCAAGCATCACAGAGACAACTAGCATACAATCTATAATTTACTAACTACTTAACTACCTAAGTCCACACTCTAGTCTTGCATATAGATTTTCCAGGAGCTACCTCCGGGTCTTTCATACAAATGCCAAGGGCCACCCCCTGGTCTTCCTATAATACCTAAGCCAATGGACCGACATTGGTTCATTCGACCCGTAGAATAGTGAGGAGACTCACCTCAATCCAAGATAAGTGAGTACTCGAACTGTTGATACCGAAAACCTCACACTGGCATTAAGAATTAATAACTCATCAACAATTGATTCCAATTCAACCAAGAATTCTTGTCTAATAACTGATCCTTAAGGGTAAAAGTCCATTTTGTCCTTTTCCTTACTTTTCCAAAATCCAAGGACCAAACCACTAGCATTGCAAGCCCTTTAAACCCTTAAATGACACCACAAGGCCTAATAAGGCCCAAATATCCAAATTGGGCCCAAACCCATCATGGACCTAACCCGAGAAGGATCAATATCCTAAAAGGCCGAAAATATCCAATGGTCAACCCTGGTCAATTTTCTAGTCAATGGTCCATAGCCAACAAGTCAACAAAACAAGAAAAGTCAAACGGACCGAGTACGCCCCGCGTACTCAGCTGATATGCCTAGCCTAAACCCTTTGGGGCTAGTACGCGCAACATACCAGATGGGTACGCCCAACATACTCCCATGAACCCTATTCTTCTCCATTAAGCACTTAACCACTTAAGTCCTTGCTCCAAACTCTTAGATCTGATTCCTACGGATGACTTGTCACGTAAACTTGGCAACTCTATTTGCATGCATGGCTTAATGGGGCTCTAGGGCTCAAAAGAACTTAATAAAGGGTCTTAACACATGCATGAGTCCAAATAAACCATAAAGATAATATTTTTATGCCTTTGGGACACCTAAAATGTCCAGATCTACAAGATTAAGCCTCTGAAACAACCTTAGCTCACAAGGACCAACCAAAAGAGGCTAAAGTGACCATAAATTGCAGAAGATGAGAAACTTCTTGATGTACAAGCTCCCCTCCAGGTGATGATTCTTCAACAAGATCCAAACTCTTCAAAGTGCACATAAATACTCCAAGATTCTTCAGAATGCTCCAAGATAAAGGATAAGGGTCAATATTGGGGTTTAGGAGGCTTAGAGGCTGATAAAAGACAAAGCTCATGAAGAAATGAGGTTTAAATAGGGTCAAGAACAAAAAAATTAGGGTTTCATGGCTAAAGGGAGTACACCCCGTATACCCCTTAGTATGCTCGGCCGCGACCAAATAGCTCACTACGCCCAACATACTAGGTGAGTACGCCTCGCGTACTCGACCAAGCTCCAAAATGCTAAAACTTTGTTTGGCCATAACTCCCTCAATCCAAGTCCGCTTCCAATGAAATTTATATCCACGGAAAGGTGACGAGAAGACCTTAACAAATCACCTTTTCCTTAAGACTTCCCGAACAAAAACCCAAAAGTTGACATAAGCCAGAACTGCCAATTTCCGATTATGCCCTTGGGCTCCGAAACACCATCGAACACTTGAATCACTTGAACTATAACTCCCACTTCTAAAAAGAGCCAAAAACTTTCTTCCCTAAGGCCCTAAACCTCATGATAACTGATTATTGGGCCACAAACCTGACCAACGAAGCGATTCGGAACTGAGTGTTACAACTCTCCCCCACTTAAATTCGATTTCGTCCTCGAAATCATTCCTTACCATTTCCGGCATGCCCGACAGCCTGAGGGACACAACCACAACCTTGAGCGCACAACGGCCTTCCCAAGGCAACCGATCCCAACCCAAGCAGAACTTTCCAAACCGAAGAAGACAAATCCATAATCCCATGCAGAAAATCCAACCATACTTTACCTGAAACCGGAAATCTCGAATTGGTCCGACTCCCCGATAGACCGCCCATACTAAACCACTAAGAGACCCAATTTTCACTGAAGTCCATACTTAAACAGGACGCTTCCAACCCTTGATGGACTTGATGCTTCTAATGGAAACAAAACCACTGACCAATATTGATGCAGAACACTTATACTTGACAGAAAGCTTGGATAATCCTTCGAGTAGAGGAATCATCCCCATAACGGTTAGAATCAGACGAGAGGTGCACAACAGGGTCAAATCATTTACTCTGAGATAATCCAATCCAAGCTGCAAGTGGCTAACCATATTTTCCAAATAACAAGCGACTCCACACACGTGTCCCAAATCACAATACTGCCTTGACTTATCTCGATGCCACCTAGTTGCTTCCCATAAGAGGCCGAGACCTCTATGGTCCCAACTTGTCTGCCAACTAACTGAAACACCGGATTCCCGCCTGGTTGCTGATTCAAAGACACATAGTCTTCCCACGTGACTTTTGAATGAAAGCCGTATCTCGCAATAATTTCCTTAACTATCTCGCCACTTATGGCTCCAACGGATCAAAACATTCCGACAAACCTGATGCCACCAAATCCAATGCTAAAAGTGAATGCTACAAGACCAACTATAGTCTTATATCTCAAACGGTCTCCAACGACCTACCATTTCCTGATTCCATACATGTTGTGGCCTTCCCACAGTCTTACAAACTGACCCATCCTAGTCTAATCCATAAGAAGAAATCCATAACCAATCATGGATTTGCCACACCCGCACCACTGCACACGGATCGGTGAATGCTACAGGCCGCCCTACAGTCTTACAACACTCTCACACTAACTGCCAACCTAGTGAATGCTACGGGCCACCACCGTAGTCTTACAACACTCCTATCTTGCCATGGGCACCACCCATGGTCTTACCGCTCATCTATAAATCCATCCATACACATCTAGAGTCGAACACGTATCTGACCAAGCGCCTAAGCTAGACTTGAGTCATTATTGGAACCCCAACCTGGGTACACCAAAAGCCTGTTATCCATCACCAAGAAGGCGCTAACCTACTGTCGGGAAGTTTCCTTAACTCCCAACTCACCTAATCTTCAATCCAAATGGCCACTTGGGCCGCCTCCCTCCCAAAGGGGATGTGAAACTCATCCTAGTTTCATGCCTGATCCCGCTCCCGGAAATCTGGACGGTTCTCCCCCACTTTGATTCGACAAAGCTCTCCCCACACACAAGGTTTGAAGGATTCCTAATCCATCTCACCCCTTATGATTGAACCGCTGACAACCTGCACTTACCAATGCTAGCGTTCCATTACTACCCAAACTCAAAGACCGCACAACCCTTGATGACCAGATGAACACTCCCCGAAATCCTAACAATTCTGATAAATCGAGACGCTTTTAATGACACAACACCCAAATCTTGAAGTCCTTTATACTGATGACAAGACCAAAACCTTAGCAATAGACCTCTTCACTTGGCACTCCCAGAGGCAAACTAAAATCAAAAGCTAAAACCACTGAACCCCGACGATACTGGAGAACTAACCCGCTAAACCTGACCATAGACTTTCCACACAATACCCCTAGACCGATCCCTCCCAAAAACCAGAATAACAACCGAACACATTAAAACCCGCTCAACAATATGCAACCCCTTCTGACCCACTAATGATTCATCGCATGCAAATGACATATAACAATTCTTGATGATACAAATCAAGCAATAATAGAGAACTAAACCAAAGATAACGCTTACCCAAACCGATACAAAATCCCAAGCAATATAAATACTGATAAAAACTAAAGAGAAAGCAAAAGATAACATACCCGCAATATCACCTGCTGGAGTCCTGACCTCCTCCGTTTGACACTGCAAAGCTCGGCTCCTCCCTGCTGGGGCTCCTTCCCTACCCTCACGACCATCAGTGATCCTCAAAGTAGCCGGAGCAGGTGCACTCACTGCTTCTCCTCTCAACATCAGACAGTCGGTCTTCTTGTGACCCACTTGGTTGTAGTGAAAACATAACGGCCTTGCCCCCAGAGGATAATCCTTGCTTATATGACCAACCCTGCCACACTTGTAGCAGCCCAAACCCCTAGAACGACAAAACCCATCGTGTAGTTTCCCGCACGTGCTGCACTGACCCCGACCCTGCTGGCCCCTCAATCACTGATCCGAAGTCTTAGGTCTCTTCCCGGGACCATCCACTACCTGCACCTGATCTGGCCCCCTCTTCCCTAGGTGCTCCAAATCGATCACCTGCTCTTGGGATTTAGAAATCATATCATTCAGGGTCTTGCACCCTGAAGTACTCACAAACTCCCTGATGTCACCCCTTAGCATATCATGATACCTTACCTTTTTCATCTCCTCGTACGTTGCATACTGCGGAACCAATAAGTCCGTCTCCCGGAACTTAACAGTGATCTCTACCATAGTGTAACATCCCAAAAAAATCATGACCAAAAATTTCGTTTTGAATAAGTAGTTATTTAAAACCATTTACTGAAAAGCAACATTAATATCATATCAACTCCTAACCCATAAGTGAAATGTCATAAAAATATGTCATGGAATAATAATAATAATATCAAAGTACAATCCCAAGGGAATCATAGTGCGGAAATCGAATGTGTGTGCTATGCGCTACTACCGTGCCGGCTCCTTTCCCTTCGCTGAAGAGGTACCTGAAACAAAACTGAAAACTATAAGCACGAAGCTTAGTGGGTTCCCCCATCATACCACATACCACATAACACATAACACACATACTGGCGGGCAATTCTGGGGTGCCCGACCTACCCTGTCCGGCCATTCTGGGGCGCCGACCTACCCATGTCAAGCAGTTCTGAGGTGCTGACCTACCCATCGGTCCTAACAACCAAACTCTGGGGACTATTTCACCCCCTACTACTACTACCACACATATCATAACATAATCATATTGTCAGGCATATCTGAGGTGCCCGACCTACCATTCGGTCCTAACAACCGAACTCGGGGACTATTCCCCTCCTACTACCACTATCACATATAACATATCATGCTAGCACATAAACATATCAGGTAGTCGCAAGACTAGATTATTATCACACAGATAATCAACTATCAACAACTCCTGCTGGTGGGCCGACATTGTGGCGGTAGACCCACCCTTACTGGAGGGTAACTCACCTCGATGTCGTGTAGTGTCTGCACTGTCCTCGGTAGGGAAATCAACTCTTCTCGACTCCTCAATCCCTAAACAACATCCTTTCTACATTACCATTTCATACTCATAACCCCTTCAAGGGTCAACTCAAGTCCAAGTCAAAGTCAAGGTCAAAACCTTAGTCAAAGTCAGCTTTGGTCAAAGTCAACATTTGGTTGACTAGACTCGCCGAGTTGGTCCACCAACTCGTCGATTCCCCACATCCACGAAATGCTACAACCCTGTCCCTAATCGTCGAGTATAGCAAGAGCTCAACGAGTTCGCCTTCAACAAAACATCGATACTTTCTTCAACCGACTCGCCGAGTTCATCCTTGAACTCGCCGAGTTCATCTTCATCCGTATGAAGGTGTTCAGTCTATGACTCGCCGAGTTTTCCTTGAACTCGTCGAGTCCGTCTTCATGTGGTTGGGAAATTGCCTTGAACTCATCGAGTCCGCTCATACACTCGCCAAGTTCCATGATTTCCAGGTCCCTAATGAGCCTAGAAAACTGAGTGTTCTTCTATCTTAGCATCTGGTCCATCAACCGAAGGATTTGATGGGAAATATGACCCGACTCGTCGAGTCCCATGAACGACTCGCCGAGTCCCTCTTTGTCCAAAACTATACAGTCGATTTCAGTGGGTCTTAATGCATCCAAATCATAGATCTGACCTCCTAGGGTCCATTTTATACGTAAAGCTACGAACTTGATGTCCATGCATGGGGTTTTTGGCTCAAAAGGCTATAAAATGGGGTTTATAAGATGCAGGGGCTTCCCATGGCCATAAAGTTGGCACCTTTATGCCATGGGAACCCTCATTGGTTCCAGATCTGAAGCTAACACTCCACAATATGATCCAAACCCAAAGGTGGCTTAGAAATGTCCCAAAAATGGCAAGATCGACGTCTTAAAGAAGATCTATTAAATGATAAGTCAAGGTTCAATCTTTTTACCTTGAATAAACTGGAAATGGAGCAAAATCTCTGGATCGACTTGATTCTTCAAGAACCCCCAAGCTTCCACTTCTTCCTTCAAGCTTCAAACAACTCTAAATACTCAAAAATAGCTCAAGAACACTCAACAAGCTCCAGGGTTTCGAGATAGGGCTTTCTGGAAGTGAGAGGGACGATGGGGGCTGGGTTGAGGCAAGATAAGTTGTTTATATAGGGTGTAAACACTACATATTAGGGTTTCCTCCAGACAGTCCTACTTGCCGAGTCGGGCTCCCGACTCGTCGAGTAGGTTACTTAAAATCTGCGTCCAAAGTCTTGTCTACTCGACGAGTTGGGCCTCCAACTCGCCGAGTCCTCGTGTAAAAACATAGAATCTTTAAATTTAAAATATGTACCGGGAACCGGGCGTTACAATGTTCCCCACTTATTTTAGACTTCGTCCTCGAAGTCTGCTGATGCATCTGGAAAAAGCTCGGGGTAGTGCTCCCGCATCTCGTCCTCCGGCTCCCACGTGCATTCTATGCCCTTACGGTGCTTCCATTGCACCTTCACCAGCTCGACCTTCTTGTTCCTCAGATCCTTTGACTTCCTGTCGAGAATAGCTAGTGGTCGCTCAATGTAGTTCAGGCGGTCATCCACCTGAATATCCTCCAAAGGTACCACTGTAGAGTCGTCTACCATACACTTCCACATCTGGGAGACATGAAAGGTACTATGAATCTGGCTAAGCTCGGCTGACAGATCCAGCCTATACGCCACCTTGCCCACCCGGGCTATAACCCTGAAAGGACCGATGTAACTGGGGCCTTTCCAAGGTGACACCTTCAGGAGGACCATATCCCCGACCTGGAACTCTAGGTCCGAACGATGCTTGTCGGCATAACTTTTCTGGCGACTCTGAGCAGTCTGAAGCCTGCTCCTGACCTGCTGGATCCTCTCCGTAGTCTTGAGTACCACTTCGATACTCTGCATGACTCTCTGCCCAACCTCACCCCAACAAATCGGGGTCTTGCACTTCCTCCCGTATAACATCTCGAAGGGAGGACGATCGATACTCGTGTGGTAGCTGTTGTTGTAGGAAAACTCAGCTAATGGAAGATATGTATCCGAGCTACCACCAAAGTCTAAGACACATGCCCGCAACATATCCTCCAAAGTCTGGATGGTCCGCTCGCTCTGACCATCCGTCTGCAGGTGAAAAGCGGTGCTAAAGTGCAGACGAGTACCCAACTCGTCATGGAGTTTCTTCCCGAATCTGGAAGTGAACCGTACATCTCTGTCAGAAATCATGGAGACTGGCACTCCGTGTCGAGCTACAACCTCTCGAATATAAATATCAGCCAGCTTCTCGGCCGAAATGCACTCCTGGATCGGTATGAAATGGGCACTCTTGGTCAACCGATCCACGATGACCCATATGGAATCCACTCCCCGCGCGGTCTTGGGAAGTTTGGTGATGAAATCCATGGTAATATCTTCCCATTTCCACATGGGAATATCTAGCGGCTGCATATTTCCGTGTGGCCTCTGGTGCTCGGCCTTGACCTGCCTGCAGGTCAAGCACCGCTCTACATACCATGATACACCCCCTTCATGCAGGGCCACCAGTAATCAGGGCGAAGATCTTTATACATCTTCGTCGCCCCGGGATGAATAGAAAACCTAGATTTGTGCGCCTCCTCCATCAGAACCTGGCGCACACCTCCATCATAGGGAACCCACACCCTACGATGTAACGTCAACAACCCACGACTATCATAGTCGAAGCTAGAAACCTGTCCCACAATACGCTCGCTCTTACGATGTTCCTCCTCCATAGCCTCCTGCTGGGCCTCTCAGATCTGCTCCAGAAGCGGAGTCACCACTGTCATCCGCAAGCAAACGTCTCTGATCGGGGCAGCCTTACGGCTAAGAGCATCGGCCACTACATTGGCCTTCCCCGAGTGGTAGAGGATCTCACAATCGTAATCCTTCACCACATCTAGCCACCGACGCTGCCTCATGTTCAGATTCGGCTGGTCCATGAGGTACCTTAGAGTCTTGTGATCCGTGTAAATGCTAAAACGGACCCCATAGAGGTAGTGTCGCCAAATATTGAGGGCGAAGACAACCGCCCCCAACTCCAAATCGTGCGTCGGGTAGTTCGCCTCGTGAGGCTTTAGCTGCCTCGAAGCGTAAGCGATAACATGTCCTCTCTGCATCAATACCACGCCCAACCCTGAGATGGATGCATCGCAATATACCACAAAATCCTCCACGCCCTTGGGCAGAGCGAGGATCGGCGCCTCACATAGTCTCTGTCTCAATGTCTCAAACGCTTCCTGCTGTTCAGGCCCCCAGCGAAAAACAACGGCTTCCTTCGTCAGTCGGGTCAGGGGTACGGCTATCTTAGAGAAATCCTGAATGAATCTCCGGTAATAGCCTACCAAACCCAGGAAACTCCAAATCTCAGATGGAGACTTCGGAACCTCCCATCTCATCACGTCCTCTACTTTGGCCGGGTCAACTAAAATATTGTTCTGGTTGACAAGGTGCCCAAGAAACTGCACCTCGTGTAACCATAACTCACACTTGGAGAACTTGGCATACAAGCTTTCCCTCCTCAAGGTATCCAACACCTCTCACAAGTGCTCCTCGTGTTGCTCCTATGTCTTGGAGTAAACCAAGATGTCATCAATGAAAACTATCACATACCGATCCGGCATCGGTCTGCATACGCATTTCGTGAGGTCCATGAACGCGGCAGGAGCATTGGTGAGCTCGAAGGGCATCACTACAAACTCATAGTGGCCATAGTGAGTCCGGAACGCAATCTTCTTTACATCCTCATCTCTGACCCTCATCTGATGGTAGCCTGAACGTAAATCAATCTTGGAAAACCAAGATGCCCCTTGTAACTGGTCAAAGAGATCACCAATCCTCGGGAGTGGGTAACGGTTCTTCACCGTTACCTTGTTCAGCTCCCGGTAATCTATACACATCCCATACGACCCGTCCTTCTTTTTCACGAACAGAATCGGGGCTCCCCGGGGTGAACTGCTTGGTCTGATGAATCCCTTGTCTAACAGCTCCTGCAGCTGCGTAGACAACTCCTGCATCTCGGGAGGAGCCAACCGATACGGTGCCTTGGCTATCGGAGCCGCACCAGGGAGGAGGTCGATCCTAAACTCCACCTGTCTCTCCGGAGGTATCCCAGGAAACTCCTCTGGAAATACATTTGGGTACTCTCGCACCACCGGCACATCACTCATAGTCTCCTTACCCTCCTCTCGGGTATCCATGACGTAGGAGACATATCCGGTGCAACCCTGCTAAAGGTAGCGCCTAGCCCTCGCTGCTGAGCATAAAGCTGGTCCACGTTGTGGCCTCTCACCCTGAATCACCAGCTCTCCCCCACTTGGGGTCCTGACACATACCAACTGATGTGCGCAGTCAATCACAGCCCCATTAGGGCTCAACCAATCCATACCGATGATGACCTTGTTCCCACGCAATGGTATGGGAACCAAGTCAACTAGATAGCACTCCTCGAACAACCTCAACACACAATCTCTGAAAACCTCTGATGCTCGAACTGATCGGTCGTCAGCAATCTCGACCTCTAGTGGGCAATCCAACATGCCCGAAGACTCAGGGAATTTCTTGCTAAGTGCAAGAGAGACAAATGATCGAGTAGCACCCGAATCGAACAACACCTGAACTGGAATACCGTTCACATGGAACGATCCTAAACAAAACACATAACATAGCACATAAATATCATAAACAACATATAATAAAAACTAGGGAGAAGAAATCGTACCCGTCACCACATCGGGTGCGGCGCGTGCCTCCTCAGTAGTCAACTGGAAGGCTCAGCTCCTCACCACTGAAGCCTCCAACTTGCCCTGGCGGCCATCAGTGATCCGCAGGGTCGCTGGAGCTGGCGCCGCTACCGGCACTGCTGCTGCTGCTGTCAATCTTGGGCAGTTGGCCTTTTTATGGCCCTTCTGATTGCAATGAAAGCAAATCAGGTCTGATGTCTGAAAGGTGGGGGTAGGGGCAGTACAATCCCTACCAAAGTGCCCAGTCTTGCCGCACTTATAGCAGCCTGATGATCCCAGTCTACAAGCTCCCTCATGCGGCCTGCCGCATTTCCTACAGCGGCTCTGGCCTGGCCGGCCCTTCGACCTAGAGTCGAATCCTTTGGGCTTCTTCCTCGAAGCCCCAGTAACCTGTCCCTCCTATGCCTTCCTCTTCCTGAGGTGCTCCAAATCAATCTCCCTCTCCCTCGCCCTGGCAATCATAGAATCCAGGGTCGGCCATGCTGAGTAGCTTACGTGCTCCTGAATGTCCGCTCTCAACATTTCATGATAGTGGGTCTTCTGTATCTCCTCATCCCCCGCATACTGAGACACCAACAAGGCCCTCTCCCGGAACTTGGCAGTAATCTCCGCCACTGTCTATTTAGTCCGTCTCATGTCGAAAAACTCCTTGGCCAGCTGCTGAAGCTCCACAGCCGGCGCAAACTCAGCCCTGAACCTGGTCACAAAGTCCGACCAGGTCATAGCCTCAACGGCTGAGGCTCCCAAGGAATCACCAACTGACTCCCACCAATCCCTAGCCCTGCCCTCAAACAACCTGCAACATATTGAACCTTCGACCCCTCAGGGCAGAAGCTCGCCAACTGTGCAGACTCGATGTCAGCGATCCATCTCCTGGACACTATGGGGTCCTTCGCCCTATGGAAATCCGGTGCACCACTCCCCCTGAAGTCCTGACTGGCTAGCCGCCCAGTCACTCCTAAACGCCCTAAGTCGATCCTCCATCAACTCAATAATCCTTTCCTTGATCGACCCGAATATTACCGGGGTCGACTCAAGGATGCCTCTAGTAATCTCAGAAGAAATGAACTCGCGTAGTCCCTCATCGACTGGCTCAGCACCTGATCCTGAACCTGATCCTGAGCCTGATCCTGACCCTAAACCTCCTCCTCCTCTATGTCGCGTAATCATCACCATTCTGAAACAAAACACATAATTATCAGGGTGATACATAACATCGAGAGGTGTCACATACTACAAGTTTCCTGGTTCGATCTTGGCCCTCCTTGACTCAAGTATGGATCCTCTGCTTTCAGTAGTACGGGCCCATACTACCTTCCACATCTATCCGTACTTTCCTCAAGGATTGCCTTGACTTTACCAAGTCCCTTCTACTACTACTCCTCTTTGCAATAATCTCGTCCTAGGCTTACCCTAGGGTAACTCTCCGACCTACTTTCCGCCATCAGTCGCATAAGGAACCCCTACTACCTTTACCTAACTAGCTTGCGAATACCATTACATATTACTAAGACCAGATAATTCATCGAATGAGAGGTCCTACCCTACAACGGTTGGACTCAAACAAGAGCTGCACAGTAGGGCTAGACCTAACCTTCTGAAATTATTTTGTCCTCGCAATATGTAACTTAACGTATTTGTTTACTAGTTAGCTAAAGATAACTAGAACTCCTAAAAGCACGAAGCAAGCAGCATTCGAGCATTGAGTAACCATACTAAACATATCCTATTCAGACCATCATATTACTGATTAATCAGCTCTAGCATATAATTCAATAGGCACATAAGGCATCTTCCTAGATCCTGAGCCCTAATCTAGCATGCAGTTCTCATACAAGGCCAACAAGCATATAAGGCATCATTCCTAGATCCTTAGCCCTAATTTAGCATGCGATTCTCATAATCATATCACATCATATCATAACATGTATGGGTATCTTAGGGAAAACTTACTTGAGCTCGGCCGGTCGCACGCATCACACACCTTGTTCTTTCTCAAAAATCCTTATTTTAAATCTTAAAAAAAATTATTTCGTTATGAAAATCTTTCAAACCGTCGATTTCAGTCCAGACACCCCCCCCCCCGAAGGTGTGTTCGAATCCCTCAAACCAAGGCTCTGATACCAACTTGTAACATCCCAAAAAAATCATGACCAAAAATTTCGTTTTGAATAAGTAGTTATTTAAAACCATTTACTGAAAAGCAACATCAATATCATATCAACTCCTAACCCATAAGTCAAATGTCATAAAAATATGTCATGGAATAATAATAATAATATCAGAGTACAATCCCAAGGGAATCATAGTGTGGAAATCGAATGTGTGTGTGATGCACTGCTACCACGCCGACTCCTTCCCCTTCGCTGAAGAGGTACGTGAAACAAAACTGAAAACTGTAAGCACGAAGCTTAGTGAGTTCTCCCATCATACCACATAATGTTGGATAATATGTCTAAGCCCATAACTATTATTGGTATGTACTTGACCCGAGAGTAGCATGGTCCATTTGGGTTGCATATCATCAGGACAATTTGTTAGGATGGACTCTTGAGAGAAGGTTATATATGATTTGTTAATATATTATAAGTTATAATATATTAATATGAAATCATATGTTTTAATTAGTATTGATCAAGAATTAATTTGGAAATAATTTTGTGATCAAAGGAGACTAATTAAATCTATGGGGACTAATTATGGTAATTAGTTATATTTATATGTGTTGGGCTTATGATCCATGTTGGACCAAATTTATGTATGGATACATAAAGAGTTGGGCCACATGAACCATGGATCATAACACCCATGGGTATGTATTTGGGTTATACCCATGACCCTTGGAATCCACCATATAAATAGGTTGCTTCACGACCAAAAACAAGGACTTCTAGTTCTTAGAGAAACATGTAGGTTTTTGGGTGCATGGAATTATCTCTCAAGTTCCACCTTTTTTCATGATGTGTTGTGACTTCATTTGAGGCTTCCAGAATATTGGGGCTAAGCTCTTAAGGCCAAATACATCAAGACTTCAAGCTACATAAAGGTATGTTACCCTAACTAGTATCTTGTATGGTATATATGTCAATTGCATGCTAGTTATAGGCTTAATACCTTGGAAACATCATTGCATGTATAATTAGTGAAAACATAGATCCAAGGTATTTAGGGTTGTATGTGCACCATAGGATGTTGTAGTATACAAAACCCAACAGTGGTATCAGAGCTATGGGTTGTTTTCATATTATAGTTAATGCTACTTGCTGAAAAAATCGAATTTTTTGCTGTCTGGACAGGGGACTCGATGAGTCCATTGAGGGACTCGACGAGTCCATTGAGGGACTCGACGAGTCCATGTGTAAACTTATCCAACTCGTCGAGTTGGTTTTTGCACTCGGCGAGTTGGAGCCCCTGACAGCATATATTCGAGTTTTTTTGGCCTGTTTTGGATTAGAATCATTACCACAAAGTGTTTTTGTTCATAAAATTTGATTTTGTTGTTATGGTAATGATGATTCTCATCCAATTAAAAGATAATTGTCATAATTTCAAGTTTTGTATTAGTTTATATGAATATGCTAATTTCTTGAAGATTGATGATATGAATTATCTTGTTTTTATGAGTTAGT
The DNA here is from genome assembly GCF_052849685.1 of Lactuca virosa. Lineage (NCBI taxonomy): Eukaryota > Viridiplantae > Streptophyta > Magnoliopsida > Asterales > Asteraceae > Lactuca > Lactuca virosa. Next base: position 253,815,471 of record NC_136427.1, on the reverse strand, counting down.
TTAGATTAATAGAAAAATTATGTGATAATTGTTTTCGATCCAAATTGATCTAAAAGTTTTCATAATATGTGTTTTTGTAACTTGACCTCAAGTTATATGAAAAGTATCATTTATGAATTTTAAAACTCATAAAATTTCCATAAGTTATGAAAATGAAGAGTCTCATTTTTTTAAATGTTTTTAAAGTCTTCCATAACTTGTCCTCAAGTTATGGAACTTGAAGAGTTTTTCATTAAACTACTTTAAAGTCATAAGTTATGGAAACCAAAAGTTTTTGAATTGTTCAAAACTTGCCCTCATGTTTTGGAATTTGTAAAGTTACCCCCCATGTATACTTTAATTCCAACCCTTAGAATTTTAATAGTTTAAAATTCAACCATTATACTATTATAATATTATAGGTTTAATATTTATATATATATATATATATATATATATATATATATATAAGAGTAAGTCAGTATTACCGTTGGTAGGCCTCATTCACGAAGTCGGTCTATAAGGGGAGTATAAGGTTACTGCATATAAAATGGCAGTTTAATGGGTGTCCACTCTCACCCACCGCTTCCTTGACTGGTGGAGGGTCGTTAGCCGAACGGGTAGTACATGACATTAATTCTCCCTTCATTAAAAGTATAATGATAAATACTAAGTAACTAAACACTAATAAATTCCCAATCTTAGTTATTTAGGAAAATGTGAATTTGGTGCTAACCCATGAAATTGCACTTTGCACCCTGTTAAGTCGTTAGTGGAGCGTGTGTGGTTAACCGGCACACTAATCTGGGACTAACAGTGTGTGGCAAAAGGTAGCTTGATGTTAATCATAGATCAATGGAGCGTGCGTGGTTAACCGACACATTGATTAGGTGGTTGTAACATTAAGTGTACCAAGTTAATTTGCATGGTTATTCACTCCTTGTTTATGATCCTCGGCATCCCAGTCACAAACTTGAAGGGCACAATCGAGATTTAAACATGCCGTTGAATAGTTCAATGAATCTCAAAAGATTTAGAAGTTTCAATTCATATAAAACCTAATGTTAAATTTTGTTATTCATGGTGGAAATTGGTAAATCGTCATTTACCTACCTTCAAATATTTTGTAGCTTGGATTATGGCATCCCTCTTCCAAGTTATAAAATATTGTGTTGGGTCCTAGCCTTAATATTTCATATTGGGTGATATATTAAGGACTTAAATAAGCTAATCTTGAATTTCTCCCTCATAGATGTCTAGTTTTGACAACTATGGTGTTCCTTATCCTTTTGGATAAAACTTTCCTAATGAAGATGATATCCCAAACGGCAATTAAGGTGAAAGATTAATCCCTTTTTTGTGCATTAATGGGACTGGAAATCATACTTCACCTCATCCAATTATTCTCCCTAACCCACAAGTTCTTGAAAAGTTTAAGGTCACTCAATCCCTATTGGCAAGCAATGTCTATATGTGCTCACATCTTGGAGATGAAGTCACATATTGACAAGCTGGGAGAGTTGGGTGTCGAAGTCTCAAGGAAGTTGACTGTTGACTGGGTTCTTCAATCACTTTCCGAGTCATATAGTGAGTTCATTAAGGACTACTAAGTGACAGACCATGACATGACCCTTGATGATCTTACCTATTTGCTTGTTGCTGCTGAATCAGCAATGATTTGGAGCACTTGTAAAGCAAATTTGATTGGAAGATCTACTTCCCAAACTTTCATCGACATTGACAATGGAAACAATGGAAGTCCAGAAAAGTCTTCTTTTCCCAATGGAAAGGGATCGGCCATAGTCAACCCGGTTGACCAAATGGTAAAGAGAAAGGCTAAGTATGAGATAGTCCCATGTACCATTACTAAAGAGTCCATATGTTTTATTGCCAAAGGAAGGGACATTGGTTGCGAAGCTGCCCTGTTTACCTGAAAGATCATAAGGATGGTAAAGGCAGAGTGTATGACTCTACTACAGGTAAGTCCACTATGTAACTCTATTAAGTTCCTATTTGGAGATTCTTAATACATGATGTGGCTAGGTCGCATTTTGATGTTTTGTAGAGTCGAAGAAATGAAAGGGAACTTAAAAGAAGAGTAAGTTGGTTCTGATCGTTAATAGATGGATTTCGATCGCATGATTCGATGATCAGAATTTTGAGCTGCTGCTTAAGAGTTATGATAGATTGCTTAGGAATAGATAACAACATAGTTTTCATATGTATGTGCATTGTAAGGATAAGTTTTTCCGCAATTTTTTAAAATAAAAGAAAATTTTTTGATTTTTATTTATTTTAAGTATGCTTACAATGGCATTTGTGAAAATTGTTGTTTATATGATTCCATTGATAACAATATTGGAAAATGGATTTGATTCTTTCGTTTGTGGTAGTGTCATAATTTACCAAATAAGGAAAGCTTTTAATCACCCAAGTTTCAGTTGGATAGAAACTTGGAATCATGAAACTTGTATTGTATGATGAATGAGAATTTTCATCTTTGGAAAATTAAGACTAATTCCTTGTTCACATGTATATGTGAGTCAAGTGAAGGACTAGGGGATCAGGTACACTGGGTGTGCGCTGATCAGGTCCACCACAAAGAATGATAAGGCTATTAGTCATGAATTACTAAAGTTTAGTAAGTATGGTTGTGCTTACAAGTTTAATTATAATTCTGAAACATTGGAAAAGTTTCAATGTATGGCAGGACGAATGAAAAGAATCAAATTAGGCAGAAAGATAAAAGTTTCTCCAATCTGAAAAGATGGGAGAGTACTTCAGTATCATGTGTTATGATTATCTTAATGATTATGAATAACCATATCACAATTGATCCTCTAAGGACATCTTAGTGCATTTGTTTGACTAAGAAGAGGAATCGTGAATTGTTGAAATGGTTAAGTCAAAAGATGAATCATACTTCGTTCCAAAATTGAGTCTTAGAGTAATACTCCAAGATAGTAACTCGAGTGACATAATCTTAAGAAAGGTTTAAAACACTTGTCAAATGTAGAGTAAAAATTTTTCTACTCTTGTACATTTGAAATTGGTAAGTTGTGATGTTTTGGATAAAACAAAGACCAACTAAGGCCAATTGTGTGAAGTGTTTGTCTTGATAAAAATCCGCACTAACTCTTGAATATTTGCTTTGTCAAGGAATGGTTTTAACAAGAGAATCTGATATGTCAAGAGGTCAGTGGGAGTCTTAAAGATCTTGAAAAGTCTCAAGAACTAATCAAGAATAAAACATGTTGTTTATCACTAGCATGCGACTTGAGGTTTGTAACCTATCGTGTTTACATATTATTGTTTCTGTGCCTATTCCAGTTAAAGTTGACTATGCATATGGGTTATATGAGTTCTCAATTGTTTGCATAACAACCTGGAAGCAATGGTAGGCCCTTGTGCTTCTGGGTGGCAAGAAAAACTAAGATTAAACAAATTCAGTCCATATAGTTTGGATTTGTCACTAACCTTGTCTTGTGATTATGGTCATGACAAATTCATATGGATAGGAACACATACACCATAAAATCTAAGTGTCATAAAGTTTCTCTCCGATTCATGAAAATGATGGTGAGGAAACGCTTTCACTAAGTAGATTTTATGTAGATAGAAATTGTGATATTTGCATTCTCAAAGTCGTTAGTGGAGCGTGTGTGGTTAACCGGCACACTAACATGGACTAGTGAGAATGAAAAAAGGTCTAAACATTAAGATTACGACATCCGTCTTTGTAAGTGTTTAGACACACATGTGAGCTATCTAAGGAAAGGTGTATGATTTTGATAAAGTCTTATCAAAGCATCTCGTATCAGAAATCAGAACTTTGGTAAGAAAGTCAACAAAGTATTGATTTCTAGAAGTCCAGCTAATTTATGGATACATGTCAAAGCTAGTGGGAGCATAAGTGTTATGCTAATAATTATCATGTTAGTGGGAGCATGATTCTTATGTTAGGTGTTGCAAGTTAGCAATGTTAATTATAGAAAACAAAAGTGTCAATTTGCAAAGTTGCAGGGTTTGGAAAGTTGTTTTGCTATAATTAAGGGAGAGGAAATTATACTTCATTCCAATTCTAAAAGCTTAGATTGTGAGTCTTTAATCAAATTTAGTCATGATTACATTATTTGCGTTCTAAAATTCGATTATGATTACGACATCCCTTTTCATAATTCGAATTATGAGAACATGGCAAATAGAAATAGAAATATTATAGCAAAAGATTGGTCTAGTATCATGTCTTTATGTGAGACATCATGAATCGTGTCCCATATGCTTTTGATATAGGATCGATTACATGTGCCATAATATTCATCCGTTCTAATCTTTCCAAATGCCTAGGGTATTAAGAGGGAAAAAGGAATAGAACTGGATATGACTAAAATGATTAAGCAATTGTCGAGGACAATCTGAGGTTTACCAAAGATTGGTTGCTCATGGACACTTGGAAGTATGGTGTAAATTTGGAAAGGACCATATTGACATATTCTGAAAAGAGGCAACTCTTGTTCAGAAGTGATAGTAAAAAATGGGAATATGGAAATGTTTCCATTGGTGGAAGTTGTTCTTCAAATCTGTGTAAGATTAGAAAATTTAATGCAAGAAGGATGTTCAAAGGAATGTACTTTGAATGTGAGACTTCGTTTCCATGGAATTGCTCTCCATTGGAATACTTTGTAATGTCTGTTGCCAAGTCTTTGTGGGTTTTGTGCATAGTCATTACAAAAGGATCAATGCATATAAGTTTAGAATCTAACAGATTTCAGAAAATGGCAAAGAATCTTGTATTCTTACATTTGCGATAAGGATTTGGAATCGTGAAATGAGTATCATTTGAAATGTTGTCAATTGATCTATTCCACAAACAAAGGACCATAGGTAAACATAGTGTGCATGCTTGGAGCATAGGACAACTATTGTTTTTATTCAAGTATAAAATTGATTATTCGAAACATTATACAATGGATAATGAGTAATCAATATGGTGATTAAATAAAAGGTGTTTTATTTACTCTCAGAAGTATTGGGGCCATATAGGATTAGTATTATTCTTGTCTTTCACTTTGCATGTTTTGACTTCCCTAATAACTAGGTTATTCAAACCGTCCACAGTCGATCATACTTTGGAAGTAGGTATTGAGGCAAGACTGTCATGAATGGGTTTGTAGTTTGTCTAGGTGGCCTAGACATATCTGCAGTGTTCATGAGTGCTCCTGGAATAAGATTCGAGTATTGGATCAAACCCACGCTCATTTGACTCACTTCATGGATTTTATCACGAGTGATCATGAGACGATAATATCTTATATTCTTCAAACGTAGAGATATGAGTTGTTGACTATGAGTTGGTTGTACATTGATTGTACAAAAACGCATCAGTAACTTGATGTTATAAAACGTGCCTTTGTGTATGATTCAACAAGTAGTTAGTACAAGCATATGAGTCGAAGTTTATCCGTTCCTTTTATCCCATGTGGATAAAAGCGATATCTGTGGGCCCGTCGATGATTTAGTGATGACAAACATAAGTGCTCGGCCGGGCCTGGACTGATTTGATTTGTTCAATTAGTCGGTCTTCATAAATCAGAAATCGGGAAACAACAGATGGACAGAGAGAATAATTATAATCCATGTCTCAGTCCATATGATATCTAGAATGGAGGAATATATGATCCCTTATCTAATGGACATGTCATTGACAAGGTCAGAGTTCGACAGCGACTTTTAAGAGCTACGATGGCTAGTCGGGTTTTGGAGTTGTACTTGCAATAATAGTTTTAGACTTATCCAAGTGGGAGACTGTTGGATTAGATGTCTAAGCCCATAACTATTATTGGTATATACTTGACCCGAGAGTAGCATGGTCCATTTGGGTTGCATATCATCAGGACAATTTGTTAGGATGGACTCTTGAGAGAAGGTTATATATGATTTGTTAATATATTATAAGTTATAATATATTAATATGAAATCATATGTTTTAATTAGTATTGATCAAGAATTAATTTGGAAATAATTTTGTGATCAAAGGAGACTAATTAAATCTATGGGGACTAATTATGGTAATTAGTTATATTTATATGTGCTGGGCTTTTGATCCATGTTGGACCAAGTTTATGTATGGATACATAAAGAGTTGGGCTACATGAACCATGGATCATAAAACCGATGGGTATGGATTTGGGTTATACCCATGACCCTTCGAACCCACCATATAAATAGGTTGTTTCATGACAAAAAACAAGGACTTCTAGTTCTTAGAGAAACATGGAGGTTTTTGGGTGCATGGAATTCTCTCTCAAGTTCCACCTTTGTTCATGATGTGTTGTGACTTCATTTGAGGCTTCCATACTATTGGGGCTAAGCTCTTAAGGCCAAATACATCAAGACTTCAAGCTACATAAAAGTTATGTTACCCTAACTAGTATCTTGTATGGTATATGTCAATTGCATGCTAGTTATAGGCTTAATACCTTGGAAACATCATTGCATGTATAATTAGTGAAAACATAGATCCAAGGTATTTAGGGTTGTATGTGCACCATAGGATATTGTAGTATACAAAACCCAACACATACCACATAACACATAACACACATACTGCCGCACAATTTTGGGGTGCTCGACCTACCCTGTCCGGCCGTTCTGGGGTGTCAACCTACCATGTCTGGCCATTCTGGGGCGCCGACTTACCCATGTCAAGCAGTTCTGGGGTGCTGACCTACCCATCGGTCCTAACAACCAAACTCCAGGGACTATTTCACCCCTACTACTACTACCACACATATCATAACATAATCATATTGTCAGGCATATATGGGGTGCCCGAGCTACTCTTCGGTCCTAACAACTAAACTTGGGAACTATTTCCCTCCTACTACCACTATCACATATAACATATCATGCTAGCACATAGACATATGTTGGTAGCCGCAAGCCTAGATTATTATCACAGAGACAATCATCTATTAACAACTCCTGCTGGTGGGCCGGCATTGTGGCCGTAGACCCACCTTTACTGGAGGGTAACTCACCTCGATGTCGTGTAGTGTCTGCACTGTCCTCGGTAGGGAAATCAACTCTTCTCGACTCCTCAATTCCTACACAACATCCTTTCTACATTACTATTTCATACTCATAACCCCTTCAAGGGTCAACTCAAGTCCATGTCAAATTCAAGGTCAAAACCTTGGTCAAAGACAAATTTGGTCAAAGTCAACATCTGGTTGACTAGACTCGCCGAGTTGGTCCACCAACTCGTCGAGTCCCCACGTACACGAAATGCTACAAACCTGTCCCTACTCGTCGAGTCTAGCAAGAGCTCAACGAGTTCGCCTTCAATAAAACATCGGGGCTTTCTTCAACCGACTTGCCAAGTTCATGCTTGAACTCGTTGAGTTCATCTTCATCCGTATGAAGGTCTTCAGTCTATGACTCGCCGAGTTTTCCTTGAACTCGTCGAGTCCGTCTTCATGTGGTTGGGACATTGCCTTGAACTCGCCGAGTCTGCTCATACACTCGCCGAGTTCCATGATTTCCAGGTCCCTAATGAGCCTAGAAAACCGAGTGTTCTTCTATCTTAGCATCTAGTCAATCAACAGAAGGATTTGATGGGAAATATGACCCGACTCGTCAAGTCCCATGAACGACTCGCCGAGTCCCTCTTTGTCCAAAACTATACAGTCGATTTCAGTGGGTCTTAATGCATCCAAATCATAGATCTGACCTCCTAGGGTCCATTTTATATGTAAAGCTACTAACTTGATGTCCATGCATGGGGTTTTTGGCTCAAAAGGCTACAAAATGGGGTTTATAAGATGCATGGGCTTCCCATGGCCATAAAGTTGGCACCATTATGCCATGGGAACCCTGAATGGTTCCAGATCTGAAGCTAACACTCCACAATATGATCCAAACCCAAAGGTGGCTTAGAAATGTCCCAAAAATGGCAAGATCCATGTCTTAAAGAAGATCTATGAAATGATAAGTCAAGGTTCAAGCTTTTTACTTGAATAAACTGGAAATGGAGCAAAATCTCTGGATCCACTTGCTTCTTCAATAACCCCCAAGCTTCCACTTCTTCCTTCAAGCTTCAAACAACTCTAAATACTTAAAAATGGCTCAAGAACACTCAACAAGCTCTAGGGTTTCAAGATAGGGCTTTCTGGAAGTGAGAGGAACGATGGGGGCTGGGTTGAGGCAAGATAAGTTGTTTATATATGGTCCAAACCCTAAATATTTGGGTTTCCTCCAGACAGTCCTACTCGCCGAGTCGGGCTCCCGACTCGTCTAGTAGGTTACTTAAAATCCGCGTCCAAAGTCTTGTCTACTCGACGAGTTGGGCCTCTAACTCGCCGAGTCCCAGTGTAAAAACATAGAATCTTTAAATTTAAAATACGTACCGGGAACCGAACGTTACACATACTCTCTGTAGTCTGGCGGAGATCCTGAAACTCTCGCGCCAACTGTGCACCTCAATCACCGGTGCGAACTCAGCTTCGTAACTGGTTAAAAAATCATCCCACGACATCGCATCAACAACATCATCACCCAAATCACATCCTACCTCCTCCCACCAATCCCTTTCCATGTCCTTCAAAAGGTAGGAAGCAAATATGACCTTCGCCTCCTCGGGGCAAAAACTAATCATGAACGCGTTAACCATATCCGCTAACCATCTCCTACTAGCAATGGGGTCCTTATCCCCAGAGAACGTGGAAGATCCACAAGCACGAAACGTACGGAAAGAAAGAGTATGAGCTCCAACGATAGCCAAAACCTCAGCACGAAACACACCCATATGCTTATCCAAAATCTCCAGAATCCCATCGTAGACTGAACCAAAGATCATAGGAGTCTGCTCTAAAATACCATGGGTAATCTCTGATGAAATGAACTCCCGCATCCACTCACTAATCGTATCAGTAGCTACACCTGAGCCGGAACAAGAACCTGAACCTCCTCCCTGAGTTCTCATCACCAAACTAAAATACAACATGCAAATAATCAAAACATACTCAAGAATCCTCATCCCACCAGCTTCCTATTTTCTCCAAGACTCTTCCCAATTCTAGTATAGATCCTGGGCTTTCAGTAGTATGGGCCCAATAACACCTTCCACACCTATCCATACTTTCCTCAGGAATCATCTTGAATCCCCCAAGCCACCTCCTCAAACTGATACACCCACTGATTGCTAAACAACACAACTAAACTCACTGAAGCAATTCCTAGGCTTTCCTAGGTTCTCGACCTCACCCTGCCCTCAGCTGCTGAAAGGCTCCCACCAATGTTAACTAACTACCTCATGAATATAGTCACATGCAACAGAAATAAGATAATCCTTCGAGTAAAAGACTCAACCCTTAGTAGGTGATCAACATCGCTAAGAATCCTACAAAGCACAAAGCAAGAAGCATTCAGGCAATGGAAAATCTAACCAACATACACCAATCAAGCCATTCTATCCACTTATCTGAAAACCATACTAGCATGTATTTCTAAAAGCTCATACAATCAAGCATATATAGGCATCTTCTATCGTCAAATCCTGAGCAGATCCTTAGCCCTAATCTAGAATGCAATTCTCATAATCATATTGTATATCATAATAAACATGTATTGGTATTTTGGGAACCATTTACTTGAGCTCGGCCAATTGCACGCATCACACCCCTTTCTTTGATTAGAAACCTCTTTTATAAAACATTTATTTTATAAAAAAATTCACAAAACCCTCAGTTTGAGTTCAGGCACACCTGAGAGTATGCCCGAATCCCTCAAACCAAGGCTCTGATACCAACTTGTAACATCCCAAAATACGAGGGTGAAAAATTCATTTTTTTAAAAATAATAAAAAAAGTCATTTTTCTTTTATTTAAACCATTAGAAGTATTTCAAAACAAAACAATTATCAGAGTACAATCCCAAAATCACGTGTTGCAGAAAACACGGGTGTATGCGCTGCGATCAAGCCAGGCCCTTCCCTTTTGAACCAGTAGTACCTGAAACCATAAACAACAACAACTATAAGAACAAAGCTTAGTGAGTTCCCCAAATACCACATACCAAACAAAACATACGAGTCGTACATATAAAACATGCAATAGGAGGTGTTATGTGCCAACTATAGTCTTGTCATTATGCCACGAGCCGTATCATGGTGTTTTCTTGCCAGGCCGGGGGCCAAAACCCTGGGTCTTACAGACAAGTGCCAGGAGCCACCTCTTGGTCTTCCATGCAAGCATCACAGAGACAACTAGCATACAATCTACAATTAACTATCTACTTAACTGCCAGATTCCACACTCTGGTCTTGCATACAAATTTTCCAGGAGCCACCTCTGGGTCTTTCATACAAATGTCAAGGGCCACCCCTGGTCTTCCTATAATACCTAAGCCAATGGACTGACATTGGTGCCTTCGACCCGTAGAATAGTGAGGAGACTCACCTCAATCCAAGATAATCGAGTACTCGAACTGTTGCTACCGAAAACCTTGCACTAACATTAACAATTAATAACTCATCAATAAATGATTCCAATTCAACCAAGAATTCTTTTCCAATAACCGATCCTTCAGGGTAAAAGTCCATTCTGCCATTTTCCGTACGTTGCCAAAACCGAAGGACCAAACCACTAGCATTGCAAGCTCAAAACCCTTAAATGACACAACACGGCCCAATAAGGCCCAAATATCCAAATTAGGCCCAAAACCATCATGGAACCAACCTGAGAAGACAAAAAATATCCAATGGTCAACCCTGGTCAAATATCTGGTCAATGGTCCATAGCTAACAAGTCAACAAAACAAGAAAAGTCAAACAGGCCGAGTTACGGAAAACACGGGTGTATGCGCTGCGATCAATCCGGACCCTTCCCGTTCAAACCGGTAGTACCTGAAACCATAAACAACAACTGTAAGCACAAAGCTTAGTGGGTTACCTAAATAACACATACCAAACATAACATACGAGCCATACATATCAAACATGCAATAGGAGGTGCTATGTGCCAACCATAGTCTTGTCATTATGCCACGAGCCGTATCATGGTCTTTTCTTGCCAGGTCGGGGGCCAAAATCCTGGGTCTTACAGACAAGTGCCAGGAGCCACCTCCTGGTCTTCCATGCAAGCATCACGGATACAACTAGCATACAATCTACAATTAACTATCTACTTAACTGCCAGAGTCCACACTCTGGTCTTGCATACAAATTTTCCAGGAGCCACCTCCGGGTCTTTCATACAAATGCCAAGGGCCACCCCCTGGCCTTCGTATAATACCTGAGCCAATGGAACGACATTGGTTCCTTCGACTCGTAGAATAGTTAGGAGACTCACCTCAATCCAAGATAACTGAGTACTCGAACTGCTGCTACTGAAAACCTCACACTGACATTAAAAATTAATAACTCATCAATAATTGATTCCAATTCAACCAACAATTCTTGTCCAATAACTGATCCTTCAGGGTAAAAGTCCATTTTGTCCTTTTCCTTACTTTGCCAATATCCAAGGACCAAACCGCTAGCATTGCAAGCCCTTTAAACCCTTAAATAACACCATAAGTCCCAATGAGGCCCAAATACCCAAATTGGGCCCAAACCCATCATGGACCTAACCCGAGAAGGACCAATATCCTAAAAGGCCCAAAATATCCATTGGTCAACCCTAGATAAACTTCTGTTCAATGGTCCATAAACAACAAGTCAACAAAAAAAAAGTCAAACAAGCCGAGTACGCCCCACGTAGTCAGCTGGTACGCCTAGCGTAAACCCTTTGGGGCTAGTACACACAGCGTACCAGATGGGTACGCCCAACGTACTCCCCTGAACCCCATTCTTCTCCATTAAGCACTTAACCACTTAAGTCCTTGCTCGAAATTCTTAGATCTGATTCCTACGGATGACTTGTCATGTAAAGTTGGCAACTCTACTTGCATGCATGGCTTAATGGGGCTCTAGAGCTGAAAATAACTTAATGAAGGGTCTCAACACATGCATGAGTCCAAATAAACCATAAAGATAGTATTTTTATGCCTTTAGGACACCTAAAACGTCCAGATCTACAATATTAAGCCTCTGAAACAACCTTAGCTCACAAGGACCAACCAAAAGAGGCTAAAGTAACCATAAACAAACCAAAAAGAAGATCTATACAATGAGATGACAAGATCAAAGCCTTTTACCTTCAATAGATTGCAAAAGATGAGAAACTTCTGGATCTACAAGCTACCATCCAGGTGATGATTCTTTAACAAGCTCCAAACTCTTCAAAGTGCACAAAAATCCTCCAAGATTCTTCACAATGCTCCAAGATAAAGGCTAAGGGTCAAATATTGGGGTTTAGGAGGCTTAGAGGCTGATAAAAGACAAGGCTCATGAAGAAATGAGGTTTAAATAGGGACAAGAACCAAAAAATCAGGGTTTCATGGCTGAAGGGAGTACACCCCGCGTACGTTTAGTACGCTCGGCGTACTCAAAAGAACCCACAACCAAATAGCTCACTACGCCCACCGTACTTGGTGAGTACGCCCCCCTTACATGACCAAGCTCCAAAATGCTAAAACTTCGTTTGGCCATAATTCCCTCGATCCAAGTCTATTTCTGACGAAATTTATATCCACAGAAAGGTGACGAGAAGACCTTAACGACTCACATTTGCCTTAAGACTTCCCGAACAAAAACCCAAAGTTCACATAGGCTCGAACTGCTATTTTATGATTATACCCTTGGGCTCTAAATACCATCGAACAGTCGAATAACTTGAACTATAACTCCCACATCCAAAAAGGGCCAAAACCTTTCTTCCCCGAGGCCCTAATCCTTATGGTAACTGATGATCGACCCACAACCCCGAATAACAAAGCCATTCGGAACCTAGTGTTACAGTGCTAGTCAAAAAGGTGTTGAGAAAGTCTAGAAAAAGGAAGAAGAGAAGAAGATAGAGAAGAAGTTGAAAGGTGATTTCGACTACAAATGTAACTAGTATAATAGATACAATCATCTTGCGAATGAGTGCATGTTGAGGAAGAAAGAATCGAAGAAGGAGAAAGTGAAAGATGGAGCCTATTATCCTAAGAGATTTGAAGAATTGTGTGCTCAATCAAAGAATATTTCATTTATGGAAAGAGGTGCGGATGATAATGAAGGAACATATCAAATTTGGTCGTCATGCTCATATGACAAGGAGATGCATCATCCAACACATGGAGTCTTGTTTGCAAAATACGAAGAGGGTCAAACTGCAGAGAAGAGTTTGGTTGTTGATGATGAGGAAGATATTAATTAGGAAAGTTTAGAGAATGAGAAGGGAGAAGAGAGTGTGGAGCTAACTGGAAGGTGTTTCATTACAATCGCTCAGTCTCCTTTGACTGCAAAGGTATGAGATCTTCTTGTTTTCTTAATATTCTGTTGAGATAAAATCTCTAAAGATCGAAAGATTCAAATAGGTAATTGAAAACAAGAACATAAAAATGGATCAAAATATGCTTAATGATTCAAAGTCACGCCTCAGAAGAACTCGATGAAGAATTGCTACTATAGAGGCGTGTAGGTTTACACGGCTATTTCCAAGAATTTAAAACACGGTGCATGCATGCACCTTAAATAGCTAAACCCTAATAATCAATGAACGGGTGGACATGCCCAAACCCGATTACCTAATGGACTAATATAATATACACAATGACGCAACACCAAAACCTAACAATCTCCCCCTTTGCGTCTATTGAGGCGGGAGGCTCTTCACTTGGAACATCCTTGGTTCCACTTGGACTCCCCTTTTCGTAGCTTGAGTGATTATTGAGTGGTTCTGCTATGTACCTACATTTCACTCTCCAAGAAGTCTTTTCTGACAGACCCTTAGTTTCTTCTGCATTATCTATTGGGGAAGACCAGAAGTGCTTGTCACATCCATCTTTGTTATCGTCATCAACCAGGGACGTTAATTCAATAGTTTGATTTTTGTTCAGACCCATGGTTGCGAAAACCTGGTTAGGCACAGTTTGAACCTTTGGGAATACAATTGCTTTTTCTTTTAAAATCTTTGATTTATTTTCAGAAAAGCGTGCGAATTCAACAAAATTTTGAAAAATAAGATCTTTCAGAGGTTCAGATTCGCTTTTAACAAATTCCGAACAGTCAACCTCATCCTCTAAAGAGATTTTGCTCATATCACTGTCCTCATCAAATTCAGATGTATTTTCAACATTAATTTTGTTATCTGAACTTAACTTGGTACTCAATGAGCCAAACTTCTGCATAGTATCAGATTTAATCTGCCTTTTGTCATTTTCGTCCAAAAGCTGTTTTAACATGTTCTTATGGTCTTTGGACTTAATGTATGATTCAATTTTGTCCAGACCTATCCTGTAAGCATCTGAAGTTTCATCAGACGAGACGATGGATTCACACTTGTAACAATCGACATCAATTTTGTCTTCCTTTAATTCAAGGAATTGTAAAATCATTTTGTGAATTTTCTTACCAATCTTACAATCAAGGTGCAAATGAGTAATGTTAAAATAAAGCCTTTTCGCAATCAAACAGAAAATATTACGTTTTTTCAAAAGCATTAAATTATTCCGTTGCAAGTAAATTAACTGATCCCTAGACTTAGATAAATCAAACTCTATCTTCTCTATCCACATGCGTCTCTCCTCACTCTTTGACGAAACCCTGCTGATTTGATCGGTTAGGTTAGAGTTTGTTAAACGAGTTCTTTTTAAACTGTCACTAAAGCTTGAAAAAGTGTATCTTAAGTCATTTAGTTCAGTTTCATATCTGGACAAAGGTATATTAAGAGATTTAAGAATAGAATTTACCTTGTTGATCGTCTGTTCGCATTCTCTGATTTGCTCAAGAACTGGCTTTGTAGCGAAGTAACTATCATCCCCACATCCATTATCAGCTCCACATCCACTGTCAGTGTTATAACCTTGCATATGTGATACATCGCTCGTCACCATCAAGCATCTTCCTCCAAGCTGCAAACTCTTTTCTTTCGTAACGAAACTCTCACCATGACTAGGCCTGCGAACCACTTCATCTTCGAAATCGGTTGACTAGACCTCTACTCCTCCAAATTCATTCTCAGCATATTTTTCCTACATAATCAAAGCAGGCATGGTGTTATCATCACTCTTTTTCTTTTTAATTTCCTCCAGCTTTCGGAGATGGTATGCTTTGTCGTCTTCTCCTTCCTTCTTCTCATTTAGCCTTTGCAGCATGTAATCCTTGTCTAAGTGGTTTTTTCCATGACAATAATTGCATTCATAGCCGGATTCACCCACGAATTTCTTCTACTTCTTGTCCTCCTCTTTCTGAGAACTGTTTTCACTCTCCTATTTTACTTTCTCAGAGCTATAGCTTCCCTGCCAGTTTCAGTTCTTATTCCGGTTGAAGTTCCTTTTTGCGAACCTTTTTGGGTTGGACACCATCATTGCGAACACTTCTTTAGACAATTCACACTCAGAAAGCTCAAACTCCGAATCATCATCTTCTTCAACCTTCTTACCCTTTGCAATGAGAACTAGTGAACCCATTCCAGAAACAATCTTTCCTTCTTTCATCACTTCAGCTTCATGTGATTTGAGAATTCCAACTAATAATGCCAACGTGTAATTCTTGAACTGTTCATGTGCTTTTACGGTTGAAACTAGAGCCTTCCACTCAGGTCTAAGTCCATTCATGAACGTAACCTTTATCTCGATGAGTTCTCGTCGAATCTTATGCTTCATCATCCTACTAAGAAGATGATTATAGCGATTAACAGATTGTTCCAGACTTTCTTCAGGCTTTTGCGCAAATGCACCAAACTCCGAAAGCAGTTGAGTCTGAGTAAAATGCTCTAGATCAGTGTCACTAGAGTACAGTTCCTTAAGCCTATCCCAGATACCTTTTGTTGTATCATATGAGCTAACCAAACGAAAGGTGTCTGGTGGTAGGGCAAACCTAATAATTCTCATTGCCTTGACATTGCTAATTAACTTTTCTTTCTCATATTGTGGAACATCCTTTACTTCAAGAAGAAGGTTGCTATAGTTTTTATGAGTTTTAATTACTCTCCTAGTTCCAGTATGAACAAACGCCCCAATAATGATGGCTTCCCAAATCAGATAGCCATTGTCTTTTAGGCCAAGGACGTAGTCTTCAAAATGCAACGCCTACACTTCATATTCACTTGGGAATAAGATAGGAATCCTGGTTGTGGATCCAATGCCACTTGAGAGATTTATCAAATTAAAGTGAGAGTCTTCGGAATGCATGTTTATATATCGAACAAAACCTGTATGAACCAGATGTGTAAATAAGATTAGGGTAATATCAAGATCAAGATCAGCGTCAACAGTTGAACTATTAATGACGGCTGAAATGAGATTCAATATTAGCGGAAACCCTAAAAGTTCCTTTTAACAGAAGAGATGCGTATAGATTACACAGTCTCCTGCTCTGATACCAATTGTTGAGATAAAATCTCTAAAGATCGAAAGATTTAAACAGGTAATTGAAAACAAGAACACAAGAATGGATCAAAATATGGTTAATGATTCAAAGTCACGCCTCAAAAGAACTCGATGAAGAATTGATACTGTAGAGGCATGTAGGTTTACAAGGCTATTTCCAAGAATTTAAAACACAGTGCATGCATGCACCTTAAATAGCTAAACCCTAATAATCAATGAACGGGTGGACATGCCCAAACCCGATTACATAATGGATTAATATAATATACACAATGACACAACACCAAAACCTAACATATTCCTTTGAATTCATACCATGCCATTTTATCTAACTTTGATGATACAGGCTCTAATCTGAATGATATGTTAATCTCTATGAGTAGTGAAGCAGAGAAATCTAAGGCCTTATTTTATGAAGATCATAATAAGTTGAAGAAGAAGAATTGTAAAATAGAAGCCTTAGAGTTAAAGATTACGAGTATAATGTGTGATAGGGACTCAATTTGTATGGACAATAAAATGCTCGTAAAACAAACATTTACTGTAATACAACTAAGCATCTATATGGAAAACTTACAGACCTTTATCATTCTTCCGATATCTATAGAAGAACAACATAGGAAGCTACTTCCTTTTATTACTTTCAAGAGAGAACTAGTTGACGAGACTACATTTGATTGTGAAAGTAAAGTAGTTGATTATGATACTGTTCCAAGTGATTCGTATGCATATAGTATTGTAAATATTAATGATTGTTTGAATGCTTATGAACTTGTTGATATTGTGAATGAGACTTTGACCAAAAATGAACAAATCCAAAATTTGAAAATAAGTGAGAACTCGACACATAGTAATCAAATTTTTTGTGCTGATATTAAAGACGAGATTGACAATATCAGTGAAATTGAGGAAGAGAAATGTGTTGATTGTTCTAGAATGTCTGTCGTTAATGTCAATTCTTTAGCTAAAGACAAAGAGAATGTAGATTCAACAACGAAGATAAAAAATGATTCATCTTCGACCACCAAAACTTGCGATTCTCAAAAGGAGTCTGTTATTGTTGAGGACATAAAAATGATGAAAGTGATAGTGATGATGAATCGTGTGAAAAAGAAATTCCACGAGTTGTTGAAGCTCAAGTGTATGACGATTATGAGGAATACACAAAAGTTTTGAAAGAAAAAGTAAAAACATTTTCTTAAAACAAATTCATCCAACTTGTATTAAAGGTCTTCCTAACCAAGTGTTCGTTATGACTGGTAATGGGGACAATGTTGATCCAAAAATAAATGAGTTGTTAAAAGAAGATAATTCAAAAGTGACTGATGAGGGATTTTATTCTAACCAAAATGTTGTTGAAAATAGTTTGAATCAAAGGTCCAAAGTTTTTCAACTTCAACAAAGTCAAAAATCATTTTCCAAAGTAAATAAAAAGAACACAAATAGAGTTTGGATTGTGAAAAATTTTAAGCATGATTTCGAAGGCAAATATGAGAAGAGTTGTGATAAGTCTATTCCCAATTGTTCCAAAAATCAAAAGGAAAAGTCTCAAAATAATATCAAATAAGTTGAGAAATCTGATTTGAAAAATAAAAAAAGGAAAGCACAAAATAAAGCTTATTGGAAGAAACATAAAGATTCTTAAAAGGCAAAGAAGTTCAAGCAAAAACTATCACAAAAATCTAAAAAGAGGTTTTGTTGGACATCAAAAACTCATACTTCAAAAGATTCTTCGAAAGATGTTCTGAAAGCTGTTAACAAAAATGTTGGGAATAAATCTCAAAATGATTTTTCACAAAAGATGAATGGTTTTAAAAATGCAAAAATGAAACCACAATTTTTTTTTCAAAACAATGTGCAAAGGAGTTTTTCACAAAATCAAAGAAATTTTCAAAAAGAATCTCGTTTTGGATATCATACTCGATATCAAAATCGTTTTCAACAATGACCACAAAAGTCATTTTAACAAACGAGGTTTCAAAAACCAACAAATGTAGTCACGAAATATGTACCATTTAAATCTGATGATCTACATTTTCCAAATCCTGATTCAAAGCACAAAGCGAATGTTTCTTTTGTCAAAGGAAGAAATGAAATGAAAAATTTTAAATAGTGGTTTGAAGGAAAAGGAGGGCAATATGAATCGAAAAGGTATTCTCAAGAACAAGTCCAACAAGATTATGAGAATTACTTGAATGTTTTGATGAGTGGAAGCACTTAGTCTCAAGAATCATTGTCAAAAGTGTCAAAATGGCAAGAAGTTAAAGCTAAGAAAGTTGATGTTTCTCAAAGAAAGGTTGAAAAAGAGAAAATCAAAGTTGAAACTTTGCCATTGAATGATTACATTTCTATATCTAAAACTGACAAAATTGACTTAATCGACAAAATTAAAATCAAAGTTCATAGTTGGATCTTTAGTTCTACATTGCACACTACTTTTCACGCTAATGCCCAAGGACCCAAAGAGTCTTGGGGACCTAAATCTCTCTGAATGATTGCAGGTACTATCTGACGAGCTGTCTGACGAAAATTGGTACATCGATAGTGGATGATTGCATCACATGACTAGTCATAAGGAGAATCTTAGAGATTTAAGGAAACTCGAGAATGCTGGAGTGGTAAAATTTAGGAACAATCATAAGTGTAAAGTCATAGGATATGGAAAAGTTATGAATGGGAAATTTACTGTAAACAGGGTCGCTTATGTCGATGGGTTGCATCACCACCTAATAAGTGTCTCACAACTCGTTGTTGGAACTGGGAATCAAGTGATTTTTGATGAAGAAGGAAGTGTTATAACAAACAAAGAAACAAAGGAAGTCTTGTTGAAGTCAAATAGAAAAGGAGACATGTTCACTCTAGACATGAAACCTATCGTTGGCATTCCTTCTGTTTGTCTGCTATCGAAGGCTTCTTCCAACCTTAGCTAGTTTTGGCGTCGAAAAATTTCTCATATTAACATAAAATTTTTGAATAAACATGTCTAAAATGATCTTGTTCGTGGTTTACTTGTTTTAAAATTTGTCAATGATTCATTTGTAGGATCCCATTTGGACGATCGTCTAAGTGCGGAATAAAAGGATCTTGAGATTTAACGATAACACAATATATGAAGAACAAAACATATGAGTAATCCGATGATTATAATAGAAAGAGAGGTTACAACTATAACTATGAAGAACAATTCGGTGGGAGAGATCCCAACCTAAAGTTTGTCCTTAACTAAAACAAAAGACTACATTTTAGGTGCACACATACAAAAATGACCACCCCTCTCTATTTAAAGAGAGAGACAACTTACAATACAATAAAAGGGAATAAAATATCATAACTTATCACTAATAATTTGTAAAGCATTTCCATGCTCCAACAATCTCTCCCTAAATGCTCGCAAATGATGAGTGATACAAATAGTGATAAAATGCTAAAATACATAGTAACTAACTAGCAAGTACGATAATAAAAATGATACATAACGAGAACCAAATGTTGAAATGTCTCTGAAACTCCAAAGTATCTGTGATGTCTGAAACTAAGTGATGAAATCTCTGTAGTCAAAGTCTTCTAAGAAACGAAGTCCATCATCTCCGGTGTTGAACAATGAGATTCCAATCTATAGATGTGATCGGTAAACCAAGTCGATGAACTTCAAAAGTGTACCAATAACTCTTGAACCGAACGACCATAATCAAGTCATACTTCGGCTTCGAAAGTCTAAAACATCTCTAGTTCTCGAATCATAATATACCTAAAATCCTTCAAAATAATAACCTGCTAAAAATATGAAAACATCATGTGGTAGAGTTGGAATACTAAACAAGCCTGGATTTAAGAATAGAAGTTGCAGTGATCCGCAAGCAAGGATCAGACTTCAAACTTCATTCAGAACTATCATCATGACGTCGGTTTGACTAAAAAAGTAGATAATAAGCCAAGATCAATTAGCACCTCAAAATACTAAATAATCTCCTTTTCTAAGATATTTTGAAAATCAACACTCTGAAAAACATAATCAATAATTCGGACACTAATAATATTCTCTCTCCTATTTTTGATAACCAGTGCTCGGATATCAAAAATGAATAAATCAATTAGGATGGAGAGTGTCAGATACCAAGAGCTTCACATGCTCTCCCTAGATGTATGAAGGGCCTCGATAAAACAGAAGATAAAAAGTATATTAATACTTCCAAGGTAATAAGTATCCAGTTGATTCTGTTGCTGAAAACTATCTGAACAAGTACCGAAGTATCAATAAGAACTCTATGTGAAAAATCTCTGCTCTGTTGAAAAATGTTGATGTACCCAAACTACGGTGCCGGAACTCCTGAAGCGGATTAAATAAATAATGTCCACTTGGTCAATACACATGGTTCGTCAACCGAAGATCAAGAGCTACAATTCATAAAAAGTTTTTGTAGAGCGAAGATTGTGAAACAATTTTGTTGATCAGACGCAACTGCACGCCAACTTCACTACGAGGAATAAGATATCCAACTGCGGTATGGAGGATAACTGGTCCTAAGACACTGATCCAAGGAATGCTAGTCGATGAACCTTGATTAAAGGGCAATCCTCAAGGAAAGAATAATAAAATTCTTCCAATATAATCAGCAAGAAGTAATCCATCATGAAGATCAAAGCTTGAATAAATATCCATAATAATCTCTTTTGCGATGATAATAAATAAAGTCTTGTAAAAATTGTTCTTCACAAAAGTGCTAAAATTGGTGAAAAAAAATGGGTTTTAAGAAAATAAAAGATTGTTAATTAAAAAAAATGGGCTGAAAAAAATGGCTCAAAAAGATTGTAGTATAAAAAAATGAAACGAGGATTAAAAAAAAATTGGGTGAAAAGAAAGGCTTCTATATGAGAGGGTTTGGCAAAGGAGAGGTTTAAGAAGAAGGGAGGAAGGAGGCGAAGGGTAGGCTGAGAAGAGTAGGGAGGAGGGTAGAGTATCGGGGACTTGAGGGCTCCAGTGAGAGGGGAAGCTCTGCATTGAGGGGTTGGAGGGTTAGACGTAGGGTGAAGAGGGTTATCGAAGAGGGAGGTCTTCGGTGGGAAGGCGATGTATGCGGTGAAGGTTTGGGTGGGTAGATTTCCAAGACAGACTAGAGAGGAGTGAATGATGCGAAGAACAAAGAGGTTGTATCGAGGAGTAGCCAGAAGTTGATTCCGAGGAGGTGGGCAACAAAGAGTAGGAAGGTTGCGAAGGGGAGAGTACCATGCTTTAGTCTTCCGTACACGGAAGTAGTGGCTAATCTTCGGTGCGAGGTCTTTGATCTGCGAGGGATAGCAGAGGCTATGCATAAGAGGACCTCCATCAAACTTCGGTGTTGCTTATCTTCTCGGTAAGGCAACGTCTTCGGTCAGGATTTAGGTCTTCAGTGCTGAGCACCGAGGATGAGAGGGCTGATGACGAAAAATGCCATTTTTTCATGAAATTTGATACCTAAAGGGATATAACTTCGTGTTAGTTCATGGAAATGATTTCTAAATCATACATTGATAAGGTGGGGTGTTGGGAAGATGAAAAAGTGGCATAAATGTAACATCCCAAAAATCATGACCAAAAATTTTGTTTTCAATTAAGTAACTTATAAAATTGTTTACTGAAAAACATCATCGAGTCATATCATTTCATAAAACCATAGTCAAATGTCTCAAAACCATATCATAAAATAGTAACAATGTCAGAGTACAATCCCAAGAATCTCATAATGCGGAAATGCTGTGTGTGTGTGTGATGCGCTGCTACCATGCCAGCTCTTTCCCCTTCGAAGAAGAGGTACATGAAAACAAAACTTAAAACTGTAATCATAAAGCTTAGTGAGTTCCCCCATCATACCACATACCATACAACATCATACTATCAGGCATATCTGGGTGCCCGACCTACCCCTTCGGTCTCCTTCAACCGGTAACTGCATAGCATATCTGGGTGCTGGCCTACCCCTTCAGTCTCTTTCAACCTGTTGCGGGGACTATTTCACCCCTACAATTACTACATAATACCCTAGCATACAATAATTTATCATCGACTGCCTAGCAAATCTGGGTGCTGGCCTCCCCTTCGGTATCTTTCAACCGGTAACTGGGGACTATTGCACCCCTACCACTACTATATTAAGACATAATACTAGCACATAAAGCATAGTGGCACACCAGACAATTATCACGAAGACAATCATCTAACAAACATCTCCTACTAGTGGGCCAACATTATGGCCTTAGACCCACTTCTATTGGAAGATAACTTACCTTGATGTCATGCAGTAACCGAACTGTCCTCGGTGCTGGGATCAACTCTCCTCAAACTCCTACACATAACAACCTTCCTTAATTACAATTTCCTACTCATAACCCCTTTCGAGGGTCAACTCAGGTCAAAGTTAAAGTCAACGCCCTGGTCAAAGTCAACATCCTGGTTGACTCAACTCGCCGAGTTGATCCATCAACTCGTCGAGTTCCATAGTTCAGAGAAACTCGAATTCGCGATCGAACTCGTCGAGTTACCCTCTAACTCGCCGAGTTTCTCCTTATGACAGAATCGGGACTTTCCATTTCAACTCGTCGAATCCTTCCTTGGACTCGTCCAGTTCTCCTTCATACATGTCGGAACATTTTCTCATTGACTCGTCGATTTCATCCTTGAACTCGTCGAGTCCTTCTTCATATCAGTTGGGACATTATCTTGAACTCGCCGAGTTCATCCTAGAACTCGTCGACTTCTTTGATCATCAAGTCCATATTCACAACCATCTTGTTGAGTCCTCTTCTAGACTCACCCAGATTGCTCAGAAGTAGGAAAGGTTGTGGAACCCTGACCTGACTCGCCGAGTCCTATGAACGACTCGCCGAGTCCCCCAAAGTCCAAGTCCATACAGTCGATTTTAGTCGAGCTTATTGCATCCAAAGCATAGATCTGGCCTCCTAGGGGTGATATAACACATAAATTTACAAACTTTACGTGCACGCATGGGTGTTATGAAGCTAAAACACCAAAACTAAGCCATAAAGGAGTTCTAATGCATGGGATAGGGCCATAGCTCAATAAAGGTGGCAACTTTGAGCTTCCTGAGCCCAAAAGTTCCCAGATCTGAAGTCATTACTCTATTATGCACTCAAATCTTGAGAGTGACTTAGAAATGGTCAAAAAATGACAAGATGCAAGCCCTAAAGAAGATCTAAGTGATGAAAAGTCAAGGTTGAAGCTTTTTACCTCAAACAAACTGGAAATGCAACCAAAACTTTGGATCTACTGCCTTCTTCTTGGACCTCCAAGCCTTTCCTTCCTTCTCCAAGCTTCAAATCACTAAAATGGCACAAAAAAGTTCAAGAACACTCACAAACTGATTAGGGTTTCAAGAATAGGGTCTGAGGGTGATGGAGGCTGGAGTGGAGGCCATATAAGGTGTTTAAATAGGGTGCAAATCCTAAAATTTAGGGTTTCATTCAGACAGATCTACTCGTCGAGTTGGAGCTTCCGACTCGTCGAGTAGACCCTTCCACCCCCGTCCAAGATTAACCCCTCGTCGACGAGTTTGGGTCCACCAACTCGTCGAGTTCCAGTATAAAAATGTAAAACTCATATTTAAAATTACGTACCGGGAACCGGGCATTACAAATCCCCCCCACTTATTTTAGACTTCATCCTTGAAGTCTGCTGCTGCATCTGGAAAAAGCTCGGGGTAGTGCTCCCTCATCTCGTCCCCCGGCTCCCAAGTCCATTCTGAGCCCTTGCGATGCTGCCATTGCACCTTCACCGACTCGACCCTCTTGTTACTCAGATCCCTCGACTTCCTGTCGAGGATAGCTACTTGTCGCTCGATGTAGTTCAGGCTGTCATCCACTTGAATATCCTCTAGAGGCACCACTGCAGAGTCGTCTACCAGGCACTTCCGCAACTGGGATATGTTGATGGTACGGTGAATCTGGCTATGCTCGGCTAGCAGATCCAAACTATACGCCACCTTGCCCACCCGAGCTGCAACCCTGAAAGGTCCAATGTACCTGGGGCCCAACTTGCCCCGCTTTCTTGAACCGGATGACACCTTTCCAAGGTGACACCTTCAGGAGAACCATCTCCCCGACCTGGAACACCAGGTCCGAACGGCCTTTTGTCCCACCTCTCCCCAGCATATCGGTACGGTGAATCTGGCTAATACGAACCTGTTGGATCCTCTCTGTCGTCTTGAGTACCACTTCGGTACTCCGAATGACCTTTTGTCCCACCTCTCCCCAGCATATCGGGGTCCTGCACTTCCTCCCATATAACATCTCGAAGGGAGGACCGTCGATACTCGTGTGGTAGCTATTATTGTAGGAAAACTCTGCCAAGGGAAGGTAGGTATCCCAGCTACCACCGAAGTCTAAAACGCATGCCTGCAGCATATCCTCCAACTTCTGGATGGTCCGCTCGCTCTGACCATCCGTCTGCGGGTGAAAAGCGGTGCTAAAGTGTAGACGAGTACCCAACTCATCATGGAATTTCTTCCAGAATCTGGAAGTGAATCGCATGTCTCGATCAACAATCACAGAAACTGGCACTCCGTGTCGAGCTACTACCTCTTGGATGTAGATATCGGCCAGCTTCTCGTCCGAGATGCTCTCCTGGATCGGTATGAAATGAGCACTCTTAGTCAACGGATCCACGATGACCCAAATCGAATCCACCCCTCGTGTGGGCCTAGGGATATCCAACGGCTGCGTCTTGCCGTGAGGCCTCTAGTGCTCGTCCTTGACCTTCCTATAGGTCAGGCATCTCTCGACATACCAGGCTACATCCCGCTTCATGCAGGGCCACCAGTAATTAGGACGAAGATCTCTGTACATCTTTGTCGCCCCGGGATGAATAGAAAACCTTGATTTATGAGCCTCCTCCATCAAAACCTGGCGCACACCTCCATGATATGGAACCCACACTCTCCGGTGTAGTGTGAACAACGCACGACTATCATAATCGAAGGAGGAAACCTGACCCACAATACACTCACTCTTTCAATGTTCCTCCTTCATAGCCTCCTGCTGGGCCTCTCGGATCTGCTCTAGAAGAGGATTCGCTACTGTCATCTGCAAGAAAATGTCTCTGATCGGAGCTGCCTTTCAGCTAAGAGCATCGGCCATAACATTGGCCTTCCCCGGGTGGTAGAGGATCTCACAGTCGTAATCCTTCACCACATCTAGCCACCGACGTTGCCTCATGTTCAGATTCGGCTGATCCATGAGGAACCTCAGACTCTTGTGATCCGTGTAAATGGTACATCGAACCCCATAGAGGTGATGTTGCCAAATCTTGAGGGCGAAAACAACCACCCCCAACTCCAGATCGTGCATCGAGTAGTTTGCCTCGTGAGGCTTCAGCTGCCTCGAGGCGTAGGCGATGGTGTGCCCTCTCTGCATCAATACTGCACCCAACCCCGAAATGGACGCATCACAGTATACTACAAATCCTCCATGCCCTCTGGCAGGGCTAAGATCGGCGCCTCGCAAAACCTCTGCCTCAAAGTCTGAAACGATGTTTGCTGCTCAGGCCCCCATCAGAATACGACGACCTTCTTCGTCAGTCGGGTCAAGGGTACTGCTATCTTGGAGAAGTCCTGAATGGATCTCCGGTAATAGCCTGTTAACCCTAGGAAACTCCGAATCTCAGATGGAGACTTCGGAACCTCCCATCTCATCACGGCCTCCACCTTGGCCGGGTCAACCAAAATCCCGTTCTGGTTGACAAGGTGCCCAAAAAACTGCACCTCGCGCAACCAGAACTCACACTTGGAGAACTTGGCGTACAAGCTCTCCCTCCTCAAGGTATCCAGCACCTTTCGCAAGTGCTGCTCCTGCGTCTTGTAATAAACCAAGATATCATCAATGAAAACTATCACAGACCGATCAAGAATCGGTCTGCACACGCGGTTCATTAGATCCATGAACTCGGCATGAGCATTGGTGAGCCCGAAGGGCATCACCACGAACTCGTAGTGGCCATAGTGTAACATCCGGATTCCCAGGTATGTCATTTTAAGTATTTATTTTTGAGGATCATTGACCTACTCGACGATTTGGCGCTATAACTCGCCGAGTAGAGTCGGGATGGCCACGTGGGTTTAATGATCTACTCGACGAGTCTGGATGTAGACTCGCCGAGTAGGCGCTGTGAGTTGAAACCCAAAATCCCCGGGTTTGGGGTTTATATAAATATAAGTATAGCCTCATTTGCTGCCTCTCCATCTGTTTCCTTTTACTGAGAGAAACCCTAATCGCCCCCTTGATCTTTAGAGAGAGTTTTGAGCCATTGTTATAGATCTTTGGTGCATTTTGGTAGGGAGAAAGAGGATTCCAAGCAAGGATTGTGAAGAAGTTGCTAGATCTGCTGCTTAGACATCCAAGAGCTTCTATTCAAGGTATAAAGTTCGTACCTTTCTCTCTTGTATGGATAGATCTCATGGTTTTAGAGTTAGGGCTCCATTTCCATCTTATTTTGGGGACCTTGAAGGTTTTGAGCACCTTCATGGAAATAGACATCAGATCTGGACCTTGTGAGGTCCTTAGAGTCGAAAGTCCCCTGCTTTATTCAGCCATGATAGCCCTTTGAATGAGAGACTTCTTCTTAAGCTTGTTTTTGGCATTTTTAGCCCTTAGTGCTATGCATGAAGGTAAAGCTCGAGGCTTTACGTGATATTCAGGCCTTGAGAGCTTAAATCTAGGGTGTGAGAGAGTTTTCTGCCTGGAAATCACCTGAATACAAGTTGATACCGAGCGGACTCGCCGAGTTGATGAGCCGACTCGACGAGCCGGTTAGGGTTTTGTCCCGATGAACTGAGTCAGATGGTGACCCGTCGAGTTTGGGGTTAGCTCGTCGAGTTGGAGCTTGCCGGGGTTGCCATGAATCGACTGGACTTGACGAGTCTCCCGAGTGCACTCGACGAATCTGGTCAAATTTGGACCGTTGACTGGAGTTGACTTTTGTTGACTTTAGGGCTTGGTCAAAATGAGTGAAAGAGGTCAGGGAAGGGTAGAATGGTCTTCTACCCACTTTTCAGAGATAAGAGTAGACTATTAATTAGAAATATTAATTATGATAGGCGGAGGCTAGACCGAGGATTTCGGGCACGAGACTTTTACTAGCTATCTTATGAGGTGAGTCTTCTCACTATACTTTACCTAGAGTGGTAATTATGTGTGACCAGAGGGTCTTATGTGCTTGCTTAAGTTATGCATGATTGTGTGATATGTATTGTATGCTATATTGTTTGTTGCTTAGACCGGACCGAAGGGTCCAACGAACTATGAGGCCAGAGGGTTCTCAATCAGAACGGACCGGAGGGTCCAACGAGCTAGACCGGACCAGAGGGTCCAACGAGCTACGGGACTGGAGGGTCCTGCTGAGACATATAGACCGGAGGGTCTTATAGAGTATAGCCTCGAGTGGCGAATTGTTGTACGTGGTATTTTGGGGAACTCACTAAGCATTCATGCTTACCGTGTTATGTGTTTCAGGTACTTCCAAGGATCGCGGGAAGGCACCAGCGTGATTGTACACACACTCTTGATATGGAACTATGATTGTGGATCCTGGATTTGAATAATTGTATTGAAAACTTGTCGGTTGTTTTTGAGAATTAATGATGAGATATATGTTTTATGAGTTTAAAATTGAATTTTTTTTTTTGAAAAATCATGTCGTTAGAAGTTGGTATCAGAGCCTTGGTTTGAGGGATTCGGATACACCTTTGGGCATATCTGGACTCAAACTGAGGATTTGAGAAAAGTTTTCAAAAAGAAACAATTTTTCTAAAAAGAGTAAAAGATTTCCAGAACCAGCGGAAAAGAGAGCAGTGTGTACAATCAGCCATCGCCCGAACGGTGATTTACTAAAATACCCTTACGTTACGTTTTATGATATTATGTGATGTGTTTTGCATTCTAGACTAGGCTAGGTAATTCATATGTTAGGACTAGAGTGGCCTGATTTGTGATGCCTTTGCCTAGGAGTTTCTGCTGCTGTGAGTGATTTTGAGTGCACTTAGGTAGCAGAGAGTAGCTTATGAGAAGTCTGCTAGAGAGTAGGCTGTGTTCAGAGTGGTATAGAGTACTTGCGAGTTGGGATCCTAGGAGTAGGACTTGGGGTGGATACGGATACGATGTGGAAGGTAGTATTGGGCCCGTACTACTGAAAACATCGGATCGGTAAGCATTCCAAGTAAGAATCCTCAGGGTGCTAAGGAACAAGTAGGATCGGTTGGCCGAGTGTGAGTAATCTCGGTCGAGTCTCTGATTATTTTATGTTGTGTTTCAGAGGCATCATGGTGGTTACGCGCCACAACGCAGGAGACAATGGTACCAGCGGTAACGGTGATGAGGAGATTCGTAGGTTGATTCACGAGGAGGTGGCCGCAGCCATTCGAGCTGAGATACCAGAGATGTTTGGGTCTATCAAGACCACACTGATTGAGACATTTGACGAGCGATAGGTTGCTCTTACCGAGACTGCTGTTGCTGCAGCCACCACAGCCGTCACTGCCGCTAGGCCACAGGGGGGTGACTCGTTGCTGTACCGGGAATTCAGCAACACGAAGCCACCAGAGTTTGATGGGACTCAGGATCCGATAGCCGCGATAAGATGGATCTCTGACATTGAGGGATGCTTCTACATATGTTCTTGTCCAGAGCATCTGAGGGTACGATTCGTGCTGAACCAGCTTCGCTTGGGAGCGAAGGACTGGTGGAAGTTTGTGACAGCTGACTTTACTATTGCAGAGCTTACCGCGGTGACTTGGGAGAGGTTCACCGCTATGTTTCGAGACGAGTACGTTCCCCCGGTGGAGAGGGAACGGTTGGCCCAAGAGTTCTTGTCCCTGAAGCAGGGGACCGAGTCTATGACTATGATCACACAGATGTTTCATGAGAGGGCGTTGTTTTGCCCTGAGCACGTGTCTACTGAGCAGGCACGTATGAGCCGATATCTGAGCATTCTGAGGAGAGACATTCATGAGTTCGTGGCGAACTCGACATACCGAACATTTGCCGAGCTCCAGGAAAATGCTCGGAAGAGGGAGTTTGAGCTAGAGACTCAGGTCAGGGAGGAGGCGGAGTCTCAGAGGAGGGATAGGCGGCTGACACAATCCCAGTCGGCGGCCAAACGGGCAAAGCCCGCTGATTCGAGATTAGGAGGTCAGAAGGGTCACACTTGTGGGAAGTGCGGAAAGAGCCATGATGGGGTGTGCAGAGCAGGTGTGTGTTACAAGTACGGGAAGGAGGGGCATCTCGCGAGGGATTGCCCCAAGGGATTTTCGGTTTGCTTCCATTGCAACGAGACTGGCCATAGGAATGCCGAGTGCCCGCAGTTGCTTCAGGGATCAGCGCAGGGATCTGCGCCTTCTTCTACTCGAGCTACAAAGAGTCGGGCCGTGAAGGCTGAGGCACCGAAGGCTCGCGGTAGAGCCTTCCAGTTGACAGCGGAGGAGGTCCGCGCAACACCTGATGTTGTGGATGGTATGTGATCTTTTGCTTATTCTTTTGTTTATATATATGGTGCTTATTTGTGATATGTTTAGGTACTTTTCTTGTGAGTTATGTACCTTCTTTGGTGTTGTTTGACTCGGGTGAGTCGATCCTTCGTATCGCTAGCATTTAGTCGTCACATCAGTATCCGACGTGAGGCGTTGAGTCGACCTTTGAGAGTCTCCATAGCTGATGAGCATATTGTTTTTGCGACTGATGTCATCCGGGGATGTGTGCTTGAGATTTTTGGAGTCGAGTTTCCGATAGATTTGGTACCTATCACGATGGGGGATGTCTGTGTCATCGTGGGCATGGACTGGTTGAGCCGATTCGGGGCTATGATCGACTGTGAGCGTCAATTGGTGACCATCCGGAACCCTAGTGGGGGAGTACTTACAGTATTCGGCGAGGGTACCCGATCTGGGTCAGCATTTTGTTCGGTTGCTCGAGCGAGGCAGAGCTTGCAGCAGGGTTACATGGGTTTTCTGGCGTATGTGTCTGATACGCGGGATGTTACGGAGAGACCGAGTACTGTCGCTGAGGTTCCGGTGGTTAGTGAGTTTTCGGACGTTTTCCCCGAGGAGTTACCAGGTGTGCCTCCCGAGAGGCAGGTGGGGTTTCGTATTGATTTACTTCCGGGGGCGGCACCTATCGCCTTGCACCGCCAGAGATGCAGGAGTTATTCTCGCAGCTCCAGGAGCTGTTGGGAAAAGGATTTATCCGGCCGAGTAGCTCGCCTTGGGGAGCTCCGATCCTTTTTTTTCAAGAAAAAGGATGGCTCGCACCGGATGTGCATTGATTACCGGGAGTTGAACAAGCTGACGGTCAAGAACCGTTATCCACTCCCAAGGATCGACGATCTGTTCGATCAGTTGCAGGGTGCATCTTGGTTTTCCAAGATCGATTTGAGTTCTGGTTATCACCAGATGAGGGTTCGTGAGGAGGATATTCAGAAGACAACATTTAGAACTCGTTATGGGTATTACGAGTTCGTGGTGATGCCTTTCGGGCTAACCAATGCACCAGCAGCGTTCATAGATCTCATGAACCGGGTATGCGGGCCTATGTTGGATCGTTCGGTGATCGTGTTCATCGACGATATTTTGGTGTATTCGAGGTCTAGAGAGCAGCACGAGGAGCATTTGAGAGAAGTCCTCGGAGTATTGAGATCGGAGAAGCTTTAGGCCAAATTCTCCAAGTGTGATTTCTGGTTACGCGAGGTCCAGTTCTTGGGGAACCTCGTTAATCAGAATGGGATTTTGGTCGACTCGGCCAAGATTGAGGCGATTATGAGTTGGGAGGTGCTGGGATCCCCCACCGAGATCAAGAGTTTTCTGGGGTTGGCCGGCTACTACCGGAGGTTTATTAGAGATTTCTCCAAGATTGTTGTTCCTCTCACCAAGTTGACCCGGAAGGGCGTTGCTTTTGTTTGGGGTCCCGAGCAGAAGACCTCATTTGAGACTCTTCGCCAGAGATTGTGCAAAGCTCTAGTGTTAGCTCTCCCTGAGGGAATGGAGGACTCTGTGGTTTACTGCGATGCATCTATATCGGGGTTAGGTGCAGTACTTATGCAGAGAGGGCACGTGATAGCATATGCATCGAGGCAGCTGAAACCTCATGAGACGAGGTATCCTACCCACAATTTAGAGTTGGGGGCAGTGGTATTCGCCCTTAAGATCTGGCGCCATTACTTGTACGGGGTTCAGTGTACCATATACACGGACCACAAGAGCTTGAAGTATGTGATGGATCTGCCCAACCTGAATATGCACCAGAGGAGGTGGTTGGACGTGGTAAAAGATTATGACTGTGAGATTCTGTATCACCCGGGAAAGGCTAACGTGGTAGCCGATGCCCTGAGTCGTAAGGCGGAGAGTGCCCCGATTCGGGCCATATGCATGAGGATGACAGTGATGACTCCAGTATTGGATATCATTCGAGAGGCCCAAGCGGAGGCCGTGAGACCGGAGAATCGCAAGAGGGAGCGGGTGATTGGGCAAGTATCCGAGTTTGTGACGGATAGCCGAGGACTTATGACCTTTCGAGGTTGGATTTAGGTACCTTATACGGGCAGAGCTCGTAGCACTTTGACGGAGGAAGCGCATAGGTCAAGATTTTCGATCCATCTCGGGGCCACTAAGATGTATTTGGATCTGAAGAAAGATTATTGGTGGCCCTGTATGAAGAGGGATGTTGCTTGGGTGGTCGAGAGGTGCTTGACCTGCCGTCGGGTCAAGGCGGAGCACCAACATCCACATGGTCCGTTGCAGCCTTTGGATATTCCCCAGTGGAAGTGGGAGCAGATCTCGATGGACTTTATCACCAAATTACCGAGAACGGCGCATAGAGTTGACGCGATCTGGGTGATTGTGGATCGGTTGACAAAGAGTGCTCATTTCCTTGCTATTAGTGAGAGCTCTTCTGCTGAGAGGCTGGCAGAGATTTATGTGCGAGAGGTGGTAGCTCGGCATGGAGTGCCGACGTCCATAGTGTCGGATCGGGATGTGCGTTTTACTTCCAGATTCTAGAAGAAGTTCCATGAGGAGTTGGGAACGCGATTGCATTTTAGTACCGCCTACCACCCATAGACAGACGGACAGAGCGAGCAAACGATTCAGACGCTCGAGGACATGCTTCGAGCATGTGTTATGGACTTCGGTGGGAGTTGGGACACATACCTACCCTTGGCTGAGTTTTCTTACAACAACAGCCATCACTCGAGCATTGGTATTCATCCCTTTGATCTCCTGTATGGGAGAAGGTGTCGCACTCCCATCTGTTGGGGAGAGGTAGGGCAGAGAGTTATGGGCAGCACTGAGATAGTGCTGAAGACGACCGAGTAGGTTCAGCAGGTCAGACAGAGGTTACTGATGGCGCAGAGTCGTCAGAAGAGTTACGCGGATAGACGACGATCTGAACTTGAGTTTCAAGTCGGAGATTTTGTGCTCCTGAAAGTTTCCCCATGGAAAGGGGTAATCCGGTTCAGGAAGCGGGGAAAGTTGGGGCCTCGATATAGCGGTCCGTTCAGAGTGACCGCCAGAGTGGGTAAGGTAGCATACTAGTTGGAGCTACCTGTGGACTTGAGTCAGATCCATAACACCTTCCACGTGTCCCAGTTGTGGAAGTGTGTGGCTGATGAGAGGGTAGTAGTACCATTAGAGGTCATTCAGGTGGATGCGAGCCTGAATTACATCGAGAGGCCGATCGCGATCTTGGATCGAAAGGTGAAAGTTCTGAGGAACAAGGAAGTGCCCCTGGTTCAGGTCCAGTGGCAGCATCGGAGAGGGTCCGATTTGACTTGGGAGCCGGAGTCAGAGATGCGGGAGCAGCATCCAGAGTTATTTGCGGAGCATGACTTCGAGGGCGAAGTCTGATTCTAGTGGGGGAGAATTGTAACATCTGGATTCCCAGGTATGTCATTTTAAGTATTTATTTTTGAGGATCATTGACCTACTCGACGAGTTGGTGCTATAACGCGCCGAGTAGAGTCGGGATGGCCACGTGGGTTTAATGATCTACTCGACGAGTCCGGATGTAGACTCGCTGAATAGGCGCTGTGAGTTGAAACCCTATATCCCGGGTTTGGGGCCTATATAAGGATAAGTATAGCCTCATTTGCGGCTCTCCATCTGTTTCCTTTCACTGAGAGAAACCCTAATCGCCCCCTTGAGCTTTAGAGAGAGTTTTGAGCCATTGTTGGAGATCTTTGGTGCATTTTGGTAGGAGAAAGAGGATTCCAAGCAAGGATTGTGAAGAAGTTGCTAGATCTGCTACTTAGACATTCATGAGCTTCTATTCAAGGTATAAAGTTCGTACCTTTCTCTCTTGTATGGATAGATCTCATGGTTTTAGAGTTAGGGCTCCATTTCCATCTTATTTTGGGGACCTTGAAGGTTTTGAGCACCTTCATGGAAATAGACATCAGATTTGGACCTTGTGAGGTCCCTAGAGTCGAAAGTCCCCTTCTTTATTCAGCCATGATAGCCCTTTGAATGAGAGACTTCTTCTCAAGCTTGTTCTTGGCATTTTTAGCCCTTAATGTTATGCATGAAGGTAAAGCTCGAGGCTTTACATGATATTCAGGCCTTGAGAGCTTAAATCTAGGGTGTGAGAGAGTTTTCTGCCTGGAAATCACCTGAGTACAAGTTGAGACCGAGCGGACTCGCCGAGTGGATGAGCCGACTCGACGAGCCGGTTAGGGTTTTGTCCCGATGAACTGAGTCAGATGGTGACCCGTCGAGTTAGGGGTTAGCTCGTCGAGTTGGAGCTTGCCGGGGTTGCCATGAATCAACTAGACTTGACGAGTCTCCCGAGTGCACTCGACAAGTCTGGTCAAATTTGGACCGTTGATTGGAGTTGACTTCTGTTTACTTTAGGGCTTGGTCAAAATGAGTGAAAGAGGTCAGGGAAGGGTAGAATGGTCTTCTACCCACTTTTCAGAGATATGAGTAGACTATTAATTAGAAATATTAATTGTGATAGGCGGAGGCTAGACCGAGGATTTCGGGAACGAGACTTTTACTAGCTATCTTACGAGGTGAGTCTT
This sequence comes from Lactuca virosa, assembly GCF_052849685.1. Classification (NCBI taxonomy): domain Eukaryota; kingdom Viridiplantae; phylum Streptophyta; class Magnoliopsida; order Asterales; family Asteraceae; genus Lactuca; species Lactuca virosa. The sequence continues at coordinate 253,780,973 of NC_136427.1, read as the reverse complement.
CTCACTATACTTTACTTAGAGTGGTAATTATGTGTGACCAGAGGGTCTTATGTGCTTGCTTGAGTTATGCATGATTGTGTGATATGTATTGTATGCTATATTGTTTGTTGCTTAGACCGGACCGAATGGTCCAACGAACTATGAGGCCAGAGGGTTCTCAATCAGACCGGACCGGAGGGTCCAACGAGCTAGACCGGACCAGAGGGTCCAACGAGCTACGGGACTGGAGGGTCCCGCTGAGACACATAGACCGGAGGGTCTTACAGAGTATAGCCTCGAGTGGTGAATTGTTGTATGTGGTATTTTGGGGAACTTACTAAGCATTCGTGCTTACCGTGTTATGTGTTATGTGTTTCAGGTACTTCCGAGGATCGCAGGAAGGCACCGGCGTGATTGTACACATACTCTTGATATGGAACTATGATTGTGGATCCTGGATTTGAATAATTGTATTGAAAACTTGTAGGTTGTTTTTGAGAATTAATGATGAGACATATGTTTTATGAGTTTAAAATTGAAAATTTTGTTTTGAAAAATCATGTCGTTACACATAGCGAGTTCAAAAAGCAGTCTTCTACACATCCTCCTCCCTGACTCGCATCTGGTGGTAGCCTGAACGCAAATCTATCTTGGAAAACCCAGATGCCCCTGTAGCTGGTCGAAGAGATCATCAATCCTCGGGAGTGGGTAGCGATTCTTCACCATTACCTTTTTCAGCTCCCGGTAATCTATACACATCCGATGCGACCCGTCCTTCTTCTTCACAAACAGGATTGGAGCTCCCCAAGGCGAACTGCTCGGCCTGATAAATCCCTTGTCTAACAGCTCATGCAGTTGTGTATACTACTCCTGCATCTCGGAAGGAGCCAACCGATATGGTGCTTTGGCTATCGGAGCCGCACCGGGAACCAGGTCGATCCGGAACTCCACCTGCCTCTCCGGAGGTATCCCATGCAGCTCCTCTGGAAATACGTCTGGGTACTCTCGCACCACTAACACATCACTCACGGTCGCCTTACCCACTTCCCATGTATCTATAACGTAGGCAATGTACCCTGTGCAACCCTGCTGAAGGTAGCGCCTAGCCCTCGCTGCTGAGCACAAAGCTGGTCCTCTTTGTGGCCTCTCGCCCTGAATCACCAGCTCTCCCCCACTTAGGGTCCTGATACGCACCAGCTGCTGCGCACAGTCGATCACCACCCCATTAGGACTCAACCAGTCCATGACTATAATTACCTTGTTCCCACGTAACGGAATGGGAACTAAATCTACGAGGTAACGCTCGTTATACAACCTCAATACGCAGTCTATGAAAATCTCTGATGCTTGGACAGATCGGTCGTCTGCAATCTCAACTTCTAAGGGATAATCCAACATCTCCGATGAATCAGAAAACCTCTTGCTAAGAGCAAGAGACACAAATGATCGGGTAGCCCCCGAGTCGAATAACACCTGAACTGGGATGTCGTTCACCTGGAACGATCCTAAATATAACATATAAATACAATACATAAATATCATAATCGACATGAAATAAGAGTTAGGGAAAAGAAAACATACCCTTCACCACATCAGGTGCGGCACGCACCTCCTCGGCGGTCAACTGGAAGGCTCGACTCCTCACCACCGGAGCATTTTTCTTGCCCTGTCGGCCATCTGTGATCCGTAGGGTCGCTGGAGCTGGCGCCTCCACTGGCGCTGCTGCTGTCAATCTCGGGCAGTTGGCCTTTTTATGGCCCTTCTGATTGCAATGAAAGAAAATCAGGTCTGATGTCTGAAATGTGGGGGGAGGGGCAGTTAATCCTTACCAAAGTGCCCAGTCTTGCCGCACTTATAGCAGCCTGAAGTCCCTAACCTTCAAGCTCCCTCATGTGACTTGCCGTATTTCCCACAGCGGCCCCGGCCCTGCGGGCCCTTCGACCTAGAGTCAGATCCCTTGGGTTTCTTCCCCGAAACCCCAGTAACCTGCACAGTCTCCGCCTTCGTCTTCCGGATTTCTCAATGTCAATTTCCCTCTCCCTCGCCCTCGCAATCATGTCATCCAAAGTCGGGCATGCCGAGTAGCTGACATGTTTCCGAATGTCAGCTCTCAACATGTCGTGGTAGCGGGTCTTCCGCATCTCTTCATCCCTTGCATACTGAGGCACCAATAAGGCCCTCTCCCTGAACTTGGCAGTAATATCCGCCACCGACTCAGTCGTTTGCCTCATATCCATAAACTCCCTGGCCAGCTGTTGAAGATCCACAGCCGGCGCGAACTCAGCCCCAAACCTGGTCACAAAATCCGACCAAGTCATAGCCTCAATGGCTGGGGCTCCTAAAGAATCACTGAACGCCTCCCACCAAACTCGTGCTCGGTCCCTCAAACACCCTGCAGCATACCGGACCTTTGACCCCTCAGGGCAGAAGCTCGTCAACTGAGTAGACTCCATGTCTGCGATCCACCTCCTGGAAAAAATGGGATCATTCACCCCGTGGAAGTCTGGCGCACCACATCCCCTAAATTCCTTGAATGAGAGTGTACGTGTCCCTGACTGAATGGCAGCCATGTCACTCCGAAATGCCCTGAGGCGATCCTCTATCAGCTTGATAATCCCTTCCTTGATCGACCTGAAAATCACCGGGGTCGACTCAAGGATGCCTCTCGTGATCTCAGAAGCAATGAAATCACGTAGTCCCTCATCAACTGGCTCGACACCTGATCCCGAACCTAATCCTGAAACTTATCCTTACCCTAAACCTCCCCCTCTGTGTCGCGTAATCATCACCATTCTGAAACAAAACACATAATCGTCAGCGTCATACATAACGTCGAGAGGTCTCACATACTACAAGTTCCCTGGTTCTATATTGGCCCTCCTTGACTCGAGTACGGATCCTCTGCTTTCAGTTGTACGGGCCCATACTACCTTCCACATCTATCTGTACTTTCCTCAAGGATTGCCTTGACTTCACCAAGTCCCTTTTACTACTACTGTTTGCTGCACTAATCTCATCCTAGGCTTACCCTAGAGTAACTCTCAGGCCTACTCTCTGTCATCAGTTGCATAAGGAATCCTTGCTACCTTTACCTAACTAGCTTGTGAATACCATTACTTATCACTAAGACCAGATAATTCTTCGAATGAGAGGTCCTACCCTACAACGGTTGGACTCAAACAAGAGCTGCAAAATATGGCTACACCTAACCTTCTGAAATTATTTAGTCCTTGCAATATGTAACTTAACGTATTCGTTTACTACTTAGCTAAAGATAAGTAGAACTCCTAAAATCACAAAGCAAGCAGCATTCGAGCATTGAGTAACCATACCAAGCATATCCTATTCAGACCATCATATTACTGACTAATCAGTTCTAGCATGTAATTCAATAAGCACATATAGCAGGCACATAAGGCATCTTCCTAGATCCTTAGCCCTAATCTAGCATGCAGTTCTCATACATATATAGTAGGCATATAAGGCATCATCCCTAAATCCTTAACCATAATCTAGCATGCAGTTCTCATAAGCATATCATAACATAACACGTATGGGTATCTTGGGGAAAACTTACTTGAGCTCGGTCGGTTGCACGCATCACACACCTTGTTCTTTCTCAAAACTCCTTATTTTAAATTTTAGAAAAACTATTTTCTTGTAAAAATATTTCAAACCCTCGATTTGAGTCCAGAGACCCCCGAAGGTGTGTCCGAAGCCCTCAACCCAAGGCTATGATACCAACTTGTTACATTCCAAAAATCATAACCAAAAATTTTGTTTTTAATTAAGTAAATTATAAAATTGTTTACTGAAAAACATCATCGAGTCATATCATTTCATAAAAGCATAGTCACATGTCTCAAAACCATATCATAAAATAGTAACAATGTCAGAGTACAATCCCAAGAATCTCATAATGCGGAAATCCTGTGTGTGTGTGTGTGATGCGTTGCTACCGTGCCGACTCCTTCCCCTTCGAAGAAGAGGTACCTGAAAACAAAGATTAGTGAGTTACCCCATCATACCACATACCATGCAACATCATACTGTCAGGCATATCTAGGTGCCCGACCTACCCTTTCGGTCTCTTTCAACCGGTAACTGCATAGCATATATGGGTGCTGGCCTACCCCTTCGGTCTCTTTCAACCGGTTACGGGGACTATTTCACCCCTACTACTACTACTACATAATACCCTAGCATACATACATTTATCATAGACTGCCTAGCAAATCTGGGTGCTGGCTTCCCCTTCGGTATCTTTCAACCGGTAACTGGGGACTATTGCACCCCCTACCACTACTATACTATGACATAACATACTAGAACATAAAGCATAGTCGCACACCAGACAATCATCACGAAGACAATCATCTAAAAAACATCTCCTACTAGTGGGTTGGTATTGTGGCCTTAGACCCACTTCTACTGGAAGGTAACTCACCTTGATGTCGTGCAGTAACTGAACTGTCCTCGGTGTTGGGATCAACTCTCCTCAAACTCCTACACATGAAAACCTTCCTTAATTACCATTTCCTACTCGTAACCCCTTTCAAGGGTCAACTCAGGTCAAAGTCAAAGTCAACGCCCTGGTCAAAGTCAACATCCTGGTTGACTCAACTCGCCGAGTTGATCCATCAACTCGTCGAGTTCCATAATTCAGAGAAACTCGAATTCACGATTGAACTCATTGAGTTACCCTCTAACTCGCCGAGTTTCTCCTTATAACAGAATCAGGACTTTCCACTTGAACTTGTCGAGTCCTTCCTTGGACTCGTCGAGTTCTCCTTCATACAGGTCGGAACATTTGCTCATTGACTCGTCGAGTTCATCCTTGAACTCGTCGAGTCCTGCTTCATATTAGTTGGGACATTGTCTTGAACTCGCCGAGATCTTTGATCTTCAAATTCATATTCACGTCCATCTTGTTGAGTCCTCTTCTAGACTCACCCAGATTGCTCAGAAATACGAAAGGTTGGGGAACGTTGTCCGACTCGCCGAGTCCTATGAACGACTCGCCGAGTCCCCCAAAGTCCAAGTCCATACAGACAATTTTAGTCGGGTTTATTGTATCCAAAGCATAGATCTGGCCTCCTAGGGTCGATATAACATGTAAAGTTGCAAACTTTATGATGAGAATAAAACTCTTTAAGATCGATGAGATCCTTAACAAGTAACACAATAATACGAAGTAAATAAGAACACAAGATGAATCAATACTTATTTCGAATGATTAAAAGGCCACACCTCAGAAGAACTATATGAAGAATTGCTACTGTAGAGGTGTGGTAGGGTTACCATACGATGAAAGACAATTAACTATCAAAAGCGTACATACTATGGTGCATGCATGCACTATATAAAGTAAACCCTAATAAATGAAACACGGTTGGAAAGACCCAGTACCATGAGAAGAATGAACTTAAACCAAAAGTCCAATGACGCAACACTTCTTAACCCAACCATCTCCCTCTCTGCGTCAATTGAGGCGAGAGATTACTGCTGCCGAACCTGTGTGGTCTTCTTTACTGTTTTGAACAGCTTCGGTATGATAGCAAGAATAGTGCGACGAAAGTTGATATACCACCGAAGCATGTCATTGAAAATCTTCTTTGCAGCATCATCATTGGATTTACATCTATTTATTATATCTAGTATATGTTCAAGAGCAACCGTGGAAAACAGATGTTTGCCAGACAAGGTGAACAGGCACTTCAATGGAGTAGTCGAACCTCCAATTTCTTTAGTAAACATCACCGTCAAGTGTTTGGTGTCAATCTTGCCCATACGCATCTTATTCACATCACTAGCCTTGCCAATGGGTTTGACAGTAGGCTTCTTCCTCAGAGCAGAAGCAATCTCCTGATCAAGCTTTGCTACTTCATGTATATACGATACCAACATTCTCTTTATGTGATCAAGAATGGGTTCGTACTTCTGCTCGTTAGTCAGCAAAAGGTTAGTCAATAGAATCCAATCATGAGGATTGAGATTTGGCAGATCAGCAAGAGAAATTTCAGGAACTGCATCCTCAGAACCATGAGTAATCCGGAACTTCACATCGATAAATTTCCCCGCGACAACTGGCTTCATAACCTTGACTGTAGTAATTTTCTTTGCACTTCAGGTCAGATATTGAGGTTGTGAGAAAGCAATATAATAATCAATCAGTTCTCTATCAACCTTTGGGTCAGGTGAGGGAATAGAAGCTATTGGCTCAAAACAATGAAAAAAAATGCCCTTCGGGTGATTGGCATATCGAATTGCGAGTCTTTAGAATTAACCAAGTCAAAATAAGTGACTGGCTCAAGCCAATGAGTACTTGGGGACTCAATCGCTTCCTTCAGTAGGTTTTCCAATGTCCATAATGGAAAAAGAGATTTACTTCGTTCCAAGATGTCATGTAAGTCTTTATCTTTTCTTTCCCTCTCTTCGGTTTCAGGAGTTTGCTTCAACAACTCTTCTTGATTCTCTTCTTCTTCTCCACTTACATATTTTCTTTCCTTTGTCTTGAACCGCTGAACCCGAAGCTTCATTATCCTTCGGTTCTTTGGGGACATTAGGTTTAACAGGAGGAGGTTAAATATTTTCACTTGTTGGAGTTTGGCTTGTGGGGGTTTGTTTTGGTGCTTGATCTGCTTCTCCCCCTTGTTTTGGAGGGACACCCACCTCCGAAACACTTTCGATCCTGCTCAGAATTGTAAGTGTAGGACACAATTTTTCAGGCAAACGTCTCCTGATGGTGATGGTGATAACCGTATCATGAGCATCTAGGAGGTCGACCAGAAGAGCATGAAGATCACCAACACATCTTTTTACAACTGCACGTTCGGTCTGGAGATCATCAATCTCCTTCTGCGCATGGGAAAGCTTGACAGATTGATTTTTGATCAGAGTAGTTTGTCGAGCGAGCTCATCCATCACTTTATTTTCGAAAGCTAAATCAACCTGGAGTTTGTCGAGACGAGAATTGATAGACTCTTGGAGCGCCGGGTGATCAGTTTGGATGTCAGAGCGAACAGTTTCAAATTTCACTAGTTCGGCTTGTAGATAAGATACAAGCTTTTCGACAGTGGTGTTTAATGTGTTTGCATTTTGCTGGGACTCAGCTTGTAAAGACTTCAAAACTTCTTTAGCATCAGAAATTAGTTTTTCGACTTTTTCGGTCGCTGTATTGGTGGAATCATCGATTGCTTTGGTTGCTTTTTCAATGGAAGCATCATGTGGCTGGATCAGGGTAGCCACTAGAGCTTGAATAGCAGCGTCAAAGTATGCTGATGTGGAGGATTTGGATGAAGAGGCAAGCAGAGTATCAAGCTTCTCATTCAACGCCTTGAGATGCCTCTTAGTGACTGGGGCATCGTCATCTTCATCACTCTGAACAGTGTAATGACTGAAGTGAAAAGTATCAAAATCCATATCGGCGCCACCAAGAACGGTATCCGATTCGTCTGAGTTTATTAGAGACAGAGGTTTTGAGGTAATGGGGGTGTCGACACCTGAAGTTCGTGCCCCCACATCAGATGCGTTGACTGGAGGTGTAGGTACAATAGAAATAGTGGTGGTGGTTGCTTCGGTGAATAATGGTGGTGGTACAGGTGTAGAAGTGGGAATTTGAGAAGATGTTGGAGGAGGGCATGGAGCGACAGAAAGTGGAACAGTAGAGTGATGAGGAGATGGAGGTGGAGACGCAACTGTGGTAGTAAATATTACCTCAGGTGAGTGTTCATGAACCGAATCTTCAGACTATTCTTGCTCCTGTTCTGGTGTAACCTCATCATCTTGATCAGATGGAACATAGTCATTATCACTAGTTGATGGGGCTTTCGGCTTGTGCGTCATCTTCTTTACCTTTCGCTTCTTAGGAGCCGAAGGTTCTGCAGTTGGACCTTTGCGTTTTTTAGGAGTGACAGGTTTAGAGGAGGGCCCCTCTTGAATTTCCTTCCTTGTATCTCCTTTCTTTCCCCGTTTAGCTGGTTTGTCAGCCATATCAAGCGATTGTTGCATCTCTGGGGTAGAGTGTCTTGGCCCCATGGCTGGAAGCTTTTTGTATTCAATAATGAGCTTGCTAGCCTTTGAAACAGACTGATACATTGATTCCGGAATTGAACCAACAAACAAAAATTTTGTGAAGTTTGCCACGATGATTTTTGTAGTGTGAAAAGTAGCAACTGCAGACATTAAGGAATCTACCATAACTGGAACTTGAAGCTTCTCCATTGCCCGTTGAGTGATAATAGTCCGGAATCTCCCACATGAAATCTCAGTGTGACGAGAAGAAGAATTCAAACTTTGAATCAACTGAGTCCAGAGAATCGAGCCATAATCAAGATTGATTCCATGATACAAACCATAGAGAATGATCATGAAACCCTTGCTAGCACCATCTGATCCAGCGACACGTTCAGAAAAACTCTTAGATAGAAGAGTAAACAATCCATTCCATTGAGGAGGAAGGCAGGACTTCTTGACCTTTGTAATCGTGGTGAGAATGTCATTATACCCCATTTTGTAGAACATCTCAAAGAGTTGTACAGTAGAAATCGAGTCAGGGTTCACCATTGAGTCGGCATAAGGTAGCCCTAAAAGTGAACAAAACCTAGCTTTCGAGACTGAACTCTTATTATCAAAAATCTCAAATAAAATCCTTTCATCGGCCTTGACGTACTTTGCAGAAGAATAAACCTGAGAAAGGAGGGACATTGGAACAACATTGAATTTGGTAAGAGCAATTACCAGTGGTGAGTATTTCAGGCATTCAACGATCTGCAACATGTAAGAATCATACTTGTAAGGCACCAAGTTGATGATTAGATTCTGGTTGGGCTTGATTGTGAGGTGAGAGGATTGAGCGGTGTTTTCTTGAACTGAAGAAGAATCTGCCATTATTGATGCTTGGTGAGGAAGATGAACAGTAGAAGAAGAGAAATCACCTTGAGAATGCTTGAGAGTGTTTGTAAAGAGGAAAACAGAATGAAACAAAACCCTTTATACGATTTCTAGGAGAGAGAAATATCTCTTAATGATGATAGCGTGACGTTCTGAAACGACGCCTAAAAAGGTGCGATTTGACAACTGGCTTTCCCCAAAAAGGCGAGTCAGGCGGCGTGACGATAGGGTAACGTTTCAAATTCACGCGCCTTTTTCAAAATCTTATCCAACTCCTCGGCAAATTAACCAATAGTTCAAATTCCTTTTCTAAACCGAATCTCCTTCTCGGTTCATATTCCAAATAGATGAACAGAGCGCCTGTCACTTCTTTAATAATAAGAACACCATTGTGTAGTAGAAGCGAAACAATTAATCAACAAATTGTCATTGGAACCACGAACCAGACTTTGGAAGATCATAAAGAACTTCGTGCAAGAGTGTGCCAAGAAAAAGAAATAAAGCAAGTTATTGATGTGGGATATTAGTGATGTCTTTAGAGACACAAAACTGTGGATCCCGGGCACGAATCGCTTCCTTCAAAGTCAAGAGAGACTGAGAAGTGTCTGTGTGGTTCCCGTTGAAGTACGATCAAATGCTTGTTAAGAAGCAATGAAAGGCATCTTTTCAATAGTTGGCTATAAGGGTGGCTTTCGCTTCAACTGAACTACGAAACTTGATATAAGAACGAAAGTTGAGTGAAGTACTTGTGTGGCCAGTGTAGCCAAAAACATCAAGTAGGTTTGTGCATTTTTCAATGACTAGGTGATAATCATAGAAATCTCAAAACAAAATTAAAACTGGATCTTTTGGGAAGAAATATCCTTGTGTTGGAACATTTCATAAAGATCTCACAAAAAAAAATAAAAGAGATTTCAGAGTACCGACCACAAACGTGGTTTCGTTAATGCATGGGTGAAAAACTAGAACATTTGATTGTTCACCGTCAATTCAGTTAAGGTATTGGATTTTGGGTTTCACTTAGTATGTGGTGAAACAAAACTAAGATCATTAACACAGATTTTGTGTAACCGTAAACCTCAGTGGTAGATTTTGAGAGTCTCAAGGGTTACGTTTATGAAGCGTAATGTGATGGAGAAAAGTATGAAGGTGGTTAAAGAACCGAAAGTACCTCTGCTATACAATTAGGACCGAGCAGACAACTCTTAACTCATTGTGAGAAGAGTAAGGTAGCTCGTGACTTAAGTGATATTTGTAGCCTGATTGGAAAGAAACGATTTGTATATATCAAATCAGTAAGGGTTCAATTAGAGTCTTTGTGGCTTTGGACAACATGCAACAGCATGCTTCTAGGGACACTTAGCTAGTATACAGAGTAAGAGTATATACCTTCCCCATGATTCATGGTTGAGACTAGCAGCAAGTCGGGTAGAATCCAGATTAAATAAAAGAAAATATTTTTGTGTTTTAGATATATCTGAAAAAGAAATAAAAACATAAAGAAAAATATTTTTGTATTTTTGATTTTTCTGAAAAGGACATAAAAACAAAAAAATATTTTTGTATTTTAGATTTTTCTAAAAAGGACATAAAAAAAATATATTTTTGTATTTTAGATTTTTCTGAAAAGGACATAAAAACAAAAAAAATATTTTTGTATTTTAGATTTTTCTGAAAACGACGTAAAAACAAAAAAAAAATATTTTTGTATTTTAGATTTTTCTGAAAAGGACATAAAAACAAAAAAATATATTTTTGTATTTTAGATTTTTCTGAAAAGGACATAAAAACAAAAACAAAAAATGTTTTTGTATTTTAGATTTTTCTGAAAAAGAAATAAAAAAAAACAGAAAGTAAAAATGAAAATGTACAAAAGTATATATATAAAGAACCAACCGAATGTTCGCCTTTGGATGGATGAGGCGAAATATACCGAGCGTTCGGTTCAATTCGGTTACCGAAAAAGCCGGAACCGAAATAGATCGAGCGTTCGCTCTATTTCGCTTGTTAACTTTTAAAGAGGCGAAAGCGAAAGTGAAACTTAATTAAGCGAAGATGGTTTCGGTACAGATTCAGCTTCCATGATTCCTAAGCCTTGGAGTATTCTATTGAAGGTTGCTTCAGGCAAAGCTTTCGTGAATATGTCAGCCAATTGATCAACGGATCGAACGAAGTGAACTTCGACATTACCATCTTCTACGTGATCCTTGGTGAAGTGATATCGCTGTGCAATGTGTTTCGTCTTGGAATGCTGCACTGGGTTGTGACAAATAAGGATTGCGCTTTCTGAGTCACAATATAGGGGAATTTTCTTCATATTCAGGCCATAATCTCTTAGTTGCCTTTGGATCCAGACAACCTGTGAGGTACAAGATGTTGCGGCTATATATTCAGCTTCGGCAGTGGATACAGATACACACGTTTGTTTCTTGGACTTCCAGCTGACGAGTTTACCATCGAGAAATTGACAACCGCCAGTTGTGCTCTTTTGGTCTAGACCACATCCTCCAAGATCGGCATCGGAGAATGCTTGAACAAAGAAGGCTGATTTAGCTGGATACCATATTCCAAGAGACGAGGTTCGCTTCAAATATCTGAGGATGTTCTTATCATCCACCATGTGAGGTTCGCGTGGATTGGCTTGGAACCTAGCACAATAGCAAACAGAAAACATGATATCCGGTCTACTAGCTGTAAGATACATTAGTGATCCTATCATTTGACGATAGAGGGTCATATCAGCAGCCGGTTTTTCCAAGGATGGTGTCAACTTCGTCCCGAAAGCCATTGGAACTTTCACACTTGAGTCTCCCATCATGCCGAACTTAGCCAGTAAAGTCTTTGTGTAAGCCTCCTGATTGATAAAAATGCCTTCTGGTCCCTGTCTTATGTTCAGGCCAAGGAAAAAGTTAATTAGACCCATTGAGCTCATCTCAAATTTAGTCTCCATCAATTTTCGAAATTCAGCTGTTAAGCTGGGATTCGTGGAACCGAGGATGATGTCATCGACATAAATTTGGACTATCATAAGGTGATCACCCTCTTTCTTGCGAAAGAAGTTTGGGTCAACCGAACCTTGTTTGAATTTAGACATTTTTAGAAAGCGATTTAAAGTTTCATACCAGGCTCTAGGGGCTTGCTTTAGACCATAAACAGCCTTGTCAAGAATGTAGCAATGATGAGGATATTTCTCATTCACAAAACCTGGTGGTTGTTCAACATATACAGTTTCTTCCAACTCCCCATTCAGGAAAGCACACTTGACGTCCATTTGAAAAACTTTAAAATTTTTATGTGTTGCGTATGCCAGAAAGATCCACACGGATTCTAACCTTGCTACTGGAGCGAAGGTTTCTTCATAATCAATCCCTTCTTCCTGACAATATCCTTTTACAACAAGTCTCGCTTTGTTCCGTATCACATTCCCTTCTTTATCCATCTTATTACGGAAAACCCATTTTAAACCAACTACATATGCATCCTTTGGAGTAGGAATCAGTCTCCAGACTCGGTTTCTCTCAAACTCATTGAGTTCGTCTTGCATAGCCTGTACCCAATCAGAATGATGGAGTGCAGTGTAGACAGTTTTCGGTTCTATCTTGGAGACAAACAAATTAAAAATGCAATATTCCACTTGAGAGAATAAAGCAGTTTGTTTCAGTTTAACTTGAGAACGTGTAAGGACTCCCTCAGATGATTCACCAATCACTTGTGTTTTCGGATGATCTCTTGTCCGTTTAGAGAGTGGAGGGTAATTTGGATCGTAGACAGGATCCAGTTCAACATTTACTTCCTCTTTGAATTCTGATTGAATATCCGAATCATCATTTGTATTTTTATTCTCCCCCTCGAATGATGAGACGGTTTCAACATTAGGTTCAGAATTCTCCCCCTCGATTGGACTTTCATGGGTCATGGTTGGAGATGGGTTCTCCCCCTGGATAGGCGAATCCTCCCCTTGCAGTGGCGTGATATCTTTTGGAGGTTCACTTGAAGCATGAGGTTCGCTTGGACTCTGAGGTTCACTTTCCATGTCTTTTGCAGCGTCATTAATTATCTTCTTTAGGCTATCGATTTTGTTATCGGCTGCCTTCGCTTCAGAGTTGATGACCTTTTCTGGTTCATCAAAGAGCAACATGTACTCTTCAAACAGATTGGATATTGGTGCTGTGATTTTACCAGTCTCAGGAAAGATTTCCTCCATTTAACCTTCGCTTGATTGAAATTTCTTCATGTAATTGTCATCAAACGTGACATAGTAGGTTTTTTCTAACTTCTTTGATCTTTTGTTGAGAACCCTATATGCCTTGGAGGTTAGAGAATACCCCAAGAAAATCCCTTCGTCAGCTTTCACATCAAACTTGTTTTGGTTCTCTTTGGAGTTGAAGATGAAACATCTGGAACCGAAGACATGGAAAAACTTGACGTTAGGTTTGAGATTATTAAGAACTTCATATGGAGTGATAGAAAATCGCTTATTGAGGAAGGATCGTTTCTGGGTATAGCAAGCAACAGCTATAGCATCGGCCCAGAAATACAGAGGAAGAGAAGCGAAGCTAAGCATGGTCCGGGCTGCTTCACATAAAGATCGGTTGCGTCTTTCAACTACTCCATTCTGCTGTGGAGTGTAAGGAGTAGAGAAGTTGTGTGTGACTCCCTTTTCGGCTAGAAATTCTTCAAAATCTTTGTTCTTCAATTCCAATCCGTTTTCGCTTCTGATGTTACGAACCAGCTTTCGCAACTACAGTTCCACTTGCTTTATAAAGTTCTTCAGCTTTGGAGTAGCCTCTGATTTCTTTTTAAGAAAATATACCCAAGTGAAACGGGAAAAATCATCAACAATAACAAGTATATACTTACTACCGCCGATAGTCTCAATCGTCGAAGGCCCACAAAGATCGATGTGCAGCAGTTCAAGAGGTTCAATGATCTTTGTGTTCACAAGAGTTGGATGACTCTTCCTTCTTTGCTTCCCCATTTCACATGCAGCACATAGATGCTCCTTATCAAACTTTAATAGGGGAAGACTTCGCACATGATCACCAAGAACAAGCTTGTTGATATCTTTAAAATTGAGGTGCGAGAGTCTTTGGTGCCATAACCAGCTTTTATCGGAGTGAGCTTTCGTTAGCAGACATATAGCAGGCTTCCCTCGTATTGGATTTAGATTAAGTGGATACATCTCGCCTTTTCTCTGCGACTTCAGTAGAACTGTTTTCGTTTTCTTCTCTATGATTTCTGATCCTTCATCATCGAACGAAACCTTCAAACCAGTTCCCACAACCAATTGTGAGACACTGATTAGGTTGTGTTGTAATCCTTCCACATAGGAAACTTTACGGATTGAGAATCTCCATTTGTAATCATTATGTAGCCCTTTATCGTGTCATAAGAGTTGTTTCCATACTTGACACATCCACCATCTTTGAGAGCACGAAACTCCCTCAGCTCTTCCTTCCTCCCTGTCATGTGACGCGAGCAGCCACTATGAATATACCATTCGTCGTCGAACTGCTCGTCACGTATAACCTGCAAGAATTAAGCGGATTTAGGAACCCAAAGTTGCTTGGGTCCTGGTGAGACTTTTACAGAAGTTGGAAAAGTAATCGAAAGATCAACCATATACATTCGTTTTATTAATGTGGTTTCATTTTTTCTTTTAATGGTGAAAACTTTGATTTTATTTTCTTTCACATTCGGTTTGTTTGAATCAGAATGCTTAATTTTTTTTGATTCCTAACAAATTCTTTCTTAATCTTCCTAGGGTTAGTAGTCGGCTTATTCGTTTGACCTTCAGAATCTGAGACGAGCTTTCCTTTCCCTTTAACATCCTTGAGAGGAGTTTGATTTGGTTGAGAGTGAGGATGGTTGTGTTTTTCGATGAACTTTCTTGGTGATGATGATCTGCGAGCGAGATTTCCCTTTTGTTTCTGCGAAGCACAAGAATGAGAGTGTGAACGCTGTTCGGGTTTCGCCTGCGAATTTGCTTTCGCTTTTTTACTGGAAGCCTTTTCTTTATTCACATAGTTGGAGTTTTGGGATTGTCAAAACTGCTTCCTCTCGCTGAGATTTTTCTGATATCTTCTATTTCACTGACGTTTTTGCTCTGCAAGTTGCTTGGAATATTTTTGAATGTTTACATTCGGTTTCGCCTTCTTGACATGAGGTTCGGTTCTGACTATCTGAGGTTTGCTTGAACCTTTTGAAGGTTCACTTTGAACTTCTTTTGTACCACTTGTACTTGCTTTAGAGAAGCTAGATGGCTTATTGATTGGTTCAGGCACGTATCTGCCTTTCACTCTCCACGAGGTTCGTTCCGATAATCCTTTCGTTTCATCTGCATTATCTATCAGGGCAGACCAAAAGTACTCATCACAGCCATCGGTATTGTCTTCATCTACCAAGGTAGTTAGCTCAACAGTTTGCTTCTTGGTAACTCCAGTGGTAGCGTACACTTGATTTGTTACAGTTTGTACCTTTTGGTATACCATACCTTTTTCTTTCAGGACTTTCTTCTTGTCTTTAGACGATCGAGAAAACTCAACAGAGTTTTCAGATATAAGGACATTTGCTGGTTCGGGTTCAGTTTTAACAAATTCAGAACAGTCAACCTCGTCCTCTACAAAAATTTCACTCATATCATTGTCCTCGTCAAATTCAGAAGTATTTTCAACATCAATTTTGTTTTCTGAACTTAACTTGGTACTTAATGAATCAAATTTCTGTACGGTTTCGGTCTTAATTTTTAGCTTATCATTTTCGTCCAATAAGTCTCTAAGCATGTCCTTGTGGTCTTTTGACTTAGTAAATGACTCAATTTTTTCCAGACCAATCCTATAGGCATCAGAGGTTTCTTCTTATGAGACGATTGATTCACATTTTATAGCAATCAGCATCTATTTCGTCTTCCTTTAATTCAAGGAAAGGCAAAATCATTTTGTGAATCTTTTTGCCAATATCACAATCTAAATGCAACTGAGTAATATTTGTATAAAGACGTTTAGCAATTAAGCAAAAAATATTCCTTTGTTTCAAAATTTTCAAATTGTCACGTTGCAAATATATCAATTCGTCTCTTGCCCTAACCAACTCTAACTCCTTCTGCTCTATCCACAATATTTGCTCCTCACTCTTGGAAGACACCCTGCTAATTTGATCAGTTAGGTTAGCATTTGTGAGGCGAGTTTGTTTTAGGCTACCACTTAGACTAGAAAATTTAAATTTTAAATCATTTAATTCCTTTTCATAGTTAGAAACGGGTATTTTGAGTGTTTCAAGGATGGAATTTACCTTCTTGATCAACTGATCGCATTCGTTGATCTGTTCTCCAACTGGTTTCGCTGTGAAGCATCTATCTTCCCTCTCTTTCACTTCATTATACTCGTTATCTGTAGTGTAACCCCTCATTTGTGACACACCGGCTGTCACCATCAGACACTTTCCAGCAAACTCGGAATCTTCTTCCTTCGCAACAAATGCCCTGTCATGAGTGGGCTTACGAACTTCCTCATTTTCCGAATCAGTAGACCATACCTCTACTCCACCGAACTCGTTTTCTTCAATATTTTCTTGCACAAGTAACACAGGCAAGGATTTATTGTTAGACTTCTTCTTCTTGGCTTCTTCAAGCTTACGCATGTAATAAGCTTCATCGTCTTCACCCTCTTTCTTCTCATTCAATCTCCTTAGCATGCATTCTTTCGCTAGATGGTTTTTTGCCATGACAATAATTACAGTCATAGCCTGAGTCACCCACAAGTTAGCTCTCCTTCTTCTCTTCTTCTTTTTAAGGAGTGCTTTTTAACTCCTCTTTCGCTTTCTCCGAACTGTAGCTTCCCTGCCAGTTTCAATTCTTGGCGGTAGGAAACTTCTTTCTAGCGAACCGCTTGGGGTTAGACACCATCAATGCATATTCTTCATTAGTCAAATCACATTCAGAAAGATCTGACTCTGCTTCTTCTTCAACTGAATTCTTACCCTTTGAGATAAGAGCCAATGATCCCATTCCGGAGACTACCTTCGTTTCCTTTGTCACAACACTTTCATGTGACTTGAGAATTCCCACGAGCTTCGCCAATGAGTAGGTTTTAAACTGTTCATGAGCTTTAACAGTTGAAACCACCGCCATCCATTATGGTCTTAGGCCATTCATAAATGTGACCTTCTGCTCGATCACCTCTCTGTCGATTATGTGCTTCATCATCTTACTAAGAAGATGGTTATAACGATTAAATGTTTGAATGAGACTTTCATCTGGCTTTTGCTTGAAGTCACCAAACTCCGAAAGTATAAGAGTTTGAATGGAATGCTCGAGATCTTCATCGGTGGAATATAACTCCTTAAGCCTGTCCCATATCTCCTTTGCAGTAGTACACGAACTAACCAGACGAAAGGTGTCATATTGTAAAGCAAATCTAATCATCCTCATAGCTTTTATGTTGCTAATCAGTTTTTCCTTCTCATCTTGAGGGATATCCTTCACATCGATCCTAAGCTGATTGTACTCTTTATGTGTCTTTATGGTTCTATTAGTTCTAGAGTGAACGAAGGAACCCAATGTTATAGCCTCCCAGATCAAGTACCCGTTGTCTTCTGAGCCAAGAACATAATCTTCAAAGTGAAGAGCCCAGACCTCATACTCATGAGTATACAAAATCGGAATCCTTGTGGTCGAACCAATGCTGTTGGAGATATTGATGGGATTGGTTTGAGAGTCGTCATTAGACATGATGACTTGATTTGTTTACCTGTCAAGAATCAGACTTGTAAAGTGGTATTAGGGTAATATCGACATCGATGAACAACGTCAATGAAGTAATGACGGCTCAATAGATTCAATAAAAGCGGAAACCCTAAAGATATTCTTCAAACAGAAGAGATACGTATGACTTACACAGCCTCCCGCTCTGATACCAATTGATGAGAATAAAACTCTTTAAGATCGATGAGATCCTTAACAAGTAACACAATAACACGAAGTAAATAAGAACACAAGATGAATCAATACTTATGTCGAATGATTAAAAGGCCACACATCACAAGAAATATGTGAAGAATTTCTACTGTATAGGTGTGGTAGGGTTACAATACGATGAAAGAGAATTAACTATCAAAATCGTACATACTATGGTGCATGCATGCACCATATAAAGTAAACCCTAATAAATGAAACACGGCTGGATAGGCCCAGTACCGTGAGAACAATGGACTTAGACCAAAAGCCCAATGACGCAACACTTCTTAACCCAACACTTTACGTGCATGCATGGGTTTTATGAAGGTAAAACACCAAAACTAAGCAATAAATGAGTTCTAATGCATGGGTTAGGGCCATAGCTCAATAAAGGTGGCAACTTTGAGCTTCCCGAGCCCAAAACTTCCCAGATCTGAAGTCATTACTCTATTATGCACTCAAATCCCGAGAGTGACTTAGAAATGGCCCAAAAATGACAAGATGCAAGCCCTAAAGAAGATCTAAGTGATGGGAAGTCAAGTTTGAAGCTTTTTACCTCAAGTAAACTGGAAATGCAACCAAAACTCTGGATCTACTGCCTTCTTCTTGGACCTCCAAGCCTTTCCTTCCTTCTCCAAGCTTCAAATCACTAAAATCCCACAAAATAGCTCAAGAACACTCACAAACTGATTAGGGTTTCGAGAATACGGTCTGAGGGTGATGGAGGCTGGAGTGGAGGCCATATAAGGTGTTTAAATATGGTGCAAACCCTAAAATTTAGGGTTTCATTTAGACAGATCTACTCTTCGAGTTGGGGCTTCCGACTCGTCGAGTAGACCCTTCCACCCGCGTCTAAGATTAACCCCTACTCGACGAGTTTGGGTCCACCAACTCGTCGAGTCCCAGTATAAAAATGTAAAACTCACATTTCAAACTACGTACTGGGAACCGGGCGTTACAATAAAATATGAGAGAGAAAGGAAAAAAAAGTGAGGTTAAGGTATGAGTTTAAAGTAAAAGTATGGTTGTAGGTTGCTTGTCACATGGATTTGTCAGGAGAGGATGGGTAAGACTTTATGGTGGAGTACTCTTTCAATAAAAAATAGTAAAAGGACGTAGCTTTCAAAGTCCTTCAAGACTTTTATTAAGAGAAAAATGATCAACAGTAAAGTGAATACAGGAGCATCATACCTTCATGAGATTTTTCCAGTTGCATCGTATGAACTCAATATATTTTAGCTAGCATCATCTTCAAAGATCAAGTCTTCTCCACTCTTCATATCATGCAATATATTTTGTCTATTTCCACAACATCAAGATGTATGGAATAATATCTTCCAATGAGTTGTAGACAAAATATCATCTTCCTTCTTCTTTTTCTTCAACAGCAAGATAAACACTTTGTAAAAACAGATTTTCAGCAGAAAATTGTAACAAACAGCAACAACATTTATTCTTGAAAGCTTGAAAAAGCTTTGAATCAACACTTCAAAAATCGAAAACTCATCATAAAAAAATCACCACTACCGAAGAAAGCTCTAAATCCCCCTCTCCCCGAAGACATCAATCCCCGGTTCAATCTTCTCCAAGATCTCCTCAAAAGCCAACTGAAGAAGATATTATGTCCTCTGATCACTCAAACGACTCCCCGACCACAAGGAAAAAGAAACGGGACTAGAGAGCTGCCAAACCGGCGGAAGATATCTGGCATGTTCAAGGAGTCGACACAACCTTTGAATCGTTAATCAATTCATGGGTAAATCCATGCCGCCGACTTCTAGATGAAGATTATGTTCCTCATCTCACCTACTCTTCCCCAGGCGAAAAAATGTATTGGGACATTCCTCTATCCCCGAATGGGAAGTTCTATAAGGTGTTTGAAGACTTTGATCTGCGGATTCCGAATTCCAAAAGAATACCCATGGAGTTCGAGAGGTTAGCTCTTTTTCACAACAAGCATGGGAAAGAACATGTAAACTAGATCTGGTCAAATGACACACCGGAGGCTGCCACCAACTACAAACCAACATCATTTCTCAAAGCTCAATTCTTTCAATATACTCTAGTGCGCTTTGCCAAAGAGTATTACAGGACGTAGGCTGACTTTTCGAAGATGAATCCCGAAGAGCTATTCTTAATTGCGAAAGTCTTCAGTAACAAAATTAAAACACATTATAAAATGAAGACTCCTTACCTACGAGTTTGCACCTATCTTCGGTACCTGCTTGGTGACTTTGCCACTATTGATGTCGAGATTCATCCAGATCTATAGGCAAAACGTAAACTTCCACCTTTTGAACCCACACACTTCATCATCGAAGGAATACAAGAACAGAGTCTAGGGGCCACAAACTATCTAGACCTTGGCCTTATTTTTCAAACAACCAAGGGTGCTCCAAAGAGCTTTCTCCCTACTCGGTCCTTCCATCGTTGTAGCAAGAAACAACTAGAAGACATCCTTCTGCTGACCGAAAAATCCAAATACACAACTGATGAGATCAAGCATGAAATTCAAAAAGAATCAACTGGATATTCCAAGTTAGAGTTTTTTGGTGGATCCTGATTAAGTTCTTCAAACTCAACAAGTAAAAGGTGAAAGTTGTGAGGTCACTTAAGGGGAAATTGTTAAGGCATAAAAACCTAATAATTATTTTATGAACATGGTAATATTTATATATATATATATATATATATATATATATATATATATATATGCATCTTAATAATTATGGAATAAAACTATATTAAAAGAAAACTTAAGGATAGGCAATGTACTTAACTGTACGATGCCTTAATATCCTATCAAAGATATCAAGGCAAAGATAATTTTTATATATAAGGTTAAGTGTGTGTGTGTGTGTATGTGTGTGTGTGTGTGTGTGTATATATATATATATATATATATATATATATATATATATATATATATATGAATAATTAAATTAAAGAAAAAACTAAAGAAAAGAATAACAAAGATAAATAATCATACTTAAAATGTTTATCAAAGCAAGTGTTAAAAGATACGTATTATTCGTCCATACCTGATTGATATTCGACTACTTCTGACCTATAATCGTTAATCTTAAATGAGCGTTAAATGTATTTATAGATCTATATGGGATTGACACTCCCACCTGCGGTTGCTAGTTACAACCCCAACAAACATAACTTTATAGTCTTGCGACGTCTGAGGAAGCGTCGTGGCGGAGAAATTTCAAGTCATATAGCTCGGTTATATGGACTCATTGTAACATTGCTCACCAACCTTAATCAATTAAACTACCTAGAGGAGAAGACTTATGAAGTAATTAAAGAATGAAAAGTTAAGAAAAAGAAACATATTTGTACAAAAGGAAAAGTTGTAGGATAAGTATAGAAGAAGTAGTTTATCCTACGAAAAATAAGATGTAAAAATGTGATAAAAATGAAATAAAATAATATACCATAATCTGAGTTTAAAAATGTGCTCAAAAATTATTTACGAGGTTTGTAGCTATTTCAAACAAGGCAGTACACGGTTCGTTTAAGGAAAATCAGATAAATACTGATTTTTATCACTTGAAAGAGGCGTAACTTCCTCATACGATCTCTGTTTTGGACGTTCTTTATATCCATAGAATTAGGAGAACGTAATCTATTCACGTTTCTTATCCATTAACCTCATATATACTTAATGAAAAAAAATTATTTTTAACGTCACAAATAAAATTAATTTTTGGTGATTTTCGATTTGGTCCTTAACGATAGACGGTAGGTTGAGTAGTTTGTGACGTTTTAAAGGTAATTATGAATATAATATTTTTAATATACATTATGAACATAAAATTAAACATATTTGGTCCTTAATACATAGCGGTTCGCGGGGATTTGACCGCGGAACTCTGACCAATTTTTACCAATTGTTACAAAGGCCCTCGAGACCTTAGAATCAACTAACTCACATTGTCTGCGCTATTCAGACCTGAACTGCCACGATCACTAAGGCCCAAACAATTACCAAACTAATTCTCATTTTGAACAACTAAAACCGAAATGCCTATAAATATGGGAACACGCTGCAATGAATCATGGTGGCAATCATGCTATCTACCCTCAACCAACTCCTTAGAATCATCAGGATTTTCATTGATTTGAGTACGAATCCTGTGCTTCCAGTAGTACATACCCAATACTACCTTTCATATCTATACGTACTTTCCTCAAGAATCACCCTGAATCCTATAAGTCACTTCTCTGTGACTACCCTCAAAGGTACTTGCACTAAACAGCGTGCTAAGGTACTTCCTAGGCTCTCCTAGGATCCCAATTCCCATATAAGCACATTCTAATGTTGTTCCTGGTCCACTAGGAACCCTACCTCCCCTTACTCTCAGCCGTAAAGGAAACTTCTACCAATTCCAATTAACTATATTACAAATAGAGTTACATGCAACAAAGATTAAACAATCTTTTGACTGAAAGATCTTTCCCTACAATGGTTGGAATCAAACAAGAGCTATGCAGTAGAGCCGAATCAAGCAATCTAAAATTATTTAATATTTGTGGCACGCAACCAAACGTATTCACTTAATATTTAATTAGCATCAATATAGGCCTCACATAGCACAAAGCAAGCAACATTCGAGCAGCGAAACCGAATGACAATAAGGCATCATAAATATTAGGAAATTCTCACATGCAATTCCTGAAGATCCTTAGCCTACTCACTATCATGCATCTCTACGAGTTCATATATCAGGCATAGAAATACATCTCTCCAAAGCAGGTATTATAGAATGCGACCCTAAGCAGAACCTTATTCTAACTTCTAACATGCATATCATACTATAACATATATAACATATCAACATGTATGGGTATTTTAGGAATCACTTAATTGAGCTCGGTTGATTGCATGAATCGTACCCCTTTTCTTTATAAAAACATTTTAAGAAAATTGTTTCTCTTTTAAAAAGATTTTATAAATCCTCAGTTTGAGTTCAGACACAACCGAAAGTATGCATGAATCCGCCAAACTAAGGTTGTGATACCAGCTTGTAACATCCCAAAAATACAGAGTAAAATTTTTATTTTTCAAAGAATCAAATCCATTCATTCATTTGTTGAAAAGATAATCAGAGTATAAATTATTCTCAAACATAAGAGTAAAATAATAAAATGGATAGTGCAGAATAAACTCTAGGGGATGCAATGTGATCAAGCAGGACCCTTAACTTTGGAACCAGAAGTACTTGAAACAATAAACCTAAATTGTAAGAATGAAACTTAGTGAGTTCCCCCAAATACCACATACCATACATAACATAACAAGTCTATTTCAACCCTAAGTGAATGTTACGGGCAAAATCATAGTCTTACCATCACTTCTTGCCTTGCGCCAAATCATGGTCTTTACTAGGGGTGAGCCTTTGGACCTGTGGACGAGACCGTACCGATGAACCGGACCGCACTGTTTTTTTGGACCCCCGGGCCGGTTATCGGTTCAAGAATTTTAGAAAAACCGGTCCGGTTTTTTTACCGGTCCGGTCCGGCCGGTTCTAGGTAAAAACCGGTTTTGGGCCGGCTTATTTTAAAATATATATATATTTTGTAAAATTCTTTAAACAAGCATATCACATTCGTTTTAAGTCGTATTAACATGCGGTTTTTTCCAACGTGTAATTTAGAGTTTGTAGATGATTTTAGACTATAATTTTGTTGTTTTTGGTGTTATATTCAACGAGTTACAATCCTTCAAAGATGAGATATCAAAGCTGAAATATTTCAGCTTTTCAGCAAGAAATTTAAACTTTTGTATTCTTTGAAATTCTTTAAACAAACATATCTCATTCGTTTTAAGTGCGATTAACATGCGATTTTTTCTAACATGTAATTTAGAGTTTGTAGATGATTTTAGACTATAATTGTATTGTTTTTGGTGTTATATTTGATGAGTTAGAATCCTTCAAATATGAGATATCAAAGCTGAAATATTTCAGCTTTTCAGCAAGAAATTTAAACTTTTCTATTCTGTGAAGTTCTTTAAACAAGCATATCTCATTCGTTTTGAGTCAGATTAACATGCGGTTTTTTCTAACGTGTAACTTAGAGTTTGTAGATTATTTTAGATTATAATTTTGTTGTTTTTGGTATTATATTTGATGAGTTACAATCCTTCAAAGATGAAATATCAAAGCTGAAATATTTCAGCTTTTCAGCAAGAAATTTAAACTTTTGTATTTGGTGAAATTCTTTAAACAAGCATATCTCATTCGTTTTAAGTTGGATTGAAATGAGCTTTTTTCTAATGTGCAATTTAGAGTTTTTAGATGATTTTAGACCATATTTTTGTTGTTTTTGGTGTTATATTCACTGAGTTACAACCCTTCAAAGATCAGATATCAAAGCTGAAATATTTCAGCTTTTCAGCAAGAAATTTAAAACTTTGTATTCTGTGAAATTCTATAAACAAACATATCTTATTCGTTTTAAGTCGGATTGACATGCACTTTTTTCCAAAGGGTAATTTAGAGTTTGTAGATGATTTTAGACTATAATTTTGTTGTTTTGGTGTTATATTTAATGAGTTACAATCCTTCAAACAAATAATATAAAGTGTAAATAATAAACGAAAACGTATTCATTTTTACGAGTTTTACCATATCAAACCCAAAAAAAGTATTCGTTTTAACGAGTTGTAACGTATCAAACCCAACAAAATATTCTTTTTAACGAGTTGTATCAAACTCAAAAACGCGTTTTAACAAGTTGTATCGTATGCATATAAAGTTGTACCGGTCCAAATGGGTCCAAGAACCAGAAAACCAAGACCTGGAACCGGACACGGACCTAGACCCGGTAAGTCTCATCCGGTCCGGTCCACGGTCCACAATATTCTCCGAAACAGTTCTGGTCCAAGATTCAGTCTAGTCCAAATGCTTACCCTTAGTCTTTACTTCAAAAATTCCATAGGCCAGATCCTGGTCTTCCATACAATTGCCAAGGGCTAGATCCTGGTCTTCCAATCAATTTCCAGGTGGCAAACCTAGTCTTTCATACAATTACTAGGAGCCAAATCCTGGTCTTCCATGAAAGAGTCACAAAGGCAATTAGCGTCCTACATAGTATAGTGAGAAGACTCACCTCACACTCCAATCAAACATACAGTAGCTCGTACAGACTTTAAACTAGTACTACAACCCACCTATCTAAACACCCAAGGTCAAGACTTAGTCTACACTTCAAAAACTAGCAATTTGACCAAAAGTCAAACATGTCAAAAAGTCAACGGCCAAATGTCAAAGTCAACTTGAAAGGCTAGCACGTGGTGGCCTACCCTTGACTACATCATGGCTATTTAACCCAATCGCGACCAATTCCACTTCCATGTCGTGGCAAACATGCCACCATGCGGTGGCAACATCTAAACAAAAAATTTGCAAAATCCTTCTTCACCACGTCGTGGCGGGCATCATGTCACGATGTGGTTTCTGACTGAAACAACTTATTTTATTAAGCTCTTAATCTCGCAAACCTCCTTTGCTCAAACTTTACAAAGTGCTTCTAGGGACTCCAAGGTCTCATAAAAATCCAAACTTTATGGACATGCATGACCATGCATGTCCCTCACTTAAACTAGGTCAAATAGTAAGAAAATAATCTAGAACTCATGTAAAGCTTACAAATCTCATCCAACTTCTAGATCCAGAAGATATTAGGCTTAAGGGACCTTGGTGAGCCATAAAGTTGCAAACATTATCTCATCTTATCACTCAAACTTCATATATGGATCAAAACATTCCAAGAAAGCTATATCTAAAAGAGAGGAATCATAAAAATGGGAACTTGAGGACTGACAAAATAATCTAGAAGATGCACAAAAGGATGGAGGTGGTATGCTTTCTGGATTCAATCACTAGAGACTGCTTCTTTTTCCTTCCAAGATCACAAAAACACCAAATATGAGATCAAAACTTGCAAGAAGGCTAGGATTTTGTCTAAGGCACTTTTGAGGTGATGAAGCTTGAGGGTGGAAGGAACCCTAGCCATCGTTTCCCATAAATAATGCACAAAACTCGGAAATCTAGGGTTTTCATAGTTGTCGTCACCATGTCGTGAGACTGATTTTAAGCTATAGTCCTAGTTTTGACATTTGTTTATTATCTAGGTGATTTGTAAGACTGATTCTCGCATGTTTGAATGTATAGCTATGATTCGTCATTTTTCCAGTTTAAGTGAGTTATCGCACTACACTATATGTTATAGTATATATATATATATATATATATATATATATATATATATATATATACACACACACACACGCACACACACACACCCTTTGTATGATAATATGTAATGGTGGTGTGTTATGATGATTAAGCAAGTAGGATAGTATAATCTTTTGCTTATTAATTATTTGAGTATTTAATTATATGATATGTCGACATATTATGTAAGGATTTGATGGCAGAACTGTAAAATTCATTTAGCGCATAAAGGAGTCGAAGACATGGTTTTGTGAAAAACCATGTATCACGACGTGACCATAAGGAGTCGAAGACATGGTTTAGGTTTCATTTCCAGCCTCCATCACCCTCTTGAACCTTGAAGCAAACCGTAATACCCTCATCTTCATTTATGAGATTATTCTTGGAGTTTTGGTACTCTTGGAAGGAAGAGGAAGGCCCTTGTGGTGTAGAGAACCTCATGGCAATCTTGGAGTTTGTATTTGAGCCTTTTCTGGACCATTGTAAGTGTTCAAAATCCAAACTTTATGTTAATAGCTTTTATATCTAGGCTTATTTTCCCTTTTCCTTCATGTTGTGGAAGTTTGGATGGAAGGATTCCATAAAGTTGGCAAACTTATCGGTTTTTGAGGTACCTTAAGGGTTGTGTTGATTGGATCTCAAGTCTGGCTAAGTTTTAAGGTCATGGATGTGAGTATGGTTCTATTTTTGAACATTTTCACCTATTATGAGATCAAGATATGCATTGGACATGCATGTATTTAGAGTAAGAAGGCCCTCCAAAAAGTTTGAATGGATGGCTTAAAGGATTAAGGGTTGAATGCATTAAGTTGTCCTAATTTGTTGTAGTCACGATGTGACGATGAGATTTTATCGATTGTTTTGGACTGGCTCTGTGACGACGTGAAGGCATGTCTATCACGACATGACGATAGTTTTGATCACGACTGAGATGTTCAAATATGGAGTTTTGGATCAAAGCTGAGCTTGTTGGCCACAACATGACCATGGGCTGGTCACGACATGAGAATCAACTTTTGGTGATGTTGATTGTTGACTTTGACTTTGACCGTTGACTTTTGGCATGGGTTGACTTTTGGTTATATTTCTAGTTTTGGAAGGTAGACTTAGGTTTTACCTTATGTTGTTTGTTAGGAAGTGTTTAGCACCCATTCGTTGGTTGTGAGAGCTCTTAGATGTGAACCACGTCGGCAAGGTGCGTCTTCTCACTATACTATGTAGGATGCTAGTTATCTTTATGACTCTTGCATTTGTAGGCTGGGATGGTCCCATTTTTATGTTGGGTTAGGAATGTTTGTATGTTGGAATGGGCTCGTTTGTATGTTGGGATGGGCCCGTTTGTATGATGGGTGGGGCCCAGTATGTATGGTATGTGGTAATTTGGGAACTCTTTAAGCTTTGTGCTTACGGTTTGTGGTTTAAACCTTTTCAAGTACTTCTAGTATCAAAAGGAAGGGCCCGACTTGACCTGACCGCATCCCCTGATGGCTTTTCTGCATTGATTATTATTATTTTAATCTAATGGTTGGAAAATACAATTTACTCTGATTGGTTTTGGAACAAAAGGGTTGTATGGATTTGATGGTTTAAAAATGAAATTTTTTATTGGTATTTTTGGGATGTTACAAGAACAACACTGGAGCTATGAGCCTAAATACCCGAGGTTAATGGAGGAAGAACACTGGAGATATGAGCCTAGATACTCACTATTGATGACTAGACCGACATTAGATCCATTAGTCGTCAGGTCAATCGGTACTGGAGCCGATAGCCTTTGTTTGTATGGTGGATCGACCCAAGAGGCAGGAGCCTTGTTTGTTTTTATTTTATATGTATTGTAGTATGTGGTATTTTGGGGAACTCACTAAGCTTTATACTTACATTTGTTGATTTAAATGTTTTAAGGTATTTCTTATGTTCAAGGAAAGGGCACGACGTGATTATACACTCACATCGATAGGATTTTATGATTTACACTTTTGTTGAATCTATGTTAGTACTCTATTTTAGAAACTATATCTTACAATGTTGAACAAATGGGTTTAATATTGCTTTTGGAAACAAAAGTTTGACATTATATTCTATATTGAAAATGAAAAAAATTGGTTTGAAATTTAGGACGTTACACTTAAAAGTTAAAACCCTATAACCGATTTAAATCTCGAATCACCAATTATCATACACTTCTTTGCATATGACTTAAATTTATCATGAACATCAAATTTAGTTGCAAAATATAGGCAACCAGAAACTCTCAAATGTTTTAACAAAGGTTCTTTGTTATAAACCAATTCATATGGTGTGTTCCCTTTTAAAAGAGATGACGATGTACGATTAATTGTAAACATTTAAGCAATATCACTCCATTACTAAAGATGTAAACCACTTTAAACAAATAAAGATCTATTAGTTTCATCAAATCAACACATATAAAGGGGTTTATTATACTGTTTTCTTTACTAATTGATAATATATCTAATGCATGGATTGTATCCATAAAAACATAGAACTGTCGTAAAATACCTCTTTGCATAAGGGTATATTGACTTGCACAAAAGTAAATGACAACTAAATTAAAAGGGATAGATTTTTATTACCTAAAATCAAAATTGTGACGATTAGAGTTTTGTGTTCTATTAAACTATATGTAGTTAATCATGAATTAATGTTTAGACGATTTTTAACCTAAGTTGGTACTAAAAAATATTAACAATGTCTAATATCATTTTACCTATCTAATTATCTAGTTAAGATAAACTATTTAACTAGATGTAACTTACTAACCCAAATCGTAACAAGTTATTAAATTTTTTTTGAACTAACACAAGTAAGAAACAATGATTAGTTCATGCGACCTTTCATGCAAAAATAATAAATTCAAAAATAATAAGTTATTCAATTTTTTTGAACTAACACAAGTAAGATACAATGATTAGTTCATGCGACCTTTCATGCAAAAATAATAAATTCAAGCACTTTATTAGAACCAAAACATAAATCATGAGGTAAAAATCAAATATAAAGCATCAATCCATTATAATCAATTACGTATAGTTGAAATAAAAACTAGAACAAAAAAATATATTATCAGTTGATCATGGCTAAAAACAAGGTTTCATAGAGGTAACTGATATATATGTTCTTAATTTATCAAATTAATAAAATGTCTAGATAATAACTCCAAAGTGTGTTCTTCAATGTTTTAATGCTTTAAGCATTTGTCTTTAGCCTCCACAAATCTTTTGTATACGAGATAATGACCTAGGGCTCAAAGTCGCATCCGACTCAACTGAATCACTTTAATTTAGTCATTAAGTTGACTCGATCGATTTAGTTATCGAAGATGATCGTTTTGACCATTTTAACCATGACTCGCCCGAATCAAACCCAATGAATGATATTTTTGATACACTTAACTAAGTCAAACTATAGGAATGCAATGGCTCAACCGTGTAATCCTCTAGAATTTTTCGATTCTTCTAATTTTTCAATTTTTACATATCAATTATGTTTTTCATAAAATTTGACCAAAAACTTTAATAACTGTTGGATTAAGGTGTCTAAGCTCATAACTAAAATTGTATAAACTTTCAAATAGAAGAAAATGCCTTTTTGGGTTGCCATCATAATCATAAATAGCTAGAAATGATATTAGGAGAGAGAGAGAGAGAGAGAGAGAGAGAGAGAGAGATGATTTGTTAATGTATTATGTGGTTAACATATTAATTGGGAATATATAATTGATACGTTAATTTGTTATGTGATTAATAAATTAACATGTGATCATAGTTAAATAATTGGTTTGTTGATTTATATGGTTAATAAATTAATTAATAAAAAAATCGATTAGAATTAATTAATTATTAATCCGAATTAATCTGAAATTAATTAGGGATTAAATTGAAATTAATTAAAAGTGTAAGGGCAGAATTGTAATTGTTCAATAGTTAAACAATAGAGGCAATTCTAGATTGTTTCTAGGGTTGGACGACTTCTTGGAGCCTTTTTAGGGTTTCTAGAATATTCCTCATTGCTAATAGGGATACAGATTTGAATGTATTAAAATATTATTATTTTAAAAATCAAATCCTGGTTTATCCTTGTGATCCCCTACCTACAAATATGACCCCTTGGCTCATTACTTTCATTCATACCTTTACCTACAAGCATAGGAATGAAATTTATATCCCTCTCCTATCTTTCCTCTTCATTATAGGGTTTCTAGGGTTTTGGATACAAACTATTTGAGACATTAGATTTCTGGTGCTTGCTTTTCAAGGTATTCAAGAATGATATTGATGTGATTATTTGCTATAATAATCAAGAAGTATGTAAACCCTAACTCTATGTAAAATTCGATTATTATAGTGTTCCCTTAGGTTTCTTGATATTCATAGGTTCTTTCTATCAATAGAGAAAACATAGATTTAAACAGGTTGCATGTAAACATAAAATTGAAGTAATTTTACACCTCATCCATAGATTTATAATCTATAAAACCCATTAGCGGTATCAGAGCTAGATTGTTTTCTATTGATTGTACATAATAGTGATTGGATCAAAATTAGGGTTTATAGAAATTAAATCCTATAGCCTTGAAATTTCGACTTGGCTAGGTTTTCTTGAAACCCTATCCTCCATCCCTTATTTTCTAAAATGTGAGGGTTCCCTTAGGGTTTTCTAGTTTCCTTAATTATTGTTGTAAAATCCTTAAAATTTGAATAATTAAAATTGGATAACCCAAAACCCTAATTTTCAACATTAGAAGGGTTTTGGATTAGGATTAAATTTGAATTATTTTATTAATTGCTTAATAGAAAATAATTATTTAATCCTTAAATGATTTAAATTGGCTTAATTAAAAGTCAATTAAAAGATAAAAATTAAATCATAATTGGTTTAAATTTATTTAATTAAAAGTTTAATTTAGATAATTAAAACTTTAAACCTTGTGTTTTGAAATGTTTTAAAATACACCTTATATATATATATATATATATATATATATATATATATATATATATATATATATATATATATATATATATATATATATTACAAATTCAATTACTATATGTATAATAATGAAAATGTTTGTTTATGGATTTCAGAGGCCTAAGCTAGGGGTGTTTCGGTATTTTATGGGTCTTGAAGTTTTATTTCGAGAGGTTTGGGGCCGGGGTGTGTAGCTAGAAGCGTAGGGCTTCTCGCCACCTTTTCGTGGATATATAAAGTTTGTTGGAAACGGACCTCAGATAAGGAAGATATGACACTTGGAAGTAATTGGCATTAATGGTCCCTAATGGAAAAAGTTGTGAAGGAAGGACCATGCATGCAAAGTGTAAGGTGCGTGGGTACGCCCAGCGTAAGCTGGGTTACGCCCAGCGTATGAATGGATATGGTCGCGGGTGTTTTTGGCGTACGCCCAACGTACGTCCAGTGTCCAGAAACCCTAATTTTAGGGCCAAGCATTTTATAAAGAACATAATGGCTCAAACCCTAGCCTCCTTATCAGCCTCCCCAACCTCAGAGAACCCCTAGAACGCCTCATCTCTTCATCCTTGGGTGATTTTGACTTCAAGAAGCTCATTTTGGTGGTGTAAGCTTGGAAGAAGAAAAGAAGAAGTTGGCAAGGAAGAACTTGGGAAAGTTGGAGCTCATAGATCTGGAATAGCATGATCATTTGGAACTTTTTGGAGGTATAAAGTTCATAACTTTACTTGAGGGTGCTTAGATCTAGTGAGGTTTAGTGTTGAAGTAATTTTGGTCCAAAATGTGGAAGCTTTATAGCCAAAATCTGATTTCCAAGCCAAGGGTTGCCACCCTTGGTGCTAAATGATTCCCTAGGTAAGAAAGTTGACACCTTGATGGTCTTAATGGATTCATTCAAGAGATAAGACCATCTTCATGGAAGTAATTCATCATTTTTGGAGTTTGAGCTTGTTTGGGCCAAGTAAAGTCACCAAGTTAGTGACTTTATGGATCAAGACGTGGAAAAGGACCAGGATCTTTGATTGTAAATTCTGAAGTGGATTATTAAGCACTTAATGCGAAAAGGGCTTATCAGGAGGTTTACACTGATCGTACGTGCATGTACACCTAACGTACGCACCACTTAGCT
Organism: Lactuca virosa; assembly: GCF_052849685.1. Taxonomy (NCBI): domain Eukaryota; kingdom Viridiplantae; phylum Streptophyta; class Magnoliopsida; order Asterales; family Asteraceae; genus Lactuca; species Lactuca virosa. Next base: position 253,748,779 of record NC_136427.1, on the reverse strand, counting down.
ATTACGCTTAGCGTACGTGAATGTACACCCCGCGTACTCTGTCAGGTTTGGGCTTTGCATTATTGGGCCTCGGTTTGGGCCATGCTTTGGGTCTTTGGGCCTTAGTGGGCCATCAGAAGTCAGATAATATGGGCCAATGAAATGTTTGGTCTTAGGGTAAGGCCCATTAAAGGGATTGGGCCAATTTAGCAAATTGGGCCATTAGTGGGTCACTAGTGGGCTTGGGTAGCGCACCTAGTGTTGGGCCTTTTTCATTATGGTTTGGGCCTTAGTTATGGACCAAGTTGTCCTAGGGGTAGAATGATTATTCTACCCTATGAAGGGTTATTGAATTAGACTAAGTGATATTTTGGTATTGAAGCTCGGGGAGCCGAAGGGTCAGCAGTTTTGGAAGTTACAGTTAGCAGCCATAGGAGTTTTCAGCAGGGTTCAACAGTGCGCGGTGAGTCTCCTCACTGTGTGCGTGGGCCTACGGCTACAATGCCGGCCCATTTAGTTTACGTATGGTAGGAAGACCCAGGGGTTAGCCCTAGGCATTGTATGATAGTATGTTTCCGGACCACGGTCCGATGCCGGGCGAGGCCCAAGGAAAGTTTATATGTATGTTATTCCGGACCAAGGTCTGATGACGGGGCAAGCCCGAGGAATGTTAGTATGTTAGTTATACTTGTTGTCTGTGTGATACTTATATGTGCCTGGTAGGGAGGTGAGTGTGGGCGAGGTCCCGCGTCTCATTGCTAGCTGAGTATGGACGGGGTTCCGTATCTCATTAGTAGCAGAGTAGGGGCGGGGCCCGAGATAGGAGAGAAGTGAGTGCGGGCGGGGGCCCGTATCTCACTATCAGCAGGAGTGTGGACGGGGTTCCATGACTCATCAGTAGCAGGACATGGGCGAGGCCCAAGTTAGGCGAGGCCTTAGGATAGGAATACAGTAGAGTACGTTTTCTTATGTGTTAGCATGTTTATATGATTGTATGTGTATAACGGGCGAGGCCCAGAGACATGCCGGGCCTAAGAGAGACAGATCTGCATACCAAGCGGGGCTCGATGCCAGGCGGGGCCTGATGCCGGAGCGAGTCCGATGCCGGGCAAGGCCCGATGCAGCGGGGGGGGGGGGGGGGGGGGGGGGCAGTATGTGGTTATGTGTATGTAGTATGTGGTAGGTTGGGGAACTCACTAATCTTCATGCTTACGGTTTGTAGTTTTGGTTTCAGGTACTTCCGGTAGCGGAGGGAAGAGCTCGGGATGATCGCATGGCACACACCATTGGTTTTTAGCCTGGGATGTTTTACTCTGATATGATATGTGTAGACATGATACTCTGATTAAATATGTTTTGAATGAATGGTTTGACAACTATGGTTTTATTATGGTTTTAAAATGAAATTTTTGGACATGATTTTTGGGTCGTTACAAATACCATGCTATAAAGAGGGTATAAGGAATCGGCCTATAAAATGATCGTTGAATGGGAGTCCTTTTCGCCCACTGCTCTCCTGTGTGGTGGATGGTTGTTAGCTTAACAGGTTCGATATGACATAACCTCGTTAAAAGTATAATGATATAAAGTAGTAGAACCTTCTTCAAAATCCCACTCTAGCTACTTTAGGAAAAATGTGAAATATATGCTAATCCATGAAAACGCACATTATTCTTTATAAGTAGTTAGTGGAGCGTGTGTGGCTAAACGACACACTAATTTTGGACTATAAAGTTGATTGATGGTACAAATCGTAAATTATCATTGTTCATGGAGCTTGTGTGGTTAACCGCCACATCAATGTGAGATGATAAATGACATCAAGGTTGTCAAAAAGGTTTTTCATGGTTATTCACATCTCGTTTGTGATCCGCATCATCCCAGTGACAAAAGTGAGAGCATAATCCGAGATTAAACATGCCATTGATAAGATTCAATGAATCTCAAAAGATCTAGGAGTGTTATAATATTGAAATCGGTAAAAGCCTTACCTACCTAAAATAGATTCGAATTTGATTACAACATCCCTCTTCAAAGTTCGAATCGAAAATATAGATCCTAGCCTTAATTTAAATTTTTAAGTTAATAATTCAAGATTAAAATCAACTAACTTGAATTCTCTCTTTTCCTACTTTTAGATGTTTTATGAAGATAGAAATGGTCTTTCTCATTCTTATGGAAATGATTTTCCTTAATCTTTTGGAGATGGTCTTCCAATTTCAAGTCAAATTGAAATTGTTTTCCCTTCTTTAAGAAATTGTGGAACTGGATATCATGGTTCTTCAACTCTTCCACCTCCTCCAGTAACTCTCCCAACTTCATATTTCCCTCAAGTTGAAAGATATAAGACTACTCAATCCCTATTTTCATGTAAACATCAAGATGGAAACTCTATGTGTGTGCTTGTATAGAAAATGAAATCATACATTGACAAGTTGGATATAATGGGTGGCTTTTTCGTAAGGGAGAAAACCATTGATTTCGATCTTCTATCGCTTCCAAATTCATATGATCAGTTCATTGAGAACTTTTAGATGAGGATATCGATGTGACCCTAATTGATCTGAGCCATATGTTGATGGTTGCTGAATCAGAAATGATTAAGAGCACATCTGAAGAAGAGATGATTATAGGGTCTAATTCCAAGGTTTGCATGGACATTGACAAATGTGACAATGGTGGTCCATAAAAGATTTCTCTTCCCAATAGAAAGGGGTCGTCCAAGATCAAACCATTTGATTGTATGGTAAAGCAAAATGCTAGTTATGGGATTGTTCCATGTGTTGACTGTAACATCTCGTTATTTTCTTGTAGAAAGTCAAACATGGTCAAACTAAAGTCAACTAAAATTTTATTTTATCTTTTATAAGTTAGAGTAATGTATTTTATGGGTTTAATCATAGTATTCAAAATGTTGTTGTGTTAAGAAGGGTATGGCTTGAAATCCGAGAAGTCTCGCATGCCTTTTCTTCTTTTCCTTCGAACCGTACACCAACCTCAGACTGGGAGCACTTCGGCCGTAAACGAGGCCGCAACCGGCTTCGAGTCGTATACCCTTCGGACCGCAAACGAGGTTCACGGCTGTGAACCCTTCGGACCGTGAATCCCTCGCCATATATATAGATTTAGTTCATTTTTCCTTCATTTCTCACATCTTCCAGCCAAGAACTATCAAACTCTCTCAAGTATCATCAAGGGAAACCTTCCTTTCTCTTCAAAAACGTAAGTGATTCATCTCGATTTACTAGTTAATCTCCTTATTCAAGTGAAATCCTTTGACTTCATCCATGAATTCAACACTTTTCGTTTAGATCTTCAAATCACCATCTTTTTCACCAAGAACACACACTTGTTCTTGGGCCGTGAACCACTCAATCTTCAAGTTTTGGGCCGTGAACCATCAAATCTTCATAGGATCAAGGTGGCCGTGAACACCCCTTAGGGCCGTGAACACTTCTTTGTTGGCCGTGATCTTCCTTTAGCCTTCTACTTTTGATTCTAACACTTCTTGGTAAGTGTTTCCTACATCCTAAGGCTATTAATTATACACTTTAAGTGTTAATCCACTAATTGTATACATATATATGTTGTTATATATGCTAAATAGGATACATTTGTACTCGGGACTTCACTCGTGTGAATTTTCATCCTATATCGAACTTTCAGATTTACTAACTATCAGGTGAGTTCATACCCCCGTATTTTCATAGTTTTTACTGTTTTAGGGGGGGGGGGTGGGGGGAATACAAGCCTAACACAAGGATATTTTTGTGTTACACGCAAATGGTTTCAAAATATATTACTAAAATGAATTTCAATTGTTATCAAATCAAATGGTTTTAAAATTTTGTTAAAATGACATCAAGTCACCAAAAGTATTTCAAAATGTTAAATTCTTTAAATGATTTTATAAACTTATATTTTTCCCCAAAAATCATATATATATATATATATATATATATATATATATATATATATATATATATATATATATATATATATATATATAAGATTTAAAAGGCTTAGTACTGATAACTCACTTTGGTTCCTTTTCCTGGTTTGGATGTGGGCTTATAAGTATCAGTTATTTGTCCGAATGTCATTTAAATGTTACTTATATATATTTGTATATATATATAAATATAAAAGTTATTTCATTCAGTTGAAATACCCTTGTAACATGTTGAGCAATGGGTTGCATTCATGAACAGTTAATACCAATTCAGAAAGTACATATAAATTATAATAGGTATAATTTGTGATTCATAGAACATTAATTCACGATTCAAGTATACTAGAGTACACCATTTTACAAGAACAATAGTTTGATTCAAAACTAATTAAGAGTGTGCATCTTTCATGTACATGTTAAGAATGCTAATTTAGGAGTACACAATCAATCATTATTTCAGAATGATTGGGTTTTCATTTATATTATACACGTAACGTCTATATGATTTTTATGAGTCATTTGATTCAGGTTGTTTAATTCATTTAAACAACATAGTTAAAGTCCTGACATTATAACCAGAATCTCCAGTCGGGGATCGAAGCAAGTGTGTATAGATCTATATTGGGATTGACAACCCCGCACTCAGACTGCTAGCTACGGCCAGGCATACACGCCTACGAGTGACAGTTGTTATCAACAGTTTAAACGCCTTCAAAACGTTGTTTCAGGCCATCTAGTCTCAGTATGGTTATAATAACTCATTAAAAAGATATTAACAATACAGTTAGTGTATAATTAACTAAAAACGAGTACATTTTCAAAGTACCAGTTTACCAAAAATACAGTTACAATATTACATCTCAGTATTCAATAACAGCTGGTGAAGCTAGGCACACTCACTTTTACAGTTTATACAAAAAGGATACAAAAACAGAACACTGGTTTACAAACATAACAGTTTTATGTGATTAAAACTACTTTTCATATACAGCAGAAAATATAGGATTTTCTGGAACAGTTTACATATTCAAGAAAGAGAAAACATACTTTCAAACATAAATGCTTATGCACTCACTCAACTTTATGTTGATACTCTCTTTTCAAATTACTTGTATTCTCAGGGAATCAGTAGACAGGTACTCCCCGAGCTTTTGAGAAGATGGAGCTATTTTTGAGTCATGTCTTCTTCTTTTGTATAACTATTTTGGTATCAATATACAGTGATTGAACACATGTAAATACTTATACTTTTTAAATACAATGGTTGTTTGTACTTTGATTACTATGATGCATGTGTTGTGATACTACAAATGAAGTCATCCACCCCCGGACGTTTCCGCCGACTGGTTTGGGGGTGTGACATTGACCCCCAAAGAGTCCATTTGTTTCTACTACCAATTGAAGGGACCTTGGTTACGAAGCTGTGCAAAGTACCTGAAGGTTCTCATAGATGTTAAATTCGATTCATATGACTCTACTTCAGGTACATCGATCATCTAACTCCATTTTTTTATAAGTTCATATTCATAAACTCTTAATACATGATGTGATGATCACATTTTGATGATATTGAAGGATCTAAGAGAATGTCGGAAGCTTAAGCAAAGTGAGCTAAATCTGATCGTGAGAGATGGACTTTTCTCACATGGTTCGATGGTCAGAATTTGGAGCTACTATTAAGAAGTTATAAGAATTTAATAGATTGATGTTACTTTTTAAAGATGTCTAGAAACATAGTTTTCTTTTTATGCATTATAAGGAAAAGTTCCAATTTCCCCTTTTTAATAAAATGAAGTTTTGGTTCATTTGGTTGCCTCAGTTTATATATCCTTGCAATGGCTTAAATGAATATGTTGATCGTATTTCTAATAATGTCAATGTTAATTGTGGATTTGATTCTTATGATATCATTTGTGGTACTTTCATAATCAACCAAGTGAAAAGAAATCATATCACCAAGTTTCAATTGGACAGAGACTTAGAGTCATACAATTCGAATTGTGTTATGCATGAGAATCTTTTTCATTGGAAAATTATGACTACATTCATTGTTCACATGTTTATGTGAGGCGAGTGAAAGACTAATGGATCTAGTACATGTTGATATGGACTATTCAGATCTATTACAAAGGACAATAACTCTATTTGTCATGATTTACTGATACTTTAGTTAATATGTTTTTGTTTATAAGATTAAACAAAATTCTAATACTTTCAAAAGATTCAAAGAGTGGCAGAACAAATAGAAGAATCTATTAGGAAGAAAGATAAAACGTTTCTCCAATCTGAAAGAAAAGGACAACTACTTTATTATCATGTTTTATGATCATCTTAGTGATTGTCGAATTATATCACAATTGATTGTCGAAGAATATCTTAGTACAATTGTATGACTAAGAAGATGAATCAAATATTGTTGGAAAGATTTTGATCAAGAGATGAGTCATACTTCGTTCCAAATCAAGTTTTAGAGTCATGCTCTAGTAATTATGAATCATATCTTGAAACTCTTTTCAAATATAGAAGGTTGAAATCACCTCGAAATATGTGGAGAAAAAAAATGTGTTCTTACTGTAACACATATAGAATTAGAGTTACAATGTTTTTGTTAATCGAGAAACAAAAGATAAACTGAGACCTATTCTATGAAGTTTTTTCTTGTCGAAAATTCACACGAACTTTTGAATATATTTGTTTTATCTCATCAAGGAATGTTCCTTGAAAGATAACTCATATGTCAAGAAGTAAGTGGGATTTGTATTGATCTTGATAGTTTCAAGAGTCAATACACAATAAACCTTTTAGTTATCACTAGCATGCGACCTGGATAACCTGTCGTGTTTGACTGACACATTCTTATTTCTGTGCAATTCAAGTTGAGTTGGCAATGCTTATGAGTTCTATGTTTTTTCATTTAACTACAAAAGCAAATCACATTGGTCAGTGAAAGTACATTAATAAATATGGGTGAATTGCTACAATATGGAAGTAGTGGTAGGCCCTTGTGCTGCCAGAGGGTAAGAAATTTAGAATAACAAAGTTTAGTCCATGAAGGAAAGATAAAATTGAATTTATTTTTGTTTTAAACCTTGTCTTATGATTGTAGGTAGGAAATGATAGATTTACATGGATGGGAACGCATGCACTATAAAATCTATCTTGCAAAGGTTTCGCTCTAATTCATGAAAATGATTATGAGGAAATACTTTCACTGATAGATTTTAAAGATTTGATAAAGATCAATATGGATATTGGTTGTGTTAATTGCATTCACAAATTTTCAATATGATTATGGCATCCCTCGTCATATTTCGAATTGTGAGGAATGACATGGAATTCTTTAAACTTTCAAGAGATATATATATCAGTATTGAAGGTTTTAAACACACACATATGCTATCCAATTAAGGTGTATAAGCTTAAGAAGTCTAGTTAGAGACTTATCGAAGTATCGCATAACGGAGAAGGGTATTGATTTCTAGAAGTCCAGTTGATTTTTGGGTACATGTCAAAGCTAGTGGGAGCATAATTATTATGCTAGTATTAAATGTTGACAATACTGTCTATAGGGAACGATGTCTCCAATTTGCAAATTGCAAAGTTTGGGAATTGTTTTACTATAGTAGACTTAAGGGACAGGGCACTCATACTTCGTTTCAAATCTAAAGGTTTAGATTGTATAGTTTAACTGGACTTAGTCAAATACATATATGAATATCATGTTGAAATATTTCAACATAGGACATTTGATATATGGAAATATTATAGAAAAAGATTGAATAGATATCAAACCCTTATATGAGACATAATGAATCGAATCCCATATGCTTCGGATATAGGATCGATTACATATGTTATAATATTCGCTTATTCTAATTTTTCAAATGCTCTGAGCATTGTTAGAAAAAGGACAATACTTTTAATTGAATAGAGTTATTAAACAAACTGTCAATAACATTATGAGTTTTACCAAATATTGTTTGCTCTTTGACAGTTAGAAGTATGATATTATTTAGGACGGACCATAGTGACAGGTTTCTGGATTGAGACGATTTTTGGTCAGAATTGAAGGTCATATGAAAATATGGAAATGTTTCCTTAATGGGAGATGCTAATAAAATTTATATGTGAGTTAGAAACTTCAATGCAAGAGAAGTATTCAAGGAGTGTACCTTGAAATTGAGACTTTCTAGTAACAAAGTTCCAGTGGAATATTCTTTAACATCGAAGATTCAATCTTTGAGACTTTGGAATCTCAATATCATAGGAGATCAATGCATTTAAAGTTCGAATTCCACTACATCTTAGATAGTTATAAGAATTTGGAATTGTGAAATAAGTATCATTGGAGTAATGTCTAGTTGATATGTACACAAAGGAAGGACCATAGCGAGGCATAGTATGCATGTCCATAACATGGCATGACTGATGTTATTTAATTCAAGTGGTTAGTTGATTATTCGAAACATTATATAATGAATAAATTCCTAATTGTTATGGTGATTAAATAATAAGGATTTATTTATATTCAAAAGTATGGTACCATAGTCATTTGGTTTATTATTGTGTTTCAGTTTGCATGTTTTACTTCCTGAATGATTTGATTATTAAAATTCCACGGTCTCTCATACTTTTGGAAGTAAGTAGTGAATTAAATTTATCATAAATTGAATTGTGGATTGTTTGTGGGGATTAGACATTGCAATAAGATTGCTACAATGTTCATGAGTACTTAGAAAAATAGGGATTTTGAGTATTGGATAAACCCACTTTCAGATAATTACTTCATAGATTTTATCATGAGTAATTCTGACATGATAACATCTTTTATTCTTCAAACGGAGATATATATGTTGTAATTTACAAGTCAGTTATGCATTGGTATTGTGAAAATGCATCAGTAACATGATGCCATAAACGTAGTGTCATGTATGATTTAGTGAATAAAATATACACGTATATAAGTCGAAATTTATTCGTTCCTTTTGTCTTATCAGGAAAAGAAATATATTTGGGCCCCTCGATGATTTGTTGCTGACATTTGAAGTGCTTGGCCAAGCCCGAACTAAATTGATGTGTTCAATTTTTTGCTGTCATCTGAATTCAGTCGCCATCAATCGGGAAATTAGGAAACAAAATCATGGACTATGAGATTGATTCTAACCCATATCTCATGTCTATACAATATCTTTTAGAATGAAGGAATATATGATCACTTATCTAGGGCCAATGTCTGATCAGATCAGTGTTCGATAGTTGCTTTGGAAAGCACTCTTTGTTATTGGTTATACTTGCAATTATAGTTATAGACTTATCCAAGTGGGAGACTGTTAGATTAACGTGTCTAAGATCATAACTAGGTTGGTATAAACTTTCAAATAGAAGCAAAGTCCTTTTTGGGTTGCCCTCATAACCACAAATAACTAGAAATGATATTAGGAGAGAGAGAGAAAGAGAGAGAGAGAGAGAGAAATGATTTGTTAATATATTATATGATTAATATATTAATTAGGAATATATAATTGATATGTTAATTTTTTATATGATTATAAAATTAACATGGGATCACTAGTTAAATAATTGATTCGTTGATTTATATGGTTAATAAATAAATAATAAATCATTAGAATTAATTAACTATTAATCTGAATTAATCTAAAATTAACTAGGGATTAATTAAAATTAATTAAAAGTGTAAGGGTTGAATTCTAATTGTTCAATAGTTAAACAATAGAGGCAATTCTAGATTGTTCCTAGGGTTGGACGATTTATGGGAGCCTTTTTAGGGTTTCTGGAATATTCATGATTGCTGATAGGGATACGAAATGTAATATATTAAAATATTATTATTTTAAGATTCAAATCATGGTTTATCCTTGTGATCCCTTACCTACAAATATGACCCCTTGTGTAACATCCTATTTTTGAGGTAGTTCCAAATTTAACCCTAAGAATAAATATTTATGTATTTTAACCCTTGTGTGTGTGTAATGTTGAAAAAAGGCCCATAGTGGCATTTTGTAAATAATGGGGTGTGGGGACATACGTGGGGCGTACTCTTAGTATGCAGTGCGTACCTAGTGAGATCTCAAACCCAAATTTTTAGCGTTTGGACCCTATTTAACCAACTTTATGGCCTCCAAACCTCATCCCTCATTAGCCTCCAACACATCCATAGGATCTTAGAAAACCCAAGCTACTTGTTAGAGCATTCTTGACCCTTATGTGTGTTTTTTGTGGTCTTAAAGGAGAAAGAAGGAAGTAGAAGCACCTTGGAAGCTTGAAGGAGTTTTGGATCTAGGATCTTCACCTATATAGCAACCTCCAAGAGGTATAAAGCTTTAAACTTGGCTTGTAATTCCTTAGATCTAAGTAACTTTTTGATTCATGAGCATTTTGATCCCAAGTCTTGACCTTTTTGGGTCTGGCATGCTCCAGCCCATTTAGACTGTCCTTTCAGACGTTCTGAGAAGTTTAGAAGCATAAAAATAGGGTTTTGGCTCTTCTATCTTTCCCATGCATGTGGTTGGTTGTCTTAATGGGTTAAGAGGTTGGGGTTTCTAGCATTTAGCACTTATTGGCCATGCAAGACCATAAAGTTGGAAACTTTATGGTCAAGAATGATATTTGGGACTTGGATCTGTAATTTGGACGTAAAAGCTTAAGTATTAAGAACTTATTGAATTAAGAAGAAGTTCATCCGCGTACGATGGGTGTACCAACTGGTATGATGCGCGTACGTGGTCAAGCCCCTGTTTCCTCGACGATTATTGAGTATGAACCATGTTCTGCTGAGTACGCCCAACGTACTCGGCTCGGTTGACTCGGCTAGGTTGACTTAGCTGAGTTGTTGACTTTGACCTTTGACCAATGTTGACCTAGGAGTGGTTTGAATATTTTGGGCCTTGGGATTGTTAACTAAACTTAAGCCCTGGATCCATTTAGGTGATCAGTTGAGTTGACTTTCAGAGCTGCGTTCTGTTCAGCATTCACTTCGGACTGAGAGGAGAGTTTTCCTCACTATACTCATGGGTCGAATGCACCAAGGTAGGCCCATTGGATTAGATATCTTGGTTTGTTTTATGTTGTTATGTTGAGATATGTGTTTACTGGTTATGTGATTAGATTGATAAACCTGTAGGACTACCTGTGTTTGCTGATTTTTGATTGATAATGTTTATATCGCTATGTTATGGTTTACTAGGTTGAGGCGGACCAGCTGGTACAGAAGGCCAAGATACCCAGGGCGGTCCAGATAGATTGAAGGCCTGTGAGGTGGTCCATTTAGGGAGAAGGCCCGGTGAGCGGTCCAGATAGGCTGAAGGCCCGGTGCGGTGGTCCAGTCATGTTGAAGGCTCTGTATGTTAGTTGTTGTTTGTTATGTTATGTGGTGGAACTTTGGGGGAACTCACTAGGATTTGGCTTAGAGTTTTAGTTATTGTTTCAGGTATGTCATAGGATCGTGACAAGGCAAAGGCATGATCGTGCACATTCTTCAGTTTTCATGTTATTGGATTTCAGGATACTCTGATTACTGAAAAACGCTTTTGGAACAATGGTTTTGTAAACATTATGGTTTTGGATTGTTGTTTTTGAAGAGTTAAAATTTGTTGTGATTTTTGGGATGTTACAAGTTGGTATCAGAGCCTTGGTTGGAGTGAATTGGAAGAGCATCCATGTGAATCCAAACTCAAACTAAGGAACTGCAAGGATTTTCAAAAACAGGTTTCAAAAGTGACCAAGGAAGGGTGTGATGTGTACGGTCAGTCGGAGCCAAAAAGTTTACCCCAAGTTACCACACTGTTATTTGATATGATGTTTATGATAGAATATCATACTAGTGATAGGCTAGGGATCTTCAGGAATTGCATGATAAAATTGCCTGATATATGATGCCTGATATCCTAGGGTTACTTCTTGTATGGAATTGACATCATTACTGTAGTTGCTTTGTGTATGCATCAATATTGTATGTAACTAAGATTTTATAGCCTGAGAATGTTTGGTTTGGCCTTATTTCATGTTCCTTGTTTGGTTGTGGGCTTAGGGTAGAATCAAATATTCGACTATCTATAGGATCTAGTGTTATGTATGATTACCATATGCGAGTGTTGCAGGGTTGGTGGAAGTTTCATGGGTGAGTATATGCGTGAGCAGCCAGTTAGAGAAGAAATGTTTAGCCACTCTTGAGAGGGTGAGGATAGGATGTATGTGTATCCTAGTTATTGTATTTGTGTGGGAGGTTGTGATGATCCTTTGGGAAAAATACGGGTAGGTGAGGAAGGTAGTATGGGACCATACTACTATAAGCACATGACCGTACGCGTCAAGGAAGTCACAAACCCCGAGGGTTCGCCTATCTGGGGTGGTTGTGATTATATGAATTATGGAATTCTGATATACTCTAGTTTATTTTCAGTATGGTGTTCACGTGGGGATTAGGTTCAGGATCGGGAGCGAGCGACCAGGATAGGCCAGGGATGACTGATGACCAGATTAGGGAGGTCATTGCCACTGAGGTGGTTGCTGCTATCCGAAGATCTATGTCGGAGATGTTTGGGTCTATAAAGACCTATATGGTCAAGCATTTTGATGATCGATACGCTGCTCTTACTGAGGTTGTCGCTGCTGCAGCTACCGCAGTTGTCACTGCTGCGGGGATTGGTGGGGGGAGAGCCTTCCAGTACCGGGAATTCGACAACACAAAGCCCCGAGATTTTGATGGAGTTAAGGATTTAATTATTGCAATGAGATGGTTGTCTGATGTGGATAGTTGTATCTTCACATGCTCTTGCCCTGGTTACCAGAAGGTTAAGTGCACCCCGAGTTTCTTCAGTCAGATGCAAAGTATTAGTGCAGGTTGGTGACTAGCTCGTACACTCCTAAGCAGATGGCCGTTGTGACTTAGGAGCAGTTTTCTAAGTTTTTTTGCACAAGCTATGTCCCCATGGTGGAGAAGGAGAGACTGGCCCATGAGTACTTGGATCTGAGATAGCGGACCGAGTCGGTGACGGAGATCACCAAGATGTTTACTGAGAGGGCTCTTTTCTTTCCCGAGTTTGCTGTTTCTGAGCAAGCTCAGATGACATGGTACTTGAGCATGCTCAATGCGGATATCCGCCAGTTTATGTCTACCCAGCGGTATGGTTCACTTAAGGAGCTACAAGAGGCCCCTGTCCAGTCACAGCCTGCAGCGAAGCGGTTCAGACCCACTGATTCGAGATCCGGGAGCCAGAGGGGTCGCACATGTGGCAAGTGCAGCAAGGTTCATGAGGTTACTTGCTGATCATCTGTTGGATGCCAAAAATGTGGCAAGGCGGGGAAATTTACGAGGGATTGTCACCATCCGGCCCTAGTACCGAGCACCAGAATTTGTTACCATTATGACCAGTTTCGCGATGTGATGGTCAACTGATTGTTGCTCGCCGCCAAGCAAGTGCAAGCTCCAACGCCAACCACTATGAGGATCACCGATGGATGCCAGGGTAGGGTCAACGGGTGGTGATTCGAACCCCAATCGGGGGAGAACTGGCTATGTATGGAGAGGGTACCAGGATTGGGTCAACTTTTTGTTCTGCTGCCAGGGCTCAACAGTATATTCAACATGGTTGTATTGGTTATCCCGCCTATTGGTTGATACTCGGGTTGGGAAGTAGGCTTCAATTTCTGATGTTCTAGTTTGTTAGAGAGTTTGCTGATGTGTTTCCGGAAGAGTTGCCCGGTGTGCCTCCCGAGAGTAGGTTGAGTTCAGGATTGATTTAGTACCAGGTGCGGCTCCGATTGCCAAGGTACCGTACCGATTGGCACCGCCGAGATGCAAGAGTTTTCCTCTCAGCTTCAGGAGCTGTTGGGCAAGCAGTTTATTAGACCGAGCAATTCACTATGGTGAGCACCTATATTGTTTGTCAAGAAGAAGAATAGATCACACCGGATGTGCATTGATTACCGGGAGTTGAACAAGTTGACGGTGAAGAACCGTTATCCCCTTGCATGGATTGATGACCACTTTGATCAGTTGCAGTGTGCATCTTGGTTCTCCAAGATCGATTGGAGGTCAGGGTGCTATCAGATGAGGGTTATAGAGGAGGACGTGGAGAAGACCTTGTTTCGAACTCATTATGGTTATTACGAGTTCGTGGTGATGTCGTTTTGGCCCACCAATGCGCTTGCAACATTTATGGATTTGATGAATCGGGTGTGCAGGCGGATGATCGATCAATTAGTTATTGTGTTCAATGACGGTATCTTGGTGTATTCCAAGACTTGGGAGCTGCATGAGGATCCCTTTCGAGAGCTTCTAGGGGTTTTGAGTTTAGAACGGTTGTATGCCAAATTCTCGAAGTGTGAGTTTTGGTTACGAGAGGTCTAGTTCTTGGGGCACCTTGTTAACTAGGATGGGATTTTGGTCGATCGAGCCAAGATCGAGACGGTTTTGCAGTGAGAGGTCCCAAAGTATCCTTCTGAGATCAGGAGTTTCTTCGGATTAGCGGGGTATTATCTATGATTTATTCAGGGCTTATCCAAGATTGTTGTACCCCTCACTTGTCTGACGAGGAAGGGCGTGCATTTACGCTGGGGGCCTAAGCAGTAGGTTGCATTTGAGACACTGAGACAGAAGTTGTGTGAGGCACTAGTGTTGACCCTCCTTGAGGGTGTTGAGGATCTGTGGTGTTTTGTGATGCATCCATCACTGGTATGGGAGCGGTGCTTATGCAGTGTGGTTGAGTTATTGCTTATGCTTCTCGGCGGCTAAAGTCGCATGAGGTCCGGTACCCGACTCATGATTTGGAGTTAGGAGCAGTGGTGTTTTCTCTCAAGATTTGGCGGCATTACTTGAATGGGGTCTGGCGGACTATTTATATGGATCACAAGAGTTTGAGATATCTCATGGACCAGCCGAATCTGAATATGAGACATCGTAGGTGGATTGACGTCGTCGAGGATTATGTCTGCGAGGTTGACAGGTTCACTACTGACAGTTGGTGGGGTCAGTCAGACTATGTTGGAGGAGGCGCACAAGTCCAGGTTTTCGATACACCTCAGAGACACCAAGATGTAGCGGCATTTGAGGCTTAGTTATTGGTGGTCATGTATGAAGAGAGATATAGCTTGGTATGTCGAGCGGTGCTTGACCTGTCGGGTAGCCAAGGCCAAGCACCAAAGGTCGCATAGAAAGTTACAGCCATTGGAGCTTCCCATGTGGAAATGGGAACAGATCACCATGGAATTCATCACCAAGCTTCCTCGGACAACTAAGGGGTTTGATGCGATTTGGGTAATTATGGACTGGTTGACCAAGAGTTCCCATTTCTTAACCACCCGTGAGAGCTCATCGGCCGAGAAATTTGCCAACTTATACGTGCGCGAGATCGTGGCTCATCATGGTATCCCACTTTCCATTGTATCTGATCGGGATGTTTGATTCACTTCTCGGTTTTGGCAAAAGTTCCACGAGGAACTGGGTACAAGATTGCACTTTGGTACAGCTTATCATCCGCAGATAGATGGACAGAGTGAGTGGACCATCCAGATGCTCGAGGATATGTTGATAGCCTACATGATTGATTTTGGTGGGAGTTGGGAGTCCTACCTCCCTCTAGCTGAGTTTTCTTACAACAACAGCTATCATTCCAGCATTGGTGCACCGCCTTTCGAGCTTCTCTATAGGAGGAAGTGTCGCACCCCAGTATGTTGGGGAGAGGTTGGTCACAGGGTCGTGGGGAGGACTGAGGTAGTCCTTCGGACGACAATTTATTTAGCAGATTAGATAGAGATTGCAAACCGCCCAGAGTCGACAAAGAAGTTATACCGACAGGCGTCGATCTGAGTTGGAGTTTCAGGCCGGTGACATGGTTTTGTTGAAGGTATAACCCTGGAAGGGTGTAATACGCTTCAGGAAGAGGGGCAAGTTGGGGCCCTGGTATATTGGGCCATATCGGGTGATTTCCAGAGTTGTCAAGGTAGCTTACAGGTTGGATTTGTATGAGGAGCTCAGTCAGACTCACAGCACCTTCCATGCTTTGCAGCTACGGAGGTGTGTGGCTAATGATTCAACAGTTGTTCCTTTCGATGATGTTCAGGTTGATGATCACCTGAATTACATTGAAAAGCCAGTGGAGATTTAAGATCAGAAGATAAAGGCCTTGCGCAACAAAGTGGTATCGTAGGTCAAGGTCCAGTGGTAGTATCGGAAGGATTCCAAGGTCTCGGGAATCCGAGGCAGAGATGAGGGAGCATTACCCAGAGTTTTTGCAGTAGATAACTTCGAGGACGAAATCTAATTTAAGTGGGGGAGAATTGTAACACCCTACTTTTGAGGTAAATCAAAATTTAACCCTAAGTATAAATATTTTTGCATTTTATCACTTATTTGTGTGTGATGTTGCAAAAAGGCCCATAATGGCATTTTTGTAAATAATGGGGCGTGGGCATGTACGCAGGGCCTACGTGGCGAGATCACAAACCCTAATGTTTAGGGTTTAGACCTAATTTAACCAACTTTATGGCCTCCAAACCTCATCCCTCATCAGCCTCCTACACCTCCATACGATCTTAGCAAACCTTCACTACTTGTTTAAGCATTCTTGACCCTTGTGTGTGTTTTTGCTGGTCTTGAAGGAGAAAGAAGGAAGTAGAACCACCTTGGAAGCTTGAAGAAGTTTTGGATCTAGGATCTTCACCTATCTATCAACCTCCAAGAGGTATAAGGCTTTAAACTTGGCTTGTAATTCCTTAGATCTTGCTAAGTTTTTGATTCATGAGCATTTTGGTCCTAAGTCTTGACCTTTTTGGGTATGTCATGCTCCAGCCCATTTAGACTGTCCTTTAAGATGTTTTGAGAAGTTTAGAAGCATAAAAATAGGGTCTTGGCTCTTAAATCTTCCCCATACATGTGCTTGGTTGCCTTAATGGATTAAGAGGTTGGGGGTTCTAGCATTTAGAACTTTTTGTCCATGCAAGACAATAAAGTTCGAAACTTTATGGTCAAGAACCATATTTGGGACTTGGATCTGCAATTTGGACGTAAAAGCTTAAGTATTAAGCACTTATTGCGTTAAGAAGAAGTTCAGTCATGTACGTGGGCGTACCAATTGGTACATTGCGCATATGCGGTCAAGCCCCCGTTTCCGGGTCAACTATCGAGTACGCCCTACATTTTGCTGAGTACGCCCAGCGTACTCGGCTGAGCTGACTCAGCTGGGTTGGCTCGGCTGAGTTGTTGACTTTGACCTTTGACCAATGTTGACCTAAGAGTGGTTTGAATATTTTGGGCATTGGGATTGTTAACTAATCTTAAGTCTCGGTTTCGTTTAGGTAATCAGTAGTGCTTTCGAAGTTGTGTTCTGATCAGCATTCACTTCGGACTGAGAGGTGAATTTTCCACACTATACTCATGGGTCGAATGCACCAATGCTGGACCATTGGATTAGATATCCTGGTTTGTTGTATGTTGTTATGCTGAGATATGCGTTTACTAGTTATGTGATTAGACTGGTAAATCTGTAGGACTACCTGTGTTTGCTGATTATTGATTGATAATGTTTATATCGCTATGTTATGGTTTACTGGGTTAAGGCGGACCAGATGGTACAGAAGGCCAAGATACCCAGGGCGGTCCAGATAGACTAAAGGCCTGCGAGGCGGTCCAGTCAGGCAGAAGGCCTGGTGGGCGGTCCAAATAGGCCGAAGGCCCGATGCGGCGGTCCAATCATGTTGAAGGCTCTGTATATATGTTGTTGTTTGTTATGTTATGTGGTGGTATTTTAGGGGAACTCACTAAGCTTTGGCTTACAATTTTAGTTATTATTTCAGATACTTCAGAGGATCATGGAAAGGCAAAGGCGTGATGGTGTACATCCTTCAGTTTTCATGTTATTGGATTTTGGGATACTCTGATTACTGAAATACACTTTTGGAATAATGGTTTTGTAAACATTATGGTTTTGGATTGTTGTTTTTGAAAAGTTAAAATTTGTTGTGATTTTTGGGATGTTACACCTTGGCTCATTATTTTCGTTCATACCTTTACCTACAAGCATAAGAACGAAATTTCTATCCATCTCCCCTCTCTCCTCTTCATTATAGGGTTTTGGGTACAAACCATTAGATGCATTAGATTTATGGTGCTTGCTTTCCAAGGTTCTCAAGAAGTATATGGATGTGATTATTTGCTATAATAATCAAGAGGTATGTAAACCCTAACTCTATGTAAAATTCGATTATTATAGTGTTCCGTTAGGGTTTTTGATATTCATAGGTTATTGCTATCAATAGAGAAAACATAGATCCAAATAGGGTGCATGTAACATAAGAGTCAAGTAATTTTCTGACTCATGCATGGATTTAAAACCCATAAAACCTATCAATAACATCCTAAGAGTGTTCCAAGCTTCAAATCACCTAAAATCCATCAAAAAATATGCAAATCAAATAGTTCCACATATTTACATAAAAGTCCGAAAAAGGAAATAACCCTAAATGTGATGTGAATGCATGAAATAGATATACTAAAATATGCATAAAATGTGTCTAACAAGATAGAAACATTTGAATGATGTTAATAAAACTAGAAGCGCAAAGTTTTAGATACTCAATCATGAAGATGAATTTAGAGGTGATTGATCAACAAAAAACCTTAGGCGGGCAATGATGGATATGTATACAGAAGAACGAGAAAGGTAGAAAAAAACGGGTGAGGTAGGTTGGGTCGGGTAAGTGGAACCGCTATTAATTTTTTATTATTTTATATCCTAAATGGGTAAAAGGAAAAGAAAAGGAATATTGAAATATAGAAAGGATAAAAAATGTTTTTTTTTTCGAGACGAGAGACCACAATTGTAATTTCTCCAAACCACATGGATGGTTCTATTAATTTCTCAATAGTTGGACCAAACCTACAAAATAGACTAAACCTTAGAGACAATTACTACAAATTATTAAAAGAATAAAAATTAATTGTTGATTTGTATTTGTATCGACAATGCATTCCAAATGATGACCTGCTATCACTGAAATCGTAATGACATTGCATTGATTTGAATGACTTAAATATAATAATAATAATAATAATAATAATAATAATAATATTAATAATAAAAATAATTACAACAATAAAGATAATAATAATGATAATAATAGAAATCCTACAAGTTTCCGACGGATATTGAATCCTAAAAAAGCATTTTTGCCAATTATCGTTGTGAATTTCAAAAATATTATATGTTGCTATTATCGTAAATACGTTTCTAATCATTTTCATAGGTAAAAAGGCATTGCTCTATTAGTGATCTTATGCGGCATCACTATGACATCTAATATGATAAATTTTGTTCAATTCTTTTCACATAAATGTTGTATCTTTAGCTACGATTTAGGCTATGTTTGACATACTATCTGAAAGGCTAGCTGTTAGCTGAAAATCTAACTGATACACTACAAGAAATACGTTTAATACCGGCGACATTATTAGCGGCGACAAAGGCATTACCGACGAGATTTCAAATATGTCGTCGGTAATGCCTTTATCGTCGCTAATACCATCGTCGGTATTGCTAAAAAACCTCGATATGTGTCAAATGTCTAGGCTTCACCATAGCCGTCAATCTTAATTCCAAACCAACGGTTAAATGATGCGCGTCGTACAAGATTATTACCGACGACAGAAATAGCGGCGACC
This sequence comes from Lactuca virosa, assembly GCF_052849685.1. NCBI lineage: Eukaryota > Viridiplantae > Streptophyta > Magnoliopsida > Asterales > Asteraceae > Lactuca > Lactuca virosa. The sequence goes on along the minus strand of NC_136427.1, from coordinate 253,729,172 downwards.
CCGTCGCCGCTAATACCCTAAAAAATGTTGACCGCGACAACTTCCCTCCATTTACCATCGAGTGTCTCCGTTATTGCTCCATATCGCCGCTATTATCGTCATTGGTAATAGCCTAAGTCGATATCATCCCCCTGTCGACGTTCTGCTTTCTCACTATCACTCCCACTTCTCTTCTTCGGCGATTACGACTCCACTCCGACCCTTTGGAAAGCTTAAGGTCGTTCACCAGCCGATTACCACCTCTAACCGACAGGAACACCACAGAGGGTTTTTATACCGGCGATTTTTTGGTGTTTACTAGCGATTAGGTGTGTTTTTCAGCGACCCTTCGACCACAAAACTGCCGACGGTAAGTAATTTCTCGTCCATCCTGTCGGTTTTTCTCCTTTGAAGTGTTTCCACTCTAAGATAATTTTTTTATTGATCAAGAAATCCACAAAACAACCATAGTTGTTGCTGCTCCGGCGAGGCCACCGCCATTGCAGATTTTTCCAGCGGAAACACCACCACAACTGCTTCTGATTTCGATTTCAGGTTAGTGATTCTCTTTGGTATGCAAATAGATGGTATTTGGTATCCAAACAGATGTTATTTGAGCTAAAACAGATGGTATGCAAACTTTTATGAGCTAAAATACATATTCAAGGTTATGATAAGAAATCTAACGATTTTTTCATAAATTTGATAGTAGGAAAACATATGATATTTGGTATTTATTATGCGAATTTGTTTAATCCAACAGTTTATATGTTTATGAGTCCATTTTGTTTAAATGTATGTATTGTATGTATTTGTATTGTATATATGTGTATATGTATGATGAATGTATGTGTATTGTGTATATGTGTATTTGTATGCGATTAAAATTTTATGTGTGTATAATGTATGCATATGTGTATTTGTATATATTGTATATTATATATATATATATATATATATATATATATATATATATATATATATATATATATAGTTAGGTTCAAATGTGGATTGACATCTATTGTGCGGACGTGTGGACAATGCTATTCTGTGATAATGATAAAGAAAATATGTTGTTTGATAATATAAATACGTTCAATCTTAAATAACTATTGTCATTAACACACATTCTCACTAATTAAATCGTCTATAAGGTTATTATACACTTTTTATTATTATTCTTATTCTGTTAGAATTTTGTCAGAATGTTTATTGAATCGTATTCTGTCAGAATGAAAATGAATGGAAAACGATTTGTGAGAACAAAAATAAATAAGAATTAGTGAGAATGCATGAAAATGACGATATCTTTGTAAGATTGAACGTAGTCGCATTGCTAAACAACTTATTCTCTTAGTAATTCTCATAGAATAGCATTGTCCACACAATAATTGTCCATCCACATTATAACCTAGCCATATATATATATATATATATATATATATATATATATATATATATATATATATATATATATATATGTGTGTGTGTGTGTGTGTGTGTGTGTGTGTAGGTGTAACATCCCAAAAATTCAACAAATTTAAAACTTTTCAAAACAACACTTTTGTCTAATAGAAGTGTTACAAAACCATTATTTTAAAAAATTATTTAAAATCAGAGTCTCGCAAGATTCAATTAGTTGTAAAACCAAGGATGTGTACAGTCACGCCATCACCTTGCCACGATCCACTAAAGTACCTTAAAGAAAGCCACATTTCTTCAACCTAGAATGCTGTGTTGGTTCCTCCAACACGCCGTGTCTAACCCTAGATAGGGGATTTATTTCCTCAATTATTCCACAAGATTCCAAGTGTTACAACTCTCCCCCACTTAAATTAGATTTTGTCCTCGAAATCATTCCGTACTATCTCCTCTTATGAATGATGATCCTGATTGAACTCCCTGAATCCCAAAAATGACTAGGGAAGTCACCCCGCTCTGATGACCGCCCACCCTTACTGATTCCGAATAAAAAATAGATGATACCCAACCGCTATACCTGAAATTTGAAAACCCTAAACAATTTTAGACTCCATGACAGATAGCACCAAACAAAACATCCCCCACAAGGACTCAACTTCAAAACCCGAATCGAACAACCTATCCAGCCTGGCCGAATTTACAGATACCCGAGAACATATATCCATACCACCTACCAGATCCATGATAAAAGACAACCATCACTACCTAGCTCAAAACCAGGAATTCAATACCTTATCTGAAAAGAACCCAAACACATAAATCACAAATTTTCTACTAATCCAAAATCCATAAGATGCACCAAAATCCTTTAATTAACCCGTGACTCCCTGACACGCCACTCCAACCACTGCTCCTACAAGCAAAGATGAGAATTCTAGGAATCCCACATTTACCTCCAATCCTTAACAATTCGGATGTACCCCCATTAGGTAAAGCACCAGATACATTAATGAAGAACTTTGATTTGAGACTTCATAACCGGTTCCCAACCTTGATAATCAACCCCTCATAACAGCTGGCGAGCAAACAAGATTATAATGTAAACATTCCGAGAGACTTTCTGATACACGGTAGATACTCTCAACCACCTTTAATTGTTTCCATTTATCCAAACCAGCTGATTTTGTCTCCCGACATCCATTAATGCATCAATACCAAAAGTACCCTTACAAGGTCCTCAGCATAGGTCTGGATTGCCACCGAGCCCTCAGCATGAGTCTGGAATGCCTTACCTGGCCCTCAGCCCATGACTGGAATGCTCCCGCTATCACACCGATCTTGTCGACATTACATATTCTTCCTGGCACTCGCGACCCACATCACGGGCCAACAGGCTCTCAACCTCTTTTCACTGCCCCGCATGGACCTAAACAACGTCTCTCTCAACGTTAACCGAGCATAACAATGCCATAACTAAACCAAACCCAATTCCTTCACAAAACAAGTTGCTACCATTGCAAAACTCAATGAAATCATGGTCACACCCGATCCAAGAATAGGATAACCGGTTGCACCCTTGATCCAATTTCAAGGCTATCACCACCAAGCATATAAATCAATCCAAGCCCCAATGTTATCTTATCCAGCTCACATAGTCACAATTAATTACCATAATGCATATCCTGAGAACCCCATAACCTCATCCAAAAAGGGCAGAAGTACCAAGGTTCTATCGAACAACGAACCTCAATCTTAACAGAAGACATCCTCATGATCGATCAAAACAAGATTCCATACTTGATTCAGACTGAACACGAGATTCCATACTTGATCAAAACAAGATTCCATACTTGATTTCCGAGACGACTCTGATTACCACCCAACACAAGACTGCTATGAACCAAAATCCCACACCGCCATTGAGGGTAAGCATACCCAGCGACCAAAGGAACCTAAAACATACTAAATCTGATGATAAGATGACGCATCCAGAGAACTTCAACTGCCACACTCAAAACCTTCAAAGACCCTTTGCTGAAATACAAACAATGCGACCAATAATCGTGAATGCATGACATTAAATCGAATGAACCAAAACCCTTACGGGGCCGAACGCACCAAATTCTGAAATTGATTCCTTGATCTATCCCTGCCCTAAACTAGACTATAATTAGAAATCCTTACACCCAGCTGACAATTTTCCCCTCTGCCACCGATACTCGACCTGAGTAATCTCAGCGGTTCTTATCTATTCATTGGCACCCCCAATAGGAATCAATATATGCATCGAGCTCCTTGATCACTCCTTTACCGATGAGCGAAAACCCATGAGTCTCCTCCACAAATGCATACGATCATTACCTATTATATACCCCTTCCTTGACCAAACCCTGAACCGAGATTCCACAAACTCGCACCGTGGGTCCCTAAGAACCATTCCTCAATACCACGAACCCGAATAGATCAAAGATCCTCCAAGTAGAACACCCAGTTCTCCCCCACTTAGGGTTCGAAATACCACCCACTGGTGGTGAAACCAACCAATAACTCACCCTGCTTAACTAGGTACACCCATCCCCAGACCCTGGGAATGGATAATACACAGAATGATCTTCCAAATAAGGATCACACAAATCCAAAGAGAATCCTGAATTTCAGCTGAATATCTACAAAATTTCCCAACCACGACCACTTATCACTAAGGATCCCATACAAGTGCATAAACAAATACCGACTTATGATCCCAAAACATACACTCGTCGCTTACACTTCCAACCGCCAGGCCGGTGCCCGTCCTGCTATAACCCAAGAATACAGACCCTTAATCACATCACAAAGCATCCATAATACATCAACCCATATGCACACTACCGGGTTGACATCATGTCTCCAAACATTGCGACCAACAGACCCCAAGTTGGGCTTACATCCCAACCTTGAAGGTCACAAGCCTACTCACTCCTTCCATGAACTCGGAAACTGAAAGGGTAAAATCCCCACCATAGATAGCGACATACCAACCATCAATCAACCACCCGACTTTCGGCTGCGATCCCCAAGCCGCTCATATAAAACGTTTCCTCCTTGAGTCCAGCGACTCGAATGCGCGACCTTGAGCAAAATCCTTGGGACCTCAAAACCAATAAGCTCCTTTAGGTCTGCACCAATCAATCCAAACCAATTTCGCCACTAGGGCAGAACCATTCCAGACCCATCCCCAAGCCTGAGCAACCATGACCAAAGATCAACAGATACAGAGCTACTGCCACTGATCATGGTATCCAACCATGCTATCTTCTCTCGACCAGTCCTTAGAATCCCTAAAACTTTCCTCGATTCAAGTATGGATCTTGTGCTTTCAGTAGTATGGGCCCAATACTTCCTTCCACACCTATCAATACTTTAATCACGGATCATCTCGGGTCCTCTAAGGCCTACTCATGATAATACTCCCAATACCCGCTCAACAGCGAAACAATTGCACTAAAATACTTCCTAGGCTCTCCTAGGATTTCCCTGCCTCCCCTGCCATTAGCTGCTGAAGAACTCCTAATAATGTCAGTTAGCTACTTCATGAACACAATCACATGTGATAGAGCTCAGATAATCCTTCAAGTAAAAGACTCATCCCTACAACGGTTGGACTCAGACAAGAGCTGCACAATAGGGTCAAACCCGTCACTCAGAGATTATTCAAGCTTGATTACATGTGACTTAATGTATTCACTTAACAGCTAACTCACATCACTTAAGAGTCCCACAAAGCACAAAGCAAGCCACATTCGAGCAGTTTAGTAGAATGGTACTAGAACATAATAAAATCAAACGAATTCTCATACAAAATTCCCGATCTCCAAATCCCGGCACCTCTGATACACCTTCGACCTGCCCTCACTCTCTCAAGAGTGGCTAATCATTCCTCGTGCTGACCCGATGTACACTGCATCCACTCATGAAACTTCCACCAACCCTACAGCCACTCGTGCCTGCTAATCGTACATAATGTTGGATGCTATAGACAGTCAAATATCTGATCCTACCCTAAGCCCTTCATCAATTAAGAACATGAAATAAGGCCAAACCAAACATTCTCATTCTATAGAATCTTAGTTATGTATAACTATGATGCATACACTAAGCAACTACAGTAATGATGTCAATTTCATATAAGGAAGAACCCTAGGCTATCAGGCATCATATAATCAAGCAATTCTATCATGCAATTCCTGAAGATCCCTAGCCTATCACTAGCATGTTGTTCTAACATATCACAATATCAAATAATAGTGTGGTAATTTGGGGTCTACTTACTGGCTCCGGCTAATCGTACACATCGCATCCTCCTTGTTTATTTTGAAAACCATTTGAAAATCATTTTTAAAATCTTTTTCCTTAGTTTGAGACTGGATTCACACAAGTGTTCCTCCAATTCACTCAAACCAAGGCTCTGATACCAACTTGTAACATCCCAAAAATTTTAAAAATTTAAAACTTTTCAAAACAACACTTTTTTCTAACAGAAGTGTTACAAATCCATTATTTTAAAACATTATTTATGTAACGTCCGTAGATTCGGGCTAGTCAATTTAGAGACGATAAGCGTCAAAAATGACTTTTTGATAGAGGATTATTTAGAATAAATAATCTTAACTAAGTTGTAGTATCTGTCACAAGGTTTCCGTACATATAAAGAATGTCGAAATCCGAGTTATAACGAAGAAGTTATGACCTGTCGAAGTTTCGCGATAAAACCGACATGACACCGGGAATCATAAAAAGTGATTTTATGATAGAGTACTTTTTAGACTTAGGGTTCTAAATGAAAGTTTTATAGTACGTCTCCACCTTCGCGTGGATATAAAGAACGTCAAAAACGGAGCTCGTATGCAAAAGTTATGTCCTTCCGAAGATGTAGCTGTCTGAGGGCATGACACGTGTCAGAAACCCTAATCTGACTGCACTCACGACGTGAGCCTCTTTTCTCACGATGTGAGGAGTCAAAACGCCACATTTCGAAGCTAGAAGTCTACGGAACGATAACTCAAAAGCTCACTACGTGAGCAAGGATTTCTCACGACGTGAGGAGTCAAATTGCCACATTTCGGACCTAGAAGGTGCGTGACGAGGCTACGAAGGGATAAGTTCTAAGCTCACGACGTGAGCAATGATATATCACGACGTGAGGAGTCATATGGCCACCTTCCGAAGCTAGGGACGCAAATGGCAAGTCTATGAGGTGAGCAGGCTTGGCTCACAACGTGAGTTTTATAAACTCACGACGTGAAAGTCCAAAAACTTGCTATAAATAGCACGTTTGACCTCAGCCAATCTCACACGTAAATCTTCTTACCTCTCCCTCGTTTGCTGAAGGCCTTACGCGTCCCGAGCCCAGCAATCACGAACCGCTGACCATTTCTAGTTAGATTCTATCAACTCACGCTACTAAGGTGAGTGCATAGTTACTTTCATCTTACACATAGATATGAAGTATTTTATATAAAATACGTGCTATGTGTGCATATTATTTGAATACTTGCTTTCTATGCTGGACGAACGATTTTATACATGTTTTAAATGATTTAAGTTGTATATGTATTTTATATCTACAAAAATGCTGATGTAAAACATGGGTAGATGAAATAGTTGGTGTGTGATGAAATAAAATGATGAGAGGTCTCAATGTTTAAGATGATCTAGTCATCTAAGACAACGACCACAGACTATTCTAAACAGTCCATTAGAACGTTAGCAGGTTCGTAACCTGTAGGTGTTTTTGAACTGAGTGTGTTCACTAGGTATTTTTGAACTGAGTGTGTTCACTAGGTATTTTAGAACTGAGTGTGTTCACTAGGTATTTTAGAACTAAGTGTTCACCAGATGTTTTGAATTACGTGGTTGCTAGTTATAATCTATAAACCCTGGTAACGATGGACTTTGTGTCTATTCCTTAGGATAACCCTTAGGAATAAATGAACGAGGAATAGCTGATTCTTAGGGTAGAATAAAGAAGATAATGGGGATGGGTAATTTGGTTGATTGTTTGATGATTAAACATAATAATTATATTATTGTGGGTTGAAAACACTATGTGCTCACCAGGTTTCAAAACCTGACCCACTCAATATATTTGTATCACAAGTATCGATATGAAGCTATATTACACTAAGAGATTAAAGGAGATGTAAATCACTAGTGTAAATAAGGTCTGTTTATGCTTATGTTTTTGTATTGACGATGACATCCCAAGTTTTAATATAAACAAAATACATTTCTTCAGAAATTCTTTGATAATATATTTATCATGTTTTCTGGGAACAAATTCCGCAATATATTTCTTTAAAGATATACTCTGGTTTTCAAATAAAGCATAAACAAATCGGTCTTTTCTGGCCGTGAAATTTGGGGATGTCACAGTTTAAAATCAGAGTCTCCCAAGATCCAATTATTTGTAAAACCAAGCATGTGTACGGTCACGCCTTCGCCTTGCCACGGTCCACTGAAGTACCTGAAACCATAAACCAAAAACTGTAAGCACGAAGCTTAGTGAGTTCCCCCAAAATACCACCACACGAACAAATATTATATACCAACAAGTAACAACATACTATGAGTCCAATCAACCATCGGGTTGGAATACCCTAGGCCCCTCAACCATCGGGTTGGAATACCAACATACTATGGGTCCAATCAACCATCGGGTTGGAATACACCAGGCCCTCAACCATCGGGTTGGAATACCAACATACTATGGGTCCAATCATCCTCGAGATGGAATAACCTCGACCCTCAACCATCGGCTTGGAATGCCAATATACTATCGTTCCAATCATCCTCAGGATAGAATATATACCCTCGGCCCTCAACCATCTGGTTGGAATGCCAACGTACTATGGGTCCAATCAACCTTCGGGTTGGAATACCCTAGGCCCTCAACCATCGGGTTGGAATGCCCCGGTTTGTTGGCTTACGCACAAAGCAGTGAAACCTCAGCCACCGACCAAACATGCGCACATATAACAGATAATCATATAGTAGTCTACAGTAAGTCAAACAGATCTACATATCACTAAGCATAACATCATCCTATATACCAAGATACCGATCTAACAGATCACTACAGCACACCATCATACGATAAACCAGGATAACAATCCAGAGGGCCAGCCTTGGTGCCTTCAACCCGTAAGTATACTGAGGAAGACTCACCTTGCACTTCCGAATCTCACGGAAAGAATCACTGGCTGCTGGCTCCCAAGAATCCCCGCGCTATCAATCACAAGATAAACATCCATCAATAATCGGATCTTACCCACACTAAGTGTCCAAACTAGGGTAAAAGACCTTTTTAGCCTCTTCATAACTTGGCCCAAAAGCCAAGGCTCAAATTAACAATCCCAAAGGCCTAAACATGGCCCAAAACATCCTAAGGTCAACCCTGATCAAACTTTTGGTCAAAGTCAAAGTCGATAGCCCATGTTGACCAAACATGTCGTGTTATTCAATCATCCAGATAATCAGGAAAACCCCAGCCAACATGCCGTGTTGTCTTGCAAACACGCGTTAGCCCAAGATTCAACAGCTTAATACAATAAGCTCTTTTCTCCAATACCAAGAGCACCAAAGCTTAGATCTAGCCTCTCATATGGTCTCGAAGGATAAAGTTTCCAACTTTATCCATTGGGACTACCCAAAAAGGTTCGAGACTCAATCCATAAGCTTAATAGTGCAAGGGCTTGATCAATAAGCACTTAATCCATAAAGACATAGCCCCAAAAAATAGATTTGACTTCCTTAAGCTGGAAAACCATGTAAAGTTGCCAACTTTACGTTCATGCATGTCTAAATGAAGCTCTTAAGCTTAAAAGGACTTAATAATTGACTTAATGCATTCATAACACCAAAACTCTCATAAAGCTTGCACTTTTATGCTCAAGGATACCAAAACAAACTCGGGTCTGAAAGAACAAGCCCTTAAACGACCTAACTCATCCATTAACCCAAAAAGGGACCAAAAGCACAACAAACTAACTATGAAGAGATCTAAACATATACAATACAATATGCAAACTTGATACCTCATAAAGCTTCCCCACATGATGATGATTCTGGATCCAAAGCCTTTTCCCCAAGCAAAGCAACTTCAAGATCTCCTCTTCCTTCACAAAGACCAAAAATGAGCACCAAGAACTTCTTACTAGCTCAAGAACACCCCCAAGATACTTAAAGATCAATTTTAGGGTTTTAGTGACAATGGAAGCTGGTAAAGACGTCATCCATGAGGACTTAAGGCCTTTAGATAGGGTACAACACCCTAAAATTAGGGTTTTCTCCACCGGCCGCCAACATGTTGTGTTGCTCCATAAACACGTTGTGTTGACCTTAAAGAAAGTTGCGTTTCTTCAATCTAGACACGTCTTGTTGGTTCCTCCAACACGCCGTGTCTAACCCTAGAAAGGGGATTTATTTCCACAATTATTCCTCAAGATTCCAGATGTTACAATAGGTATGATGGATGTATGTCTATTTGTGTGTAATAAGAAAGTATGTATGTAGGATGTCTTAATTTTTTATGACTTAATTAGGCAAGCCTCAAAACTACAATGCTATAATTGAAAACAAAAAAAAGTAGGATGCTATAAATCTTAATGTCATTTAATGCTACAATTAAAAAATAAAAAGTAGAATACTATAATTCATTTCGCCATGTAAAGTATAATGTATAATTGAAACTTTATTTGGATTCCTAGTTTATGTGTATTTGTAATAGAAATTGTATCTGTATATTTTATAATTTTGCAGGCAACGATGTTGATATAGCTCTTGTTTTTGTACATCATGGTTGCTGTTAAGGGTCGTGGACATGGGGGTGATGGAGTTGAGGACCCATATTTCCCAAGTGGTAGAGGTGCTGGTCAGCATGAGTAGGATGGTAAGTCTTATTATGAATTGTTATTTACTATTTTTATCCGGTTATTATAAAATATCATTTCTAATAATTTTTAATTATATTTGTAGTAGTGCCACACAGGAGAGTCCGAGGAAAAACGAAAAACCTTAAGCTTGAAAGAGCGATCTTACATAATAAGGGCAAACCGATTGACATGGAGTATGATAGGGATATGACATATGATCTCGTACGAGATCTGAAGGACAGGTTTACGCGCGAAGTTGGGAAAATAATGTGGCGGATGGTCCCTTTTGATAAATGGACTTGGAAAAAAGTTTCCCCCGCGATAAAGGATACAGTAAAATAGCATTTAGGGAAAAATTATTTATATAAGAATATTTTATATGGTTAATTATGATTGGTTTTTACTTGGATAACTTTTTTTTTGGTTTTATAGAGAAAGTTTGATTTGGATGGGATGTCCCGGGATCCAGACGCTGCTATGTTGTTAGAGAGTTTTGAAGCGGCTTTGTTAAAAGGTTATCGAAAGCGTAAATCTAAGGCAAAGGAATATTTTTTGCAAGTTGGAGGCTATGAGGATATCCCGAGAGCATTAGTCAACCCCTCACATGATATGGATGTTGATAATTGGATGAAAATAGTTGAGTATTTTCAAACGGCTGAACACATAGCTGCTTCAGAAAGGAACAAAAAAGTCTGTGAAATGCAAACGATTGTGAACCGTTGGGGGTCGAGATCGTATAACAATACTTGCTATAAGTAGGTAACGTACGATATTTATTATTATTATTTTTTTAAATATAACCTAATTTTTAATGTTAAACCGAACCTAGGGAGAGTGGAAACGTTTCGCAAGGCTCATATCGATAGGAATGGTGTATTTGTTAGTGTCGAGGCAGAACAACAATACATAAGTACTTAACTATAATTTTATAATATAATTAAGTGTTTATTTATACTTAATTGTTAATCACTTTTTGAAAACACAGAATCGGTTAGTGAAAGAGCTCTTAGAACAAACGCAAGGGTCAGAAGGTGAAAGAGAGTTAACACCCGCTTAAGAAAGATCTACTTTCGAGAGAGTATTAGGTGAACGACGTGGCCAGATCAAAGGCATCGGCCGAAAACTTTCTGCTATACCGGCGATTTCACAGCCATCGCAGCCACTACCACAGTCATCACAACCATCACAAGTAAAACAAGATTATTTAATTTCAATAAATGCATGTTGATTTGGTAATTTTGGTTTGTGGTGATTATTTGCTAAAAACTTTGGTAATTGGTTTTTTGTCCCAAGTGCAAGAAATAGCAATGTACTTTGGTTTTTGTCTTAGTTTAAAAATAGCAATGTACTTTGGCATCAATAAATGCACGTTGATTTGGTAATTATATTTGTAATTGTGCTTATGTTTTAAGTGCAAAAATTAGCAATGTACTTTGGTTTTTTGTCCATAGTTTAAAAATAGCAATGTACTTTGGCATCAATAAATACATGTTGATTTGGTAAATGTGTTTGTAATTTTGTTTATGTTTTAAGTGCAATAAATAGCAATGTACTTTGGTTTTTTGTCCCTAGTTTTAAAATAGTAAGTACTTTGGTAGTTTTTTTGTTTATGTTTGATAATTTAACTTATAAGTTTATATATGTTGTTATTTATTATGTAGTTGGAAAATCTTCGGGAAATGCTCAACGACCTGACATGTAGAGATGAGCTTTATGCGTTTTTTCAATCGGGGAAAGATCATGGAGGAAACGACGGGAACGGAGGTGATGGTTCGTTGGATAATTAGTTTGTGTTTTGTAGGTTAGACTAGTCTTGACACTTTGGTACTAGCTTGTTGTAATTATAAACCTTTGGTTGTTTATTTTGGTATGAAATTAATTATATATAATGTACTTACACTATTCGTACCTAGTCCGATATTATATACATTTTTTTGCATTTAATGTCCTTATGTATCGGTTTTTTTGCACCAAAATCGTTGATTAAATTTTTTTTTAAAAAAAATAAAAAATGTTATTACCGGCGACACTATTAGCGACGACGACGGGAGCATTAGCGGCTACATGAGGTATTACAGACGACAATAGCATTAGCGGCGACAATTGTTTTTACCGGCGACATTTTGATCAATAGTGACAGAGCAGTAGCGGCGATTTTTCCACTCTTTAGCGGCGACTTTTGTCGCCGCTAATTTCCTTTTTTCTTATAGTGATAGCTGAAAAGCTAGTTGTAAGATAAAAACTAGCTAATAAAAAATGACGTTTGATAAACTAACTGAAAAACTAGCTAAAAGATATAAAATTACATAAAATGATATTTAAGAGAATGTGTTTCTATAATTAATTAAGGGATATATTTGGAAAATTTTAAAAAAATCTCCTAAAAAGCTAGTCTAAATAGATTTTTAAAAAGCTAGCTTACAAGCTATTTTTCGGATTGACAAACACAACAACGTAAAAAAAACTCGAAAAATAAACTAGTTTATCTGCTAGTTTTGACGCTCCAAACACAGCCTTAGTGATACCTGATAATAACAATAGTCATGATGGACGCTACATAAGGCTGATCATGTAATAGAACATGAAAAAGTTTATTGAACTATTGGTTAAAATTAGAAAATAAGCAAATTAAAAGCAAATTGAGAGATATTTAGGTTATTTTGCGACATTAACGCAAGTTTTTAATTATTAGGGTTTGAACATATATGATAATGGAGTATGCTGCTAAAACTAGTAGCCACAAACACAGAAGAGAAGGGACTTAGAGCTTGAAAGGGAATTTACAAATCTTGATTTAATGTCTCATGAAATGATAAAAAGATAAAACCTAAACATGGAACGAATTGAAAAAGAAAAGTTTAAACCCAAAAAAATGTGAACATGCAAGTAAATCAAAGAGGGGTCCTTCAAAAGTGATTCTGACAATCTCTAAGAACAGTTGCTAGTGGCAACTTTTGATTAATTATCACAATGAGATGATTCATTGTCTTGCTCAATCTCAGAAGCAGCTTCTTCTTCTTCTAATTCAAAGCAACAATCATCAATCCCATAAGCTGCATGCCCATTCCCAAATGCCTTTATATGATCTTTTAAAGATCTCTTGTGTTTGAAATCTGATCCGCAGCTACAATACCAAAGTTTCCCACAGTTTTTCTCATGGGTTCGCCAATCTCCTCTGACAGCAAAGGCCTTGCGGCATTTTCTACACATAAACGGCTTGATCCCATGCTTCCTTTTGTAGTGTGTCTGAAGGGTTCTGAAATCTTTTAGTGGCTTGGCCCTTGGGTGATCGATGTTGTTTCGACACCCAGGTGCACAGCAGTAGCATGGTAGCCTTAGCATCGCTGTTGGCTGTGTTCCCCTTAGCGATTCTGGTCCTCTCCTGTATTGAGATCCATGGCCCCACATATGCATCTACAGTACATAAATCATTGATAAAATATCATATATTGGAGATATTATGTATATTATATATAGCACAAATGTCACATTAGTAGTCGAACAATTGATTTATTGACTGAATTATATCCATGTATGCTACACTTCATTTACATGCAATCCAAATTAGCACGCATACCATTAATTTAGCTAGAGTTATTTCGAAATGCATTTGCTAATGATATAGTAAGAGCAAAATGAATCCCCACTGAAACAATTCGAGATTTATAGTATTGCTGATGCCACTAAAACCTAGGTTTAAAATGCATTGGGAGAGTAAAAATCTTGTCGATAAAACTATAAGTGGCTAGTACTAGTAGTACACGAATCTTGTTACTACACTGGTTAAAACTTGTTCAGTTCATCAAATAAATTAGGTGCATTAACGTACAGAAGTTAAATTTTATGGGTGCACTCTAAATTTCATCTGGATCTGTTAGGTTTTCAAAATCAATAACTACTTTATTTGTGGTTAAAAGCAATACATATCTCCTGCTACTGCAATAAATGGAAGTAAAAGACCACAAGAAAAGCTGTACGAGAAGGACTCAAAGGCTGTCTACATGTATAATTTGCTCTCTTTAATAAACAAAAAAGCAAAATACTATTAGTAGTTTTTGATGTGTGTATAACATAGAATATCCAAACCACACTCAGCAGATTATGTGGGGTTTTTTGGTGGGAATTTACATGTAGATTAAATCAGCGTGGTCAGAGATATGCAGATAGATGAAAAGAAGGCTTCTTTTTCTTTTTACCTGTTCAAATATGATCAAGAAGATCATATATGTATCTTAGGTGGAGCAGGGAGATGATGAATAGAACAAGAGAAAGGTTTCAGTTTTGACACAACTGCCGATGAATAGAGAAAAGGAGAAAAAGAAGAATGCAAACTTCAAGGAACAAAAAGCATAATCCTTGTCTTGTTCAATCACAGAAAAAGAAGAAATTATTTTTACAGCACTATCTCTGACCAGTATTGATCAGTTGGACCAAAGTGTTGATTTGTTCAAAATCCCCAAAAACCCACAAATCATGCAGATGAAAGAAAAAAGTCATGGGACTGAGAATTAATTAAAGGATAAATTAATGCTATATAAAATCAAAACTGAAAGTGAAGAAAAAGAGGTAACTAACCCTAACCCTAAAAAACAAATATTATAGATATATACTTTCTTTCATTATACAAAAAGTGAAATACGAAAAAAGGAGAGTTGAAAATTAGCAAGAAAAGAAGTGTACAAGGAAAGACGAATATGGGTTTTGGCTTTTTCTTTTTCTTTTTGTAACAAAAGAGATAGATTCAAAGGAAGGGGGAACAAAGGTTGTATTATAGAGAGCTTTTAAGGTAATACCTGCATGTTATTGTATCTGTTGAAGGTTTTGAAGCAAAGAGGGCAAGAGAACTGAGTTGGTCCAATCAGAATCTGAGCTGGAGTTGGGATCCAATACTGACCCTTGTTGAGTGCGCTTGTAAGATACCCGTTGCTGTGTGTACCTTCTTCCTCCTCCACTTCTTTATGATCAGCTTCAGTAGTATTGTTGTTTGAATTGGTGGAAAGCCTTGTGATGAGATCAGCTTCAGAAAAGCTAGGGCTTGGGAGACCAAGATGTAGAGCCACAGTTACAGTCTCATAATCATCATCATCAGTAGTAGTTTTGTCCTTGTGATGATCTACGTCCATGGCTATGGTTGTGGTGGTTGTACTACAAGAATCATTAGTTGTACTGCTAAGATGTTCTTGATTTTGGTTGGGTGATCTTCTTGATGGGCTAAGGCTGAGGAGAGGAAGAGCTTCCCTGAGCGGTGGAGAAGGCGGTGACGGTTGATAGTAGTGAGTGAAACTGGAATAGGAAAGCGGGGGAGGTGCTGCGGGAGCAGGAGACAAGTAGTAATAGTTAGGGTTAAGATTAAACCAAGATCCATTGTAGTAAGTGGAGTAAGGGTGATCGCTGCTCATGTTGCAAAAGGTAGGAAGCAAAGATCAGATGAACAGCTAAGCTAGGATTATATACGTAGATAGAGAGTGAGAGAGGGAGAGACAGAGAGAGATGGCCAAAAAGTTGAAAAGGTGAAGACTGAACAAAAACACCAAAGCTAAAAGATGTGCAAGGAGAGGTTTTAACAAGGCAAATCAAGGTTGATAAAGTATTTAAAGCTCATCCTCATAATAAAAAAATAGATAGACAAGATATCACTACCTCTCTCAGATGTGACTAAACAATAGACATACATGCTCCATATGAGAGAGAGAGAGAGAGAGAGAGAGAGAGAGAGAGAGAGAGAGAGAGAGAGAGAGAGAGAGAGAGAGAGAGAGAGAGAATCAATTAAGATTAACGGGGGGCAGTGAGAGAGATAATGTTGGGACTTGAAAGAACAAAGGTCCGTCATAGCACCTTCCTGTGAGGAAAGACGAAATTTGTAAATATAGGTAAGTACCAAAACGATCCCTGAATAATTAGAATTCATCATTTCAGTCCCTTAGTTAATTTTAAAGAAGCCTTGACCTCATGAATTCATGATTTGGCTCTACAATTAGAGTACTCTTCCACAGATGCTTTATTTGTGATGTTATTGTGTTAGAAATTGTTTATTTGAAGTGTTTATTAATTTATTGTAGTTTATCATTGATAATAAAGATAATAAAGACTTGTAAGTATTTGGATAACATCATTCCATAAATATTTATTGATTTTAATAAAGAATTTTTATAAGTTAATTCATTCTTATTGACTTGTTTAAAGAGTTTTTGATAAGTTATTTTCTAATTATACATATAAACACCATCAGAGCCGGTCCATTCTTTTCTACTATTCGGGGCGAGATAAAAAATTTATGCCCATATATATATATATATATATATATATATATATATATATATATATATATATATATATATATATATATATATAAAAGGTATGATAACGAAAAAGTATATATAAAGGATTTATAAAATAAAAAATGCAGTAATTTTTATAACTAAACAAATAATACAAACAAAACCTTATAGAAATCATCTAAAACGATGTTCATGCATTTTTTTTGAAGTGAAAGCGTCTATTTTACAGTAATCAATATTTTGTAAATAAATCACTTTCGATACTTAAAATTGCTAATACTTTCGATCTTTCTTGAGTTATGGTACTTCGGAGATACGATTTAAAAAGCTTCAATTTTGAACTTTTTTTTTCCACGGAAGCAAACAATTGAGACCGTCAACAATATTTTATATGCAACCAACACATTAGCCAGCAAAATCTGAAATATAACTCCTACTTCATATCACATAAACAATAACACATAAGTTAAGAAAGGTTGTTTATACAGAAAATAATGAACACAAACAAAAATGAATTTAAACTCACCTAAATCTTAAAATCTGATTTCTGAAAACAACATATACAAATCTGATTTGGAGCTCAAACTTGTAGAAGCCAATAGAGAAATCACCCAATCTGATTTCAGAAACAATAGAGAAATCAAATACGATACAAACCCAAATTTCGATATATAAGAAATCAGATACATAAGAAATTAATCAGATTCTTGAAACAAGCCTAAATAAACACAAATTTCGAATAAACTCACCAAGTTTGGACTTTTTCCCTGTAATCAAATAGAGATGAATTAAGATAAATTAGAAAGTAATCATATAAATAAGAAAGTAACATAGATTTCGAATGAAAAATGAACTCATCTGGCCTTAATTTGATTTCTGATTCTCTAAAACAACCAACAAGAATCAAATCACAATTCACACCCAAAACAGTGAAACACTAAATCAGAACTTCAGAATTAAGTTTCTTGTATCAGATTAGACAAAATCAGACCTTAAAATCGGACCATATTAGAGAAATCGCTGCTAAAATCGGGACTAAGTGTTGACTGATAGAAAGAAATTAAGATTTGAAAGGTATCTATAATCGATTTATCGACTGGAGGTGAAAATAGAGAAAAATGTTCTTACATTGTGGGAGACGTATTCAAGGTACCATCGAACGAGGCAACGACACTGCGTTTCTAGGCACCATGCGACGTTTGGTTTCTCTATGCGCATGTTTAATGATTATTTGGCAAATAGTTTGTCCCTTTTTTCTCTTCCGTAAACTGATAGATTCAACAGATAACCAGACATGGACTAAATGTTTGGGCCATTATATATATATATATATATATATATATATATATATATATATATATATATATATATATATATATATATATATATATATATATATATATATACACACACACACACTAGACAGCTGGACTATTTTGACGCCCTTTTAAATTTGATACCCTGGGCCTAAGCCCATGTCACCTATGTATTCGGCCGGCCCTGAACACTATTCTCCAAACAAAAAAAGATAACTTATTAACTTATTAACATATTATTTTTTTCATGGTACTAGATAAGATAAACCAAACATTTTTTTTTAAATCTTGGTTTTCATGTTGGATAAGTTAATAAACATTTTTACTTAAAAAACATAACTTCTTTTATTAATAAAAAACATAATATAGTTCAATACATATCGATGGAACAGGGCCGGTACATTGTTTTTTACTATCCGGGGCAACATAAAAAATTTATACCCTTATATATATATATATATATATATAAAAGGTATGATATCGAAAAATTATATATAAAGGATTTATAAAATAAAAAGTGCAGTAATTTTTATAACTAAACAAATACTACAAACAAAACCTTATAGAAATCACCTAAAACGATGTTCATGCATTTTTTTGAAGTGAAAACGTCTATTTTTTAATAATCAATAATTTGTAAATAAATCACTTTCGATACTTAAAATTGCTAATCTTTTCAATATTTCTTGAGTTATGGTACTTCGGAGATACGATTTAAAAAACTTCACTTTTGAACTTTTTTTTCCACGGAAGCAAACAATTGAGACCGTCAACAATATCTTATATGCAACCAACACATTAGCCAGCAAAATATGAAATATAACTCCTACTTCATATCACATAAACAATAACACAGAAGTTAAGAAAGGATGTTTATACAGAAAATATTGAACACAAACAAAAATGAATTTAAACTCACCAAAAACTTAAAATCTGATTTCTGAAAACAACATATACAAATCTGAGTTGGAGCTCAAACTTGTAGAAGCCAGTAGAGAAATCACCCAATCTGATTTCAGAAACAATAGAGAAATCAAATACGATACAAACCCAAATTTCGATATATAAGAAATCAGATACATAAGAAATTAATCAGATTCTTGAAACAAGCCTAAATAAACACAAATTTCGAATAAACTCACCAAGTTTGGGCTTTTTTCCCGTAATAAAATAGAGATGAATTAAGATAAATTAGAAAGTAATCATATAAATAAGAAAGTAACATAGATTTCAAATAAAAAATGAACTCATCTGACCTTAATTTGATTTCTGATTCTCTAAAACAACCAACAAGAATCAAATCACAATTCACACCCAAAACAGTGAAACACTAAATCAGAACTTCAGAATTGAGTTTCCTATATCAGATTAGACAAAATCATACCTTAAAATCGGACCATATTAGAGAAATCGCTGCTAAAATCGGAACTAAGTGTTGACTGATAGTAAGAAATTAAGATTTGAAAGGTATCTATAATCGATTTATCAACTGGAGGTGAAAATAGAGAAAAATGTTCTTACATTATGAGAGACGTATTCAAGGTAGGGCATTGATTTATCCCATCGAACGAGGCAACGACACTGCGTTTCTATGCACCAAGCGACGTTTGGTTTCTCTATGCACATGTTCGATGATTATTTGGCAAATAGTGTGTTCCTTTTTTCTCTTCCGTAAACTGATAGATTCCACAGATAACCAGACATGGGCTAAATGTTTGGGCCATTATTATATATATATATATATATATATATATATATATATATATATATATATATATATATATATATATATATATATACTAGACAGCTGGACTATTTTGATGCCCTTTTAAATTTGGTACCCTGGGCCTAAGCCCAAGTCGCCCATGTATTGGGCCGGCCCAGATGGAAGGCAAACAGGAAACAAGATGTGTTGTTAGCCCTTTCTGGATGGCAAAACTAATCCTTTTGAAAACAACATCTGTGGATCTAGGAGATATGACATTAGAGTGCATGACCCGTTGGAATCTGTTGAGGAGCTCCACCGCCTCTGGTGCGAGAAAACCAAATGTGTCAAATGCAAAAGGTACAAACACATGTTGATTTTCTATACATGCATTCTCGTACTTTGCCACTTTGCACGCATTGGCTTTCAAAGCGGCATGCCCTGCTGTGAAACCCCCGTTCCTCAATCTGACGAGAGGAGAGACCCCAGTAAGATCCACACACGCGTGCTTCCCTCCTACCCATCCAAAGTCCAAAAGGTCAGTCGGTCTAAGTGTGGATCTTCCATCCTGCGAGTCCGTCAAAAAGTTCACTGGCGCTTCTTTCTTCGCAGAAATACCAGCACGCCGACAAGCATCAAAGAGAACATCCCTAACCACATCATGTCTGTACTTGAAACCAGGGAGCTCTCTACAATGAACCGCATGTTCCCCAAAGGTATCCAAACATTCCTTGCGGCAAACTGGGCATATCTCGTCAATTGGGAATAGAGGTATCATCAGGCGGTAACAAAGGATAGTTCGGTACTCCACAGGAGACATATGTTGGCCAAGGCCATCAATGGGGATAGTTAGCAGAAAATCCTGAGCATGAAGTGCCCGAAGACACTCAAAAACTACTTTCTGTCTAACAGTCAAGTCGAACTTGACTTCCATATCTTTGACGATTTTGTTAAAAAGGGCACACGCCAATGCTTTTTGGGATTTAGGGGGGCGGTGTCCTTATTAGTGAAACCGCTACGGTCGAATCCCAGAGTCGTATCGCGAAGACGAGTCATAGCACATAGGTAATCAGAGTCCATAACACATATGACACTGTCACGCAAGATGTGGTCTTGTAATGCCCAAGATTGGGCCCTCGAGGCTACAAATGCGTAAGAGGAAACCTCGTATGCCGAGTACAAACCCAAACCACCGAAACGAACAGGTAAGGAAGCCAGACGCCATTGAATGTCTCGAAATAAGGGGCCTCCACATACCACCATATCCTTGATAGACCTGCGCAATCCTTTGTCAAAGAACAAAGTTACCTCTTCTATGTGCACCGGCTGGCAAGTCCTTAAACCAAAGAAAATTTTTGCAATTCTCATACGTGATCGAAGCAAAAGGAGCTCACTATGTGGGTCACACAGTTATGGAAGAAGACCCGTCAAATCAACAGCATTGACCGCTCTCTTCATGGCCAGCCCGCTAATAAACCATGCGTCTCTATGAGGCAGCCCGCTAATAAACCCTGCGTCCCTATCACGCCTTTTATTTATTTAAGGATTATAAATTAAACATGATATGATTAATAAACAAATAAATGTTGAACATAAAACGTTTATCATATCAAATTTTATTAATGTTCTTTTAGGAGAAACATATAATTTGAAAAAAAAACTCATTCATAGTTTTAAAACCAATTAGGATCTTCATATTCGACATGTTAAATGTTGTAAATATTATTTCTTTAGTTTGGCTGTCATTTTCTTAACTAAATCTTCATCTTGTACAAGTAATTACCTCTAAAAATGAAGCAAAGTTTCCACTAACCACCAAGCAAAATAAGTATTTTAAAAGGAAATTGTGAAGAAGAATGATGCTTTTTTTCCTTACTTAAGACATCTGTAAGTATTCAAGATCCATGTTTTTTTGTTTCTTGAATGCTAGATCTACGATATTTGGCTTGGTTTTGCTCCCATCTTGTTGTTTGGGTGGAGTTTGGAAAACTCCAAACCTAAAGGTTGAATCTTGAGGTCTTCTAGACCCTTTGTGGAAGTTAGAGATGATTGTTATCATGCATTTGATGCTATACAAGGTCATGGATTCATTTTTGGTCCCTTTTGACTTAGGTTAGAAGGTCTTTGTGTCTAAGACATTCAAATGGATAAAGTTTGGAACTTTATCTATTAAGACCATATTTTGATAGGTTCTAGAAGGTTAAAGTTCAGATCTTAAAGGATAAAGACCCGAGGGAAAAAATGGTTGTTATGTCGGGATTCACGACATGATTGCCTTGGTGTCTCGGTGCAACATCGAGGGTTTTCGTGACTATTTTGTTGCCTAGTTTTCTTGACATGACCACTAGCTGGTACGGCGTGAAGGACGTTGACTGTTGACTTATGTTGACCATTAACTTTTTTATCAATTTGACTTTTGGTCAAAATAAGGGTTTTAGGTTGTAAATTGAGGTGTGACCTTTGATTGGTTTAGGTGGTGCCTATAGCTGATTCTGGGTGACTTTGAGTAGTGTCATTTCAGCTCTTTGATCCAGGTGAGTCTTTTCACTATACTATATAGGACATTGGGTGTCAATGTATGATAATTGTTTGTGTTGTTGGTGAAAATTTATGACTAACATCTTCTACGTGATTCACAGTAGACATGTTGCTAAAGATCCTGGATATGATCTTGGTCAAGGTCACGAAGGGTACTAATTTAATTTATTATTCTATTTTTTATTCCACTGTATGATTCTGGTGCTGAAAGCATCAACGAAGACCCGGTCAAATCAGAATTATCATTGGAAACATCAAGAAAAGACTTGGTCATCAGAAAATTCAGGATAAGGGAAGACTAATCATCAAGAATATCATAAGCAAAAGATAGTGTCGAGATTCTAAGGATTTAACTGTTAGGAATTGAGACAGGGTACACGCAGCGGAAACACTATCACACACTCACAAACGAAACGAGAAAATAAAGCAATAAAGAACACAAGGATTTTACGTGGTTCGGATTCGGTGTAAATCCTACGTCCACGGGCGCAACTAGATTTTATATTAACTCACTATAAGATTACAAATGGTAATATCACTCGGCACAAATACAAAGAGTTACATCGCACATATATATACTGAGAGAGGAGCCGTTTTGTTTGACCAGCCACCATTTGAATTTTCTTCCATTCACATGTTACGGCCGAAACAAAATTGCACATGGATTCCATTAAACAATTACTACTTTTGCCGTCCACTCACCGTCCAATAAACAAATATTAAACAATTCAATTGTTTAATTTGTCAAGTTACATTTATGGCCCTTGAACTCTTAGGAACTTGTCAATTTGTTCAAGACTCCATAAATCTTAACAATCTCCCACTTGGAGGCTTGAACAACTTTAGCTTTTCTCCGTCATTCAACTCTCAATTATTCCAGTAATCTTAAAAAACAACCAAGTCCTTTTAGGCTTCCAGTTCCAATGAACAAGCTAAAACTTAGTTTGATTTCTCTAGTTGCAGCCGCCCCTCATCATCAATTACTAGAAGGCCCAGTTGAAGCTCCCACTAGCTCCAACTCAGTTATGGCTAATCCCACCACCGACTCATCCTCTGTCTCAACTGGTTTGGACACTCCACCGGATCCAGAGATACACCGAGGACCACTAACACTCTCCAAACATAGCAAACATCCAACAGGAGAGAAATTTTCAGTCTTAGTCTTCAAAACCCAACGGCTCTTTGTAACTGTACCCGGGACACGCCCCGTGCTTCCACTGTCACAGAATCTCCTGACTGGTTTAGACTTTCCGACTCGTTCAGCTAACATCCCCCTGGCTTCAGAATTCATGTTTGCAAAATGAACTCTCTTAGCCATAGATTTAGCGAACCAGATTTTGTCTTGCTTAATCGGGATGGTCATACTTCCCTCAGCAGGTACCTCAACCATATACAATGACCCACACTTCAAACCTTGAGCAATCACCGAATTACCATTGACCACCATCCATTTACCACCACCAAACCTTACTTCCAGTCCTTGTTTATCCAGCTGACCAACAGAAATCAATTTCTGGAATCACCTTGACATTTTTCAGGTTCCATGTAGTTCCCAATGAAGTAACCAGATCAATATCTCCCATGCCCGTTACCTGAAGAATCTCGTCATTTGCCAACCGTACATTCCCAACATCTCCTTCTTTTAGATTCACCATCGTTTCCCCGTTGTCCATGGCGTGAAACGAAGCCCCTGAATCCATGACCCAAGAGTCTACAGAACTTTCCATACTGAGTATCAATGCATCATCCTCAGACACACTCTCAGCACCAGCAATGTTTAATTCTTTCTTTGGACATTGACTCTTAACATGTCCCACTTCTTGACAGTTCCAACATTTCACATTCTTCAAAGTTCTAGAAGAACTTTTTCCCCGACTCCCACTGCTCCTGCTATTCCCTCTACCTCTTCCGACATTTAATAAATCAGAAGAGGAAGATCCACCTTGATTCTTGCGTCTGATATCCTCGCCTAGAACCAAATCTCTAACCCCTTCAAAAGTCATACCACTGGTCCCCACGGAACTCGTAACAGCAGTAACTGTTTCGGACCAGCTATCAGGTAGAGAAGCTAGTAGCAGCGAAGCTTGAGTCTCATTATCAAATTTAATTCCCACAGATGATAATCTGGACAGAATTGAATTTAGATTATTAATGTGAACCGTAACTGAGCCTTCCTTATTCATCCTTGTAGTGAACAACTCCTTCATCAAGAACACCTTGTTAGCCGCCGATGGTTTCTCATACATATTTGACAGAGCCTCCATCATACCACGCGCCGTGGTTTCATTCATGATGTTGAAAGCAACGCTCTTCGTCAATGACAATGTAATAACCGCCTTGGCTTTCTTGTCCTTTGAGTTCCACGCATCTTCAGCAGCTTTTTCCATTTTCTCCGGTTTGTCTCCGAGTACCATGTCCAAGTCTTTCTGACATAGCAATGCTTCTAATTGCATTTTCCACCAGCTAAAATCAGAACCATTGAACCTTTCGATTATAATCTTGTCTTCAGCCATTACGGCAAACAAAAAAAAAATTAGGTACACTCGTGTGTGACAGAAAAAACGATCGTACCCTCCAAACCTCGCTAATCTAGCTCTGGTACCAATTGTTAGGAATTGAGACAGGGTACACGCAGCGGAAACACTATCACACACTCACAAACGAAACGAGAAAATAAAGCAATAAAGAACACAAGGATTTTACGTGGTTCGGATTCGGTGTAAATCCTACGTCCACGGGCGCAACTTGATTTTATATTAACTCACTATAAGATTACAAATGGTAATATCACTCGGCACAAATACAAAGAGTTACATCGCACATATATATATACTGAGAGAGGAGCCGTTTTGTTTGACCAGCCACCATTTGAATTTTCTTCCATTCACATGTTACGGCCGAAACAAAATTGCACATGGATTCCATTAAACAATTAATACTTTTGCCGTCCACTCACCGTCCAATAAACAAATATTAAACAATTCAATTGTTTAATTTGTCAAGTTACATTTATGGCCCTTGAACTCTTAGGAACTTGTCAATTTGTTCAAGACTCCATAAATCTTAACATTAACTTAGGAAACTTATGTATAAATAAAGAGTTGTATACACTGAAAAACCACACAACACACTCACCATTAATAAAACACACCAATTATTGTTCTCCTTACACTCTCTACACCATCAGCTCTGTTTTGTAATCTTTTTGATTACTAAAAGTACTCGAGGCAGCCGAATATTTTCGGCTCTCGAGGTTTTATATCGGAGATCATAGCCACGAAGTAACAACTATTCTAGGTAAATGATTCATTTATGTTTTAGGGTAATTAATGATGTAAAAATGTGGATTTTATAATGGTTACGACGTGGTGAAGGATACACTACGACATAACCATGGATGTATAAATGTGCATCAATCTTGTACGCCACGATGTGGAAAGCTTATGGTCACGGTGTGGCGGCTACCTGAGTGATTAACCCTAATTTCGAGGTTTGTTCCCCTATTTAAGGGAGGTGAGGGCTAGGGTTTGCACACCCTCAGCCTCCATCACCCTCTTTCACCTTCCAAGAAACCATGGCCTTCATTTTGATATTCTGAGCTCTTTATGGTGGTTTTAGCCCCTTGAAGAAGAAGAAAAAGAAGAAGAAGAAGAAGAATAAGAATAAGAAGAAGAAGGTGTCATTGGTGCATTGTTTTAGGTAGGAAACTTCTTCCTCATCATCTTGTGCTGTTTTAGGACTCTTGTAAGTCCTCAAGTTCATGCCTTTTGTGTTCAAGCATGCTAGATCTTGATATTTGTCCATTTTCCTGCATGTTTGAGGTGGTTTGAGTGTTGGGATTTTATAAAGTTATAAACTTTATGAGTCCTTGGGGTCCCTTTTGTGACCTCTTGTCCCAGATTTAGAAAATTATCAAGTTATGAGTTCCATGCATCAGATTGGATCTCATTTTTCTTCATTTTGATCTAACTTGTGTTCAAGACATACATTGGACATGAATGTCTAAAAAGAAATGATTTTTATGATGCTTTGGGATGGAGAAACCCTTTTGGAAAGTTTGAGTGCTTAGCTTGAAGGATTAAGAGCTTAAGGCATTAAGTTATCCAGAATAGTTCCTACGACGTGGCGATGGATAACTTCGCGAATGTTTTGTCCTAACACTGCCATGTCGTGGCTAAAGGGTGACCATGACGTGAGAGTCAATTGGGGTTGAATTTGACCTTTGACTTTTTGACCATTGTTGACTTTGTTCAACTTTAGGGTTTTAGGGTGTAGATAGAGAGGGTACTGATATACTGTGTTTAGGTGCATCGTAGTACCGGTCTTCACTAGTGTAGAGTTATTGTGTTAGTATGCTGTTTTCAAGGTGAGTCTTCTCACTATATTACCTATGTCATAGTAGGGTGCATGCTAGACTAGTTGAGTCTTATTTGTTGACTGTTGTTATGTGTGTTTATTGATTTAATGGTAACTCAAAGACTGCTAATAGTCTATAGGGTTGCTGATAACTAATAGGGTCACCGATAACCCATAGAGATATTGTGAGACCATAGGACTGCTGATAGTCATCAGGACTTCTGATAGTCTCAGGGTTGTTGATAACCCATAGTTGTTTATTATGTTGTGTTGTATGTGATATTTTGGGGAACTCACTAAGCTTTGTGCTGATAGATGTGTATTTATTTGTGTTTCAGGTACTTAAGATGATCGTGGGAAGGCGAAGGCTTGACTGTACACTCTCCTCGGCATCTTTACTGATTTCATATTTTGTGATACTCTGATTTTTGAGATGATTGTATTTTAATACTTATGGTTTTCTTGACTTGGTTCTTTTGGAAACAATTTTTTATTTAAATTAAAAAATGAAAATTTTGGTCGTGATTTTTGGGATGTTACATAAGATCAATCGATTTCCTCATATATCTTGTGTCGCATCTTGAATATTTGCTTTTATATGTTCCAAACATCTTTAAGTTTCTACTTATCTTCTACATCTTCGTTTTTTTTTTTTGGATTTTAACATATCTGAATCATCTAAAATCATTTACGGATCTTAAACATCTCTGCAGTTTTAAATATCTTGAACATCTTGGGACTTTTCCAACATATTTATTTGAATCATCTAAAATCTTTTACAAATCTTAAAAGACTAAACTGCACAAATGGTCCCTATGGTATGTCGAAAATTGCCACTTTGGTCCAAAAATGTTTGGACTAGCACCAGTGGTCCAATGTTTTCATTTTGTTGCAAGTTTGGTCCAATTTGTTTTGAATTTTTTTAAAATACCGATTTTGCCCTTTGTATTTTCTTACTTTAATTTTTTTATTACAGAAATTCAAAAAAAAAGAAAAAAGAAAATACTTATTCCTCTCTCTCTCTCTCTCTAAAAAAACGCATCACTATTCTGAAAGAAGAAAATACGACTAGAGACTTTCTCCAGTGATCTTCATTTGTCCGAGCACCACCACCTCTATCTTCACTTCTCCTGAGATATACAACAAAGAAAAAACTATCAGATTTGTAAAATCAGACACATATATGGAAATCTTCTCATATAGAAAACCCCTACCAAATTTACATGAAGATGAATAAATGGTCTAAAAAGAAAGAGAAAGGCAGGTTCGATTCCAGATATGGGAAGAAGGATAAAGACAGTCCAAGCGACCGGTCATAGCAAACCCTGATCGTCGTTGTCACAGGAAACCCTCGAGAAAGATCCGATCTGCAACTCCACAAAGACAGTGATTAACAAAAAAGAAGCTCTGATATGCAACTGCATCTCGACGAACATGACGACGATCCTAATTACCATCGTCGCCACCTCTGTAAACCCTAACTTAGTCTCCCTCCTTCTCCAATGGTTATGCTGCCTTTCTCAGATCTACGCCATATTTGTTGACTTGCAGATCGTTACCATGTTATTTGAGTTCCTTAGGATACATATTAAAACCCTTGATGCTCATCAGATCTTAAAGATGAAAACCCTAGTTTCAGATGAGAAGGGTGGTGGCGTTAGGGTTTCGTAAAACTGGCATTCAAAACAGACCAAAGATGGTGGTGTAGCAATCAGATCAGACTCTAAGGTTACGTGTACATGGTGAATGCAAGGAGAAACACGAAGGCTGGACAAGATCATCAGAGGTTGGAGTTTGACAGACTTAATCACCGCCTTCTTCTGGTGCTTCCAACTGGGTGTGCTTTGAATCAGATGCTTCATCATCATCCTTTCGATCATCAAGTTTTGTGATGGACTTTACCTTGAACTTGTGTAATTTTTTGGTTTCCTTTATCTAATTTGATGTTCTTCAACCATTTTTTGATGAATTTTTGGGGAAGAAACTAAGTAATGAAGAAATGGGCATTAACGAGAGAGAGAGAGAGAGAGAGAGAGAGAGAGAGAGAGATTTGATTTGATTTTTGATTTTTTATATTTTTTTTCATCTGAAAATTAAAAAAACAATTAAGAAAAAAAAATCATATTAACAGGGGCAAATCCGTCATTTAAAAAAAATCAGAACAGATTGGACCAAACAAGCAACAAAATGAAAACTTTGGACTTCTGGTGCTAGTCCAAACTTTTTTGGACCATAGTGGCAATTTTGAGCAAACCACAGGGACCATTTGTGCAGTTTGGTCATCTTAAAAATGTCTATTGTTTTACATATCTTGAACATCTTGGGACTTTTCCAACATATTTAACATACTTCAAACATTTTACACTCCTTATTCGTTTCTTACAGGAAAATATTTACAACACTTTTTTCTTTACATTCTAGATATAACTTAAATTCTAAACATATCAAGCATATAAAGCATTTAAAATATTTATTTGCATTTTTATTTTATCTTTAAGATCTTGACTGTTCGTCAAGATTTTCAACATCTTTAAGATATTGATAGTCCTTCAAAATCTTCATCATTTTTTAGCATCTTAAACAATTTACATTTTTTTCTTCCTTAAATCTTTAAAAAAAACATCATACCTCACATATGAATTTTGTTACAAAACTAATAAATACATTTTTTACAAAAAGAATTTGGCACCCACCGTGAGGCAAGTAGTGTTTTGATTTACAAAAAATTTCAATTATTCAAATAATTTTCAATTTTTAACTCTTTCAACGATGTCCACTTTACCTATCACATCCCAACCAGCATGCCTTCGAAAATGTCTAGAGCACCTCCTACATCCTTACCAATGGCCACAAATCCTTTGACAATGGGGGCGGAATCTACCCCAAGATTCGCATTCACTTCAGCCGCGAATGCTACTTGATTCTTAATAGAGAAATACCACAAGCAGCCCCAATCCTCATCTCCAACGAAGAATATTTGAACACCTTGAATCAAATAAGAGACTACATGAGGAGACAAAATGAAAGCAACAACAATTTACAAAAAGAAGTAGACCGACTAAGATTTGAAGTGAGGAATCCTGCTAGAGATGTTACAATGATTACTTCTCCAAGGATCACTCCTTTGTCCCCGAGAAATATGAACTTTGATATGGGAGGATCTTCATAGAATCTTATCAAATATATAGTCCCCATGGCGACTGTTATATCAACTGAAGTGAGTTAGAGATTGATTAAGAACACGGTTGAATCAATAAAAGCTGTAAATGGACACGAGATCTAAATAAGATTTGTTTGGCTCAAAAAGTATAAAGAGTACAAGAGAGATTTCGAGTACAAATGATAATGACTTTATGATCGTTACTCTAATCTATGTACTTACCTTATTTATAGGGTACAACAGACTCACAAAAAGTTACAAGGACTAGACATTATGTATCGAAACTAAAATGCCTTGTAAAATAGATAGAGTGTCTAAACCAGACTACTTTTGACACTTTACAGACTCAAACTACTTTCGACTTCTCACTACTCACATTCGACCCAACACTCTCCCCCTTAGTGAGAAAATTCAAAAATTAATCAACCAGATTCGCTATCAGCAAAAGCCATTTCTGATTTCCATGTACCACAAAAGCATCTTCCTTATCTCAGCCTTATCACCATCATCATCATCATTCTTATTATAATTGTTGATTCAAATCAAGATGTTGGTGAAATGGGAATTTGTGTATCTTTCGAGATCAGTGATTTGAAACAAAAACTTTGTCACATTCCCTTTTCTTGCTCTTTCCTTGGAAAACAACACCATAAGGTTGATGGATGATTTCACCATCTTCAAACTCATTGATGTTCGGCATTGCCTTTGTCAGAGTTTGAGGCACTTTCGCATTCTTCTGGATAGCTGAGGCAAGATCAATATTTGTGATAGCCTGATAATCATAGTATCTATCTAGAAAAGCCTTAATATGACCAAATCCGATGATGAAGTCATTTCGGTTCGCCTATTGGATCTTCGACACATCCACATTGATCAAAATCTTATTGATCGAAATAAGATCATTTAGGTTCATCAGGGGAAAGTCAGCAATTGTGAACTCCAATTCCACATTGTTTGCTCTAACATTTGAGTAACGAAAATTCTGAAGCAATCCCTCAAACAAGACATCCCTTTCAATTTGCATTAACTTCACAATCTTCACCAACGACCATACATCATCTTCATTCTTTCCTAATATGGCATGAAAACGAATTTTCAGATTTTTGTATTTGTTTTTGTCTTTGAAATTATCAGCCAATTTGAACTGTGGATATATGAACAACATGTGATTGATTGGAAAATTGAGTTGATTGAGATCCAAATTTTCAGTTTCAAAGTTCTTCTTTGGTCTTTTGAGAAATTCGTCATTCTTCCCCAAAACTGCAATTTCAATCGTTTCATAACACCAGTGCTTGTTTGGGTCACCTTTGTTCAAGCCTGGAGGATCATTCTCTCTTTGACGAAGAATGTTGTTAATCTGCCTTTGTCTTTCTAGCTCAGTTTCTTCTGACTTCTTCTTCTCTTCTTTCGACTGTTCAATGAGAATGACTTTTCCTTTGTTTTTCGGATCAGTTGTTGAAGTTGTATTGATAGGAGCATTACTCAAACCTCATTCACCTTCCTTAATCGAAATCCATTTCAAATGAGCTTTTGGGATATTTGTTGTTGTAGATGTTGTAGTCAAAGACACCATTGTAGGCTTCATGGGAATTGAAGTTGGAATATGGGTCGAAATAACCTTCCCAAACACTGCTCCTGTATCACCACCAGAATCTTTTGAGGATCCAAATCCTGTATCTCCCCCTTGCGAGACTTGCACAGAACGAGGACCATTTGTTGGTAAATGAAGTACCAAATTAAGGATTGGCACGAGCTCAATCTATATGTTCGACTCAATATTTAAAACCATCCGTGAAAGTAATTCTTGAGAGATGGTTGATTGATTCAAAAGATCAACCTTTGACAAGCTTTCCTTAATTCCAGACAGGAATTCCTCCATTTTCTCAAACACCTTTTCGTCTTTCTCAGACTTGGCTTCAAATTGTTTGGTGTATTCGTTGTTAAACTCAACCAAACTCATGATGGCACCAGCAATGACATCGACTTTTCCATGCGACAATTTATAGTTTTCCTCCATCTTCTTTACTTCTTCCGATAGCAAGGATT
Source organism: Lactuca virosa (assembly GCF_052849685.1). Classification (NCBI taxonomy): domain Eukaryota; kingdom Viridiplantae; phylum Streptophyta; class Magnoliopsida; order Asterales; family Asteraceae; genus Lactuca; species Lactuca virosa. The sequence continues at coordinate 253,697,460 of NC_136427.1, read as the reverse complement.
TGAGTTCAGCAACTTTGAGATCAAGAGACTCCTTCCTTGCATTCACCTTTTCGATGAAGATTTCATGACGTTCCTTGGAAACATCACGAAGCTTATGAATTTCATAATCATATCTCTTTGAATGAAAAGCCAATCTTTCTTCTTGTTTTTGCTCAATACCCTCTATCAGATCATGCAATCGTGACTCTTGAGCTTTCATCAAGTAGTCCATTTTGACTCCAGTTACATAAGCTTTTCCTCCAGTAATTCTTGATATTTGAATAAGAGAATTGAGCTTTGAATTTAAGATCTTGAATTCCTTACCTGACATGATGAGTTCATCAGGAATATTTTCTTCTTCTGGGTTGAATTCAAGATCAGCAAATGAAACCATGATATCATCATCATCAGCTTCATCTTATTGAAGTGAATTCTTTGTGGATTATGAGGAGAAAAGAGTGATGATAGGTTCTTGTATAATACTAAAGAATGTTGGTGAGACAGTCGAAACTGGAACTGAAGTAGAAATGGGTGATGGAGGTGGTGGTAAAGCTGTTGAAGCTTCGATGGAAGATGTGACAGTAGATTCATTGTTGATCATCCCTTCATCCATTTGACATTTGTTTCCTTATTAGATAAGTCCACAATGCTGTCTAGAGTTCCGACCTCCTCCTGACCAGACTCGATATTCGAAACCCCGGATGGTTTGACTAACGTCTTCTCAGGGATAATTGTTTGTTGTTGATCACTGAATTGATGTTTGTATCCATATTAGATACGTTACAGTGACACCATGAATACTTGTCTCCTCGAAAGTCGACCTAACATGGGTATCCTTTTGCGGTGAACCAATATAAGAATCATCGATTCTAATGTCTGACCTTTCGCTATCACTACCATTCCTGGTATCGTCATTCACATTCTCAAGTGCAACATGAATTCGATCGTGATTTCTCTTCTTGATCTGTTGAGCAACATCCAAAACTCGATGCTTCTTTGACTTTGGAGATCTGGTACACGAAACTTCACGAACAAGAACTCCCTTCCTGGTATATTGTAACTTTCGAACCTTCTTTGGACCACCCTTTGGAAGAAATAGGATTTGAGGGTTCGACTTCAGTAGGCTCAACACTTTTGACAACGTTCTCTTGAGTAGATGTATTGATAGGAGAATCAGAGGGTTTCTTAGTTCATTTAAGAACCCCAGTTTTTGTTGGAATGGTTTCTTTAACAATCTCCTCCTCCACAACTTGTTACTTTTCTACTCGTTTCTTCTTTTTTGGAGCCTTTGAGCCTTTCAAGGTGCCTTCTGTCCCCTTTTGATAAACTTTTGGTGGAAGAACCCCAGTTTGAGTAGAAGAATCAATAGAAGCCAAGTTATTTACCAACAACTGATTTTTAGGATCCACCAGTTTGAGCATCGAATCTGGAATTCGAGCAACATTAGGAAATACATCAACATCATCCATAGAAACCCTCGGAGCAGTCATCGTCGGGAATTTTGCAGTATCAAAACCGGATGGAACCAAAAGATTCTACTTTCTGTAAATCTCCTTTAGAATTAATCCCCAAAATCGAGCACTCGACACACCAGTTGCGAGCTTCGTGTGAGAGATCGAAATTCCAAATTTTTCCCATAAAGTGAAGCATAATCAGCATTTATACCATAGTACAATCCCTCCATGACGGAGTATACTTCAAGCTTAGCCTTGTCAAGCCTAAAGCTTCTTCCTGTTAAACACCTTAGAACAATCCCAAACAAGGAACTCCAAACACAAGGACGATTGGACTTCTTAAAGTGGTTGATTGCAGTGATGGTAGGTTGATTTCTCATTTCATTGAACATATAAATCACCTGATCATTCATAATTTCATAGAAAGTACCTGAAGTTGGTAGTCGCAGGATTAGGGCAAATTGTTTCCTGGTGAGCTTCTTTGATTGTAAATTTGTAAGGTGGAATGTAACCACCTTGGTGGTTTTGTTGAAAACAGCGGTTGAAGCAGCAAGAGACAACCACTCCATTGGGATTGCAAACAAAGCAGAAAGAGCATATGATAGAACAGAGTTGTTCAATGTTTCAACAAGCATCCTTAACTCCTTAGGGTATTAATCAAGTGTGGGAACAAGATGAAGATTAGTGTGTTGAATCTTCATCATCAGTTGCGAAACATCTTCGTCATTTGTTGTTGTTTGTTCAACATTACGTTGGGTAGCATCCATTATTGAGAATTTGAAGAAGTTTGAGACGATGAACAATTAGGGTTTTGAGGTTTAATCAGAGAGCAGAAAGTTGAAAAGGAAATCATCATCTTCCTTTTATAACATATGTTATTTTTGAATTTGAATCGGTACCCAATAAGAAAATGCCACGTGGTGTGTTAGTTACTTAACCGGCACCGTAAAAATCGCCACGTAAGAAAAGTGACCATCACATTCCTCCTTGATTCCCGTGAAAATCCTGAATTGTCACTTCCATCGAATCTTTCGCTTTTCCCAATCGGATAAGAGTCGTCATAAGTTTCGTTCCCATATGAGTATGCCATGAGTTTCGTTACCAATGACGAACAAATCCATCAGTATGGAGGCAGGGCTCATTCGCTTATGGGATTGTGAAGCCAAATCATATGTCAGACTTTGAAAAATCTAAGTTTCGAGTTGGTAATACCCAAAACCTCAAGGATTTCAGTGCTTTCGTCTGCCAAAGAATGAGATAGAAGCAATAATAAAAAATAGTGACAATCGTGATATCAAAATATTTTTGATATGAAAACAGATTGATCACAGGAAAAGATCTCTTCATTCGACATCAAGAGAGATGAAGATTGCATCTATTATGTCTCCCCTGAATTACAATCGAATACCCGTAAATTAGTATCGAAGTGCTTCTTCTTATTTAGTTTCGAAGGTGGCTTCAATTTTACACAAGATCACAACTTAACATAAGTATGATTCAGTTGAGCAAAATTACTTGGATGACCAGTGTAGTCAAGAACAAGTATGGGTGGTGATTATTATAAGTAAAAAAAGTTCAGATAAGATATTCAAATGGAAATCTCATTCCAAAAAATGAAATACTGGATCTTTTTGGGCAAAAACGTCTTGTTTTAGAACATTTTATCAAGATCGCGCAATATGAATGGAAATGAGATTTTGAATATCAAAATGGTACTTGAAACAAATGTTTTTTTAAAATCTTGAACAAGATGTTCACCGTCAATTCTTTGTTGTTAAAGATTTTTGGGTTTCACTTTCATCACGGAAAAATGATCAGGGATCATAAACACAGAGGTTTGACATACCTATATCCTAGTAGGTTTCGACCAGAGATGTCTTGGGTATGTGTCATAGTACGTGATCGTGAAAGAAGTTTTGGGTGAAAAAGAGTTGGTGAAAGAACTCATTGTACCTCTGCTAGAAATTTGGACCAAGAAAAAAACTCCTAACTTATCATGAGAAGAGTAAGGTAGCTCGTTCAACTAATGTGAATACAGCCTGATTGGGAAGAAACTTTTGTGAGAAAGGTTTCACTAAGGCTTTGAACACAAAGAGTCTTTGAGGACAACATGTTGCAGCATGCTTCTAGGGACACTTAACTAGTACATAGTTTCGAATAATACTTGTGCCCTTGATGAATATTCTCATGTGGCATGCGAAAGATCATCATGTTGTTACAATGAGATTCCAATCAAAATATTTTTGTATTTATCAAAGAGAGAACAATTTTAAGAAAATCTTTTTGCATTTTTGATTTTTGAAAAAGAAAAAAAAATAAGAAAATCTTTTTGAGATTTTTATTTTTGAACAAGCAAAAACAAAAACAAGAAAATCTTTTTGGATTTTTGATTTTTGAACAAAAAAAAACAAATATAATCAAAACATTACCTAAATACTTTCGACCCATAAGCTAACCGTCTTTAAGAGTAGGTTGTGAGAGAACAAAATAGATCTGATGCGCAGGGACAAGGTTTGAGAACTCAAACCTTGAGTGAATGCTTAAAATCAATGTCTGCTTGCTAATAAATGTTCAAGTCAAGCCTGGAAAGACCAGTCAAGTTTTTGATAAAATATACAACAAATGATCAAGTCATAAATGAAGTATGAGAATAAATGATCAAAGTAAAGCTAATAAATGAGGAACTACAAGAATGTTTGAAAGAAGTTTGAAATAACTTAGTAAATGCCAAAAGTTGAGTGAATGATCCGTATTTGACTTTGCATTGAAAGCTCCTATAAATAGGAGTGAAGGTTACAGCGAATGAACTAGAAAACTTACATAGGACCGGACAATAGAAATGTTTCTGACATTCTGATTGTCTAATATTACAAAAGACTAAGTCCTATGAAAAGTCACATCAATACAAAGACAAACTTAATAAATGCACAAAGACAAAATATCGTGACTCCGGATCAGCATCCACTCCGGACATGAGAGTCATTCCGGAATGCCTTCAGCTTCTTATCTTCTTCTCTTCTGGCCCGGAAAGATTCCGGACCACTCTTCACAATTGACTCCGGACCATTTATATCGGAACACAAGTACTTCAGAATTCAGACTTAGGATTGCTAGAGGTTCACTTTCAGGTTCCAACAATCTCCCCTAAGTGACCTTAGCAATCCATTCAATTATACTGCTTCTTCCTTGATGAAGGTGTAAGCTCGGAACAACCATTCTCTGACTTCAATGTACCAGGCTAGTTGACATACAAACTTTGCTTTGAACTTTTCCGGAGCTTTAGACTTTGACGCACGAGAGATGAAATTCTGGAGTGCTTTGGTAGGGACTAGGTGTTTGTCAAGGACACGGAAAAAGTCCTTCTTGTTTGTCTTTTTGGTAGTGTAGATAAACCCTAGAACCGGATCATCAATTGGACCATCTTCAAGCAGTTCAGCTTCCGGAAGAACATAGGTGATCTTTGTAACGAAGTCTTCAGTTCCGTAGAGATGAGCCAGCTCATAGTCGCACCTGCAAAATTCCGCGATGTAATCTTTGAGGAAGCTTAGAGCAGCATGAAAAGCACCCATGCCGATATCGTTGTTTTGCATTCCTCGAAAGTGAGCAGCTAGAGTCAGAATGTCGTTCAGATTCAAGGAAGGGAAGTCCGCATCAGTAATGGTTCGGTAGGAAGGCTTGTTCCGGAAGACGTGAAATCGAAATATTGGGCAGTTGAGTTCGAATTTCACAAGGATTTTTCTTGCAAATCCATGGACTTTTGTGATTCTTTTTCTAGTCCATGCTTCCTTAAACGGTTGAGCATTCTTGGAGTAGAATGTTTCAAGCCTTTCTCGTTCCGTTCGGAGGATCACTTCCGGATCGTCATTTGGATGAAGAGGAGCAAATTTGATGTAGTACTTGCTGTAGGGAGAGAGAGGAAGATTGAGTTGTTCAGAATCGTTGGTGGGAACATTGTGGTACATATACAGAATGATTTATTGATCGCGGAGTATGCCTTCACGGCAAAGAGGAGATATCCCGCGCATCGGATCAGGATTATCCTTAAGAGCTTGGATCTGGTGTTGTCCTCCAGTGCCTTGTTGATTTCCTCCTGAGACCATCCTTGTTTTTGCTTGAGAGGATGTCCGGAGTGGAAGGCTTGTTGTTCAGCAGTCATTGGCATTTTGCCTTTGTCTCTTTTCAGTGCGGCCATGATGACCTGCATGTTTTCATCCACAACAAATTCCGGAGTGGGGTTCGGAAGAGGATCTTCTGGAATATCATTAGGGATCCGAAGTGGAGAGCCCTGATCTATTGCAGCAATTTTTGGAGTCGGAATATGTCGGAGCATAGAAGAAGTGGCTCGGAAGGCTTGAGCTGTGAGGAATGATTTGGCTTTGGCCATTTGAATGGCCCTTTGAAGAGCGTCTGATATTGCGGACCATATCCTCTTATCTTCCTCAGTCAATGCCTTTGGGAATAGCTTCTTCGGAGCTTCGAGGCCTAGAATTCCTTTGGTGATATATTTCTCTTCATCACTGTCTTCTTCATCATCAGAGGAAATTCCTAGAAGTCCGGACACAACTTGGACTTCATCGTCGGAATTCAAGTCTTCATCTCGGAGTGTGAACTCCGAGGCAGGTTTGCATGGTTGGATTGGACCTTCTCCCCCTCTTGCATCGGGAAACCTCCGGACCGGTGCAAGCATCAGTGACTTCTTCATGTCATCGAATTTTTCAAACACTTTTTGGAGACCAATGTTGAGTTGTTTGGTGAGAGTATCATAAGCCTCAGAAGTAGGTGCTTGAGCAGCAAGGTGATTGAACAGATGCCCCAGGACGGCTAACATCTCATCAAACTTTCGATTCGGAACATCGACAATGTTCCAAGTGGATCGAATTAGTTTGATGAGGACTTGTTGAATGATGAGATTCATCGCGTCCTTCTTCTTTATCTCCTTCTCCAATCTTTGGATTTGTTTCTCATGACACACATGGGTCTGCTTAATGAGATCGTTAGTAGCAGACACCAAGTCGTCATGGACTTTGAGCATAGAGGTGATGGTGTCAAGATAGTGTTCAAACGAAGCATCGTATTTAGCGTCAACTTCTTCCAGTGAATGCTTGAGCCGGATAGAAATCAGTTGATCAAGTTGGGCTTCTCGTTCCGAAACTGAAGGTCCAGACTGTTGTGAGAGGGACTGAAGGATGGTATCGAGTTTGGAATCAAGTCCAGAAACCTTTTTATCCATATTTGTGTTAAGCTCTGTTACGTATGTTTCGATTGAGGAGACCTTCTTCATAGTGACCGACACATTGGTTTGAATTTCTAGGAGAGCAAAAGGATCAATGTAATCACCAACAGAGGATTCGAAGTCAGAGTCTGAGTGTTGCGGCGGAGCTTGTCGTGATGAAGTATGTGTGGATGGACCAGGCTTAGTAATGGCATCATCTTCATGTAGCTTGGAGTTGGATCTACCATCCGGAGTGGTTGAAGAAGATGATCCGAAGTCAAAAGCATACTTGGAGGTTGATGGCTTGGATTGAAAGCGGATGGATGACATGAAGTTGGGGTCCGGAACAGATTTGCATTCATCAGTGCGAATTATTTCTTCGAAGTGTTCATCATCCGGATCAGTTTGGAATACGTTGGTGTGAGTGGTGATGGGAGGTTGTTCCGAAGCTAGTTCTCGATTGGCATCATCATCTGTAGGAGGAACATACGGAAGATTGCTTTGATGAGCTCTGTTGTACATTGAAGTAAGAGCGGCCTCCACTTGAGCTCTTGTCAGATCCGGACGTCTGGAAACAGCCCTGTTAACATAATCTTCCCATTGGGGATCGTTAGCACCTGGTCGTCCTGTACACCTTCCGGGTATCAGACCAGTTGAGGCATCCGGAATAGGAGGGACTGCTCCAGCTCCGGAATGCTTAGTGTCCGGAACAGGGGTTCCGGAGTGTGTGCTTGTGTGAGAAACGAGGGGGATATCAAATGAGACTCGTGGGTGTGTTCCAGGGGGCTGCAAGGAACTATGGTCAACACCGACATCACCTTTTTGGGAATGTGAGGGTGGATTATGTGGAGACTCCCCATGGGTGTGTGCATGTGATGTTGAAACATTGAGGGGTACCTCAGATGAGTGGGCTAGTGGGGTGTTCGGACGGTCAGTGTCAGCCTGAGTGTCATGAGCATCTTCCTTTGGAGAGGAAGACCCGACTTTGGGTCTCTTTTGAGGCTTTGGCTTTCTGGGAGAATTCTTCTGTTTGGCAGATTTCTTAATCTTGGATCCTGACACGGAAGGTTTGGCCTTTTTCGAAACAGGCTCAACGGAGACTGGGGCAGGTTGTGTTGGGTCAAACACAACTGAAGTCTCTAGATGATGTTTCAAATAAATGGAATCGGAAGGTATTGAAGCCAGCATATGGTCCGGAAGTCGTCTTACCGGACCAAAAGAAGATGGGTCCTGAATTCTATAAGCTTTGACAACTTTAAATGAGACACATACCTCCGGAGGAATCATGGAAACCGGAAGTGGTTCAGAAAGCTCCTTGAAGAGCTGTTGGATCGTCAGTGCCCAGAACCTAGGGCTTGAAATCTCGTTATCCTTCCTCTTGATGGCAAACTTCCAGAAATCTTGCCCTAGGACCTCCGGAAGATCAACTGCATTTGTGCGTCCGGAGAAGATGCTATAGACCACATATAGCCAGTCCTTGCTGAGGGTGTCCGTACCACCGTGCTTTCCGGATAACCCTCGAATTATGAAGTGCATCAGCACCGTCCACAGTCCGGAGACGGCTGATTTCTTGAAGTCTTTGGCCCTGTAATCTTGATTGTAGCCAATGTGATTCGGAAACGTCTGAAACTCTTCAGCGGTAGGTTCTTGAACTCTGAAAGTCTGGGGGTTTTCTTTCACACCGATTGCTTTGAGAAACATGGTCTTGAAGATAGCCACAATCCTATCACTGATGATCTTCGTCTGCAACACCCCTTCATCAAGTTTGATGCTTGTGAATGCTCTGTGGAGATGATGAAGTGGAAGAGGTGGTTCGAGAACTTTAGTGAGAGGAACAGAAATTGGGTGATTTGTTATGAACTCGATCATAACACGAACAGATTCATCATAATCTTTAGGGTTTAGGGAAAACAGTTGCGCCGTGTCCCTTAGAAACGGTTCAGGAGATGTTAATGATGAAGAGCCTTTTGATCGTTTCTTCTTGGCAATGGACTTCTTGGGAGTTGAGGCGGTTGGAGCAGTTTTTGGTGGAGAAGAATGGGAAGCCATTGTTGCAGAATTATGAATGCTTGATGAACACGAAGAACATAGAGAGAATTTAAGGGTTTTGGAAGTATTGGGCGTGTAAAGAGGTAAAAGGGGGTTTTAATTGGTACTTATAGGTAAGGGAAGTGGGTCGGGTCAATGGGGGTAATGATGAGGATCCGAGTTCGAAACGGGTTGCATTAAATGAGTAACTGCTTTTGGGGGTTGAGTTGACCTGGGAGGGGAAAGGTTGGGTTGTTTGTAGCTTGAAATGGAAAACCCTAAACGGCGATTCGATGGTTGCTTTATGGGGGCGTGCAGTCGTGACACGAAAATCAAGGAAGATAGGATAAGGATCTTCTTAAAAAAGTAACCGTTGCAAAAAACGTTTTGCCTTATAAACCTTTGGAATTCCGGATGAGCGTTTCCGGAAAGTGTATGATCCGGAGGATAAAGAGTTGTGCTCCGGAACATGATTGTTTTGAAAAATGGTCCGGAATGAGAAATAATCCGGAGAGAGAGTTGCGATTCCGGAGTCAAAGACTTAGTGCGATTTCAGAAAAAAAATTGTGATTCCGGAGCAAAAATTCATTTCGATTTGGAAATGGTTTGTGATTCCGGAGCAAAAATTCCGGAATAATGATTTTCAAGAATTTCCGAAGTGAATTTGAAAAAGTTTCCGGAACATGATTTTGAAAGCATTCCGAAGTAAGATTTTAAATAAAATTTCGGAGCAAGATTTGTAAAGCATTCCGGGGTGAGATTTGAGAAACCTTCCGGAGTGAATTTTAAAATTCCGAAGTGCAGAATGCAATACCTTTCCGGAGTGGAATTCCGGGATGCCATTATGAAGTATATTCCGAGATGAAAATTCAAGCACTATGACAATGTGGACTTTGAATAACAAATAATCAGGATGAACTGTACAGCTTAAAACTCAAGTGATGGTCAGAAATAAAGACAAGTAAAATGATCCTATGTATTCCGAGAGAAAGTAGTTCCAAAAAAATTGAGATCGGAACTAATTTTCTTTTGAATACGTCTATCACAGAGAACAAGTCTCTTGAAAAAACTGAGGATCTGGTATCATCATACCCATCTTGTTCAGAAAACCATTGAATTTGGTTTCGTCTAATGCCTTAGTAAAGACATCAGCAATCTCATCGTCAGATGGAACAAAAATGAGTTCAATGTTACCATTTAGAACATGATCTTTTATGAAATGATACCTTATATCAATGTGCTTAGTCATTGAGTGCTGAATTGGATTGTGGGAAATCGCAATGACACTTTGAGAATCACAATAGATAGGAATGCATTAAAAGCGGTAACCATAATCCAAGAGTTGAGATTTCATCCATAGAACCTGAGATGTACAGCTGGCAGCAACAATGTATTCGGCTTCGGCTGTAGAGAGTGCAATGCAGTTCTGTTTCTTGGATGACCAACTGACCAAACGATCACCTAAGAATTGACAGCCACCTGAAGTGCTTTTTCTATCAAGTTGAAAACCACCATAGTTTGAATCTGAATAGGCCTGAAGTAGGAAGCTCTCATTTGCTGGGTACCAAATTTCGAGACTCTTTGTACCTTTGAGGTATCGGAAAATTTGTTTCACAGCCAAGAGATGAGACATCTTTGGGTTGACTTGAAATCTGGCACACAAAAATGTGGAAAACATGATATCCAGATGACTTGCTGTGAGATAGAGCAGGGATCCAATCATTCCAAGATACTTCTTTTCATCAACTGAAACACCTGAAGGGTCGGCAAAGATCTTGTGTCCGAAGCCCATTGGTACCTTGGCTGAGGCACAGGTGTCCATTGAGTATTTCTTGAGGAGTTCTGAAATGTACTTCTCTTGGTGAATGAAGATTCCTCTGTTAGTCTGTTTGACTTAGAGGCCAAGAAAGAAGCTTAACTCCCGATTCATGCTCATTTGAAATCGATTGATCACTAGTTTAGCAAAGTCAGCAACCAAGATGAATCTGTAGATCCAAAAATGATGTCGTCCATATAAATTTGTACCAACATGAGATGCTTTCCATTTGATCTTCGGAACATGGTAGGATCTAGAATTCCTCTTTGGAAATCGGAGCGCTTGAGAAAATCAGTGAGGGTCTCGTACCATGCCCGATGGGCCTGCTTGAGTCTGTAAACTGCCTTTCGGAGTTTGTAACAGTAGTTCGGAAAGGAGAGATTAACAAAACCGGGGGGTTGTTGAAGGTATACTTCAGTGTCAAGTTCACCGTTAAGAAAAGCACTCTTAACATCCATTTGGTAAACTTTGAAGCCTTTGTGAGCAGCATCAGCAAGAAAGATTCTGATGGCTTCAAGACGTGCAACAGGAGCGAAGGTCTCATCATAGTTGAGTCCTTCAATCTGTGTAAATCCTTTTGCCACTAATCTTTCTTTATTTCGAATAATAACTCCTGCGTCATCTAGCTTGTTGCGAAAAACCCATCTCGTACCGACAATGTGATGATTCGGAGGAGGAGGCACGAGAGTCCAAACTTCATTTCGGTCAGATTCTGCCAGTTATTCTTGCATGGCTGTAATCCAGTCATCATGCTCTAATGCTTCCTTGATGGATTTGGGTTCAACCATGCATATGAATGCTGAGAAATGACATTCATTTTGGATACTTGTAGCAGAACGAGTCTGTACACCAGCATTGGGGTTTCCGATTACTTGGTTCGGAGGATGATCCTTTGTCCAGACGTGTAACCTTGGGAGTTCTTGTGTAGCTGTCGATCCGATATCAACAGTGGAATTAATTTGCTCCCCCTGAATGGTTTGAATATGAGGATGATGCTCCCCCTGAACTTCTGAACCAGAGAGATTGACATCATCATGAGAAGGGAACTCAAAGAAATTTTCATTTTCATAAATGTTGAGAGGATTGGAGTCATCGAAATCAGCATCTGCATCTTGGAAGCCATCCACATTTGATTCAAGAGAGGGATGAGCATTCTCCCCCTGAACCTGAAAAGGTTGAAACGGTTCGGAATCAAATGGAGGGAGGCTTGGGATCGGACCGGAGACATTTTGCGAGACAGGGGCTTCTCAAGGAGAGATTGGATTGAGAGTTGGCCTTGTTCGAGATTCCAAATCAAGGGCGGTTTTAGAAGGACCAAAGAGAGTTTCAAAGTCAACTTCAAGTATTGTTTGGGGGTTCGGACATCCTGGCGGAGGAGCATCGGACTCCATAATGTGAGTTGTAATATGGGTTGGGCCAGAATTCCAAACGAAGTTGTCATTGAAAGTAACATCAAAGCTTACTTCCAGAACACGAGTTCTCCGGTTAAGAACTCTGTAAGCTTTTAATTTTGAGGAGTACCCAAGGAAGATGGCTTCATCAGCTTTAGGTTGGAACTTGGTAAGCTGATCACAGTTGTTCTTGATGAAGCACCGGCATCCGAAAACATGCAAAAACGAGATTGTTGGCTTCCGACCATTCATTGCTTCGTACGGTGTCATGTTGAGGCGTCGATTGATGATACTCCGATTTTGAGTGAAGCATGCAGTAGATACATCTTCAGCCCAAAGGTAGAGTGGTAGATTTGCGAAGTTCAGCATGGATCGAGCAGCTTTAACGAGAGTTCTATAGCGTATTTCGACTACACCGTTTTGTTGTGGAGTATAAGGAGCTGAGAAGTTGTGGTCGATTCCTTTCTTAGTGAGAAATTTCTCAATGGTGGAATTAGTGAATTCCGATCCATTGTCACTTTGGATTCTCCTAACTGGGAGTTTGATAAGAACTTCTATTCCTTTGATAAAATTGATGAGCTCTGAGGCTGTTTCGGATTTCAGCCTTAGGAAGAAGACCCAAGTGAACCTTGTAAAATCATCAACAATCACAAGAATGTATTTCTTATGATGAAGACTTTCTACAGTGGATGGTCCACAAAGATCAATGTGTAGAAGCTCCAATGGTTCCGAAATGGATTTTTCTATGATAACAGGATGACCCTTCTTCGATTGCTTACCACACTCACAAGTAGCACACAAATGATCATTTTCGAATATGAGAAGAGGTAAACCTCTCACCATTTTGCCGGATACAAGATCATTCATGTACCGAAAGTTTAGATGAGCGAGCCTTCGGTGCCATAACCAACTGACGTCAGAAACAGCTTTGGTGAGAAGGCAGAGTTGTCGTTTGCCAATAATCATGCTGATGTCGAGCGGGTAGATGTTCTTGTTACGAAGCGACTTGATTAAGCACTCTTTTCGGTCTTTAGTCATTACATAGCTGTACTTTTTGCAAAATTCCACACGTCGATTTGAATCAGTGAGCTGAGCAACACTTATCAAATTATGTTTCAGATCAGCTACATAAGCCACATTTGAGATACAGAAGTTTCCATTGGTGAGAATTCCATAACCACGAATTTGGGAGTTGGAGTTCTTGCCATATGTCACGTAACCAGCGTTTGGAGAGAGCTTTAAATCTCGCAGAAAGTCTTTCTGCCCCGTCATGTGCATGGAGCAAGCACTACCAATATACCATACTGTTTCTTGCTCCGAAGCACAAAGTGCCTGCAAAATTAGTGAGTAATGGAGTTTTTAGGCTCCGAATTAGTCTTTGGGACGTAGGCACGGGCTTTGGACTTTGATTGTGACTTAGGAACAACTTTGTGTTTCTGGGTGGTATTTTTTGAGTTCTTTGAAAACAGACAGAATGCTAATGTTTTTTTCATCTATCCAGTAGTCATATTCAATGACTTGAAGGTTCCGAACAGTCTTCTTCGGACCTTTGACTTCCAGAGTGTTGGTAACATTTGTAACCTCCGAAATTGTTGTTTCATCAACAGGAGCTTTGACTTTCCACACAATATTTTTCTTTGAAGATTTTGAAAATTTTGTTTTCTTTACATTTGTGGATTTGCTTGATGACACATTGGTTTTTGAAAGATTGGGTTTAAAAATTGTGCCATTAGATTTAGCAATAAAAACAAATGAAACAGTCTGAGGAGAAGTGTTTTGGACTGTCATGGCATTTCCACGAGATTTAGGCTGAGTAGATTCAGAAGGTCTTTTTAGGATCGTAGTGGGAAAAAAGGAGTTTTGACTATGCGTTGATGCATGAGAATTCCGGGATATACTCGGTTTGGAGTTTTCAATGAACCTGGATTTTTTGTCTAGTCTTAACTTCCTTTTTATGTGCATTTCGAGCTTCTACTTTGGGATCTACAATATCCTTCCTATTCAGCATTGGTTTTCTCTTAGGGTGAGACGAGGATTTTGAGGTTTGTCCTACGGATGGATTACTAAACTCAGGAGTAATGGGAACCAATTTAGTTTTTGAGTCGACTAAGGAATCCGATTCGCAAGAATCAGAGGACACACAACTTGATTTTTCAACTTTATCATCTAAGAATGCCCATAGAAACTCAGAGGTATCAGTTTCAGTTGTCACCGGAATGATTTCTTCAACCACACAGATGTTCGTATGATTACACCTAGGAACATAATCTACGCAATTTGAAAGACTGTGATGAAATTTCATGGTCCGATTCAGGTCCAGGTTTAACAGAGGCGGAAGTAGCGTGGAATCAGGACACTTGACAACAATTGGTTTGAACTTAGGAATTAGGGACTCAAAATGATCTGTGGTCTCAGGAAGTGGTGACAAGGGAGAAACAGGGGTGTCCGAATGTTTGATGTTCGGAACCTCTCCCATGAATGTCAAATTTTGCAAGTCCTTCAAGGGACTAGCAATTGGTTTAGGAAACTCGCTTCAGAGGCCAGGTGCTTTAGATCATGGATGACGAAAATTATGAGTCATCCGAATGTCCGCTTCAAGCATGTCTATGGAATTATGCAACACATCTATCTTAGCATTAATACGTTTATTATCAGAAATCAAAACATTTCGTTCGGAATAGGTGATTTCACATTTGTCTTTTAAAATGATACATTCATCGTTTAACATTACAAGTTCATGCTCTAAAGACTCGATTTTTAATTTTTTATCCTCGAAACGTAACCTAAGACGATTTAACTCACACTCCTTCTTCTCACTCGCGTCTATGGCAGACTGATAGGCTTTCTAGATGGTGCTCATATCTGTTTGAATCTGGGTTAGATAAGGTTCACATAGAGACAAATCAAAATTATTATCAGAGATCATAGATTTTACATGCTGAACGATGCTTCCACCAGGTGGATCGTTGGTGGACATGTAGCAATAGTGAGGTTCAACAACATCATCTTCATCTTCTAACCCAGAAGACCAATACCCTTCATCACATTCAACAGTTTGTCTTGCCATCAACACATATTCCTTCCAGTTACCATGTCATCATCATCCTCGGATGACCAATATCCTTCAACATCTCTTGAAACCGTTGTTACAAAGGCTTTTTCGCTTTCAGCCATCTCTTGGGCTTTTCAGACGTAGTAGGCAGAATCCTTGATTTTTGGTTTCTGCGGAGCATCAGCCAGGCAATCTTTAGAAAAATGGTTTGCATGTCCACACTTATGACACACAATTTTTAGTTTGTCCGATTTGGAACTCTGAGAAGGTTCCGGAGTAGAGTTTGGCTTAGAGAGGTTCGGTTTGTATGGGGGAGGATTTTCCAAAGTTGGTTTAGGTTCCGGAGCTGAGTATGGTAGAGGATTGGTATGGTGAGGAGCATGGAATCTGTTTTGGTATGGTTTGTAAGAGGGATTGAACAGACGTTTGTATTTCATTGAGAGTAGAGTAAACTCTTGTTTGTGTGGGTAAGATGGGTGCGGATGTTTGAACATATGGAACAATGGGTTTAAAGGGATCTAAAGTAGATGAGTTCAGAGTGGTTGATTTGAAATAACTGACAAGGGCAAGAGGACCTCCGGAGAGTGCCCTTATGGTTTGAGCAACATTAGACTCGTGTCCTTGAAGTTCATCAAAAAGTTGATAGAGCTTCAAATTTTTCAAGGAACCATCACTTTGGAGACAAGATTTCACATTTCCCCATCCTTTGCCGAGACTGTTTATGAATTTGAGATTGTACTCCAAAGGAGTTCGGACAATCCCATGAGCAGTCATGTTGTTGACCACGATTCGATAACGGTTGGAGGCTGAGGCCACTGATTCACCAGGAGTGGTAGTGAAGGTATCAAAGTCGTTGACAACTGAGGTGAGGCACTTGTCTTTCATATTTTCCGAACCTTCAATCAGGTCCTGAAGAGTGTCCCAAATCTCTTTGGCTGATTTGCACAACTTGATGTGCTCGAAGAGGAGTGAATGATCCGTATTTGTCTTTGCATTGAAAGCTCCTATAAATAGGAGTGAAGGTTACAACGAATGAACTAGAAAACTTACATAAGATCGGACAATAGAAATGTTTCTGACATTCTGATTGTCTAATATTACAAAAGACTAAGTCCTATGAAAAGTCACATCGATACAAAGACAAACTTAATAAATGCACAAAGACAAAATATCGTGACTCTGGATCAGCATCCATTCCGGACATGAGAGTCATTCCGGAATGCCTTCAGCTTCTCATCTTCTTCTCTTCTGGTCCGGACAGATTCCGGACCACTCTTCACAATTGACTTCGGACCATTTATATCGGAACACAAGTACTTCGGAATTTAGACTTAGGATTACTAGAGGTTCACTTTCAGGTTCCAACAGGTTGTGCATTGAAAGTATTCCATCAGATATGAATTGAAATCATGCACTAAACGATTCATAAGGAAGTCAAATGTGAAGCCATTCGAACGCTTACCATGAACAGAACATAAACAATCGAAAGTGAATAAAAACACACGAAATTTATCCACTTGGAGTTAGATCACATTGCCCTCACCCTTGATATGTCTTATTTTGTCTTTTCTCCTTGCTCTAGGAGTAAAAATAGCACAAATTATGCATGTTCCAAGTCCGAGGGATGGGCCTCCTGTCTTGTGCTTCCACGATGTAAGTGTTGGATAAGGTGTATAAGTCCATAACTTATTTGGTATATACTTGACCCGACCCGGCATGGTCCATTTGGGTTGCACTTCACCCGAACTATTTATATGGATAACATTATGAGAAGAGTATATTTGCGGCCTACTAATATATTATAAGTTATAATATATTAATATGAAATTGTATTATTTAATTAGTATTGATCTTAAATTAATTATGAATTAATTTAATGATCATAAGGTGACTAATTAAATAATGGGCTATTGTACTTATATAGTGTGGGCTAACATTCATAAGGAAATGGGCTAAGCTTGAATGGGAGTCCATGGAGCTTTTAACCCATGGATCCTTGGAATAGGAAAAGACATGGGTTATTAGGGTTTGCATGGTTCATAACCCTAATCATCTACACTATATAAAGAGGCTTATGGTGCTTGAAAATGCACTATGTGTGTGTGAATAAGGTGTGGCCGATTGCTAGAGTATTAGAGTGCTCTCTCATAAGTTTTCCAAGTTTGTGGTGATTTGTGATTTCCATTTGAGGCATTCACATTATTGGTGCTTGGCTCTCAAACTCCCAAGGAATCAACTCACTAACAAAGGTATGTAATTCTTCTAGTATCTTTTATGTTTAAAAGTACCCCATGTATGCTAGATAGGTTATGAACCTTGGAAAATTATTTTGCATGTATTTTAGACAAACATAGATCCAAGGTTTCTAGGGTTGCATGAACACCTTAGGAGTGTTAGTTTGCTCAAAACCCAACAGTGGTATCAGAGACTAGGCTTGTTTGTTTGATACTTGATGCAAACTTGTTAAAAAAACTCAAGTTTTCTGCATTCTGTAGCATGAACTCGCCGAGTCCACAGGGGGACTCGCCGAGTCCATGAGTAAATTCATCCTACTCGTCAAGTAGGTTCGTGCACTCGACGAGTAGAAGCCTCAGAATGCAGATTTTCGAGTTTTGCTGCTGGAAATGGACTAGAAACATTACCCTAAACTGTTTTGGTGTTATAAAACCTGTTTTAGATGGTGTAATTTTTATGCTAATCCATTTACAATGGCTTATATCAAAATTGCATGATGATATGTGTTCATATGTTCTTGGAATTTTTGATATGATGTTCATGTTCTTATGAATTATTGTTAGATCATAGGAATTATTTGCTAAATTGTTTATTGATAATTCTTGATCATTTATGTGTTTTAATGGAGTCCATAATTTGTCCTCAAGTTATGTATTTCCAAAGGTCACTTTCATTTATGCACACTTAAAACACATAAGTTACATGAAAATGAAGAGTCTTCATTTTATGAACCTTTAATTCATAAGTTATGAAATGAAAAGTTTTGAATAGTTTCAAAACTTGTCCTCAAGTTTTGGAATTTGTAAAGTTAAACACACTTTAATATACTTTAATTCCAAACCCTTAGAGTTTTAAAAGTTAAAATTCAACCCTTATACTATTTATAACATTAATGGTTAATTATTATATATATGTATAAGATTAAGTCGTTTTACCGTTAGTAGGCCTCATTCACGAAGCCGGTCTATAAGGGGGGTATAAGGTTGTTGCCTATAAAATGGAAACTTAATGGGTGTCCATTCTCACCCACCGCTTCCTTGATCGGTGGAGGGTCGTTAGCCGAACGGGTAGGACAATGACTTTAAATTCTCATTAAAAGTATAATGAATAGTATAAAGTAACTAAACCTTTAATAAATTCCCAATCTTAGTTACTTTAGGAAAATGTGAATATGGTGCTAACCCATGAAATTCACACTTTGTACCTTACCAAGTCGTTGGTGGAGCGTGTGTGGTTAACCGGCACACTAACTTGGACTAGTAAGGATCATGAAGGGTGACTTAATGTTTATCATAGATCGGTGGAGCGTGTGTGGTTAACCGGCACATTGATTAGGTGATAATATTAAGGGTACCAAGTGAATTTGCATGGTTATTCACACCTTGTTTTGTGATCCTCGGCATGCCAGTCACAAAACTTGAAGGGAACAATCGAGATTGAAACATGCCATTGAAAAGTTCAATGAATCTCAAAAGAATCTAGGAATTTCAAAACCAATTAAACCTAATAATTCATTTCGTTTTCATGGTGGAAATTGGTGAATCGTCATTCACCTACCTTCAAATATGTTATTGCTTAGATTACGACATCCCTCTTCTAAGTTATAATATATTGTGTTGGATCCTAGCCTTAATATTACATTTGGGTGTATTATTAAGGATTCGATATATCTAATCTAAACTTGTTTTCTTCTTTTCAAGATGTCTTCCAACAACAATGCTTCGGGCTCTAACCCTACTGGCTCCTTTTCCCTCATGAACCTTTGTGGGAGGGTCATCTTTGATGGTTCCAACTTCATGGATTGGATTCGGAACATCAGGATGGTCACTCGTTACGAGGACAAGGAATATGTACTCGATAAGGAGCTAAAGGAGCTTGATGAGTCCACTGCTACTCCTAAGGAGGTCGCTGAGTATCAGGCACATGAAAGAGATGCCACCAAGGTGGCATACATCATGATGGCCACCATGACAGCTGAACTCCAAAAGTCCTATGAGGACTATTACCCTTTTGAGATGCATCAGGATCTGATGGAAAGGTACCATCAGAGTGCTCGTCAAGAGCGGTATGAATAATCTCCTCCATGATCACTACCTGTATGAAGGATAGCAGACCAATCACGAGCCACATGCAGAAAATGCAAAGGTATGTGGACCGTCTAATGAAACTGAATGTGAACTTCCCTAAGGAGTTGGCAATTGATATCATTTTGCACTCCTTGCCATCGTGTTATGATCAATTTCGTATGACATACCACATGAACAAGGAGGAATTCACACTCAGTAAGCTTCAAGGACTTCTGAAGACTGCCGAAAGTGGTCTTAAGATTAAGTCGGTTACTACTCCTACTCCTACTACTACCCCTGTTTTGGCTATCGGGCAAGGCAAAGGGAAGAAGAGGAAGCACCCTTCGAAGGGTACCAAGGGAAAGTCCCTTGAAGGCTCCTCATCTGGAACCAAAGGTGGTTCTATCACTCCTTCTGCCATCCCTAAGGACGCTGAATGCTTCTACTGTCAAAATAAGGGGCACTGGAAGCGAAACTGCCCAAAGTACTTGCAGGATGTCAAGGATGGGAAAGTGAAACCATCCCATGCAGGGCCTAAGAAGAAGTGAGGATGTGGAGAACGGAAAGATAAACTTAATCATGGGGAACAAGAAGGTTGCACCTGTTGCCAAGATTGGAGTTTATACTTTGTTGCTAGATAGTGGGTTAAAGTTAGATTTGAATAAATGTGTGTACTCGTCTGAAATGGAGAGGAATATTATTTTCTTTCATGCTTTGTACAAACAAGGTTTTACCTTTTCTTTTGATAATGAAGTTGGTAGTATTAATGCTTTCTTTAATAATGTTCTTTATTTTAAAGCATTACCTTGTGATGGTGTGTATGAAGCTATATCGGTTGTAGATAATTTAGGAAATAATGTATTATGTATTGATTCTTCTACTAGCTTGGATAAAGCATCTTTGTGGCATTGTCGTCTTGGACATGTAAGCAAGAAACGCATAGGCCAGCTCCAAAAGGATGGAGTCTTGGAGTCGTTCGACCTCAAGTCGGATGATAGTTGTGAGTCTTGTCTACTTGGAAAAATGACAAAATCACCCTTCACTGGTACTTGTGCAAGGGGTAAGGGTTTGTTGGACCTTATACATACTGATGTATGTGGACCATTCAAAACCGCCACAAGGGATGCTAATCGCTATTATGTGACTTTTATTGATGATTTTAGTAGATATGGTTATGTCTACTTAATCAAACATAAGTCAGAAACTTTTGAAAGGTTTAAAGAGTTTAAACAGGAAGTAGAAAATCAATTGGGCAGGAACATTAAGATGCTTCGATCCGATCGAGGTGGTGAGTATCTTAGTACTGAGTTCCTAGACTATCTTCAGGAGTGTGGGATTGTCTCACAATTGACACCTCCCAGGACACCACAGCTGAATGGTGTAGCTGAGAGGTGTAATCGAACTTTGTTGGACATTGTTCACTCTATGATGAGTCGAGCTTCGCTACCAATCTCTTTTTGGGGGTATGTCTTAGAGAATGCCGCCCACATCCTTAATCTAGTCCCTACAAAGAAGGTTGCCAAAACACCTCATGAAATGTGGACTGGGAAAGTTCCCAATTTGGACCATATCAAGATTTGGGGTTGCGAGGCTTTCGTGAGGCGCAAGACTCATGACAAGCTCGAACCTCGAAGTGAAAGGTGTATTTTCATCGGCTACCCACAAAAATCCTTTGGTTACCTCTTCTACAGACCCAGTGAGAATATGGTCTTTGTGGCTAGGAGAGGGGTCTTTCGAGAGAGAGAATTTATAAACCAAGGAGACAGTGGGAGGCAAATTGACCTTGAAGAAATTCAAGACTCAATTGGTGAAGGAACCTCAGACACTAGCAATCAACTTGAGGAGGAAATTCCTGTTGATCCAGCTGACGAGTCTATACTTCCGAGGCGTTCCACAAGGGTTAGGAATACACCTGAGTTTTATTATGGATTTCATATTACTACGGAAGGTGATACATTTATCAGTGACAGTACACTGGTAAATCTGGATGAACCTAACAGTGTTAAGGAAGCCATGGCAGGCCCAGAGTCTGCTAAATGGAAGGAGGCTATGGACAGCGAGATACAGTCCATGTATGACAATCAAGTTTGGAACTTGGTTGACAATGTACCAGGCCGTAAGACAGTCGGGTGCAAATGGATCTTCAAGAAGAAGACCGACATGGATGGGAAGGTGCACACTTATAAGGCTCGACTGGTCGCGAAGGGTTTTACTCGGACTCAGGGTATTGATTATGATGAAACCTTTTCACCAGTAGCAAAGATTAAGTCTATTAGGGTTATGCTAGCCATTGCTGCATTTCATGATTATGAAATATGGCAAATGGATGTCAAAACCGCTTTCCTTAACGAAAAGTTGGCTGAGGATGTTTACATGAATCAGCCAGAAGGTTTTGTCAGTGCAGAGTACCCCAATAGAGTGTGCAAGCTTGAGAAATCCATTTATGGATTGAAACAAGCATCTCGAAGTTGGAATCTTTGTTTCGATGAGAAGGTCAAAGAGTTTGGTTTCTCAAGAAGTGAAGATGAGTCATGCGTGTATGTCAGAGCTAGTGGGAGTATAGTTAGCTTTTTGGTACTGTATGTGGATGACATACTACTCATAGGAAATGACATCCCAACCTTGCAGGAGGTTAAGTCCTGGCTTGGGAAGTGCTTTGCTATGAAGGACCTTGGAGAAGCTGCCTATATCCTAGGGATAAGGATATTAAGAGAAAGGAGTAAAGGACTAATTGGACTTAGTCAGAGTATCTACTTGGATAAGGTGTTGAAAAGGTTCAACATGCAGAATTCCAAGAAAGGAGAATTACCGATCCAAAGCAATGCCAAACTGAGCAAGGCTCAGAGCCCGAGTACAGAAGATGAGATAGCTGAGATGAGTCGATTACCTTATGATTTCGCTGTTGGCTCGATCATGTATGCTATGACTTGTACCCGTCCTGATGTGGCCTTCGCTTTGAGCATGGTCAGCAGATATCAGGGGAACCCTGGCAAGGCTCATTGGACTGCGGTGAAGAATATTCTCAAGTACCTGCGGAGGACTAAGGATTGGATCCTTACCCTTGGTGGGAGTGATGACTTGAGAGTAGTAGGGTATAGTGATGCTAGCTTTCAGACTGATAGGGATAACTTCCGCTCTCAGTCGGGCTGGGTCTTTACCTTAAATGGAGGGGCAATCACTTGGAAGAGTTCCAAACAGGAGACTGTAGCTGATTCGACTTGTGAATCAGAGTACATAGCAGCGAGTGAAGCGGCAAAGGAGGCGATATGGCTGAGGAACTTCATCGGAGACCTTGGAGTTGTACCAGCTATTAAGGAGCCTATGGAGATTTTCTGTGACAGCAATAGTGCGGTTGCCTTAGCCAAGGAACCAAGAGATCATGGCAGATCCCGACACATTGACATAAAATATCACTTCATAAGACACAAGATAGAAGAGGGACTCCTCGTGGCAAAGAGGGTATCGTCAGATGAGAACCCTGCGGATCCCCTTACGAAGGGACTGACGAGGGTGAAGCATTTGCAGCATGCGAGACGCATCGGGCTGAGGGACGATATTAGTTTTACAGATTAGATAGTTATTACTGAAACTTGTAAAATGTAATCGACGTTTGATGATGAATAAAAGTTGTGATTTATTCATGAGTAAGGTGTTGCTATCATTGTCAATTATTTACTATTGTTTCAGCTTTGCATGTTTTGACTTCCAGAATAATAAGTTTATTCAAACTCTCCACAGTCGGTCATATGTCGGAAGTAGGTATGAATCAAGACTATCATGAATTGGGATTGTAGATGACTAAAAGTGTTTAACCATAGCAATGGTTGCTGCAACATTCATGAGTACTCATAAGTTATGAGTATTGGAATAAACCCACGCTCACTTGTATCACTTCATGGAATTTATCTCGAGTGATCGTGAGACGGTAATATCATATAAGTCTTCAAACCTAGAGATATGAGTTGTTACATATGAGTTGGTTGTGCATTGATTGCACGTAAACGCATCAGTAACTTGATGTTATAAAACGTGCCTTTGTGTGCAATTCAATAAGTAGTAGAACAAGCATATGAGTCAAAGTTTATCTGTTCCTTCTAGAAATAGAAGCAATATCTGGGCCCCTCGATGATTTTGTTTTGACCTATGTACCGGGCCCGGTCAGAACTAAATTGATGTGTTCGATTAAGTTCTTTGTCAAACAAATCGGAAATCGGGAAACAAACTGCTGGACAATAAGTAAGACATTGTTCCATGTATTTGTCCGGCTGATATCATGAGAGCAGAGGATTATGTGATCACTTATCTAAAATGGCGCTTCATAGTTCAACAGAGTTTTCGAGAGCTACGATTGTCGGTTGGTTCCTGAAGCTATATAGGCAAATACAGTCATCAGACTTATCCAAGTGGGAGACTGTTGGATAAGGTGTCTAAGTCCATAACTTATTTGGTATATACTTGACCCGACCCGGCATGGTCCATTTGGGTTGTACTTCACCCGTACTATTTATATGGATAACATTATGAGAAGAGTATATTTGCGGCCTACTAATATATTATAAGTTATAATATATTAATATGAAATTGTATTATTTAATTAGTATTGATCTTAAATTAATTATGAATTAATTTAATGATCATAAGGTGACTAATTAAATAATGGGCTATTGTACTTATATAGTGTGGGCTAACACTCATAAGGAAATGGGCTAAGCTTGAATGGGAGTCCATGGATGATCCATGGAGCTTTTAACCCATGGATCCTTGGAATAGGAAAAGACATGGATTATTAGGGTTTGCATGGTTCATAACCCTAATCATCTACACTATATAAAGAGGCTTATGGTGCTTGAAAATACACTATGTGTGTGTGCATAAGGTGTGGCCGATTTCTAGAGTATTAGAGTGCTCTCTCATAAGTTTTCCAAGTTTGTGGTGATTTGTGATTTCCATTTGAGGCATTCACATTATTGGTACTTGGCTCTCAAACTCCCAAGGAATCAACTCACTAACAAAGGTATGTAATTCTTCTAGTATCTTTTATGTTTAAAAGTACCCCATGTATGCTAGATAGGTTATGAACCTTGGAAAATTATTTTGCATGTATTTTAGACAAACATAGATCAAAGGTTTCTAGGGTTGCATGAACACCTTAGGAGTGTTAGTGTGCTCAAAACCCAACAGTAAGATCCATTTGGGTGCGTCTCCACTAATTTGTATGGGCCTTCCCAGGTGACAGTTAGATTTCCCTGGGGTTGAGCATGACTGGATTCATATTTCCTCAATACTCATGCTCCTACTTTGAAGTTCTTCACTCGTACACGCCGACTGTAGTAATTCTCAGTGTAAATTTTGTAGGAAGCTTGGCGGAGCTGGGCGGCTTCGCGTTTCTCGTCAAGCATGTCTAATTCTTGACGTTGTCCAACTTCATTCACGTTCATGTCAAAGTCCATCACCCATAGTGATCCGGTCAGGATTTCAGGGGGGTACTTCCTCTATGTCGTATGTTAGGCTAAAAGGTGTTTCTCCGGTACTGGATCTCGAGGTCTTGTGATACGAATAGAGCACTGTGGGCAATTCTTCAACCCAGTCTCCTTTAGACTTCATCAGATGCTTCTTAATTCCATTGACGATTGTCTTGTTCAACACCTCCATTTGGCCGTTGGCCTGGGGATGCGCCACTGAGGTGAATCACCGATGGATTTTCTTATCTTCACACTATTCCTTGAAGGAGCTACCTTCAAACTGAGGGCCATTATTGCTAATTAGAATCCACGGGGTGCCAAAATGTGTGTGGATGTTCTTCCATATGAATTTTATCATTTGTCTTCCCATAGCGGTGGTCAGAGGTTCGGCCTCTATACATTTACTGAAGTAATCGACGACAACCAGTAAGAAATTAGCTCCGCCTGGGGCAGTTGGAAATAGTCCCACGATATCTATGATCCATTGGTGAAAGGTCTAAGGACTAATGATGCTGGTCAGTGGCATGGCAGTTTGGTTTTGGAAGGGAGAAAAAGCTTGGCACTCCGGGCACTTTTTGGTGAGCTTAGTTGCATCCTTGTAGATATTGGGCCAATATACTCCTAGGCGGAGTATTTTTCCGGTGAGCCCCCATGCGCCTTCATACTCTCCGACTTCTCCTGCGTGGTTCTCTTCTAAAAGTGATTGCCCTTCTGAGTGGGTAATGCACTTTAGCCATGGTACCAGATATGCCCTCTTGCATAATTATGTGTCCTTTACTGTGAATTACGGGGCTTGGACCTTGACTTTCCTAGCCTCTGTGGGATTATCTAGGAGGACCCCATGCAAGAGGTAGTCTGTGAAAGGTTTGGTCTAATCAGGAGTTGTTGTGATAAGGTCAACTTGCTTGTTGTTGATGTTTCTCTCTGGGAGAACCTCCACTAAGACTTTCTTGGAATGGTGATAGAAAGATGTTGAGTCCAATTTGCTAAGAGCATCAGATCTCGCGTTTTCCCCCTAGGGATCTGCTCTACTAAAAATATTTTGAATGAGCATGCTAACTTTCACACTGCATCTAGGTACCTTTTCATTCTTTGGTCTTTGGCCTTGCATGTGCCATTGACGTGATTGGTGGTGAGGAGAGAATCATTGTGGACTACAAGGCGTTTCACTCCGACTTATCGGGATAGTTGCAAGCCTACAAGAAGTGCTTCATACCCGGCCTCATTGTTGTAGACCTGAAAATTGAATCGCAAGGCATACGTAATTTCATCACCACTAGGGTTTTTGAGGATCAGTCCTGCTTCGGACCCTTCCTTGCTCGCAGCTCCATCATGATGTAGTTCCCAAATGTCCCAGCTTGCCTCCGGTTCTGAGGGGTCTACCGGCATGATTATTGGTACGATTTTGAATGTGTCGTGGATTTCAACTAGGAAGTTTGCCAAAGCTTGAGCTTTAATGCTGGTGCGTGGCCAAAAATCTATGTCGTGTTCGCCCAGTTCAATCACCCATTTTTCTAGGCATCCCCATTTCTCTGGTCTCAACAGGATTTGTTTTACTGGGTAACTAGTCAAGACCTCAATCTTGTGGTCTTGTAAATAGCCCATGAGACGCCTGGTTGCGAAGATTAACGCGAGCACTAGTTTCTCTAAGATCGGATAGTTAAGCTCAGGACCTTGTCATGCTCTACTCATGAAGGTATTGGCAATTGTTTCTTATCCCTCTCGACGGCTAGTACCGATGATATGGCCTCGTTGGATGTTGCCAAGTAAATTTGCAAAGTTTCTCCTGGTAGGCAGCTTGTCATGGCTGGGAGATGATGTAAAGCTTCTTTTAGGTGTTGCAGGGCCTTGTCGGCCTCTACTGTCAATTTAAATTGATTCTTATCAATACAACCTTTCAAGGTTTGAAAGAGTGGAGAGCTTTATTAGCCGACTTGGCATTGAATCTAGCAAGTGCCATCAACCTTCCATTGATTTCTTGTACACATTTGATATTGTGAGGGGTTTTAGAGTCGAGGAACTCTTGTATCTTGGTCTGTTTTGGCCAAAATCCTTCTTTGGTTATCTGATAACCAAGGAATTGGCCTTCCTCCACCCCAAAAGTACATTTACCCTGATTGAGTTTCATCTGCGTCTTTGTCAAAGTTTGAAAATTTTCTTCAATGTCACGAAACAATTCTGCTTCGTTATGTCTTTTCATAACCATGTCATCGACATAGACTTCAATATTTCTACCGATTAGATTTGCAAACACTTTGTCCATCAGATGTTGGTATGTTGCTCTGGCGTTCTTAAGGCCAAATGGCATCTTCTGGTAGCAAAAGGCGTCGCGATCGGTATGAAAAGTAGTTTTCTCTTCATATTCTCTTCTCATTTGAACTTGATGATAGCCCTTTGTAGGCATCGAGGAAACACTTGAACTGAAATCCTTCCAAGGACTCAACTTTTTGGTCTATCTTTGGGAGAGGGTAGTGATCTTTTGGGTAGGCGTTGTTTAAGTCAGAGTAATCAATAGACATCCACCACAATCCATCTAGTTTTTCACCATCACTGGATTTGCAATACAGTTAGGGAAAATTGCCTTCTAGAGAATGCCTGCATTTACCTGTATCACCACTTCTGCATTTGACGCCTTGTTTCTATCACCCGCTTTCCCCGCTCTTTTTCTTTGATGGGGACGCTTCGTGGGATAACATTCAAGCTGTGCTCGATGGCTTTGTGGTTGACTCCTGTCATGTCCAATTTTACAAACAAAGACCTTGGAGTACAGTTTCAGGAGCATGACTATCCTTCCTTTGGTTTCTTCTGATAGGTTGGCACCTATTCGTACTGTTTGCTCAGGATAATCTGGGTGGATGATGTGTTTTTCTATGTGGCAATCTCCCTTTGATTTTTTTGAGGCTCGCAGTAGTTCTGGTGCGCGAATGAGGCGATGGCAGTGGTGTACGCATGGGTTAGTGGTAACGATTATGGCTAACCTAGCGTGTGTGCTGAACTTGACGATACCCTGGATAGTTGACGGTATGGCATGTAGTTGATAAAGCGCTGATAGTCTGAGTAATATATTGTGTTCTGCTAAAAAACATACCACTGAGAATTCAACCGTTCATGTGATCTTGTCTTTCCCATCATGACTTACTAATGTGAGTGGGAGATGTATGTTGCCCAATGGCAATAGGCTATGCCCGATGAACCCTACGAGCAGACCGTCTGTCAGAGGTTTTTGACTCTCCTTCCAGGAGGTAGGAAGCTACCTAAAGCAATGTTCGTAGAGTACATTGGTGCTTCTATCATTGTCTATGTATACACGATGAACTTTCATTTGGTGTATGTATCTAATTACTAGGAATGGATCTCTGGGGTCCCAATTGGGTGGCCTTGGGTCTTCTGTCAAGAATGTGATGTTGAGTATAATTCTGGATAATACCTTAATGTTGACCTCTGTTTCGTGAGGTTCACTTCTCTTGCGGGGGCTAGTGATGGTGAAGATGTCGCGCTTTTTGTCTTGACGTTTGACAACTTCTTTTTGAGCTCGAGGGTTCTTCGGTCAGCATCAAAGTTAGATCCCAAGACTTTTGCAATATCAGAGAAGTTTCCCGTTAGTTGCTTTTCTTCAATCTCTTTCTGCAACACCATGCATTCGCTAGTGTAGTGAGTTTTACTTTGTGATACTCTCAGTACTTGTCCTTTTATTTTTCGCCTTTGGTGGCGTTTTCTCGATGGCATGTACTTCGGTTCTGTTAACGTATCCCACTAGGAATACGTCAAATATAATGAGATTGTTTCCTAAAGAAGACCTAGTCAATGGTCGCTGGTCGATAAGTGCTAGGTCCGGGCCCTCGCCTCCGCGACCTTGCACATATGCCTCGGCACCCTAGCACCAAGGTCGGGCCTAGAACGAGAAGCTTCGGTCTACAGCAAGACAAAATAGTACTAGATGCTTCTCAGAGTGACGGGTATAACGGGTATCACACTACCCTTTGGTAGGTCTGCACTAATAGCGAGTAATTGCTAGTGGATCACGATCTGCCAATAGAACGCCCCCACGTCCTGTCAGCTCAGAAAGGAAAAAAGACATTGTCGGGGATCTGTCCCCATGACAACAGGTATATAAAGAACCCTTTTCCTCCAAGAGAAGGGATCGCCTCTTCCTTTATCTTAAGTTACACCCTTATTCTCTCATCTAGATACTGACTAGACCGTCGGAGCTTCGTTTCGGGATCCCCTCCTGGACGATGACGGACGTCCATTATTTCTTTGTTGTGATTCTCAGGCTTAACCCAATCAAGACATCCATTAAGGACGTTAAGCCTGAAGACATATCAAAACATCTGGCGGTATTTGGATGTGTACTTAGTGCTACACAACCTATAAAACGACACTAGACTTTGGCAATCGCGGATGGAGGACTCGTGTCGCCGGAAGGTGGTAAAATCAGCCCGGTCAGACCGATTTTGTCCCTCGACGACACTGGTTTATCTGCACCAGAGGGGCAAACACCTACTCAAACACCAGCGACGTCGGCAGCCGGTTCCACGGAGGAATTCATAGCTAATCTATGGCGCCCACCGCAACAAAACATTTGGTCACAACGACGACCACAATGCCACAAGCAACACCAGCCCATCAATCACAACCAACTAACAACCGACCATAGCCTCCACCACGACAAATGGGGACGAGTACTTGGTCTCCAAGCACCATCTTGCCATCCTCGCAGCAGCTGATGATGGGCTACCAGTTCTCCCCCATTGCGAGCATGCCACACGTCCCACTCTTCGCGCAACAGTCGGTATTCAAACCCTACTCCTACCACCACGAGGGAACACTCCCTCAAGAAGCACAATCTCAAGGACACAATTCCTAAACAACATTGATGCAGGGGACGAACTCGCGCACGCCGGAGCGGCCGGAGTCAAGCTCACAATCTCATCAGCTCATGTGCGCAAGCGAATTACAACCACCGTATATCCCACAGACGTCCATGTACAGTCAAGGGTATAACTACAGATATGGCCAAAGGGTACACCAGTCCGTACCATGCCCAACAACTAATGGCATATGGCAGATTCCCCTTCCCTTAGATGGAAAGTCCAGTGGGAAGCGCCAGCTCATCATTTTGCCAAGAGCTCCTGCAGTATGAAATATCACATTCAGCTATGATACCAAACATACTGAAATACGATGGCACAACTGATCTGGATGAACACATCGATACTTACGAGTGGATGATGATATTTATTTCAATGGATAAGTGATTAACCTACACATATTTCCATGTCACGTTATCATGGAACACAAGAAATTGGTTCAAACCATTGCTCCTAGGGAGCATCTCAAGTTTCGAACAACTGTGATACCTCTTTCTCAACAATTTCATGCAGCTTAGAAAGGGGAAAGGGGATGCAAACTCCATAATGGCATGCAAGCAGAAGGAGGGCTAGTCTATACGAGCATACTACGACAGGTTCACCCTCCCAACACTGAACGTCCTAGGCGACAAAGAGTTCCTCGTTACAGGTGCCTTTGCCCAAGGGCTGCTCCCCGGACCTCTACCCAAATATATGCAAGGAATAGTGCTAAAGACCAGAAAGGAACTCAAGTATCGGGTGGAAAAGCACCTCAGGAAAATCGAGGAAGAAGAACGAAAAGAAGCCAACCTCAAAATTATTGTGAACACATACTTCAAACAAGAAGAAGCAGGCTCTCGCTCTAGCCCCAACCACCAGGATCTCCATGATGGGGGAAATGATAAAAATAGTCGACACTCGAGGCACCCATCTCGCAGATTCTGTCCATTTGGCAAAGATGAGCCCCGGAGAAGTAAGTCTGCGGTGTATGCCGTCGAAAAACCACCATTGAAGCCAGATAAAGAAAAGGGAAATATTATGAATACCACAAGAGCAAGACTCATGATACCGGTGAAATCACAGTACTAAAAAGAGAAGTGGAGGAAAAACAGCTGACAGGCGACCTCGTGGAGGTTGCGAAACACCTAAGGTCCAAGTTCGAAGCTGATCACAAAGAGTTTCGAGCTCAAAATGACACCAGAAAGCATCCAGTTAATAAGGAAGAAATCTTCACCATCGCGGAGCGCCACAAGGGGAGTGAACGCCAAGAAGCAGATGGCAACATCGAGATACTACCTAAAACAATCCTAATTATTAGCTTCCCATCAAAAGATCCACGAATGCTCAGTTGGAACCCCAAGGATCCACTCCTGAAAACTGCCTACATACACCAAAAGCAAATCCATCCAGTGCTAATCGATAACGACAGTAGCACCAATATTCTTTACGAGCATTGTTCCCACCAGCTCCTGGCCCCCTGGAAAGAAGGTCTAATACCCTCAACCAGTGTTCCACTTGTCGGGTTCACGGGACATCAGTTATGGCCGCTAGGCACCATAAACCTTCCACTTACCCTAGTCAGCCATGACGGAGAGGAAAAAACCACAATTGTAATAGAGTTCTCGGTAGTATATTGCCCAGACAACGATAATATGCTCCTCGTATGACTAGCACTCTTCCAACTCCGGACCATACCATCAACGATTCATGTCATGGAGAAGTTTAGTACAAGTGCAGGGTCAGCCACAATCGTCGCCTTTAAACCCCACGCACAGCACTGCCAAGCCATCGTTACATTAGGAACAATGCACGTTCCAAAGAAACGAAGAACAATCTGCCACATGAAGAAGCATCCAATCATGACGAATACCACACGAGACCAAGACGGAAAGCGAGAGAGCGCCTTGATCAAAGAAAATCAAGAGGGAAGGGCGCAGTAGCAACAACACAACTATGTCGGGGGTCACAAAGACAGTTAGCATCAACACTCACCTCGATTTGATCTCCTTAAGCCTACTTACACACCACCCGGAAATGAGAAACCACGGCGGGTTGCAGCATGAGTGTATCAGTCACCCCATCTAGAGTGAGGTTGCACTGCCCTGCAACACCAAAAAGACGACCCAGGCTCTCGCAAGAACACAGAACAAGGTCTAATAGCCACACCTAATAAGTAGCACAAAAAAAAGCTTCGGACGAACCCGTGCAAAAAAACAGGAGGTTGAAGTAAGACACTTGTCGACCTTCAGTGAGCCCCCTCTCACCTACAAGAATAAAAACCAGAAGGTCTGGAGACACCGAGACACAGAGCAAAGAGTGAAACGCACGCGCAAGGATTCCAAGGTCGAGCAAGTTCCCCAAAAGGAAACTATGAATGCCAAAACAACATCGTTCAACAATCAAATCAAAAAAGAGATCAACTCAAAACAAATCGTTGAGGCCACGAAAACCTCCGACTGGTTCAAATCGTGCTCAGATCAGCATCCATACGAGCCACTCCTAGTCAATTGTCCAAGTAACGGTGCACGGGGAGGCCTGAGTGTTGTGATAAGGAGAACACAATTAGGAAAAGGAAAATGCTTTCCCCAGAGAAGAACCAGACAGACATAACCGAGGCACGAGGGGATCTGAGAATCGTCTTTAGAAGGACAACTCAGCCTGGAACGTTAAACCCCGGGGAAGCACGCGCAAGGAATATCTAGGGTGCTAGGACACAGACGCCATAGACCCCCCCCCCCCGGTTGGAGAAATGCCTTATAAACTAGCGAGAGACACAAAAACAATGTCACCACTTAGGGTTGCAGCCAGGTCATCGTGAACGCCAAACTTCGGTGAGAACATCAACAAGACAAAACAAAATTCAAACATGATCAGGCTCAACAAGAAGGATGCCACCAGGGAATGTACGAGCAGAACCATAAACGCATATCAAGGGGGATTCATTCCCAAGAGCTCAAGACGAAGGATTCACTCCCACGATCTAGGGAGCATGTGGTCTGCACCACCACCCCTAGAGTGAGGGGAAAATCCATACAAAGCACATCTAGGGCAAGGGCAATGTGAACAAAATCCGAATAGATAATCACATCCTAATAGGCCAGCCTAAGAACTAGGCCTTGGCTTGCACTATAGTCATCTCTCTTTCTTTACTTACCAAACAATGTAGATGTTTCCAAAACACTATCAATGAAGTAATGAAAGGCGGCATTTCAAAATACTAAAAAAACTATAAGAATGTTCCTATTGAAGCTTGATATCATTCACATAAAAGGTTGTACATGTTTACTAAATGATAACAAGGACTGATCATTCACATCATTTGAGTGAAACCGTTGTGAGGATGCAACCATAGGCTTCAAAGGCTCATAACCTTTCACTAAAACATGTCAATTAAGCCAAAATAGCCACAACTCCTGACCGTAGCATAAATAAAGGCTTCAAAAGATCATAACTTTTCCCTTAAATAATTAACACCTAAGTCCCCAAGCCTCGAGGTGACGATCTCGGCATGACTTATATGATTGAGCTCGAAGAACGAACCTCCGAGACCTAGGGATTAGAACAAAGTCCCAAAAGGGTGACCAATAAACCTTAGCTAAAAAGGACACCCTAACAAAGCAAACTGGACAAAATACCCTAATGGTCCATGACCTAAAGAAGGGACTAATCCCAAGCCCACAGCGCGAGGTCCCGGGATAAGACCAAACGAACCTAAATGAAGACGATTTTCTAAGGTCTCAAGCGGGACAAATCTAATAAGTGTGGCCAAGCCACCAAATAAACAAATGCCCATCAGGCAATATAACCCAACCCTCCACAAGGCAAGGTAGATGCATCCTACGTCAACCCCCGTTGCCAAAACGAGACCAAGGAAGAATCACCCCAGAAAGGAAGCATAAGGGTAAAAATACCGCGATGGCCAAGACAAACCACCTGGGATAACAAGAAAAGGCATAACAAATGAACCATTGCATACATATTATTAAAAAAAAAAGAGCAAACAAGGAAAATCGAAAAAAAAGTGTATTGTTCACCGGACAGATGCCAGACTTGAAAAAAAAGGCCACGCATGGCCCCAAAAAAATTCAGAATTCACAAGATACAGACTGTTCTGTAAATACCAAAACAGTACATACATTGTCTCAAATACTGGGAAGCAAGGAAGAGAGCGGGAATTACATACCAGGAGAAGTGGAGGAAGGCCTAGTCCCGGAAGTGCTATCATCAGGAAGTTTTACTTCAGCATCATGGTCGCTACATAACTGGAGAAGCCCCCCCCCCCCCAATGTCGAGCTCGTCGAGGCGAGGTAGGAGGCAAAATCCGTCTCCAGAAAAGATTTCAACTCAGCATGCATCACCCGGGTGTGTTCCAGAAGGGTGCTTGGTTCACCAGGTATGAAATTTCTGGTGGCAATCTGCTCCCTAATCACCTATTTACCACCCTCCACCCCAGCAGCCATGCATACTCCTTTATATGCCTAACACCCAAAGAAAATTCGGCACTCTCAATGACCTTGTCCACAACACGGACAACTCCCTTCTAAAAGAACCACACCACATCCTCCTCCATTGTCTTCATCCTCATCTTCTCGACCTCTAACTGGCTTCGCCCTGTCTCCACCTAAGTCTCCAATGCTTTCTTCTCTTCCACCAAAGTCTCGGTCCGCTGAGAGAAACACTCCACTTCCCCAACCGAATTTGCCACCTGCTCCTCCAAAGAAGGTTTCTCCCCAGCCAGAAGGTCATAACGCTCCTCGAATACATGTTTTTCCTTCTTCAACTCCAGCAGCTTCGCCCTCAAATCATACCGCTAGGCCCTAGCAGAAGAAAGTTCACTAGAATCCGAACTAACCTGTCTTAAGCGTCGAGTAGCATCAATCATATAAGGAGCGACTTGAGCTGCCGCATACTGAAAGCTATTAGACATGTGAGAATTGGAGAAAAGCTCCAAATCTTCAATAGTAGTAGGGGAAATGCATGGCAACCCCACTCGTACGCAACATAATGTCGCTTAAGGAGGGATTCTCGAGTAAGTCCCCATTCTGGCACGTAAATACCAGGGGTCACCGAAGGAGCGGAGGAAGAACCTGCAACAACACCAACATTCGTCGAAAGCGAAGCTGGATCAGGAGCAACTTGGGAGATATCATCCAAAACAAGCCCAAAGACACCCTCCTTGAGGGTAGCAACGTCTTCGGCTCCTTCTCGGGTTCACGAGGCTGTTCTGTCGCCTCTTCATTTATTCCCTCCGACAGTTTCGATGGGTCATCATCGGGAACATCCACAACTACGTCGAAATCCCCCAACATGAAGTCCACATTTTACCTCTTACGAAGGCGCCGACTAATAAAGCTAGCACCGGTTCCTTCCATAAGTAGGGAGTCCAGTAAGGCCAACCGCCTCTTAGAGGCCGAACGGCCCTCTCTTGTCACCAACTCAGCCGATGGCTCGTCCTCATGATCGGATGGCAAAGGATCACCGCGAGTAGTTCCCACAACAGGTGCATCAACCAACACTTGGTCAGCCTGGGACATGGATCCTTGCGTAGGGGAAATAGCAGGCCCAAAAAGGGTCAGGGCACGGTCAGCGCTGACCGGTGGAGGAAGTACCTCCACCAAGGGAACTTCCCGGTGCTGACATTTGCCCTGAAACCGGCCCCTCAGGACTATCTCGAAAAGGGATAACCTTCTCGCGACCTGCAACTGAAACACAAAACAACATAATTAGGGATATCTGCAAAATCATCGATCCTAACACATAAAGAAATATACACAAAAGAAAATAAAAACAAAAAACCATTCCTCCCCATTAAAAGAAATGGTCTTCAGCACGTTGGCCACAGTTTTGCTGCCCCCCCCCCCTAGGGCAGGTATCCGATCAGTGAAGTTGATTCTACGGGGATAGCTATAGCCAACTAAATCACGGTTCACCCATAGCCATTTATATTGCCTATTCTTTTTCGGGGCCTTCTGATTAATAATGAACGTGTGGATGCCCCGCCGTTGTGAGAATGTGTGCATGCAGGACTGGGTATATGAGTTTAAAAAATACTTGAAAGCCCAGAACTGGGGAAGCACGGCCAAGGTTCGACATGCCATCTCAAAGCCGACTATCTTGTTGACAGCGTTGGGAGTTATATCATCGACGGAGAAGCCGTATTGGCGCATGATGTCGTTAAAGAAAGTGGTCGTCCGCAACTGGAGCTCCGCCTCAAAGATCAGTATGGGGACTCCGACCTTGCCTTCCGGAGGCCGTGTTATAATAGACCCCTTTCGAGGTACTCCACCCCATGCTCGGGAAGGAAACCAAATCGGTCCTACATATCTACAAACTTGGTTGGAGAGGGCATGATCCCGATATTCGGAGCAGTCATTGTCCACCGATGAGCAGAATCAAAACAGACAGAGAAAGAAAAACCAGTAAGTAGGAAGAAATGGAAGAAGTAAAGGAAACTCATACAGATAAGGAAGGTTTTAAATACAGTCAGGATATTAGAAGAGTTACAATGATGAAACCTACTGCGCAGACGGCTCCGGCACGTCAGCATGTATCAAAAACCATCCCCATAGAACATGTGTCCAGATCTAAGCTTGAACAACTCAGCTAGCTCAAGAAAACGCTGACGTTTTTAACATCCCAAAAATATGATCCAAAAATTTCATTTTTAATTTAAATAAAACGGTATTCCAAAAACATTATCCATACAACCCAAAAGAAATAAGTGTATCAAACATCATAATAATCATAGCAATATCTCAAAAGCGGAATCCATGTGGTGTGTGTGATACAGTCAACCTGAGCTCTTCTTCTTGGAACCAGAAGTACCTGAAACATAAAATGAAAACCGTAAGCACAAAGCTTAGTGAGTTCCCCAAGATACCACATACCAAACATAAAAAATATAACGGGCCCTGCCCAAAGAGTATAACGGGCCCCACCCTAACTCGCATAACGGGCCCCTCACAATGAGTTAACGGGCCCCGCCCTAAATCGCATAACAGGCCCCACCCAATGAGTATAACAGCCCCCGCCCTAACTCGCATAACGGGCCCCACCAACATACAATTCATACTACATAACAAGTAATAGTATATAGGATAATCATCGGGCCCCGCCCAGTAAGCATACAAGCACATACATATACTAGTGTCAAATCGACAATGAGTATTTTAACATAATAGATCATGGTTCGAAATTGGTACCTTCAACCTACTATACATGGTGAGGAAACTCACCTCAACTGTTGAATCTCACTAAAAATCCCCGAGCTAATCAATACCAAAACAGCACCCAATTAGCATTTGGGTTCCAATCCATAACCATAAATCCATACTTTGGGTAAAAAGACCATTTTACCCCTATCCTAGCTTGGTCCAAAAAAAAGGCCCAAAATCACAATCTAAAAAGGCCCAAAATCCAAATAATTAACCAAGGCCCAATTATGGCCCAATTTTCCAAATTGGTCCCAAATCCCTTACATGGGCATTACCCTCAGGTCCAACCATTTTTCCTAGTCCAAAACACTTGCACTCGGATGGCCTAATAAGAACTCCAACACCCAATCCCAAAAGAAAGCCCAAATTTGAAGCCCAATATGAGAAGTCCCACCTGACTGAGTACGCGGGGCGTACTCATTTGTACGCTAAGCGTACACGCTATTTGGCTTGTACGCTGCGCATACAGACTTGTACACCCAGCGTACTCATCCATTAAGCCAACTCTTCATTAAGATCTTAATGCTTAAGTCCAGAAGTCCAAACCACATATCTGAGTCCTAATAAGTGTCTAGAACCATAAAGTCACTGACTTGGTGACTTTGCATGCCCCCAACAGAACCCAACTTCAAGATATAAATTATACTTTCACCAAATGGACACAAACTCATGCATGGGGGATTCTAAACCCTAAAGGTCACCACTTCATGCATCTAGAACCTCAGAAACACCAAGAGTGGCAACTCATAGCTCCTGGAGTGGTATCAAACCACTAGATCTCATTCTTGGGATCAAAAAGGGACCAAAAACTCATATATTAGATCTAAGCCATAAATAAACAAGTTCATAGCTTTATACATCAAACAAGCTGGAAATGAAGCCAATAATCAAGATCCACAAGATTTTACTTGATCCACCACCTTGCACCAAGCTTCTACTTATTGAATATGAACCAAAACACAAAAGAGGGGCTTAGGGTTTCGAATATGAGGCTAAAGGGCCAGAGGAGGCTGAGAAACAATGGTTTCATAAGCCATAAGGATGAAAATGTTGTGTCCAACCCCAAAATTAGGGTTTTCATTAAGCACATGTACGCCCCGCGTACATGGCTGTACGCCCCGCGTACGTGGCCGGAACCCCCGTCTAACCCTGGCATGAGTACGCTAAGCGTACCATATGGTACGCCCCGCGTACTCGCTTCGCAGCTTGTACGTCAAGCGTACCATGTGGTGCGGCCCACATAAAACACAAGGACCAAAATGCAATAATGAATATACAAGGGGGAAAACTGAACATACCACGATTCCAAGTGTTACAATTCTCCCCCACTTGAATCAGACTTCATCCTCGAAGTCAGCTGCCCCGAACATCTCCAAATAGTGCTCTCTCATCTCATCATCGGGCTCCCAAGTCCACTCCAACCCATTGCAGTGATGCCACTGCACCTTCACCAGCTTGAAAAACTTGTTCCTCAAGGTCTTCGACTTCCTATCCAAGATCGCCACCGGTCACTCAATATAATTCAGGCGGTCATCCACCTAAATATTCTCCAATACTACCACTACGGAATCATCCAATAAACACTTCTGCAACTGAGAGACATGAAACGTGCTATGAATCTGACTGAGCTCATCTACAAGTTCCAAGCGATAAGCAACCTGGCTCACCCGAGCCAAAACCCTGAAAGGACCAATATACATGGGGCCCAGCTTGCCCCGCTTCCAGAATCGGATGACACCTTTCCAAGGTGACACATTCAGGAGAACCATATCTCCCACCTGGAACTCTAAATCTAACCAGCAATTGTCGGCATAACTGTTCTACCGAATCTGAGCTGTCTGGAGCCTGCTCCAAAACTGATGAATCAACTCAGTGGTCTTGAGTACCACCTCGGTACTCCCCATAACCCATTGATCGACCTCGACCCAACAAATCAGGGTCCTGCATTTCCTCCCGTAGAACATCTCAAAAGGATTTCGATCAATGTTGGCGTGATAACAGTTGTTATACAAAAATTTTGCTAACGGAAGATATGTATCCCAACTCCCACCAGAATCCAGAACACATGCTCGCAGCATATTATCGAGGGTCTGAATAGTCCGCTCGCTCTGACCATCAGTCTGCGGATGAAAAGTTGTACTGAAATGAAGACGAGTGCTCAACTCGTCATGAAACCTCTTCCAAAATCTGGAAGTAAAACTAACATCCCTGTCAGAAACCACTGATACCGGAACCTCATGACATGTCACCACCTCCCTGATATAAACGTCGGCCAAATTCTCTGCAGAAATACTCTCTTGAACTGGAATGAAATACGCGCTCTTGGTCAAACGATCCACGATGACCCTAATCGAATCCACTCCGCGCGCAGTCCTGGGAAGCTTCATGATAAAATCCATAGTATTGTCTTCCAATTTCCATACGGGAATCTCCAACGACTGCATCTTGCCATGAGGTCGCTGATGCTCGACCTTGACTTTACTGTAAGTCAAGCACTGCTCCACGTACCAAGCCACATCCCGCTTCATGCAGGGCCACCAATAATCAGGATGAAGATCCCTATAGATCTTCGTCGCCCCAGGATGAATGAAGAACCTCGACTTGTGAGCCTCCTCCATCAGAATCTGTCACAAACCTCCCCAATACGGAACCCAAACTCGTCGATGCAATGTCGACAACCCACGACTATCATAATCGAAGGAAGCCACCTGACCTACAATGCGCTCGCTCTTCCGGTGCTCTTCCTTCATAGCGTCGACTTGTGCCTCACGAATCCGCTCCAACAATGGAGTAATCATGGTCATCCTCAAACATATGTCTCTAATCATAGCCGCGACCACCTTGCGGATGAGAGCATCAACCACCATATTGGCCTTACCCGGGTGATAAAGGGTCTCACAATCATAATCCTTCACCACATCCAACCATCGATGCTGCCTCATTTTCAGATTTGGCTGATCCATCAAATATCTCAAACTCTTGTGATCCGTGTAAATAATACAACATACCCCATAGAGGTAATGCTGCCAAATATTGAGGGTGAAAACCACGACCCCCAACTCCAAATCATGCGTCGGATAATTTGCCTCATGAGGCTTCAGCTGCCTCGAAGCGTAAGCGACCACACGACATCTCTGCATCAGTACTGCCCCCAAACCTGTGATCGAAGCATCACAATAAACCACAAAATCATCAACACCCTCTGGCAGGGTTGGAATCGGCGCCTCACACAATCGCTGTCTCGAAGTCTCGAAAGCTGCCTGCTGCTCAGGCCCCCAACGAAAAGTAACTGTCTTCTTGTCCAGTTGGGTCAAAGAAACAACTATCTTGGAGAATTCTTGGATGAATCTCCGATAATAACTAGCCAAACCAAGAAAACTTTGAATCTCAGATGGGGTCTCGGAACCCCCCACTGCATTACAGCCTCGACCTTGGCCGGATCGACCAGAATACCCTTCGGGTTGACAAGGTGCCCCAGAAACTATACCTCACGCAACCAGAACTAACACTTGGAGAACTTTGTGAAAAGTATCTTCCTCCTCAATGTCTCCAGCACTTCCCTCAAGTGCACCTCGTGTTGCTCCTGAGTCTTGGAATAACCCAAGATATCATCGATGAATACAACCAAATACCGATCCAACATCGGTCTGCACACGTTATTCATGAGATCCATGAACACAGCTGGAGCACCGGTGAGCCTAAAAGGCATCACCACGAACTCATAATGACCATATCGAGTCCGAAAAGTTGGCTTCTGAACATCCTCATCCCTGACCCGCATCTGATGATAACCCGATTGCAAATCAATCTTGGAGAACCAAGATGCACCCTGAAGCTGGTCAAAAATATCATCAATCCTCGGGAGTGGATAACGGTTCTTCACTGTTACCTTATTCAGCTCCCAGTAATCAATACACATACGGTGAGACCTATCCTTCTTCTTCACAAACAGAATCGGTGCTCCCAAGGCGAACTGCTCGGAAAAATAAATCCTGAGAGCTCCTCCAACTGTGTAGACAACTCTTGCATCTCGGGAGGAGCCAACCGATACGGTGCTTTGGCTATCAGAGCCGCACCAGGAAGCAAATCGATCCTGAACTCAACCTGCCTCTCTGGAGGCACCCCAGAAAAAACCTCAAGGAACACATCCGGGTAATCCCGGATAATCGACACATCATCCACGATCGCCTTACCCTTATCTCGGGTATCCATGACATAGACAACATAACCTGCACAACCCTGATGAAGATAGCGTCTGGCCCTCGCTGCAGAATACAAAATCGGCCCACGATGTGGTCTCTCCCCATGAATCACCAACTTTCCCCCACTTGAGGTCCATACCCGAACCAACTGCTGCTCACAGTCGATCACTGCCCATTAGGGATCAACCATTCCATGCCCACGTTAACCTTGTTCCCACACAGAGGAATGGGAACCAAATCAACCGGATACTGCTCACTGAATAACTGGAGAGTACAACCCCGATGAACTCTCGCAACTCGAACAGACCTATCATCAACAATCTCGACATGTAGAGGATAATCCAGATCCCCCGGAGC
The DNA here is from genome assembly GCF_052849685.1 of Lactuca virosa. Lineage (NCBI taxonomy): Eukaryota > Viridiplantae > Streptophyta > Magnoliopsida > Asterales > Asteraceae > Lactuca > Lactuca virosa. Next base: position 253,656,142 of record NC_136427.1, on the reverse strand, counting down.
TCCAGAAAATCTCTTGCTAAGCGCAAGTGATACAAACGATCGGGTAGCCTCCGAATTAAACAATACCAATGCAGAAATACCATTCACAAGGAACGATCCTAAAATAAAACATATAAACATAAGCAAGCAACATACGGTATGAATCAATAAGTCATGCACAACATTTTGGACTAGTTGGATTCTTTTGTCTTTTACCTAAAGACAAAGTTTATATTTTATAAACTTGGAGTTTATAAAAAATAAAGAATCTTACTTTTTAAAAGGCATAATGATGGTGTGAGAGGTTGCTTTTTCAACCTTCCACCTTTTATCTCCCATGCTTCTAAAGGCTACCATTACTTTAGATTATTCTAATGGTTATGCCTTACTTTTCATGGGCTATATAAGAGATGCATGAGGCTTGAATTTTTGCAAGAGTGAAGCTCTTCTTCTTCCTCTCTTTTCTCTATAGAACTGTGGGTTCTTCTTCTCTTCTTCCTCTCTCTATTTTGAAGTTGGTTTGGTGGTTAGAAGACCTCTTGAGTTGTTCCCTTTAGTGCTTAATTGAGTTAAGCACTTAAAGGCTTTAGACACTCAAGAATACAAGAAGGAACTAGCATTCCAAGTGCCTTACTCTTGATGGTGGATACTTGTACAGAAGATCATACACTTTGATCTTTTGTTATCTTCATCAACACCCAAAAACCAAGTGGGTTCAATGGCTTTAAAAGTTATCTCTAAAACATCCTATGGTTGGTTTTATTTCATTGTAACATCTATAAACGGATCCATGATGGTTCGGTTTTGTTATGAACTAAAAATAAACTTGTTATTTTTAAAGTCTTCCGTTGCCGGTTTTTGTGTAAAACAAACTTTTATTTCGTATCAAAACCCAACAATGGTATCAGAGACATCTTTTATATGTTAGAATGATTTTTTATGTTTGATAATCTTTGGTTTTTGGAAAAAAAGCATGGATTTCTTTTTGTTAAGAAAAATCCATATTTGTCTTCTTTGGCAACTTCTTGGTTAAAATTGTTTATTTTTATATATAACCATTTTTCATGCATTTTGGTTATATAAAAGTTGCCTTAGAAAAAACAACGAGTTGTTTGTTATAATATTTGATATGTTTTTGTGTATAAACAAGCCCTTTGGACCTTTGTGTCGTGTTTGGTTGATATTTGTTTATTCATAAGATGTAATAGATACATAGGTATTTTTCATTTGTTGATTTGATGTAATAAATTAGTTAGACTAGTTGTATTTACTTTAAATGTAACAAGATGAAAAAATTACCACCTTGAAGACCTTTTGAAGTGTCCGTTAAGTCCTTTAGGAAAGACTTAATAATTCTTGTGATGGCTCATAAAAAATATTACTAGACATGGCTTGGTTTATACACATTATAATGCATGCTTGTGGTGTTTATTTTATGTTTAATGCATGTTATGTTTTATGTATGAAAATGGTTTTTACATGTCAAATAACATTTTTTCATAAGATAATATCACTTGGAGTTTGAGTAAAAACTATTTAAAAGATAACATAAGATGTTTATAAATGAATATTTATAAAAACGTTTTACCGGTTACCGGTTTACCGGTTAAAACTCAATTTTGTTGAAAATAGTTTTATTGTAAAACTTATAAATACCCAACTTTAAAATATTTGAAATGGTTTAAAATATGTTTAAACTTTATATAAACTCCATGTCTTTATAATAAATAAGGAGTTTTTATTAAAAATACTAAAATCGGTTTATAGCGTTATAACGGTGTTGGGTTTAAAGGGTTGCGCCATTGGGCCTTAGTAGTTCGGTCCATTTTGTATTCTCGGTTTGGGCATGTCCAACCGTGCTTATCTTTCTAGGGTTTAGTATGTAAGGTGCATGCATGCAATCTTATCATTAATGCTTTCATTATTATTTTATCAAGTGTACTGTAACCCTAGCACACCTCTATAGTGGAAGTTCTTAATCGAGCTTTGCTGAGGTGTGACTACATTTTAATCATTCGACATACGGATTGATTCATTGTGTGTTCCAGTATTTATTGTTCTTGCTTATTTACCTGTTAAAGATCTATCGATCTAAAGAGTTTTTAACTCATCAATTGGTATCAGAGCAGGAGACTGTGTAATCTATACGCATCTCTTCTATCGAAGAAGGTTTCAGGGTTTTCAGCTAATATTGATCTCTGTTAGAAGCCGTCATCTTGTTGTTGACGTAGTTCTTGGATTTTGATTTTACCCTGACTTTGTTTACAAGTCTGATCTTGAACAGGTTTTTCGCAATATCATCATGTCACTCGACGATTCCAACGCAAACCCTATCAATATCTCCAACAGCATTGGATCCACAACTAGGATTCCCATTCTATATACTCAGGATTACAAAGTATGGACGCATCACTTTGAAGATTATGTGATCGGTTCTGAAGACAATGGGTATTTAATCTGGGAAGCGATCACTGTAGGTCCGTCCGCTCACACTGGCACAAACCGAATCATAAAGACTCAAAAGGAGTACAACAAACTTGTGGTTGATGTTATAGATGTTCCTCAAGATGAAAAGGAGAAGTTTGTATGCAATATTAAAGCGCTAAGAATGATCAGATTTTCCCTACAGTCTGACACCTTTCGGTTGGTTAGCTCATGCACGACGGCGAAAGAGGTTTGGGACAGGTTGAAAGAGTTGTATTCTACCGATGAGGATCTTGAGCATTCGATCCAGACTCTAATGCTTTCAGAGTTTGGAGACCTCAAGCAGAAACCTGAAGAGAAGCTTATCCAAACCTTTGATCGCTTTAATCATCTTCTTAGCAAAATGATAAAGCATGGCATAGAGAGGAAAGTTATTGAGCAGAAGGTCACATTCATGAATGGCCTAAGATCCGAATGGATGGCTGTAGTGTCTACTGTAAAGGCCCATGAACAATTCAAGTCTTACTCTTTGGCGAAGCAAGTGGGTATACTAAAGTCACATGAAGGTACAGTGACTAAAGAAACGAATGTGGTTTCTAGCATGGGTTCTTTGGCCCTAATCTCCAAAGGAAAGAATGTAGTTGAAGAAGAAGAAGATTTAGATCTCTTTGAATTTGATCTGACCAATGAAGAATATGCTTTGATGGTTTCAAACCCAAAGAAGTTCATTCGCAGAAAGTTTCCCACCAATAAGAACCGAAACTGGCAAGGAAACTACAGTCCAGAAAAGGCAAAGGAGGAACTGAAGATCACTCCCCAGCAAGAAGAACCGAAGAAGGAGAGAAAGATGTCAAGTGACTCAGGATTTAATTGTCACTTTTGTGGAGGCAAAAACCACTTCGCCAAGGACTGTATATTGAGGAAGATGACTAAGAAGAATGAGAGTAAAGACGATGAAGCATACCACCTGCGAAAGCTAGAAGAGATTAAGAAGAATAAAGCTGCTGCAAATAACACTATGAATGTTCTTATTGTGCAGGAAAATGTTGCAGATGTTGAATTTGGTGGTGTTGAAGTCTGGTCTACTGACTCAGAGGATGAAGAAGTGAGAAAGCCTACACATGGCAGAGCTTTCGTGGCGAAAGAAGATGAGTTTGTTGTTGAAGGAAAGTGTTTGATGGTGACTGCTGGAGTGTCACATATGAGGGGTTACACCACTGATGGGGGTAAAGATGAAGCGAAGGAACGAGAAGACAGGTGCTTCGCTGCCAAGCCTGTTGGTGAGCAGATCAATGAGTGCGACTAGTTGATCAAGAAGGTACAATCTATTCTCGAATCATTAAAAATCCCTGTCACAAACTATGAAAAAGAATTGAACGGATTAAAATCTAAATTTTCTAGTTTAAGTGGTAGTTTAACCCAAAATCGCCTCACAAATTCTAACCTAACTAATCAACTCAGCAGGGTATCTTTGAAGAGTGAGGAGAGGCGAATGTGGATTGAGCAAAAGGAGAAAGAGTTAATTAGAATTAAGGATGAGACAATTTATTTGCAAAGGGATAATTTGAAGCTTTTAAAACAGAGAAATGTTTTTTGTTTAATTGCTAAACGTTTATATTCCAATATCACTCAATTGCATCTGGATTGTGAAATAGACAGGAAAATTCACAGTATGATTCTTCCTTTCCTTGAATTAAAGGAGGATGTAATTGATGCTGATGCTTATGATTGTGAAGTTGTAGTCTCGTCTGATGAAGTTTCTCCTAGCTATAAAATTGGTCTTGACAAAATTGAATCTTTTATCCAGTCCAAAGACCACAAAGACATGCTTAAGAATTTATTGGACGAAAATGATAAATTGAAAATTAAAACCGAAACTATGAAGAAATTTGATTCGTTGAATGCCAAGTTGAGTTCAGAAACAAAAATTAATGCTGAAAATACTTCTGAATTTAATGAGGATGATGATATGAGTGAAATATCTGTAGAATATGTGGTAGAGTGTTCTGAATTTGTCAAGAGCGAACCCGAACCCACCAAAAATCTCATTTCTGAAAACTCGGTTAAATTCGCTCGTTTGTCCCAAAATAAGTCCAAAGTTATGAAAGAAAAGGTTGTGGTGTATCAGAAGGTCCAAACCACGCAAAATCAAGTTTATGCAGTTATCGGTGTTACGCAGAAGCAAACAGCCGAACTCACAGCATTAGTGAACGAAGATAATGTTGATGGATGTGATGAATTTTTCTGGTCGGCACCAATAGACAATGCTGATGAAACGGTCGGTCTATCTGAGAAAACATCATGGAGGGTTAAAGGCAGATATGTGGCAGAACCACTTAACAAGCCTACACATTTTGATATGCCATCAACCAGTGGTACCAAAAAGATTCCAAGTGAATCAGTTAAGGTAACAAGCGAAACCTCCTCGTTAAAGAGCGAAACTTCCGTTAAAAGATCGAAACCGAAGACCAACATCCATAAAACTCCCAAACAAGTGTCTGAAAAGAAACATTAACGTAACATGAGATACAAGAAAAATCTAACTGAAAGGAAACAGTTTTGGCAGTCCCAAAACCCAAATTACGTTCGATCAAACAAGAGTTCAACCGCTAAGGATAAAGAAGTGTTAAAGAATCAAGCTACATGATGTACTCAATGCAACTCATGTAGCCAAGCAAACCGAAAGGGAAGTTTCGGTCCCCAAAATAGAAGCGAAAGAAACCGAAAGAGTGCTTTCGGCTCTCAACTCAACAACCGAAGGGGCAGTTTCGGTTCCTCATCCACAAGCGAAAGGACCCGAAAGCAAGGTTTCACTTCTAAAACACATTCGTCTCACTCAAAGCACAATTCTAAAGAAGATGTGAAGGGAAAAGGGAAGATCGTCTCAGGAGATGAAAAGAAGATGAATACTAACCAAAGGAAACAAAACCAAAAGTTAGAAAACAATAAAGATTCAATTCCTAGACCTAAGGTTGAAGCGTCAAAAGATAATAAAATCAAAGTTTTTACAATCAAAAGAAAAGATGAAACAACCCTAATAAAACGAACTTAATTGGTTGATTCTTCTATTGTTATATCCTGTTCTGTAAAAGGCTCACGTGGACCCAAGAAACTTTGGGTTCCTAAATTTGCTTGATTTTTGCAGGTTATGCGTGACGAGCAGTTCGATGACGAATGGTACATTGATAGTGGCTGCTCACGTCACATGACAGGGAGAAAGGAAGAGCTTCGGGAGTTTTGAGCTATTAAGGATGGTGCATGTGTCAAATATGGCAACAACTCATTTGGCACAATAAAAGGCTATGGAATGATCACAAATGGCGAATTCTCGATCAGAAAAGTAGCATACGTAGAGGGCTTACAACACAATCTCATCAGTGTTTCACAACTGGTGGTGGGAACTGAACTGAAGGTTTCGTTCGATGATGAAGGATCTGAAATAGTAGAGAAGAAGACCAATCAGTTCTATTAAAATCCAAAAGAAAAGGCGAAATGTACCCACTGAATCTCAATCCCATTCGAGGGAAGCCAGTTGTGTGTCTGCTAACGAAAGCACACTCAGACGAAAGTTGGTTATGGCACCGAAGGCTCTCGCACCTCAACTTCAAAGACATCAACAAGCTAGTTCTTGGTGATCATGTGCAAGGACTTCCAATACTCAAGTTTGATAAAGAACATCTGTGTGTTGCATGTGAAATGGGAAAGCAAAGCAGGAAAAGTCATCCAACACGTGTCAACACGAAGATCATCGAACCACTTGAGCTTCTGCATATAGATTTATGTGGACCTTCGGCTATTGAAAGCATTGGTGGTAACAAATATATACTAGTAATAGTAGATGACTTTTCTCGTTTCACCTAGGTATTTTTTCCTAAACATAAATCAGAGGCTACACCAAAACTCAAGGTTTTTGTCAAGCAAATAAAGCTTCAACTGAGAAAGTTGGTAAGAAATATTCGAAGTGACAATGGGCTGGAGTTCAAAAACAATGAATTTGAATACTTTCTTGCTGAAAAGGGAGTATCTCACAACTTTTCTGCTCCCTACACTCCACAAAAAAATGGTGTTGTTGAAAGGTGAAACCGCTCGTTGTGTGAAGCAGCCCGAACCATGCTCAGTTTCGCCTCATTGCCTTTATATTTTTGGGCTGATGCTATTGCTGCTGCCTGCTACACACAGAACATATCTCTTCTCAACAAGCGCTTTTCTATTACTCCATATGAGATCTTGAACAGTCGTAAGCCAAATGTCAAGTTCTTCCATGTGTTCGGTTCCAGATGCTTTATTTTCAATTCAAAGGAGCACCGAAACAAGTTTGATGTCAAAGCTGACGAAGGGATTTTTCTTGGCTACTCCTTAAACTCCAAGGCATATAGGGTTCTGAACAAACGTTCCAAGAAAATCGAAGAAACCTATTATGTCACCTTCGATGACAACTACGTCAAAAAGCTTCAAACAACCGAAGCTTCGATGAAGGAAATCTTTGCATGTATGGTCAAGTTACTGTTTCCATTTCAAATTTATTTGAGCAATATATGTCATTGTTCGATGAACCAGAGAAATCCATTCACTCTGAAGCAAAGGCTGCTGACAATAAGATTGATTCCTTGAAGCAAATCATTAATGATGCAGCGAAGGATATGGAAAAAAGAACAACCGGGAACTACCGAACAGCCTAGTCCAAGCGAACCTCCAAAAGAAAATTCTATATTTCAGGGGGAGGGTTCATCTTCATCCGATAACCCTAAATTATCATTCCAGGGGGAGAATCCATCAACTACCATATCAACCGAACGTCCAGTTGAGGGGGAGAATTCAATGCCTGAAGGTGAAACTGTCTCATCATTTGAGGGGGAGAATGCAAATACAAATGATGATGATACTCAGTCAGAATTCGAAGAAGAAGTAAATGCTGAGTTGGATCCCTCCTATGATCCAAATTACCCACCTCTTACCAAATAGACAAAAGATCATCCAAAAACCCAAATCATTGGTGATTCATCAGAAAGAGTTCTTACTCGTTCTCAACTGAAAGCGAAGCAAACTGCATCATTCTCTCAAGTGGAATTTTGCATGTTTAATTCGTTTGTCTCCAAAATTGAACCGAAGAATGTCAACACTGCAGTCGATCACTCAGATTGGGTACAAGCAATGCAAAACAAACTCAACGAGTTTGAGCAAAACAAGGTATGGAGACTGATTCCTATGCCAAAGGATGTATCTGTAGTTGGACTGAAATGGGTATTTCGAAACAAAATGGACAAAGAAGGGAATGTAATTTGTAACACATCAAGACTGGTTGTGAAGGGATATTGTCAATAAGAAGGGATAGACTACGAAGAGACCTTCGCTCCAGTAGCCAGGTTAGAATCAGTAAGAATCTTTCTGGCCTATGCTGCTCACAAGAATTTTGAAGTATATCAAATGGACGTCAAGTGTGCATTTCAAAATGGAGAATTAGAAGAAACGGTGTATGTAGAGCAACCACCACGATTTGTGAACGAGAAGTATCCAGATCATTGCTACATTCTGGATAAAGCAGTCTACGGTTTGAAACAAGCCCCGAGAGCCTGGTATGAAACTCTAACACGCTTTCTTAAGTTGTCCAAATTCAAACAAGGTTCGGTTGACCCAACCTTCTTTTGCAAGAAAGAAGGCGAACATTTAATGATAGTTCAAATTTACGTCGATGACATCATCTTCGGCTCCATGAATCCTAGCTTAACAGCCGAATTCAGGAAGTTGATGGAGAGTAAATTTGAAATGAGCGCAATGGGTCCGATTAACTTTTTCCTTGGACTGAACATTAGACAGGGACCAGAATGCATTTTTATTAATCAGGAGGCTTACACGAAGACTCTACTAGCGAAGTTCGGTATGATGGGAGACTCAAAAGTGAAGGTTCCTATGGCGTTTGGCACGAAGTTAACACCTTCTCTGGAAAAATCGGCTGTTGACATGACCCTCTATCGACAAATGATAGGGTCATTAATGTATCTGACAACTAGTCGACCAGATATAATGTTTTATGTCTGTTATTGTGCCAGGTTTCAAGCTAATCCACACGAACCTCACATGATGGCTGTGAAGAATATTTTTCGGTATCTGAAGCGAACCTCGTCTCTCGGTCTCTGGTATCCTACAAAATCCGGCTTCTTCGTTCAAGCCTTCTCTGACGCTGATCTTGGTGGATGTGGTCTGGACCGAAAGAGCACTACTGGCGGGTGCCAATTTCTTGATGGTAAACTCGTCAGTTGGCAATCAAAGAAACAAACATGCGTGTCTCTTTCTACAGCCGAAGCTGAGTACATCGCCGCAGCATCCTGTACTTCACAAGTTGTATGGATTCAAAGCCAACTTAGGGATTATGGCCTAAGCATGAAGAAGATTCCCCTCTATTGTGACTCTGAAAGCGCGATTAGAATATGTCACAATCCAGTGCAACACTCCAAGAGAAAACATATTGCACTAAGATACCATTTTATCAAGGATCATGTTGAAGATGGTAATATCGAAGTCCATTTCGTTAGATCTGCTGATCAACTGGCTGATATATTCACCAAGGCCTTACCTGAAGCAAGCTTTAATAAGATACTCCAAGGCTTGGGAATGATGGAAGCTGAGTCTGTACCGAAACCCCTTTCTTCTAATTAAAACTGTACAAGCGAAATGAACCGAACGCTCGGTCTATTTCGGCTATTTCGGCTCTAGAATTTTTCGGGAACCGAAATGAACCGAACGCTCGGTCTATTTCGGCAGTGGAATTTTTAGGAACCGAATTGTCCCGAACGCTCGGTCCATTTCGCTTCATCTTATCTCATGATTGGGTTCAGTTGTATATTCTTGTATATCTTGTTTATCCTTTCGCTTGCTTTACTATGGTATTTGATTTTCTGTTTTTATTATTTTTCAGAAATTACAAAAATCCAAAAATATTTTATTTTTTTATTTTTATTTTATTTTATTTTTCAGAATTTCTAAAAATCCAAAATTACAAAAATATTATTATTTGTTTTAGTATTCTCTCTCTATTCTTATCTTGTTTCAAGTTCACAGATGCGACACAAAATGATGTTGGGGCAGGTATAACTTTCTTATCTTTGTACTAAGCTAGGTGTCCCTAGAAGCATGCTGCTGCATGTAGACCGAAGCCTCCAAAACTCTGAGTGAAGCCTTAATGATTCGATAAACACTAATCGTCTCTTCCCAATCAGGCTGCTAAAATCACTCAAGTCATGAGCTACCTTACTCTTCTCATATTGAGTAAAGAGTTGTCTGCTTTGTCATTTTCGTATAGCAGAGGTACTTTCGGTTCCTTAACCACCTCCACTCATTTCTCCATTTGCTTTCGGTTCATCAACGTAACCCTTGAGACTCTCATATATTACCACTGAGGTTTATGGTTACACAACTTTTGTGTTCATGATCTTAGTTTCGTTCTACCACGAGCTGAGTGAAACCCAAAATCCAACACAACTAATGAATTGACGGTGAACAATCAAACGTTCTAGCTCTCAACCATGATTTAACGAAACCACTCTTGTGGAATGTCACCTGAAATCTCTTTTTCTTTTTGAGTGATCTTTATGAAATTGTCTAAACACCAAGACGTTTTCTTCCCATAAGATCCAGTTTTATTTTTCTTGAGATTTCTAAAATACATCAAGTCACTTAATATTTCATCAAACCTACTTGTTTAACAGGCTACATTGGTCTCACAAGTACTTCGTCCACTTTCGGTCTTATGTCAAGAACCAAAGCATGGATTGAAGCTAAACCACCATCAATAGCCTTATAATCAAAAGATGCCTTTCAATGCTTCTTAACAAGTATTTGATCGTATTTTCACGGGGCGCCACACAAGCACTTCGAGGTCTCTCTTGACTTTGAAGGACGAGATTCGTGCCCGGGATCAACTGCTTCATGTCTTGATTGACATCACTAATATCCCACAGAAATTTTGCTTTATTTCTTTATCTTTCACACTATCTTGCACGAAATTCTTTACGATTTTTCCAAACTCTTGTTGGGTTGCTAATAAGCTATTTTCAGACATATAGCTTCGGTTCTTTATGGTGGCGTTGATTTATTTAAATAATAAAAATAAAATAAGGGTGAGTCAGCATGAATTTGAAACGGTTCAAAATTTAAATAGGAGATAAGGATAAAAAGGGGCGTGAATTTGAAACGGCACCTAATATCACGCCTGATGACGTCTTCTTTGGAAAACCCAGCTGTCAAATCACGCTTTTTCAGGTGTCGATTCAGAAGATAGTTGAATCATTAATGTGGATTTTTCTCTCTCCTGGCGATGGTATAAAAGATTTTCTCACATCTCTTGGGTTACTTTACCAATTCTCCACTCTCTCAGGAACAAATCGGTGATTTTCTACTGTTCATCTTCTTCTTCACCCCTACAACAATGGCTGAATCTTCCTCGGTTTACGAACAAACTACTTAGTCATCTCTTCTGACCATCAAACCCAATCAGAATTTGATCATCGATCTGAACCCATTTGTCTACGATTCGTACATGCTACATGTGGTTGAATGTCTCAAGTATTCCCCGCTGGTGGTTGCTCTCACACAGGTTGAATGCGTTCCAATGTCGATGCTCTCTCATGTCTACTCAACTGTTGTCTACGATAAAGCTAAGGAGCGTATCTTCTTTGAGATCGTCAATCAAAAGACGTCGATTTCAAAAGCTAGGTTTTGTTTATTGGTACACCTTGCTGTCGCCGATTTTATGATTAACCCTGATTCCATGACCACTACTCAGTTGTTCACAATGTTCTATGATATGGGGTACACTGAGCTTCTCACCACTGTCACCAAGTTCAAGAATCTTGTCTTCCTCCTCAGTGGAACGGACTCTTTACTCTCCTCTCCAAGGGTTTATCGGAGAGGGTTGCAGGTTCAGATGGAACGAGCAGGGCGTTCATGACCCTTCTATATGGTCTATATCATGGGGTTAACATGGATTATGGGTCAATCATTTGGTCTCAACTGGTTCAGAGTATAAGTTCTTCTTGAAGGCACTCGGAAATTTCATGTGCTCGGTTTTGGACTATAGTCACTAATTGGGCGATGGCAAAGTTTCATGTTCCAACAATGGCGGATTCACTCATGTCATCGATTGCTACCTTCCACATGACGAGGATTCTTGTCTCAGATCCCTCCAAATTTCTCTTCATTGGTTCGATTCCAGAGTCAATGTACAGATGTGTTTCCCCAGAAAGCAAGGTAATCAATGAGTACAAGAAGCTAACACCTACAGGGCCACGACAACTTACTCCAGAAATGCAAAGCTCGCTAGACGCTGCAGACAAACCAGTGAAAAGAGGGAAGAAGCCTGATAGAAAAGGGGAAAAGGACGGTCAATCCTCCAAAGTTCCTACTCCCAAGAAACGCAAGTCTGAGCAAGCAGCGCCTACTGCTCTAAAGAAACGAAAGATCAAGATGAAAGTTCAAAGACCGAAGTCTCCTTCCCCATCTTCCAGTGACTCTGAGTATGTTCCCTCTGACACACAGCACGACCCCGAGTCAACTGACGACGAAGTTACTCGAACCGAAAGTCCACCTAGAGGTAATTCGCCTCCACCCTCACCATCTAATGACAGTAACTGAAACTCATCTCCTCATTCTCCTCCACACTCGGTTCCTATTACTATTGCCCACTTTCCTCCACCCATCTCATCCACCACCGCTACCTCAATTCCAATTCCAACCCCTCTGTTCATTACAGTTACTACCACTACTACTTCTCCAACCGAACCTACTATTCGTGTCAACGTATCTGATACGGGGGCATCTACTTTCGGTTTTGATCCCCCAATTACCTTAGCACCTTTATCCCCACCTCCTTCACATGAATCTGAACCTGTTCTTGGCGGTGACGACATGGAATTCGACTCTATTTACTTCAGTCCTTATCGAGTACAGAGTGATGATGATGATGACGCTCCTTTTATGAAGAAGCATCTCAAGGCCATGAATGACAAACTTGACCAACTGCTCTCTTCCTCTTCTGGCAGTGCATATTCAGAAGCAGCAATCAAGGCTCTGTTGGCAACTGTTGTCAAAGAGCATGACACTTCCATCACTAATGTTGTTAAAGCCATTGAAGCCTCAACCTCCACCTATCAGAAAGCTTCACTTGCAGTCGACACCTCCACCAAGGATTGCAAGCAGACGACCGCAAATGTCGAAAAACTAGTTTCGGATGCACAACTATTTCTTGATTCTCTCCAAGCTGCCGCTCAAAAGAATGCTCAAACAGTGAACGCTTCGGTTGATAATCTTACGCATTCACTGGAAGCTGAAAAGAAACATTTTGAGGAAGATCGCCAAGCAATTCAGGCTGCTAACACTGAGATTCACACTTCAGTTGATGCTCGTCTCACTCAACTCGAAGCTGAGCTTGCTGTCGAAAACAAGATTATGGATGAGCTGGATAAGCGCACTTCTCAGCTTAAATTTTAGAATCTCAAGCTCAAGGCTGCAAACAAGGAGATTGCAGAGTTAAAATCTGAGCGTGAAGTGATTAAAAGTTCGGTTGGTGATGTACATTCCATTCTCCTACACCTTCTGGAAGCCCATGACTCGATCCTTACCAACTCTATTCGACGCCACTTGGCTGAGAAGTTGAGACCTGATCTGGATGTTTTGAGCATAATTGAGGGTGTTCCGGAGCCAGTTGTCCCTCCGAAACAAAGGGGGAGAAAATGTTACTCAGTGCAAGGGTCAATCTCAACCACCTCCAAAACCGAAAGTCACTACTGAGCCGAAGGGTAATGAAGCTTCGGGCAGTATGAAGGGCAACCAAAAGAAGATGATTGGTGATGATGATGAGGATGAAAACGAAGATGACACTGATACAGAAGGAAAAGCTTCTAAAATTGAAGATCTTAAAGTTAAGCCTACTGAACGAGAAATTGAGGCGAAGATTCAAAAAGAAAAAGAAATTCTTGATAAGGAGAGGAAAGCGAACGAAATGCTAGAACAGAGGAAGTCTATGTTTCCTGAGTGGTCTATGGAAACGCTTCAGAGGGAGGTAATCGATGCACCAAGCACTCATTAGCTCGAACCGGTCCTTTCTTTTGGGCTTGAGAATTCCAAGGACTCACAATTTGATATGCCAATCACCCGAAAGGCATTCATTTTTCATTGTTTTGAGTCAACGGTTGGCATTCCTTCCCCGGACCCGAAGGTTGATCGGCATCTGCTTGAGTATTATCTTGAGTTTGCTCAGCCGCAATACCTGACCTGGAGTAATCAGAAAATCACAACGGTCAAGGTGTTGAAACCCACTTAGCAGGGAAGTTTATCAACATCAAGTTCAAAGTGACCCGAGGCTCTGATAACTCGGTTCATATGATTTCCCTGGCTGATCTGCCGAATCTGAATCCTTATGATTGGATTCTCCTGAACAACATTTTGCTGACTAACCAAAAGGAGTATGAGCCTATTATCGATCACATCAAGCGAATGCTCGTGTGCTATATTCATGAAGTCGCAAAGATGGATCAGGAAATTGCATCTGCCATACATAAGAAGCCCACTATGAAGCCAATAGGAAGGACAAGCGATGTCAACGTGATGATTAAGGGTAAAATTGACCCAAAGTTTCATATGGTCATGTTCATTAGGGGTGAAGGTCAAAAATGCATGTTCGCTCTTATGGACAAACACCTGTTCTCCACCACCTGCCTGGAGCATATTCTGGATATTGTTCACGGGTGTAATCAGAACAGCGAAGCCGATAAAAAGATGTTTACTGATATGCTTAGGTGGTATATTCTTTTCCGTCAAACTCTTCTTGCCATCATCCCCAGGCTGTTCAAGATTGTGAGGAAGACTAAAGTTACTCAACCGAAGTAGTCTCTCGCCTCAATTGGCGCAAAGGGGGAGATTGTTGGGTTTAAAGGGTTGCGCCATTGGGCCTTAGTAGTTCGGTCCATTTTGTATTCTCGGTTTGGGCATGTCCAACCGTGCTTATCTTTCTAGGGTTTAGTATATAAGTTGCATGCATGCAATCTTATCATTAACGCTTTCATTATTATTTTATCAAGTGTACTATAAACCCTAGCGCACCTCTACAGTGGAAGTTCTTAATCGAGCTCTGCTGAGGTGTGACTACATTTTAATCATTCGACATACGGATTGATTCATTGTGTGTTCCAGTATTTATTGTTCTTGCTTATTTACCTGTTAAAGATCTATCGATCTAAAGAGTTTTTAACTCATCAAACGGCAAATAATAAAACTAGTTATTATTTTTTCGTCGAAACTTAATATATGATATTGTTGTTTTAAACATATCGCAACATGTTGATATTATGTTTTATGCATGCTAAATGAGATTTAAAACATAAGTATCATCACCCAAGTTTTGGTTTATCAAAAAATGACTTGTATCATAAGATGCATAAAATTGAATTTATAAAATAATATGAGTTTATTCTACAAATTCATGAAGTCATAAGTTTTTGATTGTTAAAAGGAGATTTAAAATATTGATTTTATAACTCATCCAAAACTCCAAGTCTTAAGAATAAAATAAAGTTTTATTAAGATTGTTACCGGTTCTTAAAACCGATCTACGACTAAACTTTAAAATACCGGATTTTAG
This sequence comes from Lactuca virosa, assembly GCF_052849685.1. Classification (NCBI taxonomy): domain Eukaryota; kingdom Viridiplantae; phylum Streptophyta; class Magnoliopsida; order Asterales; family Asteraceae; genus Lactuca; species Lactuca virosa. The sequence continues at coordinate 253,641,108 of NC_136427.1, read as the reverse complement.
TTTATAATTGATTGCGATTAATGGCAAATAAAATGAAGTTTTATTTGGCACCCAAAGAATCTCATAACAAGTGATATGAATTTTACAAAAGGGTACATGAATTGTTGGATTCATGCAATATTCATGAGACCATGTTTTTTATAAACTATAATTGTAAAACAAATATAAACCCTTATTTACAAAACTTCAAATCTATGCAATCCATTTAGAATTCACTTGGCATTTTTGTGCAGTTCATATGGATTTTTTGGTCACCATATTCATGTGAGTTGTCAAGAATAGTCAATGTGTTTTTGTATTTGCTTATGGGAAAAAGGTCATCTAACCATTTGTGGAATAGAACTCGCATGTTTTTTAATGGATGATTTGATCAATTTCTTATGTGATAAAGGTCGCCTAAGTATAAGAGTTTTGAGGCATAGAATGGATAAACATGCCAAGATAAACAATAGTTGTTTAGGATCCCATGGTCTAGGAGTTACATATCGTATGCAATTGGTAATCGCTACCTACCGAATTTGATTAAGTTTATGGGATAAAGGTCACCTAACCATTTATTTGTTTCGTTACTTGGATCCTAGACTTTAATAAATTAATGTTTTAAGAAACAACATAAGGTATTAATTTTTAAAGACTAAATATTGAAAATACAAAATGAAACTTTGTTAAATTCTGTTGATAATTGTTAATAACTTTACGCCTTGCAAAACCTCTCTCGTGTTGAGTTTCAAGAGACAGTAACATTTGATGGTTATAATTTCTATAACTGGTATAATATCTTGAGGTTCTACCTTTAAGATAAATAGAAATTATATATACTGAAAGATCTCATACCTGGATAACCTCTGCAACTAGTTAGTATCATCATGATACTTTGATGGAAGTATTATTGTGATGATATTGATGTGTCTCACGTCATACTGAAGAAATTAACCATGACTTGCAGAAAGTCTTGGATAATTATGAAACATATAAGATGTCTCATCAAGTAAAGCAGTTATTCAATCATAACACTAGAAAAAGCTTCAAGTTTGTTCAAGCATTGAATAAAATGAAGTCTAAGAGATTGTGCACTCATATAGACTTATAGTTCAGTTAAGGGAAATATAGCATAAACCCATAAATCAAGAAAGGACTAAATGATTAGTGTTGTTTCTATTGTGGAAGAAATTGGAAACTAAAGGAGGAATTGCTCCTCTCATCTCATCAAGTTGAAGAAGTCTGACTTGGACAAGACTTCAGATGTCTATATGATAGAACTATTTATTTTTCCATCATTCACTTGAGTATGTAATACTTCATGTGACACTAATAATTGATATAATGTGTTGATGATTGGAAGAAATAATCAACTGATTACAAACGAATGGTATTTCGTGTTGAAGATATAACAAGTGTTGTTATAGTATTTTATTTAAGCAATAGATTTATTGTACCTATCCTTATAGGGACATGTAACAGTTGTAATTTATGAATAGATCAAGATTTACTTATCGTTTAATGGATGTTCACATTTATGTTCTGAAACGATGTATTATGTGTTAAAGAATATTTTCTCATAATGTTATTTATGAAGTAAATCTATAATCTTTCATTAAATTAATAGTTCTAATCATAACACCTATATAATCAAATTATATTTGATTGGAACTTATCTATGTCATAATCATCATGACAATATAAATAAGAAATACATATACCAACTTCAAAATGATAGAATTTTTTAAGGCAAATGAGCTTGATTCATTTGATATATGTGAATCATATTTATATGGGTAGATGATTCGCAAGTGTCTTTATCTATTAGTAGATAAAGAACAAAAGGCTTGACAAAGAATTATATATAAGTGATGTATGCAATCTTTTTCAATCCATGAATAGATTTGGTGATAGATACTTAATCAATTTCACTGACGACTTTTATTCGTCGTTGTTGAAACCTTTTAATTTGATCAAATCTTTCATAGTGAAGATTGAATACGATTTAATAAGATCATCATTAGCCTTTAGTTGTGATAAAGAAAACGAGTTTTGTAAACCAAGTCTTCTTGGAACATCTTAGGAGTTGTGGAATTGATTCACAACTCATTCCGACAAAAACACTCACTTGTCATTAGTATCTTTCTTAAGGCACAGGATGACCTGGTCACTTGAATCTATCTTTTGATATTCGGGGTAGCATTCATATTCTCTAGTGGGATAGGGTCACCTAGCCACTATCTGAATGTCGATAGTACAAGGTTTTGAAGAGGATATAAATAGACCTTGCAATCTATTGTATGATGTTTTAAAGAACTATTTACTTTACAAAATTTTGCAATTATGCTCACTGCAACAAATATATATTGAATATATATTTCCAATCAAACAAGTGGATTAGATACTTATATTAGACTAAGGATGAAATGGTTTATCCTTATCTAAAAGAGATGGAGTCATTGAGCTCATGTTAGACAATAAGCTTAACCACTCTAGTATCTACTAACTGCATTTATGTAGAATATCCTAAATGATTGTTTATGATGAAGTTTCTACTAATCCAAATAATTGTCATTCCATAAGACAAGTGATTAGAAAGTGATTTTTCTAAGTGGGAGAAATTTGGAGATTTAAAAGCTAAAGATCCATAAGCTAAACGCATCATAGTTTGGAACTAGCAAGTTTTCAACTATTGTTGAATCTGCTCAATAGTTGATCAGAAAATAATAAAAACACATAGAGATGCATTCATGTATGATTATCAACTATGGGTTTGATTAATATTCCTTGATATAGTTTGACTATAAAAAGTGAGTGAGTTTTCAAGGGAGAAAACATACATGCATAAAAATCTTTCCAAAATTTAAGTTAACATCTCAAAGTAAGAATCTTCTTTCTTATAAGTTAATTACATGGTGTAATTTAATTATGAATCTAGGTGACTCTTGTGTTTTCTACAAAGCTAGTGGGAGCGCAGTAATATTCCTAATGTTATATGTAGTCGACATATTAATTCAAGGAATAAGGATCTATATAGATAGATCATGGCAACTTAAAGGATTAAGTAAAATTGCATTAATTGTCAAGGATCTTAAAGGAGATTAAGATAAAGGACTCTGAGAGAGTCATCTTGTTAAAAACCACATGACATAATTTTGAGCAAAATCCTACTGCAAATGTTTTTGAACTAGATAACATGATTGTATTCCATATGTTGTTGCAATTGGAGAAATCATATATGTCATAATTATGCATAAAGGCCAAATAAGTCGTATGCTTAGAGCATGTCAAATGATACCAGTATAATCCAACAACAAGTCATTGTGTGACTTATAGGAACATTCTAAAGTACTTGTGACAACTAGAGAAATATTCCTAATACACGAAGTATTTGAAAGAAAGCTACGTTTAAAGTTGTTACACATGTGCTAAAATTTTCAAATAGATTGAGATGACTCTCAGTCAAAATCATGCGTGTCCTTATTATGAATGAAGAGATAATTACATGGATAGTGGTTCCATGTAGATTTTAATTACAGTTACACATCATAGTTAGATTACCTCGTGGTTTGGAGAACCACGTACAAAGATGCTTAATATATAGTTCATTATGACTATGAGTAATCCCATTACGTAAGTATTGGTATCTAAGTCATATTCAAGCATCTAATTCATTCTCAATAGTTTTTCTTTATATATGAGTTATATATATAAAACTGAAAATGTTTGTATTCGCAAAGTTTATACAAATCAAGTTTGTCAAATCTACTTAACAAAGTTGCTTCATTAGCTAAAGCATGAAAGTCAAGCTGGTGCTATAGGGCCTTGTCGATATAAGTAGATGTATTGATAGAAATTTAGTATTTGTATATTGGAAAAATAAAGCAACATATATTGTAATGAATGATATATTGGATATGAGTCTTTCATTAAATAATTGTTGTGTTCTATATTAGCATGTTTAAATCCTTTAATAACTAGGTTATTCCAAATGTCCATAGTTGTTCATAGTTGTGGGAGCATCTATGAGGTAAGACTAATATGAGTGGATTGTTGGATTCTCATGAAGATGAGAATGGAAAAGGGTTGCTACCAACTTCATAGATACTTGATTGGGAGAATAAGTATTGGACTTGACCCGCATCAAAACCACTTTATGGATCGTAGTCAAGAGTGATGTTTTAATCAAGGTTGTATCTTTTTAATCTTAGACTTGAGATACATATTTGGGACTTGAGGTGTAGGTATTGTTGTGCTTAGACATGGTTTAACGTTGTTTCGTAAAAAGCAGTCATAAGGGCCATCGTTTGGTATGAGATGAACTACATTGATGGGCGTATGTAGTCGAGATTATCTTTGTATTCTTAGACCTGATATATATATTTGGGACTTGAAGTGTAGGAATTGTTGTGCTTAGACATAGTTTAACGTTGTTTCGTAAAAGGCAGTCATAAGTGTTGTCGTTAGGTATGACATGAACTACATTGATGGGCGTATGTAGTTGAGATGGGATTTGTCCCTCTTATTCGTTGAGAGCATGACATCTAAGGCCTTAGTTAAAGTTGAACACTAAATGAGATTTATCGCGATCCATATCTCATGTTCGACATCATGTCTGAGACAAAGGAATAATTGATACCAAACCTTTAGTAACAATTGCAGCTTAGAGCTCCTGGAATTGGTTGTTGATGAGATTTGCACCCTTCATATGTTGTTACGGGCAGTAGCCCGTTGCTAGACGTCAGCTACTGTCTATGTCAGTCTATAATGAATCTTGTGCAAGTGGGAGATTGTTGGATCTATATGCCCAAGAATCATTATGGAGTGATATTGCTAATAATATATGATCCTATAGGGTCACACCTTTATCAAATTGGCACATTTTGTATATTTATTATTAATATGATTATTAATAAATAATATCGATTCTTGAATTTTAATTAGGGAATAATTATTGTTTTGTGAAAATAATAATTATAAGAGAGTATTACTAGTTATTATTTCATATGATATGAATTAATAAGTCATGCACAGCATTTTGGACTAGTTGGATTCTTTTGTCTTTTACCTAAAGACAAAGTTTGTATTTTATAAAGTTGGAGTTTATAAAAAATAAAGAATCTTACTTTTTAAAAGGCATAATGATGGTGTGGGAGGTTGCTTTTTCAACCTTCCACCTTTTGTCTCCCATGCTTCTGAAGGCTACCATTACTTTAGATTATTTTAATGGTTATTCCTTACTTTTCATGGGATATATAAGAGATTCATGAGGCTTGTATTTTTGCAAGAGTGAAACTCTTTTTCTTCCTCTCTTTTCTCTCTAGAACCGTGGCTTCTTCTTCTCTTTTTTCTCTCTCTCTTTTGAAGTTAGTTTGGTGTTTAGAAGACTTATTGAGTTGTTCCCTTTAGTGCTTAATTGAGTTAAGCACATAAAGGCTTTAGACACTCAAGAATACGAGAAGGATCTAGCATTCCAAGTGCCTTACTCTTGATGGTGGATACTTGTAAAGAAGATCATACACTTTGATCTTTTGTTATCTTCATCAACACCCAAAAACCAAGTGGGTTCAAAGGCATCAAAGGTTATCTCTAAAACATCCTATGATTGGTTTTATTTCATTCTAACCTCTATAAATGGATCCATGATGGTTCGGTTTTGTTATGAACTAAAAATAATCGTGTTATTTTTAAAGTCTTCCGTTGTTGGTTTTTGTGAAAAACAAACTTTTATTTTATATCAAAACCCAACACATCGGGCCCCGCCCAGTAAGCATACAAGCACATACATATACTAGTGTCACACAAATAATAAGTATTCTAACATAATAGATCATGGTTCGGCATAGTGCCTTCAACCCGCTATACATGGTGAGGAAACTCACATCGACTGTTGAATCTCACTGAAAATCCCTGACTTCTGGTCCACGGAATCCCCTAGCTAATCAATACCAAAATAGCACCCAATTAGCATTTGGGTTCCAATCCATAACCATGAATCCATACTTGGGGTAAAAAGACCATTTTACCCCTACCCTAGCTTGGTCCAAGACTAAGGCCCAAACTCACAATCTAAAAAGGCCCAAAAGCCAAATAATCAACCAAGGTCCAATTATGGCCAAATTTTCCAAATTGGGCTCAAACCCCTTACATGGGCCTTACCTTAAGGTCCAACCATTTTTCCTAGTCTAAAACACTTGCACTCAGATGGCTCAATAAGATCTCTAACACCCAAGCCCAAAATAAAGAGCAAATTTGAAGCCCAATATGCGAAGTCCCACCTGACTGAGTACGCGGTGCGTACTCAGCTGTACTCTAAGCGTACACGCTATTTGGATTGTACGCTGCTTGTACAGACTTGTACACCCAGCGTACTCATCTATTAAGCAAACTCTTCATTAAGATCTTAATGCTTAAGTCCAGAAGTCCAAACCACAGATCTGAGTCCTAATAAGTGTCTAGAACCATAAACTCACTGACCTAGTGACTTTTCATGCCCTAAAAGAACCCAACTTCAAGATATAAGTTATACTTTCACCAAATGGACACAAACTCATGCATGGGAGATTCTAAACCCTAAAGGTCACAACTTAATGCATCTAGAACCTCAAAAACACCAAGAGTGGCAACTCATAGCTCCTGGAGTGGTATCAAACCATTAGATCTCATTCTTGGGATCAAAAAGGGACCAAAAACTCATATATTAGATCTAAGCCATAAATAAACAAGTTCATAGCTTTATACCTCAAACAAGCTGGAAATGAAGCCAATAATCAAGATACACAAGCTTTTCCTTAATCCACCACCTTGCACCAAGCTTCTACTTCTTGAATATGAACCAAAACACACCAAAATGGACACAATGAGCTCAAAACACAAAGGAGGGGCTTAGGGTTTCGAATATGAGGCTAAAGAGTCGAAGAAGGCTGAGAAATAAGGGTTTCATAATCCATAAGGATGAATTAGGATTTTCATTAAGCACACGTACACCCCGTGTACGTGGCCGGAACCCCCGTCTAACCGTGGCATGAGTACGCTAAGCGTACCATGTGGTACGCCCCGTGTACTCGCTTTGCAGCTTGTATGCCAAGCGTACCTTGTGGTACTCCCCTGTACAAAAAAGGACCAAAATGCAATAATCAGTACACAAGGGGCAAAATTTAACATACCAGGATTCCAAGTGTTACAATTCTCCCCCACTTGAATCAGACTTCGTCCTCGAAGTCCGCTGCCCCGAACATCTCTAATAGTTCTCTCTCATCTCATCCTCGGGCTCCCAAGTCCACTCCGACCCCTTGCGGTGTTGCCACTGCACCTTCACCACCTTCACCAACTTGACAAACTTATTCCTCAAGGTCTTTGACTTCTTATCCAAGATCGCCCTCAGTCTCTCAATATAATTTAGGTGGTCATCAACCTGAATATCCTCCAATGGTACCACTATGGAATCATCCACTAAACACTTCTGCAGCTGAGAGACGTGAAACATGCTAAGAATCTGACTGAGCTCATCTAGGGGACTTGGTAACGTATCCCACTAGGAATACGTCAAAGATAACAATAACGTTACCTAAGGACGACCTATTCAATGGTCGCTCCTCGACAAGTGCTAGGTCCGAGCCCTCACCTCTGCAACCTATCACTGATGCCACGACTCCCTAGCACCAAGGCCAAGCCTAGAACGAGAAGCTCCGATCTATAGCAAAATAAAATAGTACTAGACGCTTCCCAGAGCGACAGGTGTAGCGTGCAACACGCTCCCCTCTAGTAGTTCTGCACCAATAGCGAGCAACCGCTAGTGGAGCACGATCTGCCAATAGGACGCCCCCACGTCCTTTCATCTCAGAAAGCACAAAAGGCATTATCAGGGGTCTGTCCCCATGACAACATGTATATACAGAACCCTTCTCCTCAAAGAGAAGGGATCGTCTCTTCTTTTATCTTAAGTTAAACCCATATTCTCTCATCTAGATACTGACTAGAACGTCGGAGCTTCGTTCCGAGATCCCCTCCCGGACGACGACTGATGTCTATTCTTTTTTTCGTGATTCTTAAGTTTAACCCAATCAAGACATCAAGTAACAACATTAATCTTGAATACATATGACAACAAGTTTGATGATTTCGGTGTTCGACTTTGCTGAATGGACGTTATCTCTGTGACGAATTCCGCAAATGTCGGTTGTCCTTGTCATGGCCCCCGTCCTGGCGCTCTCGATGGCTAGTATTAGGGTGAGAGACTACTTCTTCTTATTTTATGTACGCATTGGCAACAACCTTTAGGTTGGATTCTTTTCTCTCTTCACCTTCGACTTGCCTGAGGTATTTCGCAACTCTATATTTGAGTTCATCCCTTGATTGGGGTACCGTCCCTTGCATCTTCTTCGATAGAGGGTCGGGAAGTAAACCTTGGGAGAAGGCGTCGGTGATAAGGAATTCCTCATGGCTCGGGACGTTTAGCGTTGCTAGAGTGAATCAATCGTAATATGCTCTTATTGACTCTCTCTCATTTTGCTTGCATACCATGATTGAGTTTATGTCTCCCTTAACCTTCCTTAACTGCATGAAATTATTGAGGAAAAGGTATCGTAGCTACTCAAAGCTTGAGATGTTGTTGGGTCGTAGTGCCTTCAACCATTTTCCCGCATTTCCCTATAGTGTGACGGGGAAGTATATGTAAGCGAACAGTGTATCCATTCTCAATGACATCATCGTCCATTCGTAAGTGTTGATGTGTTTGTATGGATCGGTGGTGCCGCCATACTTTGGGTTGTTCGGTATCATGGCCGGGTGTGGGATCTCGTATTGTAAGAGTTCCTGGAAGAAAACGGAGTCGGTACTCCTCATTGTGTTTTCCATGTGTGGGTATGGAAACCCACCGTACATCATGAATTGTTGAGCGTAGTACGGGTTGTTGTATGCCTTATTGTACATAGCCGCCAACGATATGTACGGTTTTCGCTGAAAGCTAATTTGTACGGTTGTTGTTGCAACTGTGAGCTCGATCTCGGCTACTGGAGTGTGTACAGATTCGGCCCCTACGACTGTGGTGTGTAGGAATTAAGTTGTCGTGTCGATAACGATTAATGATTAGACTCATGTGTCGATATTATATGAGTGTTAGACCCGTGTGACGGTGGCACTTAGGGAATGGATCCATGCAGTTGCTGGATGTAGGGATTGAACATTGGCGGTTACTGTGCGAAGAGCGGAATGTGTGACATGCCCACTATGGGAGAGAATTGATAGTTCGACATTGGGTGTTATGTAGAGGACAGTTTGGTACCTGGGGACCAAGTATTCTTCCCCAGTTCTTGCAACAACGATTGTGGCTAAGAAGTCGGTGGTTGTGACTGCTGAGTTATCATTATCTGTGGCATTGTGGTCGTGGTTGTGACCAGATGCTATGTGGTGATGCGCGGCGGTCGCCATAAGTTGGCTATTGACGTTACTATGGTTTCTACCGTGGAACCTGGTGGTGCTTGTGCGGCTGGCGTTTGGGTGGAGGCTTGTCCTTCTGGTGTAGATGTTTGTGTTCCATCGAGCGACGACATAGATCTGAGTAGACTTATCTCTCCTCCGTTGGTTGCCACGGGTCCTCTCACCGTCATTGCCGACGTCTAGTGTCATATCATGTTTGTGTAACTCTGAGTACATGTTTGGATGACACCAAATGTTGTGATATATGCTCCGAGCTTAACGTCGTCTTGTGGTGGATCCGTCTGAGTTAAGCCATGTAATCACAATAATGAATAAACAACGTTAGTCGACGTCCAAGAGGTTGTCTCGAGACGAACTCTGACGGTCTAGTTAGTCTGAGTGTGTATGTGAGAATGTAGAGATTAGGGTTTTAGCTATAAGGAAGCGATCCCTTCCTCTAATGGAGAAGGATTCCTTTTATACTTGTCATCAGTTAAGCATGATCCCAATGGTTTCCTTTGTCATGTAGGGGCTGACAGGACGTGGAGGAGTCTCATTGGTGAATCGTCCATCACTAGTAGTAATCCTCTCTGCTATTGTTGCAGAGGGAATAAGTGGTAATGCTCTGAGCATTACACTTGTGGCCATAGGGAGTGGTCAATTGTGTTTTGGCTTATTTTAGACCAGAGATAGCTGCCTGGAGTTGGACCTAGGCGCGAGAGTGCCAAAGACCAGAGTCCTAGCGTGAGGCCACGAGGGCGAGGGCGAGGATCTGGCACTAGGCTGGTTAGCTACCATTAGCTAGGTCATCCTAAAGATTGCAGTTTTGTTATCTTTAACATATTCCTAGAGGGATACATTAACAATGCGATTTAATGAAGGTCGGGGTTGGTATACACCACAAGCAGAAGTAGATTGGGTAAGTAATAAACAAAGTTAATACGTTCTTTGATAAATATTTTATTATTATTATCATTATTATCATTATTATTATTATTATTATTATTATTATTTGTAACATCCCGACTCCCAAGTATAATATTTTTTTATATTTATTTATGAGTTGTGTGAGCAACTCGGCGAGTTGGCACCCCAACTCATCGAGTAGAGGCGGATTGACCACGTGGGTTTTATGACCAACTCGACGAGTCGAAGAGACCAACTCGGCGAGTTGGCGCTGTGAGAGGAAACCCTAATTCTCCGGGGTTGGGTCCTATTTAAAGGATCTTAAGTCCTCATTTCCCCCTCACCAGCCACCTTCCTCCCCTGTGTGAAACCCTAATCGCCTATATTGAGCTAAGAGAGAGAGAGAGAGAGAGAGAGAGAGAGTTAATCTTTGGGCATTTTAGTGCACTTTTTGAAGAGTAGAGTGGAGAATCAAATCAAGGAACGAGAAGAGACTGTTGGATCTGGTGTTATTTCATCTAGAGCTTCTGTTGAAGGTAAAAAGTCTCCACCTTGCTCATTAGTTTGATTAGATATCATTTTATGGAGTTTTAGGGCTTACTCCATCTTTCCTTAGGGCTTTGAGTGTGTTGAGCTTACAAAGATATTGAGACTTCAGATCTGGACCTTGTGAGATCCCTAGAGTCCAAAGGTCCCAGCTTTATCCAGCTAATAGAAGAGCTTTCATGATTACGACCCTAAATGGAAGTTGTTTTGGCATTTCAAGTCCTAGGTGCCATGCATGGACGTAAAGCTTGTAGCTTTACGTGGTATATTAGCCTTTGGAGGCTAGATCTAGAGTTTGGTCTTATGAATCTACCTTAAAATGTCTGAATGTGAAAGGAGACTTAAGGGACTCGACGAGTTGATGAGCCAACTCGACGAGTCGGATAGGGTTTTCCTCGATGATTCTGGACATGAGTAACTCGGCGAGTTGATGAGACAACTCAACGAGTTAGGTTGGGCTTTCGCGACTTTTCTGAAGGAACAATGGGACTCGACGAGTCACATAGATGCACTCGACGAGTCGGGTCAACATGGATTGTTGACTCGAGTGTTGACTTCAGTTGACCTTAGGGTTTGGTCAAGACAGGGAGTATGGAGACCATGGAGGGGTAGAATGGTCTTTTACCCATTCCAAGAGTTAGAGAGAGAGAGAGAGAGAATAGCCTTTGAGAATAATTTCCTTAAAATCGAGCATTCTATGAGAACAACTGCCATTAAATCGAATATGTAAGAGTAGCATTCTATACATTCACCATGAGCATTCCAAGTATTTGTCTTGTATGAACAATATTTGATTCCTTCTTGGAGGCATTCTAAAAGAATAAAATGCATTATGCGTTAGTATTATCCATTAAGCAAGTATACTTGTTGTGACAAACATTCTTAAATACATTCTTATAGAATGCATTTATATAAAGAAATTCTGATAGAATACAAGCATTACTTATTTAATAGAAACAATATAATGGAGAATGATAACATATTATACCAGAATGTCTTTTAATTTTCCTATCTTACAATGTTTTTTAATTTAATTTTCCTATCTTACAATGTTTTTTAATACCTACCTGCCTCCAAAGAGGAATCTTAGTTGCTTCCACACCCAATACATTTAACCTTTGGGCACTGCAAGATGGAAAGGGAAAAAGATCTTCAAAGACAAGAATTATTGAGAATTATAAAAAACATGGAGAAGAAAAAGACCTTAGTGTTATATTGACATGATACGAAAAATAAACGGCAGGTGTCCTCTCATCAACTTTTAACAGACTAGAAAACTCTGACTCCATCTTTTTCTATCAGAAAATGAAAAAAAGGTTACATATTTCATATGTTATCACTAATATTAAATTACCCAAAAAAACAAAAAAAAAACAATTTCACCTTTTCATCACGGGAGCTTTTTAGAGAATGATCACATGCAAAGACTTTGAGTGATAAGACTTTGTAGATTGGTCCTAACAAAACCATCCAATTGCACTAAAATCGAATTGCAGTAAAATCAGTAAGGCAACCATTAATTTGGTCCTAACAAAACCATCCAATTGCACTAAAATCGAAGCACAGTTATCAAATCTCAGATAATAGAATATTGTAATCAATAAAGAAAGTAAGATACATGTTTCAATTGGTGAGTTGGCACACAGACGAGAAACTTCAACCGAGCATATTGACAATCGAAGCAAAAAGTTATGAATGTTTAGAAAAATTGAGATTAAAAACACAAACCAACAAGCGTCATGGAGCCATCACGATTAACAACCAAACATGAACCAGCTGATCCATCAATGGGTTATGCATACATATTGATCAGCTAACTCCCATAATCGCATACGTTTATATAATTTCCGGTGCTGATCTGTCTTCTCCATCGTAAATCTTCGATTATATTTTCCTTCTGATCCCTAACAAACCACTCCTACTGAATCGATTAGAATTTCCATTCTCCTACAAGAAATCCTCGAGAAATTATTTTGAGACGAGATGATTTTGTGGTCGACGACCGACTGATAAAGGGATGTTGGTTTGGTAGGGTTTAAATAATTAAGGAGAGATTAATTGAATGATTTTTTTTACCATGATTAGATATACCAAGTTTACCATTATACCCTTTTTAATTTATTTAATGATTTATTATTTCCTGAATTCTCATTGGTGCATACATGCACACAATAGTAGCTGAAAACATTTGAACCTAACTCTCTCTCTCTCTATATATATATATATATATATATATATATATATATATATATATATATATATATATATACACGATGAAGTTAAATATAGAACCATTATTAACAAGGAACCAATGAGCTAATCTTGAGCGTCGGAAATTATAATGATCAACAACCAATGGAATGGATGTACACTTATACATTGGACGGACATACATCAGATTATACCATAAAACTAACCTCTTTATCAAAAAAAAACTCACCTCTTTTTTTCGTTAAATTTTTTTAAAGCTATGTTTTTTATCGAAAAAAAACGAATATACTGTTGTTCACGATTTTCCGTCCTCTTTCCATAGAGATCCATGTTGGTATATAAAAAACAAACTTAGAAAAAAAAACTCAGTTTATTTTGTTATTTTTTTTCAATATTTAAGTTTATTTTTATCCAATAAAAACTAATTATATAAAAAGTATCAATTTTTTGTTATCTATTAATTAACATCAACATCGATTAAAAAAAAGCTCGATCAATTCAGATTCGCACTGTAAATCTAAACTGTAAATATTTCAATTTTAACATTCACAATATGAAACTGACTTATTATTTTAACTATTTGATTATGCACAAATTAAGTGAAATTTTACATATGAATCGAAATATATTTCCATATAGTTTTATAATATTTTATCGTTTTGATTACTTGTAAATTAGTTTTGTAAAATCAATAAATAAATTTATTCACATTGTGAATATAAGCTGTATATAATTTAGTTTTTAGAATTTACAATGTGAATCTGACATACTATTATTCATATTGTGGATCTTAGTAGATTCACAATGTCAATCTGAACTAAACTTTCGTTTTTTTAAATATTAATATGAATATATGTTGAAAAATACCAAAAAATATGAATTTTGATATATTTATTATTTTTTTTCGAAAAAAATAGACATTAATTTTTTCAAAAAACAAAGGAAATGAACTGGGTTTTTTGAAAAAAATAATTATTTTTTATATAAAAAAAATGAGTTTTGTTATAATCCAGTGTACATGTATCTATTATAAAAGTTTACAAATTTACTTTTTTTGCTGTTTATCGTATTATTATTATTATTATTATTATTATTATTATTATTATTGTGATACCTATTGGGTCTATGTATGTGTATAGATAGAAGACGGGGGGTTAGTATGTAAATGAATGTAGCCAAAGGACAAGGTCATGAAATTAGGGTTAGTTGTTGTCTCCCATTATCCCACTGCATACTCATATACTTGAAAATGCATAAAATATTAACATTTGTATATTTGTGTGTGTATGTGCGATCTTTTCACAGTTCCTTGGGAAGCAAATAGTTTAAACCCCAGCACTCCGGCATTGAGCTTTGAATGTAGTGATGTTGTCGCCTTGGCTCCATACACACTCTTTCACACACAGTTCATCATCTTGTTCAATTTTCATCTTCCATGAACATTAAACCTACTGTGTTGCTTGCACTTGTACATTCTTCACAAGAACACTCACAGTAGTGATGTAACACTTGCTAGTTAAATTTTAATATGGCTGCCGGTGAAGTAGGTTCATCAAGACTCTGCTGGTTTTGTGGCAATCGTGAAGTCATACAGAAAGCACGGTTTATAAGTTAGCTTTGGTTTTGTTACAAATGATAGAATTACATACATATGTTAAAGTTTTTTTATTTTTTGAGCGTTCATGATTTAAACTTATAACGAAATTGTAATAAATCAATTATTTAAACGTATAACGCAATTGTAATAAATCAATTATTTGAAGACTAATCAGACAAAATACTTAATTAACTTGGCTGAGTTTCATATGGAAGCAAAGTTAGGTACGTGAAGACATAGTCAAATTATTTGAGAACTCAAAGGTTTTTTTTTTTTCGGGCAAACTTTGAAAAAAAAAATACATATCTTCTAAATGCATGATTATATGTATATTGTTAAAAAACTAATAAAAATACATTAGCTTTTGAAATATGTATATATGCATTTTGTTCGTCAGCTTAAATGCATGTGCACAATAACACAAATGTGTATATATATGCATATTGCAAAATGCTACGTTTTTTTTTATTTGTTTTTTTGATAACGTACATAGGGGCGCAAACGAGTCAAGCTACTCGTAAGCTACTCGAGATCGAATCGTTAAAAGCTCGACTCGAGATCGATTTTAAACGAGCGCGAGCCGAGCTCGAGCCTAATATTAGGCTTGTTTATTAAACGAGCCTCTGTTCCTTGGCTCGATTAGGCCCGCGAGCCTAAACGAGCCTACATATATATAATAAAAAAATTATTTTTATTTTTATATATTAAAATAAATAATAATTTAATAAATAGCATTTTAGGAAATTAGAGTATGCCGTATACGAGCAGAGCCCAAACCAAACCCGAGCCCGTACAATTCTTAACGAGTCGATCTCGAGCTTTGTACCACAAGGCTCGAAACGAGCCGAGCTCGAGCTCAAGCCTATAAATATTTAAACGAGCCGAGCCCGAGCCTGGTCAGGCTCGAGCTCGGTTCGGCTTGTTTGCAGCCCTAAACGTACGTGCATATAATCATGTATTTAGAGGGAATTTGGTGTTTATTGGAAGAAGTTTATGAAGAAAAAAAAAAGGTTCTCGGGTTTTCGATAATTTTTGAATTAAAATGATTTTTAATATATATATATATATATATATATATATATATATATATATATATATATATATATATATATATATATGTATGTATCGTTTGTGACATTGATAGCTCATAAAGGAATTTTAAGAATACTATGTAAGGACATTGACTACTAGTAATATTTAATTAAAATAAATGTCAATTTAAATGTTACATTTTATCTCAAGGGACAAATTTGTTAGAAGATTTTCAGACGGGTTACTTTTATCATAAAAATATAATATCTAATTTGATATATAATTCAATATGATATAATTATAAAAACATATGATTAAATTATGAAAATATTAGTAATATTTGTTGATCAGTTTTTGATAGACAGATCATCTATTTATAGAAATTGAAAGACAATTACTTTAAATTTTAGTAATCCAAATTAGAAAATAAAAAATAAAAAAAAAAATACATCGTTTTCTTCTTTTGAAGGGAGGGAGTAATACAATTATTTTGATTACTTCACTTTTGACTCAGATGGTGGTTGTTTTTTTTCATTCCATAATTTGTTTCAACCTTTTGAAATATGAACTTTTGACTGGGAATTTTATTGGTTGAAATCAATTATTAAAAAACTCAAATAATACGACATAAACGTTGAGAGAAATAATCCCCTTTGAAGTGATTGATGTGATGATATATAAATGAAGATATATAACTCAAACTCACTTCTTTTGATTCCCTTTTCCTTTGCCTTCTCTGATTCTTTGCTTTTTATAGAAAAATTAAATTAAAATTAATATATTTTCATCATGCAATTGGTTTCAAACCAAACTTTACTATTTATTTACCCCACAAAAAGTTGATTGAAAAAGCCAAATTTTCTCATTATCTATCTCTACTTTTATTTGGAAATATCTGAATAACTTATAATTTAAAAAATAAAATAAAATAAAAAACTAAACTAAACGACAAGAAATTGGAATGTACTTTGGATTATGCTTCAATTTGAAAATTAAAGTAGACATACATATAAAGATTATAGTTTGAAATTGCATGTTTTAGTAATCCAGGAATCATAAATCATTTATAAGACGATAAAGGTGACGTGGATGCGTTTTTCAGATCCCAAAACAACCACTTTTTATAGATTGCCCTTTTTATTTAGGGGTGAGCAAAAACCGAACCGCAAACCGAAAATACTGAAAAAACCGTATAAACCGAAACCGAAATAGAAACCGACGGTACGGTTTTTAGTTTTGCAAAAACCGAAAATGTTCGGTGCGGTGCGGATTCTAGTCTTGCAAAAACCGCAAAAAACTGAACCGCACCGCATATATATATATATATATATATATATATATATATATATATATATATATATATATATAAGTGTTGATATTTGTAAGAACGAAGAACTCATGACAATTAAAACTTCTATAAATACAAATATCTATCTTATCAGATGATGATTGTATATTTTTAAGCATACATTCAATGATATTTACAAGAACAAATAATGTTTATGACATTTTTCAACATTTAAATATAAAGAGTATTAGTCATGATAATATCATGTTGATGAATAAATTAATTGATATTATTACATGTACCTAATATTATATTTAATTCGTATTATATTCAAACATTAGAAGCATGTTTGATTAATGGTTATGTCATTTGATTTCAAACCAAGAGGTGATGATATCGGTTCATCTCCAAGATATCAATTGTGCTTTCATTTTGTCAGTCTTATAAGAACATTCTACATCGCCTTTGAGAAAAACCTTCACCATTCTCACATTTTACATAAAAGAGTTAAGTATATGGCTTTTAACCCACATTTTTGAAGAGTCTCATATTGGTGGGGATGAAAAATCTGGCGCTCGTCATCTATATATAAAGTTTATCAATAAGTGATTAGGACACCTCATCCGAGTCAAAGTAACGCGCTGAGTTACTTGAGTTTTAGTAAAAGGCAAAACAAAAAGAAACTGACAAAAAACCGCAAAAAAAACCGAACCGCAAAAAACCGCAAACAAAAACCCCATAAAAACCGAACGGTGCGGTTTCTAAACTTCAAAAAACCGAAGTTGCGGTTTTCGGTTCGGTTTTGGCCAAAAACCGTACCATGCTCACCCCTACTTTTATATATGTTTTTATTTTAAATACTATTTCATAATTAACAATGATCCAAAGTAAGTTATATTTTAATTATCATTAATCATAACCAAAATACATAATCATTTTTTTACAACAAACAAAAGAATACGTTAAAAAACATTTTTTTAAATGTAGTTTAGAAAACGTATATTTGAAAATGTTTTAAAAATTTATTTTTGAAAAAATATTTAAAAGTGTATTTTAAAACATATATTTGAAAACATATAAAATATATATTTTTGAAAGATTACTTTAAAATGTACTTATATTTATCTTCATTTTCAATAATAAAAAACATAATAATAATAATTGTATTTAAGTGTTTAGTATGTTAATCATTATATACATATGTTGAGCAAGAAATACAACAAGATGCTTCTAGCTTAGTGGTAACTATGGGTGCAAACATACCAAACAAAGACCGAGCTTGACTAGACTCAAGCTCGACTCATTTAAATTTTTGGAGCTCGTTTTAAGCCTTATGGTATAGATCTCACAATCAACTCGTAATGATTTATACAGTCTTGGGCTCGGCTTGTATACTTAAAACCCTAATTCCTTAAAATTATATTTATTAAATAATTACTTATTTTTGTGTGTATGTGTGTGTGTGTGTATATATATATATATATATATATATATATATATATATATATATAGAGAGAGAGAGAGAGAGAGATGATCGGCTAGTGAGCCTAATCAAACTTAGTAACCCAGACTCGAGCTCCAGCTCATTTAATAAACAAGTCTAATACTAAGCCCGAGCTCGGCTCGGGCCCCTTTAAAATCGATATTGGGTTGAGTTTTTACGAGTTGATGCCGAGTAGCTCATAAGTAGCTTAACTCGTTTGCACTCCTAGTAGTAACATACTTGCCTTATGTGTGGGAGGTCATGGGTTTGAATCCCACCCTTTTTTATTTTCTTTCCAAAAACCGTTTTTTTTTCAAATAAATGAAACGTGGTGACGTCACATGCAACGTTAGCCTATGTCTACAATCTGTCTAGCTTGGTGCGTCACACGACATAGATTACCTAGTGAAAAAGCTAAAAAGGGTTGATTCCATTACAATTATCGATATGTTCGTTTTTGTAAAACAAAATGAGATTAAACTATAAACTAATCCAAAATATTAAGATTTTATCGGATATTTTCCTAATAATAACATGTGGTTTTAAAATTATTTAACAATAATAATTATTAATAGTAACATAAAATTAAGAATTACATAACTTTATCATAAAAATAATTGTTGATATTCTAAATAATCATCATGATTAGAATTAAAAGATGGTCAAATAAAAATTTTAAATTAATTACTTATAACAATATTTAGAAGTAACGCCAAGTCAATAATTATGTTTATGTCTATCCATGGAGAAGCTGGAGGTAGAGACCACTTAGTAATTGATTTTAATAGATGTTCTGTATCTTATTGTTTAAAATAGTTGCAATTTTATATATCAACTTAGTGTACGAATTATTAATTTATAGTTAATTTCATATCAAACAACATAAATTTATCAAAATTTTAACTAAATAATTTTAACATGCACAACATGCAGATATTCGTCATTTAACTCTTATAATAGATATCATCCAAATCGATGTGGTTCAAGATGGACCATTTTCTTTGCACCATATTCATTTTAAATTTTCACAAGTATTCAACTTTTAACTAATTAACAACTATTACTCAAGTGTTTTTTTCTAACTTATATTTTAAAACACATTAATTTGAATATATATATATATATATATATATATATATATATATATATATATATATATATATATATATGATTGCATGAAAAAATTATTTTATTACTAAACTATTAAAATTTTAACTAATTCAAATCAATAGTTGTTTAACATATGACATATCAATTGGTACTTATGACATATAATGGGTTAATGGAGATACATGTAGTTCATATATGTAGATTATATTGTCAGAGTTTGAAGAATAATACAGAGGAAACGATGATTTTTTAACACACAAAGCCCTACTTTTAGGGTGTGTATTTATATGTGTTTCACAAAAAACGTGTAAACACCACTTTGGAAGATGAAATTTTGTATAAATAAATCAGTTGTTAATAATTTTTTTTATTGTTTATGTGGTGATCTCTAAAGTTAAAAATGAAGATTGTGAGTTTAATAAATATATTTCTTTTTGCTACATGAAAAACTATATGTATATGAAATATGAATATGTTAAATTCAAGTGACTAGGAGATTGATCATTTCTTCTATTTATTATATATATTGTCTTTTGAGAAAAAAAATAGAAGTTGAATTTGTTTTTCTATCTTGTTTCCTAGATAAATAATTTTCATAAATCATATTAAATTGTTTTTTTTATTAAACTTCTTTTTTATTCTATTTTTAAACTATTGGTTTAACTTTTACCACAATATATTTAATTTATTAGCTTACATATTTTATATGTAAAACATTATAATTTTGATGTAAAAAAAATGTTAAGTTATTTACATAATATATTATTAATTTATTAATTTAAATATAATATTAAAAAATATTGAATCTAAATTTTCAAATTATAGATTTAATATAGTTAATTTATTGATACAATTTCATAGCATAACTAAATTCTCATGATTAATTTTACTTGATGATGATGCCATCGACTAGATTACTTTTTTTAAGATTGACTTTTTATTATCTTCATCAATCAAAGGCCTTTAATAATACATGTTTATTCAATATTAAAATGTCTCTAAATCCCTTTTCGATGATATTATCTACAAAAGGCATGTTTTTGTTGGGATTCAACAGAACAAGTTAATCATTTTAGATAAATGATAAACGAACTTCGGTAAAACACGCAAAATAAAACTTCTGAAAAACTATAATAAAATAAATGAAAATTGAATACAACATTTAACGTGGTTCGTTCAAAATGACTTACGTCCATGGACGAGAGAGAGAGAGAGAGGATTTTATTAACATTCGAGAATAATTACAATCACTCACAAAGTTGTACCTCACTTGAGCTCTCAAAACAAAAGATTATCTATTGCTTACAAACTGTTCCAAAAGATATGTTCTCAACCTCACAATGATTGTTCTCTTAAATGTGCTCACGTAAACTAGCCATGACTAATGATGGTGATGTATGCCTATTTATAGGTAAATATGAGAAACCATGATTCTGATGGGTCAGACCCATACATAATTAGATCATGAAGGGAATGCCCTAACTATCAACTAATCCTGGAACACCGTGCAAATGCTTATAGACCATTTAACCTTGAGGGAGGTGTATGGCAAACTATCATGGATATAGGAGTGCATATGTCCCATCGCATCGATATGAGCACTCTTTGCTCCAACGGGAGCGCTTTTAGCTCCAATGGGAGCACACCTTGATGATCAAGAGTGCATTTAGATATGGTTGGGGCGCATTTGACAATGTTCCAAAAGATTTAGCTCTTTTTTTAAGTACCGGATTACTTCAAAGACTTAACATTGTTTAGCCAAGGCGATCTTTTTCTTATCAACGGAGAATTCTCTCACCAAGGGAGCATCTTTGTTCTCAAAGAGCATATTTGCTCACTAAAAGCACATTTTCTCAAGTCTTCACACCCCAATAGTTTTTTTCGAAGAAATAGTTTTACTTGAGAGTATACCCTTAAAACTTTTATTTTAAAACATAAACCTTTTAATCTGAAAGTTACTTCAAGTAGCTTTGTAAGCTTTGAGAGATTTTATGAGCTTTTATAAATTATTTTTTTATGTTTTGTGTATATTTACATACTTGAAAAGGTAAAAACTGTTTTTGTATCACAGTTCCAACATAAATAAAAGCTAGTGCTTCTAGTTTCTGGCTACCACCATTTCTTGCCAAACATACCCTTATATATATATATATATATATATATATATATATATATATATATATATATATACACACACACACACATGGGAGGGTTCAATAAAAAACGCATGAACCTTAAAAATCCTAGAAAACCAATAGAAATACAAAAAGTAAAATAATTTGAGATATCTAATCTTTTTTTGACTTTATAAACATTAAAATAGTGTGTGTGTGTGTGGGGGGGGGTCTCTCTCTCTCTCTCTCTCTCTCTCTCTCTCTCTCTCTCTCTATATATATATATATATATATATATATATATATATATATATATATATATATATATATATATATATATATATATATATATATATATATAGGTAAGTTTAATTGATAAAATAAAAAATATTAAGAATTGGGGAATGATTCTCAGTCAATCATTTATTTTTGCTGCAAAACCATCCATTGTTGAGGCAGAAATGTGAAATGAATACACATGTGTTTTCCAACCGAATATGTTTCCTTAAACTATGTTAATCCTTACCTTAGTATATAAAAAACCATATTTTTTTTGTTTTCTTTATTTTTTTTATTCTTAAGGAGCTATTTTTATCGAAAAACATAGCTTCATTCATACATTAATGATAATTAAACTGTAAAAAAATTAAGCATATTTTTTATTCATCAGTGATTAACGAATGTACCGTAATAAAATATGATACATTTTTATTCACTTATTAATAACGAGAGCTGAAACTATAAAAAAATATTTTATCTTAAAACTATATCAATATGGATGTCTATTTATACAGAATAAAAAATTATGAATATTGATATATTTAAAATACTTTTTCTATAAAAATAACACCTTTAAAATTAAAAAAACAAAAAAAAAACTATGTTTTTGTTTATATTAACGTAATGGTTAACATAATTTAAGGAAACATGTTTGGTTTTAAAACACACCCCTGTCCATTGTCCATTTCCATTGATACGTCAAAGTGTTTTGCGGCAAAAAAATAGGGATTGATTCCCTAATTCTCAACCGTTTTTTTTTCTCAATTGAACCCTCATATATATATATATATATATATATATATATATATATATATACACACACATACACAGAGAGAAAGAGAGAGAGAGAAAAGTAGAAAAAAAAATTAAAAAAATCGTTTTTTTAGCGAATATATATATATATATATATATATATATATATATATATATATATATATATATATATATATATATATATATATATATCATACATACTTATAAAGCTAGCATTTTTTCTTGAATCTCATGCATTTGAAACCCCCTTTTTTAAATTCCTCAAACCAAATTCATTTGAAACCCCCTTTTTTAACTAATACAACTCAAAAGTTTTCTTAATTATGGTTTAACACTCAAAAGTTTTATAACTTATATTATGTTTAATTAGCATTTACTGAAAAGTTTACTATAAAAAGACCAATCTTTTGTCTTATATAAAATCTTAAATGTAAGAAGGATGTCATAAGAAAATGAAAAGAAAATTTTTCAATAGGCACAATTCTTTTAAAACGTATTTGCAATGATGGAGTCCCTAAAAGAGCTCTACAAGTCAAGGTTGTGGATCAATGTATCATTTTTTACTCATAATTTGATCGTGTTATATTTTTTTCAGTAATATAAATGAGACCATTCAAAATCATATGTTTAGAGATATTTTGTTTTCTCAAACCATACCATTCAAAATCATATGTTTAGAGATATTTTGTTTTCTCAAACCATATTGATTTGAAACCTACATAACTTTTTATATTCCTAAATTAAAACCATTTATAGTATTTATAAATTTCCAATAATTTTTTTGCATTCTCTTATTATATATGTAGTTATATTAGTACATTTTTCTTACAAAAAGTCGTCATTTGGTTGAAGATATTGTGATTTAAAAGTTTTCATATAGTTGAAGCATTCACGATCCAAATATGATGATTTGAAGAAATGGGTTATGTCACATCGATGGTAATTGTAATATGGTTTTTTTTCTTTGAACCAAAACAAATGAAACTTTTCTATTCTTTCTTTATATTCAGCTTCTCATTTAATATTTATATGTGATTTGTGTATATTACTCAATCTTGAATGTGACTCTCCAAACATCAATGTTTTGCTTGGAATATATTTCTGATTCTTCTTAGTGAAAAGTTGTCATCAACTTTCTATGGTTGAATAGTGTTAAATGAAGAAAGAAGATTCAGAAAACGGATATAGGTTTTTTTGTTTGAGCAAAGTTGACGAATGTTAGTTTTTTCTTTTGATTTAAATGTATGTTTATGTAACATTTTTATTTATATATTCAACCACTCAATGCTCTTATTTATTTGATTGTAGTTTTTCTATTTTGATTATGTTTATTTTCTATTATTTTTTTGTTGGGTTATCCTACACAACATATTTACAAGTCAATATTTAAAAGATAACATAATTTTTAACATCTGATATGTAATTATGATAGATTTATCATAATATGTTCTTCATATGAAAGTAATTTATCCATATTACTACGACAAGAATTACATATGACATTTACGAATATATATATATATATATATATATATATATATATATATATATATATATATATATTATGTGATTTGTTTAACATGTATATGCACCTATGTATGTTATAAATTTATAATTAAATATCTTTATGTTTAATAATTGAAGGGATTAAAATGATGCATCAAAACCAATTATTTAGACGAATATAATAATAATAATAATAATAATAATAATAATAATAATATTAATAATAATAATAATAATAAATACACATTTTCAAGTACCGCATTAATTTGAAACTCAAACTACAACTCAAAAGTTTTCTAATTTATGTGTATTTATCAAAAGCTTTCTAATTTATGTATATTTATTAGTTCCAACTCAAAAGTTTTTAACTTATGATTATTAATTAGTAATCACTAATAACTTTTTATTTTCCTTTCTTTTATAAGGTTGTAAAATTTTGCTCATTAAAACCATTAATGTATTTGAAGAGATTTGTGATTTAAATATGAAGAGTTAATATAAATGTTATAATAGATGTTTTAGTTTTTTTATGTTATTGTAGTGTTTATTTTTCATATTTTTTATTATTCGTTGTATATATATATATATATATATATATATATAATAGATGTTTTTCTATTATATATATATATATATATATATATATATATATATATATATATATCTTTTTTAATACAAATATTATAATAGATGTTTTTCTATTTTTATGTTACAAAAAGTTGCAGTTCATATTTTTGTTCATACGTTTTGTTAGCCGTTATATTATCATTCATTTGATATATAATTTACACAATTTTAAACGGTTTATAAAATTATCAAATAATTGTATATATCACAATGACTTAAAAATTAAACTATAATGTTTAATAAAACTAATATGTTAACTATATGTTTGCTTTACTACTAACATTTTGTTTCAAAGTAGAAATATTAAATAATAATTTGGTAAAAGTTATTATTTTAACTATATAATTCTATTCTCACGCAACGCGCGGGATTCGCCTAGTATATATATATATATATATATATATATATATATATATATATATATATATATATGGAGAGAGAGAGAGAGAGATATGTAAGTACTTTTGAGAGAAAGATATATATATATATATATATATATATATATATATATATATATATATATATATATATATATATATATATATATAGGGAAGGGTTATTCTTGTAAGCGTTGCTATTATAGTGTATCATTGTTGTGTTGGTTTTGAAAAAAACACTAAATATGCTTGCATATATATATAAAAATGCATAAAAAAAATACCAAGACATCACAAAACTTTTTTTTGAATTTTTTTATCAAAAAATCGCAGCATTTTTTACAATTTCGCTAAAAAAAATCAATTTTTTTTATTTATTTATTTATTTTTTTTTTTGAAAAGAAAAAAAAATTTCAAAATTTTTTTCCAGCTATTTTGACCTAAAAGTTGCGATTTTTTGATAAAAAAATTCAAAAAAAAGTGTTGTGATCTCTAAGTATTTTTTTTATGCATTTTAATGATTTTTAGGGTTTTTTTTAGGGTTTTTTGTTTTCCATAGAACCTAAACCTATATATATATATATATATATATATATATATATATATATTCAAATATGCATGTATGCATTTTTTTTAAAAAGTTCATCAAATCTTTTTTTAACCTAGATATGTTTAGACGCAACATTAAGAGACTAATGGTGGTCTTGGTTATTAAAAATTATAAGCAAATTAGGAGTTCTGGAGTTCTCGTAAATGTTTAAGTTTTTACATTAACTTAGCCATAAATAGAGGGAAGTTCTTTTGAAATCTTAAAGATTTGCGAGAACTTCTAACTTGTTCATCATTTTTCAAAACCAAAACCACCATTGGATTCGTACAACTGCATCTAAGAGATATTAATGGTCGAAAAAAAGATTTGATGAACTTTTTTTTTTGGAAATTTGCATATATGTGAATCTAAATGTGCATGCATGCACATATTTGTTTTTTTTTTTTTTGGTTTTTTGATGTTTTCAGGTTACGTTTCTCTTAAACACTGGAGTTTTGGTCTAAAATTAACAAACTAATTTTGTAACCAAATTAGTAAGTGTGGTGTGATATTTGAAATAAGATGTAAAAAATAGAAGTGCTTAAGATCTTAAAATATGTCGAAGATTTTGGTGGTGTCCAAGGTCATGGGAAAGAAACGATAATGCTCAGAAAACATTTTAGTAAAAGTTAATCTATTTCGAAATGTAAATATGTGTTTGAAGTATTTAGGACAAAAATAGAGTTAAAGTAGTGAAGTAAGTGGATTTATATAATAAATCTCAAGATACTAAAAATGATACCAAGATGCCAGAAATTATCTTGGTAATATCGACAATGAAAATAAATTAATAATCAAGTAAATATAAGAAAATGTTACCACCGATCAAGCAACAAATAGGAAATGAAAGTAAATACAAGAACACAACGAATTACGAGGAAAGCCCTTAATCATTTTGGATCTACGGTATAATACCTCGGGAGGTGATGAAATCACTTGCCTTAGAACTTATATTAAATTGAAATAAAATTACAAGTGCTAGCTAATCTTAAAGATGATGTAAAAGTGGTCAAGTGTCGAGAGAATCAGAGTGAAAGTGGCAGTGAGAATGTGTGTGTGAGTGATAATCAGCTAGGCTTTATATACATAACAACAATAACAAATATT
Organism: Lactuca virosa; assembly: GCF_052849685.1. Lineage (NCBI taxonomy): Eukaryota > Viridiplantae > Streptophyta > Magnoliopsida > Asterales > Asteraceae > Lactuca > Lactuca virosa. Next base: position 253,614,166 of record NC_136427.1, on the reverse strand, counting down.
CTGACATTCTAGCAAGGTTCTAAATAACGTAAGACGTGACTTAAGGCGGCAATTTTGTATATAATCCATAATTCTATATATATATATATATATATATATATATATATATATAATACTATTATTCATTTTTATATACATATATAACTTAAACCGACATTTTGTAAAAGTTTGGCGACAAGTACAAGCATTGGAGCCATGGAGAGATTTTTAGAACCTTGCATTATAGGTATCTTCCTTGATCCATGTCCAAGCCCGCTTTTGCGATAATCTTCAATGTTCACAAGGTTTTGACCACGTGTTATTGACTTGGTCTACTCTCCTCTAGTCAAGACTTTAGTTCCTGCATAAGATATTACAAGAAACACGATGGCAGTCCAATATATTGATTAAATCCAAGATCTTGGGCTTACACGAGATGTTAGTAGAAGTTCAAGATATCAAGATAAAAAGAGTAAGAAAATTATACCCATAACAATTACCCCAAGAAATCTTAAATCCAAGATCTAAGGAGTTGGATATTTCTTGGCTTTTGAAAGCGGATTGTTCAAATGAGGCGACATGACATGCTTTTCCAGGATAAATCTTATATGTCCATGATATCATGGGAATTTTGAATTCCGAATGGACGAGATTTGCGTTTATAAACCCACCGAAAATTCTTATTCTTCTTCTAGTCAGTTTCCGATCATCAAGGTTTTCTTCATGCTCCTCTAGGTAATAACTTCCTTCATTTCACTTGTTTTTTTCTTGTGTTTCTTAGTTTGATCATGGGAAAAAACACGTTCGAGCTAGGGATAGATCACAGAAACCTGTTATCAAGGATTTCATAGATTTAGGTTATTACTTGGTAATGAGAGCCAAGTTAGTAGTTTTTCCAATGCCGATATCAACTTGCTTTGATTATCAGGCAAGTTTCCACAAGATACAATCTTTAGGGTCCATGATTCATTGTTAAGAGCTATATATCTTTCTTCGCCCAGGGTTTGTTTTTATGAGTTTCCTTTTATCATTATCCTATTATACCCTTTTCCTCCACTGATTTCAGAAGTTTTTCAAGTTACCCAACTTTCTTACGCCCGATTCATGCCAATTATTTGGCGTATCTTGTTTTGGATTCATCATCTAAATAAATATGAATGTTTCGATCTTGGGTTATCTAAACTAATGAGTATCTATAATCTCTGGACTTTCAACTATTCTCGTGTTGTTCTCAAAGTAAAGACTGGTAAATCTCATTTAGTCTTTGTTGTGTGTTAGATTTGATTACGAACACAACTGATTTAAGAAAAACAGTTTAAGAACACAAGATGTAAATATAATCTGGTTGGCTCATATTAAGTCTAAAGAGAGTTCAAAGTATCGAGAGTGTTTTACAATCTGAAGTGCATAAAAGTTACACTCTACTCTAGTACTTACCCTATTTATAGGGTACAACATACTCAACAAAAAATACAAGGACTAAACATTGTAGCTTCGAATATTAATTGTGCCTTGCAAATACATAGATAGTTGAAATCATTTGGATTTCGACTCTTTACAGACTCATATCATTTTCACTCCACATTATAAACGTTTCGACCCTACAATCTCCCCCTTAGTGAGAGTAGTCGAATATATGTCATTAGCTTTAGAGTCTAAATAAGTACATTCTGAATCTCCATATACCACAAAATAATCTTTCGAATCTCTGCCTTGTCTTCAACTTCATTCTTCTTGCAGTGGTTAATTCGAACAAGGAGATTAGTATACTGAGAATTTGTATACCTCTCTAGATCACTTACTTGAAACAAAAATTCCGTCATTCTCCCATTCTCGTTCTTTCCTCGACACACGACCCCAAAAGGCTGATGAATAATCTCACCATCTTCATAATCATCGATGTTAATTTTTCCTCTTAGCAAAGATTGAGGGACTTTCAAAGGTTTCTTTACAGTTAAAGCAAGCTCAATATCAGTGATTGCCATGTAATCATAGTAGTTGTCTATGAAAACCTTGATATGAGCAAAACCAATGATGAAATCATCCTTGTTGCTCCCAGTTATCTTCGAAACATCAACATTACTCAAAATCTTTGTGACCGTGATCAAGTCATTTAAGTTCATCAATGGGAAGTCTACAATTGTGAACTCACACGCAATATTGTTCTCTCTTAAGACCACATAGCGAAAATTTTGCAGAAGACCTTCGAACAAGTTGTCACGCATGATATTCATCACCTTCACTATCTTTACAGGTGACCATACCTCTTCTTCACTTTTTCCCAAGACTGCATGACAATGAATATTCAGTCTTTTGAATGCATCTTTATCATTGAAATTTTCAACAATCTTGAACTGAGAAGATGTGAATAACATGTGGTTGATCGGAAAATCAATTTGTAATTGGAATTCTCAATGTTATAGTTCTTCTTAGGAACCTTTCAAAAATAATCATTTAACCCCAATCGAAACAATATCATCAATCATTTCATAACACCACTGCTTGTTGGGATCACCCTTGTTGAAGCCAGGTGGGTCATTAGCTCTTCAACTCAAGATACTGTTGATCTTCCTTTGCTTCTCGACTTCAAGAGCTTGTTGCTTTTTTTTATCTTCTTCTGATGGAACCACAAAAATACTTTTCCTTTATTACTTAGATCATCATTAGAAGTTGGTGGAATTGAACTTGAGCTCGAACCTCCATCTCCTTAGTTTATTGAGATTCCTTTTGTAAGTGCTCTTGTAGTTGTTGTTATTGTTGAATTTGTGGTCAATGATATGGGAAGTGAAGTCGGAATTTGAGTCGAACTCACTTTTCCAACAACAACCCCTTTCTCAGGATCTTTTGAAGAACCAACTCCTCCAAATCCTTTCTCTCACCCTTGTGACACTAGCACTGCATGTGGAGCATTAGTTGGTAAACAAAGAACCAACTCCAGGATTGGAGCAAGCTCTGATTTGATATTGGACTCAATATTTAAAATCAATTGAGAAATAGACTCTTGAGTGACTATTGATTGGTTCGAAAGATCAACTTTTGATAGAGACTCCTTGATACTGGATAAAATTTCTTCCATCTTTTCAAACACCTAAGAATCTTTTTATGACTTCACTTCAAGCTTGTTCGTATACTTAGTGTTTAACTCAACCAACTTAGAGATAACAGTCGCAATGACATCAACTTTGCTATGCAATAAAGTATAGTTTTGCTCTATTTTCCGAACTTCCTTTGACAACTCAGATTTGAGTTTAGCAACTTTGAGATCCACATATTCCTTTATTTTGGTCACTTGTTCAACAAAAAGTTCATGACGTTCCTTTGCAATGTCACGAAGCTTCTGAATCTCATAGTCAAAGCTCTTGGATTGAATTGCTAGATTTTCGGCTTGTTTATGCTCAATTCCCTCAACCAAGCTTCGAAAGCTATTTTCTTGAGGTTTCAAAAAATACTCCATCTCAATACCAGTTACAAAATTCCTTCCTCCTGTAGCTGCTTGTATTTGAAGAAGAGAATTTATTTTTGAATTGAGGATTTTGAACTGTTTACCTGACATGATTAAGTTATCAGGAACATTCTCCTCCTCAGGATCAAATTGAAGATCAGCAAAGGACACCATGATCTCATCCTCATTAGTTTCTTCATCATGAATCATTATCCAAGCCTCAGTGGATTGAGAAGAGAAGAGAGTGGTAACCGGTTCATGCATGATAGTAGAATATGTTTGTGAGATGGTCGAAACTGGAACTGAAGTTGTTAAGGGTGATGAAATTGGTGGTAAAGTTGTTGTGGTTTCAATTGTTGAAGTTTCGATTGTAGAGGAGATGATGGTTGAAGTTTCAAAGGTAGAAGTAACAGAAGATTCGTTGTTTTGCATCCCTTCATCCGTATTGACATTTGTTTCCTTATCAGATAAGTTCACAGGGATGTGTAGAGTTCGAACCTCCTCCGTATTACACTTGGTTTGTGAAACACCGGATGGTATGGCTATTGCCTTCGCAGGTATGGATGTGGGTGGTTGATCATTCGAATTGATGTTTGTATCCATATTAGATACGTTTATAGTGACATCAGGATCCCCTGTCGCCTCCAAATTTGGCTTGAGAGGAGAATCCCTTCGAGGTGATCCAAGCACAGAGTCTTCTATGTGAATGTATGATCTGCCACTATCACTGTCGTGATCAGTTTCGACTGTGTCTTTATCAAGTGGATCCTGGTGCTTTCGTTTCTTCTTTTGCAGTTTCTGAGCCATATCCAGGGCTTGACGCTTTGTCGATGCAGGTGAAACAAGAATAGATACTTCTCGAAACAAAACACATTTCCTGTTGAACTGAGGCTTTCGAATCTTCTTGATACCCTTCTGAGAAGAAAGAGTATTTGAGGAATCAACATAAGTTTGCTAAGTACTTTCTATTCCAGGTTCTTGCACAGGTTTCTTGACTGGGGAATCAGTGGATTTCTTTTCAGGTTTCATTGTTCGCTTGAGAATTCCAGATTTCGAAGGAATAATTTCTTTCGTAACATCCTCCTCCACTATTGGTGGTTTCTCAACCTACTTTTTCTTCTTTGGAGCTTTAGAAGCATTAAAAGAACCTTCAGCCCCCTTTGGTGAAAGAACACCAATTGATACAATAGAGTTAATCGAAGCCAAATATTGCACAAGAAGTGATTTTTAGGATCAACAAGCTTGAGCATTGCATCAGGAATCTGCGCAACAGTTGGAAACATGACTGGATCATCAACAAATATCCTTGGGGCAGTCATAGTCGAAAACTCAGCAATTTCGACATCAAAAGGAACTAGAATCTCCTCTTGTCGATAAACCTCTTGCAAAATCAGACTCCAATAACGAGCACTCGAAACACCATTAGCAAGATTGGTGTGTAATTGCAGTTGCAAACTCCTCTCAAAGATATGTGGCATAGTCCACATTCAGATCATAGTACAACCCTGCGATGACTGATTAAATCTCAAGTTTGGCTTTGTCTAGCCTTGAGCTTCGTCTTGTTAAGCAACGTAACACGATCCCAAATAGAAAAATCTATATGCAAGGAAGACTTGACATCTTAAAATGACTTATCCCAGTAAGAGCTGATTGATGCCCCATTTCATTGAACATATGAAGCACTTGATCAGTCAAAACTTCATAAAAGGTACCTGACACTGGAAACTTCAGGATTTGGGAAAATTGCTTCCTTTTAAGCTTTCTAGTCTTTGAATTCGTCAACTGAAACGTGACCACCTTCGTTGTTTTGTTGAAGAAAACAGTGGAACCAACAAGAGAAATCCATTTCATTGGAACTGTGAATGAAGAAACCTAGTATCATTATTACTAGATTTTAGTCTAATATTTATTGCGACTAATTATTAGTCTAGATTCATCATTAATTCAGAGTCTACGTCATCATCTATCAAGTAAGGATCAGCCAGGCAGGACAGTTGGGAGGCGGGACCATTTCGGCATATAGCTTTTCTGAAATCCGACAACCAAACCCAACGTGACCGTTCTAGACACCTCTACCGTAAGTAGTTCAATTACTATAACAACTTTGAATCACTGATAAGTCTTGTTTATAGGTTCATAATAACGATAATGAACTTAAACATACGTTATACTTAAAGAAGGGTAAGCATAACTCACTTACTGGTGGTTTTAGCGAGGAACCGGGCTCTGCGCGGACAGAAATTTTGAGGCAAAAGCTCTTCTTCTCAGAGCCTTCTGGCGCTCCGGGACTCGCTACTAACTCCAAATAAGTGCTAGAGAAAAGCCTTGAGGCTTTGGGGAGGTTTGGGAGAGAAGTTGAGAGAAGGTGTGTAGAAATGAAATCATTTGCGCCTCTATTTATAGGTTGGAAATCAAGCAACGTGGCATGTTATTTATCCCAAAACGTTGTGTTGGGGTACCAGGTGTCATCATCTGATGGCAAGGCGTGGGGAGGAAGCTGTGTCTGAGATGGTGTCACGTGTCACTCGCAGATTACTCCAAAAACTAATTATCTTCTAAAATTCGAAACTTTTGCATACGAGCTCCATTTTTGATGTTATTTATATCCACGCGTAGGTATCGACGGGATCTACAACTTTTGTTTAGACTCCATCAGCTAATTTTAAATTTATTTTTAAAGTTATATTTTAACAGGCTTAGATAGTTAAAGTCCGTTAAAAATTCATAACTTTGTCATCCGACGTCTGTTTTCGACTGCCTTTATATCGTTGAGCTCCTATTAATGAGATCTTTAATTCTCATTTAGGTTGTGTCGGCTAAAAATCGATCGATCTAAAATTCGATTTTCGGGTTGTGCACTGCTATGCAAAATATTAGAAAAATCATAACTTCCTCTAACGAAGTCACATTTGGACATTCTTTTTATTTACATTCTCAGTTTAGCGTATACTATGACTTTCGTTTAGATCGCTAAGGCTAAAAAGTATTTTTTCAAAAATTCATTTATTACGATACGCGGCGACGTGTCGGTTTTGTCGCAAAACTTCTACAGGTCATAACTTATTCGTTTTAAGTTGGATTTCAACGTTCTTTATGTAACGCCCGTGTTTCTGGGCTACGCATTAGTATAGTAATGAAATAGTCAAGGTCAACCATTATAACTCAGTTTGAAGTAATAAGGAGGAGTTATTTGAATATCATGTGAATTATGTGATTTTATGTGTTTTACACTTGTTTATAATGATATAATAAACTAAGAATGAAAATAAGCGTCAAAAATAAAATGTTAGATAAGCCCGATATCGATGAAGAAAGTTGTAGTGGCCGTGACAAGGATTCCGGAGATATAAAGAACGCCGAAATCCGAGTTATAACGAAGAAGTTATGACTTGTCGACGTTTCGCGACAGAACCGGTACGACACTGCGTGACGTAAAAACTGAGTTTACGATAAAGTACTTTTTAGACTAATAAATCTAAACAAAAGTCATAGTGTTTGTTAAACCGAGAGCGTGAATAAAAAGAATGCCCAAATCTGACTTCATATGAGGAAGTTATGATTTTTTTCCAAGTTTCGGATTAACAGTACACAACCCAGAGTTCGAATTTTAGATCGAGCAGTTTTTGGCAAACGCAACCTAAATGAGAATTGAAGATCTCATTATTAGCAGCACAACAGTAAAAAGATAGACGAAAACGGACGTCGGATGAATAAGTTATGAATTTTTAATGGACTTTTCCTGTCCCGGCCTGTTAAAAATATAACTTTAAAAATAAAGTCAAAATTAACCAACGGAGTCTAAACGAAAGTTGTAGAGTACGGTCCCGCCTACGCGTGGATATAATGAACATCGAAAACGGAGCTCGTATACGAAAGTTATAAATTTTAGAAGACGGGAGAGCAAATTGCGAGAGCTGTTGCGAGGCTACGCCCGCGTAGAAGTGAAGAACGCCCCGCGTTCGGATACTAGGACCGGAGATAGCCACGTCGCTCCAGCCGGAGGGTGGCACGCATTCGTACAAACCTCGGATGTCGCTCCCTCGCACGCCCAGCATTCGCATAAACGCCCAGCGTACCAGCGAAGCTACGTGCAACGTAGACCGAGGCTTCGGCCTATATAAAGGGTGCGAGGCAGCCATAATTCTACACCCCTTTTACACCTTCTTTCTCTCTCTACTCTCTCTCTCTCTCTAAACTTCCCAAACACCCCCAAAGCCTAAGAAACCTCCCTAGCATTAGAAGAAAACCCCGAGCACCTGAAGGCTTCGAGAAAAAGAGTTTTTCGGTTTGAAACTCTGCCCACGCAGAGCCCGGTTTTCAAGCCAACCTCCCGGTTTCATCAAAGAATATTATTTTAAGAAGCGAAATGTTGTCCGAATCACTCCTTATCAAGTGAGTGCATGGTCACTTTCATCTTACACATAGATATGAAATATTTTATATAAATTACGTGCTATGTGTGTGTGTGTGTATATATATATATATATATATATATATATATATATATATATATATATATATATATATATATATTACCTGTTTACCTGAGATGAATGATGGATGAAGATCTATGCTTCTATCTTTTCAGATATGAACTTTATCTTTCAGATCTAAACTTTTTCTATTGGATTCGAAACTTTTCCCTTCAGATCTAAACTTTCTCACTTCAGATCTAAACTTTTTAAATCTAAACTGTATATATATATATATATATATATATATATATATATATATATATATATATATATATATATATATATACAGTTCAAATAAAAACAGTAAATAGTGTGAGAACGTAAAAACACTTTTTTATGTTATTATTCTGCAATGAATTTTGTATCGACAACTTTATGTCATTATTCAGCAAAGAATATATGAATAGTCAAAGGTTAAAATTAAAATTAGAATTTACTACAAAAATGCACATATATAAGTTTATAACAGAATAATAACATTGTAATGAATATATGACTAATCGAAAGTTAATATTTATATTAGAATTACTTCAACAATACACATATACAAAATTCATTACAGAATAATAACATAAACATAGTGTTTTTACGTTCTCACACTATTTACTGTTTTTATTTGAACTTACTTCTATATATATATATATATATATATATATATATATATATATATATATATATATATATATATATATATATATATATAGGAGTAGGATCAAATGAGAACACCTAAAAGGCAGAGAACGCGAGAACAAATATCATCCATCTATTATCTTAGATCTAAGGCTATAATTAATTAGAAATTTTGTTAATAGTAAAATGTTTAAATTCAGTTAATTTGAATTAAAATTATGAAAAGGGTATCAGTGTAATTAATCATTCCCTTATTTTTAACAACTCCTAAAATCTCTCAATCTCTCTCTCTATCTATACCTAAACCTACGACTCACTCCAGTATTATCAACTTGCGTCGCCGCCATCCACGAACCACTTTCACAGTCGGAGCATGAAAAAGCATCGCCTCTGTCTTCGCTGATGATACAAGGTGGTACGTTCGATTGCCTATCATAACCCCCTTGTTTTTGTTTTCGTTTTCGTTTTCATCCACCCAAACAGATGAATTTCAGAATCCTTCTAATAGTGGTGCCTTTAGAAGAACCCTACCTAGGGCTAATTACGAACATCAACAAGATCGAGTGCTCACAACGTCATGCGTCACGTGGTACGTTCGATTTCATTTTACTGCTACAACCTAATTTTTGTTCTGTGTTATTCCACACTAATTTTGGATTCTGATTGTGGAATCAAGCAACAAGATCGACTCCCTGGTTTGGATTAGTGTTAAATTACAATTTTGGGTTGTGCAAGGTGATCCAGAAGCTTGGTTGTGGTGACATGGAGCTTTAATACGCTTTTAACCTTCCCCTCGCAAATCAATGATTTGAATCGTAGTAGTTGTATATTTTTCTTGTAGTGCTTGTTTTGGTTAAGCAATTGAATGCCAATTACCTTTTCCTTTTTGCGGGCTGGGTTAGGATGGACTGAAGCATCCATGATTACACTTGTTATGCTGATGTGTATTTTGTATAATCACTTATGATTATAAACATGGTTGTTAATAATCATTATGATTATAACAACGTATGCTTTTCTACTAATCATTCATTTTAATATTTTGTTGGTCTTTTTATTGTCTTTACATGCTATTGTCATTTTTGTAGATATTAATCAAAGAAAAAGGAATGCTAGAATTTTTTAGATATCGTGTCTGCTCCTGCTCGTTACACAAGCTTGCGAGCCATTTGATTCAAAGAGAAGGAAGGGGTTGCGACCAATTCAAGAAAATAGCTGATATAGGGATGAATTTTGCAAAAAAAGTTTCATTTGAAGTGATTTAATCATTGTCGAATCTAATTATGTATAAATGTATGAAACTAGTCTTGGCATATTCTTTTATGAATATAATTATATAAATGTATAAACTCAATCTTTGAAATTTTTATTTGATGAATATAATTTTCAATGAGTTGATTTTTTTATTTGTTAGAATATTCATGTATGATTAGTAGTTTATTTTTATTCATTTATAAATGTTATCTCTAAATTATGATTTATTATTTAGGATTACAAATATATATTTTTATAATTACAAATGTTTTAGTCATATATGATTGAAAATATTTTGATGAATAAAAAATTAGAAAAAAAAGGATTTTTTATTTTACAAAAAAATAATATAAATTATATTTATCATCCATTAATAAAAGAAATAAAAAAAATCAGTTCATATTCTATTTTAGGTAGATAATCATTATCGCTAAATTTTAGGAAATTAAGATTTGAATTTAATTTGTTTAAATTTAAAATAAATACACAATTACTAATATAGCCTTATAATATGATTGGTCCAGAAGTGTTGTGTTCTCGCGTTCTCAACCTTTTAGGTGTTCTCATTTGATCATTTCCCTATATATATATATATATATATATATATATATATATATATATATATATATATATATATATATATATATATATATATATATATATATATTGTACTTGAGATCTGTGTTGGATGAAAGATCTAAACTTCTTTCTTTTCAGATCTGAACTTTTCTTCAGATCTAGACTGTATAAGTATTTTATGCTTTGAAAGTTATGCTGGATGAAAGATTTAAACTTTGTTTTTCAGATCTAGACCTTTTTCTTCGGATCTGAACCGTATATGTATTTTTTTTACAGATCTAAACTTTTTCTTCAGATCTGAAACATATGTGAATTTTCTTTATGAATCTAAACTTTTTCTTCAGATCTGAACTATATATGTACTTTATATCTACGAATATGTTGGGTAGAACATGGGTAGATGAAATAAGTTGATGCGTGAAGAAAAATGAGTTGGATGATGAGATGAAAAAGTGATATAGATTATGAGATGAGGGTGAGGGGTGAAAAATGAGAGAAACCTTTACCCAAACGATGGCCCCGTCATCTAGCACAGTACGGATGACAACCATGGACTATTCTAGACGGTCCGTGGAACACTAGCATGCTCGCTAACTGTAGGTGTTGTGAACGACATGTTCACTTGGTGTACTCTAAAAACCCATTGACATGTATTGCAGGTGGACTCTCGCAAATAATACTGTCGATAAATGAGAGATATGGACTTAGCACCCGTTGGATGAACCCTAGCAACTATGGATTTAGTGCCTGTTGTATAAACCCTGGCGACTATGGACTTCGTGCCTATTCCGTAGGAAAACCCTTAGGAATGAGTGATAGATGATTCTTAGGGTAGATCCTTAGGGATTAAAGAATATAATGAGGATGGGTAATTGGGTTAATTGTTTGATGATAAAACATAATAACTTTATTATTGTGGGTTGAAAACCCTATGTACTCACCAGGTTTCCCAACCTGACCCACTCAGTTTATTTGTATCACAGGTGTTGATATAAAGCTACACTACACCGAGAGATTAAAGATATGTAGATCACTAGAGTAAATGAATGTAATTTCTGTTTATGCTTATGTTTTTGTATTGACGATGACATCCCAAAGTTTTAAAATGAATAAAATACATTTCTTCGGAAATGCTTTGATAACATATTTATCATGTTTTTTTTTGGGAACAAATTCCGCAACACTTTTCTTTTAAAAAAAAGTTACTCTGATTTGAAAATAAAGCATAAACAAATCGGTCTTTTCTGGCTGTAAAAATGGGGATGTCACAGTTGGTATCAGAGCATTAGTTTAAGTGATCTAGGAACTTGTAGGATTTCTAGACTTAAACTTAGAATGGTAAGCGATGATTGTGAGATGAGTGTCTACCACATTTTAGACACAAGCACTAGTTTATTTAAGGAAAGATGCCTAAATTGCTTTATGTGCTAAATGAGTTGTGATGCTTTATGATGCTATTGGATCTATGGTCTGCTGCCGACCGGATCTAGAAATTTTATGTGTACAGGTTTCTAAACGTTTGATTATAGTATTAGAACTGGCATGTAACTTTTTGGAGTGATAAGGAGATTTATATGTCTATCATAAATAAATCTTTGCTATCTAAATGCTCGTCACTACACACCGAACGTCTGATTTTGGTGTATAGATCGACATGGTGAACACCCGAAGCGGATTCGGAAACGGTAACTCGCAGCCTGAGCCACAAGTGATTGAGAGAGCACCAGAAGTAGCAACTGCACCCGAGTCAATCACGATGGCAGGAGTACAGGAAATGGTATGGATGATGTTGGATCAACAGATGGAAGAGACAAGGCATTTACTTCAACAAAGTAAGGACGAACTTACTGTGCCAGTACGCCAGGAACCAACTCTTGAGGCGACCATATGGGTTGCTAAGTCTATTGAAGAAATGATAAACGACAGGACTACCAACAAGGTTGAAGTTGGAAAGAAGGGGAAATTTGAGGGGTCTTCAAGGTCCAACAAGAGCAACATGTTCTCAAAGTATGGCAAAGGAGGAGGTAAAGAAAAATGGTGTTGGAAGTGCAAAAATAAACACTCTGGTAGGGAGGTGACTTGTTTCAAATGTGGAAAGTCTGGGCATTACGCCGACGAGTGTACGTTTACCGAGAAGGTTTATTTCGGGTGTAACGAAGAAGGACATATTTCTAAGAACTGCCCAAGGAAAAATGGAGCCGCAAGAGAAAATGCGCCTCCAAAGTCGAAGTCAAGAGCATGACAATCCTCGATGAAGCAAGTGAAGATGCGAGGAATCAAGGATGAGGACCTTATATCCGAAAGTCAGGATATGAAGTAGCCACGAAGATAGTACCACGTAGTGTAGCCTATTAGAGGCATAGTATAGGGTGAACTATAACGCCTATGTAATCGTTTCAAGAAATAATATAAACCCTGGTTTTGTTATTTGATGTGTTAAATGATTATGTGAAATTCTTGACTAGTGACTTGGAAAACTGCGAGACAATACTTGGGATGAGTATGAGTAGGTGTGAATGGTGGTAGAGGCCTATACTACCGGAAGCACATGACTCACACTTGGATCAGGGAAGGTCACAAGGTTACCAAGAAGCTAGTAATTGATTCCGTTTTGTTTATATTTGTCGTTACCATCTTTTCGGTAATGACTAAGAAAATGATTGTTATTCCGACCCAAGAGGTCATATCGAATCGAGTCCGACCAAGATGAATTAGTCATGTGGTTCAGAGAACCAAGTTCGATCTATTATCCCACTCAAACTAGAAGATTGAAGTATCGCAATCATTGTTAAAGTAAGAAGCTTGTAGCTAGAAGTGCTACATGCTAGAATGTGATATTATCACATTGGAACACGAAGGAAGGTATATTACGTTCAGAAACTCGACTCTAAAATACTTGAGTCTAAGCAGTACATAATACGATGAGAGGTCATTAGAACATGACCCATCAGTCTACTATGGAAATCGAAGGAAAGAACTTATCTTAGGTTCGTTAAGAAGAAGGAGTAGGATTATTACGTAAAGGTCACGATTGAAATTCCAACACGGGATAGGGAGTGGGAGCAAGAGCGAGTACCGCCTGCAGACAAGAATTCCAAAAGTTAGATACTTATATGAAGTAACATAATAGTTACGGCTATTACCTAGGATGAAGGAATAACGTATGGAGTTAGTATACGAGCCATGTGTTGTTGGTGTTTCTGAGAACGGAGTTGAAGACTTCGTAGTCTGTAGCGACGCATCTGGAGTTGGGTTGGTTTGTGCTCTAACCCAGAGGGAAAAAGTGATAGCATATGCATCGAGACAACTGAAATACCACGAAAAGAGCTACCCCACTCACGATCTGGAGTTGTCAGCGGTAGTATCCGCTCTAAAGATATGGAGAGATTATCATTATGGCACAAAGTGAAAAATTTCCACTGATCATGAGGGTCTCGAGTATCTCTTTAATCAGAAGGAATTAAACACGACAACGATGCTGGCTAGAGTTACTCAAGGATTACGACTGTGAGATACTTTACCACCCTGGTAAAGCGAATGTTGTACCTGATGCTTTAAGTCGAAAATGAAATCTTGAAAGAAAAGGCCAAGAGCGTTAAGAATAGAAGTTGTCTCAACGATTGTGGAAAGCATTAAGAAATCTCAAGAAGAAGCTTAAGAGAAGAATGACCGAAAAGAAGAACGTTTAGGCAAAACGCTAGTGTGTGGTACAAACGGTCAAGGAATGAAGGCATTCCAAGATAGGATTTGGGTACCTAAGCCAGGAGGAGTAAGAGATCTTCTGATGGAAGAAGCTCACAAGACCATGTACTCGATTCATCCTGGCGGTACTAAAATGTAGAGGAATCTGGGACCCTACTAGTGGTGGCCGACGATGGAGCTCGATGTTGCAGAGTATGTGGCCAAGGGTGTAACCTATGCAAGAGTTAAGACACAAAATTAGAAACCATATGGGAGTTTAGAACCTTTACCTGTCCCCATGGGTAAATGGGAGGACATCACCATTGATTTTTCACTAAACTGCCCAGAACGAAGGACGGTCATGACATGATTTGGGTGGTCGTTGATCGGTTCACTAAGAGTGCACACTCCATAGCAGCCAATGAAAGATGTTCTATGGATAAGCTTGCAAACGCTTACGCGAAGGAGGTAGTAAGACTCACTGTATTCCTTTAACTATTGTAGCAGATCATGATAGTCGTTTCACGTCAAGAATTTGGAGGAGTCTACAAGAGGCATTGGGTACGAAGTTGTGTTTAAGTACAGTTTACCATCCGCAGACTGATGGTCAGAATGAAAGAACGATTCAAACACTGAAATATATGCTTAGAGCATGTACCCTAGAGTTCCAAGGTAACTGGGATGAGCACTTACCCATGGTAGAGTTTTCCTACAAAAATAGTTACCATTCAAGCATCAAGATGGCACCTTTCCAAGCTTTGTATGGACAGAAGTGTCGTACGCCGTCATGATGACTTGAAGCTGGAGGAAAGCAGTTTATGGCCCCAAGATAGTCCATCAAACTGCTGAGAATCTTAAAAAAACGATTAGAGAAAGGGTGTTAGCAGCTCAGGATCGTCAAAAGAGCTATGCTGACAAGAAGAGATGATCGATGATATTCGAAGTAGGATATTTGGTTTTGCTTAGAGTCGAAGGGACTTATAATATTTGGGAAGAGAGGAAAATTGAGTCCAAGGTTATTGGACCGTTCAAAGTTCTTCAGAAGATTGGGAACCAAGCTTACAAGCTCGAATTACTAGAACGACTAGATGGTATTCATAACACCTTCCATGTGTGTTATTTGAGGAAGTTCACGGGAGAAGTTCCCGACATAATTCCAATTTCAGAGTTAAGGATAAGAGGCCAATCGAAGTGCCCGAAGCGATTGTTGACCGTAAGACAAAAAGGTTACGACGCAAGATGGTCGACTTAGTGCTTGTGCGATGTAAACATACGAATGGGCCGAACTTCACCTAGGAAACAGAGAGTGACAAGATGAGTCGTTATCTGCATCTGTTTGCTTATGCATGATTCCGGGACGGAATCATCCTAAGGGAGAGAGAATTGTAAAGCCTGTGTTTCTGGGCTACACATTAGTATAGTAATGAAATAGTCAAGGTCAACCATTATAACTCATTTTGAAGTAATAAGGAGGAGTTACTTAATATCATGTGAATTATGTGATTTTATATGTTTTACACTTGTTTATAACGATATAATAAATTAAGAATGAAAATCAGCGTCAAAAATAAAATGTTAGATAAGCCAGATATCAATGAAGAAAGTTGTATTGTCCGTGACAAGGATTCCGGAGATATAAAGAATGCTGAAATCCGAGTTATAACGAAGAAGTTATGACATGTCGAAGTTTCGCGACAGAACCGGTACGACACTGCGTGACGTAAAAAGTGAGTTTACGATAAAGTGTTTTTTAGCCTAATAAATCTAAACGAAAGTCGTAGTGTTCTTTAAACTGAGAGCATGAATAAAAAGAAAGCCCAAATCTGACTTCGTATGAGGAAGTTAAGATTTTTTTTCCAAGTTTCGGATTAATAGTACACAACCCGGAGCTCGAATTTTAGATCGAGCGGTTTTTGGAAAATGCAACCTAAATGAGAATTGAAGATCTCATTATTAGTAGCACAACGGTACTACTCTCGCTCGAGCACGCTTAATTACAGATTTCTTATGGGATCTGCTGCCCTCACGGCTTTAAAACATGTTGTGACAAAGAAGGTATCCATACCCCTTATAAGGAGTGTTTAGTTCTCCTTCCAAGCCGATGTGGGATCAGGTGCAACCCACCTTCACCCCCCATTATAGGTTTCGGCGTCCCTGTCGAACACATCGACTCGTACCCTAGCTCTGATACCATTTGTAACATCCCATCTGGCACGTATCACAATATTGTCCGCTTTGGCCCACTCGACACGAGGACTTCCCAGGGGGGTCACCCATCCCGGTACTACTCTCGCCCGAGCACGCTTAACTGCAGAGTTCTTATGGGATCTGCTGCCCTCATTGCTTTCAAACACATTGCGACAAGGAAGGTATCCACACCCCTTATAAGCAGTGTTTAGTTCTCCTTCCAAGCCGATGTGGGATCAGGTGCAACCCACCTACAACAGCAATACTAGCGGCAGCAGCGGTTTCAAATAATTTTTTTTTCATTTTTTTAAAATCACATAAACTCAATATCACATTTCCCAAAAACCACAAAATGTATAAGTTGTCAAAACACAAGTCAACAATGTTTGATAAAATCTCAGAATTCTCAAATCATGATCTCTAACTGGTGTGTACAATCAAGCCGACGCCTTCCCGCGATCCTGAAAAATACTTGAAACACATATCACACAACATGGTAAGCACGAAGCTTAGTGAGTTCCCCAAAATACCACACGCAAATAACTAGCCTCTCATGGCTATATCTCAATAAGGACCCCCCGGTCATGTGTCTCAGTGAAGACCCTCTGGTCTCACAGCTCGGGTCGGACCCTCCAGTCCGGTATCTCAGTGAAGACCCTCCAGTCTCACAATAACAGAATAACTCAATATGGCACAGGAGTAATATACATTATAAATCACAAAGACAAAATACATGATATCACATAACTCGGTATAAGCACATAAGACCCTCCGGTCACACAATGATTACCACTCAGGTAAGTATAGTGAGAAGACTCACCTCGGATGATGAACAACTCCTATAAATGTTGCTGCTGTACATCGCCCTCTAACACTGAGCCAAACCCACAATTAACCCCATTAGGATCTAAGACCAAACCCTCACTCATTAGTTCTAAAGATAGTCCACTAACCGGCCCATAAATAACCCAATCCCATTGGACCCACCAAGGCCCAATATTAAATGGACCCTCCCAAGGCCCAACCCTTAAACTTAAGTCCAAATGGAAAGCCCAAAACAAGGGCCCAAGACATATATATATATATATATATATATATATATATATATATATATATATATATATATATATATACATTCCTCTGATCTAAAATCTCCAATACAGCAAGCCCAAAATCCAGGCCCAACACTTAAGGCCCAATACGAAATTTAGCCCAAAAACCCCACAACAAGATTACGCGGAGCATACCTCCCTTGGTACGCTCAGCGTACACACAAATCCTGATCGGGGAAACTAGACCAGTACGCGGGGCGGACTAGGACTTACACGGAGCGTAATGCTCAGGTCCAGAAACTCCATTTTCGACTTAACCACTTCAGCCCAAAGCATCCAAACCTCAGGGAAGCTTCGTTACAAGCTCCTAATTGATAAAGTTGGCGACTTTATCAGTTTGCATGTCTTAATGGGAACCAACTTCCAAAATAACCATTAAGAATCTCTTAAATCCTCTTAACACATGCATGAAGAAGTCTAGACGACCAAGTTCTCATTTTTATGAATCAAGGCAACCCAATACACTTAAAAGGACATGAGATTTTATCTGGAGTTGACCAAACTCACAAAGTTCCAATCTTGGGACATAAAACCCTAAAAATGGACCCAAAACAAGAACTAGCACAACAATGAGCAAGTTTCAAACTTTATACCTCTGGAAGATGCACCAACTATTGGATTTAGTGTCTAAGCCCATAACTATAATTGGTATGTACTTGACCCGAGAGTAGCATGGTCCATTTGGGTTGCATGGCACCGGAACAATTTGTAAGGATGGACTTTTGAGAAGAGGATATTCATGATTTATTAATATATTATAAGCTCTAATATATTAATATGAAATCATATTTTTTAATTAGTATTGATCAAGAATTAATTTGGAATTAATTTTGTGATCAAAAGAGACTAATTAAATATAAGGGGTTGGTTTGGTAAAATCATTCATTCTTATGGTGTGGGCCAATGATCCATGATTCCTTAGGTTGGGATAAACCCATGTGACAACCCATGGATGATCCATGTAGGTTTAAACCCATGGAGCCTAAGAAATATGGAAGGTCATGCACATTAGGGTTTACATGGTGTAAGCCTAATTTTGCCACACTATATAAGAAACCCATTAGCTCCTAAAATTGGCACCCTAGTGTTCTTGGAAGAGCAATAGCCGATTTTATGTTGCAAGTATTCTCTCTCAATGTCCTCCATTGTTGGTGGTGTTGTGTGATTCCATTTGAGGTGCAACACTTGGGGCACTAAGTTCTTAAAGGCCAAACTCAAGAAGTTCTACAAGCTACAACTAAGAGGGAACTCTATAACTCTCTTTTATGTTGATTATATCATTTTGTATGCTAGTTGTAGGCTTAATGTTTTGGAAACAATATTGCATGTATAATTAGAGAAAACATAGATCCAAAGCATTTATGGTTGTATGTGCACCATAAGATGTTGTAGTATACTAAAACCCATTGATGAACATCTTCAAGTAATCAAAGACATGCTTATCCAAGTAATACTTGATGTTTTTATTATTTTTCAAAGAAAAAAAATCAAATTTCCTGCCTTCTGCCTAGTGAAATCGCCGAGTCCACTGGGTGACTCGCCGAGTCCCCTCTTTAAATGGCCAAATTGACGAGTCCAGTTCATGTACTCGCCGAGTTGGTGCTCCAGTGGGCAGTTTTTCGAGTTTTTTTTTGACCTGTTTTGGATTAGAATCATTACCACAAAATGTTATAGTTCATAAAATTTGATTTTGTTGTTATGGTAATGATGATTCTCATCCAATTAAAAGATAATTGTCAAAGTTTCATGATTTTTATTAGTTTATATGATTAGGCTAATTTCTTGAAACTTGTTTGATATGAATTATCTTGACTTATGAGTTTAATCTAGATCATAGACAAATTGTTTGATAGTTTAACTTTTTGCATACTTTAGTTCTAAACCCTAGAGTTTTAATAGTTTAAAATTCAATCCTTATACTTTATTATATTATTATAGGTTTAGTAATATATATATATATATATATATATATATATATATATATATATATATATATAGGGAAGGGTTATTTGGAAAACAAAAAAACCCTAAAAAAACCCCAAAAATCATAAAAATGCATAAAAAAATACCTAGAGATCACAAAACTTTTTTTTTTGACATTTTTTATGAAAAAATCGCAGGTTTTTAAAGAAATTCGCTGAAAAAAATTTGATAATTTTTTTTTTAAAAAAAAAAATTCAAAAAAAAGTTTTGTGATCTCTAAGTATTTTTTTTATGCATTTTTATGATTTTTAGGGTTTTTTTAGGGTTTTTTATTTTCCATAGAACCTAAACCTATATATATATATATATATATATATATATATATATATATATATATATATATATATATATATATGTATAAGAATAAGTCAGTATTACCGTTAGTAGGCCTCATTCACGAAGTCGGTCTATAAGGGGGTATAAGGTTGCCGCCTATAAAATGGCAGTTTAATGGGTGTCCACTCTCATCCACCGCTTTCTTGACTGGTGGAGGGTCGTTAGCCGAACGGGTTTGACAGGACATTAATTTTCATTAAAAGTATAATGATAATTATAAAGTAACTAAACTTTTATTAAATTCCCAATCTTAGTTACTTTAGGAAAATGTGAATTTGGTGCTAACTCATGAAATTGCACTTTGCACCTTGTTAAGTCGTTAGTGGAGCGTGTGTGGTTAACCGACACACTAATCTGTGACTGACAGTGTGTGGCAAAGGGTAGCTTGATGTTAATCATAGATCAATGGAGCGTGTGTGGTTAACCGACACATTGATTAGGTGGTTTTAACATTGGGTGTACCAAGCTAATTTGCATGGTTATTCACACCTTGTTTGTGATCCTCGGCATCCCAGTCACAAACTTGAAGGGCACAATCGAGATTTAAACATGCCATTGAAAAATTCAATGAATTTCAAAGGATCTAGGAATTTCAATCCATTTAAAACTTAATAAGCAATTTCATTTTTCATGGTGGAAATTGGTAAATCGTCATTTATACCTTCAAATATTTTGCAATTGGATTACGGAATCCCTCTTCCGAATTGTAAAATATTGTGTTGGGTCCTAGCCTTAATATTTCATGTTGGGTGTTATATTAAGGACTTAAATCAACTATCTTGAATTTCTCCCATTATAGATGTCTAAGTCAGACAACTATGGTCTTCCTAAATCTTTTGGAAAAAGCATTCCTCATGAAGATGATATTCCACAAGACAATCAAGGTGAAAGATTAATCCCTTCTTTGTGTTGTAGTGGAACTTCACTTCATCCACCTCCTCCAATTATTCTCCCTAATCCACAAGTTCGAAGACTTGAAAAGTTTAAAATCACTCAAGCCCTATTGGATAGCAAACACAAGGATGGAAAGTCTGTGTGTGTACATGTTTTGGATATGAAGTCACACATTGACAGGCTGAGAATGATGGGTGTCGTGTTCCCAAGGAAATTGGTTATTGATTGGGTTCTTTAATCACTTCCTGATTCGTATAGTGAGTTCATTGAGGACTACTATATGATAAATCACGACATGACCCTTATTGATCTTAACTATTTGCTAATTGCTGCTGAATCAGCAATGATTTGGCGCGATGGTCAAGCAAATTTGACTGGAAGATCTGCTTCTCAAGCTGACATGGGCAATGACATCGATATCCCAGAAAGGATTCCTTCTCCTAAAGGAAAGGAATTGGCCATGGTCAAAAGTTTTTGTCACACCCCCGAACTGTCAGAACGGACGGCGGAAACGTCCGGGGGCGGGTGACGTCATGCGTAGTATCACAACAGTTGTATCATAGTAAGCAAAGTAAACACAACCATTACATCGCATCATAAATATTTACATCTGTTTGAAAACATAGTTTGTACATATCAGTATATTCAAAAGTAGCAAAAGATAAAGACGAGACTCCAAAATGCTCCGTCTTCTCCAAAAGCTGGCATAAGTACATGTCTATAGTTGCCCTGAGAATACAAGAGATTTTGAAAACGTATCAGCATAAAGCTGGCGAGTTCATAAGCATGTTTTTGTAGTGGAAACTAGTCACTGAATTTGTAAAATTGATTCCTTTTCATTATAGAAAATATCATTTGTAACGAAAACCTTCGTTATCGAGTTTCGAAATAGTATGCATGCTTCCCAAGAAAATCTAATATTTTCTAACATGTTTGTTGATTACTGTATGAAAAGTATGATTCGTTTGAAAACCTTGGCTACCGCCAGTAAGTAAGGTATGTTTCGTTTGGTAAGCCCTGGCTACTACCAATATGTAAGTAGTTTTATTATTCAAATAAAACCAAGAGTTAATTCCCTGGAATACCCTCCAGTAAGTAGATAAGTAGTTTCATTAGTTAAAATAAAACTATTGAAGAAAGAAATCCCGTAAACAAAGGTTAGTTTATACTTATTGTGAGTCATATAACCATACTAATATGACCGGTGACCTCCTTGACGTTTCTTCAGGCGTCGTACGATTACAAAATTTGTCACCCCAGGCGTGCCCGCCTAACTGTAGCTAACAGTTCAGGTGTGGGATTGTCAATCCCGAATAGATCTATTCACAAATTCCACGCTCTCCCTCCAGGAGACTCTGGTTATAATAACGGAGAGGATTTATTGGTACCCCGAAGGGCATAACGAAGATAAGTCTCACAATCCGGTATTAACTAGTTTACGTTTAGTTTGGTTGTTCTCGAGTTCAAAATCGTTGTATACGTTGTAGAGTATAAATAATTATACACAAAATAATTATTTAGTAAGATACTCTTGTTATCTGTATGGATAAACTAAACCTGTTATAGTTTATATGTTTGACTTTTGCATGGAGTTTGAATCTGTAAAACCGGTAATGAAATCCCCAAACTATACCTATTATAGTTTGACTGGTAAATTGTGTTCATGTACTGTTCTGAAAACTATGCAATTATGTTTAGAAAACGCCCCTTATGCTCCGCATTTTACAAAAGGGATAAAGTATCTAAATGTTTAACATAAAATCAAGGTAATTGCATCAGTTTTTAAGTTGTGATAACCTTTATGTTTGGCTTGTATTCCCCCCTGAAAACGTTATAAAAACTTATAAAAGCGTAGGGGTATGAACTCACAGTTTAACGTAGGATTCGGGTGTATGATCGGTGTGGATGCTGAGTGTCAACTGGTGTTTCGTATGCAAGTGGATCCTATTAACATATGGTAACACATATGTGTGTTAGAATTAGGGTGTTTCATGACTAAACATGACGGGGAACCACCCTAAGGACCTGGAAATGCTTGAACTAAGTGTCGGGACCTTATATGATCGAACGAGGGAGGTGTGCGGCCACCCTTTGGGTGTGTACGGCCATGGGTGTACGGCCCATCAGTGTACGGATGTACACTCATGAGTGTTTTGAGGTGTTTCCAAGGTCCTACATGCATCTAATGAGTGTTCTAGGTCCCAAACTGAGTGTTATTGCAAGTTTGAGGCCAAAAATGAGCATCAAAAAGGGTGTACGGCCAAGAGGATGTGTGTGCGGTCATACAAGGGAGTGTGCGGCCGTACAGAGGGGTGTGCGGCCGTACACTCTTCATTCATGTCCAAAATGTCGATTTTTAGGTGTTTCAAAGCCAATACTAAGTCCAACTAGCAGGTGGAGGCCAAACTCTCACCTTGGAGAGTCTTTAAGGTGTGTACGGCCACCTTATGAAGGTGTGCGGCCATACACCTTCAAGGATGAAGAACAACATGAAACTTTGATGAATTAGGGCTTAGATTAAGAAGTTTTGCAAGTATAACGAGCTAGATGATAGAATACTTACGTTTTTGAAGCCTTTGGAGGGTCCTTACGTGAAGATTCTATAGAGAGAAAGTAGTGGGCAGCCAAAAAGGAAAAAGAGTGAATGAAGGGGTCTCCTCCTTTATATAGAGGTGGGTGTACGGTTGAGGGGTGGGTGTGCGGCCATGTACGGCCGTACACTCCTCCCGAGAGAGTGTATGGCCCAAATGTTGTACTATGACTTGGTATTACTCGACCTAGAACCCAAAATTTGATTGTGCGAGGCTTAGAACGCTTCATCAAACCCTTAAACGGTGTAAAATGGTGATAAAATCGAGTTTAATATTGATATAAAGATCAATTGTACATGATAGAAGTTCCGGGTTGTCACATCATCCCCCCGTTAGAGGGAATTTCGTCCCGAAATTCAAACATCAAAATACAATTTGTGGACTCGGAAAGAGATGTGGATATTTCTGTTTCATTTGATCTTCGCGCTCCCAAGTGAATTCAGGTCCCCGCTTGGCATTCCAGCGAACCTTCACTATCGGGATGCGACTTTGCTTTGTTCGTTTGACCTCCCGATCCATGATTTCGATTGGTTCTTCCACAAAATCGAGTTTTTCGTTGATTTTAATCTCATCGAGAGGGATCATAAGGGTTTCGTCGGATAAACACTTTTTAAGATTCGAGACGTGGAAGACGGGATGTATGCTACTAAGCTCTTGAGGTAAACGAAGTTTGTAGGCTACGGGACCGATTCTAGCGAGGATCTTGAATGGTCCTATGTACCTCGGGTTTAGCTTCCCACGCTTTCCAAAGTGTATCATGCCTTTCCAGGGTGAGACTTTTAGCAGGACACGGTCTCCAACCTGGAACTCCAAGGGTTTTCGTCGTTTATCGGCGTAGCTCTTTTGTCTATCTCGTGAGGCTTTCAGTCGTTCTCGGATTTGTATGATCTTTTCTGCGGTTTTGCGGATGATTTCTGGACCAGTGAGAGTGCTGTCAGGGACTTGCCCCTTGGCTAGCTGCGTGTCGCCTACCTCAGCCCAACACAGGGGGGATCTGCACTTGCGGCCATAGAGGGCTTCGAAAGGCGCAACTGTAACGCCCGGGTTTCGGGGCTAAGCATTTTTAGACGATGTAATAGTCTAGGTCAACTATTGTAACTCTTTTTGATGTAATAAAGATGAAATATTTGAGTATTATGTGAATTATGTGAATTTATATGCTTATTATTTATTTATAAATGTATAATAAATAGGGAATAAAAATAAGCGTCAAAATTAAAGTGTGATATAAACCCGATATCTTTATATAAAGTTATAGTGGTCGAAACAAGGATTTCGGAGATATAGAGAACGCCGAAATCTGAGTTATAACGAAGAAGTTATGACATGTCGAAGTTTCACGACAAAACCGACACGACGCTGTGTGACGTAAATAGTGAATTTACGATATATGACTTTTTGACCTTAGTAATCTAAACCAAAGTTGTAGTATACGTTAAACCGATAGCGTGCATAAAAAGAACGCCCAAATCTGACTTCGTATGAGGAAGTTATGAATTTTCTAAGATTTGGTTTAGCAGTGCACAGCCCGAAACTCGAATTTTAGATCGAGTTGTTTTTGGCCTACGCGACCTAAATGAGAATTGAAGATCTCATTAATAGGAACTCAACGGTAAAAAGACAGACGAAAACGGAGTCCGTATGTAGAAGTTATGAATTTTACGCTGACATTTAACAGTATAATCTCCTCCTACTGTTAAATTTAAGATCGGTCGAGAATTAGCCGACGGAGTCAAAATGAAAGTTGTAGATCTTATTTTTACCTACGCGTTGATATAAAGAACGTCAAAAAACGGAGCTCGTATGTGAAAGTTACAGATTTTAGAAGTTGGAAGTGTGCTGTGCGAAAATGGGTGACGTGGCACAATCTTGGCCATTGCTTTCTCCCCAAGTCTTGCCACAAGATGGTGACATGTGGCACCAAGTTTCAGCCATATTTCACCCTATAAATAGAGCCTCTCCCACCCTCATTTTCTTCACACCTTTCCCATTCTTTCTTTCTCTCACTAGTTTCTCTCTCTAACCCCCCAAACCCCCCGAAAAGCCTAGGGAACCTCCCTAGCACGAGGCGGAAGCCCCGGAGTGCTCGACGGCTCTGAGAAGAAGAGCTTTTCGGCTCGGGAACGCTGCTCCAAGCAAAGCCCGGTTTTTTTTATAAAACCCGCTGTAAGTGAGCTACGCCTACGCTATTTTTAATATATCGTTTATTTAAAGTAACATTATTAGGAACTTATAATAAGTACATGGGCTATTATTATGGGTTATATAAGTATTTTTTTTACGCTTATATAATAGTAATAATAGTTAGACTATTAATTAGTCGCGGTAAATATTAGACTAAAATCTAGTGGTAATAATACTAGGTTTCGTCGAAGGAAAATAGAATCGTTAAAAGCGAAGCGCTGCCCGAGTTTGGAGTCATCACTTTAACAGGTGAGTGCATAGTTACTTTCATCTTACACATAGATATGAAGTATTTTATATAAATTACGTGATATGTGTGCATATTATCTGAATACTTGCTGTTTATGTTGGATGAATGATTTTATACACGTTTTTCATGATTTAAACTGTATATGTATTTTATATCTACAAAAATGTTGGGGTAACACATGGTAGATGTAATAAGACGATGTGTGATAAAATGATGAGCGGCCTCGATGTTGTTGGTGATCCAGTCATCTAGCGGAGTATAGATGACGACCACGGACTCTTCTAGACAGTCCAGTGGAACGCTGGCAGGCTCGCAACCTGTAGATGTTTGTGAAAGATGTGTTCACCGGTGTACTCCATCCCCCTCATGGTTGCCTTTAGGACATTTATTGCTGAGGAAACCCCTTAGCAGTAGTGTCCATCCCGATGATAATCCTTAGTCTAGGTCCCTTATGATAGGTGCTAGGGACGTAATGTGAGGATAACGGGAACGGGTAATCGGGTTATTGTTGGTTGATGAAATTAAATAACTTATTTATAGTGGGTTGAAAACCCTATGTGATCACCAGGCTCCCAAGCCTAACCCACTCAGTTTCATGTATTACAGGTAGTGGCGCTCGAGCATAGATGTGATGTTTTGGATGAGGGATTACGGATATAGGCCTGTAGATATGAAATAATGTAGTAAGGCTTATATTGTACTGTTTATGCTTTTGATCTGTATCGAACATGACATCCCGAGTCTTTTAATGAAATACATTTCTACATAAATGCTTTTGATAAATCTTTATCATATTTTGTTTTGGGACAAATTCCGCAACACTTTTATTTAAAATGTTACTCTGATTTTCAAACAAGCATAAACAAAATCGGTCTTTTCTGGCCGTGAAAAATGGGGATGTCACAGTTGGTATCAGAGCATTAGTTTAAGCGAACTAGGAATTTGTAGGATTTCTAGACTTAAACTTAGAATGCTAAGCGATGATTGTGAGGTGTGAGCACTAGCTTATTTTAGGAATTATGCCTAAAATTCTTTTATGTGCTAAATGCTTTGTGCCTGATATACTGTTATTAGTTCGGATCTATGGTCTGTTGCCGACCGGATCTGGAAACCTTATGTGTTTAGGATTCTAAACGTACGACTACGATATTAGAACTAACATATAAACGTTTCGGAGTGATAAGGACGGTTTAAACGACTATCCTAAATAAAGATCTAAATTCACCTTATTCGGTGTATAGATCAAGATGGCAAGGACCCGTAGCGGAAACGTGAATGCAAATAGGAACCGAGATCAACCCCCAGTGATACAGCAAATACCAGTCGTGGTAGAAGTTGCACCTGAGCCAATCACCATGGCTGGAGTACAAGCCATGATGCGAGCTATGTTAGCTGAACAAAGGGAAGAAATGAGGCAAATGATGCAAGAGAATAGGGACGAAGCCACCGTGCCCATTGTGCAACAAGAGACGATTCCCGAGCAATCGGAGGAAGGTAACTATAGCCGCCATGTGAGTCAAGTTGGGACTCAAGGAGAACGAAGGAATGACCCGGAGAGGGGAAACGACAGGGATGGGCGGATGTATAAGAATTTCTTGGGTGCCAAGCCACCAAGTCTCTCAGGAAGCCCAAAGCCTGTTGAGATTATGGATTGGATCTCCGAAATGGAAATGGTGTTCGAGAGCTGCAGCTGTAGCGAGAAACAAAAGACCGTCTTTGCAGTAAGACAACTGAAAACTGGAGTCTTGAGCTGGTGGAAGCTATTGGCAGATACAATGCCACGAGGAGAAGCCCTAAAGATGTCATGGGATGAGTTCTTGGAACAACTGAAGGCACAGTACTGTTCAGAAATAGATCTGATTGATCTGAACAATGAATTCCAAAACCTGAAGAAGGGAAGAATGAGCGTTGACGACTACACTACTGCATTCACGGAAAAGATGAAGTTGTTTCCATACCTAGTGCCAACCGAACTCTCCAAAATTGAGAAGTTCGCAAATGGACTGCCAGCCGACTTTGGCCCGACAGTCAAGATGGCAACCACTCTGAAATCAGCTGTTCGAGCAGCTAAGAATGTGGAGACCCAACAAAAGGAAAGGGGTCTGGAGAGGGCCGAGGTTGGTGAGAAAAGGAAATTCGATGGATCTTCAAGGTCCAACAAGAAAAGTAAATTCTCGAAGTCCGGTTCGAAGGGAGGAGGAGCCGAAGCAAAGTGGTGTGACAAGTGCAAGAAGAAGCACTCCGGAAAATGCGACGGAGAAGTCACCTGCTTTAAGTGTGGAAAGACCGGGCACTATGCCAATGAATGCACCCTCACCAAGAAAGTTTGTTATGGGTGTGGCGAGGAAGGGCACATTTCGAGGGACTGTCCGAAGAAGAAGGAGGCCGGAAGACCCAACATTCCACCGAAGCCGAAGGCAAGAGCCTTCCAGATGACGCTCGAGGCTGCAAAGGAGGCAGCAGACGTCGCTTCAGGTACCTTTCTTGTAAATGGATTGCCTGCCAATATACTGTTTGATTCCGGAGCAAACTATTCCTTTGTATCGCATAGATTTGGAGGAAAATTAGCATTGCCTGTAGAAAAACTTGATAATTCCCTAATTGTGGAAGTTGCCAGTGGCAAATTCGTACCTGTTAGTAATCGTATTAAGAACATCGTCATCGACCTAAAAGAAAACGAATTCCACGAGGAGCTGTTACCCATAGAATTGAACGGTTTCGACATCATTCTGGGAATGGATTGGCTTAGCGCCAACGATGCTGAGATTCAATGCCGAAAGAAGATAGTAAGGGTAAACCCACCCGGAAAGGAGTCCTTTATGGTATACGGGGACAAACGCCGAGTAAATTCTGGAATCATCTCCCTGATGAAGGCCAGAAAATGTTTGTCCAAGGGATGTGCATCATATATGGCATTCGTGATCGATGCAAACAAGGAGAAAAAGGAGGTGCAGAATATACCGGTCGTGTGTGATTATCCGGAGGTCTTTCCCGAAGATCTTCCTGGATTACCGCCTGATAGACAAGTGGAGTTCAGAATAGACTTGATACCATGCACAACACCGATAGCGAAAGCACCATACCGATTAGCACCGACGGAGATGAAGGAGCTCATGCCGCAACTTCAGGAGTTGTTCGACAACGGTTTTATCAGACCTAGTTCATCACCTTGGGGAGCTCTGGTGCTATTCGTGAAGAAGAAAGACGGAAGCATGAGAATGTGTATAGACTACCGAGAGCTGAACAAGGCAACAGTGAAGAACAAGTATCCATTACCAAGGATTGATGACCTATTCGATCAGCTGCAAGGCTCGAGCTATTTCTCAAAGATCGATCTTAGGTCAGGATATCATCAGCTGAAGGTGAGAGAGCAGGATATTGAGAAGACTGCGTTCAGAACAAGATATGGACACTACGAGTTCTTGGTTATGTCGTTTGGACTAACCAATGCTCCAGCAACATTCATGGATTTGATGAACAGGGTTTGTAAACCATTCCTCGATAAATACGTGATAGTGTTCATCGACGACATTCTCATCTACTCGAAAAGCCAGGAGGAGCATGGCCGGCATCTACGAGAAGTGTGGGAAGTCTTGAAGAAGGAGAAGCTCTATGCAAAGTTCTCCAAGTGTGATTTTTGGATCCGAGAAGTCCAATTCTTGGGTCATGTGGTTAACCAAGAAGGGATAATGGTCGACCCAACAAAAATCGAAGCTGTAATGAAATGGGAACGTCCAAAGAGTCCCACAGAGATTCGAAGCTTTCTTGGATTAGCTGGATATTACCGACGATTTATCCAAGGCTTTTCTTCGATAGCTGATCCATTGACAGCTTTGACCCACAAAGGAGCTACTTATACATGGAGTGAAAAGCACGAAGAAGCGTTCGAGAAGCTAAAGAAGAAGTTATGTGAAGCACCGATTCTTTCTCTACCCGATGGAGTTGAAGACTTCGCGGTCTATAGTGACGCATCTGGAGTTGGGTTGGGTTGCGTTCTGACCCAAAGAAAAAAGGTGATAGCATACGCATCTCGACAATTGAAGGAGCACGAAAAGAACTACCCCACTCATGATTTGGAGTTGGCAGTAGTAGTATTTGCCTTGAAAATATGGAGGCATTACCTCTATGGCATGAAGTGCAAGCTTTTCACTGATCATAAGAGTCTCCAGTATCTCTTTAATCAGAAGGAATTGAACATGAGGCAACGACGCTGACTGGAATTACTCAAGGACTATGACTGTGAGATACTTTACCACCCCGGTAAAGCAAATGTTGTTGCTGATGCTCTCAGTCGGAAAGTCAATCTTGAAAGAAAAAGGCCAAGAGCGTTGAGAATTGA
The DNA here is from genome assembly GCF_052849685.1 of Lactuca virosa. Taxonomy (NCBI): domain Eukaryota; kingdom Viridiplantae; phylum Streptophyta; class Magnoliopsida; order Asterales; family Asteraceae; genus Lactuca; species Lactuca virosa. The sequence continues at coordinate 253,584,250 of NC_136427.1, read as the reverse complement.
AGTTGTCTCGACAATTGTGGAAAGTATCAAGAAAGCTCAAGAAGAAGCTTCAGAAAAGAATGACCGAAAGGAAGAACGTTTGGGAAAGATGTTGGTATTCGGTACAAACCGTCAAGGACTGAAGGTATTCCAAGATCGGATTTGGGTACCTAAGACAGGAGGAATAAGAGATCTTCTGATGGAAGAAGCTCACAAGACCATGTACTCGATTCATCCCGGTAGCACTAAAATGTATAGGGACCTAAAACCCTACTACTGGTGGCCGACGATGAAGCTCGATGTTGCGAAGTATGTGGCCGAGTGTGTAACATGTGCGAGAGTTAAGGCACAACATCAGAAACCATACGGGAATTTAGAACCTTTACATGTACCCATGGGTAAATAGGAAGATATCACCATGGATTTTGTGACTAAACTTCCCAGGACGAAGAACGGACACGACATGATTTGGGTGGTCGTGGATCGTTTCACAAAGAGTGCACACTTCATGGCTGCCAACGAAAGGTGGTCTATGGATAAGCTCGCAAATGCTTACGTGAAGGAAATTGTAAGACTTCACGGTGTTCCTCTTACGATTGTATCGGATCGTGATAGTCGTTTCACGTCAAGGTTCTGGAGAAGTCTACAAGAGGAATTGGGTACGAAGTTGTGTTTGAGTACAGCTTACCATCCACAAACTGATGGTCAGAGCGAAAGAACGATTCAGACACTAGAAGATATGCTGAGAGCATGTACCCTCGAGTTCCAAGGGAACTGGGACGAGCACTTACCTCTGGTAGAATTTTCCTACAACAATAGTTTCCACTCGAGCATCAAGATGGCGCCCTACCAAGCTTTGTACGGACAGAAGTGTCGTACGCCGTCTTGTTGGCTTGAGGCCGGAGAGAAGCAGTTTATGGGCCCCGAGATAGTCCATGAGACTGCTGAGAAGTTGAAAGTGATTAGGGAAAGGATGTTAGCAGCTCAGGATCGTCAGAAGAGCTATGCTGACAAGAAAAGACGACTGATGACCTTCGAAGTTGGGGATTCGGTTTTGCTTAAAGTCTCACCGTGGAAAGGACTTATAAGATTCGGGAAACGGGGAAAGCTGAGTCCAAGGTTTATTGGACCGTTCAAAGTTCTTCAGAAGATTGGGAACCAAGCTTACAAACTGGAATTGCCCGAAGAACTCGATGGTATTCATAACACTTTCCATGTGTGTTATTTGAGGAAATTCACAGGAGAAGTTCCTGACATAATTCCAATCTCAGAGTTAAGAATGGATGAGAACAAGAGGCTGATCGAAGAGCCTGAGGCAATTGTTTACCGTAAGACTAAGAAGTTACGACACAAGATGGTCGACTTAGTGCTAGTCCGATGGAAACATTCGAATGGGCTGAATCTCACTTGGGAAACAGAAAGTGACATGATGAGTCGCTACCCACATTTGTTTGTTGATGCATGATTCCGGGACGGAATCATCCGAAGGGGGAAAGAATTGTAACGCCCGGGTTTCGGGGCTAAGCATTTTTAGACGATGTAATAGTCTAGGTCAACTATTGTAACTCTTTTTGATGTAATAAAGATGAAATATTTGAGTATTATGTGAATTATGTGAATTTATATGCTTATTATTTATTTATAAATGTATAATAAATAGGGAATAAAAATAAGCATCAAAATTAAAGTGTGAGATAAACCTGATATCTTTATATAAAGTTATAGTGGTTGAAACAAGGATTTCGGAGATATAGAGAACGCCGAAATCCGAGTTATAACGAAGAAGTTATGACATGTCGAAGTTTCACGACAAAACCGGCACGACGTTGTGTGACGTAAATAGTGAATTTACGATATATGACTTTTTGGCCTTAGTAATCTAAAACAAAGTTGTAGTATACGTTAAACCGATAGCGTGCATAAAAAGAACGCCCAAATCTGACTTCGTATGAGGAAGTTATGAATTTTCTAAGATTTGGCTTAGCAGTGCACAACCCGAAACTCGAATTTTAGATCGAGCTGTTTTTGGCCTACGCGACCTAAATGAGAATTGAAGATCTCATTAATAGGAACTCAACGGTAAAAAGACAGACGAAAACGGAGTCCGTATGTAGAAGTTATGAATTTTACGCTGACATTTAACAGTATATTCTCCTCGTACTGTTAAATTTAAGATCGGTCGAGAATTAGCCGACGGAGTCAAAATGAAAGTTGTAGATCTTATTTTTACCTACGCGTGGATATAAAGAACGTCAAAAAAGGAGCTCGTATGTGAAAGTTACGGATTTTAGAAGTCGGAAGTGTGCTGTGCGAAAATGGGTGACGTGGCACAATCTTGGCCATTGCTTTCTCCCCAAGTCTTGCCACAAGATGGTGACATGTGGCACCAAGTTTCAGCCATATTTCACCCTATAAATAGAGCCTCTCCCACCGTCATTTTCTTCACACCTTTTCCATTCTTTCTTTCTCTCACTAGTTTCTCTCTCTAACCCCCCAAACCCCCCGAAAAGCCTAGGGAACCTCCCTAGCACGAGGCGGAAGCCCCGGAGTGCTCGACGGCTCCGAGAAGAAGAGCTTTTCGGCTCGGGAACGCTGCTCCAAGCAAAGCCCGGTTTTTTTATAAAACTCGCTGTAAGTGAGCTACGCCTACGCTATTTTTAATATATCGTTTATTTAAAGTAACGTTATTAGGAACTTATAATAAGTACATGGGCTATTATTATGGGTTATATAAGTATTTTTTTACGCTTATATAATAGTAATAATAGTTAGACTATTAATTAGTCGCGGTAAATATTAGACTAAAATCTAGTGGTAATAATACTAGGTTTCGTCGAAGGAAAATAGAATCGTTAAAAGCGAAGCGCTGCCCGAGTTTGGAGTCATCACTTTAACAGGTGAGTGCATAGTTACTTTCATCTTACACATAAATATGAAGTATTTTATATAAATTACGTGATATGTGTGCATATTATCTGAATACTTGCTGTTTATGTTGGATGAATGATTTTATACACGTTTTTCATGATTTAAACTGTATATGTATTTTATATCTACAAAAATGTTGGGGTAAAACATGGGTAGATGTAATAAGACGATGTGTGATAAAATGATGAGTGGCCTCGATGTTGTTGTAACACCGTAAATTTCAAAACAATTTTTCACTTTTTAAAATATAATTTCATCCATAAGTTATTTTTGAATTCCAATGTATCACATATCAAATCCATAAAAACACATCCCAAGATCATAATATATAAAATTCCAATAGTGTGTACTGATCATGCCGACGCCTTCCCGCGATCCTCACCGATACCTGAAACACATAACACAAAACACTGTAAGCATAAATGCTTAGTGAGTTCCCCAAAATACCACACACAACACATATTAGCCACTCGAGGCTATAACTCTGTTTGACCCTCTGGTCAATGTGTCTCAGTGGGACCCTCCAGTCCCATAACTCTGTGGGCCCTCTGGCCCTAACTCTGTGGACCTTCCGGTCCTAACTCTGTGAACTCTGTAACATACATAGCATAAATCACATAGGAATCACATCATGCAAAAGCATACAAAATACTCTGTCACATAACTCTAATTACCACCCTAGGTAAAGTATAGTGAGAAGACTCACCTCGAGTAACTGGGTAAATCTCGAACTCCGAATTACTGCATCAGTATTCACCCTAAGTCCTCCTCCTTGGATCCCAGGTCACTAGTACTCTATATCTCACTAAACTCAGGCTACTCTCTAGTAAACCACTCATAAGTTCCTCGCTGCTACCTACTTACTCTCGAAGCATCTCATAGTAGCAGTAACTCCTAGGCTAAGGCATCACAGATCAGGCCACTCTATTCCTAATAGTAATACCTAGCCTACTCTAGCATGCATATCATGTCATAACACATCTTATAACACATAATGTAAGGGTATTTTGGGAAATCACCGTTCAGGCGCTAGCTGATCGTACACACTGCTCTGCTCTTTTCAAAATCTTTTTACTCTTTTAGAAAATTTGTTTATTTTATGAAAACTTTCTCAATTCCTCAGTTTGAGTTCAGATTCATCCGAAGATGCACCCGAATCCCTCAAACCAAGGCTCTGATACCAACTTGTAACACCGTAAATTTCAAAACAATTTTTCACTTTTTAAAATATAATTTCATTCATAAGTTATTTTCGAATTCCAATGTATCACATATCAAATCCATAAAAACACATCCCAAGATCATAATATATAAAATTCCAATAGTGTGTACTGATCATGCCGGCGCCTTCCCGCGATCCTCACCGGTACCTGAAACACATAACACAAAACACTGTAAGCATAAATGCTTAGTGAGTTCCCCAAAATACCACACACAACACATATTAGCCACTCGAGGCTATAACTCTGTTTGACCCTCTGGTCAATGTGTCTCAGTGGGACCCTCCAGTCCCATAACTCTGTGGGCCCTCTGGCCCTAACTCTGTGGACCTTCCGGTCCTAACTCTGTGAACTCTGTAACATACATAGCATAAATCACACAGGAATCACATCATGCAAAAGCATACAAAATACTCTGTCACATAACTCTAATTACCACCCTAGGTAAAGTATAGTGAGAAGACTCACCTCGAGTAACTCGGTAAATCTCGAACTCCGAATTACTGCGCTAGCCTTCGCCTAATCACATAATTAATTACTCTAATTAATACAACTTCTAAAGGCTAGGTCAACCCCTCTCTATAAGTTCTCTAAGAAGGGCAAAAGACCAATCTGCCCCTCTAATGGCTCATAAGACCAACCACTGACTAAACCCTAAAAGTCAACAAAAGTCAACGATCAACATTGACCGGACTCGCCGAGTGCACTAGAGTGACTCGGCGAGTACATGTCTGTACTCTACGTCCCTGGTCCTCCCTGGGCTCGCTGGTCAACCCGGTGCTCCATGGGTCGTTACAGGTCGCAAGTCGCGGGGCAACCCGACTCGACTCGTCGAGTCCCTTATGGACTCGGCGAGTTCCTCCCATGAAAACCCTCAAAAGATCTCTTGAGGTCAGATCTGCTTCACCAAACAGTAGATCCATCCTTTTAACACTCAAAAGTCACGTAAAGGTGCAACCTTTACATGCATGCATCCCATACCAAGCCTCAAATGGAGAAATAACACTAGAAATGGCAACCTAGTCTCCAATCCTCCATGAATCAGCATAAAGCAGAGTGGGAAAGGTCCTCTGGACCTCTATGGGTCCAGATCTGATGTCATAATCCCAAAGTGGACCTCATACTCTCTAGATCTTTCATAAAATGAGGGTAAAAACCCTAAAAGCAAGAAATCCATCAATATAACACGAAATGGGAAAGGTTTATACCTCCAAAGATGATACCACAAGGTGATTAGCTCAGATCCAGTCCCCTTCACGTTCTAGATGTGTGCTCCTATCTTCCTTCAAGCCAAACCACATAAAAAGATGAAGAAATAGCCTCCTTTTGCTCTCAACTCTCTTACTGCTCTCTCTAGGGTTCCTCTGGGGTGCATTGGCCGCAAATGGAGGCCATAAAGGCCTTTAAATAGGGCTCAGGCCCCGAGGATTAGGGTTTCACTTAACAGCACGGACTCGCCGAGTCCATTCATTTAATACAGTCAGCAAACGTCGTTCCTACTCGGCGAGTTTAAGCGTCTACTCGCCGAGTCCCTCTCTAATATTCAATAAAAATACATAAAAGAAGATACCTGGGAATCCGGATGTTACAATTCTCCCCCACTAGAATCAGACTTCGCCCTAAAAGTCCTGCTCATCGAACAACTCTGGATGCTGCTCCCGCATCTCCAACTCCGGCTCCCAGGTCAGCTCGGACCCTTTCCGATGTTGCCACTGGACCTGCACCAGGGGCACTTCCTTGTTCCTCAGAACCTTGATCTTCCGATCCCGGATCGCAATCGGCCTCTCAGCATAATTTAGGCTTGCATCCACCTGAATATCCTCCAATGACACCACCACCGACTCGTCGGCTATACACTTCCTCAACTGGGACACGTGGAAGGTATTGTGAATCTGACTCAACTCCACAGGTAGCTCCAGCCGATATGCTACCTTGCCCACCCTAGCGGTCACCCTGAACGGACCGATGTACCGGGGCCACAACTTGCCCCTCTTCCTGAATCGAGTCACTCCTTTTCAAGGAGATACCTTCAGGAGTACGAAATCTCCCACCTAGAACTCAAGATCAGATCGTCGCCTATCCGCGTAACTCTTCTGACGACTCTGGGCCGTCAGTAACCTCTGTCTAACCTGCTGTATCTGCTTTGTCGTCCGAAGCACTATCTCGGTGCTACCCATCACACACTGCCCTACCTCTCCCAAGCATATGGGAGTCCGACACCTCCTCCCATACAACAACTCAAAGGGAGGCATACCAATACTCGAATGGTGGCTGTTGTTGTAGTGTCCATCCCGATGATGATCCTTAGTCTAGGTCCCTTATGGGAGTCCGTCCCTAGGTGTTTGTGAACGATGTGTTCACCGGTGTACTCCATCCCCCTCATGGTTGCCTTTAGGACATTTATTGCTGAGGAACCCCCTTAGCAGTAGTGTCCATCCCGATGATGATCCTTAGTCTAGGTCCCTTATGATAGGTGCTAGGGACGTAATGTGAGGATAACGGGAACGGGTAATCGGGTTATTGTTGGTTGATGAAATTAAATAACTTATTTATAGTGGGTTGAAAACCCTATGTGCTCACCAGGCTCCCAAGCCTGACCCACTCAGTTTCATGTGTTACAGGTAGTGGCGCTCGAGCATAGATGTGATGTTTTTTATGAGGGATTACGGATATAGGCTTGTAGATATGAAATAATGTAGTAAGGCTTATATTGTACTGTTTATGCTTTTGATCTGTATCGAACATGATATCCCGAGTCTTTTAATGAAATACATTTCTACGGAAATGCTTTTGATAAATCTTTATCATATTTTGTTTTGGGACAAATTCCGCAACACTTTCATTTAAAATGTTACTCTGATTTTCAAACAAGCATAAACAAAATCGGTCTTCTCTGGCCGTGAAAAATGGGGATGTCACAGCAACTTTGATGCTGGTATGGTAACTGTTGTTGTAGGAAAACTCGACCAATAGCAAATGGGTGTCCCACGACTTACCGAAGTCAATGACATATGCTCTCAACATGTCTTCCAAAGTCTGGATGGTTCTCTCACTTTGTCCATCTGTTTGAGGATGGTAAGCTGTGCTCATATCCAGCTTAGTTCCAAGAGCTTTCTGCAGTGACTGCCAAAATCTCAAGGTGAACCTGCTATCTCGATCGGAGATAATGGACACAGGCACACCGTGCAGTCGGACTATCTCTTGGATGTAGATTCGCGTGAGTCTCTCCATTTTGAAAGTTTCTTTGATTGGTAGGAAGTGAGCGGATTTCGTCAATCGATCGACTATTACCCAGATGGTGTCATACCGACTCGGAGATTTGGGTAATTTGGTGATAAAATCCATAGTAATCCTTTCCCACTTCCACTCAGGTATATCCGGCTGGTGGAGTAGACCTGAGGGCTTCTGATATTCGACTTTCACCTTGGCGCAAGTCAGGCACTTGCCCACGAAGATAGCGATCTCTGCTTTCATGTTTGGCCACCAATACAACTTCTTGAGATCGAGGTACATTTTATTCGAACCTGGATGAATGGAGTATCTGGTCCTGTGAGCTTCGTTCATGACAACCTCTCTGTAACCACTGAACTTTGGGGTCCAGATCCGGTCCATGAAATAATAGACTCCGTCTCCCTTGATCTCTAGGTTCTTTTCTATTCCTCTCAAGGCTTCACCCGACATGTTCTCTGGTTTTAAGGCTTCCAGCTGAGCCTCCTTGATTTGCGCGGATAAATGGGAATGGATAATAATGGTCAATGCCTTCACTCTACGACCTGAGCATTCCTTCCGGCTAAGGGCATCTGCCACCACATTGGCTTTGCCGGGATGGTAGCGTATTTCGCACTCATAGTCGCTGAGCAGCTCTACCCATCGCCATTGCCTCATGTTCAACTCCTTCTGGTTGAAGATGTGCTGCAGGCTTTTATGGTCGGTGAAGATAGTGCACTTGGTTCCGTAGAGATAATGTCTCCATATCTTCAATGCGAAGACCACTGCTCCCAATTCCAGGTCGTGCGTTGTGTAGTTGACTTCGTGTGCTTTCAGCTATCTGGAGGCATAAGCAATGACTTTTCCCCGTTGCATGAGCACACAGCCTAGGCCTTGATTGGATGCATCACAGTAGACAACGAAGTCCTCCGTCCCTTCGGGAAGAGACAAGATAGGTGCGCTGCACAAGGCCTGCTTCAACGTTTGGAATGAAGTGTCTTGCTTTTCACTCCAACAAAAGGGTATGCCTTTCTGAGTCAGAGTGGTTAAGGGTTTGGCAATTCTGGAAAATTTTTGGATAAATCTACGATAATAGCCAGCTAGACCCAAGAATTGACGGATTTATATGGGCGTCTTCGGTGCCGACCAGTTCTTTATCGCCTCGATTTTGGAAGGGTCCACGCGTATGCCCTCCTCGCTAACCACGTGACCTAGGAAGGTTACTTTTCGAATCCAGAATTCGCACTTGGAGAATTTCGCATACAGCTTCTCCGCCCTTAGAGTTTCCAGCACCAATCTGAAGTGCTGTCGGTGTTCTTCCTCACTTCGGGAATAGACAAGTATATCATCGATGAACACGATTACGAACTTGTCTAGGAAGGAACGGCACACCCGATTCATCAGGTCCATGAATACCGCCGGTGCGTTGGTTAGACCGAAGGGCATTACTACAAATTCGTAGTGACCATACCGAGTCTGAAATGCTGTATTAGGAACACCACTCTCGTGGACTCGCAGTTGATGATACCCTGATCTTAGGTCTATCTTGGAGAAGTAGCTGGCTCCTTGAAGTTGATCGAAGAGGTCGTCGATTCGAGGAAGAGGGTAACAGTTCTTAACAGTGAGTTTGTTCAGTTCACGATAGTCAATACACATCCGGAAGGATCCATCCTTCTTTTTCACGAACAAGATTGGGGTTCCCCAGGGTGAGGAACTCGGTCTGATGAATCCTTTGTTGAGCAGCTCATTGAGCTGACTAGATAGCTCCTGCATTTCTGTTGGCGCTAAGCGGTAAGGGGATTTAGCCACGGGGGTAGCTCCGGGGATTAAGTCGATGCGAAACTCGACTTGGCGTTCGGGAGGAATTCCCGGAAGCTCTTCGGGAAAGACATCAGGAAAGTTGCAGACTTCGGGGATACTCTCGAGGTCTTTAACTTCCTGCTTCTTGTTAATGACATGAGCTAGGAATGCATGACATTCCTTTCGCAGAAGTTTCTGGGCTTTGATGCACGAAATGATGCGGAGGTTTGAACTGAGTTTATCGCCATAGATCATGAGAGCTTCGTCAGAGGAAAGATTGAGACGAATGGCTTTTTCGTAACAAAGGATATCAGCACGATTGGAGCTCAACCAATCCATGCCGATGATGACATCGAAGCTTTTTATAGAAATTGGCATAAGGTCGATGGGAAAAGAATGATCATTTAAGGTAAGGGTGCAACCGCGGATTATATCTTTAGTGCTCTCTTTCTCACCGTTAGCCATCTCGACGGTAAACGTTTCGGTTAAGGGTTAAGGTTTATGTTTAAGAAGATGTTTGAATGCATGATTAACAAAACTTCTCTCAGCACCAGAATCGAAAAGAATGCATGCATAAGAGTTGTCAAAGAGGAACGTACCCGTAACAACGGTAGGGTCAGCAACTACCTCTTTTTGCCCCATAGATAGTACCTTCCCTGTGTTGTCGGTCGTTACTGCCTTGGGGCGGTTCCTCCGGAAATGCCCGACTTCCCCACAGCCATAACAGGCTTTACCGACACCTGCTCCAGAGGCCTGATTGGTTGGTTGGACTAGTGTTCTGCAGCCTCGAGCCAGGTGGCCCTTCTTGCCATAGTTGCTGCAGAGTATTTCACGACATGGGCCGGGGATGCGATGATGATAGTTGCATTTGCTGCAGCAAGGGAAGGTACCAGTATATCCACTGGTAGGTGCTTGAGTTGCAGGAGCAGTGGAAGGAGTAGTAGCAGCGTGAACTGCCACCGTATGTTGTTTCTTGGAGGGCTCCTGCGAAGACTGGCCATTTCGTTGCTTCCAGAACTTTCTTTTCTCACCACTTCCATTAGCTGGTTCAGGAGCGGTTGTCACATTATCGAGATCAACGCCGTGATCTATGAGAGTCTGTGCCAAACACTTGGCGCTGTCAAAAGTGTTTGGCCTGGCGGCCAAGACATTCCCTTGAGTTGGGGGCGTCAATCCCCAGATATATATTTCAATCTTCTTGCTCTCTAGGGCGACCATTCCCGGGCAAAGAAGTGCTAGGTCTTCAAACCTAGAAGTGTAGGCAGCAATATCGGAACCCTTCATCTTTAGGGTCCAGAGTTCGTGTTCCAATTTCTTCATTTCGCCTCGTGGGCAGTACTCAGCTAGCATGAGCTCCTTCAAGCCCTCCCAACCCATAGCATTTGCTATTGGCAGAGTTAAAGATTTGACCCGACCATTCCACCGGGTCAATGCTCTGTTGGTGAAAGTGCAAGCGACAAATTTCACCTTGTTAGCTTCAGAACAAGAACAAATTTCGAAGATAGACTCGATCTTATCGAACCATCAAGTCAGGGCAATAACACCTCCATTGCCGTCGAAGGATGTGGGTTTCACAGTCATGAAGTCTTTTACAGGAGCACTCCTTCTGGTGCCCTTGACTCCCTTCAGGATTTTGGGGATGAGTACCACCTCCCGACCCGCCAGATCCACCAGGATTAATCTGTGTCATTGCAACAGCCACATCAGCAGTAACAGCTGCCTGGAACATGGCAGGATCGAACTGAGGAAGTGGCGGTGGCGGTGGTGTGTTGTCGTTCCTTCTGATGGGTCTTCGTCGGGGAGGCATCTTGTTCTAGAAACAACCAGGAAGAAGAGGATGGTAAGTCCTCTGGAATCGAATCAAGAGATATGAAACAATATATACCTCACTATGATAGCTAGAATGTTCTACTAAGCGATAAACAAGGAAAAGCTACCAATGCAAATAAGTTATCGCTAAAAGGAATGAGTAGTAACACTTGGAAGAGAATCTCTGCAATAAATTTGACTCTGGTAAAATACTCCTATAGTATTTTAGGTTGTCAGATTTGTTCTATCGACGTCTTGTTATATGGATACTTGGTAAGTTTTAGACCTGCTGCAACCCCACAGTCACTCCCAAGCACATGTTGGTCATGTCTTGAATGAATATAGTTGATCAGGCTATATTGAACCTAGACATGATTACATAACTGCCCAGGTTTAACCGCAGTGTCCAACATCCAAATACTTTTGTTTTGTTCTACCCATAATAATGTTTCTGGTATGTAGGTATGCTTGTATACTTTTCGTAAAATACTGATATTTTTAAAAGCACACTTTTAGTTCAGAGTACTTCAGCCCCTTAGTGTTTATAGTTGTATACCATGTAAGGTTCGGTATACTTAGTTCACTATAAACAATGGCTCTGATACCAATCTGTCACACCCCGAACCTTTAGAACGGACGGCGGAAACGTCCGGGGGCGGGTGACGTCATGCGTAGTATCACAACAGTTGTATCATAGTAAGCAAAGTAAACACAACCCTTACATTGCATCATAAATATTTACATCTGTTTGAAAACATAGTTTGTACATATCAGTATATTCAAAAGTAGCAAAAGATAAAGACGAGACTCCAAAATGCTCCGTCTTCTCCAAAAGCTGGCATAAGTACCTGTCTATAGTTGCCCTGAGAATACAAGAGATTTTGAAAACGTATCAGCATAAAGCTGGTGAGTTCAAAAGAATGTTTTTGTAGTGGAAACTAGTCACTGAATTTGTAAAATTGATTCCTTTTCATTATAGAAAATAACGTTTGTAACGAAAACCTTCGTTATCGAGTTTCGAAATAGTATGCATGCTTCCCAAGAAAATCCAATATTTTCTAACATGTTTGTTGATTACTATGTGAAAATTATAATTAGTTTGAAAACCTTGGCTACCGCCAGTAAGTAAGGTATGTTTCGTTTGGTAAGCCCTGGCTACTACCAATATGTAAGTAGTTTTATTATTCAAATAAAACCAAGAGTTAATTCCCTGGAATACCCTCCAGTAAGTAGATAAGTAGTTTCATTAGTTAAAATAAAACTATTGAAGAAAGAAATCCCGTAAACAAAGGTTAGTTTATACTTATTGTGAGTCGTATAACCATACTAATATGACCGGTGACCTCCTTGACGTTTCTTCAGGCGTCGTACGATTACAAAATTTGTCACCCCAGGCGTGCCCGCCTAACTGTAGCTAACAGTTCAGGTGTGGGATTGTCAATCCCGAATAGATCTATTCACAAATTCCACGCTCTCCCTCCAGGAGACTCTGGTTATACTAACGGAGAGGATTTATTGGTACCCCGAAGGGCATAACGAAGATAAGTCTCACAATCTGGTATTAACTAGTTTATGTTTAGTTTGGTTGTTTTCGAGTTCGAAATCGTTGTATACGTTGTAGAGTATAAATAAGTATACACAAAATAATTATTTAGTAAGATACTCTTGTTATCTGTATGGATAAACTAAATCTGTTATAGTTTATATGTTTGACTTTGCATGGAGTTTGATTCTGTAAAACCGGTAATGAAATCCCCAAACTATACCTATTATAGTTTGACTGGTAAATTGTGTTCATGTACTGTTCTGAAAACTATGCAATTATGTTTAGAAAACGCCCCTTATGCTCCGCATTTTACAAAAGGGATAAAGTATCTAACTGTTTAACATAAAATCATTGTAATTGCATCAGTTTTTAAGTTGTGAAAACCTTTATGTTTGGCTTGTATTCCCCCCTGAAAACGTTATAAAAACTTATAAAAGCGTAGGGGTATGAACTCACAGTTTAACGTAGGATTCGGGTGTATGATCGGTGTGGATGCTGAGTGTCAACTGGTGTTTCGTACGCAAGTGGATCCTATTAACATATGGTAACACATATGTGTGTTAGAATTAGGGTGTTTCATGACTAAACATGACGGGAAACCACCCTAAGGACCTGGAAATGCTTGAACTAAGTGTCGGGACCTTACATGATCGAACGAGGGAGGTGTACGGCCACCCTTTGGGTGTGTACGGCCCATGAGTGTACGGCCGTACACTCATGATGGGGAGTGTTTTGTGGTGTTTCCAAGGTCCTACATGCATCTAATGAGTGTTCTAGGTCCCAAAATGAGTGTTATTGCAAGTTTGAGGCCAAAAATGAGCATCAAAAAGGGTGTACGGCCAAGAGGATGTGTATGCGGTCGTACAAGGGAGTGTACGGCCGTACAGAGGAGTGTGCGGCCGTACAGAGGGGTTGTACGACGTACACTCTTCATTTATGTCCAAAATGTCGATTTTTAGGTGTTTCAAAGCCAATACTAAGTCCAACTAGCAGGTGGAGGCCAAACTCTCACCTTGGAGAGTCTTTAAGGTGTGTACGGCCACCTTATGAAGGTGTGCGGCCATACACCTTCAAGGATGAAGGACAACATGAAACTTTGATGAATTAGGGCTTAGATTAAGAAGTTTTGCAAGTATAACGAGCTAGATGATAGAATACTTACGTTTTTGAAGCCTTTGGAGGGTCCTTACGTGAAGATTCTATATAGAGAAAGTAGTGTGCAGCCAAAAGGGAAAAAGAGTGAATGAAGGGGTCTCCTCCTTTATATAGAGGTGGGTGTACGGTTGAGGGGTGGGTGTGCGGCCGCACACCCATGTGTACTGCCGTACACTCCTCCCGAGAGAGTGTATGGCCTAAATGTTGTACTATGACTTGGTATTACTCGACCTAGAACCCAAACTTTGATTGTGCGAGGCTTAGAACGCTTCATCAAACCCTTAAACGGTGTAAAATGGTGAAAAAATCGACTTTAATATTGATATAAAGATCAATTGTACAGGATAGAAGTTCCGGGTTGTCACAGTTTTGATCATAAGGGAAAGGCTAAATCTGAGATTGTTCCATGTGTCATTCCCAATGAGCCTGTTTGTTTCTATTGCCAAGGAAAGAGACATTAGAGTCGAAGCTGCCTTGACTACCTGAGAACTTTAGTTAGATTGTATGGTTTTGCTTCAGGTAAGTCCACTGTCTAACTCTATTAAGTTCCTAATTGTTGATTCTTAATACATGATGTGACAAGGTTGCATTTTGATGTTGCGTAGGATCACGTGTCACACCCCAAAACCGGAACGGCGGCAACGTTCTGGGGTGGAGGACATCATGTACAGTATCACAACAAAGCATAATAGTAAACAAGCAACAACATCCATTGCATTAATAGAATACTTTTAATACAAGCGTGTTCTGAATAGTATGTAAGACACCAAAATTTATAATCAAAATAAAAGATGAGTCTTGTATGTGCTCCATCTTCTCAAAAGCTTCCTCGGTACCTGTCTACTGATGACTTGAGAATACAAGTTATTTTGAAAAGAGTTTATCAGCATTAACGCTGGTGAGTCCATAAGTATTTAGTGTCATTGCTTGTATGAAAATGTATGTAACAACGTAGTGTAAATGTTCATAGCTGTTTGTAAGTGTTTGTAAATAGTTATGCTCCCTAGAAAATCCTATATTTTCTAGTGAAATGTAGTCTTCTACCAAGACCCGACTGTTTGTGAATTTGTTCCTTATGTAGTGTAAGAGTTTTTCCCCAGTGAAACTATCATTATGAAAATATAGTTTACTTAAACGTGTATGTGACAGAATCACAAAGTAATGAAATACAGACTTCAGGTAGTACTAAATGTACAGTACACCTCGGGGAGTCTAAAGTGGTAAAATGTAGACTCCAGGTGGTATTAAATGAACAATACGCCTCGAAAAGTCTGTTTTGCCTTTAATTCTTAATTGGTTAATTAAAGGTTTGAATGTGAACTCGTATGTAACCATGCTGATCGACGGCTGAATAATTGATGACCCTCCGGTGTCATATGTAATGAGGTAACATTCTGTCACCCCTTGGCCTTGTCGGCTGGGACTGTAGCTAGCAGTCAGGGTGTGGGAGTGTCTGTCCCGTATAGATCTATACACACAATGCCCGCTCTCCCTCCAGGAGACTTTGGTTACAAAGTGATACCACAATGAAGTGTCGTATCTAGAAGTAGTATGCCACATTCTATTTATAGTATTCAAAAGTTTTGTATAGTATGTCATAGTATAGTAATGTTTTCTCTGTACTAGTGTATAGTATACTCTTTTGTGTAGTGTATAGTATGTTCTCTTGTATAGTGTATAGTATTGTATAGTGTATAGTATGTATTGTTTCTCAACGTAGTACTTATGTAGTGATTCGTAAATGTACTGACTCTTGTATGTATCGCTGTAGTAGTAATAGTGAATAGTAAACCCTTAACTATACCTATTATAGTTAAATAGTAATGTTGTTTGTATGCCTTCGTTACACAAAGGTACTGAACTGAAGTGAAAGCTTTTATATCCAACACATATATATGATATATAACTAAGATTTCAACGACATTCGGACAAATAACAGGATACCCTAAGTCCACAACCAAACAAGGAACAGGAAGTAAGGTGAGCTATCAGTCCTAAGTCCTTCAAACCTTACTTATATAAATATAATTGTATAGATATGAGTTTGACAGTAATGTAAGGTTATAAGAGTTTGAAAACAGTTTTAGCATTTAAAAGAGTTTAGTAAAAGGTTTTGAAGTGCTTGTAATCCATAAGTTTGATAACAACTTGATAGTAATAGTAAATCTTTCTGTTTGTTCTAGTTATCAATCACGTATGATTAAAGCAATAACTAGAATGTTTCAACTTGTATCCCCCCCCATAAAAGCATTTAAAATCATTTAAAAGGTTGATTAAGGGGTATGAACTCACCTGAAATGAGTGATGTGAATGTAAGATCGGAAAAAGGATGCTAAGTGTCAAGTGAAGACTTGAACACACACGGATCCTATTTAGCATATAAAGACACATATATGCATGCAATTAGTGTTTACTCAACTCATCAGGTAAAGAATAACACTTTAAGGACTAAGGAATCCTTAAATGAAGTGTTACAATCACTTAGGATTGCATAAAAGGAGTGTATGGTTACCAAATGGAGCTTTCGGTCCAAGTGGTATTCTCGGTCCGAATGGTTCTCGGTCCGAAGGGTTCTCGGTCCGAATGGTTCTCGGTCCGAAGGGTTCTCGGTCCGAAGGGTTCTCGGTCCGAATGGTTAAAACCGAAAACTCAAGATATTTGATGCATGTGGTGATTTTCAAGGGCTTTCAAACATGCATAGGGGTTCTAAGTTTTATCCAAAGCCTTAAGTGCGTTTTAAGGTCTTAAAGGCACCTTTCTTTAGGGTTTTCGGTTTAAGGAGATGCACTAAACCGAAAACTCCTTTTGTTCTTGGAAAAATGATGATTTCAAGGCTCTAAATCAAGTATCCTTACTTGATATCAAGTGTAGGAAGTAGATACTTACAATATGGAAGCAATGAAGGGTGTTTTCGGCCCAAAACACTAGTGTGTGTTCTTGGTGTTCTTGGTGTTCTTGAAGAACACTTGAAGATCTAAGAAAAAGAGAAGATTTCATGGATGAAATCATGTATAACTACTAGATGAAGTGTTGTATCAACAAATCAAGAGAAGAAACACTTACATTTTTGGAAGATTTGGAAGAAGCTCTTATGATACTTGAGAGAGAAAGTGGGTGTTCTTGAGTTTGGATGTAAGAAATGAGGAAAGGAAGGAGTAAACTCATGCCTTAAGCATGAGTTCTCAGTCAAAGGGGTTTTCGGCCCTATCCCTCATGTTTGGCCGTAACACCTTATCAAGGTGTTATTTGTTTTATTTGATCCCCAATAATTCTAAAAAAAATACTTCCTTCCGTTTATTCTCTCGAAGAATAAATATTTAAAAAATACCCAAACGGACTTTAAACCGAGCTAAAAATTAGCAGAAATGAATTTGACTTTTAATTTACGCGTTTGATTGTAGAGTTCGTACAAATGAAAATTTCGGGTTGTCACATCATCCCCCCGTTAGAGGGAATTTCGTCCCGAAATTAAGTTCAAGCAACTAAGTTATTACAAATAACTAAGTAAAAAGATGAGGATATTTAAGTTTCATTTGATGCTCGCGCTCCCAAGTGAACTCCGGTCCTCGCTTGGCGTTCCAGCGAACCTTCACGATTGGGATGCGGCTTTGTTTCGTTCGTTTGACCTCTCAGTCCATGATCTCTACAGGTTCTTCCACGAAGTTGAGGCTCTCGTTGATCTCGATCTCGTCGAGTGGGATTACAAGAGTCTCGTCGGATAGGCACTTTTTCAAGTTCGAGACGTGGAAGGTAGGATGTACGTTACTAAGCTCGTAGGGTAGATTGAGTTTGTAAGCTACGGGGCCGATTCTGGCGAGAATCTCGAAAGGCCCTATGTATCTTGGATTCAGCTTTCCACGCTTTCCGAAGCGTATCAAGCCCTTCCAGGGTGAGACTTTCAAGAGGACTCGGTCTCCCACCTGGAATTCCAAAGGTTTCCTCCGTTTGTCTGCGTAGCTTTTCTGTCGGTCTCTAGAGGCTTTCAATCGTTCACGAATCTGAACGATCTTCTCTGTTGTTTCCCGAATGATCTCCAGACCCGTGAGAGTGCTGTCAGGAACTCGTCCTTTAGCTAACTTGGTGTCACCCACCTCAGCCCAACACAGAGGGGATCTGCACCTCCGGCCATAGAGGGCTTCAAATGGAGCAGCCTTGATGCTCGTGTGATAACTGTTGTTGTAGGAGAATTCAACAAGGGGTAAGTAAGTATCCCATGCCTTCCCAAAGTCGATCACACAGGCTCGCAACATATCTTCCAAGGTTTGGATAGTTCTCTCACTTTGTCCGTCGGTCTGTGGATGGTAGGCTGTACTCATGTCCAGCCTCGTCCCTAAGGAGCTTTGTAATGACTGCCAGAACCTCGAAGTGAATCTACTATCTCTATCGAAGATAATAGATATAGGAACACCATGTAGTCGTACGATCTCTCTAATGTACGTTCTTGTGAGTTTCTCCATTTTGTCCGTTTCCTTGATGGGCAGGAAGTGCGCGGATTTGGTCAATCTGTCGATGATGACCCAAATGGTATCAAGTCCACCCGTTGTGTTGGGCAACTTGGTTATGAAGTCTATAGTGATCCGCTCCCACTTCCATTCAGGTATCTCTGGTTGCTGAAGTAAACCTGGTGGTTTCTGGTATTCGACCTTAACCTTTGCGCAAGTAAGGCATTTATTCACGAAGGTAGCAATTTCTGCTTTCATGTTAGGCCACCGGTATGACTTTTTAAGATCCATATACATCTTATCTGAACATGGGTGGACGGAATAACGAGTGTTGTGCGCTTCCTTCATGACCAAGTCTCTGAAGCCACCGTGTCTCGGTGTCCAGATCCGGTCCATGAGATATAAGGCTTCGTCACCCTTGACTTCCAAGTTCTTATCCATTCCATGTAGGGATTCTCCCGCCATATTTTCAGGTTTTAAGGCTTCGAACTGAGCCTCCTTAATTTATGCGGATAGATGCGAATGGATAGTCATAGTTAATGACTTGACTCTTCGACCATAATATTCTTTCCGGCTTAGGGCGTCTGCTACTACGTTGGTTTTACCCGGATGATAACGAATTTCGCATTCGTAGTCATTAAGTAGTTTGACCCACCGTCGTTGTATCATATTAAGCTCCTTCTGGTTGAATATGTGTTGTAGGATTTTGTGGTCTTTAAAGATAGTGCTCTTCGTACCATACAGGTAGTGTCTCCAGATCTTTAGGGCGAACACAACCGCTCCTAATTCGAGATCGTGTGTGGTGTAGTTGACCTCGTGTGTCTTCAGCTGTCTTGAGGCGTAGGCGATGACCTTACCTCGTTGCATCAGAGCACAGCCGAGCCCCTGGTTGATGCATCGCAGTATACCACGAAGTCGTCTACTCCTTCGGGAAGGGATAGTATCGGTGCGGTGCATAAGGCTTTCTTCAGCGTTTGGAACGCCTTCTCTTGTTTCTCTTCCCAGTCAAAGGCCACGCCTTTCTGGGTCAATGTTGTAAGGGGTTTCGCAATTCGAGAGAAGTTCTGTATGAATCTGCGGTAGTAGCCAGCGAGGCCTAGAAATTGATGAATTTCCATAGGCATCTTTGGTGCTGACCAGTTCTCAATAGCTTTAATTTTGGATGGATCCACGTGGATTCCGTCTTCGCTAACCACGTGTCCTAAGAATTCGACTCTTCGAATCCAAAATTTGCATTTAGAGAACTTCGCATAGAGCTTCTCTGATCGTAAGGTTCCTAGGACTTGTCGTAAATGATCGCTATGTTCCTCCTTATTTCGAGAGTAGATAAGTATGTCATCGATGAAAACGATGACGAACTGATCCAAGTAAGGATGACATACCCTATTCATTAAGTCCATGAATACTGCGGGCGTATTAGTCAATCCGAATGGCATCACTACGAACTCGTAGTGTCCGTAACGAGTTCGGAAGGCTGTCTTCGGAACATCCTCCTCAAGCACTCGTAACTGGTGATACCCGGATCTTAGATCAATCTTAGAAAAGTAACTCGCCCCTTGCAGCTGGTCGAATAAATCGTCTATGCGTGGAAGAGGATAACGATTTTTGATCGTAAGTTTGTTGAGATCCCTGTAATCGATGCACATATGGAACGATCCGTCTTTCTTCTTCACGAACAAGACTGGTGCTCCCCAGGGTGAGAAGCTTGGTCTTATAAAGCCCTTGCTGAGCAGTTCGTTAAGTTGACCGGACAGTTCTTGCATCTCAGCAGGTGCTAGACGATAGGGCGATTTGGCTACGGGGGTAGCTCCTGGAACTAAGGTCCCGTTTGATAGTTGCTGTCCGGGAAAGTGCTGTCTGGAAAAGTGCTGTCTGGGAAAGTTTTCTATCTTGGAAAGAAACCATGTTGTTTGATTTAACATCTGAATAACTATGCTGAATGATGAAAAATGACCAAATTACCCTGCAACCATGAATCAATTAAAATCCAAATAGAAACATACTAATTTGCATACAACATTGAAAAACAGCAATAACTATGAAATTTCAGCATATATATTCAAAAAAACAGCATGTATATACACAATTCAGCATATATATAAAATTCAACATGTATAGTCAAAAAACAGCATATATATACACAAATCAGCATGTATTTTAAAAAAACAATATATATATATATATATATATATATATATATATACACACACACACACACAATTCAACATGAATTTTCATAAATTCAGCACCTATGTAAAAAATACAGCATATATCGGCAGAAAAAAAACAAAAAACAACATGTTTCAACATTTTTATTCAACTTTCCGAATCAACATGTATTTTCTTCACCTGTGCACGAAAATCAGAAGAAAAAAGAAAACAAGATGAAAAACATGAAACAAATTCTGATTTTGATACAAAAAGATGAACAAAAATCAGATTTTTAACATACAACTGAAAGAGATGAAGCATAAAAATCAGAAGAAAAAAAGATAACACAGATGAAACATACAATCGAAATACAATCAAAAGAAATCATAATTTCTGATTTTAATCCCCAGAAGAAATCGACAAGAAATCGGCAGAAAAAAAGGAAGAGATTACCTGTGGGCGGAGGTGCAGGGCGGAGACGATGGCGGTGGAGGCTGCTTGGCGGGGGGAGGCTGGCCGGAGAAGACGAGTGATGAAAATCGATGAAGGGAAGACGATGATGGCGGATGGAGGCGACGCAGGGAATACGCTTTTTTTTGCTAGGGCATAATTGTCCAACGCGTTTTCTTTTCCATCCAGACTTGGGTTTATTGCTTTGTGGGAAAGACCCATCTTACCGAGAAAGATGATTTTTTTGGTCCAAATCAAACGATCTTTCCGGCCCATTCAGCTGGAAAGATCTTTATGGGTCTGGAAAGACGTTTATCAAACGGGACCTAAGTCGATCCTGAATTCGACTTGACGTTGGGGAGGTAAACCCGGTAGCTCTTCCGGAAAGACGTCGGGGAAGTCGCGTATAATGGGGAGGTCTTTCAGGTCTTTTGTTTTCTGGCTCGTATCGACAACGTGTGCCAAGAATGTACGATATTCCTTGCGCAAGTACTTCTGGGCTTGAATACTCGAGATGATACGAAGGCTCGTACTGGGTTTGTCTCCGTAGATCAACAGGGTTTCGTTATTCGGTAGGTTTAGGCGGATTGCCTTCTCGAAGCATAGAATATCGGTACGATGGAGACTCAACCAGTCCATGCCCACAATGACATTGAAACTCTTGATTGCTACTGGTATGAGGTCGATTGGAAATGAATGATTGTCTAGTGTGAGGGTACAACCTATGTAAATCTCGTTAGAACTCTCTGTCTTTCTGTTAGCCATTTCTACGACGAAGGTTTCTTTTAGTGCTTGTGGTGCTTGATTAAGTAAGTGTTTAAATTTTTGGTTTACGAAGCTCCTCTCTGCCCCACTATCAAATAGGATACAAGCATAAGAGTTATCGAGAAGGATCGTACCCGTGACTACTGTGGGGTCTGCCACGGCTTCATTGTGGCCAATAGCAAGTAGTCTTCCTGCTCCTCCCGCATTCCCAGCTTTCAGATAGTTTCTTTTGAAGTGCCCTGTCTCGCTGCACCCGTAGCAGGCCTGGCTTACTCCTGCACCGGGAACTTGGGTGATGGGTTTGGGTGGTGTTCTGCAAAACCGGGCGGTATGGCCCTTCCGGTCGCAATTTATGCAGTGCATTTCCCGACAGGGGCCGTTATGATGGAAGGAGCACTTGGTGCACTTGGGTAGGCTCCCTGCATATGGTTTGGCTGGTACAGGGGCAGCAGGAGTAGTGGCAGCATGGACAGCCACCGTCTGTTGGTTCTTGGAAGAGGGTTGCGCTGATTTGCCCTTCTTTCGGTCCCAACGCTTCCTCTTGTTGTCAGCTGTTTTGGTTGGTGTGGGGGCAGTCATTGTAGTTGTTGTTGTTGGAGTAGAAGGAACCTCGTGATCGATGAGCCTTTGGGCCAATTCCTTGGCACTATCAAAGGTCGCAGGGTGTGATGCTAGAACGTTCCCTCGATATGGGGGTACCAGACCCCAGATGAATCTTTCGATTTTCTTGCTTTCGGTGGGGACCATGTTGGGGCATAGAGTCACCAGGTCGCAGAACCTGGCTGTATAAGCCACTATGTCAGAACCCTTCATTTTGAGGTTCCACAGTTCCTCCTCGAGCTTCTGAATTTCGTCCTTTGGGCAGTACTCCCTTGTCATTAGGTCCTTCAGTGTATCCCAGCCCATGGCGTTAGCTGCTACCAGGGAGAGTGATTTGACATGGCCATTCCACCACGTCAGGGTCCTTTCGGTGAAGGTGCAAGCAGCGAACTTTATCTTGCTTCCTTCAGGGCATGAGCACATCTCAAAGATTGCTTCTGTTCTCTCGATCCATTGGGACAGTGTAATGATCCCTCCCGTTCCATTGAAATACGTTGCTTTGCAGCTGATGAAATCTTTATAGGTACACTCCCGTGTACGTGGGTGGATTTCACCATGGCTAGAGTTTGTGCCTGTTCCAGCTCCACTAACACCACCATAGTTTACTTGGGCCACAGCTGCGGTCACCGCTGCTTGAAACATCACCACATCGAACTGGGGAGGGGGTGGTGGTGGTGGAGTTTGATTCATAGGCATGTTTCTGGTCGGACGCTTTCGAGGCGGCATCTTTTACTGAAAGTTTATAAAGATGAAGATAATAGTAAGAATCAATTGCAAGTATGATGAGAGTGTTTCATGGACTAAATCGCCATAGTCCAACTATCAGATAAAGGTATAACAATAGAGTAGGGAAACACAAAGGTGAAGACTTTCCCATAGATTAGATAACTGCCAATATTACTGGTATTAATGATGTAAAATGAGTTCGGGAAAAATGACCTAACAGTAGGTCTTACATCAAACCATAAGGGAAAATGTTGGCAGTATTAGAAGTCTAGTTAGAGTACTTTAAAAGTTAAGAAAGTTTTACAGACAAGTGCCCCATAGAGCACGGAAAAGAAGGCTATTCCTTATCCCAAAAGAAAAGATGAGTCGACATCTTCTACCGGTGACGGGTATCCCTCGGGCGAACCCTCAGATCTGCCAGTTGACGTACAACCTCTTGAAGATGTCGCTCATGCGTCCTCTGACGTACTCGGAGTTCCATGACTTCGGCTCGGGATGCAGCTAGCTGTTGCTGCAGAGCCTCGTTGCTCCTCCTAGTTCTTTCCATAGCCTCTTCGAGTTGGCGAATGCGGACTGTGTAAGGCCAGAGTTGGCGTCAACTTCCATTACTCGGTCGATGGCTGCATGACCTTGCTCGACGTTCCGACCAATCCTACGGACCATAATGGGCAGGACTCGGTCAGCTGAGCCTCCCTCGCTTATGTCGTAAAAGCTTCAGTCTTCATTGTAAGGTAAGGGCTGACCCTGCTCATCGCTCCAACGATTCAAGGTTGTTGCCCACAAGGGAGTGGGACCTTTAAATGCCGGACGGGGGTTGAGGTTTGGGACTTGACCTTCTTGGGGTAGGTTGTTGACCTCTGGTTCGGAGTCGGAGCCATCCGAAAAGCCTTCTGCGAGGTGATCATCCAAAGGGATTGGGTGATCATCTTCTGGCTCATCATCAAGCCATCCACCAATGCCTTGGTTGGGATAATACGGATCGCCGGGAAGATGGAAGCCAGCCATGTTATCTACGCGAGAATGGGGAAAAGAATAGTTAATAGTCGTACTAATGATGATCCTTTTTAGTTGGCACATAAGTAATTATAGTAACACAAAATACTCCTATAGTATTTTGTTCTAATGTTCCCGTTGTAGTAGTGTTGGTAAGTTTTTAGACTTGTTGCAACACCACAATCATTCTTAGGCACATGCTAGTCACTCCTCGGAAAATATAGTTGATCAGGCTATATCCTCATAGATTTGACTATATGTCTCTAAGCCTAATTGTGCTGTTCAACAATCGTAATACTTTTGTTCTGTTCTAGTATGATACTGACACTGGTATGAATAAATGTATATATACTTAGTTAAATATTTTATTATTTAAAAGTATATATTCTTGGTCAGAGTGTTTTAATCCCGTTGCGTTTATAGTTTGTATATCTTTTATGGGTTGATATACTCAATTCACTATAAACCATGCTCTGATACCAATTTGTCACACCCCAAAACCGGAACGGCAGAAACGTTCTGGGGTGGAGGACGTCATGTACAGTATCACAACAAAGCATAATAGTAAACAAGCAACAACATCCATTGCATTAATAGAATACTTTTAATACAAGCGTGTTCTGAATAGTATGTAAGACACCAAAATTTATAATCAAAATAAAAGATGAGTCTTGTATGTGCTCCATCTTCTCAAAAGCTTCCTCGGTACCTGTCTACTGATGACTTGAGAATACAAGTTATTTTGAAAAGAGTTTATCAGCATTAACGCTGGTGAGTCCATAAGTATTTAGTGTCATTGATTGTATGAAAATGTTTGTAACAACGTAGTGTAAATGTTCATAGCTCTTTGTAAGTGTTTGTAAATAGTTATGCTCCCTAGAAAATCCTATATTTTCTAGTGAAATGTAGTCTTCTACCAAGACCCGACTGTTTGTGAATTTGTTCCTTATGTAGTGTAAGAGTTTTTCCCCAGTGAAACTATCATTATGAAAATATAGTTTACTTAAACGTGTATGTGACAGAATCACAAAGTAATGAAATACATACTTCAGGTAGTACTAAATGTACAGTACACCTCGGGGAGTCTAAAGTGGTAAAATGTAGACTCCAGGTGGTATTAAATGAACAATACGCCACGAAAAGTCTGTTTTGCCTTTAATTCTTAATTGGTTAATTAAAGGTTTGAATGTGAACTCGTATGTAACCATGCTGATCGACGGCTGAATAATTGATGACCCTCCGGTGTCATATGTAATGAGGTAACATTCTGTCACCCCTTGGCCTTGTCGGCTGGGACTGTAGCTAGCAGTCAGGGTGTGGGAGTGTCTGTCCCGTATAGATCTATACACACAATGCCCGCTCTCCCTCCAGGAGACTCTGGTTACAAACTGATACCACAATGAAGTGTCGTATCTAGAAGTAGTATGTCACATTCTATTTATAGTATACAAAAGTTTTGTATAATATGTCATAGTATAGTAATGTTTTCTCTGTACTAGTGTATAGTATACTCTTTTGTGTAGTGTATAGTATGTTCTCTTGTATAGTGTATAGTATTGTATAGTGTATAGTATGTATTGTTTCTCAACGTAGTACTTATGTAGTGATTCGTAAATGTACTGTCTCTTGTATGTATCGTTGTAGTAGTAATAGTGAATAGTAAACCCTTAACTATACCTATTATATTTAAATAGTAATGTTGTTTGTATGCCTTCGTTACACAAAGGTACTTAACTGAAGTGAAAGCTTTTATATCCAACACACACACACACACACACACATATATATATATATATATATATATATATATATATATATATATATATATATATATGATATATAACTAAGATTTCAACGACATTCGGACAAATAACAGGATACCCTAAGTCCACAACCAAACAAGGAACAGGAAGTAAGGTGAGCTATCAGTCCTAAGTCCTTCAAACCTTACTTATATAAATATAATTGTATAGATATGAGTTTGACAGTAATGTAAGGTTAAAAGTGTTTGAAAACAGTTTTAGCATTTAAAAGAGTTTAGTAAAAGGTTTTGAAGTGCTTGTAATCCATAAGTTTGATAACAACTTGATAGTAATTGTAAATCTTTCTGTTTGTTCTAGTTATCAATCACGTATGATTAAAGCAATAACTAGAATGTTTCAACTTGTATCTCCCCCCCCCCCCCATAAAAGCATTTAAAATCATTTAAAAGGTTGATTAAGGGGTATGAACTCACCTGAAATGAGTGATGCGAATGTAAGATCGGAAAAAGGATGCTAAGTGTCAAGTGAAGACTTGAACACACACGGATCCTATTTAGCATGTAAAGACACATATATGCATGCAATTAGTGTTTACTCAACTAATCAGGTAAAGAATAACACTTTAAGGACTAAGGAATCCTTAAATGAAGTGTTACAATCACTTAGGATTGCATAAAAGGAGTGTATGGTTACCAAATGGAGCTTTCGGTCCAAGTGGTATTCTCGGTCTGAATGATTCTCGGTCCGAAGGGTTCTCGGTCCGAATGGTTCTTGGTCAAAAGGGTTCTTGGTCCGAAGGGTTCTCGGTCCGAATGGTTAAAACCGAAAACTCAAGATATTTGATGCATGTGGTGATTTTCAAGGGCTTTCAAACATGCATAGGGGTTCTAAGTTTTATCCAAAGCCTTAAGTGCGTTTTAAGGTCTTAAAGGCACCTTTCTTTAGGATTTTCGGTTTAAGGAGATGCACTAAACCGAAAACTCCTTTTGTTCTTGGAAAAATGACGATTTCAAGGCTCTAAATCAAGTATCCTTACTAGATATCAAGTGTAGGAAGTAGATACTTACAATATGGAAGCAAAGAAGGGTGTTTTCGGCCCAAAACACTAGTGTGTGTTCTTGGTGTTCTTGAAGAACACTTGAAGATCTAAGAAAAAGAGAAGATTTCATGGATGAAATCATGTATAACTACTAGATGGAGTGTTGTATCAACAAATCAAGAGAAGAAACACTTACATTTTTGGAAGATCTGGAAGAAGCTCTTATGATACTTGAGAGAGAAAGTGGGTGTTCTTGAGTTTGGAAGTAAGAAATGAGGAAAGGAAGGAGTAAACTCATGCCTTAAGCATGAGTTCTCGGTCAAAGGGGTTTTCGGCCCTATCCCTCATGTTTGGCCGTAACACCTTATCAAGGTGTTATTTGTTTTATTTGATCCCCAATAATTCTAAAAAAAATACTTCCTTCCGTTTATTCTCTCGAAGAATAAATATTTAAAAATACCCAAACGGACTTTAAACCGAGCTAAAAATTAGCATAAATGAATTTGACTTTTAATTTACGCGTTTGACTGTAGAGTTCGTACAAATGAAAATTTTGGGGTGTCACATCACGCAATAGGAAGGAAGCTTAAAGAGAGAGTATGTTGAATCTGGTCGCGAAGATGGATTCCAATCGCATGGTTTGATGATCGGATTTTTGAGTTGCTGCTTAAAGAGTTAGGATATATTGCTTAGAAATATGTAGTAACATAGTTTTCATTTGTAATTGCATTGTAAGGAAAAGTTTTCTGCATTTTATAAATAAATAAAAAATTTTGGTTTTATTTTATTATATCTCCTTGCAATGACATTTGTGAAAATTGATGTTTGGATGTTTCTATGTTAGCAATATGAATTTGATTCCTTCGTTTGTGGTAGTGTCGAGAATTTGCCAAATAAAGGAAAGATTATCATCACCCAAGTTTTAGTTGGATAGAAACTTGGAATCATGCAACTTCTATTGTATGATGAATGAGAATTTTCGTCTTTAGGAAATTAAGACTAATTGTTTGTTCACATGTATATGTGAGTCAAATGAAGGACTAGGGGATCGGATACACTGGGTGTATGCTGGTCAGGTCCACCACAAAGAACAATAAAACTATTCGTTATGATTTACTAAAGTTTAGTAAATATGGTTATGCTTACAAGTTTAAGTATAATTCTGAACATTGGAAAAGTTTCAATGTATGGTCGGACGAATAAGAAGAATCGAATTAGGCAGAAAGATAGAAGTTTCTCCAAACTGAAGAGATGGGAGAGTACTTGAGTATCGTGTTTTATGATCATCTTAATGATTATGGAAATCCATATCACAATTGATTCTCTAAGAATATCTTAGTGCATTTGTATGGCTAAGAAGAGGAATCATGAATTGTTGAAATGGTTAAATCTAGAAGATGAGTCATACTTCGTTCCAAAAACAAGTCTTAGAGTCAAACTCCAAGATTGTAACTTGAGTGACATAATCTTAAGAAAGGTTTATAACACTTATCAAATGTAGAGTAAAATGTTTTCTACTCTTGTACATTTGAAATTGGTAAGTTGTGATATTTTGGATAAAACAAAGACCAACTAAGACCAATTGTGTGAAGTGTCTTTCTTGATAAGAATCCGCACTAGCTCTTCAATATTTGATTGTCAAGGAATGGTTCTTGACAAGAGAGTCTTATATGTCAAGAGGTAAGTGGGAGTCTTAAGGATCTTGACAAGTTTCAAGAACTAACCGAGAATAAAACCTATTGTTTATCACTAGCACACGACTTGAGATTTGTAACCTATCGTGTTGACATTTTCTTGTTTTCGTGCCCTTTCCAGTTAAATTTGACTATGCATGTGAGTTCTATGATTTCTAAGTTGTTTACATAGCAACCTAGGAAATGGTAGGCCCTTGTCCAGCCAGGTGGCAAGAAATTAAGATTGAACAAGTTTAGTCCATATGAGTTTGGATTTGTCACTAACCGTGTCTTGTGATTATGGTTATGACAAATTCACATGGATAGGAACACATACACCATAAAATCTAAGTGTCATAAGGTTTCTATCCAATTCATGAAAATGAGTATGAGGAAACGCTTTCACTAAGTAGATTTTAAATAGTTACCAATTGTGATATTTGCATTCTCAAATTCGATTATGATTACGGCATCCCTCTTCATAATTCGAATTGTGAGAAATGGCAAAGGTCAAGACATTTCAGACTTATGGTTGTAAGTTCTGAATTGTTAAGATACACATGAGCTATCTAAGGAAAGGTGTATGATTTTGAGAAGCCTATATAAAGTCTTATCGAAGCATCTTATATCAGAAATCTGAACCTTGGTAATGAAAGTCAATAAGTATTGATTTCTAGAAGTCCAGTTGATTTCTGAGTACATGTCAAAGCTAGTGGGAGCATAAGTGTTATGCTAGTAAGATAATAATTATTATGCTAGTGGGAGCTTAATTATTATGGTAAGTGTTGCTAGTTAGCAATGTTAATTATAGAAAACAAAGGTTTCAATTTGCAAAGTTGCAGGGTTTGAAAACTTGTTTTGCTATAATTAAGGGAGAGGGTATTATACTTCATTTCAAATCTAAAAGCCTAGATTGAGTTTTTAATCAACTTTAGTCAAGGACATATATGAATGTTATGTTGAAAAGATTTGGCATAAGGAAATTCTATATGGAAATGTTAATTGAGTCCTCAAAATTCAATTATGATTACGACATCCCTCTTCATAATTCGAATTTTGAGAACATGGCAAATAGAAATATTATAGCAAAAGTATGATCAAGTATCATGTCTTTATGTTAGACATTATGAATCGCATCCCATATGCTTCGGGTAAAGGATCGATTGCATATGCTATAATATTCTCGTTTTCTAATTTTCCAAATGCCGAGGGCATTAAGAGGGAAAAAGGAATAGAACCGGATATGACTAAAGTGGTTAAACACTGTTAAGGACAATCTAAGGTTCGCCAAAGATTGGTCGCTTAAGGACAGTTGGAAGTATAGTAATGGATGGACCATATTAACATTACTATGAATAGACAAGATTTTATTGATAATGAGTTGTCGTGTGGCAAATATGGAATGTTTCCATATTGGGAGTTGAAGAATAGATGAGAAAGTTAGAAATTTTTTTGCAAGAAGGATGTTCAAAGGAATGTACTTTGAATCTGAGACTTTATTTCCATGGAATTGCCTTGTAACAATCTCCAAATGAATATTTTGTAATATCGTTGGTCAAGTCTCTGTGACTTTTGGTACCTAGACATTATAGAAGAATCATTGCATGATAGTTTAGAATCTAACACTTCCTAGAAGTGACAATAATTTGAAATTCTTACACTTGCAATAAAGATTTGGAATTGTGAAATGAGTATCATTGAAATGTTTTTCAATTTGTCTATTTCACAAAGTCAAGACCATAGACAAACATAGTGTGCATGCTTGGAGCATGGCATACCTATTGTTTTAATTCATGTATTAAGTTGATAAATCGAAACATTATACAATGAATAATGAGTAATCAATATGGCACTTAAAAGTTTTGGGGCCATATAGGATTAGTATTATTCTTGTGTTTCACTTTGCATGTTTTGACTTCCCGAATAACTAGGTTATTCAAACCATACACATTCGATCATACTTTGGAAGTAGGTATTGAGGAAAGACTGTCGTGAATGGGTCTGTAGTTTGTCTAGGTGTTTTAGACATACCTGCAGTGTTCATGAGTACTCCTGAATAAGATTCGAGTATTGAATTCAACCCACGCTCATCTGAATCACTTCATGGATTTTATCACGAGTGATTGTGAGACGATAATATCTTATATTCTTGAAACCAAGACGTGTGAGTTGTAGTTGCAAGTCGGTTGCATATTGACGTATGTAAACGCACCAGTAACTTGGTGTTATAAAACATATTTGTAACATCCATAAAAATCGAGCCAATTAAAACTTTTTAAATCATTTAAAACCATTTAGTTATTACAATTTGTTTTCAAAATAGTTTAAGCATCAGAGTTCCCAGAAATCAAAATCATCAATCGAGGAAGTGTAAGGTCACGCCTTCGCCTTTCCGCGGTCATCTGCTGAACCTGAAATAAACTGAAACTGTAAGCTCGAAGGCTTAGTGAGTTACCCCCAAAATACCAACGCCATACCGATATACCATAACATATAACATATAAGTAAACAGAACAGCCATGCATCTCGAGTCTACAATGTGACTGGTCCACCCGCACCGGGCCTTCAGTCCACCTGGTCCAGTCTCTGACTCTACAGTATGCATAATGAGCCTTCAGCCTGACTGGACCGCATCACAGGCCTTCAGTCTATCTGGACCGCTCTCCGAGCCTTCGGCACGTCTGGACCGCCTCGCAAGGCCTTCAGCCTATCTGGATCGCTC
This sequence comes from Lactuca virosa, assembly GCF_052849685.1. Classification (NCBI taxonomy): domain Eukaryota; kingdom Viridiplantae; phylum Streptophyta; class Magnoliopsida; order Asterales; family Asteraceae; genus Lactuca; species Lactuca virosa. The sequence continues at coordinate 253,553,282 of NC_136427.1, read as the reverse complement.
GTTGGGCCTTCGGCCTGACTATGTGCCCTCCTGGGCCTGCAGTCTATCCGGTCCGCCCTAGGTATGTTGGCCTACAGCACGAAGCAGGACCCACCTCAACCCAACCCCCATACCAATCAGAAAATTATGTGCACATAAATATCATACGCTAGCATATATATAACAGATAATCATACCGAACTGACAGATTACTAACACAACAACCATCCTATAACCAGGATACCGACCTAACCGGTCACTAACATAACCTCATCCTATATATACCAAGATACCGACCTAATCAGGTCATTATGCATAACACCATCCTAACTACCAGGATGTAAATCAATAAAAGCATATCATGCAATAAACCCGGATACAAATCCAATAAGGGCCGACATTGGTGCCTTAGACCCTATTGATATAGTGAGGATAACTCACCTTGAAATGCCGAACTGAACCACGAAATTGTGCTCTTGAAACACCGCCCTAAACTCCAACACCTATAACCACCAATGATCCATACTCATAAATTTCCAACTTCCTAAAATGCCCCAGAAGTCAAATAGACAACCCTTGGCCAAAGTCAAGGTCAACGATCAGGGTCAACAATCCATGTTGACCCAACTCGTCGAGTGCAGTCACTGACTCGTCGAGTCCTTCCAGAACTCGAGTAGTCGTGAACCCCCCCTACTGACTCGTTGAGTTTCCTACAACTCGCCGAGTTCAAGCGTGTCCAAAATTCGGGAAAACCCAAGTTGACTCGCCGAGTCACCCCACTGACTCGCCGAGTCCATGCAGAAGTCCTTGCACGACAATCTTCATCGGACTCGCCGAGTTGACCATGCAACTCGCCGAGTCCCTTCAGTCCACTATCCATTCAGATGCTTTTTAAGCCACTTTAAGGTTCCAAAATGCAGATCCGGCTTCCCAAGGCATGTTTATCATGTAAAGTTGCAAACTTTACGTGCATGCAAGGCTCTAAAGTCTTATAATGTCAAAACCAAGCTTGAAATGGAGTTTCACACTTAAGGAGAGGTACATACTTGCTTAAGCTGAGAGCTTTATGGACTTAGAGACCAAAGAGAGTTCAGATCTGAAGTTACAACTTCAGGTCTTAGCTCACACCCAAGAATAGCTTCTTATTATGCTAGAAAAGCCCTAATCTTTAACCAAATGAGATCTAGAATGAAATGAGGCCAAGGTAACGACTTGATACCTTCCAAAAGATGCTAACTGAGGGAGATATCAGATCCCCACACGTTCCTTGCTTCAAGCCACTTGCTCTCCAAGCTCTTCTTAACAAGATCCACCTTCCAAAGCTTAAAACACCCAAGAATGAAGCACACACACAGATTAAGGTTTGCTGGACTCTCAAGAAATTGCAAGGGGGCTGAAGGAGGCTTATGATCCTTTAAATAGGGTGAAAAACCCTGAAAATTAGGGTTTCATCCTTCAGCTCCTACTCGTCGAGTCCTATCTTGGACTCGGCGAGTAGGTCACTTAAACACGTGGCCCAAACCGATCCTACTCGACGAGTTAGGGCATCCAACTTGTCGAGTAGACCTTGCAACTTATGAAAATCAAAGCCATAAAATTATCACCTGAGAGTCGGGGCGTTACAATTCTCCCTCACTTGAACTAGACTTCGTCATCGAAGTCTGCTGCGGTGAACAATCCTGGATAATGCTCCCGCATTACCGCCTCCGGCTCCCACATCTAGTCGGATCCTTTCCGATGCCGCTACTGGTTTCCCTACATAGTTCAAGTGCTCTCCGACCTAAACATCACCCAGCGATACAACCATCTACTCATCCAATATGCACCTTCATAGCTTAACAAACTAACTTACACCGAGCCTTCGGTGTGACTGGACCGCCCACTCGGGGCCTACAGTCTCCCCGGACCGCTCGCCGAGCGTTTGACCCGACTGGGCCGCCCTGCTAGGCCCTCGATCAATCCGGACCGCTCTGGTCCGCTAACCTCCTTCCCCAGTCCTACTGTTCTACTGAACCCTTGTCCTACGACTTACCGTCGGCCCGCACCGGATATCTTGGCCTACTGCATAAAGCAGGACCGCCTCAGCCCGATCAAGCACAACATGCCATCTAATAGACCATCAGGATAATATATCCACATAACACCAACAATAATATACCATTCCGCTCCTTGTCGCCCACCACATCCATAGAATACAGTCCCGCACGCGATTACCACCAACAACATACCTACAACTACCGGTCAGCCAATACGGCACTCATATCTAGCCCATATCACCCTTCGGGTTGGAATACCAATATGCCAAATCCACTTGATCCTAGGGTTCGGTCATCCTCAACTTGTCGAATCAGTTCAACCATTGAGTTGAAATTCTCAGGGTTTGTTGGCCTACCGCCTCAACCCTACCGCTCCTCTTGAGCCTCCGTGTCTACGACTTTCAGTCGGCCCGCACCGGGTATCTTGGCCTACTGCATAGAGCAGGACCGCCCCAACCCTACCCAGATATAATGTGTCGCCATAGACGATCAGGAGAAAGATCTAACCCGAACGCGCTCCTACAAAAGACATAATCAACACAATCTCTATGCCCACAGCCTATGACTGTAATACCCTTACATGGTCCTCAGCATAGGTCTGGATTGCCTCTGAGCCCATAGCACGAGTCTGGCATGCCCACTCTGGCCCTCAGCTCATGACTGGCATGCTCCCGATAACCTATCGGCACTGCTGTCGTCACTTCAGTTGTCCCAATGCTCCATCATGGAGATTCTCACCTCCTCCATTGCACAAGAGGGCCTAAACAATGTCCTTTCACAACACCTACAAGCGCTACAGTATTGAAACCTCACCCCACACTATCCACTTGTAGAACAAGTTGCTACCCCATAACACATATGTACTCAGAACCTGATCATATAACTAACAAAACCCACACAATGTCTTCATCATACTCCATCAGCATGTTCAATACTTGGGGACAGACCTACGGATTGCTATAGCATAACAACATGCTCAATACCCACACATAGATCTACAAACACATACACATACTTTTTGTACACCTGAAAACCCAAGTCGTCAATACCGCCCTAAACATAGAAACTGTCTGAAACAGTAGGCTGCCCTCAATACACATGTCCGGTTGCTGAGCCAATGGTAATCTCATAGTCGCTCCACACGACTCCCGAAGGAAAATTCGACTAGCAATAACCGCCCTAACTATATCGCCACTCATCGCTCCATCAATCCTTCTGATCCATTTGATCATAACAGCCTGACAACCTGACACCATCGAATCAGATACAAAAAGTGAACGCTACCAGAATACTGTAGTCTTACATCATGTCCGGTCTCCAACAACCTACCGTTTTCCTGATTCCGATTATGCGATGGTCTACCCACAATCTTGCGAACAGGCCCACCCTGACCTGACCATCTTAAAGAATCCGTGAATGCTAAGAATCATCTCGCAGTCTCACAACACTTTCCACACCATCTGGCCGCTAGTGAATGCTACGGCTACCCCTGCAGTATTACAACACTTTCGTTCTAACACAACCGCAGTCCGATACCTTACCCTCAATCTATCAATCCAATTACCCTTAGAGTCAATCATACACCCGGCTGAACACCCGAACTGAACTCAATTCATGACTGGAACCCCAAACTGATTCTCTAAATTCTGCTATCAAGCACCAAGAAGACGTGATACACATGCTGGGAAGTTTACCGAACTCCCAACTCACAGAACCCTCAAACGAAACAGCCACTTGGGCCTCCTTTCTTCCTGAAGAGGATGCAAAACTTATCCCAGTTTCGAAACCACTCTCGCTTCTGAATCCCGGTACGATTCTCCCCCACTTAGATTCGACTAAGTCTTCACAATACATGAAAATTGGAGAATTCCCAATCTTTCTCCCTTTCCAGCGATCGATCCGATAACAACCAACTCTTACCAACTAGTGCTCCATTACTATCCATTCCCAAATGATCACACACTTCTAAGAACCAGATGAACACTTCCTAAATCCCAGTGAAACCGACAATCCTTAATGCTTGAACGGTCCCTCATTCGAATCTTGAAGATCAAAATATAGATAATCCAACTAATACCTCAACAACGAGCTACTTCCTTTGGCGCTTTCACCTGCCAATCAATAATGGTTACTAAAACCACTGAATCCTGACAATGCTCAATAACCATTATGTGGGACCTTGTCTGCAGACCTCCCACATAATACTCCTTTTCCAAAGGTGTTCCAAACAAGTTTCCCGCTCAAATGTTCACAGCTGAACTGCAGTAGCTGAAGCAACCTCTGCCCTAAACCGAGCTACAAAATATTCCCAAGACATAGACTATAATCCCAACATTGCAATAGGCCGCATAATCAATCCTTACCACCTGATACAAGAGATCCAAGGCGAACCGGACCTCACAAAATACTTATGCCACCTCGACCCACCTGCGCTCATCAGCGCTGAAATAATGTCGCCAATCCTTGCAACCAACTGACCCCGAGCTGAAATACAACCTGATCCTAGGATCACAAGCCTGCTCACTCCTTTGAGCTCGAAAAAATGAAAGGGCACAACCCTTGCCCTATAAAACGACAGCCCAATCCATGAATTAACCACTCCACTTCCAACTTCCAAAACCCCAGCTGAACATAATCACCACTCCTTTCCAAAGTCCCCGAGACTCACATTCTGGCCTCGAGCAAAACTCCCGAAGCCTCAAATCCATACACTCCTATGATAGCCACTTCCGCTCAGCCCACATAAAATAATTAGTACAGAATACCTCCCTGATCTCAAGTAACTGCAGCCCTCCGCTCATCAGAATATGTCCCAGTACTGGAAAGCTCGTCCAAATCCTCCCCTTGTCGTCGTTACAGCTGCTAAAGCTGCCGCGATAACCGTCTCGGCAATGGCTGCATAGCGCTCGTCGAAATAATCAACCATGACGGTCTTAATAGCCTGACACCTCCGGAAATTGCCCCCGGACAATCTTGATCACCTACTCCCGGATGATCTCACTAACACGATCCCCTGAAATTGCTGGCCTACCCTGGCTGCCCGCTCCCGATCCTAACCTGGATCCGGTTTCAAGACGTCTCGTAACCACCATTCTGGCAAAACACCAGAAAGATCTCTGATAACCCATATAATGACAGGGGACCAACTCCCAACCCAACCCTAGGGGTTGTGACTTCCTTGCTACGCATATGGGTCCTGTGCTTTTAGTAGTACGGGCCCGTACTACCTTCTGCACCTACCCATATTTGTCTCAAGTATCATCACAACGCCCTAACAATATACATAATCATAGCGAGTGCTCAATCCTCACTCCTAGAGGAATGCTAAATATCTCGTAACTAGCCTCCCGGCCTCTCTCTCTCTACCCACCCATCCATGAAACTTCCACCAACCCTACAGCACTAGTGTATGCTAACCAAACGTAACGATGGACCCTATAGACTTTCGAATATCTGATCCTACCCTAAGCCCTAATCAATAGAACAGAACATAAGGCCAAATCAAACATTCTCGAGCTATAAGATCTTAATTATGTACAACCGCGATACATACACAAGTAACTACAGTAATGATGTCAATCCCATATAAAGAAACCCTAGGCTAGCAGGCATCATGTAATCAGGCAATTCTATTATGCAATTCCTGAAGATCCCTAGCCTAGTACTAGCATGATGTTCTATCATATCACATAATCGAATAACCGTATGGTATTTTGGGGTCTACTTACTTGCTCCGGCTGATCGTACACTTGCATCCTCCTTTTACTTATTTTGAAAAACATTTAAAAATCATTTTGAAAATCCTTCCTTGATTTGAGACTGGATTCACATGAGTGTTCCTCCAATTCACTTAAACCAAGGCTCTGATACCAACTTGTAATATCCATAAAATTCGAGCCAATTTAAACTTTTTAAATCATTTAAAACCATTCAGTTATTACAATTTATTTTCAAAATAGTTTAAACATCAGAGTTCTCAGAAATCAAAATCATCAATCGAGGAAGTGTACGGTCATGCCTTCACCTTTCCGCGGTCATCCGTTGAACCTGAAACAATAAACTGAAACTATAAGCTCGAAGGCTTAGTGAGTCACCCCCAAAATACCAACGCCGTACCGATATAACCATAACATATAACATATAAGTAAACAGAATGGCCATGCATCTCGAGTTCACAATGTTACTGGTCCGTCCGCACCGGGCCTTCAGTCCACCTAGTCCACTCTCTGAGACTACAGTATACATAATGAGCCTTCAGCCTGACTGGACCGCCTCGCATGCCTTCAGTCTATCTGGACCGCTCTCCGAGCCTTCGGCACGTCTGGACCGCCTCGCAAGGCCTTCAGCTTATCCGAACCGCTCGTTGGGCCTTCGGCCTGACTATGTGCCCTCCTGGGCCTGCAATCTATCCGGTCCGCCCTAGGTATGTTGGCCTACAGCACGAAGCAGGACCCGCCTCAACCCAACCCCCATACCAATCAAACAATCATGTGTACATAAATATCATACGCTAGCATGTATATAACAGATAACCATACCGAACTGACAGATTACTAACATAACAACCATCCTATAACCAGGATACCGACCTAACCGGTCACTAACATAACCTCATCCTATATATACTAGGATACCGACCTATCAGGTCATTATGCATAACACCATCCTAACTACCAGGATGTAAATCAATAAAAGCATATCATGCAATAAACCCGGATACAAATCCGATAAGGGCCGACATTGGTGCCTTAGACCCTGTTGATATAGTGAGGATAACTCACCTTGCAATGCCGAACTGAACTAGGAAATTGCGCTCCTGAAACACTGCCCCAAACTCCAACACCTATAACCACCAATGATCCAATGTCAAGGTTAACGATAAAGGTCAACAATCCATGTTGACCCGACTCGTCGAGTGCAGTCACTGACTCGTCGAGTCCTTCCAAAACTTCAGTAGTTGTGAAACCCCCCCCCCCACTGAGTCGTCGAGTTTCCTACAACTCGCCGAGTTTAAGCGTGTCCAAACTTCAGGAAAACCCAAGTTGACTCGCCGAGTCACCCCACTGACTCGCCGAGTCCATGCAGAAGTCCTTGCACGACAATCTTCATCGGACTCGCCGAGTTGACCATGCAACTCGCTGAGTCCCTTCAGTCCACTATCCATTCAGATGCTTTTTAAGCCACTTTAAGGTTCCAAAATGCAGATCCAGCTTCCCAAGGCATGTTTATCACATAAAGTTGCAAACTTTACGTGCATGCAAGGCTCTAAAGTCTTATAATGTCAAAACCAAGCTTGAAATGGAGTTTCACACTTAAGGAGAGGTTCATACTTGCTAAAGCTAAGAGCTTTATGGACTTAGAAACCAAAGAGAGCTCAGATATGAAGTTACAACTTCAGATCTTAGCTCATACCTAAGAATAGCTTCTTATTATGCTAGAAAAGCCCTAATCTTTAGCCAAATGAGATCTAGAATGAAATGAGGCCAAGGTAACGACTTGATACCTTCCAAAAGATGCTAACTGATGTAGATATCAGATCCTCACACGTTCCTTGCTTCAAGCCACTTGCTCTCGAAGCTCTTCTTATAAAGATCCACCTTCCAAAGCTTAAACACCCAAGAATGAAGTGCACACACGGATTAGGGTTTGCTAGACTCTCAAGAGGCTGCAAGGGGGGCTGAAGGAGGCTTATGATCCTTTAAATAGGGTGCAAAACCCTGAAAATTAGGTTTTCATCCTTCAGCTCCTACTCGTCGAGTCCTATCTTGGACTCGGCGAGTAGGTCATTTAAACATGTGGCCCAAACCGCTCCTACTCGACGAGTCAGGGCATCCAACTCGTCGAGTAGACCTTGCAACTTATGAAAATCAAAGCCATAAAATTATCACCTGAGAGTCGGGGCGTTACAATATTGTTGTGTGTGATTTGATGAGTAAGTACAAGCAAGCATTTGAGTCGAAGTTTATCCATTCCTTTTACCCCATGTGGATAAAAGCGATATATGTGGGCCCCTCGATGATTTAGTGATGATACATGAAGTGCTTGGCCAAGCCTGGACTGATTTGATTTGTTCAATTAGTCGTTCGTTATAAATCGGAAATCGGGAAACAACAGATGGATAGAGAGAATGATTAGAATCCATGTCTCAGTCCATATGATATCTAGAATGGAGGAATATATGATCCCTTATCTAATGGACGCCTCATTGACTAGGTCAGAGTTCGATAGCGGCTTTTAAGAGCTACGATTGCTAGTCGGGTTGTGGAGTCGTACTTGAATTAATAGTTATTAGACTTATCCAAGTGGGAGACTGTTGGAATAGTGTCTAAGCCCATAACTATAATTGGTATGTACTTGACCCGAGAGTAGCATGGTCCATTTGGGTTGGATGACTCCAGAACAATTTGTAAGGATGGACTTTTGAGAAGAGGATATTCATGATTTATTAATATATTATAAGTTCTAATATATTAATATGAAATCATATTATTTAATTAGTATTGATCAAGAATTAATTTGAAATTAATTTTGTGATCAAAAGAGTCTAATTAAATATAAGGGGTTGATTTGGTAAAATCATTCATTCTTATGGTGTGCGCCAATGATCCATGATTCCTTAGGTTGGGCTAAAACCATGGATGATCCATGGAGGTTTAATCCCATGGAGCCTAAGGAATATGGAAGGTCATGCACATTAGGGTTTACGTGGTGTAACCCTAGTTTTGCCACACTATATAAGAAACCCATTAGCTCCTAAAATTGGCACCCTAGTGTTCTTGGAAGAGAAATAGCTGATTTTATGTTGCAAGTATTCTCTCTCAATGTCCTCCATTGTTGGTGGTGTTGTGTGAATCCATTTGAGGTGCAACACTTGGGGCACTAAGATCTTAAAGGCCAAACTCAAGAAGTTCTACAACTTACAACTAAGAGGTAACTCTATAACTCTCTTTTATGTTGACTATATCATTTTGTATGCTAGTTGTAGGCTTAATGCTTTGGAAACAATATTGCATATATAATTAGAGAAAACATAGATCCAAAGCATTTAGGGTTGTATGTGCACCATAGGATGTTATAGTATACTAAAACCCATCACCAACAAGGGTAGAACTCAGATCCACAAAATAGAAGCACAAGCTATCCTCTTTCAAGACTCCTTCTTCACCAAGAGCTTCACCAAAAACACTCAAATGAGCCACCACACTCACACAAGCCATGGAAACGAGATTAGGGTTTTGAGAGGAGTTGGAGGCTAGAAATGGTTGCTGAAAATGAGGCCATCATGTTCCTTAAATAGGGTCACCTCAAAATATTAGGGTTTATATTCTCTGCCTAGTACGCCCATCGTACCCTCTGGTACGCCCAGTGTATTAGGTGGTCTCCGCATCCATGCTAGGTACATAATTACATTGAGCGTACACATACTTACGCCCTGCGTACTCATTTGCCACCCATTTCTCAATAAGGACTAAACTTGCCAAAACTTCAAACTATCATAGCTTCTTCATTATAAGTCTGTTTCCAACGAACCTCATATCCACGGAAAGGTGGCGAGAAGCCCTATGCTTCTAGTAACTCGTCGCATCCTCAAGGCTTCCTCATGCCCGAGTTGCAGCCCACGAACCCTAAATCATAGATGATCCGAAACAGGATGTTACAATTCTCCCCCACTTAAATTTCATTTCGCCCTCGAAATCGCTCCTTATCATTACTCAGATCCAATCAATTAGCCCGAGAAGCACAACCATATATTCGGAACATAAACGATCTCCCAAAGATAACCAAAACCAATCAGAACCCTCCAACCCGAAGAAGAACGAACCCTTCGTCGTCGCAGAACCAACTCCGCCTCTCCAAAACTTGGAATCTATATTGGTATGTCTCCCCGACTGATCGCCCATGCGGAACATCCCCATGTCATTCGCTCATCGATTAACAGACCTGATAAAACACCTCCAAATCTGAATACTTTGTCGTGACTGATGGAACAAGTCGTTGACCATAATTAGCTGTTGAACACTTATGCCCGACATACCAATCGATTCTGACTGAAACCCAAAGAAACGGGGGTCACCATGCACCAAGGACCAACCACCGATACTGCTATCAGAACCCATGTGAAGAGTGAACCTCAATACTCTGCCCTCAACACTAAATGAAGACCTGTCGATCCACATGGAAATCGAAACCCTACACTAGGTCTGACCACCCCTCAGACAGAATCATTTCACTACCGACCCCAAGATTATTCAGCTTCGGCCCCGAACTCGATGACCATGCCTGACCGAACTATCCCCTGATATCCGGAAACATAACTCCAGCTACCTCTCAATGCTTGACACCAAATTCGAACAAAAGATCAACTCCGGACCCAGCAGTTGGACCACCAAGGCTACTCTAGCACATCCAGTGATACGACTCCACAACCGATCGATCCAACCGAGCTATCTCAACCAATCACATTGTACATGCAATCACTAAGTTCGATTTACTCCAAGCGAATATTACATTTTGTGGTTTTTGGGAAATGTGATATTGGGTTTATGTGATTTTAAAAAAATGAAAAAATTTATTTGAAAATTTATTCGTAACATCCCATTTATTAAATAAATAAATAAACAAACTATTGAATGAATAGTAGCCCTAAAATCAATAATTATATAGCAAGGTGTTGGTCTCGAGGAGCTAACTGTCACAATTTTAGAAGTCGGGGGTTAAAAGTGTAGGTTTCATATTGGTTTCGTAAATATTTATGAAGGCAGGGACTACTTGGTAAATTATTGGGACTTAATTTAAAGAGATTTTGGAGGCTAAGGGGCTGTTTGGTAACTGTTGGACTTATTATGAAAAGAATTATAGGAGCAGGGGTATAATGGGTAAATATGGGAGCTGTTTCGAAATTATTTCAAGAAGGAGGGACCATAGTTTTCATTATAGGATAAAGTTATATGGGGCTCGAGGTATATAAACCCGTCACCCTGGTAAACCCTAACCCTAGGAACCTTACTTCAGCCGCCACCTCCACCCTTACGTCTCCCACCGGCGCCGCCATCCATTCCGATTAGCTAGCGGCCGCCACGTGAAGCTCTCATCTGCCACCCGCTATTTTGTCATTGAAGCACCATCACCACATTCGGGAACCGCCGGGATTACAGCGATGTCGCTGTTCCATTGCCGGTGGTGACGAAGACCACCAGCGAGTGTCCGTCCCGCTATCGCTGTTGCTGTCGTCGCGGTAACCATGTTCTTTCTCGTGTTCTGTCGCCGCCATTCTTCTCCTTCTCTTTCTCCGGCCGCCATCATAGAGCCTCAGTCGCCGCTGCTGTTCATGACTCTCCAGCCGCTGCTATCGGCTCCGACCACCGTAGCCATCACCGCGACGCTGTTCCACTTCTTTCCAACGTCGCGCCGCTGCTCGTTTCCATTGAAGACTAAGCTGTCGCCGGATGCTATTCAGTTGCTGCTGTAAACCGCTACTGTGGCCGCTTCCTAGTGTTGTTGCCGCCGTCAGGACTGCTGCTGCCGCTAGTATTGTTGTTGTCGTCGCCAAACTCCACCAGGTGGGTGGCTGGGGTGCATTTTGCAAATCAGAAAAGTGTGTGTTTCGTTTGGCCAGAAAATCGAGAACTGCCACCACCACCACCGTGAGGTGGTGGCTGCCACCATGTACCACCGCCAGCCACAACAAGGGTGGTTGTGTGTGTGTGTTTATCTTAGTGTGTGTGTGTGTTTATTTGGTATTTTGTGTTGTATGTTGTAATCGGTGACGGAATAATCAAAGAAAACTCATAAGCACCACCGTGAGGTATTGGCTGCCGCCACCAGTCGCCGTATTGGGTAGCGGTGTGCTTTTGCTTTTGTTAGACTGCTTTGGGATGTTGGACATAACTGGACCACAAGCATAACCACCACCGTGAGGTGGTGGCCACCGCCGTGAGCCGCCGTTGACCACCACTACCCGAGGTGGAAGTGGGTGGTGCCCGACTTGTTTAACCCTAGTTGACCTAATGAAACCCTAATTGATCTAAATACTTAGCTTTTGGGCCTATTGGGTTGTGATTTGGTTGGAAACCCTAATTTTGGATATATGGGTTTTGGAGTGTCGAGACCCACATTTTTGGATGATCGGATTGGGATTATGTATTAAGCCCGACCATACTGCATGATTGACCTAGTAGATTGATGGACTTTATGGAGTAAGTCCTTAATGGGTTAAGTAAGAAACACTTAACCCTAATCGTCATTTTATGTGAAAACCCTAATTTTGCTTGGGCCTTGAGTTGGGCCTTGGTGATTGGGCTATTGATGGGCTATCTAAGAACAAGTAAATTGTCACAACCCGAAATTTCCATTTGATCAAACTCTACCGTCTAGCACTTCAATTAAAAGTCAAATTCATTTCTGCTAATTTTTAACTCGGTTTAAAGTCCAGTTGGGTATTTTTAATATTTATTTTTTTCGAGAGAATAAATGGAAGGAAGTATTTTCTAGGATTATTGGGGAAAAAATAAAACAATTAACACCTTAATGAGGTGTTCACGGCCAAACATGAGGAGTTTGGGCCGAGAACCCCCCTTTGACCGAGAACTCATGCTTAAGGCATGATTTTACTCCTTCCTTCCTCATTTCTTACTTCCAAACTCAAGAACACCCACATTCTCTCTCAAGTATCATAAGAGCTTCTTCCAAATCTTCCAAAAATGTAAGTGTTTCTTCTCTTGATTTGTTGATACAACATTTCATCTAGTAGTTATACATGATTTCATCCATGAAATCTTCTCTTTTTCGGGTTAGATCTTCAAGAACACACACTAGTGTTTTAGTCCAAAATCAACTCTATTAGCCTCTAAATCGTAAGTATTACTTCCCTATACTTGTTATCTAGTTGAAACTCTTGATTTAGGGCCTTGAAATCGTCATTTATCCAAGAACAAAAGGCGTTTTCGGTCTAGTGCATCTCCTTAGACCGAAAACCCTTATGAAGGGTGCAAAATGACTTTAAGCCTTTCCTAATACTTAGTATTGAGTCTAGAACACTTCATTGATTGTGGAAAGCCCCTAAAAATCACCAAACATCATGAGTTTTCGGTCAACCTTTTGGACCGAAAACCTTTTGGACCGAAAACCATTTGGACCGAAAACCTCAAGAAACATACTACTCGGACCGAAAACTCCTTTAAGTGGCTATACAACCCTTAGATGCAACCCTTGGTACTTCTAGCACTTGAATCAAAGTGTTTTCCATGTCCTAGGGTGTCTTAACTTGGTTTATTAGTTGTTAAATGACTAATTGCATGCATATATGTGTCTTTATATGATAAATAGGATCCGTGTGTGCTCAAGTCTTCACTTGACACTTAGCATCCTTTTTCCGATCATAGATTCGCATCACTCATTTCAGGTGAGTTCATACCCCTTAATCAACCTTTGAAATGATTTTAAATGCTTTTGTGGGGGGGGGGGATACAAGTTGAAACATTCTAGATATTGCTTTAATCTCATTGATTAATGTCTAGAACAAACAGAAGGATTTTCTATTACTTTCAAATTACTACTAAACTTATGGATTTCAAGCACTTCAAAACCCTTTATCAAACTATTTTAGATGCTAAAACTATTTTTCAAACCTTCTTAAACTTACATTATTTTCAAACTCATATCTACACTAATATATTTATATAAGTAAGACTTGAAGGACTTAGGACTAATAGCTCACCTTATTTCCTGTTCCTTGTTTGGTTGTGGACTTAGGGTATCCTGTTATTTGTCCGAATGCCGTTGAACTCTTAGTTATATATCATATATATATATATATATATATATATATATATATATATATAAATAGATATATATATATATATATATATATATATATATATATATATATATATATATATATATATATGTGTGTGTGTGTGTGTGTGTGTGTGTGTTGGATATAAAAGCTTTCACTTCAGTTTAGTACCTTTGTGTAACGAAGGCATACAAACAACATTACTATTTAACTATAATGGTATAGTTAAGGGATTACTACTCACTATTACTACTACAGCGATACATACAAGAGTCAGTACATTCACGAGTCACTACATAAGTACTACATTGAGAAACAATACATACTATACACTATACAAGAGAACATACTATACACTATACAAGAGAACATACTATACACTATACAAGAGAACATACTATACACTATACAAGGGAATATACTATATACTAGTACAGAGAAAACATCACTACACTATGATATACTATACAAACATTTGAATATGATAATCAGAATGTGACATACTACTTCTCGATACGACACTTCATTGTGGTATCACCTTGTAACCAGAGTCTCCTAGAAGGAGAGCGGGCATTGTGTGTATAGATCTATACGGGACAGACACTCCCACACCCTGACTGCTAGCTACAGTCCCAGCCGATAAGACCAAGGGGTGACATAATGTTACCTCACTACATATGACACCGGAGGGTCATCAGTTATTCAGCCGTCGATCAGCATGGTTACATACGAGTTCACATTCAAACCTTTAATTAACGAATTAAGAATTAAAGGCAAAACAGACTTTTCGAGGGGTATTGTTCTTTTAATACCACCTGGAGTCTGCATTTTCATTTTCTTTAGACTCCCCGAGGTGTACTGTACATTTAGTACTACCTGGAGTCTGTATTTTATCACTTTATAACCAACAGTGTCACTGCTGAGGTAAAACATTATTTTCCTATGACATTTACCCTGTGATCTTGTCACATACACATTTAAGTAAACTATATTTTTATAATGATAGTTTCACTGGGGAAAACTCTTACTCTACAAAAGAACAAACATACAAACAGTCGGGTCTTGGTAGAAGGCTACATTTTAGTAGAAAATATAGGATTTTCTAGAGAGTTCAACTATTTTCAAACATTTACAAACAGCTACGAACATATATACTAAGTTGTTACGAACATTTTCATACAAGCAATGACACTAATTACTTATGAACTCACCAGCTTTATGCTGATAAACTCTTTTCAACATAACTTGTATTCTCAGGTCATCAGTAGACAGGTACCGAGGAAGCTTTTGAGAAGATGAAGCACATACAAGACTCATCTTTTATTTTGATCATACATTTTGGTGTCTAGCTAAATATACAGAACACTCTTGTATTAAAATTATTCTATTAATGCAATGGATGTTGTTGCTTGTTTACTATTATGCATTGTTGTGATACTGTACATGACGTCCTCCACCCCAGAATGTTTCCGCCGTTCCGGTTTTGGGGTGTGACAGATTGGTATCAGAGCATTGTTTATAGTGAATCGAGTATATCAACCCATAAAAGATATACAAACTATAAACGGAACAGGATTAAAACACTCTGACCAAGAATATATACTTTTAAATAATAAAATATTTAACTAAGTATATATACATCTATTCATACCAGTATCAGTATCATACTAGAACAGAACAAAAGTATTACGATTGTTGAACATCACAATTAGGCTTAGAGACATATAGTCAAATCTAGGGGGATATAGCCTGATCAACTATATTTTCCGAGGAGTGACTAGCATGTGCCTAAGAATGATTGTGGTGTTGCAACAAGTCTAAAAACTTACCAACACTACTACAACGTGAGCGTTAGAACAGAACATAAATCTAAAATACTATAGGAGTATTTTGTGCTACTATAATTACTTATGTGCAAACTAAAAAGGGCCTTCATTAGTACGTCTATTAACTATTCTTTTCCCCATTCTCGCGTAGATAACATGGCTGGCTTCCAACTCCCTGGTGACCCGTATTATCCCAACCAAGGCATTGGTGGATGGCTTGATGATGAGCCAGAAGATGATCATCCAATCCCTTTGGATGATCACCTCGCAGATGTCACACCCCGATCCTTGTCGGAATCGATCAAGGCGTGATATATTGTTCAAAGTCTCATGACAACTATGTTATAATATGATTAGATTCAATTAAGTACTAAGTATGCAAACAAGATCCACAACATACAAATACAAATCCAAATACGAACAACATTTATTACATCAAATTTAAATAGTCTTGTGGATTTCTAAGGCACAACCTATTTTTCATCAACTTCATTCTTCAAATCTGCATCATGGGTAAAAACAGGTCAACTACGAGAGTTGGTGAGTAATCTAATTTTAGTAGAGAAAATTGTGAAGATGAAACATTTATAATTTGAAATTTGTTTTCTTTTGAAGTCGGCAAACAATTGTATTTGAGATAACGGTTTATAAATCAAAAATTGATTAACAAATGATAACAACAACAATAAGTCCTCACCCTATATATACATATGTATGTATATATATATATATATATATATATATATATATATATATATATATATATATATATATAGGATGGAGCATCTAATCATCAAACACACTCAACCACGTGCGATCAATCATCTTAGCGTCCCAAGGCGGGGTGGTCAACCCAATAGCGCTATTATTGTGATGGGTTTTGAGCATTCTAACACTTCCTAAGTGTACATGCAACCCTAATAACCTTGAATCTATGTTTTCTCTATATACATGCAAATTTCTTTTCAAGGTTATTTCCTAACTAGCATGGCATGGGGATTACATAGAACATAAAACTAGTAGAAATACATACCTTGTTGTTGCTTGGATTCCTTCAAGACTTTGTGAGCCTAGCACCCCAAATGTTGTGCCTCAAATGCTTCACACAACACCACAAGACTTGGAATAACTTGAGATAATACTTCTTACACTTGAAAATCGGTTATGCCCTCACTAGAAAAACTAGGTCACGATTTTGCTAGCCATAGGGTTCCTTTTATAGTGTTGTCACAATTAGGGTTTACATATGAATGCCCTTAATTGTCATGACTCTTGATTTCTCATGACCCATGGGTTTGTAACTCCCATGGACTATCCATGGAGCTCCATATGGTTATAACCAAACCCATAAACCATGGATCATTAATCCACCATAAAAGAATTGATGATTGTTATAATCGACCTTATATATTTAATTAGTCTCACTTTGATCACCAAATTAATACTAGATTAATACTTGATCAATACTAATTAAATAATACTATTATTAATATATCAGAACTTATAATATATTAATAATCATAAGTGCCTTATTCTCTCATCTAGTCTATCCAAGTATTGTAATGCCATGCAACCCAAATGGACCATGCCGGGTCGGGTCAAGTACATACCAAATAAAGTTATGGACTTAGACACTATATCCAACAGTCTCCCACTTGGATAAGTCTAATAACTATATTTGCAAATATGACTTCAAAATCTGACTAGCAATCGTAGCTCTTTCAAAGTCTCTCGGAACTGAGATGATGATGATACGCCATTTAAGATAAGTGATCATATAATCCTCTGTTCTCATGATATCAGCCGGACAAACACATGGAACATGGTCTTACTTATTGTCCAGCATTTGTTTCTCGATCTCTGATTTGTTTCGACATAGAACTAAATTGAACACATCAATTAGGTTCTGACCGGGCCCGGTACATAAGTCAAAACCAAATCATCGAGGGGCCCAGATATCGCTTCTATTTCTAGAAGGAACAGATAAACTTTGACTGATATGCTTGTACTAACTACTTGTTGAATTATTCACAAAGGCACGTTTTATAACATCGAGTTACCAATGCGTTTTCGTACAATCAATGAATAACCAACTCATAGTCAACAACTCATATCTCTAGGTTTGAAGATTTATATAATATTACCGTCTCACGATCACTCGAGATAAATTCCATGAAGTGATGCAAGTGAGCGTGGGTTGAATCCAATACTCAGCCCTTATGAGTACTCATGAATGTTGTAGCAACCATTGCATTATCTAAAGCACTTTAGACAAATCATACAAGCCAAATTCATGACAGTCTTGATTCATATCTACTTCCAACATATGACTGACTGTGGATGGTTTGAATAATATGATATATACCATAACATAATTATTCTGGAATTCAAAACATGCAAAGTGAAACACAAGAATAATACTAATCTTATATGGCCCCAACACTTTGAGTGTAAATAAAAACACCTTTTATTTAAGCACCATATTGATTACTCATTATTTATGTTTCGATTAATCAACTTTATGCTTGAATTAAAACATTAGTTGTCCCATGCTCCAAGCATGTACACTATGTTTTTCCAAACAACAATTATGCCATACTCCAAGTATGCATACTATGTTTACATATAGATCAATTGACAATATTCCAATGATGCTCATTTCACAATTCCAATCCTCGTTGTAAATGCAAGAATACCAAACTCTTGCCATTTACTGTAATCTGTTAGATTCTAAACTTATATGCAATGATCCCCTTGTAATGACTATACACATAAGTCACAAAGACTTGGCAACAGACATTACAAAGTATTCCAATGGAAAACAATTCCATGGAAATGAAGTCTCAAATTCAAAGTACATTCCTTTGAACATCCTTCTTAGCATTAAGTTCTTTAATCTTACACAGATTCAAAGAATAACTTCCACCTATGGAGACAATTCCATATTACCATTTTGACCATCACTTATGAACAAGAGTTGCCTCTTTTCAAAATATGTCAATATGGTCCTTACTCTATACTTCTAATTGTCCATGAGCAACCAATCTTTGGTAAACCTCAGATTGTCCTCGACAACTTTGCTTAATCATTTTAGTCATTTCCAGTTCTATTCCTTTTTCCATCTTAATGCCCTAGGCATTTGGAAAATTTAGAATGGATGAATATTATAGCACATGTAATCAAACCTATACCCAAAGCATATGGGACATGATTTATGCTATAAATTTTTTTTATTTGCCATGTTTTCATAATTCGAACTATGAAGAGGGATGCCGTAATCATAATCGAATTTTGAGAACGCAACATATATAGAATTTCCTTATGTTGAACCATTACAACATAACATTCATATATATTCTTGACTAAAGTAGATTAAATTCTCAATCTAAGCTTGTAGAATTGGAGTGAAGTACAAAATCCTCTCCCTTAATTATAGCAAAACAACTTTTTCAAGGCGAATTGAAACTTTTGTTTTCTATAATTAACATCATCCTCCCACTAGCATAATGATTATTAGCTTACTAGCATAACACTTATGCTCCCACTAGCTTTGACATGTATCCAGAGATCAGCTGGACTTTTAGAAACCAACACTTTATTGACTTTTCTACCAAAGTTCAGATTTCTGATACGCAATTTCTTTGATAAGACTTTATCAAAACCATACACCTTTCCTTAGATAGCTCACTTGTGTGTCTAAACAATTATGAAGAGGGATGCCGTAATCATAATGTTTAGACCTTTTTTCATTCTCACAATTGCTATCTACTCAAAATCTACTTAGTGAAAGAGTTTCCTTACCATCATTTTCATGAATCGAAGAGAAACCTTATGACACTTAGATTTTTATGGTGTATGTGTTCCTATCCATGTGAATTTGTCATAACCATAATCACAAGACAAGGTTAGTGACAAATCCAAACTCATATAGACTGAACTTGTTCAATCTTAATTTCTTGCCACCTGGTAGCACAATGCCCACCATTGCTTCCGGGTTGTTATGCAAACAATTGAGAACTCATAGAACTCACAAGCATAATCAACTTTTAACTGGAATAGACACAGAAATAAGAATATGTCAACACGATAGGTTACAAACCTCAAGTCGTGGGATAGTGATTAACAAAACTCTTGATTAGTTTTTGAAACTATTTCAGAATCTTTTAGACTCCCACTGTCCTCTTGACATATAAGACTTCTCTTTGTCAAGAACCATTTCTTGACAATACAAATATTCAAAAGCTAGTGTGGATTCTTATCAAGTTCAACACTTCTCACTATTGGTCTTAGCTGGTCTTTGTTTTATCCAAAACATCACAACTTACCAATCTCAAATGTACAAGAATAGGAAACATCTTACTCTACATTTGACAAGTGTTATGAACCTTCTAAAGACTATGTCACTCAAGTTACAATCTTGGAGTATTACTCCAGGATTTGTTTTTGGAACGAAGTATGAATTATCTTTTGATTTAACCATTTCAACAATTCACGACTCCTCTCCTCAGGCAACAAACACACTAAGGTGTCCTTAGAGGATCAATTGTGATATGGTTCCATAATCACTAAGATAATCATAAAACAAAATACACAAGTACTCTCCCATCTCTTTCAGATTGGAGAAACTTTTATCTTTCTGCCTTATTTGATTCTTCTTATTCATTCTGCCATACATTGAAACTTTTCCAATGTTTCAGAATTACACTTAAACTCGTAAGCATAACCATATTTACTAAACTTTAGTAAATCATAACGAATAATCTTATCTACCTTTGCGGTGGACCTGACTGGTGCACAACTTAATGTACCCGATCCTTTAGTCCTTCGCTTGACTCACATACGAATGTGAACAAGGAATTAGTCTTAATTTACCAAAGATGAAAATTCTCATTCATCACACAATACAACTTGCATGATTCCAAGTTTCTATCCAATTGAAACTTGGGTGATGAGAATCTTTCCTTATTTGGTAAATTATGACACTACCACTAATGAAAGAATCAAATCCATTTACCCATATTCCTTATCAATGGAAACATATAAGCAACAACCTTTTTAACAAATGCCATTGTAAGGATACTTAAAATAAAATCAAAGCCATTTTCTTTTATTTTTAAAACTTTGCGGAAAACTTATCCTTACAATCCATATGGAAAACTTGTTGTTATCTATTCCTAAGAAATATATCATAACTTTTAAGTAACAACTCAAAATTCTGATCACCGAACCATGCGATCGAAATCCATCTTCACGATCAGAATCAGCATATACTTCCTTTAAGTTTCTTCACTCTTCTTTGATTCTTAAAACATCAATATGTGACCCAGTCACATCATGCAATAAGAATCTCAGAATAGAAACTTAATAAAGTTAGATAATGGACTTTACCTAAAGCAGAGTCAAACATTTGACTTTACTATCCTTATGGACTTTTAGGTAAATTTGGCAGCTTCGCAACCAATGCCCTTCCTTTGGCAACAGAAACATATGGACTCTTTGGAAACGGTACACAGACTTAGCCTTTCTCTTTACCATTTGGTCAACCGAGTTGACTATGGCCAATCCCTTTCAATTGGGAAGAAAAAGTTTTATTGGACCTCCAATGTTACCATTGTCAATGTCCATGGAAGTTTGGGAAGTTGATCTTCCAATTAAATTTTGCTTTACCAATGCTCCAAATCATTGCTGATTCAGCATCATCAAGCAAATAGGTAAGATCATTAAGGGTCATGTCGTGATCTGTCATCAGGGAGTGACTGAAGAACCAAGTCAACAGCCAGCTACCTCGATACTTCGACACCCGGCTCTCCCGGCTTGTCAATATGGGACTTAATCTCCAAGACCTAAGCATATATAGACTTTGTTTGCCAATAAGGATTGAGTGACTTAGAACTTATCAGGTCTTGAAACTTGTGGGATAAGGAGATTTATTGGAGGAGGTGGAGGAAGTGAAGTATGATTTCCAGTCCCACTAATGCACAACAAAGGGATTGATCTTTCACCTTGGTTGCCATTTGGGATATCATCTTCATTAGGAAGCTTGTTCCTAAAGATTTGGGCAGACCATAGCTGTCTAAACTAGACATCTATAATGGGAGAAATTCAAGTTAGTTGATTTAAAGTCCTTAATATAACACCCAATATGAAATATTAAGGCTAGGACCCAACAACCTATTTATAACTGGAAGAGGGATGCCGTAATCCAAATTATAAAATAGTTGAAGGTAGGTAAATGACGATTTACCAATTTCCACCATAAAAACGAAATATAATTAAGTTTTTAATTGGATTTGAAACTCCTAGATCTTTTGAGATA
Source organism: Lactuca virosa (assembly GCF_052849685.1). Classification (NCBI taxonomy): domain Eukaryota; kingdom Viridiplantae; phylum Streptophyta; class Magnoliopsida; order Asterales; family Asteraceae; genus Lactuca; species Lactuca virosa. Next base: position 253,531,331 of record NC_136427.1, on the reverse strand, counting down.
CATTGAACTTTCAATGGCATGTTTGAATCTCGATTGTGCCCTCTCAAGTTTGTGACTGGGATGCCGAGGATCACAAACAAGGTGTGAATAACCATACAAATTGACTTGGTACCCTCAACAATATTACCTAATCGATGTGCCGGTTAACCACACACGCTCCACCGATCTATAATAAAGTCAAGTTACCCTTTGCCACACTTACTAGTCCATGTTAGTGTGCCGGTTAACCACACACGCTCTACTAACGACTTGGTAAGGTACAAAGTGTAATTTTATGGGCTAGCACCAATTTCACATTTTCCTAAAGTAACTAAGATTGGGAATTTATAATGCATAGTTACTTTATAATTCATTATACTTTTAATGAGTATTTAAAGTCGTATCCTACCCGTTCGGCTAACGACCCTCCACCGATCAAGGAAGCGGTGGGTGAGAGTGGACACCCATTAAGTCACCATTTTATAGGCAACAACCTTATACCCCCTGATAGACCGGCTTCGTGAATGAGGTCTACTAACGGTAAGAATGACATATTCTTATACATATCTATATAATAAAATTATAATAATAGTATAAGTGTTCATTTTTAAACTTTTTAAAAAACCTAAGGTTCAATTTGGAATTAAAGTATTAAAGTGTAAGACTTTTCAAATTCCAAAACTTGAGGGCAAGATTTGAAACTATTCCAAGTCTCTTCAATTTGTAACTTATGAGTTTTTAATGGTTCATAAAATGAAGACTCTTCATTTTATGAAACCTCTTTAGTTCTTTAATCACAATTTAAAGAAGTGACTTTTGGTTATCCATAACTTGAGGACAAGTTATGGACACCATCATTGCCATTAAGATCATGAATTAAACACACATGGAGGTTACACATAATTCCTATGATCTTCTAAAACTCATAAGAACACAAATTCATGTCAAGCAATTTCAAGAAATCATATAAACATATACAATACTTGAAAATTGATAAAAGTCATGTAAAATGGGTTAACATAATCATTATCCTTTTGAAAAACAGATTTTACAAGTCCAAAACAGATTGGGATAATGATTTTAATCCATTTCCAGCAACAAAACTCGAAAAAAAACTGCCCAGCACGCTCCTACTCGTCGAGTGCATTATTCTACTCGTCGAGTAGGATGAATTTGTTCATGGACTCGGCGAGTCCTCCCCATGAACTCGGCGAGTCCAGTCGTCAGAGTGCAGAATTTTCGATTTTTAAGCAGTTTTGCATCAAGTATACATAAAACAATCCTAGGCTCTGATACCACTGATGGGTTTTGAGCATTCTAACACTTCCTAAGTGTACATGCAACCCTAATAACCTTGAATCTATGTTTTCTCTATATACATGCAAATTTCTTTTCAAGGTTATTTCCTAATTAGCATGGCATGGGGATTACATAGAACATAAAACTAGTAGAAATACATACCTTGTTGTTGCTTGGATTCCTTCAAGACTTTGTGAGCCTATCACCCCAAATGTTGTGCCTCAAATGCTTCACACAACACCACAAGACTTGGAATAACTTGAGAGAATACTTCTTACACTTGAAAATCGGTTATGCCCTCACTAGAAAAACTAGGTCACGATTTTGCTAGCCATAGGGTTCCTTTTATAGTGTTGTCACAATTAGGGTTTACATATGAATGCCCTTAATTGTCATGACTCTTGATTTCTCATGACCCATGGGTTTGTAACTCCCATGGACTATCCATGGAGCTCCATATGGTTATAACCAAACCCATAAACCATGGATCATTAATCCACCATAAAAGAATTGATCATTGTCATAATCAACCCTATATATTTAATTAGTCTCACTTTGATCACCAAATTAATACTAGATTAATACTTGATCAATACTAATTAAATAATACTATTATTAATATATCAGAACTTATAATATATTAATAATCATAAGTGCCTTATTCTCTCATCTAGTCTATCCAAGTATTGCAATGCATGCAACCCAAATGGACCATGCCGGGTCGGGTCAAGTACATACCAAATAAAGTTATGGACTTAGACACTATATCCAACATATTGTCCATAACGTACCTCAAGAATACGGGCATAGTCATGGAGATTAGACTAAAAATGGTAATGCACTACAAGTACATGTAGCGTAAACAAACAATAGTTATACAATTAATGACTCACGTATAAATGTCCCAACAATGTCTCAATTGTGATAAAACAATAAAATGAAGTTGGAACATATTAGAACCACATGATACACCCCAAAAGTATTGAAAATTATAAAATATGGGGTAGATTACTCACATTAGTCCCAAAACGAAATGCGTGTGTCGTACGATAGACGGTTCGGGTCAAAATGGCGTATAACCTAATATAATTAATAGTTTTGGTTTAGGAACTGCTAAACGAGAATGGAGTATTAATACAAATAATTAGACACATATTCTTATATTAGATGAATTAACAATAACTCATTTTGATTAGAATATTAAGGTATTCATTTGTTAAATGAATTTTAAATTGAATTAATTACTTTGCATAATTAATTTATATTTTCAATTTAGGCCAGATTTTAATAATTTCTTATTAAAATAATAACTTGCCCAATTATAATTATTTACAGATTTTAACAATTATTTATATGAAATAATCATTAAAATGCATTTTTTACATGCTTAAATACTTAGGAAAATGGTTTTAAATAGTAAACAGTATTGAAAAATTATAAAATTATTAGGAAATCATTATTTCATATAATATTAATTACTGTAAAAATTTTATATTTTTCTGAACTGTTTTAGTATATATTTAATACTTTAATGATTAAACAACAACAAAATCCGGGAAAAATAATAAATGATTCCCAAAAATTCTGTAAAATTAACCATAGTTTTATAACATGATATAGAGCCCATTGTATAAGTTTCGGATATTTGTGACTATGGGAAGTAATTTTTATATATTTCATTATTAATTAATCAATAAAATCATAAATAATAGTAAACAGTAATATAAATGCATGAAACTTCATAAATTATGTTTAATCAATATATAGGTCATCCAAGAATTTTCTCAGAATTTATTGTATGCAAAAAGTATTTTATGTGAATTATTGCCCTACTTTATTGCAATAATTATAGTAATTCAATAAAAATAAGTTATTTTCTGAAAATTTCCAGAACTTCTTATTTTATTGATGGGACTCTGAGAAAAATCAGTTTTATGCATACAATGAGTTTTAGATAGTTTGGTGGATTTAATTTGTTTCTTGTATGAATTTAAAACTTTTAACAACATACCTTGATGAATGCTTCAAGAGTGATGAAGATTTGAGTATAATAGATTGTTCTTGGCTGGAATATGAGTATTTCTTGTATGAATTTTGAGATTGAGAGTGAGAGAAAGAATAGAGAAGGTTTAAGTGGTGAAGAGAATAATGTGTTGGGAGAAAAAGGAAAGGAAAGTGGATGAGAGGTGTGAGTGGGAGACCATGGGAATAATCTTTTTGCTTTTGGTGGTCTTCATAATTTCCCACTAACACAAGCATCTTTTACATAATTAATATAAGAGTTTTATAAAATTTAATGTAAAGTTTATAAAAATAGAGTTTTATAAAATTTAATGTAAAGTTTATAAAAAGGGAGTTTTATAAAAGATAGGTTATTATTTGATTATAACAATCTACTTTGATTTGAAGTTTAATTATAGCATTCAAGTTTGATTCTTTTAATTTAATTAGAGCATTATACTTTGATTTGATTTTAATATGGTATCATAATTTAATTTGATTATAGTTATAACGGTGTACTATACTATGTTGCTATTAACGTCAATTTATATCGTAGTGTATGGGTTTTGATCATATTAGCGTCAAGTAATCTTGAGTAGGGTTTATTAAATTTCCAATTGGGTTGGGTTGACCCGAATCCATTTTAGGCGGATGTCACAGTCTCCCCTACTTTAGGAAATTTCGTCCCGAAATTTAAGAAGAGAGTACCTTAAGAGAAAAGTTGTGGGTATTTGGTACGCATATGATCCTCACGCTCCCATGTATACTCAGGTCCACGTGCCGACTGCCACCTGACCTTAACCAGGGGAATGCGACTTCTTTTGAGTTGCTTTTCCTTTCGGTCGGCAATTTCCAAGGGTTTCTCGATAAATTGCATTGTCTCGTCGATTTGGATATCCTCGAGAGGAACATGAAGGTTCTCGTCTGCTAAACACTTCTTGAGGTTGGCTATATGAAATACTGGGTGAACTTTCTTAAGCTCCGTTGGTAGATCCAACTCGTAGGCTACTGGTCCGATCCTTTTTATGATCTTAAACGGGCCTACGTAGCGTGGTGCCAATTTACCCTTGCGTCCAAATCGAACCACACCTTTCCATGGGGACACTTTTAAAATGACCATGTCACCCAGGGTAAATTCAAGCGGTTTGCGTCGCTTGTCGGCATAACTCTTTTGTCGGCTACGAGCTGCGAGAAGGTTATCGCGAATCTGAGTGATTTTGTCGGTTGTTTCCTGGATAAGCTCAGGTCCAACGATTGGAGAATCCACTGTTGCGCGAATCACGTGGGACTCACCAATTTCATGCCAGCAAATAGGAGATCGGCATTTACGGCCATACAATGCCTCAAATGATGGCATCTTGATGCTAGAATGATAACTGTTATTATAGGAGAATTCCACCAACGGTAAATGAGAGTCCCAGTTTCCTCCGAAATCCAAGACACACGCCCTCAACATATCTTCGAGTGTTTGAATTGTCCTCTCAGATTGACCATCGGTCTGAGGATGATAGGCGGTACTGAGATCGAGGCGGGTTCCCATGGCTGTTTGAAGTGATTGCCAAAACCGATAGAGAAATCTCCCATCACGATCTGAAATGATGCTGACAGGAATGCCATGCCGACTAACTATCTCGTTGATGTAAATCCGAGCAAGTTTTTCGACTTTGAAATTTCACGGATGGGAAGGAAATGAGCGGATTTGGTCAAACGGTCAATGATTATCCAAATGCTGTCGTGTCCTTTTGTGGTACGGGGAAGTTTGGTTACGAAATCCATGGCGATCGCTTCCCATTTCCACCTGGGGATTTCTGGTTGGACCAATAGTCCAGAGGGTCGTTGATGTTCTACTTTGACCCTGGAACATGTAAGACATTTGGCCACGAATAAGGCAATATCCTTTTTCATTCCCGACCACCAATAATTGGTTCTCAGGCCATGATACATCTTGTCAGTGCCCGGATGAATGGAATATCGGGTTTTATGGATTTCTTCCATCAGGAATATACGAAGATTGTCACGATCTGGGATCCAGATGCGATCTTGATAATAGAAAATACCATCATATTTAGTTTCCAACTCCCCATCAATTCCCGTGGGCATGTCATTTTCGGTGATTGCCGAGTGTTGGGCTCCTCGAATTCGGTCGCTGAGATTGGACAAGATAGGAGAACATATTAGATGAAATGCATGGGCATGTTCTTTTCGGCTTAACGCGTCGGCTACGACGTTTGCCTTGCCCGGATGATAGCGTATTTCACACTCGTAATCATTTAGGAGCTCGACCCATCGTCTTTGCCTCATATTGAGTTCCTTTTGATTAAGAATATGTTGCAAGCTCTTGTGGTCGGTGAAAATTACGCATTTAGTGCCGTAAAGGTAATGCCTCCAAATTTTAAGAGCGAAAACCACGGCACCGAGCTCCAAATCATGAGTCGTATAATTTCTTTCGTGGATTTTGAGTTGTCGTGATGCGTAAGCTATAACCTTTCCCTTTTGCATCAAAACACAACCTAGACCGAGATTGGAGGCATCGCAGAATACCACGAAATCTTCGGATCCTTCAGGGAGTGTAAGAATCGGAGCGTTACACAAACTTTGTTTAAGGGTTTGGAAAGTGTATTCCTGCTTGGGTCCCCAATCAAATGGTGTACCCTTGCAAGTGAGAGAAGTAAGCGGTAAAGCAATCTTTGAGAAATTTGAAATGAAACGCCGGTAATAACCGGCTAAACCGAGGAAGGACCGAATTTCCTTGGGGGTACGTGGGGCTTTCCAATTCTGGACTGCTTCAACTTTTGCGGGATCGACTAAAATACCCTTGTCACTTACAATATGACCAAGGAATTGTACCTCATTTAACCAAAACTCGCATTTCGAAAATTTGGCGTAGAGCCGATTTCCTTGCAACGTTTGGAGAGTTAGGCGAAGGTGTCTTTCATGCTTTGCCTTTGTCTTGGAGTAAATGAGGATGTCATCAATAAAGACGATTACAAAACGGCCGAGATAAGGTTTAAATACCCGATTCATCAAGTCCATGAATACGGCAGGGGCATTTGTTAGGCCGAAAGGCATAACAGTGAACTCGTAATGACCATAGCGGGTTCGGAAAGCGGTTTTGGGGATGTCTTCTTCCCGTACTCGAAGTTGGTGATAACCCGAGCGAAGGTCAATTTTGGAGAAGCATGAAGCTCCTTGAAGCTGATCAAAAAGGTCGTCGATCCGAGGTAACAGATATCGGTTCTTGATGGTTAATTTATTTAACTCCTGATAATCGATACACATACGAAACGAACCATCTTTCTTTTTGATGAAGAGAACCGGGGCTCCCCAGGGTGAAGTACTAGGGCGGATAAATCCCTTATCGGTTAATTCTTGGAGCTGACTTGCCAATTCTTGCATCTCGGCTGGAGCCAACCGATATGGAGACTTGGCTATGGGAGTAGCCTCAGGAACAAGATCGATGTCGAACTCTAGCTCACGTACAGGAGGGAGTCCAGATACATCATCAGGAAAGATGTCGGGAAAGTCTCGTACTATCGGAATATCTTCGATCTTCTTTTCTTTGACCTTTGTTTCCACCACATGGGCTAAGAAAGCCATATACTCTTTTCGTAGAAACCTTAATCGAGCACCGCAAGCACTAAAAGAAACCTTCGTCGTAGAAATGGCCAACGGAAAGACAGAGAGTTCTAACGAGATTTACATAGGTTGTACCCTCACACTAGATAATCATTCATTTCCAATCGACCTCATAACAGTAGCAATCAAGAGTTTTGATGTCATTGTGGGCATGGACTGGTTGAGTCTCCATCATACCGATATTATGTGCTTCGAGAAGGCAGTCCGCCTAAACCTACCAAATAACAAAACCTTGTTGATCTACAGAGACAAACCCAGTACGAGCCTTCGTATCATCTCGAGTATTCAAGCCCAGAAGTACTTGCGCAAGGAATATCGTACATTCTTGGCGCACGTTGTCGATACGAGCCAGAAAACAAAAGACCTGAAAGACCTCCCCATTGTACGCGACTTCCCCGATGTCTTTCCGGAAGAGCTATCGGGTTTACCTCCCCAACGTCAAGTCGAATTCAGGATCGACTTAGTTCCAGGGGCTACCCCCGTAGCCAAATCGCCCTATCGTCTAGCAAGGGCTTTATAAGACCAAGATTCTCACCCTGTGGAGCACCAGTCTTGTTCGTGAAGAAGAAAGACGGATCGTTCCGTATGTGCATCGATTACAGGGAACTCAACAAACTTACAATCAAAAATCGTTACCCACTTCCTCGCATAGACGAATTATTCGACCAGCTGCAAGGGGCGAGTTACTTTTCCAAGATTGATCTGAGGTCCGGGTATCACCAGTTACGAGTGCTGGAGGAGGATGTTCCGAAGACAGCCTTCCAAACTCGTTACGGACACTACGAGTTCGTAGTGATGCCGTTCGGATTGACTAATGCGCCCGCAGTATTCATGGACTTGATGAATAGGGTATGCCGTCCTTACTTGGATCAGTTCGTCATCGTTTTCATCGATGACATACTTATCTACTCTCGAAGTAAGGAGGAACATAGTGATCATTTACGACAAGTCCTAGGAACCTTACGATCAGAGAAGCTGTATGCGAAGTTCTCTAAATGCGAATTTTGGATTCGAAGAGTCGAATTCTTAGGACACGTGGTTAGCGAAGAAGGAATCCACATGGATCCATCCAAAATTAAAGCTATTGAGAACTGGTCAGCACCAAAGACGCCTACGAAAATTCGTCAATGTCTAGGCCTCACTGGCTACTACCGCAGGTTCATACTGAACCTCTCTCGAATTGCGAAACCCCTTACGACATTGACCCAGAAAGGCGTGGCCTTCGACTGGGAAGAGAAACAAGAGAAGGCGTTCCAAATGCTGAAGCGAGCCTTATGCACCGCACCGATACTATCCCTCCCCGAAGGGATAGACGACTTCGTGGTATACTGCGATGCATCCAACCAGGGGCTCGGCTGTGTTCTGATGCAACGAGGTAAGATCATCGCCTATGCCTCAAGACAGCTGAAGACACACGAGGTCAACTACACCACTCACGACCTCGAATTAGGAGCAGTTGTGTTTGCTCTGAAGATATGGAGACACTACCTGTATGGTACGAAGAGCACTATCTTCACAGACCACAAAAGCCTACAACACATATTCAACCAGAAGGAGCTCAACATGAGACAACGACGGTGGGTCGAACTACTCAATGACTACGAATGCGAAATTCGTTATCATCCGGGTAATGCCAACGTGGTAGCAGACGCCCTAAGTCAAAAAGAATATTCTGGACGAAGAGTCAAGTCATTAACTATGACTATCCATTCGCATCTATCCGCACAAATTAAGGAGGCTTAGTTCGAAGCCTTAAAACCTAAAAATATGGCGGGATAATCCCTACGTGGAATGGATAAGAACTTGGAAGTCAAGGGGGACGGAGCCTTATATCTCATGGACCGGATCTGGACACCGAGACACGGTGGCTTCAGAGACTTGGTCATGAAGGAAGCGCACAACACTCGATATTCCGTCCACCCGGGTTCAGATAAGATGTATCTGGATCTTAAAAAGCTATACTGGTGGCCTAACATGAAAGCAGAAATTGCTACCTTCGTGAGTAAATGCCTTAATTGCGCAAAGGTTAAGGTCGAATACCAGAAACCATCAGGTTTACTTCAGCAACCAGAGATACCTGAATGGAAGTGGGAGCGGATCACTATGGACTTCATAACCAAGCTACCAAAGACAACGGGTGGGCTTGATACCATTTGGGTCATCGTCGACAGATTGACCAAGTCCGCACACTTCCTGCCTATCAAAGAAACTGACAAGATGGAGAAGCTCACAAGAACATACATTCGGGAGATAGTACGACAGCACGGTGTTCCTATATCCATTATCTCCGATAGAGATAGTAGATTCACTTCGAGGTTCTGGCAGTCATTACAAAGCTCCCTAGGAACGAGGCTGGACATGAGTACAGCCTACCATCCACAGACCGACGGACAAAGTGAGAGAACTATCCAAACCTTGGAGGATATATTGCGAGCCTGTGTGATCGACTTTAGGAAGACATGGGATACTCACTTACCCCTTGTTGAATTCTCCTACAACAACAGTTATCACACGAGCATCAAGGCTGCTCCATTTTAAGCCCTCTATGGCCGGAAGTGCAGATCCCCTTTGTGCTGGGCTGAGGTGGGTGACACTCAGTTAGCTAAAGGACGAGTTCCTGACAGTACTCTCACGGGTCCGGAGATCATTCGGGAAACGACAGAGAAGATCGTTCAGATTCATGAACGATTGAAAGCCTCTAGAGACCGACAGAAAAGCTACGCAGACAAACGGAGGAAACCTTTGGAATTCCAGGTGGGAGACCGAGTCCTCTTGAAAGTCTCACCCTGGAAGGGCTTGATACGCTTCGGAAAGCGTGGAAAGCTGAATCCAAGATACATAGGGCCTTTCGAGATTCTCGCTAGAATCGGCCCCGTAGCTTACAAACTCAATCTACCCTACAAGCTTAGTAACGTACATCCTACCTTCCACGTCTCGAACTTGAAAAAGTGCCTATCCGACGAGACTCTTGTAATCCCACTCGACGAGATCGAGATCAACGAGAGCCTCAACTTCGTGGAAGAACCGATAGAGATCATGGACCGAGAGGTCAAACGAACCAAGCAAAGCCGTATCCCGGTTGTGAAGGTTCGCTGGAACGCCAAGCGAGGACCGGAATTCACTTGGGAGCGCGAGGATCAGTTTAAGCTGAAATATCCTCATCATTTTACTTAGTTATTTGTAATAACTTAGTTGCTTGAACTCTAATTTCGGGAAAAAATTCCCTCTAACGGGGGGATGATGTGACAACCCGAAATTTCCATTTGATCAAACTCTACCGTCTAGCACTTCAATTAAAAGTCAAATTCATTTCTGCTAATTTTTAACTCGGTTTAAAATCCGGTTGGGTATTTTTAATATTTATTTTTTTCGAGAGAATAAATGAAAGGAAGTATTTTCTAGGATTATTGGGGAAAAATAAAACAATTAACACCTTAATGAGGTGTTCACGGCCAAACATGAGGAGTTTGGGCCGAGAACCCCCTTTGACCGAGAACTCATGCTTAAGGCATGAGTTTACTCCTTCCTTACTCATTTCTTACTTCCAAACTCAAGAATACCCACATTCTCTCTCAAGTATCATAAGAGCTTCTTCCAAATCTTCCAAAAATGTAAGTGTTTCTTCTCTTGATTTGTTGATACAACACTTCATCTAGTAGTTATACATGATTTCATCCATGAAATCTTCTCTTTTTCGGGTTAGTTCTTCAAGAACACTAAGAACACCAAGAACACACACTAGTGTTTTGGTCCAAAATCAACTCTATTAGCCTCTAAATCGTAAGTATTACTTCCCTATACTTGTTATCTAGTTGAAACTCTTGATTTAGGGCCTTGAAATCGTCATTTATCCAAGAACAAAAGGCGTTTTCGGTCTAGTGCATCTCCTTAGACCGAAAACCCTTATGAAGGGTGCAAAATGACTTTAAGCCTTTCCTAATACTTAGTATTGAGGCTAGAACACTTCATTGATTGTGGAAAGCCCCTAAAAATCACCAAACATCATGAGTTTTCAGTCAACCTTTTGGACCGAAAACCTCAAGAAACATACTACTCAGACCGAAAACTCCTTTAAGTGGCTATACAACCCTTAGATGCAACCCTTGGTACTTCTAGCACTTGAATCAAAGTATTTTCCATGTCCTAGGGTGTCTTAACTTGGTTTATTAGTTGTTAAATGACTAATTGCATGCATATATGTGTCTTTATATGATAAATAGGATCTGTGTGTGCTCAAGTCTTCACTTGACACTTAGCATCCTTTTTCCGATCTTACATTCGCATCACTCATTTCAGGTGAGTTCATACCCCTTAATCAACCTTTGAAATGATTTTAAATGCTTTTGTGGGGGGGATACAAGTTGAAACATTCTAGATATTGCTTTAATCTCATTGATTAATGTCTAGAACAAACAGAAGAATTTTCTATTACTTTCAAATTACTACTAAACTTATGGATTTCAAGCACTTCAAAACCCTTTATCAAACTATTTTAGATGCTAAAACTATTTTTCAAACCTTCTTAAACTTACATTATTTTCAAACTCATATCTACACTAATATATTTATATAAGTAAGACTTGAAGGACTTAGGACTAATAGCTCACCTTATTTACTGTTCCTTGTTTGGTTGTGGACTTAGGGTATCCTGTTATTTGTCCGAATGTCGTTGAACTCTTAGTTATATATATATATATATATATATATATATATATATATATATATATGTGTGTGTGTGTGTGTGTGTGTGTGTGTGTGTGTGTTGGATATAAAAGCTTTCACTTCAGTTCAGTACCTTTGTGTAACGAAGGCATACAAACAACATTACTATTTAACTATAATAGGTATAGTTAAGGGATTACTACTCACTATTACTACTACAGCGATACATACAAGAGTTAGTACATTCACGAGTCACTACATAAGTACTACATTGAGAAACAATACATACTATACACTATACAAGAGAACATACTATACACTATACAAGAGAACATACTATACACTATACAAGGGAATATACTATATACTAGTACAGAGAAAACATCACTACACTATGATACAGTATACAAACATTTGAATATGATAATCAGAATGTGACATACTACTTCTCGATACGACACTTCATTGTGGTATCACCTTGTAACTAGAGTCTCCTGGAGGGAGAGCGGGCATTGTGTGTATAGATCTATACGGGACAGACACTCCCACACCCTGACTGCTAGCTACAGTCACAGCCGATAAGGCCAAGGGGTGACAGAATGTTACCTCACTACATATGACACCGGAGGGTCATCAGTTATTCAGCCGTCGATCAGCATAGTTACATACGAGTTCACATTCAAACCTTTAATTAACGAATTAAGAATTAAAGGCAAAACAGACTTTTCGAGGCGTATTGTTCTTTTAATACCACCTGGAGTCTGCATTTTCATTTTCTTTAGACTCCCCGAGGTGTACTGTACATTTAGTACTACCTGGAGTCTGTATTTTATCACTTTATAACCAGCAGTGTCACTGCTGAGGTAAAACATTATTTTCCTATGACATTTACCCTGTGATCTTGTCACATACACATTTAAGTAAACTATATTTTTATAATGATAGTTTCACTGGGGAAAACTCTTACTCTACAAAAGAACAAACATACAAACAATCGGGTCTTGGTAGAAGGCTACATTTTAGTAGAAAATATAGGATTTTCTAGAGAGTTCAACTATTTTCAAACATTTACAAATAGCTACGAACATATATACTAAGTTGTTACGAACATTTTCATACAAGCAATGACACTAATTACTTATGAACTCACCAGCTTTATGCTGATAAACTCTTTTCAAAATAACTTGTATTCTCAGGTCATCAGTAGACAACTATGGTCTTCCCAAATCTTTAGGAACAAGCTTCCTAATGAAGATGATATCCCAAAAGGCAATCAAGGTGAAAGACTAATCCCTTTATTGAGCACTAATGGGACTGGAAATCATACTTCATTTCCTCCACCTCCTCCAATAAATCTCCCTATCCCACAAGTTTCAAGACTTGATAAGTTCTAAGTCACTCAATCCCTATTGGAAAACAAAGTCTATATGTGCTTAGGTCTTGGAGATTAAGTCACATATTGACAAGTCGGGAGAGTCGGGTGTCGAAGTCTCGAGGTAGCTGGCTGTTGACTTGGTTCTTCAGTCACTCCCTGATGACAGATCACGACATGACCCTTTAATGATCTTATCTATTTGCTTGGTGATGCTGAATCAGCAACGATTTGGAACACTGGTAAAGCAAATTTGATTAGAAGATCGACTTCCCATAACTTCATGGACATTGACAATGGTAACACTGAAAATCCAGAAAAACTTTCTCTTCCCAATGGAAAGGGATCGGCCATAGTCAACTCGGTTGACCAAATGGTAAAGAGAAAGGCTAAGTCTGAGATAATCCCATGTACCATTCCCAAATAGTCCATATGTGCCTATTGCCAAAGGAAAGGGGCATTGGTTGTGAAGCTGCCGAATTTACCTGATACCTCATAAGGATGGTAAAGTCAAAAGTTTGACTCTACTTCAGGTAAAGTCCGTTATCTAACTCTATTAAGTCTCTTTTGGAGATTCTTAATACATGATGTAATGTAATTACATTTTGATATTTTTGAAGAATCAAAGGAAGCTTAAAGAAAAGGTGGGCTGATTCTGATCGCATGGTTCGATGATCAGAATTTTGAGCCACTACATAAGAGTTATGAGATATTGCTTAGGAATAGATAACAACAAAGTTTTCATATGAATTTGCATTGTAAGGATAATTTTTTCCGCAAGTTTTAAAATAAAAGAAAAGTTTTGATTTTATTTATTTTAAGTATCCTTACAAAGGCATTTGTGAAAAATTGTTGTTTATATGTTTCCAGTGATAAGCAATATTGGAAAATGAATTTGATTCTTTCGTTTGTGGTAGTGTCATAATTTATCAAATAAGGACAGATTCTCATCACCCAAGTTTCAGTTGGATAGAAACTTGGAATCATGCAAGTTGTATTGTGTGATGAATTAGATTTTTCATCTTTGGTAAATTAAGACTAATTCATTGTTCACATTTGCATGTGAGTCAAGCGAAGGACTAAAGGATTGGGTACATTAGGTTGTGCACTAGTCAGGTCCACCACAAAGGTTGGTAAGATTATTCGTTATGATTTACTAAAGTTTAGTAAATATGATTATGCTTACAAGTTTAAGTGTAATTCTGAAACATTGGAAAATTTTCAATATATGGCAGAATGAATAAGAAGAATCAAATAAGGCAGAAAGATAAAAGTTTCTCCAATCTGAAGAGATGGGAGAGTACTTGTGTATCTTGGTTTATGATTATCTTAGTGATTATGGAACCATATCACAATTGATCCTCTAAGGACACCTTAGTGCATTTGTTGGCTGAGAGGAATCATGAATTGTGGAAATGGTTAAATCAAAAGATAAATCATACTTCATTCCAAAATAAAATCTTAGAGTCATACTCCAAGATTGAGCCTTGAGTGACATAATCTTAAGAAAGGTTTAAAACACTTGTCAAATGTAGAGTAAAATGTTTTCTTACTCTTGTACATTTGAAATTGGTAAGTTGTGATGTTTTGGATAAAACAAAGACCAACTAAGGCCAATTGTGTGAAGTGTTTGTAAAAGAATCTGCACTATCTCTTGAATATTGGGCAAGAGAGTCTTATATGTCAAGAGGACAGTGGGAGTTTGAAAGATCCTGAAATAGTTTCAAGAACTAATCAAGAGTTTTGTTAATCACTAGCCCACGACTTGAGGTTTGTAACCTATCGTGTTGACATATTCTTATTTATGTGTCTATTCCAGTTAAAAGTTGACTATGCTTGTGAGTTCTATGAGTTCTCAATTGTTTGCATAACAACCTGGAAGCAATGGTAGGCCCTTGTGCTGCTGGGTGGCAAGAAATTAAGATTGAACAAGTTCAGTCCATATGTGTTTGGATTTACCACTAACCTTGTCTTGTGATTATGGTTATGACATATTCATATGGATAGGAACACATACACCATAAAATCTAAGTGTCATAAGGTTTCTCTCCGATTCATGAAAATGATGGTGAGGAAACTCTTTCACTAAGTAGATTTTAAGTAGATAGCAATTGTGAGAATGACAAAAGGTCTAAACATTATGATTACGGCATCCCTCTTCATAATTGTTTAGACACACAAGTGAGCTATCTAAGGAAAGGTGTATGATTTTGATAAAGTCTTATCAAAGCATCTCGTATCAGAAATCTGAACTTTGGTAAGAAAGTCAATAGAGTATTTTTTTTTTCCTAGAAGTCCAGCTGATTTCTGAGTACATGTCAAAGCTAGTGGGAGCATAAGTGTTATGCTAGTAAGATAATAATCATTATGCTAGTGGGAGCATGATGATTATGTTGCAAGTTAGCAATGTTAATTATAGAAAACAAAAGTTTCAATTCGCTTTGAAAAGTTGTTTCCCTATAATTAAGGGAGAGGATTTTATACTTCATTCCAATTCTATAAGCTTAGATTGAGATTTTAATCTACTTTAGTCAAGGATATATAAGAATGTTATGTTGGAATGGTTCAACATAAGGAAATTCTATATATGTTGCGTTCTCAAAATTCGATTATGATTACGGCATACCTCTTCATAGTTCAAATTATGAGAACATGGCAAATAAAAATTTTTATAGTATGAATCGTGTCCCATATGCTTCGGATATAGGATCGATTGCATGTGCTATAATATTCATCCATTCTAAATTTTCCTAATGCTTAGGGCATTAAGAGGGGAAAAGGAATAGAACTGGAAATGACTAAAATGATTAAGCAAATTGTCGAGGACAATCTGAGGTTTACCAAAGATTGGTTGCTCATGGACAATTAGAAGGACCATGTTAACGTATTTTGAAAAGAGGCAACTCTTGTTCAGAAGTGATGGTCAAAATGGTAATATGGAATTGTTTCCGTAGGTGGAAGTTATTCTTTGAATCTGTGTAAGATTAGAGAACTTAATGCAAGAAGGATGTTCAAAGGAATGTACTTTGAATTTGAGACTTCATTTCCATGGAATTGTTTTCCATTGGAATTCTTTGTAATGTTTGTTGCCAAGTCTTTGTGACTTGTGTGCATATTCATTACAAGAAGATCATTGCACATAAGTTTAGAATCTAACAAGAATACGGTAAATGACAAGAATTTGGTGTTCTTACATTTATTGTAAAGAATTTGGGATTGTGAAATGAGCATCATTGAAATGCTGTCAATCGATCTGTTTCACAAATAGAGGACCACATGTAAACATAGTGTGCATACTTGGAGTATGGCATAGCTATTGTTTGGACGAACATAGTGTGCATGCTTGGAGCATGGCATGACTATTGTTTCAATTCAAGTATTAAGTTGATTAATCGAAACATGAATGATGAGTAATCAATATGATGCTTAGATAAAAGGTGTTTTATTTACACTCAAAGTGTTGGGGCCATACAGGATTAGTATTATTTTTGTGTTTCACTTTGCATGTTTTGACTTCCAGAATAACTAGGTCATTCTTCCCGAATGACTAAGTTATTTAAACCATCCACAGTCAGTCATATGTTGGAAGTAGATATGAATCAAGACTGTCATGAATTTGGCTTGTATGATTTGTCTAATGTGCATTAGACATAGCAGTGGTTGCTACAACATTCATGAGTGCTCATAAGTTCTGAGTATTGGATTCAACCCACGCTCATTTGAATCACTTCATGGATTTTATCACGAGTGATCATGAGACGATAATATCTTATATTCTTCAAACCTAGAGATATGAGTTGTTGACTATGAGTTGGTTATACATTGATTGCATGTAAACGCATTGGTAACTCGATGTTATAAAACGTGCCTTTGTGTATGATTCAACAAGTAGTCAGTACAAGCATATGAGTCGAAGTTTATCCATTCCTTTTACCTTCGGGATAAAAGCGATATCTGTGGGCCCCTCGATGATTTAGTGATAACAAAATGTAAGTGCTCGGCCGTGCCTGGACTGATTTGATTTGTTCAGTTAGTCAGTCGTCATAAATCGGAAATCGGGAAACAACAAATGGACAGAGAGAATGATTATAATCCATGTCTCAGTCCATATGATATCTAGAATGGAGGAATATATGATCACTTATCTAATGGACGCGTCATTGATTTGTTCAGAGTTCGGAAGCAGCTTTTAAGAGCTACGATTGTTGGTCAGGTTATGAAGGCGTACTTGCAATAATAGTTATTAGACTTATCCAAGTGGGAGACTGTTGGATTAGTGTCTAAGTCCATAACTATAATTGGTATATACTTGAACCGACCCGGAATGGTCCATTTGGGTTGCATGGCATCAGAACAATTGGATAGACCTTTTAATGAGAAGAAGATATTTGTGACATATTAATATATTATAAGTTCTAATATATTAATATGAAATCATATTATTTAATTAGTATTGATCTAGAATTAATTTGGAATTAATTTAGTGATCAAAAGAGACTAAATAAATATATGGGGATTGATTGTGTAAATCATAGATTCTTATATATGTGGGCTCATGATCCATGATTCCTTATGTTGGGTTTAACCCATGTGGTGGCCCATGGATACTCCATGGAGGTTAAAACCCATGGAGCATAAGGAATGGGATAAGTCATGGGTTACATGGTGTAACCCTAATGTGCACACTATATAAAGACCCCATTGTTGGTGAAATCGGCACTAGTGTATTACATAGAGGGCAAGCCGATTTCATAGAGATATAAGACTAATATATTCTCTCATGGTTATTCCAAATGTTCATGGTGTTGTGTGAACCATTTGAGGTGTCACACTTGGGGCACTAGGCTCTTGAGCTCCATGGAATCAAGCACCAAACAAGAGGTATGTAATTCTACTAGATTTTATATTATATGTACTTTATATTATGCTAGTTAGAACAATACCTTGGAAAATTGATATTTGCATGTATAATAGAGAAAACATAGATCCAAGGTATTTAGGGTTGCATGTACACCATAGGAGTGTTAGAATGCTCAAAACCCAACACTTAAAACATCCAGAAAATCACAGTGTAAAAATTTCGTTTTTAATATAACCAAAACACTCATTTATCTTTTATTCAGACATTTAAAAGCATTTCAAACAAAACAGTTATCAGAGTACAATTCCCAAAATCACGAGTTGCGGAAAACACGGGTGTATGCGCTGCGATCAAGCCAGGCCCTTCCCTTTTGAACCGAAAGTACCTAAAAACTATAAACCACAACTGTAAGCACAAAGTTTAGTGAGTTCCCAAAAATACCACATACCATACATATCGTGCATATCATACATATCATACATATCATAAAGGGTGCTATGTGCCAACCATAGTCTTGCCATTATGACACGAGTTGTATCATGGTCTTTCCTTGCCATGTCGGGGACCAAAACCCTGGGTCTTATAGACAAGTGCCAAAAGCTGCCTCCTAGTCTTCCATGTAAGCATCACAAAGACAACTAGCATAAAATCTACAACTACTTCTCTACTTAACTGCCAGAGTCCAAACTCTGGTCTTGCATACAGATTTGCCAGGAGATACCTCCTTGTCTTTCATACAAATGCCAAGCGCCACCCCCTGGTCTTCCTATAATATATAAACCAAATGGGTCGGCATTGGTGCCTTCGACCCATATCACCGTGAGGAGACTCACCTCGCACTGCTAAATCACACTAATAAGCCCTGACAGCTGGTACGATAATTCCCCGAATCTATCAATATCAAACAACACCCAAATAACAATTAGAATTGAATCTATGTCCTTCAATCCATACTCAGGGTGAAATGACTATTTTACCCCTTATCTAGCCTGTCCCAAGACTAAGCCCCAATCCTATAATCCAAAAGGCCCAAACATGGCCCAAAAATATCCCATGGTCAACCCTAATCAAAGTTGTTGGTCAAAGTCAAAGTTAACAGTCCATGTTGACCAAATACGCCGTGTTGCCACTTGGCCACACCGTGTTTCTCCTTTATCCCCATAAGCGGGAAAACCCCATCCAACACGCCATGTTGCCTTGCAAACACGTCGTGTTTGCCCGAGTTCCAACAGCCTAATACATTAAGCTACTTTCTCCGATTCCAAGAGCTCCCAAGCTCAGATCTAGACCAAAATGAGACTTAGAAGGATAAAGTTTCCAACTTTACCCATTGGGACCACCAAAAATCCAAAACCCAAATGACAAAGTTTGATTATGTAAGAGCTTAACCAATAAGCACTTAATCCTTGAAGACACAACCCCAAAACATAGATCTGACTTCCTTGAGCTGGAAAACCGCATAAAGTTGCCAACTATACGTTTATGCACGCCTAAGTGAAGCTCTTAAGCTTGAAAAGGGACTTAATAAGTGACTTGATGCATGCAAGAAACCCGTTATCTCATAAAGCTTGCACCTTAATGCTCAAGGATTCCAATACCAACTCAGATCTGGAATAACAAGCCCTTAAAATGACTTCACTCTCTCATTAACCCAAAAAGGGACCAAAAGCATAACAAAGCACAATATGAGGAGATCTAAACATATATAAGTCAAGGTTCAAACTTGATACCTTAGAAAGCTTGCAGAACAGAAGATGAGTATGGATCCAAAGCCTTTTCACTAAGCAAGACAACTTCACGATCTCCTTTTCCTTCACAAAGGCCAAAAATGAGCACCGGTAACTTCTTACTAGCTCAAGAACACCACCAAGAGACTTAGGGATCGATTTTATGGTTTTAGTGGCAATTAAGGCTGGTAAGGAGGCCATCCACGAGGACTTGAGGTCTTGATATAGGGTGCAACACCCTCAAAATTAGGGTTTCTCCAACAGCCGCCAACACGTCGTGTAAAGGCATAAACACGTCGTATTGGTTCATTAAACTTTGTGGGCCAAAGTCATATCGCCACGCCGTGTTGATGTTGGATTTTAAGCACTATAACACTCTTATGGTGCACATGCAACCCTAGATGCTTTAGATCTATGTTTTCTGTAATTATACATACTATTTGAATTTTCCAAAGCATACAACTTAACTAGCATACAATGGAGGATATATATAATATAAAACTCATAGATAGATGAATACCTCTTGATGTAGTTGTAGTTGTAGTTGTAGTTCTTGGCCTTTCAAGAGCTTAGCACCTCAAGTGTGATGCCTCAAATGGTTCACAAACACCATGAACAAAGGAGGACTTTGAGAGAAAGGTTATGAACTCCAAAACTGGCTAGGCTTCTCTTAGAATGCACACTTAGTCGATTTTAGCTAAGGGGCAACATTTATATAGTGTAGGATTCCAAGGGTCATGCGTAAACTCTAATCCATACACTTGGTTTATGATCCATATCTCATGTGGGCTAACTCTTCATGGATACTTACATAAAACTTAGCCCAACATGGATCAATAGCCCAAACACTATATATATCATTGATTTACATAATCAGTCCCCGTTAATATAATTAGTCTCTTTTGATCACTAAATTAATTCCAAATTAATTCCCAATTAATTCTTGATCAATACTAATTAAATATTATGACTTCATATTAATATATTATACTTGTAATATATTAATAAATCATAAATAACCTCTTTCTCAAATATCCATCCTATCAGATTGTTCTGGTGAAGGCAACCCAAATGGACCATGCTACTCTCGGGTCAAGTACATACCAATTATAGTTATGGGCTTAGACACCTAATCCAATAGTTGAGGCTTCAACACGCTGTTTCCAAAGATAAATCATGAGATTTATTCCCTAAAATTGCTCCTCAAGATTATGGGTGTTACATTATATGTTCATGTGTATATTGTTGGATTAGGTGTCTAAGACAATAACTAAAATGGTATATACTTAAACTATTAGCAAAGTCCTTTTGGGTTGCCCTCAAACATGGTAATTGAATATGATGACTTTTAGAGAGAGAGATTGATTTACTGTTTTATTATATGATTAATAAATAGCAATAAATGATTTATTAATATATTATGAGAATAATATATTAATCAAAAATAATATTATTTAATTAAGAATTAATCAAAAATTAATTACAATTAATTTTGGGATTAATTGGATTAATTAAAGGGGTAGGGACTCAACTGAAATTGTTCAATAGTTGAACAAAAGGGTTTTAGAACCTTCCCCATAAGAGGTGGACGGTTTCGCGAGGAGTATTCTAGGGTTTCTAGAATATCCCTTGAAGATAATTACGAGATTGGATAATGATGCAGCGACAAAAATTGAAAAAAGATAAATAAGAGTGAGCCTATTGATTCTAACAGAATACCCAGGACAATCTCTTCAAATCCACGTTGATTCTACGAATACAGTAGGATTGGCTTCAAATCTAGTCTAACACACACAAAATTTTGGGAGAAAACTGAAAGTTTATAAAACTAATGAATGATCATCCAAATTACATTAGTTACACATAAATAAGGAGCAAAAATTTAAAACGGGCCTTAAAACAACCATGTGCCAAACATAAACCAAAAAACAAAACCCAAAACTAATGAAAAAACCATAAAATTGTCTATAACTCCATTTATAAAGCGATTTATGGAGTAAAAATGGATAAGTCCCCTTTGGGTACTTATGACGACGTGCTCCTTATCCCAAGCTTCGATTTGACTAGTCGTACGCCCAAAACGTAGTCCTATAGCGGAAGTTATGGCCATTTCCGTAAAGCCCCTTTAGTCATTCGATCATGGGCCTCTAGGAACATAAGGGCTTGATCCTCCACACTAAGGCACGCATCAGATAATTATCTAATTTGAAATAATAGTATTATATTCAAATTAGGGTTTCCAGGGTTTCCTAGTGCATCTATAAATAGGGCTTTAAACCCTCTAATTTTCAGCCACTCCTTTTGCTAAGGGCATTGCCGAAAATTTGCCTCCCTTCTCCTTTCTCTTCAAGTTTTCTTAGTTGCTATGGTTTGGGTGTGAACCATCAAAGGTACGAGATTTCTGGTGCTTGCTTCCAAGAGCAATATGCTTGCTTCCAAGAGCAATAGAAGATGGAATTCATTGATTATCTACAAGAATAATCAAATAGGCATGTATTCGCTAATTTGTTTATGATTTTCGAAAATAGCTAGGGTTAATAGGGTTCTTGTTGTTTAATAAAATGTTACTTTAATAGTGTTTTGACTTAGATCTAATAGGTTGCATGTACTTTTAAGAGTATAAGGAGTACTTCTCTTTATTACATGTAAGACTCATCAATGGTATCAAAGCGTTTGGTTGTCTAATAATTGATAGTGCATTCATTGAACTTGAACAAAACCCGGCTTGGAGAATTGGCAGAATCAACATTTTGTCGCGGCACCATGTCATGGATCTATTCTGCTACAACATGGGGATCTTCTTATCTGCATTTTCCCTGTTCCGCCATGATGTGGCAATCCAATGCCACGTCGTGGTGAACCCTCTGATCAACGAATTATTTTTCTTAATTCAAATAGAATACGATAATTACGTTAGATAATATTTTTAATTATATAAAACTGAAAATTTATCTTGGTAATCAGATATCCTATATCTTGAATTTGAAAATTATCCTTATGATTTAATTATTTGATTAATTAAAAGATTAATATTAAAATCATATTTGCTTTAAAGATCAGTTAATTAATTGCATAATTTGGACAATTAATATTTAAAACTTGTGTTTTAAAAATGTTTTAAAATACACTTTATACTTACATTATTAAAAGTTTAATATATTATATGTATAAGAAAAGTCAGTCAAATTGCAAGTACTCCTCATTCACGAAGTCATACTATAAGGGGAGTTTAAGGAAGCGGCCTATAAAATGACATCATTGTGTATCCACTCTTACCCACCGCTCTCTTGTATGGTGAAGGGTCGTTAGCCAAACAGATTTGATAGGACATAATTGATAAGTATAATGATATGAAGTAACTAAACTATTTTTAAAATCCCACTCTTAGTTACTTTAGGATAAATGTGAAAAGTATGTTAATCCATAAAATTGCACATTATGCTTTATATGTAGTTAGTGGAGCGTGTGTGGTTAACTAGCACGCTAATAATGATTATAAAGAGTAATAATGGGTATCTCGAAAATTATCATTATTAATGGAGCGTGTGTGGTTAACCGAAACATTAATTGGAGATGATAAATGGCATCAAGAGTGACAAGCATATTTGTATGTTTATTCACGTCTTGTTTGTGATCCTCAACATCCCAGACACAAAAAGAAGAGCATAATCTGAGATTAAGCATGCCATTGATAAGATTCAATGAATCTTAAAAGATCTAGGAATTTCAGAGTTCGAAATTGGTGAATTGCTTTTACCTACCTTTCATAAATTCACAATAAGATTACGATATCCCTCTTCCTAGTTGTGAATTATTATATTGGATTCTAGCCTTAAATATTAATTATGGGCTAAAATATTAAGGATTATTGTCATCTAACTAAAACTTCTTTTTCTCTATAGATGTCTACTTCTGGTGATGCTTCTGCTTCTCAAAACTCCACCCACAACTTTTATCTTCTATCGATCGTGTCCAAGGTGACATTAGATGGCACCAACTACAATGATTGGATGCGTAACATCAATATGGCTCTTTGATACGAGGGCAAATACTTTACGTAGTTTAGAAACAATACGTTGAGATCGATGAGGCCATTGCTACTCTTGAAGAAATAGTCTCTTACAAGAAAAACTATGATGATGCTACTAAGGTTGCTTGCATCATGGTTTCCACCGTTATTCCTGAGTTGAAAAAGTTCTATGAAGACTACTGGCCATACTAGATGAACTTGGATCTTGTGTAAAAGTTTCCCAAGAGAGCTCGTCAAGAAAAGTATGAGGTCATCAAAGCTCTAATGGCTTGAAAATTGAAGGAATGAGAGTCTATCTGCAACCACGTGAAAAGAATGCAAAGATACACGGAGTGCCATGAAAGGCTTAATGTGAATTTCGACAATGAAATGGCCATTTACATGGTCCTTAACTCTTTTCCACCTTGTTATGATCAGCTCTCTTTGGCTTAGCATTTGAACAACACACAAACCATATTGGCCTAACTCCACAACCTATTACGAACGGCTGAGTCAGGAATGAAGAAGAATCAAACTTCTACCTCTACTAATGCTCCTGTCCTTGCCATTGGGAAAAATAGAGGAAAGAAAAGGAAATGTGCTCCTAAGTAGAACTGGAAGGGAAAGACCCATGTTGGGTCATCTAGCAATGGCCCAAAAGCGAAGCCCAGTTCTGACATTCCTTCTGTTAGTGATCCCGAAGAGGCCATTTGCTTCTATTGCAATGATAAGGTCCATTGGAGACAAAGTTTCCCCAAGTACTTGCAGGACATCAAGGACGGCAAAGTGAATCCATCGTCAGAAGGTATTTACACCATTTAAACTAATAACTCACAACCTACTCGTTCTTGGGTCCTTGATATAGGATGTGGTTTTCACATTTGTTCTTATTTGCAGGAGCTAAGAGAAAGTGAAGAGGTAGAGCATGGAATGATGAATCTAATCATGGGAAATAGGAGATCTTCTCCTGTTACCAAGATTGGAACTTATATTCTTATGCTTATTAGTGATGTTAGATTAGATTTATTCAGTTGTTTTTATTCGTCAGAAATGACGTGAAACATTATTTCTTTTCATGCAGTTTTTATACAAGCTATTCAATATTTGTTTAATGATATGAATGGATCGATTTTGGTTTAGAAGAATGGCATTTTTATGTTTGAATCTTTACCTTGTAATGGTGTGTATGAAACTCTGATTTGTGTTGATAGCTTAGGTAATAGTGTATTCCATATTGATTCGTCTAATTGTTTAGACAATGCATGTTTGGGGCATTGTTGTCTTGGGAATACTAACAAGAAACGAATCGCCCAACTCCAAAATGAATGAGTGTTGGAATCATTTGACTTAAGGCCAGATGATGAATGAGAATCTTGTCTTTTGGGGAAGATGAAAAAATCACCTTTCATTGGATCTTGTGAAAAATGTGAGGGTTTTTTGGATCTCATACTGTGACATCCCCAATTTCACGGCCAGAAAAGACAGATTTGTTTATGCTTTGTTTTATAAAATCAGAGTAATCCTTTGATTAAAAGTGTTGTGGAATTTGTCCCAAAAAAAATATATGATAACCATTTATCATAGCATTTCTTTAAAGAAATGTATTTTCATTAAATAACAAAATCTCGGGATGTCATGTTCCGATATAGACCAAAAGCATAAACAGTATAAAATAGACCTTACAACAGTCATTTATAACTACTGATCTATGATCCAAAATCTCTCGTCAAGTCCACCAACTTATACTCTTGTGCCATTACCTGTAATGCAAAGAAAACTCCGTTCGAAATTCATAACTCCTTCATTTGAACTCCGTTTTCGTCTGTCTTTTTATCGTTGGACTACTATTGATGAGATCTTCAATTCTCATTTAGAAAGTTTTGGCTAAATATCGCTGGACCTCAATCTCGAGTTTCCGGCTGCATACTGCTAATGCTGAAACTTCGAAAAATCATAACTTCCTCATACGAAGTCAGATTTAGACGTTCTTTTTATGCATGCTCTCGGTTTAACGTATTCTACGACTTTCATTTAGATCGCTAAGGCCAAATATCGCTCTAACGTAAATTCACTATTTACGTCGCGCTGTGTCGTGCCGGTTCTGTCGCGAAACTTCGACATGTCATAACTTCTTCGTTATAACTCGGATTTCGGCGTTCTTTATATGTACGGAATCCTTGTAACATATACTACAACTTAGTTAAGATTACTCATTCTAAATAATCTTCCATCAAAAAGTCATTTTTTGATGCTTATCGTCTCTAAATTGACTAGCCCGGATCTACGGGCGTTACAATTATCTCCCCCTCAGGATGATTACGTCCCAGAATCATCAACGAAATAGGACTTGTATAATGATTCCATACGTTATCTCTTCATCCTAGGTAATAAATGTAAGTTCTATGTTTCCTCGAAAGAGTATCTAACTCTTAGACTTCTCGATAGCAGGTAGTGCTCAATCCTGCATCTGCTCTTCGTACTATGTTGGACTTTCAATCGTAACCTTCAAGTTACAAAATAAATCCTTACTGAGGACTCCTTCTTCTTCTTAGAATAAGTACTTTCCTTTATCTATTGTAACAGACCGATGGGTCATGTTCTAATGACCTCTCATCGTATGATGCAACACTCAGAGTCAAGTCTCTTAGAGTCAAATTCCAGAATGGAATATGCCTTCCTTCATATTCTAATGTGATATAATCACATTTTTACATGTAGCATTTCTAGCTACAAGCTTCCTTAACAACGAGCGCGATGCTATCGATCGCATTGATTTCAATCTTCTGACTTGATTCAGATGCTACCTCGAACTTGGTTCTATGAACCACGTAACAAACTCATCGTAGTCGGACTCAATTTGATATGACCGCTAGGGTCAGAATATCAATCATCTTCTTAGTCACTACGGAAACAATGGTAACGACATACTTAAATAAAACGAGACCAATCACTAGCTTCTTGGTAACCTTGTGACTTTCCCTGATCCAAGCGTGAGTCCTGTGCTTCCAGTAGTATAGATCTCTACTACTATTCACACCTACTCATACTCGTCCCAAGTATTGTCACGCAGTCCCCAAGTCCTAAAATCACAAAACAATTTAACACATACGAATGTGTTCAATTAATCATAAAAAATTTCCTAGACTCTACTAGGACTTCTTCCATGCGTATCTTCAATCATCAATTCTACTTCAACTCGGTTGGTGATGGATATTCCAGACGATGGGACAACTTCAAGAATTACACCAATCGTTCCACCATCCTGCCAATCGAAGGTGTACCTCAGACGTACCGTACTCCCCTAAACGTTCCATTATTTTATCAGACATATTCTAAAGGCAAGATACCACTCTTAAGATATCTTACGATAGGTGTCATTCACTATCATAAGCCTTTCATTTCCTCCATTTACTCAATTATCTACGAGTCTCCACCATAACGTTTTGTACACCCAAGCAGACGTTCGGTGTACGGGGCGAGAATTTAAGATAAGAAAGCTTTATTTACGATAGACGTATAAATCTCCTTATCACTCCGAAACGTTTACATGCTAGTTCTAATGTCGTCGTCATACGCTTAGAATCCTAAACACATAAGGTTTCCAGATCCGGTCGGCAACAGACCATAGGTCCGAACAAATAACATCATATATGGCAAACATATAACATTTAGCACATAAAAGCATTTTAGGCATCATTGCTAAAATAAACTAGTGCTTGTGTCAATTTAGGTGTACTACCTAACATATTTTGGACACACTCCTCACAATCATTACTTAGCATTCTAAGTTTAAGTCTAGAAATTTCCTACAAATTCCTAGTTCGCTTAAACTAATGCTCTGATACCAACTGTGAAATCCTCAATTTCACGGCTAGAAAAGACCGATTTGTTTATGCTTTGTTTTATAAAATCAGAGTAATCCTTTGATTAAAAGTGTTGCGGAATTTGTCCCAAAAAAAAAATATGATAACCATTTATCATAGCATTTCTTTAAAGAAATGTATTTTCATTAAATAACAAAATCTCGGGATGTCATGTTCCGATACAGACCAAAAGCATAAACAGTATAAAATAGACCTTACAACAGTCATTTATAACTACTGATCTATAATCCAAAATCTCTCGTCAAGTCCACCAACTTATACTCTTGTGCCATTACCTGTAATGCAAAGAAAACTGAGTGGGTCAGGCTTGGGAGCCTGGTGAGCGTATAGGGTTTTCAACCCACAATAATATAATTATTATTTAATCATCAAACAATCAACCCAATTACCCATCCCCATTATCTTCATTTAATCTTCCCTAAAGATATTATCCTAAGGGTCATCTCCTATATCATATTTACCTCTCATCTCCTTACATCTTATTTCCTTATATGTTTGTTCCTAAGAACTTTTCCTAAGGATCATCGCCTACATCGCATAGACAATACTAATTCGGGGATCACTCCCTCAATATGTGTCTAGTAAGGGTTAGGGTATCATCTCATGATTACGCAGCCACAACATCGCCTGGACTCGTAAATCATAATAAGGGTTAGACTATCATCGCATGAATACACAGCCACAACATCGCCTGGACTCGTAATTCATAATAAGGGTTAGACTATCATCGCATGAATACGCAGCCACAACATCGTCTGGACTCGTAATTCATAACAAGGGTTAGACTATCATCGCATGAATACGCAGCCACAACATCGCCTGGACTCGTAAATCATCACCTATCTATCATCACCTAATTATCATCACAATTATATCCTCATCTATCTCTTATCACATTATTTCATCACACACCAACTATTTCATCTACCCATGTTCTACCCAACATATTTGTAGATATAAATTACATATACAGTTTAAAACTATTTAAAAACTCGTATGAAACATTCATTCAACATCCATCTCAAGTAAACAAACAAAGTATAAACACATAGCACGTATTTCATAGCAAATACTTCATATCTATGTGTTAGAAGAAAGTAACTACACACTCACTTGATCAGAAGATGATCGGGCAGCACTACGGCTCTAAGAGTAGTATTTCTTCGGTGAAACTAGAAGATCTTCACACACCGGGCTTCTCGCGGGCAGAGCTTCGGCTCGGAAACTCTTTTCTTCTCGGGATCTTCAGGCTTCGGGACTTGCTTCGGGTCTCGGGATGATACCGGGGCTTCGGGGGGTTAAAATAGGGCTTAGAGAGGGTATCGGGAGTGGGAGAGAAGAAATAGAGCAACCAAAATCGGTCGACCCTCGATTTCTATTTATAGGGTCATTTTTCAGCTCTCACGTCGTGATTTTAAGTTCTCACGTCGTGAATTCAATAGTCATCAGGTGCGTCATCGCCACTTGCGTCTGTCAGGCTCCATAAGTCATAAATACTGAGTTCACGTCGTGAACACTGTATTCACGTCGTGAACTCTGACAGTTTTGGGGTTTCGCGCCCCGAACTTCAGAAATTCATAACTTTCGCATACGAACTCCGTTTTCGACGTTCTTTATATCCACGCGTAGGTGAGATTATGCTCTACAAATCTAGTTTAGACTCCGTTGGATAATTTTGACTTTAATTTTAATATATTATTAATATATTATTTTTAGTAGGCCGGGACAGGAAAACTCCGTTCGAAATTCATAACTCCTTCATCTGAACTCCGTTTTCGTCTATCTTTTTATCGTTGGACTACTATTGATGAGATCTTAAATTCTCATTTAGAAATTTTTGGCTAAATATCGCTCGACCTCAATCTCGAGTTTCGGGCTGCATACTGTTAATGCTGAAACTTCGAAAAATCATAACTTCCTCATACGAAGTCAGATTTAGACGTTCTTTTTATGCACGCTCTCGGTTTAACGTATTCTACGACTTTCATTTAGATTGCTAAGGCCAAATATCACTCTAACGTAAATTCACTATTTACGTCGCGCTGTGTCGTACCGGTTCTGTCGCGAAACTTCGACAGGTCATAACTTCTTCGTTATAACTCGGATTTCGGCGTTCTTTATATGTACGGAATCCTTGTAACATATACTACAACTTAGTTAAGATTACTCATTCTAAATAATCTTCCATCAAAAAGTCATTTTTTGATGCTTATCGTCTCTAAATTGACTAGCCCGGATCTACGGGCGTTACACATACACACAAATGTGTGTGGACCCTTCAGATCCACCACAGGGGATGCTAATCAATTTTATGTGAAATTTACAAATGATTATAGCAGATATGGTTATATCTACTAATCAAGCACAAATCAAAAACCTTTGAAAAGTTCAAAGATTTTAAACATGAAGTCGAGAATCAATTAGGCAGCAATATAAAGATGCTCCGATATGACAGAGGCGAAGAGTATCTTAGTATCGAGTTCCACGACTATCTCAAGGAATGTGGAACTGTTTCACAATTGACTCCTCCTAGGACACCATAACTTAATGGTGTAGCTGAGAGGTGCAATCGTACCTTCTTAGACAAGGTTTGTTCCATGATGAGTCAAGCTTCTCTTCCTATTTCATTATGGGGGTATACCTTAGAGACAGCCTCCCATATCCTCAATCTTGTCCCTACCAAGAAGGTTTCCAAAACACCTCATGAGATGTAGACAGGGAAAGTTCCCTCGTTAGCACATATCCAGGTCTGGGGGTGTGAAGCTTTCGTTAGACGACAAATTCATGAAAAGTTAGAACTTAAAAGTGAGATATGTATTTTCATTGGCTACCCACAAAAGTCCTTTGGATATTAGTTCTACAGACTTAGTGAGAACATGGTCTTTGTAGCACGAAGAGGAGTCTTTCGCAAGAGAGAGCCCATATGCAAAGATGACAGTGGGAGTACAATTGACCTTGAAGAGATTCAAGAGTCAAACAGTGAAGGAACCTTAGAAGATACTAGCGCTCAACCAGAGGATGAGACTCATGTTGAACCCATTGACAGTTCATTACCTCTTCGCTGATCTAGTAGAGTTAGCATGCCACCTCAGTTCTATGGTTTCCATATAACTACAGAGGGTGACACGTTTGTAATTGATCGTACACTGGTAAATTTGGATGAGCCAGCTAACTACAAGGAAGCAATGTCAGGCCCTAAAGCTGCCTATTGGAAAGAGGCAATGGATAGCGAGATCAAGTCCATGTATGAATTGTCTAATGGTTGTCTTAGTTTTGAAAAATCATGAACAGATTAAAAGTTATCTGGTTCTCGCAAATCTTTTGGTTCTCAAAAGAACTTACGTCTCTCCCTCTCTCTTTTATATATATATATATATATATATATATATATATATATATATATATATATATATATATATATATATATATATAGAGAGAGAGAGAGAGAGAGAGATGTAAGTTCCAATGAGAATCAAAAGATTTGTGAGAACCCAATAACTCCTAATCCACCCATCATTTTTAAAAACCATGACCAACATTGGACTTCTAGAGTTGCGTGTAAGAGAGATTCATGCTCCAAAAAAAGATTTGACAATTTTGTTTTATTAAAATGTGCATATACAAAAATATAAATGTACATGCATGCACATTTATGTTTTATGTGTTTTTTTTATGTTTTCAAGTTGCAATTCTCTTAAACTCTGATCATATAGTCACAAAGTTGTGTTGAATTTGAATTTTTTTTAAAAAAATACTAAATGTGCATACATGTATATATATGAACATTGAAATGTGCATATATATATATATATATATATATATATATATATATATATATATATATATATATATATATATTGTCCATTGATATTGATATCATTTTGGTTTGATACGTTGGGTTCAATTCTTCATGATATGGTTATTGAACTTTAATTTGTATATATTACGAGTGTTTATGAATATTTTCCCATGATTATATAAGTTCTATTGTATGCACAAACCTAAATCATTGACTAGTCTGATAAAGATTTTGTACGGTTAAACTCAACTCCCTAATCTGAAGACATCTTGGAGAACCAACCCCCTGTAAAGGGAGAGAAGCGACGTCAACTAAAACGAAGGCATCCCCTTTAGGGTGGACTCCGAGGGAAGAATCGTTGTTGACATAAACATGGGTTAACATATCTGATGATGCAAATGAGGGAAATGAACAATGGATCGATCGTTTTTTACTACGCGTTACCGAAAGATTTCTCTTACAAACGAAGCTTGGTGACTACTACACTAAATACAACAAAGTAGCGTGATATCGCCAAAGATGTTACAAAGATGGTCGAGTTATATAACAACCTAAAAAGCCAAAGGAAAAACAGACAGAGTGCAAGAGATGTATCAATTGTTTCACGAGGGCAACAATGGTAAGATTTCTTAAATAAACAGGCTGAATTAGAAGTAAGGAAAAGAACGTAAACGTCCTTGAATAATTTCACAACTTTTTCTGATGCTCATGTTTGGTCAGATTTCAATGAAGATGAGGAGCTCGAGTTAGAAGAAATATTACGCCCGTTGGATAGGAACTAAGCAAAAAGAAAGGGAAAGTGGTATTCTTCATATACATCGCGATGCAGTAGTGAGAACATAATTTTCATAAATTTTCAAGTAATATTTCAAACATAATATTAATGTAGAAAAATATAATAAAACTAGTTGTGAGACCCGTATACTATATGGATTATTTAAAACAAAATGTTAAATATTAACGATTAAATAGGAAGTTCATTTGAATTTAAAATCTGAAATAAGTGAAATTATGAGAAAAAAAAACATTCGAAAATTAAATAAATTAAAATTATGTTTTTAATTGTCAAATTCGTATACTAAACGAGTTAATTATAACAAAATATTAAATATAAAGCTTTAAACTGTAAATTTATTTGAAATTTAAATTTCAAATTTCAAACTTGAAATTTATATTCATAATGGTAGGTTTAATTTATGGAAACTAACTTAATCAATATATATTCGAAATGAAAAATGAAGTAAATAAAAAGTGGAAAATAAATATATCTAAAAAATTATGACAAAATGATATGTTACAAATTGAATGAGAAAAATATGTTGCTATATTATTCTTGTTTAGTAGGATAGATTAAATTTTTTTGAATCGAGAGATATTAGATATATTTTCTGTGGGTTTTCTTTTGATTAAATGAAGGTAACATTTTTTAGTAGATTGTCGCCAAGAATATGAGAGTGCTACATTAAATATCGACTGTTCAAACATATAACATACATATTATAAGCATTGTTTGTTTGTACAATTATATGAAATGACAGTCAATGTTTGGCTGAACATGGACATGTATATACACGCATTATATGCTTGTACAATGCTGCAAGATGACAGCCATTGTTGACCGTTCATACACTCATGTATACGCATTAGGTATTTAGGTGTTGTACCATTGTGTAAACCGACAGTAATTGTTTGAGTAAGTAAATACGCGTAATGTGGTTTTACAAATTACAATAGTGCAAAATGACAGACATTGTTGACTGTTTATACTCATACAAGTACGCATTAGGTGGTTGTACCATTGTGCAAAATGATGAGTTGTAATGTTGACGAGGAGGAAATAGTATTTGGCGGGCTCCAGCTGATTGTACTCTTTGGCCCAATTCACCAATTCATTTAATTCCTACACACACAACTAAACCACTCCACTGTTCCCAAAATTGACATTCCAACGTAACCATTTATTACTTTTACATTTTCTATAAATATAACATTTACTCAGAAAGACGTCCTTGTTGATCTTAATATATATTCTCTAAATAATGATATATCGAGTTTAATTTGATTAGGGGGGCTCACATTTAAAAAGATTGAATTATTATATTATATAATAATAGATTAATTTTAGGTTCCCTTAGCAACAGAAAAGTTCCTAAGGTTTCACATAATTGATCATTCTATTTTGCCTATTAATCATTTTGGATTTTTTTTTAACTAAA
The DNA here is from genome assembly GCF_052849685.1 of Lactuca virosa. Taxonomy (NCBI): domain Eukaryota; kingdom Viridiplantae; phylum Streptophyta; class Magnoliopsida; order Asterales; family Asteraceae; genus Lactuca; species Lactuca virosa. The sequence goes on along the minus strand of NC_136427.1, from coordinate 253,497,886 downwards.
GGGTTTGACATAATTTGTCCTTCTATTTTGCCTATTAACCATTTTGGAATTTTTTTTTCGTTTTTTTTAACTAAATAAAGTTTAATACATATCGATGGAATGGCCCGGTTTTTTCTTGAAGTTGCAATTTCGTCCCTTTTTATGTTATTTTGTATTGGGTCGGTCATTCCTTCTCGATCCTTCTGCACCGCCATTCAATAAAAAACAATTATTAATCAAGAAACCAATTAAGCAATCCAAAGCATCGAAATTTAAAACGATCGACGATTAAAGGAAAGGTTGTATATATGTGCATTAGACGTGCATGTATCAGATTATACTAAAAAATCACTTTCTTTTTTTACTTTTATTTTTTTAGGCCATTTTTTTGTCGAAAAAAAAACCGAACTTATCATTGTTCATGATTTTTTGTCCTCTTTAAATAGAGATGTATATATTGATATATAACAAACAATTTTTTTTTAAATCCACTTCATTTTCATTATTTTTTAAAAAGTTAAGGTCTATATTTTATCGAAAATAATTAATAAATATGTCAAAAATTTTATTTTTTGGTAATCTTTAAATAAAGATTCATATTGATGTAAAAAATATTTTTTTAATGTGAATATGCTCAGATTTACATTGTGAGTCTACTGAAAACTGAATTATATTCAACTTAGATTCACAATATGAATAATAATAAGTCAGATTCATATTGTGAATTCTAAAAACTGAATTATATATTGTTCCTATTCATAATGTAAACAAATCCATTTGTTAATTACAAAACTAATTTATAAGTAATAATCAAAACGTTAAAATATTATTAAGTTACATGAAAATATATTTCGTTTCATATTTAAATTTCACTAAATTAATGTGTGATTGATCAAAGAATTGAAATAATAATTCATATTCATATTGTGAATGTTAAAATTGAAATATTTACAGTTCAGATTCATAGTATGAATCTGAACAGATCAACGTTTTTTTAATTGATGTTAATGTTTCTTTAATAGAGGACAAAACATTGAGCTTTTTTGGTATATGTAGTTTTTTTGAGATAAAAATAAACCTAAATATTAAAAAAAAACAAAAGAATGAAGTGAGTTTTTTTCGAATTCTTTTTTTTTTTGTATATAAATATGGGTTTTGAAGGAAAGATGACAAAAAATAATGAACAACGATATATTCTTTTTTTTTTCAATTAAAAAACATGACCTAAAAAATTAACACGAAAAAAGGAGGTGAGTTTTTTGGTATAATACGGTATATGTACGTCCAATATATAAAGCAACAACCATTCCTTTGACATTTGATCATTATAATTTCCGATGCTCACGATTAGTTTCTTGATTCCTTGTTAATAATTGTTCGCTATTGAACTTCACCCTATGTGTGTGTGTGTCTTTCTTAAATATATTTACATATCTTAATTTCTAAATATCATATTTATCTTTTATAAAATTTCAAAATATCATACGCACCTTTCTTAAATATAAAATATCGTATATACATTTTCTTACATATCAAAATATCACACACACACACACACACACACATATATATATATATATATATCCTTAAACATCAAAATATCAAGGGTAATATCTTAGGTATTCTCTATCTACAATATGACAATTATTAACAACAATAAAAACATGTTCAGTCATTACATACATTTGGATGAGAGGGTTAAAGATGAAATGATATGTTTGTTATGTGGACGACATTCCAATAATTTAGAAGTAGATGTTCCATCAATTTAGACATAAGGAAAATATGGTTAATTTTGTTAATTATTAAAATAATTGTAAAATATAAAAATGATTATAAACTATTAAAAATATTATTAAAAAGATCTTGACAAATATGATATTTTAAAGGTTTATGATGGATAAATATGATATCCATAAATTAAGTTGAGCAAATATTTGATGTGTAAGAATGAAATATACGACATTCTCTCTATAAGATACACAAAATTTACAACTATTGTATAAGTCATTAAGATATATATCTTATGTAAATGAATCAATTTTATAAGTCATTAAGATATATATCTTATGTAAATGAATCAATTTTTTAAGTGGAAAAATCACTACTAAACCAAAGTAAAAAATAATAATAAAGTAAGATGAGTAAACCGAATTTTATAGATGGTTCATATGTAATTCGTTGGGCACTAATAATATTTGTGTAGACGGATTGGTGGTGTTTTTGGCACTAGATAAGGTCAATACCGATGATACTGCCATTCGGACGTAGGAGGGGGTTCGATTGGATTAGGGATGGTCGGATTCACTATAGGTTCAACCATATCTACTAGTCGTTCAACATCTAGTTCTTTAAAAAATCAAACATTTTATTACCATAAAGTTTGAGAAGCTGCCAAAAAGCAGTTGATAAATATTATGTTGCTACTAGTGCAAAGTTTGGGCACGAAATATATGTTAGGGAATATGGAAACAAAATATATTGTAGACGGGCTAGATAAATACTTGAACATGTAATACAACAACTAGATTACGAAAAAATGGGATGCCATGATGCAAAAAAGTTTTAATGCGTTGCAAAAATGCACATTTGTAATACAACTAGAGTCCAAAAAAATGGTAGACAGGCTAGATAAATACTTGAACGTGTCGGAAAGAACTTCATGTAAAATCCTTTACAACTTCTATTATGGTGTTGTTAAGTTGTATAGAGATGAATTTATGAGCAAACCAACATCCAACGACATTCAGTTTTTGTGACATCCTCTAACTTTCATAACGAATTAAAACTTTTTCTTTACACTTTTAAAATCGTTTTATCATTGTTGCGAAAGATCCCAATATAATTAAACATTTTGAGGACAAGTAATTGCCTCAATTTATTGAAACCCTAAGGATGTCATAATCAATACAGATACATAAGTTACAGCGTAAAGACCTAAGGGTTCTAAACACCATGGCAGACTTTCCCTTAATCACTCAACATCCTAATCAAGTTTCAGTAGCTTAAGTCTTGATACCTGTGATGCATACAAACTGAGTGGGTTAGGTTTGGAAACCTGGTGAGATACATCGGGATTTCAATCCTACAATATTCTTCTGATAATATTCCTTAATTATCATAACTGCAAACCAACTGTTACTAAATAATATAGATATAATTTAACTTATATATCTATAATTTCCTCTATCCCAAAAGTACCCTTCCCAAGCGATCCCCACATATCCTACTCCACGATTATCAGGAGATTAACCGTTTTAAAAGAGATGCATTGACTACACCGCTAGGGGCTTCCTTGGCTCGTGATAGTCATAAAGGCACCTAAGCCATCAGAGTATTTGATGAATTTTATATTACCCTCCATCTATGTTTGTAGGTTATGATCCTACACTAGCAACACAATTCATAAGACCGCGTAGAACGGTCTAGTGTTGTCACTACCCTGGGAGATGACCAAACATACCATTACAGTTGCTTGAAATGGACCCACCATTTCTGGTATCCAATAGGAATACTAAGATGTACTTGCGTATGGAGTTATCATACATCGACACCTGATAGTGTTAGAGTTCTAATCTCCGTTACTAACGCATATACCCTTCACATAATGCTACCCACTATTCTAACTTAACTAAACTAAGTATCCTTTTTACGTCTTATTTCCCTAATAGGCAAGACTACCCAACTTATCTTTCATGAAATACTAACTCTATTTCATGAAACCCTATCCTAATATTAACATAGAGTATTTATATTTCCTCTATCTTTTTCACAAATAATAATTCTAGTATTATTATCATGTGATAATATTATTTGTATACTATAACACATATAGAACCATATTTGGTTCACACTTTGTACATAAACATATTAATTTATAACACATATTTAAGGCAAGAGACACATAGTTCGCATATAAACTTTTTTAACAGATATTTAATACTTGTTTTAAAATCATGTTCATGAAAGGGACTATGCACTCACCTGACTTTGGTAGGTGATAGGAAAATTCTCCAACTCTTCGCTTCGTACTTCCAAACAGACCTAGATGTATAAAGCACTAAGTCTTGGTCTAGTTTCATAATCCTTGTGATTATAATAATTATACTCTATATTCCTTATTAATCCCAATGTCTACATCAAGTTCTATCAAGTAAGGGACAACCAGGTAGGATCATATCGGAGGTAGAGTCCACTTGGTATACAGAGTAATTGTTAACAAAAAAGTAAAATTTTACACTAACCCCCTCCCCCAAACTTAAAATGTTGCATTGTCCTCAATGCTCATAGTGGAATGAACAACTCAATAAAGCATATAAAAGCAGAAAGTTGCAGCTAGGAAAAAATGTAAATGATAAGATTGTAGAAATTTCTGATTTTGACGATGATGTTGGCAAAAAATTTGAATTTCATCAACTTTGAAGATCCTCTGATTTTCCCAAGTTTGCTTGGGACTGCGACCATATTTTTATTGAAAGCGTAAAAAAGTAAAAACTACTCCTTGGGTTTCCTCCCGGAAAGCCGACTATTTTAAAGTCGTTGGTTCGACTTTGCCCAACCATATTTGTTAACTGGTTTGGTTGGGACTTCTCTGAAGCTCAACTCATTTCTTTGTCACTCCAGACCCCTTCAGATATGGAAAGATTGGTGGATTTGAAACTTGTGCACCAAGCTGGAAAGACTTCATATTTTTATCAAATAAGTGTTTCTTTTGATTTTTAAACTTCTTCCTCTTTCTGGTCTTTTTCTTTCTAGATATCTTCTCCTTCTTTTCAGATTCGTATCAGAAATCACCTCTCCTTCCTTTTCTTTTTCCAAAAAGCATTTTTCTTTTCGGTTTCTTCTCTGATTTGTTCTCAGTAGAAATCAGCTTCTCCTTTTTCTTCCCCAAGCTTAGCCTTTTCTTTCAGCTCATTCTGTGATGTTTCAAATAACTTTCTGTCTACAAATATTTCTTGCATAAAGACATTAAAAAACTCACAGCAGTCCTCAGATAAAGGACCGTTGATAGCCTGATAATTAACAGAAACTTTATCAGTTGGAAAATCATCATCATTTATTTTAAAATTAACCACTTCCTCATCAAACTCCATTAAAATCGTGCCATTCAAATCATCTATTTTCGTTTTTTAGTTTTATTGAATGGCCTGCCTAAAATAATAGAGTTTGTATATGATATGTCCAAATTACCCATGTCCAAAATATAAAAATCAGCGAGAAAGATCAAATTATTCACTTGGACAAGAACATCCTCCAGTATACCTTTTAGGTGTACTATCGAGTGATCTGCCAACTGAATGAGTGTCCCGGTCTTTTGTAAAGTTTCAAATTTTAATTTTTCAAAAAACAGAAAAGGGAAGGACATTTACTGAGGCACCTAAGTCAAACATGGAATTTAAAAAATTAAGGTTCCCCAATTTATAAGGAATCGAGAAAATTCCCGAATCCTTGCACTTTGGGGGCAAACATTTTTGCAAAGTTGAAGATATATTTTTCCCAGCTTTGATAGTTTCATTCATTTTCATTTTTTTCTTAAAAACATATAAATTTTTCAGAAACCTGGCATAACGAGGAATGTGTTTAATTATTTCTAAAAGTGAGATATTTACCTCCACCTTACGAAAGGTGTCCATGATATCTTCATCCTCTCTTTCGCGCTTCGTACTTCTCGGTCGTGATGGGAAGGGTGGTAGGGGCTTGTACTCCTTTAGATTCGGCTTCACTGGTTGTGGACTTTCTTTCCTTTTATCTTCTTATTCAACCACAACTTCTTCATATTCTTCTCTGTCCACTTTTTCTGTATCTTTTTCATCTTCTTCTTCAACCAGAACTTCTTCATATTCTTTAGCTTCTTTTTCTGGTTCAGATTCACTTGAACCTTCATATATTTTCCCAATTCTCAAGGAAATAGCACTCAGATTGTGCTTCATATTATTTTCAGTATGCCCTGGTAACTTTCCTTGAGATTCCAGCCGACCCACAAAAGTAGCAAGTTGAGACACCTGTTGTTCCAGATTCTTGTTATTGGCTCTGGTTTCGTTCTGGAATGCGTGGGTGCTTGTGGAAAGACTTTTCACAATATTTTATAAGGCTGGACTGGAACTGCTGGGTTGCAGATACAGATTCTGGTTCTAAAAATTTTACTGCTGATAAGTTTGTTGATTCAGATTCTGAAAGTTGTGCTGATTCTGAGAATTCTGCTGAAAACCCGGTGGTTGCTGAAATTGTTGTCTTGGATGAAAATTATTGTTCTGATAGTAGTTGGAGGTTGATTATAAATATTCTATTGTTGGTATCCTCCGACAGCTTTGACTGGAGCAACATCTGTTGGGTTTTAAGCACTATAACACTCCTATGGTGCACATGCAACCCTAGATGCTTTGGATCTATGTTTTCTCTAATTATACATGCATTTTCAATTTTCCAAAGTATACAACCTAACTAGCATACAATGGAGGATATACAATACAATATTCATAGTTAGATGAATACCTCTTGATGTGGTTGTAGTTCTTGGCCTTTGAAAGCTTTAGCACCTCAAGTGTGATGCCTCTAATGTGTCACAAACACCAAATGCAAGAGGAGACTTAAGATAATAAGCTAGTTAGCACAAAATCAATATCACTCTCTTAGAATGAAAAATGTGTAACCGATTTTGGCTCTAGGGGTGTGATTTTATAGTGTTGCAAATGCTAGGGTTACATCCATGCAAACCCTAATGCACCATGACCTTTCATATTACTTAGGCTCCATGGGTTAAACCTCCATGGACTATCCATGTTGGTTTAGCCCATCCTAATTAAGCTTTGCCCACACTATAAGAATCATTGATTTACTTAATCACTCCCCGTATATTTAATTAGTCTCTTTTGATAATTAATTTAATTCCAATTAATTCTTGATCAATACTAATTAAATAATGTGATTTCTCAATTAATATATTATACTTATAATATATTAATAAATCACAAATAGCCTTATTCTCAAAAGTCCATCCTATCAAATTGCACTGGTGAAGGCAACCCAAAAGGACCATGCTACAATCGGGTCAAGTACATCCCAGTTATAGTTATGGGCTTAGACACTAAATCCAACAATCTCCCACTTGGATAAGTCTAATAACGATAACTGTCAATGCAACTTTAGGATCCGATTAGCAATCGTAGCTTTCAAAAGCCGCTGTCGAACTCTGACCTAGTCAGTGACGCGTCCTTTAGATAAGGGATCATATATTCCTCTGTTCTTCAAGATATCATGCGGACAAATACATGGAACATAGTCATACTTATTGTCCTGCAGTTTGTTTCCCGATTTCCGATTTGTCTGACATAGAACATAACTGAACACATTAATTTAGTTCTGATCGGGCCCGACACATAAGTCAAAACAAAATCATCGAGGGGCCCAAGATATCGATTTTAATCCTCTTAGGATAAAAGGAACATATAAACTTCGATATTATATGCTTGTACTAACTACTCATCAAATCATGCACAACGATACGTTTTATAACATCAAGTTACTAATGCGTTTTCGTATCATCAATGCACAACCAACTTGTAGTCAACAACTCATATATCTTAGTTTGAAGACTATATGATATTATCGTCTCACAATCACTCGTGATAAATTCCATGAAGTGATTCAGGTGAGCGTGGGTTTAATCCAATACTCAAATCTTATTTCAGGAGCACTCATGAACATTGTAGCATACTTTTGCTATGTCTAACACCTTAGACAATCAACAAGCCAAATTCATGACAGTCTAACCTCATAACCTACTTCCAAAGTATGATCGACTGTGGATAGTTCGAATAATCTTATTATGCTAGAAGTCAAAACATGCAAAAGTGAAACAATAGTAAATAACTGACACAAGACAGTAACTTTACTTATAAATAAAACTCCTTTTATTCAATTATCAAATGTCAATTACAATTTAGCTATTACACGTTTCAAAATAATTATCTAATCACTAAAACTAATATCGTTCGTTAGCCCGATGCCCCTCGCATGATGAATGTGCGTAACCCTACTCAGTCCCTTCGTAAGGGGATCTACTGGGTTGTCCTCTGACGATATCCTCTTCACCATGAGGTGTCCATCTTCTACTTGATGTCTTATGAAGTGGTACTTTCTGTCGATATGTCTGGATCTACCATGATCTTTCGGTTCCTTGGTTAAGGCAACTGCGCCATCATTATCGCAGAAAATCTCCACAGGCTCCTTTATGGATGACACAACTCCAAGGTCTCCGATGAAGTTTTTCACCCATATCGCCTCTTTCGATGCTTCGATCGCTGATATGTATTCTGATTCACACGTTGAATCAGCCATAGTCTCTTTCTTGGAAATTTTCCAAGTTACTGCTCCTCCATTTAGGGTAAACACCCAACCCGACTGAGAGTGCAAATTATCTATGTCGGTCTGAAAATTGGCGTCACAATACCCTGTCACTCTCAAGTCATCACTCCCACCGAGGGTAAGGACCCAATCCTTAGTCCTCCGCAGGTACTTGAGAATGTTCTTTACTGCAGTCCAGTGAGCTCTACCAGGATTCCCTTGATATATGCTGACCATGCTCAAAGCAAAGGCCACATCAGGGCGAGTACATGTCATATCATACATCATCGAGCCAACTGCGGAAGCATATGGTACTCGAATTATCTCCGCTATCTCAGCCTCTGTACTCGGACTCTGAGTCTTACTCAGTTTGGTATTGCTTTGGATAGGTAAGTCACCTTTCTTGGAGTTCTCCATGCTGAAATGCTTCAACACCTTGTCCAAGTAGGTACTTTGACTAAGTCCTATTAGTCTTTTACTCCTGTTTCTCAATATCCTTATCCCTAGGATATAGGCAGCTTCTCCAAGGTCCTTCATAGCAAAACACTTCCCAAGCCAGGACTTTACTTCCTGCAAGGTTGGGATGTCGTTTCCTATCAGTAGTATGTCATCCACAAACAATACCAGAAAGCTAACTATACTCCCACTAGCTTTGACATACACACAAAACTCATCCTTGCTTCTCGAAATCCAAACTCTTTGACTTTCTCATCGAAACAAAGATTCCATCTGCGAGATGTTTGTTTCAATGCATAAATGGATTTCTCAAACTTACACACTCTATTAGGGTACTTTGCATTGACAAAACCCTCTGGCTGAATCATGTAAACATCTTCAGCCAAATTTCCATTAAGGAAAGCGGTTGTGACATCCATTTGCCATATTTCATAGTCATGAAATACAGCTATGGCTAGCATAACCCTTATGGATTTAATCTTCGCTACTGGTGAGAAGGTCTCATCATAGTCAACTCCATGAGTTTGAGTAAAGCCCTTCGCAACCAGTCGCGCCTTATATGTGTGTACTTTCCCATCCATGTCGGTCTTCTTCTTGAAGATCCATTTGCACCCGACTGTCTTACGACCCGGTACATTGTCAACCAAGTTCCAAACTTGATTGTCATACATGGACTGAATCTTGTTGTCCATTGCCTCTTTCCATTTAGCAAACTCGGGGCCTGCCATGGCTTCCTTGTTGTTGTTAGGTTCATCCAGATTTATCAATGTGATATCACTGATAAATGTATCACCCTCAGATGTTATATGAAAACCATATAACACAGGTGGAACGTCTCAGAGGTATGGACTGGTCAATCGGTTCAACAGGAGTTTCCTCCTCAGGTTGAGTGCTAGTGTTTGAGGTTCCTTCATCACTTAACTCTTGAATCTCTTCAAGGTCAATTTTCCTCCCACTGTCCTCTTGGCATATGAGTTCTCTCTCTCTCTCTCTCTCGGAAAACTCCTCTCCTCGCAACGAAGACAACATTGTCACTCGGTCTATAGAAGAGATATCCAAAGGACTTCTGTGGGTAGCCGATGAAAATACATTGCTCACTACGAGGTTCGAGCTTGTCGTGAGTCTCGCGTCTCATGAAAGCCTCACAACCCCAAACTTTGATGTGATCCAACGAGGGAACCTTCCCTGTCCACATCTCGTGAGGTGTGTTGCCAACCTTCTTAGTAGGGACTAGATTAAGGATATGGGCGGCAGTCTTTAAGGCGTACCCCTAGAATGAGATAGGTAACGAAGCTCGAATCATCATGGAACGAACCCATATCCAACGAGGTTCGATTGCGTCTCTCAACCACACCATTTAACTGCGGTGTCCTAGGTGGCATCAATTGTGAAACAATTCTACATTCCTTAAGATAGTCTAAGAACTCGATACTAAGATACTCTCCTCCTCGATCGGATCGCATCGTCTTTATCTTCCTACCCAATTGATTCTCCATTTTTTTGCTTAAACTCTTTTAACTTTTCAAAGGTTTCTGAATTATGCTTGATTAAGTAGATATAGCCATATATGTTGTAATCATCAGTAAAAGTCACATAGAAGCGGTTAGCATCCCTTGTGGCGGTTTTGAAGGGTCCACACATATCAGTGTGTATGAGATCCAACAAACCTTCACCCCTTTCACAAGTACCAGTGAAGGGCGACTTGGTCATCTTTCCAAGCAAACAAGATTCGCAAGTGTCATCCGACTTCAAGTCGAATGACTCCAAGACTCCAGCCTTTTGGAGTTGGCCTATGCGCTTCTTGTTGACATGTCCAAGACGACAATGCCACAAGCATGCCTTGTCCAAAACATTGAACGGATCAATATTCAACACATCATTTCCTAGGTTATCTACAACCATCATAGTTTCATATATACCATTACAAGGTAATGCTTCAAAACAAAATGTACCATTATAATAAGCATTAATACTACCAATTTCATTATTAAAAGAAAAGGTAAAACCTTGTTTATACAAACTGCAAAAGGAAATAATATTTCTCGCCATATCCAACAAGTAACAACAATTATTCAATTCTAAGTCTAACCCACTGCTAAGCAATAAATAATAAACTCCAATCTTGGTGACATGCGACATTTTCCTACTTCCCATGATTAAGTTTATCTTCTCGTGCTCCACATCCCTACTTCTTTTTAGTCCCTGCACATCAGAACAAATGTGAAATCCACAACCTGTATCAAGGACCCAAGAATTAGCATGTGGTGAGTTATTAGAAAGAATAGTGTAAATACATGCAAATGTGGGCTTTATCTTCCCATCCTTTTAGTCCTACAAGTATTTAGGGCAGCTTCGTTTCCAGTGCCCTTTTTCATGACAATGGAAGCAATCTGCATCCTTTGGATTGGTAGAGGGATTAGCAGAACCAGCTTTGGTCCCACTGAAGAGGATCCATCAAGAGACTTTCCCTTGCGGCTTTTAGAAGGAGCCTTCCTCTTCTACCCTTTCCCATGTCCAATTGCCAGAACAGGGGCAGTAGTAGTAGTAGGAGTGGGTATAACCGACTTGCCTTTCAAGTTGCTTTCTGCAGTTCTTAGAAGGCCTTGAAGCTTGCTAAGAGTGATCTCCTCCTTGTTTATATGATAGGTCATCCGGAACTGATCATAACAAGAAGGCAATGAGTGTAGGATAATATCAATGGCCAACTCTTCATCGAAGTTCACATTCAACTTCAGCAAGCGGTCCACATATCTCTGCATCTTTTGCAAGTGGGCCGTGATGGACTCTCCATCCTTCATTTTGGTTGTGATCGTGGAGGCAATTATCTCATATCTCTCCTGCCGAGCACTTTGATGGTATCTTTCCATCAAATCTTGGTACATTTCGAAGGGCCATAAGTCCTCATAGGACTTTTGAAGCTCAGCAGTCATGGTAGCAATCATTATACACGACTCCTTTGTTGTGTCCTTCTCATGAACCCTGTATTCCTCGATTTGTTCGGGAGTAGCAGTTTGTTCATCAATCACCTTCAGCTCTTTATCCAGGACATATTCTTTATCCTCATAGCAAAGGGCCATATGAATGTTTCTTATCCAATCGTTAAAGTTTGACCCATCGAAGATAGTTCTCCCAACCAAATTCATGAGGGAGAATGAGCTAGAAGGGTTGGATCCTGAAGCATTGTTTGGGATAGACATCTGGAAAGAAGAAAGAACAAAGTTTAGATTAGATGAGAATCCTTAATATAACACCCAAATGAAATATTAAGGCTAGGACCCAACATAATATTTTACAATTCGGAAGAGGGATGTCGTAATCCAATTGCAAAATATTTGAAGGTAGGTAAATGACGATTTACCAATTTCCACCATGGAAAACGAAATTGATTATTAAGTTTTAATTGGATTGAAACTCCTAGATTCTTTTGAGATTCATTGAACTTTTCAATGGTATGTTTAAATCTCGATTGTTCCCTTCAAGTTTGTGACTGGGATGCCGAGGATCACAAACAAGGTGTGAATAACAATGGAAATGTGCTTGGTACTCTTAATGTTACAGATCACCTAATCAATGTGCCGGTTAACCACACACGCTCCATTGATCTATGATTACCATCAAGCCACCCTTTGTCACACTTTCCGGTCCCAGATTAGTGTGCTGATTAACCACACACGCTCCACTAACGACTTAGCAAGGTGCAAAGTGCAATTTCATGGAATAGCACCATTTTCACATTTTTCCTAAAGTAACTAAGATTGGGAATTTAATAAAAGTTTAGTTACTTTATATAATTATCATTATACTTTTAACGAGAATTAATTTCCGATCCTACCCGTTCGGCTAACGACCCTCCGCCAGTCAAGGAAGCAGTGGGTGAGAGTGGACACCCATTAAACCATCATTTTATAGGCAGTAACCTTATACCCCCTTAAAGACCGGCTTCGTTAATGAGGCTTACTAACGGTAAGACTGACTTGTCTTATATATATATATATATATATATATATATATATATATATATATATATATATATATTAGACTTTTAATATTATAATAGTATAAGGGTTGAATTTTAAAATTTTAAAATTCTAAGGTTTGGAATTAAATGTTTCATTAGTGAGACTTTACAAATTCCAAAACTTGAGGGCAAGGTTTGTAACTTTCAAAATTTTTGGTTTCCATAACTCATGAAAACTTATGAGTTTTTAATGTTCATGAATAAGACTCTTCATATAACTTGAGGACAAGTTACAAAAACTCATTTCAAGAACAACTTAGATCAACTTATCACATTATCATATAACATACTATTGATCTAATCTAACTCATATAGCAAGGCAATTCATATCAAATAATACAAATAATTACTTTATTATCTTAAAATTTGACAATTGTCCTTTAACTGACTGAGGATCATCATTACCAAATTAGAAAATACATTTTTTATGATTACAAAACAGTTTGTGGTAATGATCCTAGTCCAATTCTGGCCAAATGCAACCAGAGCCATCTACTCGACGAGTGCATGATCATGACTAATCGAGTTGCCCTTTTACTGAGTGGACTCGTCGAGTCAGCCAGTGGACTCGGCGAGTTCATCAGTCAGAGGCCAGAAAATCGATTTTTTCAACTTTGAAAATTAACAAGCATCAAATATAACATAAAACAATCCTAGGCTTTAATACCACTGTTGGGTTTTAAGCACTATAACACTCCTATGGTGCACATGCAACCTGTAACATCCCGAAAATACCAACTAAAAATTTCATTTTTAAATTAGGTTAATACATAAAAACATCGTTACAAAACATTCATAATATTAATTTATGTCTGAAAACCGGTAACATCATAGTAAAATATTCAGAGTACATCCCAGAAAATCCATAGTGCGGAAACAAGAGTGTGTGTGATATGCCGCTACCGCGCCAGCTCCTTTTCCCTAGCTGAAGAGATACCTGAAAACAAAACTATAAAATGTAAGCACGAAGCTTAGTGAGTTCCCCCATAATGCCACATACCATGCAATCATATAATGAGTAACTAAGGGATACGGGCCTTGCCCACACCCATAGAGATACGGGCCTCGCCCACACTCTGCTATCCATGGAGATACGGGCCTCGCCCACACTCCGCTACTAAACCATAACATACAAGTATCACACAGACAACAAGTATAAGCAATTCTATCATACTGGCAGATAACACAATCAAACTCGGCTATGAGATACGGGCTCCGCCCACACTCTGATACTAACATATCGTCTATACGGGCCGGCCTTGGTGCCTTAGACCCGTCCCTACTGGAAGGAAACTCACCTCGAGAGTAGCTGCCAAAAACCTGCTCAGACTACGCCTGGCTGCCGCACCGGTAATCCCTCCGGCTATAAATTCGTAAACATGGATTAGGTACTCATAAATACCCCTAAGGTCAAATGACTGGTCAAAGTCAACTCCTTGGTCCAAGTCAACCTTCTGATTGACAGGACTCGCCGAGTCCATATGGCGACTCGCCGAGTCCTTCTATGTCTAGCCCGACTCTGACTCATCGGGCCCCTGTTCCCACTCACTGAGTCAGCCTGACTCGCTAGACGGGAACAACTAACAAACCCGCGACTGGACTCGCCGAGTCCAAGGGGTTTACTCGCCGAGTCCGACGAACAGATCTCACAAATCGCTCCAATCTTCCATCAGAACATCAACCTTGGAGATTTGGAGATTCTGGGACTATAGCTACACGTTAAATTGCTAATTCCACGTGCGACTACGGAGGGTTGGACCTCCTACACTTAAACCCTTCTTATCCTAGTGACTGATCATATGACTCGCCGAGTTGGGAGAACAACTCGTCGAGTTCAAGGCTATATTCAAGGGACTCGCCGAGTTTGAAGAACGACTCGCCGAGTACCAGGCAATCTTCATAGGACTCGCCGAGTTGTTTATCCAACTCGCCGAGTCTAAGGCCATCTTCTTGGAACTCGCCGAGTGCACTTTGGCACTCGCCGAGTACCCTTCGACTCTTCACCCATTCTGGCCAAAACTGAGACATGCAATGGTTCCAAACCATAAATCTAAGCTCCTAGGGCATAAACACACGGAGTTTGGGAGGTTTAAGGTCTTGCAATCCACATATAAGGGACAAAAAGGGAATCTATTATACTAAAGATCAAGAAGGAGCTTTCTTACCTGGTTAGGAGCTTCTCCCAGGGTAGATTTCGGATCTACCACACTTCCTTGCACCCTCCAACTTCCTCCTTCTTCTCTTAAGCTTCAAACTTCCTTCACCAAGCCAAAATCACTCACAAGGATCAAAATGGGCTAGGGTTTCGCTCTACAGTTCTTCTGGAAGAGAATGGGACGAAATGGGTGTTTTAGAATGGGTAAAATAGGGTGCAATGTCTGAAAATAGAGTTTCATCCAGACAGGTGGACTCGCCGAGTCCATGCATCGACTCGCCGAGTTCACCGCTCAAATCCCGTGTCCACCCTGCTGCTACTCGGCGAGTCGGGACGCAGACTCGCCGAGTTCGTGGCAAAATTAAGATAAAAACTTAAATAAAATCATACCATGAACCCGGTGTTACACAACCCTAGATGCTTTGGATCTATGTTTTCTCTAATTATACATGCATTTTCAATTTTCCAAAGCATACAACCTAACTAGCATACAATGGAGGATATACAATACAAAATTCATAGTTAGATGAATACCTATTGATGTGGTTGTAGTTCTTGGACTTTGAAAGCTTTAGCACCTCAAGTGTGATGCCTCTAATGTGTCACAAACACCAAATGCAAGAGGAGACTTGAGAGAATAAGCTAGTTAGCACAAAATCAATATCATTCTCTTAGAATGAAAAACGTGTAACTGATTTTGGCTCTAGGGGTGTGATTTTATAGTGTTGTAAATGCTAGGGTTACATCCATGCAAACCCTAATGCACCATGACCTTTCATATTACTTAGGCTCCATGGGTTAAACCTCCGTGGACTATCCATGTTGGTTTAGCCCATCCTAATTAACCTTTGGCCCACACTATAAGAATCATTGATTTACTTAATCAGTCCCCGTATATTTAATTAGTCTCTTTTGATTACTAAATTAATTCCAAATCAATTCTTGATCAATACTAATTAAATAATGTGATTTCCCAATTAACATATTATATTTATAATATATTAATAAATCACAAATAGCCTTATTCTCAAAAGTCCATCCTATCAAATTGCACTGGTGAAGGAAACCAAAAAGACCATGCTACAATCGGGTCAAGTACATCCCAGTTATAGTTATGGGCTTAGACACTAAATCCAACAACATCCTCTTGAAAAATCGGACACATATATGTTGGATGTTCAGTCTTCAGCCAGATACCACATTGTTTCTTTGCAGGTGCTTTTTCTTTCGTCAGGAGCAGAACAACCTTTGTTAGTTCAAATATTTGACACTCCAGATGGGCATTGCTGACTTCTTTAACACCCCTTGGTTGACTTCTTTGAGACACCAGATGGGCATTGCTCTCTTTGATTAGCTCTCGGATTTCTGTTGATGTTATATCACCCAAGGAATCGCCCATGGAAGTATTTATCAAACATCACTCTATGGGTGTCATACCTTCACAGAAGCATTTGTAGAGCTGATAATCATTGATCCCATGTTGTAGGCAACGAACCAACAACTTTTTGAATCTCTCCCAATAGGTGTATAGAGCTTCTCTTCTACCTTGTTTAATACCAGGGGTTTCTCTTCTGAGATTTGAAACTCACGTCTTTGGAAAATATTTCTCCAAAAGTAACTTCGCGAGTTCTGTACAAGTTGTAATGGAACCAGATGGGTGCTCATACAGCCATTCCCTTGCTGAATCTTGAAGTGAAAAGGGGAATGTCCTTAACTTTATCCGGTCATCATTTATCGCATGTGGTTTCACTCCTGAACAAACCACATGAAATTCCTTGAGGACTTTATGTGGGTATTCATTTTCTAGACCTCAGAATGTGGAAAGAAAATGTATTAGCCCTTGGGTGGCTCACTCTCTGAGAGTTTTCTCTGCTTTATATCCGGCGTCACTCATGGATGATTTTCCAGATTCTGAAGGTTCTGGTGTTTCAGATTTTTCAGTTTGGGTTTCAGAAGAATCAGTTTGCTCAGATTTAGCTCATGGTGCTGGGGAGGATGTTTTAAAGGGGATATTAGAAGGTGAAGATGGGGTTACTTTTGGGAAAAACGGGAAAGTTGGATCTGGTTCGTTCCATAAGGAACTACCTTGTGGTGTGGTGATTTCTGGATGAACCAAAGAAACCAACTGATCGTTTTTTCTTTGTTGCTTCTTTCTTTAGTTTCTTTCCAGTTCTTTCAATTTCTGGATAAAAAATCAGAGGTGTACTTGTATGAAAATTTCTTGGCATAAAACTATTAAAAGCACCGTGTCCCCGACAACAACGCCAATTTGTTAACACGTTGTCACGGGCGTATTAAGCATATAAAATTTCACTATTGGTTGCACTAATAATATAGCACAGGGAAGCATGGTCAAATCCTCAGGGACACAACCTAACGGTCAATGCATTTTTGCATCAAGCACATTCTAGTCAATAAAACATAAATTATAAAGGGGGGGGGGGTGGTGAATTAAATTAAAAACTAAAAATTGCAGTGAAAATAAACTAAATAAAACTCAGAAATAAAAACGATTTTAGTTATACTATGACTTTTTTAATCATATAATCAGTTCAGATCTGGTTAATTGAGAATGCGTTCTATATAAGCTGGTACTGAGAAAAACTAACAAGCTATAGTATAATCTCTTTTACCTAGTTAAATTAACAAAAACAAGCTCTTCAATTAACCCTAAGTTTTTATTATCTAATTAAAAAAACTCTTAATTAAGATTAGAAAAGTTGCATTAAGTTCTGTGTAAAATTCCCAACAATACCCAATACTTCTCATAAGCTCGGAAGTGTAAAGATATGATTTTTCAGTTTATACCAGAGTTAAATCCCAAACTCAGAACCAATCTGATACTTGTTACTAATTACCAGTTGACAAAAACAATTACGGATTGAACGTCTGATCAGTCTCTTTATCAGATGAAAAAGTGAATGGAAGATTACTTCGGAGATCACGTTGACACATAGAGATAAGCGTATATTCCACTTGTGATCTGGTTAGCTCTGAATGTCTAGAGTGAGCACTGTCAACAAAATCATACCAGTCTTTGTCAAAAATACCCACTCGTCCTTTACTTGAAGCAGGTATTAGACCAATTGTGGCTTTTGAAGTCGGAGGGACTACTCCAACTTAAAAAAACTTAGAATCAGAGACCGGTGCCCCTGATTGTGCTTGTGTAGAATCGAAAGGGATTTCCAAAAAGATTTTTGAGTGTGTCCCAGGGGGCTTCAAGGGACTATGTTCAATACCTGTGCCATCTTTTTTGGAAGATGGGGGTAGATTATGTACAGACTCCCCGTGATTGTGTGTGTGATATTGAAACTCCAAAGGGCACTTCAGAAGAGTGGATTGTGGGGGTAGGTTGAGATCCAGATTCAGATCAAATGCACTTCTGTGAATCTTGTTGAGAAGATTCACTGGCTTTGGTTCTCTTTTTTGCTCGTAATTTAGATGGTGATTGCTTTCGTTTGGTCATCTTCTTCTTATGTCCTCCTGAAGAAGTTGATTTGTTCACATCCGAGGCTGGATCATCCAAGAGTGGGGTAGATTTTGTGGGTTCATACATAACCGAAATCTCAAGATGATGTTTGAGATATGGTGAATCGGATGGAATTGCAGCTAATATGTGTTCTGGCAAATGTCGGATAGGTCCGAAGGCATATTGGTTTGGTAACCTATAAGTTTTTATAGATTTAAAGGAACAATATACCTCTTTGAGATCGGAGTTGAGAGAAATAGCTTCTAATATTTAATCGTACAACTGTTGAAGTGTCAGAGCCCAGAATCTCGGACTGGATATTTTATTGGGCTTCCTCTTGATGGTGAATTTCCGAAAGTCCTGCCATAACACCTCGATAGGTCAACTGCATTGTATCTTCCGGAGAAGATGTTGTACACAACATATAGCCAATCCTTGCTCATGGTGTCTATACCACCATGTTTGTCAGACAATCCTCCAAGGATTAAGTGCATCAGTACGGTCCATAGTCAAGGAACAATAGACTTCTTGAACTCCTTTGCCTTGAATTCTCCATTATACCCAATTTGATTTAGAACCTACTGAAACTCTTTAGTTGTTGGTTCTTGAACATGAAAACCTTTGGGGTTTTCTGCAATGCTGATGGCCTTGAGGAAGCTGTTCTTGTGGAGAGGATTGATTTTATCATCATCGACCTTCACCTCCAGTACATCATCTTCAATCTTTATTCGTTCAAATTCTTTGTGAAGAATGCGAAGAGGAAGTTTAGGGTTAGAGATTTTGGTGAGAGGAACTGCGATAGGGTGGTGGGAGATGAGTGGTTTCTCTGATGATGATCTCAGTGGATGAAGATGAGGCGGAACCCTTTAAAGATTTCTTCTTCGATGAAGGTTTGGAAACTTGAGGAGAAGTTTGCAAAGATGTCATTGATGATGGTTTGAGAGCTTGAAGAACAGAGTACAGAGAGAAAGGCTCTAGGAAGACGATAACAAAAGTGAAAACTGGGAACATTTAGGATTCAAAATCCTTTTATAGGTTGGATATTTTGGGTCGGGTCGAAGAAAAGAACGATGACACCTGAACATGAAATGGGTCACATTAAATGCATTTCCTAAAAAGGTTTCCTGAATGACTGTTTCGAACTAAAGATGGGATGTTTGTTTGTTCAAAAGATGGGATGTTTGTTTACCATTCATGTATTAATTAAAAACGTTTTGGAATAAATTCTTTAATGATAACCTTAAATTCTTTTATTACTGAGGATCTCGGAATAATCAGATTCCGAGATGAGATGTCATAAGATACTTCATAAAGAATATAAACACATCATTAGTACGTAATATTGAGTTTGAGATGGCACCAGTTTCGAAAGATTTGAGATTCCGAGAATTGAAGGAATAGAGCTCGGAAGAAGATAAGAGATGAACTCACATTAATGTTTCGGATTTGAATTTCGAGATGGAATTCATAACACATGCTTGTTGTTGACACATACTCCGAAAAGGGAATTACCCAAGTAATCCGATGTAACAATATTGATCAAAACTTCAGGTGATAAGGAAGGCTAAAACAACTTAAAACTAGAGGAAGAAGTTAGACAAAAAGATACATATAATGATCCTATATTTTTCGAGAGGAAAAAATTCTAAGGAGAAAAGAATTTGACTTCGGAATTGCTTTACTTTCTAATGTTTCAATTAGAGAGTACAAGCTTCTTGGAAGAATTGTGGATCAGGCATCATCATTCCCATTTTGTTCAGAAACCCATTAAATTTGGTTTCGTCTAATGCCTTAGTAAAGACATCAACAATTTTATCATCAGACAGAACAAAAATGAGCTCGATGTTTCCTTTTAAAACATGATCTTTAATAAAATGGTACCGAATGTAAATGTGCTTGGTCATGGAGTGCTGAATTGGATTGTGAGAAATCACAATTTCACTTTGAGAGTCATAATAGATTGGGATCTGTTGAAATCGATAACCATAGTCCAGACGCTGAGATTTCATCCAAAGAACTTAGGAAGTGCAGCTTGCAGCAGTAATGTATTCTACTTCGGCCGTTGAAAGAACAATATAGTTCTGTTTCTTGGATGACCAACTAACCAATCTTCCAACCAAAAATTGGCAACCTCCAGATGTGCTTTTTCTATCCGGCTGGAGACCTCCATAGTTTGAGTTGGAATAGGCTTGAAGAAGGAAACTTTCATTTGTCGGATACCAAATTCTGAGGTTCTTTGTTCCTTTGAGATATTGGAAAATTTGCTTGACAGCCAGAAGATGAGATATTTTTGGATTAACCTGGAATCTAGCATACAAACATGTAGAGAACATGATCCGGATGACTTGCAGTGAGGTAGAATAGCGATCCAATCATCCCCATGTACTTCTTCTGATCAACAACAACACCTGATGGGTCTGAGAAAATATTGTGTCTGAAACCCATTGGAACCTTTGTAGAGGCACAAGTGTCCATTGAATATTTTTTTCAGAAGTTCGAAAATGTATTTCTCCTGATGAATAAAGATTCCTCTGTTGGTCTACTTTACTTGAAGACCAAGGAAGAAGCTTAATTCACGATTCATGCTCATTTGGAATTAACTAACCATTAAATTTGCAAAATTTGCAACCATAGTTGAATCCGTAGATCCAAAGATGATGTCATCAACTATATTTGAACTAACATGAAATGGTTTCCATTTGATCTTCAGAATAATGTTGGATCAAGAGTTCCTCTTTGAAAATCAGAACGCTTCAGAAAATCAGTGAGAGTCTCGTACCAGGCGCTTGGAGATTGCTTGAGGCCATAAACAACGTTTTGAAGTTTGTAACTGTAGTTTGGATATGAAAGATTTACAAATCCAGGGGGCTATTGATGATACACTTCGGTATCAAGTTCACCATTGATAAAGACACTTTTGACGTCCATTTGGTAAACTTTAAAGCCTTTGTGAGTAGCATAAGCGAGAAAGATTCGGATGGCTTCAAGACGAGCAACAGGAGCAAAGGTCTCATCGTATCCGAGTCCTTCGATCTGAGTAAATCCTTAATGGATTTTGGTTCAACTGTTGATATGAATGCCGATAAGTGACACTCATTTTGAATGTTGGTAACAGATCGAGTTTGAACACCAGCTTTGAGATTTCCAATGACTTGATTTGGAGTATGATCCTTTATCCAGATACGCAATCTTGGAAGTTCTTGTGCAGCGGATTATCTGATATCAACCATGGGATTATGTTGCTCCCCCTGAACAGTTTGAATTTGAGGATGATGCTCCCCCTGAACTTCTAAACTGTATATGTCAATGTTGTCATTGTTCGGAAAGTCAAAGAAGTTAGCATCGTCTTTGTTGTTGTTCGGAAAGGGATAAAATTTAGCAAATTGATCTACTGCATCTTGAAATCCATCAAGATTTGATTTGAGGGTTGGATGATTGTTCTCCCCCTCAACATGAGAAGGTTGAAATGGATCAGAATCAAATAGGGGAAAGGTTGGGGTCGGACCAAAGACATTTCGATAAATCAGAGCTTCAGTTGAGGACGGTCTTGATCGAGATTCCGAATCAAGAGAAGTTTCTATTGGTCCGAACAAGCGTTCCAAATCAACTTCATGGATAATTTGAGGATTCATAGACCAAGGATGTGGAGCATCGAACTCCATGATATGAGTTTTGACATGAGCAGGGTCCGAATTCCGAATAAAATTATCATCAAAAGTGACATTAAAGCTTTCTTCAAGTACACGAGTTCTATGATTCAGAACTCTGTAAGCTTTAGGCTTGGCTGGGTATCCCAAAACTATGGCTTCATCAGATTTGGGTTGAAACTTGGTGAGTTGATCACGTCTGTTTTTGATAAATCATTGACAAGCAAAAACATGTAGGAATGAGATACTCGACTTGCGACCATTCATGGCTTCATATGATGTCATGTTGAGACGATGATTGATGATGCTTCGATTTTGGGTGAAGAAAGCAGTAGAGACGGATTCGGCCCAGAGTTAGAGAGGAAGGTTTGCAAAGTTCAACATCGATCTAGCGGCTTCAACGAGAGTTTGGTTTCTTCTTTCAACCACACTGTTTTGCTGAGAAGTGTAGCGAGCTGAGAAGTTGTGGTCGACGCCTTAGTCGGTGAGGAATTTTTCAATGGTGGCATTTGTGAATTCAGAGCCATTTTCAGTTCGAATTCTTCTAATAGGATGTTATCAAGAAATTCAATTCCTTTGATGAAATTTATGAGTTCCGAGGCTGTTTCGGATTTTAGCCTAAAGAAGAAGACCCAAGTGAAGCTTGTGTAGTCATCAACAATCACAAGAATATACTTTTGTGATGTAGACCTTCTACGGTGGATGGTCTATAGAGATCGATATGAAGAAGTTCTAATGGTTCCAAAATGGACTTTTCAAAGATGATAGGACGACCTTTCTTCGATTGCTTCCCACATTCACATGCAACACAGAGATCATGATTTTCAAATTTGAGGAGTGGCATACCTTGATCCATTTCACTGGAAACTAGATCATTCATGTATCGGAAGTTGAGATGAGCAAGCCTCCGATTCGATAGCCAATTACGTCGTGAACGACCTTTGAAAGAAGACAAAGTTGAGGCTTTCCAATAATTATGTTGATGTCTAAAGGATACATGTTTTTGATGCGATCTGATTTGATAAGACATTCTTTCAGGTCTTATTTCATAACATAGCTATGCTTTTTACAGAATTCAACTCTTCGGTTTGCATTAGTGAGTTGAGCCACACTGATCATATTATGTTTGAGATCAACTACATACATTTGAAACAGAGAGATTTTCGTTGGTCAAGACGCCATAACCTCGAATTTATGAATTTGAATAATTGTCATATGTTACGTAACCAATGTTAGGAGTGAGATTAAGATCACACATAAAGTCTTTATGCCCAGTCATGTGCATGGAACAAGCACTATCAATATACCATATTGTATCTTGTTCCGAAGCACAAAGTGCCTGCAAAATCAGTGATATTTGGAGCTTTTAGGCTCCAAGTTAGATTTTGAGACTCTGGCATGGGCTTTGGACTTGGTTTGTGATTTCTGAGTAATTGGAAAACGGGAAGACTTGTTATGAGACTCTTTTGGAAAGAAGCAGAATGTCATGGTCTTTTCATTTATCCAATAATCATATTCAACTAATGGTTGTTTGAATACTGCTTTTCTCAGAGGAAGAATTTTTTGAGATGCTGTAGGAATGACTGTGTTCACACATTTTACAATTGTGTTTTAAGACTTTTTCACGTTCCATTCAAACTTTTGTTTAGATTCTTCGCGAGGTTTCTGAACAACAGTGTTCCTAGCAACTTATCCTTTGTTTGCTGCATTCAAAGGCACATTAGGTTTTGGAAATTGTTTTGCTTTGAAAATAGTGTCATCCGATGTAGCAATAAACATAGAAGAAGAAATTGTCCGAGGAGAGTCAGTTTTTACAGAAAAAGTCTCAACAACGACCTTTTTTGTACAACAATTGACAGATTTGTTCTGAACATCCGAACTAGCAGGAATAGATGGCCTTTTAAAGATCTTAACAAGCATGAAGGCATTGTGATTCCTAGTAGCTGGATTGACTTCTTGATATACTTTCTTCTTGGGTTTCTCAAGGAATCTAGAGGCTTGCCTAGACCTAGTTTCTTTCTTAAGGGCATTCCTAACTTCGGTCTTTGGATGAACAATATCTTTCTTGTTCAGCCATGGTTTCTACCGAGAGTCAGATGATGACATGGAAGTTTGTCAAGTTGTTGGATTGTTGAAACTTGGATTAAATGGCACTAAAGTGGATTTTGATATCACATCAGAGTTAGATATACAAGATTCAGATGAGTTTTCACACAAAATTTCCTCATCTACATCACTATCAAATGTTGCCCAAACAAAGTTGGGTTTGTCAGCGTCATGTCCATTTGTCTAGGGAATAATTTCCTCAATAACACAATTGTTCGGTGGACAAGAGTTCGAAAACTGAACTCTAATACAGTCGGTGTCAAGAAAAGATTCTGAAGACCGATTCAGGTCCAGGGATATCAGAGGCGGAAGAGGCATGTAATCAGGACAGGTTTGAACTCAAGAATCAGAGATTGAAACTTGTCTGAAGTCTCAGGAAAGGGACAACAAAGGTGAGACAAGGGTATCCGAATAAGTATGGTTCGGCACGTCTCCCATAAACTTTAGATTCTGAAGTTCCTTCAAGGGACGAACAACAGGCTTCAGAAACTCGCTTCAGAGACCTGGTGCTTTGGACCATGGGTGACGAAATTATGTGTGTTATGTTCATTTTCTTCAAGAATATCAATAGAGTTATGCAAGGCATCAATTTTGGCATTCAGATATTTGTTATCAGTAACTAAGATATTCCTTTCACAAAAAGTAATTTAACATTTGTTTTTCTAAATGATACACTCATCCTTAGTCATTACAAGTTGTCTCTCTAGTGATTTTATCTTAAGGTTGCGGTCTTCAAAGCGTAATCTAAGACGAGTCAATTCAATATCCAGCTTCTCACTAACTTCTACGACAGACTATTACGCTCTATGAATAACTATCATATCTGGTTGAATCTGAGTTAGATAGGGTTCACAAAATGATAAATCAAAATTATTGTCACTGATCATGGATTTTACATGCTGGATGATGCTTCTGCCAGGTGGATCGTTTGTTGCTATGTAGCAAAAGTTTGGCTCAGCATCATCATCGTCTTCTTCTGAACCTGAAGATCAGTAGCCTTCATCACTCTTAATCGATTGTCTTGCCATAAGACACATGTTCCTTCCATATTTTTCTTCACCCTCATCACCAGAAGACCAATACCCATCAACATTTCTTGACACCGTGGTAACAAAAACCTTTTCACTTTTAGCAAGTTCTTGTGCTCTACGAGCATAGTAGGCAGAGTCTTTTACCTTTAGTTTTTGAGAAGTTTCATCCAAACAGTCTTTTGCAAAGTGGTTTCTGAGACCACATTTGAGACAAAAAAATCTTGGGTTTGACTGATTTCGGAACTTCCTGGGGTTCTGAGGAGTGATTTGGGATGTTGGGTCGGTATGCTGATGGATTTTTTGAAGGTTTAGGGAAGGGTTGAGGATTGCTTTGAAGATGAGCTTGAAATCGTTTTTGAAAAGATTTCTGACTAGGATTCTAGGGACGTTTGCACTTCATTGACAGAAGTGTGAATTCTTGTTGGAAACAAAGTTCAGAATCAACTGAATCGAGATCAAGATTTTCTTCAAATGAATGGTTCAGAATAGGTGGAATATGTGGGGAGGAAGTGTTGGTTAAGCAGATGAAACATGTGGGATAGTTCCAAAAGGATTTGAGACAGATAGACTCGGAATCAGTGGGTTAACATAACTCAGTAAGGCGAGAGGACCTCCTGAAAGTTCTCTTAAATGTTTGAGCAATGTTAGATTCATGGCCATGTAGTTCGTCAAATAATTGATAAAGTTTTAGTTTCTTCAGATATCCATTACTCTGAATACATGACTCCCTATCCTTTTATGAGGCTGTTGATGAACTTCAGATTGTACTCGAGTGGAGTTCGGACTATTCCATGTGCAGTCATTTTGTTCACAACGATCATGTACTGATTTGATATAGAGGCTACAGATTCACCAGGAGTTGTAGTAAAAGTATCAAAGTCGTTGACAACGGATGTCAAATGCTTATCCTTCATGTTCTTAGAACCTTCGAACAAGTCTTGAAGTGTATCCCAAATCTCTTTGGCAGATTTGCACAACTTACTGTGCTCAAAGAGAGAAGGAGGAACACCAAACACCATTTCCGAGAACGCAACTTAATCTGCATGAAGCTTTTCGATGTCGGTTGCAGTTAGAGGTGTTGGACGTTGTTCTTCTTGACCTATGACAGTAGCAGCAACATCTCTGACCATTTGTCTTACGAGAACATGAGGACCTTCTTTCACAGACCTCCATATCTCTTCACCTTTTTCCTTACCAAGTAAAAATCTCTCCATTCTAACTTTCCAATGATCATACTCTTCAACAACTAGTAATGGGGCACGCGTTGGGAAACTCACATTATTTTCTATTTGCATTGGATACATTTGTTGAGTTGGATTAGGAGCAGCCATTGAAGTTAAAGTATTACAACTGAAGTGGTATATAGAAGAACTTTCATCCTGAACACATAAATGAATGAGATACCAAGGCAATCTCAAATCAACTATAATATGTTTTTATGGATTCAAAGGAAAATCACTTAGGCTCTAATACTAATTGAGAGTGAAAGAAATTGTGCGGGGACAAGGTTTGAAAACTCAAATCTTGAATTAACTTAAGATCAATGTCTGCTGCTAATATTAAGAGTCCAGTCACGTCTGGTAAACCAGTCTTGTCTTGAAATAAGAAGTTCAAAAAAGTATTCAAGTATGTAAAAGTGAGTATGAACAAAGTAAAGAGAATTTATGAACAATGAGAGTGATAGAGAGAATGATTTGACTTTCAAGATATTTAATACTGATGTGAAAGAGAATGTTCCTCAAGTGTTACATTGCATGGAAATTACTTCTCCTTAAATAGCCAAGGAGTGATAAAAAGACAAACTGACAAGGCTGCATGAACTATGTAAAGTTGAAAAGTCAAAAAACTGACACTTGGGATTTTCTCGATCCTGTTCCATGAACTTTACAATAGAAAAAATACTCAAAGACAAGAAACATTAAATGCTATACAGACTCAAAATAACACTGACTACAATAGAAGTTGTATGCGGACAAGGTGTGAAAAATCAAACCTTAAATTAACTTAAGATCAATGCCTGCTGCTAATATTAAAAGTCCAGTCAAGTCTGGTAAACCAGTCTTGTCATGAAGTAAGAAGTTCAACAAAGTATTCAAGTATGTAAGAGTGAGTATGAACAGAATAAAGATAATTTATGAAGAATGAGAGTGATAAAGAGAATGATTTGACTTGCAAGATACATAGTATTGATATGAAAGAGAATGTTCCTCAAGTGTTAAATTGCTTGGAAATTACTTCCCCTTAAATAGCCAAGGAGTGATAAAAAGACAAACAGACAAGACTGCATGAACTATGTAAAGAGAAAAAGTAAAAAAGCTAACACTCAGGATTTTCTCGATCCTATCCCATGAACTTTACAATAGAACAAAGACTAAAATACAAGAAACATTAAATGCTAATACAGACTCAAAATAGCACTCATTACAAGGTGCTTCTTAAACTTGTCCTCAATTCGGAAGTAGCTTCATTTCGAAACATATCACATCTTGGAATGCACTTGACTTTGGTTTTGGCTTCGCTTCGGATTGCTAGAGGTTCACTTTCATGTATCAACAACAATTTCTTAGGTTTTTTTTTTTTTTTTTTTTTTTTTTGAAAAAGATGTTTCTTGAGGAAGATATCAAAGAATTTTTTCGAGTTCATACATCTTGAAGATTTTTATCTTGCCAAAATATTGGAAAAGACCTCTTTTTGAAGACTTTATCAACATATTATTTTTGAGTTCATCATAGAAGGTATGAAGCTATTTGTTCTTTATTTGATGCTGAAAATCTTTATTAAAAGTCTATGGACGTTTGGATGTTATTTGGAAAAAGCACATGTCCTTTACTCCACCATTTAATGTATTCCCATGCTTCCTGACAATCCTTGTGACTTTACATATTTGTCCCCCATGCTTTGACATGTACACTCAACCTTTTACCTTGAAACCATGCCTTATCTCTTACTTTTTGTCTTTCCCTTTCCTACTTTCTACCATTTTTTACCTTTCCCAACCACCCACTGTACCCCCATATGCTTTAGAAAACATTTCTATTGATAATCACGAAGTTATAGCCTTTTCGGTCTCAAAAATTTATGAAAAACGGCTTTTTTCATCGTCAACCTACTCATCCTCGGTGCCCAGCACCGAAGACCAAAATCTGACGGAATACATGCCATACCCGAGGAGTTAAAGCCATACCGGAGTCCTACTGCAAGTCCTTACATATGAGGTCTTCGCCCGCGCAGCCTCTGCGGTCCTTCTCAATACAAGACACCCCATACCTCGTGTTTTATCCTCACCTACCGTAGAACTAAAGCATATCACAACCCTCCTATTCTTCGCCAATTCCACTCCTTGCTACCCCTTCGTTGCCATCAGACCACCCTCATCCTTGACCGTAGAGATCACCGAAGACCTCTATCTTTGGTGATCACATCCTCTTCGCAAACCATCACTACAGACTTTCCATTCACCAGAGAGCCCTAGGCTTCGGTTGCCATTAACTCCTATCTTCTCTCCTCGCTTCTCAACCCTCTTCGCACACCTCCCCTCATCCTCTCAAACCTCGTTCAACCAATCTTGCCAATACCGCAACCTATTCTTTTTCAGCCCATTTTTTTTCTTTTTCACCAATTTTTTTTATTTACACCCAGAGTTTTTTAAACACCAATTATTATTTTTTTTAACCAATTTTTCTTATAAATACCAATTATTATTTTTAAAAGCAATTTTTTTACACCAATTTTTTTTATTAATACCAATTAATTTTTTAAAACCATTTATTTTTTAATACCAATTTTTACCACCACAACCTATGATCGGAAGCACTTTTGTGAAATAATTTTACATGACTCGATTTATTGTCTTCTAGAAAGAGATTATTATTGGAGATTTATTCAAACTTCGATTGTCACGATGGATTACTTATTGATGATTATATTGGAAGAATTTTATAATTCTTACCATCAGGATTGCCCTTTAATCAAGGTCCATCGACCAGCATTCCATGATCAATGTCTTATGACCAGTTATCCTCCATACAACAGTCGAACATCATATATTCTTTGCAAGGATTGCACTGCAGTTGTGTTTGATTAACAAAGTTTCTTCGCAACCTTCACTCTACAGAATTTTTATGAATTGTCGCTCATGATATTCGGTTGACGAACTATTGAGAGAAAAAACCTGAACAATCGTTAGTAAAGATATTTAATTAGTTGCGGAATTAAGGTTAATCTCAGTGGATCTTGTTAGCTCAACAATAATAATAGTTAGATTGCGGAAATGTAAGGAAAATAAATACCAACAAGTTTATATCAATAAGCAGTAAACAAGTAGACATTGGGTTGAATCGTAACAAGGTTTGCGTGCAAACACAAGTTAGTATAAGATGAACAACACAAGGGAAGAGGGACTTGGTTTTAAGTATAAGTTAAGATAACTTGAGATATAGAGATGAACGATCTAATATTGATAAACTTTCAGTGATCGATTGATAATTGGTAATTGGTAAGATATACATGAAGTGGGAGGCTCTATTTATAGAGTCCCAAAAGTTACATGAAAGAGTAAAATAACATAAAACGACTGACTACGATGACCTTGAATGGTACACCAGATATTACAATGAATATAAGCAACGTCAGTAAAAGTAACTCAAACAATCTTCATGCATAATTCATCTCTACGGGTCATCTTCAAGTCTGCAGGTCATAACATGACAAAAGTAGTCTCCGAGTAGATCTTCTCTTCGGGTTCATCAAGACAAAAGGTCTTCGTTTCCTTTTAGCTGAAGAGGATCACTTTCTTGTTTCAACAATTTCCCCCAAGGTGACCTCTCAACTATTTTCTTCATTCATTCATTTTAAGGAACTTGATGATGATCCACCAAAACCTTTTGGCTTCGAATAGCCATGAGATCCGTCTTGTAATTTCGAACTTAGCATCTTCAGTTGTGTGCTTTGATCTTT
The DNA here is from genome assembly GCF_052849685.1 of Lactuca virosa. Taxonomy (NCBI): domain Eukaryota; kingdom Viridiplantae; phylum Streptophyta; class Magnoliopsida; order Asterales; family Asteraceae; genus Lactuca; species Lactuca virosa. Next base: position 253,467,726 of record NC_136427.1, on the reverse strand, counting down.
GCACCGAGGTTAGAGTGGCGTCCAATTGCTTCTTTCTTAGACGGTGGATTGTGGTTACCATAATGAAGAACTTTGGACCATCTTGAGTCTTCTTGTACACGATCCCTAGCTCCGGGTAGCTTGTTGCACCAAGGGTCATTTCTTGGAATCCTTCAGTGATGGTTGGCACGTGCTCGAAAGGAGGAAAATTAAACTTGTTGGCAAGAACCGGATGAATTTCTGCATTAACTTTTCCAAAGTCACACACCAAGGCCTTCAAGAATTCACAAGCTCTTTCGAAAGCAATCTTCATTTTGGGATATTTTTCAGCCTTAAGCTGAAGCACCCAAGCTATCAAAAATATCTTTTCGGGATTAATGCACATGAATTTAGCCTGAGATTTGACATACTCACTTCCTCTGCGGGTCAGGGTATACTGGAAAAATTCACATTTCATGAATTTCCTGACTTTGTAATTTTTAACCTCGTCTGGTCTATCATTGGACCAGATGCTCTCAAATTTTGAACCGTGTTTTGCATGGAAGAGGTTCAGACGTTCAAAATCCATGGGGAGTCTTATGTCATCGGGAATGCTATGATCAAGAGGTTGAAAGACTGGGAAAAACTTGGAATTTGGAGAAACTGGAATACCCCAGTTACCATCTGATGGTGGTTCAGCATATGTGAGAATTTGAATATAATCAGAATCCAACATTCTTTGGGTAGGGTTTACCCAGGAATTGATCAAGGACTCATCAAACATAGTATCAAACCCTTGTTCTTTCCAGATCTCATCCGTGAATTTTGCAGCTCTCCAGTCACGTTTCTTTTGAGTTGTGGCAGGGGAGTCATCAGTATGATCTGAAGACATTTCTGCTTCTAAGTTCTTGGGTGAGGAGAAGCTGATGGTTGACGAGAATCTTGAGGAGTTGGCTTTTGAGGAGACGACCGAAGAGTAGGTTCTTTACTGAGCTCTGCAGTAGGTGGTTGGTTTTGAGGAGGAGTTTGAGAATTTTGAACTGAAGGGGTTTTGGTATTTGACGATTCAGATGTCCAAACTGTTTTGATTCTTATCCCTTTATTCAGATTACTATCACTTCCCCCTTTTGAGGAAGCAGGCTCCATCTGCTCCTCAAACCAATGCTTTAAATCATCAATTTTCTGAATAATGGCATTGAATTGCGTTTTCATCTGTGCACACACATCTTTGTTGTTGGGGATCTCCGGGTTGAAGAGTTGTTGATAAATCTCCTTTTTGAGAGGGAGAATTTCATCAACACTCTGTCATACAACAAGTGAACGTCTTAACCCTTTGATAGTTTCTTGAAGCACCGAATACCCGGACTCATAGGCAATATGAGTTTCCTCAATAAGTTGTTTGGATTTGCCTTCTTGAGTTTCTAGTGATTGTTGACGTTTAGTTTTGAGCTCTTTAACTTCCTTGATGAGGTCTTCGGCCTTGGAAAGAAATTCCTTGTGATCAATCGTCCTTTGATTGTCAAGTTTCCTGATTCCCATCTCGATGCATAGAAGAATTCTTTCTATGGTCCTTCTTTCTCTGGTTTCTAAGACTTCAACACAATCAATGAGTGATTGTGGTGTGTAGTACTCTGCGGGTTCTTGGAAGAGACTGCAGCTAGAATTTGATCAACTTTAGCTTGAAGGTCGAGGAATTCTCTCCTTGATAGGATTATCTTCTTTTTATTCTTCTGTTTTGGCTTCAAAGTGGAATGCTGAGAATCACTTGATTCTTCGTCATCGAGAACCATGATGAAGTACTCTGAAGGAGGAGGCTGTTGAACATCATCAAAGTTCTCATCATCTAGGCCAAACATCAGTGCAGAGCTGATCTCTATGGATGTACCATCATCGTTTGAGTCATGAGCTTCATTGTTGGGGGGAGGCTGAGAAGGACGAACTACATCTTCAATGCCTTGAGCCTTTTTCACAGTGTTCTCCATTGCTAACATCCATTGTTGGATTGAAAGAATGTCATGCACTGTCTTTGCATTAATTAACGTGGTGGACCAATATTTATCCATGAGAAGAAGAGATTCTTCTTTTTGTTGTTGCTGCTGTACCTGTTGAGTTTTCCTTGCCCACAAATCTCTTTTAAAAGCTTCAAACTTCTGCAGCCCAGATTCTATTGTTGGGAGATACCGGGACCAAGAGTTGTTAGATGCATAACCATCAAATCCTTTACACGCCAAGGTGTCCCACGGATCTATAGATCCTTGCATATTGGTGCTCACCATGCCTAAACCGCTTGAGTGTAATGTAGGTGGTACAGGATTTCCAGAGCTTCCTTGGTTTCCTTGACCTAAAGTCAAGTTTGGCCTCGGCTCTGTTCTGGCTAGGGCTTCGAAAGAAGGGCCCTGTGGTGCAACATGTGTTTTATGTGTATGTATTACATGAAGAAATATGAAGTGCAACTCCTCGGGAGAGAAAACGTGCAGACGTGAAGCCCTGGAGACCTTAGGGAAAGTATTAACATTTGGATCCACTTGAGCTCCAGATGGGGGTCTGTCTCCATCTTGTGATGAAACTGATACACTCATTGTATCAGAGTGGTGAGTTGGGGCTCTTTCAGGTGAGTCTGCGGGAACTCGAACGGGTGTGGGAGTCTTTGGAGAGACTTTGGCATTTTCCTTGGTTTGCATATGGCTATGACTAGGGGTAAGCTTTAGCTTTTTCCGCCTGAAAACATCTCCAGACTCTGAAGGATTAATGTGATTGTCATTGATAACATTCAATGGAGAGTCATGAACCTTAGATGGAGATTATTGAACCTGAGGAGTAGATTCTACGATCTTGGCTTTTCTTTTCTTGGAGGGACCCGCACTCTTAACAACAATATTAGACGGTATTTTATTAGCAGCCAAACATTTGATTCTTTTGGGTCTGGGCTGCGGGTCTTGGACTGCGGTAGACTGAATGGGCCTTAACAGGGAAGAGTGATATGGGGCAATATCACTCGTATCCATAATATGGTCAGCTACCTCAACAGTGGAAAATCTAATAGATTCTAAAATGTACATAGGAAGACGAGGAATAGGAGCAAAATGGATTGATCCTTAGAAGGATTGTACCTCTTGAGGTCTCTAGCAGAAAAGAGATTTGTTTCGTTTCCTATGCTGAGATTGGCATCCTTGCGAAGATCCACAAGGCATAATGACCAGAACCTAGCAAAGGTGAGTTCTGTCATGCCTTCCTTCGGGGCACCTTTGGAAATGTACTGCAGAAAATCTTCCCAGATGATTTGCCCATAGTTGATATGGTTTCCTATGAAAATGCTCCACATAATATCCAGCCGTTGTTTTCCCATGTTGTTCGTCCCTCCGGTTCTGCCTGACAGACAACGTATCACGAAGTGACATACAAATTGCCAAAAGCAGGCAATTTGCTCTTCTTGAATTCTGTGACTCCTTTGAGCTTGACCTGGTACCCCATTTGGTACAGTGAGGATAAGACACCAATTGTGCTTGTAGAGTAGACCTTGGTTGAAGGTAAAACCCTTAAGTTGATTGCAACGATAATTTTATCTTTGGTCAAGACCACTAGAGAATCGTTGATGAGATTGAGATGAACTTATTAGGGCTTGTCATTAGGTCTGAATGCAGAGGATGCACACTTGAAAAGAACTGCTTGTGGAACAGCTTCAATAAAAGAATCAAAGGCTCTAAACAGGAAAATGATTTTGGAGAAACTTGATCATGATCTTGATTGCTTCATTGTACGAGTTGTGATCTTCGAAACTCCCTCTTTAATTACTTGTTGCGATTGATGGAATTAGGTCTTTGATTGTTGATTCAGACCCGGTTGGTCGTGTTGAACCATAAGCTTTGGATTGTTTCTTCGATAAACTGGATTTCACAATTGTTGCATAAAAGTTTGAAGAACTTGCTTGAAAGGGTTTTTGCAAGAAGGTGAGGAAGAATAAGTTCGTATGTTCAAAGTTCAGAAAGCGTAAAAGCTATCTTGGGAAGAAAAGGGGGTTTTTATACCTCTGGATTTCAAAAATTATTGATACTGATTTAATTACAACTGTTAAAGCTAAAAACCTTTGGTTTTTTACCATTATCAGTTAAATTAAATTAAATAAAAAAGAAATGTTTCTCTGGGAAAAGAGGAGCATTTATTGTGTTGCAGGCCCATGATGATACGCCGTTTAATCGTGGGGTGAGAAATGGTTTTGTTCGTTGTAAAAATGGGGAAGTGGAACTGATTAGACCCCAACGGTTGCTTGATGTGATTGGATGAGTGAAAAGGATTTTCAAAAAGATTTTGTTTAAGGCAAATCGGTTTATTTATTTTTTATCCAAAAGTAGGCCTGAATGAGGAAAGTCTCTTGAAAGATGACTGAAAAATCATGTGTGACAAATTGAATGTTTGAAGAATGTTTTAACTTCATTAAGTAGCACACATTGTCATTTAAAGCATTTGTCAGGTGATTACTGTGGGTTCATTAATGTGTCTGCGGGAGATGAGAGTTGAAGACCAACTAGATTATAAAGGTTAGAAATAAAAGAAATAAAGAGACCCGAGGAGTATATAGATCATAAATGACTTCAGTATACAAAGTATACCGAGGAGCAATTATGAAGTACATACTACAACAGTTATTCTAGAAAGAGGCCGCAGTGAGTAAAGTGCTTCAAGAGTTTTGATTTGAAAAGAAAAGAAGCAATTTATTCACACTCGAAGACCTAATAAGGTCTGCAGTATCTGTTCTTTCAACAAGAACTGCGAGTCAGGGTTCATCATCCCTAACATTTCCAAAAATCCATTCAGTTTTGTGGAGTCGAGTGCCTTGGTGAAACATCAGCTATTTCCTCATGAGTTGGCACAAAAATAAGTTTAATGTTACCTTTGAGGATGTGGTCTTTAATGAAGTGGTACTGTACTCCTACGTGTTTCTTCCTCGAGTGATGAATAAGATTATCAGAAATCGTTGTTGCACTCTCCGTATCACAATAGATGGGTACCCACAACATCCTGTACCCATAGTCTAAGAGTTATGTCTTCATCCAAAGGATCTGGGAGCAGCAACTGGCTACGACCACATATTCCGCCTCTGGGGTGGACAATGAAACACGGTTTTGTTTCCTTGAAGACCAGCTAACTAATCTTCCACCCAAAAACCAACATCCACCCGAAGTGCTCTTTCGATCAAGTCTGCATCCAACATGATCTGCATCTGTGAATTCCTGCAGACTGAAGTCGTTACCCGCAGGGTACCAAATACCCAAGGCTATACTCCCTTTTAGATACCTGAAGATCTTCTTGACTGCGGTCAAGCGAGATACTTTGGGATCATATTGGTATCTAGCACATAAACCCATATAAAACACAATATCCGATCGACTAGCAGTGAGGTACATCAATGAGCCAATCATTCCTCGGTATATCTTGTGATCAACTGACTCTCTGGTAGGGCCAGCTGATATGTTATACCCAAAGGCCATAGGGACCTTTGCCGAGGAGCAATTATCCATTGAAAACTTATTCAATAGCTCAGCGGTGTATTTTTCGTGATGGATGAAGATCCCTTGAGAGATCTGTTTGACTTGAAGACCTAGAAAGAAGTTAATCTCTCTATTCATGCTCATCTGAAACTTGCTTGTCATGAGCTTTGCAAATTTATCCACCATTCCCTAATCCGTTGAGCCGAAGATAATATCATCCACATAGATTTGAACAAGCATCAAGTGTTTTTCATTTGCTCGTGTAAAAAGAGTGGGATCTATCACACCTCTTTTGTACCTGGAGTTGACAAGAAACTCTGAAAGAGTCTCATACCAAGCTTTAGGTGCTTGCTTTAACCCGTAGACCACTTTCTCCAACTTGTAACGGTGATTTGGAAATCTCGAGCTTTCACAGCCTGGAGGTTTTTGCAGATATACTTCCTCTTTCAGTTCGCCATTAAGAAAATCACTCTTCACATCCATCTGATGGACCTTGATGTTTTTAGGATCTGCATACGCCAAGAAGATATGTATGGCTTCCATCCTTGCAACTGGTGCATATGTTTCGTCGTAGTCAACAACCTCAAGTTGACTATACCCCTTTGCAACTAAGCGTACTTTGTTTCGTACCACTACACCAGATTCATCTAACTTGTTCTTGTAAACCTATTTAGTACCGACAACAGTGTGACCTTTTGGCTTCGGTACCAATTTCCAAACTTTATTTCGTTCAAACTCAGCCAATTACTCTTGCATTGCAATAATCCAATCAGGCTCCTGGAGAGCTTCTTTTGTGGTCCAGGGCTCGACCGATGACATGAATGTTCCATAATGACAATAGTTATATAAATCAGAAGAGGAATGAGTTTGAATACCTGAAGATGGGTTGCCGATGATTTGACCTGGTGGGTGATCTTTCGTACAAATATGTAGACGAGTTTGCTGATGGTCTATGACTGCATTTGAGGGAATACCCTATACCTCAATCAAGTCTTCGGGTTGATTTGAAGAAGGTAGTTCCCCTTCGATTTGAGAGCAGCCCGTAGATGAGTCTTGTACTATTGGGGATTGATTATGCAGTTGTTGAAGGAAGTTCCCCTTGGATTGAAGATGGGAGTTCCCCTTGAACCGATGACGGTTCCCCCTGAACCAAAGATGTCGGTTCCCTTGGACCGACGAGTGATTAATAATCCTTGGATCCGTTCTTGTATCAATATTTTCAACTTCTTCATCCTTAGAGTCTTGAGACACGGTTGATTGATTGATTAGGTTGTGTACAAGTATCGGAGTAGCATCTTCTAGTACTGGAGCCTCGATGGTTGGAACTGTTGAAGGGTTTGAACTTTCCCCCTCAACTGGCGAGGTGGAAGTATTAAACGAAGTACCTTCAGAAAGAGTAGGGCCAGATACTTCTAAATGTTGTTGCTGTGCTACCGGAGACACCAGAATCTCAGAGAGGTGTGTTGTCTCTGCGGGATCGAAGAGGTCACCATAGTTGACTTCAACTATGTTTAATGGACCTGAGTAGGTTGAAATATCACTCTCCAGGATGAACTTGGTTTCAGTAAGAGGATCCATTCTGAGGACATAATAGTCATCGATTTTGACATTAAAACTTTCGATTATTAGTCTTGTTCTCCTTATAAGAACCTTGTATGCAACTTTTTTGGTTGAGTAACCCAAGAAAATGCCTTCATCTGATTTCGGCGCAAACTTGTTGAGATGATCCTTGTTGTTGACCACAAAACACCTTCAACCAAAAATGTGAAAGAAACATACATTGGGTTTTTGATTGTTTAGACCTTCATAGGGAGTCTTGTTGAGGCGCTTGCAGATGCTACTGTTCCGCCCGGAAGTAGAGAGTTAAGTTGGCAAAATTGAGCATCGATCTAGCAGCTTCGAGCAACGTTCTTTTTCTTCTCTCCACCACTCCATTTTGTTGTGGTGTGTAAGGTGCCGAGAAGTTGTGGCTGATTCCCTTTAAGACTAAAAGCTATTCAAGAGATGATTAGTAAACTCAGTGCCATTATTACTTTTTATCCGTCTGACTGGTAGTTTGATCTGAAGCTCTATCTCCTTGATGAAGTTAATCATGGTCTGCGGTGTATCTGACTTTAGTCTTAGAAAGAAGACCCAAGTGAAACGAGTGAAATCATCAACTATGACCAGAATATATTTCTTGTGATGAAGACTTGATACATTTGACGCGTCGCGGAGGTCTATATGAAGGAGCTCTAGAGGTTCAACGATTGAAGAATAAACAATCAGAGGATGGCTTCCCTTGGTTTGTGTACCACATTCACATGTCGAGCACAAAGTATCATTTTTGAACTTCAAGATTGGTAGTCCTCGGACTAACTCTCTAGTTACTAAGTTGTTGATTTATCTGAAGTTGAGGTGAGCAAGTTTTTGATGCTATAGCCAACTCACTTCAGACACTGCCTTTGACAGGAAACACAACTGCGGTTTGCCGATGATCAGAGAGACATCCAATGGATACATTGTCCCTTCGGCTTTAGACTTGATCAAGCACGTGTTTCTGTCATTCGTCATGATGTAGCAATACTCACCGTCAAACTCAACCCGATGACCAACTTTGCACAATTGACCCACACTAATCAAAATATGTTTTAGACCTTCTACGTAAGCAACTCGTTGAATATAGAAGCTACCCGTAGTCACTAATCCATATCCCTTGATAATCCCATTTGCGTTGTTCCCAAAGGTGACGTGTCCGCCAACACTAATTGGCTTGAAATCACGAAGGTATTCTAACCTTCCAGTCATGTGCAAGGAGCAGACACTATCGATTAACCATTCTTTTTCATGTTCCTCCTTGCACATTGCCTACACAATCAGTTGGTTAGTTTGGGTACCCAAACAAGTTTGGAGCCCGTGGTAACGTGGGAAACCTTTTTAACATATGCATGCATGTGGGACTTGGAAACATATTTCTTTTTCCATGTTTGTTTGGGACCACAATATGTTACATTTTTTTTGAGTTTTTCGAGTTGGGATTGGACTAGTCATTGATGTCAGTGGATAAAAACAAAAAGATAGGTTCTTCTCATTAATCCACAGACCATACTTAGTCAACGGCCTGGAGGGTGTGGTCTTTTTCTTTGGACTGGTCCGAGGATTGTGTTTCTTGGAATTGTCCACTGGATTTTGAAAATGTTTGTTAAAAGACTTTGTCGTAGGTTTTGAACTTTGAACTGATGAAATGGATTTTGAAGATTGTGAAGTGTGTAAAATACCCTTCATTTTTGTGTCTTTTAAGGAATTTTGTGAAAGTGACTTGACACCCTTTTGAAAATTTTCAGTGTTGTTTGTGTCAAGAGATTTTGTCACTGTACATGCCTTTTTGCACGATCTATCGACTGCAGTGGGCTTTGAATTTTTTTTTGCAATGATGGGTTTTTCGAAATTCCTTTTGTTTGAAAACTTGGTCTGGTTTTTGAAAGTTTTGTTTTTGGAATCAGCTTCCCGCTTTTCATGTCGGGATTTGATCTCCTTTTCCAGAGCCAATTTTACTTCAACCTTTGGTGGAATAACATCAGAAACATTTAACTGAGGTTTTTTGAAATTCTTTTTTCGAGGTAAAGATCGAGGACTTGAGTCATCAGAACTAGAGAGTTGATGGCTTTGAGAACATTATACAAATTCAAATTATCAATGGGCATTTCATGCAAGATAGGCTGAAGAGTAGTTGTGAACTTGACTGGGGTCTGCGGTAGAGAGGACTAGAGTACCACAGAGTAAGTCAATAGTGACCCTTGGTTGGGACATGTCTTGGAAGACAAATATGGACTGTCTACAACTAATTCAAGTCATTCTAAAACGATTTCTTCGTCAACAACTGAACTGGACTAAGATTCGGGACAAATTGTGCCAATGATGTGTAAAACGTTATCTAAGTTACCCGAGGATCCAGGAAGAATTTCCTCGATGACACAATTGTTGCTAAATTCATGAAGTCTACCGAAATGACATCGAATATCTTTGGGAAAAGTTCTGTCATTGACTGGATAATGAAAAGCTCGATCTGGTGGGACATAGGGATGATCGACATCAAACCGAGGAGGAGAGTTCTCGTTGGTAGAATACCCATTGGACAATCCCTATTTATAAGTGTTGTCTACGATCCCATTATTCACTAAGTTCTCAATAGCTTCACTTTTAGTAAACAGTTTTTCAATTAAACGATTCAAGCGTATAATTTATTTTCGGGCAAGATCTCGTTGATTAAAAGCAATATCTAATTGGGTTTCACTTAACACTCTAGCATCTTTTTCTAACAACAAATCCTTCTCTAAAATAATGACCTTAAGCTTTTTGTCTTCTAGTCTTCCTCCTACATGGTACAGCTCTTGGGTCACTATGTTCTTTTCATCTAGGGCTTTGTTGTAGTCTGTAAGGACGGAAACACATGTGTCATTAAGTCTTTCTAAATAAGGTTCACAATCATGCAAGCTGTAATAATTTGACTGAATCATAATTTTTACCTGCTCGACGATGCTGAGGGTTCCATCTTTTTCCATATAGCAATAATTCCTCTGCAGGTTTGTTGATCCGTCTTCCTCACTAGCTGCCACCATGCATATTTTTCTTTTCTTCCGGTTGTTGTCAACCTGTTCATCTTCATCACCCGAGGACCATAACTGATGATCCCTTTTCACTTGAGCAAGATAAGCTCTTGCCTTTTCTTTCACCTTATCCTCCATTTCTTGAACCATTTTGAGGTAGAATGCCTTGTCTTTTACCACGTTTGCTTTGCAGTCTCTGCAAAGTGGTTTTCTTTGTGACACTTATGAAAAACGAGAACTCCATCTTTGTCTTCGGTAGTGGTACCGGAGTCTGAAGGTTTGTTAGTATGTGGTGTTTCTTTTGTCTGAGAAGCATTCTGTGGTTGAGATTGGTGATGAGGGTTTTTAGGATATCTTAGATGGTTGCTATGTGGGTTGAAGTTGCGATTGATAGGTGGTTTGCTGAACTGTTGATTTTTTTCGAAAGGAGAGTGGTGGGAGTCTATGGAACTGTTGGCTGACCAGGGCAATGGCATTCTGAAACTCTCCATCGTCATCAAGTTCTGCATCTGCTTCATACGACTACAGTGAGCTGTCATATGAGTGTTGATAGGATGATTCTCCGGAGTAGGGATACTGAGGAGTTTTGACAGTAAACTATGGAGTTTGAGCCATCAAAGCGAGTGGTCCACCTAGGTCTGCACATTCTTTTAACACCGTCGATTCTTGGGCTTAAAGTTCACCGAATAGCTTGAACAGTGAGAGATTTGGATCTTTATGTCTCCTTGGACTATCATCTTAGCAGTAGTCCAATGTCTACCCAAACCATTCAGGAATTGTAGGTTTGTTTCATGATTGCTTCTTATAGTGCCAGCGTTTGAAAGTTTGGTGATGATGAGGTTGAATCTCTTGAAGGAGTCATCAAGGCTTTAACCAGGTAAAGCTTTAAAGTTGGTGAATTCATTGAGAGCTGTAGTAAGCTTCTTGTCTTGAGCCTATTCAGACCCTTGATAGAGATTTTTGAGAACATTCCAAATCTCTTTAGCAGAGTCATAGTTGATGATGATGTCAAAGTTGTCAGGAGCAACATCACACGAGATGTCGTAGAAAGCGATTTCATCTTTCTCCATCTTCTCTAAGTCATCGTTGGTAGGTCTGTTCATGGCTACTTGACCTCCACCAAGTCTTTCTTGAGCACCATCTGCTGCAATGGGAGTGATAATAGGGACATGATGTCCTTCTTCTACACATCTCCACACATCTCTACCGAGCCTCTTTAGATATCTTTCCATTCTTTGGGACCAATGATGATATTCACTTGCAATGAGTAACCACCAATACTGTTTGAAACGTTTAGAGAATAAGCTTCTGCCATTTTCCTTTTTTTTTGAAACTTTTCTTATGAGCTTCAGTGGTATAGAAGGCCTTCTAAATCAAAGTTTTGAGAACAAAAGATTTGATTTTGAAAGGAATTAAAAGGCAACCACTTTGGCTATGATACCAACTATTGAGAGAAAAACTTGAACAAATGTTAGTAACGAGATAATAAGTTGCGGAATTAAGGTTAATCTCAGTGGATCTCGTTAGCTCAACAATAATAATAGTTAGATTGCGCATGCGGAAATGTAAGGAAAATAAATTGCAACAAGTTTATATCAATAAGCAGTAAACAAGTAGACACTAGGTTGAATCGTAACAAGGTTTGAATGCAAACACAAGTTAGTATAAGATGAACAACCCAAGTGAAGAGGGAATTGGTTTTAATTATCAGTTAAGATAACTTGAGATATATAGATGAACGATCTAATATTGATAAACTTTCAGTGATCGATTGATAATTGTAATTGTTAAGAAATACATGAAGTGGGAGGCTCTATTTATAGAGTCCCAAAAGTTACATGAAAGAGTAAAACAACATAAAACGAATGAATACGGTGAAATTGAATGGTACACCGAATATTACAGTGAATACAGGCAACGTAAGTAAAAGTAACTTAAACAATCTTCATGCATAATTCATCTATGCGGGTCATCTTCAAGTCTATGGGTCACAACATGAAAAAAGTAGTCTTCGGGTAGATCTTCTCTTCAGGTTCATCAAGACAAAAGGTCTTCGGTTCCTTTTAGATGAAGAGGGTCACTTTCTTGTTTTAATAGGAAGAAGGAAAACCACAATAGAAATCGCCAAGTAATGTAAAGAAAACAAGACAAACAACCTCAGTAATGGTCGCATCAGATAGCAGTTCAAGTACAGGCCAACCGAACGCACCGATAGGACAACCTAAGAAAACTAACAGGAACAACAAGTTAATGGTACAAGTCTTACCACCAATATTACAACAACACTTAACGACTACTGGAGTATAAATACAAAAAAACGTACCACCATACATATCGTTGCCACCTCCACTCCTGTACACACATTATCAGGCATTTTGGCCTTTGCAATCCCAACAAGCCTATGCTACTCAATCCGTTCTTGGAAATCAAGCAACACCGCTCATTTAATGGGGCGAACAAACCACGAACAATAATGGATTGAGAGACTTAACAAGAACACTTATAACTATCGATTCTTGAGGTTGGAAAACTTACCTCTTATCAGAATCATACACTAGTATCCACTACTAGCATAAGCAAATATACCAGAAATTTTGAAGTATGATGGGTCAGGTGATCTAGATGATTACATTGAAAAGTATAAGTGGACAATGGATGATTACGTATTAGACGAGAAGTACTGGTGTTTTTTCTTCCCAACCACCTGGTTGGGGCCAACACGGTTATGGTACAAAAGCCTACCCGTAGAAAGCATACATGATTTTAATCAATTAAGAGAAGAGTTTGTCGGTCACTTTATGCAACAAAGAAGGTATATGGTGGACGCTCATGCCATCTTAGGATGCATACAACATGAGGACAAGTCACTAAATGCATTCATTCACCGTTTTAACAAAGCCACGCTCAACGCCCCGAACAGAGCATATAGCATGGTAATAGCCGCGTTCACTTATGGATTACGTCCGGGAGTCCTATTCAAAAAACTAGTAGGTAAACCACCAAAATCGAGAAAATATATGATGGAAATAGTTCATCGCTACATGAAACAGGAAGAAGCAACATTCGAAAAGATAAAAACCAACCAGGGAGAAAAATCTTACACTCCAAAAGATAATCATACATCTTATGTGAAAGATTAAGTTTAAGACCATCAAAAGTATAATAATGTAAGGACCTCCTGATTGAACTTTTTCACACATCAAAACCATAATCATCAAACACCAATAAATGGAGGAAGGAATGATGTGGACCAATTGGAGAAATCAAGAAGAACAATGGATGAAGAGAAGGGAAAAAACTAGTAAACAAAGATCATGGGAAGTACTGTGAGTTTCATGAATCCACCGGGCATGACACTGTTGAATGTACCATGGTACAAAGAGAACTGGAAAACAAGATGCAGTCTGGATAGCTCACCGGCCTGATAAAGGGACTGCAGTCCAAACATCTGGAGAGTATTGCACCCATCAATCCAAAAATAAAGAATTCAGCAAAAAAAATGAAATTTTCATGTTCAGGAAGTTAGAGCAATCAAAAGCAGAATATGAGTGGCATGACAATCGGTTTACCTTTGATGAATGGGATTATAGCAACAACAGTCAGAAAGGGGATGAACCCATAGTAATCAGAGGATTCATTAGCAAAAATTACATAAACAACATTTATGTAGACAATGGCAGCTCGATAAACGTTATGTATAAGCACTTCTACAAGAAACTCCCAATCCAAGCTCAGAAGAAGATATAGCCACCTAAAACTCATCTAATCAACTTTGTTGGGCACAACAGGTGGTCGGAAAGAACAATCATGCTACTGCTTACCGTAGTAGACTATAACAACGGTAGGAACGACACTAAACCAGTCAGGTTCATCATTATCAATGCATCATCGCCATACAATGTGATTTTTGGAAGAACGACAATGCATAATAGTAGGGCCATAGCATCAACCATCCACGATGTTGTCAAGTTCCATAAAATGTCGGGGGTCGGAACAATATTGACAAATAAAAGAGTATGAGAAATGGAGCATGGCCAAAACAAGAATAACATGATTAATGGTTTTGGAAATATCACACCCCATAAGAAAACAAAACTTCTACAACCAAAACAAATACAGTCGATCACCGAAAAGTGGAGGACAAGAATGGAGAGCCTAATAATCAATCTAGAGGAAAACAACAGTCTGAAAGAACCACTCAGAGAACTTACCGAAGCTGCAACATGGCAAGTGAAAGAACGGGATACCTTGGTGATTGTGAAAAAGTTCATGTGGAAAATAACGATAACAGCAAGCAGCGATCAAAAGGACGTTATAACTACAAAAAGGAAGCATAACGATGTAATGGGAATACGAACTAAAAAAGGATCCCAACCAATCAGTTCAAAAAATGGCCAAGAGGGGAAAGAAAATGATAGCAAGGGCGAATTAGGATTAAACAAGGAAAACAAGGAAAGCAAGCCAAAAACGAAGAGACAACAACATAAATGGAAAGAAACAATCAGAAGCCTGAGAGTGACAGAGAAAATAAATGAGAGATAATTATGAATGTTATAAAATGAGGCATCAAAAAAAATTCACCATAACCAACTTGCTTCGTATCATGGTGAATTAGGAAATGATGTACAAAAAGGAAGGAAATGGCAGCACCAACAGACATTGGCGAGCACATCAAAAAGGAGTAAATCCATGGCACCACTAGTAAGGGCTGGTTATACCCATTCCGAGCAATTACTTTGACAAAGCAAGAATGGCATTCTACATGATGCGTAACCGTAGATGGTAAGAAAGCACCATTTTGTTCAAAGTTAATGAAACAATAGTTAAATGACAGAACAACAAAGAATACAATTATTCTATAAGTGTAACTCGGTCATCCGACTACACCAATGCATTGGTCAAATGCAACATCTTGACCAATGATACTCGTTTAGCCAAAGAATGCAATTATTCTATAAGTGTAGCTCGGTGAACAGACTACACCAATATGTTGGTAAAACACAACATCTTGACCAAGGCTACCCGTTTAGCCAAAGAATACAATTATTCTTCAAGTATAGCTCGGTCATCCGACTACACCAATACTTTGATCAAATGCAACATCTTGACCAAGGCTGCCAGTTTAGCCAAAAACTACTAGTATTCTACAAGTGTAGCTCGGTCAGCCGACTACACCAATACGTTGGTCAAACGCAACATCTTAACCAAGGCTACCCGTTCAGCCGAAGAATACAATTATTTTATAAGTGTAGCTCGATCAGCCGAATACACCAATACATTGGCCAAACACAACATCTTGACCAAGGATACCCGATTAGCCAAAGAATACAATTATTCTATAAGTGTAGCTCGATCAGCCGACAACACTAATATGTTGGATAAACACATCTTAAACAAGGCTAACCGTTTAGCTAAAGAATACAATTATTTATAAGTGTAGCTCGGTCAACCGACTACACTAATACATTGGTCAAATTCAACATTGTGACCAAGGCTACCCGTTTAGCCAAAGAATATAGTTATTCTATAAGTGTAGCTCGGTCAGCCGACTACACCAATACGTTGACCAACCGTAAGATCTTGACCAAGGCTACCCGTATAGCCAGAGAATACAATTATTCTATAAGTTTAGCTCGGTCAGCCAACTACCAATATGTTGGTCAAACACAATATTTTTGACCAAGGCTACCCATTTAGCCAAAGAATACAATTATTCTATAAGTGTAGCTCGGTCAGCCAACTAGACTAGAACATTGACCCAATGCAATAACTTAACCAAGGATACACGTCTATCCAAAAAAACACAATTGTTCTATAACTATTACCCAGATAGCCGACTACACCCATGCACTGGTGTAACATCCATCTCTCAGGTATTCCTTTCATGAGTTAATTACTGCATTTTATTGATTTTCGCGTGGCCACGGCGTGGCACTTGTGCAGCCACGGTGTTGGACCAATTAAAGAGGAAACACACATATATAGGATGCCATGGAGTGGCATTATGTTTGCCACAGCGTGGCAACTATTTTGGGCCAAACCCTAACTTTCAGGATTGGTGCCCTATTTAAGGGCACTAACTTCTAGTGTTGCCTCATTTGGTAGCCTCCATTATCTGAGAATGAACCCTCACCCAAACCCTAGCCTTTTGTGTATATTTTGAGTGTGTGAAGTCACTTTGTGAAGGTTAAAGGAAGAAGGAGCTCATATTGGTGATTGTACACTTGATTCCAGCTTGGATTAGCCACAGCGTGGCGAGCATTTGGAGTAGAATTTGATAGTTAACTTTGACCGTTGATTTTTAAATTGATTAACTTTTCATTATATTGCTAGTTTTAGAGTTTAGACGAAAGTGTGATCTTGTATGACTCGATAGGTGGGTTGTAGCACATGTTTCGTGTCATTGAGTTGTGGTTTGTCTGACTTCATGATAAAGGTGAGTCTTCTCACTATACTATGTATGATGCTAGATGTCTTTGAGATAGTTGCATGGAAGACCATGGGGGTAGCCCTTGGAAACTATATGTAAGACCAGGAGGTAAGCCCATGACACTTGGATATAAGATCGTAGGGGTAGCCCATGGCATTTTAAATAAAGACCATGGGGGTAGCCCATGACACTTGGATATAAGATCATGGGGTAGCCCATGGAATTTCAAGTAAAGACCATGGGGTTCCCCATGACACTTGGATATAAGACCTTGTGGGTAGCCCATGGCATTTCAAGTAAAGACAATGGGGGTAGCCCATGGAACCTTGATGTAAGACCATGGGAGTAGTCCATGACATTTCAAGGAAAGACCATGAAGGTAGCCCATGACATTACAAGGAAAGACCATGGGGTAGCCCATGGCGAATGTATGTATGATATATGGTATTTTGGGGAACTCACTAAACTTTGTGCTTACGGTTTATGTTTTAAATGTTTTCTGGTAGGTACTTCCAGTTCCAAAGGGATGGGCCTGGCTTTATCACACAACATCCCATGTAGGCTTTTTCCGCATTGATTATTACTATGTTACTCTGATGTTTGAGAAATACATTTTAAGGTGATTGGTTTTGAACAAATTTTTATGTGATCTGGGTGTTTAAAAAATTTACTAGTATTTTTGGGATGTTACAAATTAATATTAGATCCTTGGTTTGAGGGATTCAGGCACACCCTTGGGTATGTCTAAACTCAAGCTGAGGAATTGATAAATCTTTTTGCAAGAATTTTTTTTTTCTACAAAGATTTTTATAAGGAAAGGGGTGTGATGTGTACAATCATCCGAGCTTATGTAAGTGGTTCCCAAAATACCCATACATGAGTATTATGCGTTTATGTGAATTCCATGCTAGAATAGGGAATTGGATGATAGAATTTCCTGATTTGTGTGATTCCTTGTAGCCTAGGTGGAATTGGATGTTATGTATCACTTGGAGTCTATATTGGAAAAGTTAATTGCTAAGTGTATGTTTAAAAATTGTATACGATTAGGATCACATAGCCTTAGAATGATTGATTTAGCCTTATTTCCTATTCCTTATCTGGCTGTGGGCTTAGGGTAGTATCATTTCGATAGTCTATTTGAACCCTTATTATGTATAATTTGCATGCATACGGAAACCAGCGGCGTTGGTATAGGTTCCTAGTATTGTAGAAGAATGTGAGATAAGGATTCCTAGGAGAGCCTAGGGGGTGATGTAGTGACATATGTATGTTGTTTAGTATAGGGGTCATGATATTTTTCATAGTGAAGTGACTTAGAGGATTTAGATTGATTCTTGAGGAAAGTACGGATAGGTGTGTAAGGTAGTATCGAGCCCACACTGCTGAAAGAACAGGATTCATACTCGAATCAAGGAAAATCATAGAGATCCTAAGGAGATTGTCGCGTGAGAGTCCCCTCGAGTATGTTCTAGTCATTTATATGTTTGCCTTTCAGTATGGTGGTAAGCACTCGAGGAGGAACTTATGGTTCAGTCTCTGGTTCAAGAACTGGTGCTGATCCGATTGGTGAGAGGATACGCGAGTTCATTACATCAGAGATCACTCACACTATTTTGGATGCAATTCATGTGATGTTTGGTACCATCAAGGAGGGGATCATGAATTTCCTAGATAATCGCTTACGGGACTTTCGTGTAGAAATTGAAATTGGTCAGTTCGGGGCACAGAGTCTCTACTTTCAGGAGTTTAAGGCTTGCGGGGACATAAAGTTATTCAGGAAGAAGGACCCTATTGCCGGTAGACGGTGGATTGCAGATATAAAGAATGCTCAGCGGACGAGTTTCTGGTATGATGGATCAAAGGTGGGGTTTATGTCTTGCCTTCTGAGGGGTGGATCCCACGATTAGTGGGAGGAGGTTGGTCATGCCTTGGGGTCTGAGGTTGTGGTGGCCATGACTTGGACTAATTTTATGGTGAGATTCAGAGAGGAGTTCGCACCTACTATTGAGGTGCAGCAGTTGGCAATGGAGTTTCAGGACCTTCGCTAGACGACGAAGACTGTGGCGAAGATCACCGCCTAGTTTAGGGAGAGGGATTTACAGGTTCCACAGTATGCTATGGATGAGGAGATGAAGAAGACGAGGTATCATGACATGCTCAGGGACGACCTTCGAGAGTTTGTGAGCATGTCGAGTTGCAGGACCTTGTAGGATATGATTTCCATAGCCTGAGAACAGGAGATTGATTTGGAGCTTCGATCGAAGCGCAAGCCATAGCAGGTTCAGACAGTGGTGGGCCCGATGAAGAAGCCCAAGACTTGTGACTCGTGATCTAGAGTTCAGGAGGGCCGGAGCCATTATGGAAAGTACGGGAAACCGCACGATGGGGCATGTCGAGTGACTGGTTTAGGCTACTACAAGTGCGGAAAGAATGGTCATTTTAGTAGGGATTTTACTCAGGTATCGAGTCTGATTTGCTTTCATTGCAATCAGACGGGCCACAAGAAGGTCAGTGGTCCATGGTTGTCAAGACGAGCGGTGTTGGTGCCTACTCCCACTACATTGAGGGTCACTAATGCCCGCCAGGTCAAGGAAGAGGCTCCCGTAGTGAGGAGAAAATCTTGTTATTTGACGACCGAGGAGGCCCGAGCAGCACCAAATGTTCCGAGAGCTTATCAAGAAATTGGTGATGCTCCGAGAGCTTTGGATTACCCGTTGGAGGTAGAGATTGCAGACGAGCGTACAGTGAGTTCTCCGAGTGTCCATCGGGGTTGCGTTCTTGAGCTATTTCGTGAGAAGTATCTGATTGATCTAGTCCTTATTCCTCTACGAGGGACTAAGATTTTATGGGCATGGACTGGTTGAGACAAAATGGAGCTATAATTGATTGTGAGCGTCAACTAGTGAGAGTTCGAAACCCAAGTGGGGGAGAACTAATTATTCATGATGATGGCACTCATTGAGCACCTATTTTTTTCTCAACTACGAGGGTTAGGAGATATCATCAATAGGGATGCTCTGGGTTTGTGGATTATGTTATGGATTTGTGGGTTATGGAAAGGGAGACAGTGGGTGATGTACCTATCGTTCGATATTTTCCAGATGTGTTTCTCGAGGACTTACCGGGGGTGCCTCCTGAGAGGCAGGTGGAGTTCCGGATCGATTTGGTTTTAGCTGCAGCTCCGATAGCCAAGGAATCGTATCGCCTAGCAACATCGTAGATCTAAGAGATGTCTACGCATATGCAGGAACTGTTAAACGAGGGATTCGTCAGGCCGAGCAGTTCACTATAGGGATCATCAATCCTATGTGTGAAGAGGAAGGATGGTTCACACAAGATGTGCATTGACTACTGGGAATTGAAGAAGCTAACGGTGAAGAACCGTTATCCACTTCTGAGGATCGAAGATTTATTTGACCAGCTCTAGTGTAAATCTTGGTTTTCAAAGATTGATTTGAGATCAGGTTATCATCAGATGAGGGACAGGGATGAAGATGTGCAGAAGAAAAACCTTCAGGACTTGCTATGGTCACTACAAGTTTGTGGTGATGCAATCTGGGCTCCCCAACACACTGGCAGCGTTCATGGGTCTCATGAACCGGATGTGCAGGCCAATGTTGGACCAGTCTGTGATAATGTTTATTGATGATATATTGGTCTATTCTGAGACCAAGGAACAGCATGAGGAGCACCTATGAGAGGTTTTAAAGACATTGATGAGGGAGAGGCTTTATAACAAGTTCTTCAAATGTGAGTTCTGGTTGTGCGAGGTGCAATTCTTGGGGCACATTGTCAACCAAAAGGGTATATTGGCCGACTCGGCCAAGATCGAAGCAGTGTTGCAATGGGAGATTGCGAGGACACCATCTGAGGTTCGGAGTTTCCTTGATTTAGCAGGTTATTATCGAAGGTACATTCAAGATTTCTCCAATATTGTTGTCCCTTTGACCTAATTGACAAAGAAGAATGTTATTTTTTGGTGGGGGGCTGAGAAGCAGGCATCATTTGAGACCTTAAGGAAGAGATTGTGTGAGGTTCGGATTCTGACCCTTCCCGAGGGTATGGATGACTTTGTCGTTTATTTCGATGCGTCGATTTTGGGTTTGGGTACGGTGCTTATGCTGAGTCAGTTGAAGCCTCACGAGGCTAATTACCCTAATCATGATCTGTATCTAGGGGTTGTGGTTTTTTCCCTCAAGATTTAGAGAAATTGTTTGTATGGGGTCAGGTGTAATAGTTATACAGACCACAAGAGCTTGAGATATTTGATGGATCAGCTGAACCTGAATATGAGACAATGCATATGGTTAGATGTGGTGAAAGATTATGAATGTGAGATTTTGTACCATCTTTGGAAGGCCATAGTTGTGGTTGATGCCTTGAGTCGAAAGGCAGCGAGTACGCCCATCATATATCTATGTTTGTGGATGGTTATCATTTCACCGCTATTAGATTTGATCAAGAAAGCACATGTAGAGGGGTTAAGGAGGGAGAATTGGAAGGAAGAGAGAATCAGTGGCCATATTTCATTATTTGTCAGAGATAGTCATGGGTTAGTGACTTAGTGCGGCATGGTATGGGTTTCGGTTACTGGTGGTGTTTGGCATACATTGTTGGAGGAAGCACACAAGTCTATGTTTTCGATCCATCTAGGGGCCACAAAGATATATAGAGATTTGATACTAAGTTACTAGTGGCCCAGCATGAAGAGGGAGATAGCATGGTATGTCGAGCAGTGCCTGACTTGGCGAAAAGTCAAGGCCGAACATCAGAGACCCCATCGAAAGATGAACCCGTTTACTCATTACCATGTGCAAATGGGAGGAGATAACTATGGACTTTATCACAAAGTTGCCAAGGACGACATGTGAGGTTGATTCTATATCGGTCATTGTCGATAGATTAACCAAGAATTCTCATTTCATCCCTATTTCAGAGAGAATTTCCGTCGAGAAGTTGGCCGATGTCTACATCAGATACTTAGTCACTCATCACGAGGTTCCAATTCCCGTGGTCTCCGATTACGATGTTCATTTCATCTCCAGATTTCTGAGGAAGTTTCATGAGGAGTTGGGTACTCAGCTACATTTCAGTACTTTATACCACCCCCAGACCAACGGACAGAGTGAGCAGAATATTCAGATGCTCGAGGATATGCTCAAGGCATTTGTGCTAGATTTTGGCGGGAGTTTGGATACTTATCTTCCATTGGTCGATTTCTCCTGCAACAACAGTTATCATGTTAGTATTAATCGACCTCCCTTTGAGATGCTTTACGGGAGGAAGTGTCGTACCCGTGTTTTTCGGGGTGAGGTCGGGCATCGAGTTGTGGGGAGTACTGAGGTAGTACTCAAGACCATTTTGTTGATACATTAGGTGCATGATTGGTTGCAGACCATGCAGAGTCGCCATAAGATTTATGCTAATCGGTGATGTACAAACTTGAAGTTCCATATTGAAGATTTTGTGCTTCTGAAGGTGTCACTTGGAAGGTTGTCATCTGGTTCAGGAAGTAGGGCAAGCTGGACCCCAGGTTTATTAGTCAATTCCGAGTTCTGGCTAGGGTGGGCAAGGTGGCCTACCAATTGGATTTACCAGATGAGCTTATCCAGAATCATAGCACCTTCCATGTTTCCCAATTACAAAAGTATGTGACCGATGATATGACTATAGTTCCTTTGGACGATATTCAGGTCGATGATCGCATGAATTATGTTGAGTGGCCGATTGCGATCCATGATAGGAACACAAAGATCTTGCACAACATGGTGGTCGGCTTGGTGAAGATGTAGTGGAAACACCGGTACGACACTGAGTGGAGTTGGTAACCCGAAGAGGAGATAGGGGATCATTAACCCGAGTTATTTGCAGCAGCGGACATCGAGGATAAAGTCTGATTCAAGTGGGGGAGAGCTGTAACATCCATCTCTCAGGTATTCCTTTCATGACTTAATTACTACATTTTATGGATTTTGGCGTGGCTAGGCATGGCACTTATGGGGCCATGGTGTGGCACCAATTTAAGAGTAAACGCGCATCTTCGCGATGCCACAACATGAAAGTATGTTTGCCACGTTGTGGCAACAATTTTAGGCCAAACCCTAATTTTCAGGATTGGTGCCCTATTTAGGGCACTAACTTCTAGGGTTCCTTCATTTGGCAGCCTCCATTCTCTAAGAACGAACCCTCACCTAAACCCTAGCCTTTTGTGTCTATTTTGAGTGGGTAAAGTCACTTTGTGAGGGTTTAAGGAAGAAGGAGCTCATCGTGGTGGTCTTACATTTGATTTCGGCTTGGATCTTACATCTTCTCTTCATTTCTGATCTTCTGGAGGCATAAAGTCTTCATATTTCTCATCATATCCTGCTAGATCTAGGTTTCTTCCCACTTTTCTCCATGTTGGGTTGAGTTGAGTGAATGGATTCCATAAAGTTGGCAACTTTATGGATTATTGAGGTCCCTTGGTGGACAAATGTTCCAGATATGTAGTTTGTTGGCATAATGAGCTCCATGCATGCGATCTTAGTGTTATTTCTCCATTTTTGACCTAGTTTGAGTGTCGGACTTGCATTTGACATGCATGACTGAAAAACATCGATTTTTATGTTGTGTTTGACCTCAGGAAGCTTTCAGGAAAGTTTGAATGCAGTGGCTTAATGGATTGAGAGCTTAATCTATTAGGCTGTGAGAGCCCAGTTTCCACGACGTGGCAGTCTGCTCACCACATCATAGCAATTGGGGGTTTCTCGACTGTTTAGTCGAGATGTGGCCATCATGTGGCCTAAGGATTGGCCACAACGTGGAGACCATCTAGAGTAGACTTTGATAGTTGGCTTTGACTGTTGACTTTTTGACTTGGTTGAATTTTTGTCATATTTCTAGTTCTAGAGTGTAGACTAAGGTGTGACCTTGTGTGATTCGATAGGTGGGTTGTAGCACCTGTTTCGTGGCATTGAGTTATGGCCTGTCTAACTTCGTGACAAAGGTGAGTCTTCTCACTATACTATGTAGGATGTTAGTTGTCTTTGTGATACTTGCATGGAAGATCATGGGGGTAGCCCATGGAAACTACATGTAAGACCATGGGGGTAGCCCATGACACTTTGATATAAGACCATGGGGGTAGCCAATGACATTTCAAGTAAAGACCATGGGGGTAGCCCATGGAACTTGGATATAAGACCATGGGGTATCCCATGGCATTTCAAGTAAAGACCATGGGGTAGCCCATGGCACTTGGATATAAGACCATGGGGGTAGCCCATGGCATTTCAAGTAAAGACCATGGGGGTAGCCCATGGTACTTGAACGTAAGACCATAGGGGTATCCCATGGCGAATGTATGTATGGTATCTAGTATTTCGGGGAACTCACTAAGCTTTGTGATTATGTTTTATGTTTTAAATGTTTTCAGATACTTCTAGTTCCAAAAGGAAGGGTCAGGCTTGATCACACAACATTCCTTGAAGGCTTTTTCCGCATTGATTATTACTATGTTACTCTAATGTTTGAGAAATAAATTTTACTATGATTGGTTTTTAACAAATGTTTATGTGATCTGAGTGTTTAAACACAAAATTTTTACTAGTATTTTTGGGATTTTACAGCTAGTCAACATAGAAGATCTCGACCAGGACTACATGTCGGGCTAAGAATACAACCATAAAATGCAGCCCCGTTAAAAGAAAAAGTTAGCCTAAGCCAACTGGTTAACCAAGAAGCAAGATCTCAACAAGCATGGTTGAAACAGCACAAGGTAATATCATAATGGGGAGTACAAACCAAGCTAGAGAAGGTGAAATCTTGTAAAAACAACAGGAAATTAATAAAGATAGCATGATCAAATACTAGATCCCACAAAGTGATCCACAGAGTTCAAGGGAAAACCAATCTCGGCAAGGTTAACTGCAAAACAACGCATAAAATGACTCTTTCATCCGTTGTAGCCAGTTCGAATCATACAAATGCATATCCTATTCGGTTGACCCTAAGGAGTGTTCGTTATTCATCATTTTGCACCCTTGTCTCATGCCAAATTCAATACAAATAGTATGAAGGTCTCGATTAGCATCATAAAAGGATGAATCAACAAACAACTTATCCACCAACTTTTCCACTCCCTCCGATAACACCCACTTCATATCCTCATCTACCTTACACACCTGACCACTTAGCCTAGTTACACTAGCCTGAAAATTTATGTTCTTTAAAGATGACGCACCAAGTTCACCCTTGAACTTTTGCATGCCATGTTCTAACATAACGATCTTATCAACATGCCCAAATTTCTCTAACTCCAAAGACGCAACCTTACCCGGTAACAAGGAGATCTCCTCCTCTAAACGTCGGTGATCAACGAATTTTCTCTCCAAAATAGCTTTCTCCTTCCGTAGAGACACAAATTCACCTTTCACACCATTTAGTTCTACCTCTTGAACCATCCCAACACTTGAACCAATCCTTTGTAACTCAACAACCTTCTCTGAAATGCTCACATACTATTCACAAAATGTTTGAACATTATGTGACAACCCCGCTGATGGAGTAACAAAGGGCTTTACAAGTTCTATTGTAGGTCATGATTCTCTCGATGCAGATCTTGATTCTCCTCAAACCAATACATCACTTCATGACCTAGGACCAAATTTTCCACAAGTTTCATCTAAAACAGATATCGATTGTGTTCCCTATTTCTTCTCCCCAAACTGAGCTTAGTGTTAGGGGAAGAAAAAAACGACATGGCCACTTTAGGATCCAACAAAGACTAGTCCCGCCTATATTCCCATTGGGGAACATAAATGGCCCTAGAAGGGTGTGGAGTATTTAAATCTCGAGGGGGACTTCCCCTGTTTAGCTGCCCACCGTAAGAAAGAGGGCTAGTAACACCCAAACTGTCAGCAAATTACCGAAAACCAGTAGGATCCAAAGAGCAGGATCTTTTTACAGCTCTACCCCACTACCGCCCTCTCCACCAGAAAATGCCACTACAAAAGTGGTCGACACAACCGAGCCCCTGTTTCTTTTTCAAAGAACCAAACCCCCATCACCATGCTCACTGTCACCATCATCATATCATCATTCACCGCAACATGAGGAACAACAAAACTACGGGTTTGCTCACTAGCACCATCATTGGTATCATAAGAATCAGAAACCCGAATAGAAGACTCAAATTCCTCTTCGTCTTCCTCTTCTTCCTCTGCATTACTACCTTCATCCTCATCATTATTTAAGATATTATCATTAAAGGCAATTCAAAGTCATCATAGTCCAACTCCTGGGAAAAACACCGACCCTCAACAAAATCAGGTAATAAGAATGCCAGTCGGCTCCCATCTAACGACAAAATCAAAGCAGCTAGACAACCGATATGCAAGAAAAAACAACAAATACATAAATATTAAAATAATACATGGCCCTCGAACATACAACAAAGGAACGAAACCCATACGTATCCAGTGAGGGCTCATACCAACTTGCCCTAATACTGCCTCTGGGAATTTCTTCATTGATACATTTAAACGAGAGATCTTGTCTATATAATGCGCTAAATCGGAAGTCCTATCGGGTTTTTGATCCTTAATAGTACATGGAAGGTGAAATATGTTATGATATGAAAAACGAGAGGAATTCAACCAAATAAATTCGTTCTTCCATCTTTTTATTGACTCCAGAAAACCCTCAATAAAACTTTGTCCCCTAGAGTGAAAATAAAACCAAGCACCACTGCTACAAATCCGGAAGAAATATTGAAACAAGTCGACTGTGAGAACACCAACAAAGCATGACACATCAATTCAAAACAAGCTATATTTGAAATAGATTTAGGCTTTAGTTGGCAAGTATGGATCTTATAGGCTTCAATAATTTGGCCAAAGAAAAGGGAAGGAGGAACTCGCAAACCAACTTCGAAATAATAGAAATGGAAGCATATCTTACTGGGCAGATGGCGGTTAATGATCACAGAAGCACCAGGAATGTTAGCGTCATCCTCCTCAACAAGATGGTATTTAAGATAAATTTGGTCCAGTAGTTCGTGAGTGACGGTCGATGTAAGGGCAGGAATCATAGGGCAAGACATTTTTCTTCTTCTTCAAAGAAAACGAAGTAACAAGAATAGGAAGAATAACTGAAAAGGTCGAGGGAAGAAGACAATAGGATGTGACAAGAATTTATAACGAACAGAGCGTGGGAGCAGCAAGCGTTGCCAAATCGTGGAAACAGAAGGCCACATGGATACCTAGGCACGTGTAAAACACAATGGACAATTCGATACCCTTGATGTTTTAATGCACATTTAAGCCCAATTATTAAAAACTATTTAGCAACCACCTTTAAAAATTGGGATGGGGGCTTAATGGTGTATTAGGACCGGTTTACACATAAGGACGGGTCGGCACAATTAAAAGCAACCCGAACAAAGGCAACAAGCCTAAATACAAATACAAGATGGTAGCCAAGAGCAACTAAAAACCAACTGATCACACCGAATTGTAATAAACTGTAGCAAGGAAATACTCCGTACGAATCCTCATGCATTATCACGGGAAACATGGAAAAACAATATTATTATATTGAAGGGTTCTACCCTTGCAACCACTAGACACAAGAAACACCCAATTAGAAAGGCAACAAATTGGACCGGCTCGCATGTATAAAAGGGGCCCAAGTGCACATCAACGTGGTATCACTACTTCTCGAACTTAAGCAATTTTACTTATAGCTTCAACCGACATTTAACTTAAGCATCAGAGAGCAATACTTGGGTTCATCCCTCAGTATAGCTTTCTAACCTAGCATTTCCCCCCTTTTGCAGTGTGTATTCCCTAGTGCTTGTTAGAAGAGGTTATTAACAACCAGCTAACACGTATTCGAAAAACCATGTAGCAACATGTCTAACATCCTCCATACACACATGAAACCCCTCCATAACAATAATAAACAAATAAGGTGAGTCATAACTCTTTTCAAAGTCAACATTGAAAAGCATCATCTTTTTGTTTTCAAACTCTTCCATCTAACCATCAAAGCACCATCCAAAATTTACCTTCCTGTGATAAAAGCCGACTGCACTCGATGCACAATCATAAATATATAGTGAATGAAGAAGAAAATCGTTGGAAGTTTAAAAATAGAAAAGAATGTGGGAACAATGCCAAAATGGGGGAATAAAAAAGAAATTGGAAATTGAATCGTCACTATAACCCTAAAGAAGCAATTGATGGTGGAATGTCGTCTAATCCTAGGTTCCAACAAATTAAAAAAAATGGTAAACTGCACCATCTAAGTGGCCTACATCAACCTGCTCCAAGGCCAATATTGGAGGTCCATCGTAGAACGCTAGTAATTTTTGGGGTGTACCAAGATTTGAACCCTAAACCTCGTATGTGGGATACCACTCCTCAACCACTAGATTTTCATCGTGTGGGTCATAAGTATAAATCAATCAATAGTTGTTGTTCTTAACAATTGGCCTCAAAATTCTATTATGTTTTTTATTTTTGTTTTTTCTATATCACCATTTAATGATTTAGAAGTATAGATTATCAATGGTTCAATTTTTGGATAAGGTTTATTTATTTAGATTGCACAATGTTTATGGACATCTTATTTTATTTCTTATATCTCATTGTTTATGAATGATTTATGCTCAAGAATAATACATATAACACACTCACGACATGTATTCTTTATATTTCTATCTTTTATGAGCTCCAAATTTATCCAATAAGCATGCATTTTTTTATTTCAACATGCGTATGTCATGATTCAAAACAAATAACCCCATGTTTACCAAACTATTCTATAAACCGGTTTATCAAATTAGAAGATTGTAAATGTGTGGGAAGCATGCAATTTTTAAGTGACGTGATTAGTTTTGATCTTCTTTTAAAATCATAAATTTTGTTTAAAGTTAGCAAGTCCATGAATTGAAAAGGATAAACATCTGTGTATTAAGATGCATCTTTTAGTGTATGATAGTTATATGGTTAGTATCTTCATAAGAAAGATGGGAAAAAAAGGGTGGACAAAGGTCGATAAGAAGCATGTCAATATGAATTTTAATATCAATCAATAAAATATGATAAAAGCATATAATGGAAAACAAAGATCTACGATGAAGTAGAAGATATTTCTTACTATGGTAAAGTTACTCTAAATTTGATATTTAATTCAAAAGTTATTTGAGTCTATCGATGGTTTTGCTTATTTACTTTTTAGTGTTGAGTTTGATATATTATTTGTAATTTTGTATCTTAAAAGATTGAAGAAGTATATATCATAAATTAGTGGATTTTATGAAGTTTTGTATTTAAATTATTTTTTTCTTTCTCATTGGGCTCAAAATATATTTAGAACAACCATGATTCGATAAAAAGTTTATAGGAGGTTCTTTAAATTCTCAAATTGTTTCCTAATGGGTCAATGAAATTGAAAGGAGTGCATGTTTTGCTAATATGTAAACAATGGATCTCTCCAAACAAGTGTTTTTTAACATAAAATGTTTACTTTCTAAATGATTTTTTATTTATAACTTCTTATAATTTAATTTTATACTTTATAACATTTTTAACAAATTTTACTTCATTTATTAAATCTTACTACAACATACAACAATAATCTATTGTAAATCTTTTTTTTTTTTGAAAGGGAACTTCCCTAACGAGGGTTTCCGGGCCAGCTTTCGCGCACCGACTAATCTCCCGCTGCAAACATGAGGTTTTGCCTCATGCCCTAGAGTCACTGCAGGCGAACCTCCATTACCACAAGAACTGAGTAGTGGCAGGATTTTTCACATAAGTAATAATCAAAAATCTGGATATCGGTTATCATAGAGGGAAACAAGGTTACTCACCTTGAGGTGTTACACATAAATGAGTTCTAACTCACTAAATTTGCTTATCATTTTTTCCTCTAAAGTGCTCCAATAACAAATCATAGTTGAGTGTCGAACTCAACAACACAAGTTTCTTAATACAGGTTAACTTGAAAAGATGATAATACCATTTTAACCAAAATCATAAGAGTTGTTTTTATTTTAATTGTAAGAGCTCAAGTTCTCTTCTAACCCTTCATCCAACCTAGGGTTTATTTCCACCAACACTAAACCATATTAGCAAGGCTTTTACCCTTCATTTTACAAGGGTTTAAGTCGCATAAATCCTTTAATTGTCTTTATTTCACTAAGTGTTCACCATATAAGAACAATCAAAGCCTAGGGTTTACAAAAACCCTTTCTAATTTTAGCAACCATGGCATAAATCAATAAGAAAAAGAGAAACTCTTACCTTGCTTCAAGTATAGATGACTAACCTTTAGATTTTTCTTGATTTCTTCTTTAATCTCTCCAAGTAAGAGTTTCAGGTCTTCAATATGTGGTTTGCCCTATTCTTGGGAGATTTTGGAAGTGATAGAAGTGTATATGAGAGAAAGATAGTCGACCTAAGCTTTTATCCAACTTTAAAATGCACATTTAGACAGTGTACTTCATTTTACTCAAGGAGGTTGGAAGTTGAGTTTGTTCAACAAGTTCATGCCCTAAATCAATTTTTATTTTACAAATATGACTAAATCTATATTAATAGATTTAGTCATATTTGTAAAATAAAAATTGATTTAGAAATATATTGTGTTTATGAATTTTATACTTGATGCTACTTAGTACTCGTCACACTAGTTTACGAAATCTACTAGTTTTATGTCCTTTTTATAATAATAATAATAATAATAATAATAATAATAAAGAAATAAAAAAAACTATAGTTTTCCTTCATTTACAACACATAGTAGCATGTTTTTTGTTTTGGTGGTAGCCGGGTTTTTTATTTGGTATTGAAAAAAAAACAACAATGACGACATATTAGTAATAGTTGCAACAACAATAAAGACGACAAATGAGCATTAACAGTAAACTATTAGCATCAATATAGATGACATATCGCCGCTAAAAGCAATAGCGGCGACATCTGTCGATGCTATTTCCCTTAAATCTTATAGTTGTATAATTTTTGATTTACCAAAACCCGACGAAATTATAAAAATAAAAAAATAAAAAGATAAATAAAATAATAATAATAATAACTAGCTATGGTGCGTCAAACATAGGTTGTTTTTGACAAAACTAGCTGGAAGATGGAAGATGATAACTAACAGCTAGTAGCTGGTAATTGGATGTTGTAGCTTTTATTTGTTATATGAGTGTTTGACAAAAGTAGTTTGAAAATTTTGAAATATATAAAATTACATAAAATGACAATTAAAAGATATTATGTTAATATTATTAAGGTCAATTATGAAAATTGATTAAAAAACTCAATAGTTTTTTTTAAACGCTATATTAAGTAGCTTTTAGGTTTAAAGTTTTTCGTTTAAACTAAAAGCTCATATGCCCAAACGATATTTTTTTAATTGATTTTTTTTGTTAAAAACTAAAAGCAAGTTACTCCAAAAAGACCGTTGCAAGACACTCCTAACAAAGATAGTCACACATATACTTTTTTTTTAAACAACAAATCTACACTACTCTTAATACTACCATGTCTCCAATGAGACTTGAACCTTCAACCTCTAGGAGGGAGAGCAACAGCCGGTACCATTGGGCTAGAAGCCCTTTGGTATACATATACTATTACCACACATAATCACATATACTATCGCCATATTTTGTAATGTTAACGGATCCATCTAGGAAAATAATAATAATAATAATAATAATAATAATAATAATAAAAACCCTTAACACCAGCAGTAGTTTATACGAGATAAGAAATTTATAGCTCTATGGTACAATCAAGAGATGAGCAGATTTATACGAGATAAGAAACAAATATATACGAGATAAGAAACAAATATATTAACACATGCAGGGTGGAGGGGCATCATAGTTTGCAGTTTCAAAGTTATATTGTACAAGTCAAAAAATGAATAAGTACATACGACTACAGTAAATTATTGAAAAATCATGGGGATTGAAGCCAGGAAAAAATAGATTTTGACAATAATAAAATAAAGCACCAAGTCCTTTGGGCATGAGACATAAAATACAAATATCAAGACCATAAACACACGTGCATGAGAGCCCACAGTCACGTGCGCCCTTGAGATATGTACATCCCAAATCTGGATCACATCTTTTCCCTTTTTGTGTTTCCCCTTCACATTGTTTCCAACAACTTTTGTTTATAAAAAAAACAAAAACTAGAAAACAAAAACAAGAAAACAAGAAAACAAAAACATGAGTTGTAGAGCAAACTTAAACATATTTGCATTGCGATGTTTAATTTTGGACATACCAAAACATCTTTGTCTCCCGGACTAAATCAATGGGGAAGAGAGGTTTACTTTCACACTTTGATGCACATACTTTAGTTTCGTTTCTTGAGTTTAGTTCATGAAAGTATTAAAATATGTTTTCTTGTAGCCATAAAATTACAATTGAATATGTTTTTTTAGTTGTCATGCTAGTACTTATGTTCCAAAGTATGGTTAAACCAAGCCATCAACAAAATAAACCTAAGAATTGCTAAAAATAGTTCATTTTGACATATCATTAGATTAAATCCGTGTCTTAAACTAGTAATTAAATGCATACGAAAGCCAATTTAATTGGTGAAACCCTATTCATGTATTATGTATATGATGCATTTCATTCAAGTTTGAAGCAGTGTACGATCATGCATGCACCTCTTCGCTTTTAAACCCGAATTAGGTGTCGCATTTAATAGGAAACATATAAATTTAGGTACTTTAACTAATAGTATTAAAAAAACGGATACACCTAACTACAATCAAATATGTAACTTATGGAACAGTGAACAGGGCTGGTGATTGGCTTCTAACCATACTAGACTTGAACCGAAAAATACGAAATAACGAAACCGACAAGTGGACCGATCAAAATTGCTTCAATAGCTATCTGACTTTGGTTTAGAACTAGTATTACTCTAAACTGACCCTCAAAAACCAATCATGTCGTTTCAACTTCAAAAGATATTAACAAGAAAACCAGTTTCGCAACCAGGTTAAACCAAAAAACAGAAAATCATTTTTTTATAACCAAGATCAAAACTGTGTAGAGCGGATTTTAGTTTTTCGGTGTTTTTGGAAAAAAACGATTCTTTTCCCTCCGCTACCGAAGTTAGGAGTGTCGTGTTCGGGTCGGTGGGTCATAAAAACACAACCCAGATACGACCCATATAAATATTTGTGTCGTCTTGCTGAACTCAGATTAATCATAAACAGGTCAACCCACATAACTTGTTTAATTATAAGGCTACGAGAAAAGAAATCTAAATATCACATGTTTACTTATAATCCTTCCTTTATTTAATATATATATATATATATATATATATATATATATATATATATATATATATATATATATATATATATAATTATTTGTTTATTTATTTTTTTAATTTAATACAATAAATGGGTCCCTGGGCTAACCCACAAATTATTTGCAAACCCAAACACGACCCATATAATAAACAGGTTCACAGGTCAAAAAAAACTTACCCAAACCTATTTATCTTGGTGTCAGGTTAGTGTCTTGTCACGGGCTGTGTCGAGAATTGCCACCAATTATAGGAGTTTACTGGTCGATATCTGAAATTTCACACATGAGGTTTATGGTTCAAACCCTAGCACGTCTAACATTTTGTTAGTGTTTCGCGATTAACATTCCACGTGAGCCCTGGGATGGGTTGACATAGATCACTCAGATATAGCAGTTTATCATTTGTATTTTTTCCAATATCGATCGGAATATAGAAAGTTTCATTTACATATGTCTTTTATTCCATAAAGTGTATTTGATTTCCATATTTATATATGTAACATAAATTGTGTAGGTATATCTCTTTCAATTTGGGCAAGTGCTTTGGTTAAAATCAAGGTGGTAAACGTCGCTAGGGATACCTAGTTGGTCGATTATCGACTAGGGATTAGTCGGCCTAGTTGGGGATAAGTCGAAGACCCTAAATTATAAATTCGTTAAATTTTAAAACAATAAATATAACTAATATCATACCAAAGTTTATAAATACTACTAATATTATTACAAAATATGTTAATACGATTAGTACAACACTGATCATTCATCAAATAGTTTCTATTGATATATAAATTCATTAAAATATTGAAAAGTAACCGTCTTCAACAACTTCACTCATTGTCTAGGCAAGGATTAGTAGCTAGACACATTCTAGTCGGCCGGGTAGTACATAGGGACTAGTCATAAATTAATCGATGCCTAATCGGAATTTTAAAACAATGATTAAAAAAAATGAAATCTATAACAATAAGATATGCCATAAATTGTATAGGTGGTGCTCAGCCCAAGAAACACTGTTAACTCTTAATACCGTATTAGTTATTAATACAAGATCGGCCCAATATGGATTAATAGTAATCCATTTTTATTTTTTATTTTGAACAGTTTAATTTTACTAAAACTTATTTAGCGAAAAAACAATTACAACACATTACAATGGCCAAAATAAGATTCTACATCCAACTAACCCAATTAACCGATTTTGTTTCAAAGTTTTATTGAATGAATAATTTGTTTTTACTGAGTTTGTATATAAAAATAATAAAAAATTTTAAGTAGGTAAGGCGACTGGAAGTCGTATGTTTGCAACATAATAGGAATTTTATATTTTTGCATATTTTAACCAAACGGTATAAGTATAGTTGAATTGATGTTTTAAGGCTAAAATTTGAGAATTTAAGGGGTCGTTTGATAGTTGCTAACCGGGTTAGAACTGACTAGGTTAGAAGCTGATTGGGCTAGAAGTTCTGACTGAGTTAATTTCCGACTGAAATTTGTTGTTTGATTTTGTATATGACTGACTATATAAATTGACTATATTACCCCCAAACAATATTTTTATAATGAACACTTGTATATTTCTTAACACTCGTATACTTCACACATTCTTGAGGTTTTTAACATACTAATAACCATATAGAAAATGACCTTGAACTTATTCTTCTCCCGTATAAATCTCGTACCTTTTTGTATTACAAATCCGGCTCGAAGCCACTACTAATCATATAAATAAACACCATTTTAATCCCTCTTATCTAACTTCAAGCTAATACAAACATCTACTGAAAACTCACTCGTATTATAGAATCATAAACCCAAAATCAAAGGTAATTTAACATTCAGTTAACTATATAGACCGCCATATAGACCGTTGCAGCTGCAAATCCTAAAAATAAACCACATCAAACCATAAAAGAAGCTTTATCGAACCATCAGAATAAAAGAAATTTGATCAAACCATGGGTGTATTATAGAATCACAAACCCAAATCAAAAGGAATTTCACATACAGTCAAAATTAAATTCAAGTCAACTGATTTCAACAAGTTGAAAATTTACATTAAAGAGAGCTGTCATAAGATCTTAGAAACTTGATCAAACCATCGGAATTTCACAAACACCAACAAAAAATCTCCACTCATCAACTATCAACAACAACAAGCATAACAAACAGCAACAAAAAAATCCCAGGAACAAATCGAGAATTTCGCAAACTGAATCTATTAACTCAAAACAGTGGACAACGATCGACACATATGTAAGCTATAAATTTGTCAAATTATCGTGATCACATCACAGAGAAGAAAACCGGATTCCAATAAAATAAGTCGGTGACCTTTTTGAGTTCAATCGTACCAGTTCACCATCCCAATTTCACCAATTTTTGTTCCAGAGTCGATCAATTCTCGATCCTAATTGAATCAGATACAAAATCAGGATCGACACATTTCATGTTCCATGTCGCGTATGCAGTTTATCGATCCCGGTGACTATGGGAGAAACTATGCGGTCGATTGAAGGGAACCTGCGTCGAAGGTTTGACATAGGACAAACGAAGCAACGCAAAGGGCATAAATGAGAAAGGCGCACAATGGACTCGGTCAGCTCTCTTTCAATCATGGACCGAATAAGGAGCTAGGTCAGTTATCGCAGACCGAGTCAGACATTTTCGGGCTTTAGCAAACAAGCTCACCCGGGCCGAGTCACCAGAGACAAATATTTTGAAAACCATGACATCACAAGAAATCCAAAATTATATATATATATATATATATATATATATATATATATATATATATATATATTACCTCAAAATACAATAAAGCACATGCGTATTGCTACATACAAGTTCTTTTATTCATTTTCATTTGATTTATTCTATACCTAGGTTATATATATATATATATATATATATATATATATATATATATATATATATATATATATATAGAGAGAGAGAGTGAGTGAGTGAGTGAGTGTATATATATATATATATATATATATATATATATATATATATATATATATATATATATAAAGAGAGAGAGAGAGAGAGAGAGAGAGTGTGAGTGAGTGAGTGAGTGAGTGAGTGAGTGAAAGGAATGATCATTTGAGAACTCAAAGTTTTCCGAAAACCCGAGAACTAAATAAGGGCCGTTAGATCAAAATAATAAAAGACGAGGATGTTTTGTGGTACTTTTGTAAATACTTAGGAAAATAAAAAAAGACATGGGGGCATCATAATTAAATGAATCAGGGGCATTTTAGTGATAACATAATTCACACCCCTGATCATCAGATTGAATCACGTCAGCCCCCACCCATCTATGTGTGCGTCTCTTTCTCCCCCTTTCATCCCACCCGCGACGGTCGTATCGCCTCCAAAAACCTTGATCTCATCTCAGGTTCTGTCGACGCC
Organism: Lactuca virosa; assembly: GCF_052849685.1. Lineage (NCBI taxonomy): Eukaryota > Viridiplantae > Streptophyta > Magnoliopsida > Asterales > Asteraceae > Lactuca > Lactuca virosa. The sequence goes on along the minus strand of NC_136427.1, from coordinate 253,431,507 downwards.
AACGAGGCTCCGATCCTTCCGACTAACGATCTCCCGGATGTTGGTTAATCATTTATTTATCGGGTCACAGGTACGGGTCAATGAATCACGGTTCAATAGTTTTGTTTACGGGTCGTCATGATCCTGTAGCTTACGGTATGGGTGACTGATGGAGCATATTCACAAATAATAAACACGCAAAAAAAAAAGTTTACTTGTTCAAAAGCAAGACCGATTCATGAGGGATTTTATCCAATATCTAGCTTTAATTTAGGAGTAAGTTTTTGAAACGTGATTATGATTTATTAATTAGATAGCATAGCATAGCTAGAGTAGTATGTATAGTAGTAGCTTTCCTTACATTAGCTGTAACTTTGTTTATTGAATATAATAAGAAGCTTCTCCATATTTTGTTGCAAGTTTACGTTCACATACATACGTGAGTAGTGTGTGTTGTGTGTGTTTTTTTTCAATGATCTGTGCCAACACCGGATGATTTCGATTGGAGAGACCATGGTGCAGTCACCGATGTGAAGAGTCGGGTACTCCGATTTAAACAATCAGTCCCAATTCTCATCTCCACCTTATTTCGGACAATCGATTCACATCTAGATTGATCTATAGATCTCTCGATCTCAATCTCTCTATCTCTCGATCTCGGTCCCGTAATTTTCCCTAATCCATCGCTCACACGGTCGATCATGTTGATGATCGACCACAATCACTATCGATTTCAACAACAATCACTACAGATGTTAACTTCATTCACCGACACTGCATCTACAAACGAAAACAATTCTATCGTTAAATTTATTTACATGCTTCAATGGCCATTCAAATGTGAAGGCACACAGTTTTCGGGATCGTCTGGATTCTACTCTAGCATCTGATAATGAAATCCTAATAGCTACAATTCTGATATGTTTTTATCTTACTTGTAGTTACATGCCTATTTCTAGATTTGGTGGGGCTCTTTCAGGTCTCTTAGTTGATGTCAAACAGATAGTTCCTGACCAATAATTCTCTCCATTGAGAATTAAAGCAAAGGTATGAAACATATGAAAGTAATCATTTTATACCAAATAAATTTATTTCCATATTTGATTGTATACCTCCCGTGAATGTGCCTTCTTGATTTTTATCTGATTTTATCGATGTCATGAACACAGAGTATGTTTTGATGTTCAGGAGCGTAAAGAATTGATTGAAGTGTTATATAAAGGTCGAAAAATGTCTAATCTTCCCAAGATCACTCAGGTTCATTCATGTTCTTAACTTGTACACATTCAGACTGTTTATTGGATAGAAATAAACAAGTTTTGAGCTATTTTTATGGTTAAGTAACGAGGGAATATATGTCTTTTTGTGTTAGAAAGTAAGCAAATCAATCTTGTTAAATATTATTTGTCCTTAAATTTTATACTTCGAAGCTTATTACATTACTTTTGGTTCCTTTATTGTAGGTTTATTTGGAATCTTATGTAATGTATAACTACATGTTAAGAGAAATCAGTGCCAACTTTGGCTGTAATTATATACTTCCCACCCAGGTGTCAAGAACTTGATTCAATAGCATGAAGAGAAGCTCATGAATCTCAAAAACAATTGTGAATGAAGAAGTTGGACATATTTAAAGTCTACATCTAATGCAAATATTTTACTCAGGAAAGGTAATTGTACAAAATCATGTTAGACATTGTCAAATACAGAAAATAGCTACATACTTTTATTTACTTACTTTACAATGTACGTGAAAGATATAACTCACCCTTTAGTCCTTTACTGCTTTTATCATTTCAGAATATAATATCTTAACATGAAAAATAATTGTGGGACTTTAGCTGTATTTTGCTAATGGTTGTCAAGAACTCTTTTGTTTACTATGCATTCCCGATTTGGTCATTGGTATATTGATTAGCAATTCGTGTTTCTGAGCAGGATGGATGAAAAGAGATATTACATCCCCTAAATCTATGTATACCATGTTGGATTAGGTGTCTAAGCCCACAACTATAATTGGTATAAAATTGAATTGATAGTAACACAGTTCTTTTGGGTTGCCTTCAAACTTGGCAATTGAATAAGATAACTTTTAGAGAGAGAAAAATGATTTATTAATTTATTACTTGGTTAATAAATTAATTAGAAATCAAAATAAATGATTTATTAATGTATTATGGAAATAAAATATTAACTAGAAATCATATTGTTTAATTAGTATTTAATCAAAAAATAATTTGGAATTAATTTTGGGGTTAAAGGAATTAATTAAAAGTGCATGGACTAAAGGTGACAATGTTCAATAGTTGAGTATTGGACAATTCTAGATATCCTTAAATAGGGGGAACGAAATCTATGTCACACCCCCAAACCGGAACGGCGGAAACGTTCGGGGGCGGAGGACGTCATGTTCAGTATCATAACAATGCACAATAGTAAAACAAGCAACAACATCATCCATTGCATTAATAATATAGTTAATACAAGTGTGTTCTGTGTAAAGTTGTAAGACATCAAAAATATATAATCAAAATAAAGACGAGTCTTGAATATGCTCCGTCTTCTCAAAACCTGGTCATCTGTACCTGTCAACTGGTGACCTGAGAATACAAGTTATTTTGAAAGAGTAGATCAACATTAAAGCTGGTGAGTTCATAAGTATTTTTGTGTCAAAGGTTTGCATTAGTTTGATGAAAAGTTTGTAAGAGTTTTGATGTAATTGTTTGTATACTTCCTAGGAAATCATATATTTTCTACTAAAAATGGAGAGTAGTCTTTTACCAAGACTCGACTGTTTTGTAAGTTTGTTCTTTCGTAAAAACAAATGTTTTCCCAAGTTTATGACTATCTTTACTAGAAAATAGATTGCATTACTTTTATGTGAGAATATCATTATATGAATGTAATGAGAAAATGAAAGTGTACAGTAATGTTGTTTAAAATAACTACTAAAGCACTAACTACCTTAAAACCAATTTGTTAATTAAGGTTAAAATGTGATGTGGTTATAACCATGCTGATTGACTAGTATTTAACACGACGACCTGCTGACGTCGAAACTAATGTGACATTTGTCACCCCTTGGCTTGTCTGCCGGACTGTAGCTAACAGTTGGGATGTGGGATTGTCAGTCCCGTATAGATCTATACACACAATGCCCGCTCTCCCTCCAGGAGACTCTGGTTACAAAACGCGACATAACAAGTATATTGCTATGCCATGAAGTAGTAGTTTCACATTATTGTTATCTTGTTCTTGTTATATTATGTATGTTCCTTTCTGTTCTTGTTATAGTATGTATGTTCCTTTATGTTCTTATTATAGTATGTATGAACTGACTCATGTAAGAATTGACTCTTGTAAGTTTCACTATTCTACAAGTAGTAAGTAGTAATCCTCTAAACCATACCTATTATAGTTTACTAGTATGATTGTTTGACTGTTACTATTTTGCAGAAAAGACTTAATTACTCACATAAGTAACTAAGTTAAGTATAATCCTTAAAAATGCGTTTAATATTCACATATGTATTTAATAAGTATAACTATGATTTAACCGACATTCGGACTAGTGATCCTACCCCAAGCCCACAACCAAACAAGGAACAGGAGTCAAGATATCTAGCAATAGTCCTAAGTCTATTAAATCATACTTATACGTAAATAGATAGATGAATATGATTTGATATAAAAGAAGTTTATAAAAGCGTTAAAAGAGTTTTCAACAAGTTTTGAGTATAAGAAATCCTTTTGGATGTTGTTTTCACATGTAAATGGTTAAAACAATTTCATTTGTATTCCCCCCCCCCCCCTAAAAGAATTTAAAAGTGTATTTGTAGGCATATGAACTCACCTGTAGTGAGTGATTCGAATGAAAGATCGATATAGGATGGTAAGTATGTCAAGTGAAGTCTCGAGCACAAACGGATCCTATTAAGCATATAATAACACATATATGTATACAATTAGTGTATATAACAACTAACATGTAAGGTAAACCACCTTAGGAACTAGGAAACACTTTCAATGAAGTGTTAGAATCATATATGATTGATTGAAAGGTGTTCACCGCCAAACAAGGAGTGTTAACGGCCTTAGAAGGGTTCACAGCCATAGAACACATGATGTGTTCACGGCCCAAGCTTGATCTTATGAAGGGTTCATGGCCAAACTTGCATCTAAGAAGGGTTCATGGTCGTGAACTCTTGAAGATTCATGCAAATAAGAGTTTTTTTCATGGGTGGAACCAAGTGTTTCTAATGGACAACAAGAAGATGGATGAGATACTTACTTTTTGGAAGCCTTTAGAAGTGTTCATGGTTGAAGAAAGTTGAGAGAGAAAGGGTGTGTTCACGGCTAGAGTTGAAGAAGTGAAGTAAAAATGAGTCAACTCCATATATATAAAGGATGTTCACGGCCCAAAGATGGGTTCACGACCGTGAACCTAGATGTGGCCCTGAACTCAGTTTGATGGTGTATTTCCGGCTCGATTGCAACTCAATGAACTCAAGATAACACTTCCTAACACACAATACTTGAGTGTACTAGGCTTAGAACTCTCAAACAGACCCTTAACAAGGCTAAAAGATAACAGAAACAAGTCTGACTTTTGATTGAATTGATTGACTTTACAAGATAGAAATTTCAGGTTGTGACATCATCCCCCCGTTAAAGGGAATTTCGTCCCGAAATTAGAGTTTAAGCAAATACAGATAGACTAAGGGAAAAGATGAGGATATTTCAGTTTCATTTGGTTCTCCCGCTCCCAAGTGAATTCAGGTCCCCGCTTTGCATTCCAGCGAACCTTAACTATTGGGATACGGCTTTGTTTTGTTTGCTTGACCTCACGGTCCATGATCTCTACTGGTTCTTCCACGAAGTTGAGGCTCTTGTTGATCTCGATTTCTTCGAGTGGGATAACAAGAGTCTCATCGGATAGGCACTTTTTCAGGTTCGAAACGTGGAAAGTAAGGTGTACGTTACTAAGTTCTCGAGGTAGTTTGAGTTTGTAAGCTACAGGGCCGATCCTAGCGATAATCTCAAAAGGCCCTACGTTTCTTGGATCTAGCTTCCCACGCTTTCCGAAGCATATCAAGCCCTTACAGGGTGAGACCTTCAATAGAACACGGTCACCAACCTGGAATTCCAAAGGCTTCCTTCTCTTGTCTGCGTAGCTTTTCTGTCGGTCTCTAGAAGCTTTCAATCGTTCACGAATCTGAACAATCTTCTCTGTCGTTTCCCGAATGATTTTCGGACCCGTGAGAGTGATGTCAGGAACTCGTCCTTTAGCTAACTGTGTGTCGCCCACCTCAGCCCAGCACAGAGGGGATCTGCACTTCCGACCATAGAGGGCTTCAAATGGAGTTGCCTTTATGCTTGTGTGATAACTGTTATTGTAGGAGAACTCGACAAGGGGTAAATGAGTATCCCATGCCTTTCCAAAGTCTATCACACAGACTCGCAACATATCTTCCAGCGTTTGAATAATCCTCTCACTTTGTCTGTCGGTTTGCGGATGGTAGGTTGTACTCATGTCCAGCCTAGTTCTTAGGGAAGTTTGTAGCGACTGCCAGAATCTTGAAGTGAATCTACTATCTCTATCAGATATAATAGATATGGGAACACCATGCAGTCGTACAATCTCTCTAATGTAGGTTCTTGTTAGTTTCTCCATCTTGTCAGTTTCTTTGATAGGCAGGAAGTGTGCGGACTTGGTTAACCTATCTACGATCACCCAAATGGTATCGAGACCACCCGTTGTCTTGGGCAATTTGGTTATGAAGTCTATTGTGATCCGCTCCCACTTCCATTCAGGTATCTCCGGTTGTTGTAGTAAACCTGAGGGTTTCTGGTATTCGACATTAACCTTGGCGCAAGTAAGACACTTACTCACGAAGGTAGCAATCTCTGCTTTCATGTTAGGTCACCAGTATAACTTTTTGAGATCCAAATACATCTTATCTGAACCTGGGTGGACGGAATATCGAGTATTGTGCGCTTCGGTCATGACCACGTCTCTGAAACCACCGAGCTTCAGTGTCCATATCTGATCCATGAGGTACAAGGCTCCGCCACCCTTGACTTCCAAGTTTTTATCCATTCCTCTAAGGGATTCACCCGCCACATTTTCAGGCTTCAAGGCTTCTAGCTGAGCCTCCTTAATTTGTGTGGACAGATGTGAATGGATAGTCATAGTCAATGATTTGACTCTACGACCAGAGTATTCTTTCCAAATTAGGGCGTCAGCTACTACGTTGGCTTTATCGGGATGATAACGAATTTCGCATTCGTAGTCATTGAGTAGCTCGACCCACCATCGATGTCTCATGTTGAGCTCCTTTTGATCGAAAATATGTTGAAGGCTTTTGTGGTATGTAAAGATAGTGCTTTTCATACCATACAGGTAATATCTCCAGATCGTCAGAGCAAATACCACTGCTCCTAACTCAAGATCATGTGTGGTGTAGTTAACTTCGGGCGTCTTAAGCTGCCTCAAGGCATAGGCGATGACCTTTCCTCGTTGCATAAGAACACAGCCAAGCCCTTGGTTGGATGGATCGCAATAAACCACAAAGTCTTATATCCCTTCCGGGAGGGATGGTATCGGCGCGCTGCATAAGGCTCGCTTCAGTGTTTGGAACGCCTTCTCCTGTTTCTCTTCCCAGTCAAAGGTTACACCTTTCTGGGTCAATGTAGTAAGCGGTTTTGCGATCCTAGAAAAGTTCTGAATAAACCTACGATAGTAGCCAGCGAGGCCTAGAAATTGACGAATTTCTGTAGGCGTCTGTGGAGCTGACCAGTTCTCAATGGCCTTTATTTTGGAAGGATCCACGTGAATTCCCTCTTCGCTAACCACGTGACCCAAGAATTCGACTCTTCGAATCCAAAATTCGCACTTAGAGAACTTCGCGTAGAGTTTCTCCGATCGCAGTGTTTCTAAGACCTGACGCAGGTGTTGAATATGCTCCTCCTTACTTTGAGAGTAGATGAGTATGTCATCGATGAATACAATGACGAACTGATCCAAGTAAGGACGGCACACCCGGTTCATTAAGTCTATGAATACTGCGGGCACATTGGTTAATCCGAATGGCATCACTACAAACTCGTAGTGTCCATAACGAGTTCGGAAGGATGTCTTGGGAACATCTTCCTCTAAAACTCGTAACTGGTGATACCCGGATCTCAGATCAATCTTTAAAAATTAATTTGCCCCTTGCAGTTGGTCGAACAAGTCGTCTATGCGCGGTAGAGGGTCTAACATCCCAACCGTCAGGTATTATTAATTTTTCCATTTAGACTTCATATTTAAGGTCTACTCGACGAGTTGGCGCTATGACTCGTCGAGTAGCAGCGCGCCAGGACACGTCAATTAATGAGTGACTCGTCGAGTCGGCATGGGGGACTCGACGAGTAGGAGTTGGCAGTGGAAACCCTAATTTTCAGGGTTTTGCACCCTATATATTGGACCATTAGCGCCTCCCACTGTCCTTTATCGCCCTCTTGAGACCCAGAAACCCTAATTTCCGTGAGTGAGAGCCTGGATAGTGTTTTGGAGCTTTGGGAAGTGACTTTTGTGAAGGAAATTTGTAGATCAAGAGGCTAGCATCAAGATTTCTGTGTGGATCCAGAGTCTACTTCAGTTTGGGCACGTTTTGGAGGTAACCGGCTGTTACCTTAACCTCTTTTTCTTCTAGAATAATTCATACGTAAAGACTAGGGCTTTCTTTAGTTATTCATGAAGGAAATTTTGGTATGGGAGCTAGATCTGAAGTTGAAACTTCAGATCTGAACCTCTTTTGGGTCCTAAGTCCATAAAGTTTCCAGCTCTTGCAAGGATGAGACTCTCCCAAGGTGTAAAGCTCCATTAGAAGCTTAGATTGGTCATTTAGAGCCTTTAGGGCCTTGCATGTGTGTAAAGTTTGCAACTTTACGTGATAAACATGCCTTAGAAGCTTGGATCTGTAATCTGGAACCTTGGCATGGCTTAAAAAGTGTCTGCATGGATGAAGGTCTGCAAGGACTCGGCGAGATGCATAGTCAACTCGGCGAGTCATATGAAGATGGTCGTGAACTCGTCGAGTTGATGAACAAACTCGGCGAGTCCGTTGAAGATTGCCTTGAACTCGGCGAGTCGTTCGAAGACTCGGCGAGTCGGCTAGGGTTTCTCCCAATTCTTGGACACGTATGAACTCGGCGAGCTAAAGGGGAACTCGACGAGCTAATCAAGGATTTCACGACTTCTCGAGTTCAGGAAGGACTCGACGAGTCGGTGGTCTGCACTCGACGAGTCGAGTCAACATGGACTGTTGACTATGACTGGGGACTTTGACTTTGACCAAGAGTTGACCAGTTGACTTCTGAGAGTATCCTGGTAATTTAGAGATTTACGAAAAAGGGTTTTATGGTGACGATAGGTGGTGGAGTTCGTGTTGGTGATCCGGGAGTTGAGCTTCTAGTTTCAGACGACAGTTGCGAGGTGAGTTTTCCTCACTATACTCAAGGGTCTAAGGCACCAAGGCCGGCCCTTTGGATTATTATATGGTTATGTTATGCTAGTATGATCTGTTAGATCGGTATCCTAGAGGGTAGGATAATATTATATGATATGTGGTATGATCTGTTAGATTGGCATCCTTGTAGATAGGATGGTGTTATGTGTTATGTGGTAAGATCCGTTAGATCAAGTATTGTCTATAGACTGTTATGTGATTATCTATTATATGTGCACATGTTTGTTTGGCGGTTGAGGCTTATCTGCTTGGTGCGAAGGCCAATAGACCTGGGCATTCCAACCTATAGGTTGTGGGCCGTGAGTATTCCATCCCGAAGATGATTGGACTCAGAGTATGTGGGCATTCCAACCTGTTGGTTGTGGGCCTAGGGTATTCTAACCTGATGGTTGATTGGACCCATAGTGTGTTGGCAATCCAACCTGTTGGTTGTGGGCCTGGGTTATTCCAACCCGATGGTTGATTGGACCCATAGTATGTTGTTATGATTATATGTGTATTGTTGCGGGTATGGGTATTTTGGGGGAACTCACTAAGCTCTTGGGCTTACAGTTTCCGTTTATTGTTTCAGGTACATCAGGGGATCGCGGCAAGGCGAAGGCGTGATCGTACAGCTCCTCATGTTTTGTCTATGTTTCTGGGAAAACTCTGATATTATACATTTTGAAAACAAAGTTGTAATGATGTTTAATGGTTTGAAATGTTTTTAAAAGTTTAAATTGGTTGAAAATTTTTGGGTGTTACAAGTTGGTATCAGAGCCTTGGTTTGAGTGAATTGGAGGAACATGCGTGTGAATCCAGTCTCAAATCAAGGAAAGGTTTTCAAAATGATTTCTAAAAAGGTTTTCAAAATAAGTAAATAAGGATACATGATGTACGATCAGCCGGAGCCAGTAAGTAGCCCCAAAATACCATACAGTTATTTGATTATGTGATATGTTAGAACAGCATGCTAGTGCTAGGCTACGGGTCTTCAGGAATTGCATGATAGAATTGCCTGATTGTATGATGCCTGATAGCCTAGGGTTTCCCTTATATGAAAATTGACATCATTATTGTAGTTGCTTAGTGTATGCATCACGACCGTGCATAATTAAGATCTTATAGCCTAAGAATGTTTGATTTGGCCTTATGTTCTGTTCTTGTTTGATTGGGAGCTTAGGGTAGGATTGGATATTTGAAAGTCTATAGGGTCCAGCGTTATGTATGGCTAGCATACACTAGTGCTGCAAGGTTGGTGGAAGTTTCATATATGGGTGAGTTGTAGGGGACCGGTAGGTCAGTTGTGAGACGGTTAGCCTTCCTCTAGGAGTGAGGATTGAGTGTTCTCTATGATATGTATGTTGTTAGGGTGTTGTGGTGATACTTGAGACAAATATGGGTAGGTGTGGAAAGTAGTATGGGCCCGTACTACTGAAAGCACAGGACCCATACGCGTAGCAAGGAAGTCACAACCCCTAGGGATTAGTCGGGAGTTGGTTCCCAGTTACTTATGCAGATTGTCTGATATCTTCCTGTTATGCTTCAGAATGGCAGTTACGAGGCGTTTCACGTCGGGGTCCGGATCAGGATCAGGACAGGGTGATCAGGAGGCCCCAGTGGCACCTGAGGTTATCGGCCAGGAGGGGCCAATGTTGACAGAGGATCGGGTTAGGGAGATTATCTGCGAGGAAGTGGTCGAGATTGTCCGGGGTCAGATTCTGGTGTTGTTCGGGACTATTAAGTTCGCTATGATGGAGTATTTCGACGACAGATATGCAGCCCTCGCTGAGACAGCTGCCGCTGCAGCCACCGCGGTTGTAACAGCGGCGGGAGGGAGAGCGGGGCGAGTTTTTCAGTACAGGGACTTCGATAACACGAAGCCCCCTACTTTTGATGGGACGCGGGATCCCATCAAGGCTATGATGTGGATCTCAGATGTGGAGGGGTGTTTCTTCACCTACTCGTGTCCTACTGACCAGAAGGTCAGGTGTGCTTTGAACCTGCTAAGGTCCGGGGCCAAGGACTGGTGGAGACTTGCGACTGGGTCGTACACTGATGACCAGAGAGCTGCTGTTACTTGGGAGCAATTCAGAGACATGTTCCGCGCCCGTTACATTCCGCGGGTCGAGTGGGAGCGTTTAGTACAGGAGTTTCTGAGTTTGAGACAGGATGGGGAGTCGGTGACGGAAATCACCCGTATGTTCACCGAGAGGCCGATGTTTTGCCCGGAGTTTGCTTCCGAGCAGGCTCAGATGACCCGTTATCTGAGCATGCTCAAGACTGACATCCGTCAGTTTGTGTCTACCCAGCGATGTGATACACTTCTGGAGTTGCAGGAGGCCGCTAGACGGCGAGAGTTGGAGATTGAGTTGCAGTTGAGGGAGCAGCGGCAGGCCCCGACACAGTCACAGCCGGCGCCAAAGCGTTCCAAGACCACTGATACGAGGATTGGGGGACAGCCAGGCCGCACTTGTGGGAAGTGCGGGAAGGCTCATTCAGGGATGTGTCGGACAGGGAGTGGGTGCCACCGATGTGGCAAGCAGGGCCATTTGGCCAGGGATTGCAGGCAGCCGACTTCGACTTCCGGAGTCAGGCTTTGCTATCATTGTGAGCAGGTGGGCCATATGAAGGCCCAGTGCCCTCTACTAGCCGATAAGCCGGTGCAGGATCCAGCGCCGACTACCTTGAGGATCACGGATGGGAGACCAGTCAGGGCAGATCCTCCGAAGGCTCAGGGTCGTGCTTTCCAGTTGACCGCATAGGAGGCCAGGGCAGCGCCAGATGTGGTTTCCGGTACGTTTTTAGTGAACTCTTTGCCTGCTTTGGTTTTATTTGACTCGGGGGCGAGTCGATCTTTCGTATCTCAGTCATTTAGTAGGGAGTTCAGTGTGCCAGTGGGCGAGTTAGAGTGTCCGTTGCGAGTGTCTATCGCCAACGAACACGGGGTTTCTGCTTCTTCGGTTTATCGAGGGTGTGATTTGGAGATTTCCGGGGTGTCCTTTCCGATAGATTTGATTCCGATTCCCATGGGGGAGGTGTGCGTGATTGTAGGCATGGATTGGCTCAGTCGGTTCGGTGCTATGATTGATTGCGAGGGCCAGCGAGTGGTAGTTCGAACCCCAAGTGGGGGAGAACTGACTGTATACGGTGAGGGCACCAGAGTGGGATCAGGGTTTTGTTCAGCTGCCAGGGCTCGGCAGTACATTCAGCACGGGTGTGCGAGTTATCTAGCGTATGTGGTAGATACGCAGGTCAGGGATCAGATTTCGGTTTCCGATGTACCGGTGGTCAGGGAGTTTGCAGATGTGTTTCCGGAGGAGTTTCCGGGGATACCTCCGGAGAGGCAGGTCGAGTTCAGGATCGACCTGGTGCCAGGTGCGGCCCCTATCGCTAAGGCGCCGTACCGATTGGCACCGCCAGAGATGCAGGAGCTGTCGTCACAACTACAGGAACTGCTAGGCAAGCAGTTCATTCGTCCGAGCAGTTCTCCATGGGGAGCACCGATTCTTTTTGTCCGGAAGACGGATGGTTCGCACCGGATGTGCATTGACTACCGGGAGTTGAATAAATTAACGGTGAAGAACCGTTACCCACTCCCGAGGATAGACGATCTCTTCGATCAGTTGCAGGGTGCATCTTGGTTTTCCAAGATAGACTTGAGGTATGTGTATCATCAGGTCAGGGTCAGAGAGGAGGACGTGGAGAAGACCGCGTTCCGAACTCGTTATGGACATTACGAGTTCGTGATGATACCGTTTGGGATCACCAACACGCCAGCGGTGTTCATGGACCTGATGAATCGGGTCTGTAGACCGATGCTCGATCGCTCGGTCATAGTGTTTATAGATGATATCTTGGTGTATTCCAAGACCCGAGAGCAGCATGAGGAGCATTTGCGGGAATTGTTGGGAGTTCTGAGACGAGAACGGCTGTACGCCAAGTTCTCGAAGTGTGAGTTTTGGCTACGAGAGGTCCAGTTCCGCGGACATCTCGTTAACCAAGAGGGGATTTTGGTCAATCCGGCCAAAATCGAGGCGGTTATGCAGTGGGAAGTTCCGAAATCTCCCTCAGACATCAGGAGCTTTTTGGGATTGGCAGGGTACTACCAGAGATTCATACATAACTTCTCCAAGATTGCGGTACCCCTCACTCGTCTAACGAGGAAGGGGGTGGATTTCCGGTGGGGCCCTGAGCAGCAGAGGGTGTTTGAGACCCTCCGACAGCGGTTGTGCGAGGCCCCAGTCTTGACACTCCCGGAGGGAGTTGAGGATTTTGTGGTGTTCTGTGATGCATCCATCACAGGGTTAGGGGCGGTCCTCATGCAGAAAGGACGAGTGATAGCTTATGCGTCGCGGCAATTGAAGCCGCATGAGACAAGATACCCTACGCATGACTTGGAGTTGGGGGCGGTGGTATTCGCCCTCAAGATATGGAGACATTACCTTTATGGGGTCCGTTGTACCATTTACATGGATCACAAGAGCTTGAGACATATCATGGATCAGCCGAACCTGAACATGAGGCAGCGTAGGTGGCTGGATGTAGTCAAGGACTACGATTGCGAGATCCTTTACCACCCTGGTAAAGCGAACGTGGTTGCGGATGCTTTGAGCCGCAAGTCAGCTAGGTCTTCCACCCCAGCGGTATGAATGAGGATAGCAGTGGACTCTTCGCTTGTGAGTCTGATCAGAGATGCCCAGGTTGAGGGCATGCGACCGGAGAATTGGAAGTTGGAGAGGATCAAGGGTGAGAATACCCGGTTTGAGCAGGATAGTAGGGGATTATTGACCCGATGCGGTCGGGTTTGGGTTCCGATGTCTGGCGGGGTTAGGCATACGGTTATGGAGGAGGCTCATAAGTCTCATTTCTCTATTCACCCGGGGGCCACCAAGATGTTCCGGGATTTGAGTTTGAGCTATTGGTGGTCGTGCATGAAGCGAGAAATCGCTTGGTACGTCGAGAAGTGCTTGACCTGTAGGATGGTCAAGGCCGAGCATCAGAGGCCGCATGGCAAGCTGCAGCCCCTGGAGATCCCCATGTGGAAATGGGAACATATCACGATGGATTTTATTACCAAGTTGTCGAGGACGGCGAAGGGGTTTGATGCTATATGGGTTATCGTGGATCGATTGACCAAGAGTGCCCATTTCTTGGCCATACGGGAGAGCTCATCGGCCGAGAAATTGGCCGACGTGTACGTTCGCGAGATCGTGTCTCGCCATGGGGTTCCCGTTTCCATTGTCTCTGATCGGGATGTCAGGTTTACCTCCCGCTTCTGGCAGAAGTTTCACGGGGAGTTGGGCACACGGTTGCACTTCAGCACAGCATTCCATCCGCAGACTGATGGTCAGAGCGAGCGGACCATTCAGACCCTCGAGGATATGTTGAGGGCATGTGTCATCGATTTCGGAGGGAGCTGGGATTCCTACCTACCGCTTGCAGAGTTCGCCTACAACAACAGCTATCATTCCAGCATTGGCGCCCCGCCATTCGAGTTGTTGTATGGGCGGAGATGTCGCACCCCGTTTTGTTGGGGTGAGGTCATGGTTGTAGAACTCGTTACACGGTACCTGCTCGGCCGACTACCGAGTAGCGAGTACTCAGGAGTACTCGGGATTACTCGGGGAGTACTCGGATTCGATAATTCATGTATAAATATTTTTAAGGAACTTATATATGTCAAAATCATAAGTTAAAATCTTAAGTTGATTGAAATATATAACAAAATTAGATACATGTAAATACACAAAACCTAAAAAACACATAATGGTCTCACTTCGTGAATAATTACTGAAAATTTAAGATATATATGTAGTAATAATCGCATGTGTGTGTGTTAAATAATAAATCGTTAAGTATATTATACATATTAATCACCGAGTTGACCGGGTTTGACAACACTACTCAGTTCAGTAAGGGTCGATCGGGGAGTACTCAGGATTCTGTAACTCGCCTCGGTAAGGGGCCGAGTAGCGAGTACTTGGAGGAGTAATCGGCCAACTCGGCGAGTTTTACAACATTAGGTGAGGTTGGTCACAGGGTGATGGGTCGGACGGAGGTGGTCTTGCAGACTACCGAGAAGATTCAGCAGGTTAGACAGCGGCTGCAAACCGCTCAGAGTCGGCAGAAGAGTTACGCTGACCGACGCCGATCCGAGTTAGAGTTTCAGGTCGGTGACATGGTACTCCTGAAGGTCTTGCCCTGGAAGGGTGTGATCTGCTTCAGGAAGAGGGGAAAATTGGGTCCCCGATATATTGGGCCGTTTAGGATCATTGCCAGGGTTGGCAAGGTGGCTTACAGACTAGAGCTGCCGGAGGAGCTTAGTCGGATCCACAGTACTTTCCACGTTTCGTAGTTGCGAAAGTGCATTATGGACCCGGAGGCAGTGATGCCACTGGATGACATTCAGGTTGATGAGCGCCTGAATTATATTGAGAGGCCGATTGCCGTTTTGGAAAGGAAAGTGAAAGTCTTGCGCAACAAGGAGGTTTCGTTGGTAAAGATACAATGGGAGCATCAGAGGGGATCCGAGTGGACATGGGAGTCGGAGGCTGAGATGCGGGAGCATTACCTGGAGTTATTCGCTACAGCAGACTTCGAGGATGAAGTCTAAGTCAAGTGGGGTAGAATTGTAACATCCCAACCGTCAGGTATTATTAATTTTTCCATTTAGACTTCATGTTTAAGGTCTACTCGATGAGTTGGTGCTGTGACTCGTCGAGTAGCAGCGGGCCAGGACACGTCAATTAATGAGTGACTCGTCGAGTCAGCATGGGGGACTCGACGAGTAAGAGCTGGCAGTGGAAACCCTAATTTTCAGGGTTTTGCACCCTATATATTGGACCATTAGCGCCTCCCACTGTCCTTTATCTCCCTCTTGAGACCCAGAAACCCTAATTTCCGTGAGTGAGAGCTTGGAGAGTGTTTTGGAGCTTTGGGAAGTGACTTTTGTGAAGGAAATTTGTAGATCAAGAGGCTAGCATCAACATTTCTGTGTGGATCCAGAGTCTACTTCAGTTTGGGCACGTTTTGGAGGTAACCAGCTGTTACCTTAACCTCTTTTTCTTCTAGAATCATTCATATGTGAAGACTAGGGCTTTATTTAGTTATTCATGAAGGGATTTTGGTATAGGAGCTAGATCTGAAGTTGGAACTTCAGATCTAAACCTCTTTTGAGTCCTAAGTCCATAAAGTTTCCAGCTCTTGCAAGGATGAGACTCTCCCAAGGTGTAAAGCTCCATTAGAAGCTTAGATTGGTCATTTAGAGCCTTTAGGGCCTTGCATGTGTGTAAAGTTTGCAACTTTACGTGATAAACATGCCTTAGAAGCTTGGATCTGTAATCTAGAACCTTGGCATGGCTTAAAAAGTGTCTGCATGGATGAAGGTCTGCAAGGACTCGGCGAGTTGCATAGTCAACTCGGCGAGTCATATGAAGATGGTCGTGAACTCGACGAGTTGATGAACAAACTCGGCGAATCCGTTGAAGATTGCCTTGAACTCGGCGAGTCGTTTGAAGACTCGGCGAGTCGGCTAGGGTTTCTCCCAATTCTTGGACACGTATGAACTCGGCGAGCTAAAGGGGAACTCGACGAGCTAATCAAGGATTTCACGACTTCTCGAGTTCAGGAAGGACTCGACGAGTCGGTGGTCTGCACTCGACGAGTCGAGTCAACATGGACTGTTGACTATGACTGGGGACTTTGACTTTGACCAAGAGTTGACCAGTTGACTTCTGAGAGTATCCTGGTAATTTGGAGATTTACGAAAAAGGGTTTTATGGTAACGATAGGTAGTGGAGTTCGTGTTGGTGATCCGGGAGTTGAGCTTCTAGTTTTAGACGACAGTTGCGAGGTGAGTTTTCCTCACTATACTCAAGGGTCTAAGGCACCAAGGCCGGCCCTTTGGATTATTATATGGTTATGTTATCTTATGTTATCCTAGTATGATCTGTTAGATCGGTATCCTAGAGGGTAGGATAATATTATATGATATGTGGTATGATCTGTTATATTGGCATCCTGGTAGATAGGATGGTGTTATGTGCTATGTGGTAAGATCCGTTAGATCAAGTATTGTCTATAGACTGTTATGTGATTATCTATTATATGTACACATGTTTGTTTGGCGGTTGAGGCTTATCTGCTTGGTGTGAAGGCCAATAGACCTGGGCATTCCAACCTGTAGGTTGTGGGCCGTGAGTATTCCATCCCGAGGATGATTGAACTTAGAGTATGTGGGCATTCCAACCTGTTGGTTGTGGGCCTGGGGTATTCCAACCTGATGGTTGATTGAACCCATAGTGTGTTGGCAATCCAACCTGTTGGTTGTAGGCCTGGGGTATTCCAACCTGATGGTTGATTGGACCCATAATATGATGTTATGATTATATGTGTATTGTTGCGGGTATGGATATTTTGGGGGAACTCACTAAGATCTCGGGCTTACAGTTTCAGTTTATTGTTTCAGGTACATCAGGGGATCGCGGCAAGGCGAAGGCGTGATCGTACAGCTCCTCATGTTTTGTCTATGTTTCTGGGAAAACTCTGATATTATACATTTTGAAAACAAAGTTGTAATGATGTTTAATGGTTTGAAATGTTTTTAAAAGTTTAAATTGGTCGAAAAATTTTGAGTGTTACAGATGGTATCGGTTCTTGACAGTAAGCTTGTTTAGTTCTCGGTAGTCGATGCACATACGAAACGATCCGTCTTTCTTCTTCACGAACAAGACCGGTGCTCCCCAGGGTGAGAAGCTTGGTCTAATAAAGCCCTTGCTGAGCAGTTCGTTCAGTTGACCGGATAGCTCCTACATCTCAGCTGGTGCTAGTCGATAAGGCGATTTGGCTATTGGGGTAGCCCCTAGAACTAAGTCGATTCTGAACTCGACTTAACGTTGTGGAGGTAATCCTGGTAGTTCTTCGGGAAAAATATCGGGAAAGTCGCGTAATTCAGGGATGTTCTTTATGTCTTTCGTCTCTTGGCTCATATCGAATACATGAGCAAGGAATGCATGACATTCCTTTCGTAAGTACTTCTGGGCTTGTATACTTGAAATGATTCGAAGGTTCGTGTCTGGTTTGTCGCCATAGATAACTAGGGTTTCGTTAGACGGTATATTAAGATGAACGGCCTTCTCATAACACATGATGTCAGCACAATGAAGACTCAACCAATCCATGTCGATAATGACGTCAAAACTTTTAAATTGAGACATGCATGAGGTTGATTGGAAATGAATGGCTATCTAGAGATAGAGTACATCCTATGTATATGATGGGGTTTGAGCATTCTAACACTTCCTAAGTGTACATGCAACCCTAATAACCTTGGATCTATGTTTGTCTAATTATCATGCAAATTTGAATTCCAAGGTTATATTCCTATCTAGCATACATGGGGAACATTTATAACTTGAATGAAAGATAGAATAACTTACCTTGTTGTTGATTATGATCCTTGAAACCTTGTGAGCCTAGCACCCCAAGTGTGATGCCTCAAATGCTTCATACAACACCAAATGCAAAGGAGTAAACTTTGAGAGAATCTTACACTTGCAAAATCGGCTCTAGCCCTCTTGTTTCTTAGTGTCACCGATTTTGGGGAGAACACCTTTGTTTATATAGTGTGTTGCATTAGGTAAACCCTAATGTAACATGACTCTTCATTTCATGATCCATGGGTTAACTCCATGGAGCATCCTATGGGTGGAACCCAACTTGATAATCCATGGAGCCTCTTAGCCCACTATATAAGATATGGAAGATTTACATAATCTACCCATATATTTAATTAGTTATCTTTTGATCACTTAATTAATTCTAAATTAATTCTTAATCAAACTAATTAAATAATATTATTAATATATTAGAACTTATAATATATTAATAAACCATAAGTGTTATTTCTCTCATTTTAGTTTATCCAATTGCATGGTGCCATGCAACCCAAATGGACCATGTCGGGTCGGGTCAAGTACATACCAGAAATAGTTATGGACTTAGACACCTTATCCAACAGTCTCCCACTTGGATAAGTCTAATAACTATAACTGCAATACTTCAGGAACCGATCGGCAATCTTAGCTCTTTCAAGGTCTCTCGGAACTGAGAAGATGATGATACGCCATTTAAGATAAGTGATCATATAATCCTCTGTTCTAGATATCAGTCGGACAAATACATGGAACAATGTCTTAATTATTGTCCAGCAGTTTGTTTCCCGATTTCCGATTTGTTTGACAAAGAACTTAATTGAACACATCAACTTAGTTCTGACCGGGCCCGATACATAGGTCAAAACAAAATCATCGAGGGGCCCAGATATCAGCTTCTAATCCAAGAAGGAGCAGATAAACTTCGACTCATATGTTTGTTCTACTACTCATTGGATTATACACAAGAGCACGTTTTATAACATCGAGTTACCAATGCGTTTTCGTACAATCAATGCATAACCAACTCATAAGTAACAAATCATATATCTAGGTTTGAAGACTTATATGATATTACCGTCTCACGATCACTCGAGATAAATTCCATGAAGTGATTCCAGTGAGCGTGGGTTGAGTCCAATGCTCAGAACTTATGAGCACTCATGAATGTTGTAGCCATGTCCAACAACTTAGACCTCTGCAACCAATCATGACAGTCTTGATTCATACCTACTTCCGACATATGACCGACTGTGGAGGTTCGAATAATATGATATACCAAACATAATTATTCTGGAAGTCAAAACATGCAAAAGAAATATAGTCAACGATCGACAAGAGATAGCAACACTTTACTCATAAATAAAACACCTTTTATTCATCATCTAATGTCAATTACACTTTACAAATTTCAAGGTTATCTAACTACTAAATCTAATATCATCCTTCAGCCCTATGCTCCGAGCATGCTGGAGATGCTTAACCCGAGTCAGTCCCTTCGTGAGGGGATCTGCTGGATTCTCATCCGACGATACCCTCTTTGCCATGAGGAGTCCTTCTTCTATTCGATGTCTGATGAAATGGTATTTTCTGTCGATGTGTCTGGATCTCCCGTGATCCCTTGGTTCCTTGGCTAAGGCAACTGCACTTTCACTATCACAGAAAATTTCCATTGGCTCTTTAATAGCTGGTACAACTCCAAGGTCTCCAATGAAGTTCTTCAGCCATATCGCCTCCTTTGCTGCCTCGCTAGCTGCTATATACTCTGATTCGCAAGTTGAATCAGCCACTATCTCTTGCTTGGAACTCTTCCAAGAAATTGCTCCTCCGTTTAAGGTAAAGACCCAGCCTGACTGAGAGCAGAAATTATCCCTATCAGTCTGAAAGCTAGCATCACTATACCCTACAACTCTCAAGTCTTCACTCCCACCGAGGGTAAGGACCCAGTCCTTAGTCCTCCGTAGGTACTTGAGGATATTCTTTACCGCAGTCCAGTGTGCCTTGCCAGGGTTCCCCTGATACCTGCTAACCATGCTCAAAGCAAAGGCTACATCAGGTCGAGTACATGTCATAGCATACATGATCGATCCTACAGCCGAAGCATAAGGTATTCGACTCATTTCTGCTATCTCAGCCTCAGTACTAGGGCTTTGTGTCTTACTCAATCTGGCGTTACTCTGGATGGGTAACTCTCCTTTCTTGGAGTCCTGCATGCCGAATCTCTTCAGCACCTTATCCAAGTAGGTACTCTGACTAAGTCCAATTAGTCTTTTACTCCGGTCTCTCAAGATCCTTATCCCTAGAATATAGGCAGCTTCTCCTAGGTCCTTCATAGAGAAACACTTCCCAAGCCAGGACTTAACTTCCTGCAGAGTTGGGATGTCATTTCCTATGAGTAGTATGTCATCCACATACAATACCAAAAAGCTAACTATACTCCCACTAGCCTTGACATATACACAAGATTCATCTTCACTCCTAGAAAAGCCAAATTCTTTGACTTTCTCATCAAAGCAAAGATTCCATCTGCGAGGTGCTTGCTTTAACCCATAAATGGATTTCTCAAGCTTACACACTCTATTAGGGTACTCTGTATTGACAAAACCCTCTGGCTGACTCATGTAAACATCCTCAGCCAACTTTCCATTAAGGAAAGCGGTTTTGACATCCATTTGCCATATTTCATAGTCATGAAATGCAGCTATGGCTAACAGAACCCTAATAGACTTAATCTTGGCCACTGGAGAAAAGGTCTCATCATAATCAACTCCCGGAGTTTGTGAGAAACCCTTTACAACCAGTCGTGCCTTATAAGTGTGTACATTACCATCCATGTCGGTCTTCTTCTTGAAGATCCATTTGCACCCTACAGTCTTACGACCTGGTACATTCTCAACCAAGTTCCAAACTTGATTGACATACATGGACTGTATCTCGCTGTCCATTGCCTCTTTCCACTTGGCTGACTCAGGGCCTGCCATGGCTTCCGCGTAACTGTTAGGTTCATCCAGACCTATCAGTGTTTCATCACTGATAAGTGTATCACCTTCCGCAGTAATATGGAATCCATAGTAATGCTCAGGTGCATTCCTAACCCTTGTGGAACGCCTAAGAGGTACAGACTTGTCAATTGGCTCAACAGGAGTTTCCTCCTCAAGTTGAGTGCTAGGGTTTGAAGTTCCTTCACCACTTGACTCTTGAATTTCTTCAAGGTCAACTTGCCTCCCACTGTCTCCTTGGCTTATGAACTCTCTCTCTCGAAAGAAAGCCCTCCTAGCTACAAAGACCACATTCTCACTAGGTCTGTAGAAGAGGTAACCAAAGGATTTATGTGGGTAGCCGATGAAAATACACCTCTCACTTCGAGGTTCGAGCTTATCATGAGTCTCGCGT
Organism: Lactuca virosa; assembly: GCF_052849685.1. Classification (NCBI taxonomy): domain Eukaryota; kingdom Viridiplantae; phylum Streptophyta; class Magnoliopsida; order Asterales; family Asteraceae; genus Lactuca; species Lactuca virosa. The sequence goes on along the minus strand of NC_136427.1, from coordinate 253,410,209 downwards.
CTCACGAAAGCCTCGCAACCCCAAATCTTGATGTGGTCTAGTTTGGGTACTTTACCAGTCCACATCTCATGAGGAGTTTTGGCATCTTTCTTTGTAGGGACTAAATTAAGGATATGGGCGGCAGTCTCTAAGGCATACCCCCAAAATGAGATTGGTACCGAAGCTCGACTCATCATGGAACGAACCATATCCAACAAGGTTCGATTACGCCTCTCAGCTACACCATTCAACTGCGGTGTCCTGGGAGGTGTCAATTGTGAGACAATCCCACATTCCCTAAGATAGTCGAGGAACTCTGAACTAAGATACTCACCACCTCGATCGGATCGAAGCATCTTAATGTTCCTGCCCAATTGATTCTCGACTTCCTGTTTAAACTCTTTAAACCTCTCAAAAGTCTCTGACTTATGCTTGATTAAGTAGACATATCCATATCTACTGTAATCATCAGTAAAAGTCAAATAATAACGATTAGCATCCCTTGTGGCATGTTTGAAGGGCCCACACACATCCGTGTGTATAAGATCCAACAAACCTTCACCCCTCTCACAAGAACCTGTGAAGGGTGACTTTGTCATTTTTCCAAGTAAGCATGATTCGCAACTATCATCTGACTTTAGGTCAAATGACTCCAATACTCCATCCTTTTGGAGTTGGCCTATGCGTTTCTTGCTTATATGTCCAAGACGACAATGCCATAATGATGCTTTATCCAAGTTATTATCATTAATAGAATCAATACACAATACATTATTTCCTAAGTTATCAACCACATATACAGTTTCATACACACCATCACAAGGTAATGCTTTAAAATAAAGAACATTATTAAAGAAAGCATTAATCAAACCAACTTCATTATCAAATGAAAAGGTGAAACCTTGTTTATACAATGCATGAAAGGAAATAATATTTCTTGCCATTTCTGGCGAATAACAACATTTATTCAAATCTAAACTAAACCCACTACTTAGCGATAAAGTATAAACTCCAATCTTGGTGACAGGTAAAGCTTTCCTATTCCCCATGATTAAGTTTATTCTTCCATGCTCCACATTCTCACTTCTTCTTAGTCCCTGCAAATCAGAACAGATATGAATACCACAACCGGTATCAAGGACCCAAGAGTTAGAATGGGGTGAGTTATTAGATAAGATAGTGTAAATACCTGCATGGTTGGGTTTAACTTTCCCATCCTTCACATCTTGCTGGTACTTTGGGCAGTTCCGCTTCCAATGTGATTTTTCATGGCAATAGAAGCATTCAGCCTCTTTTGGGTCAGAAGAAGGAGTGGCGAAACCTTTCTTGGTTCCACTTGAAGAAGAGCCATCAAGGGTCCTAGCCTTGGTACCCTTCGAAGAGCTCTTCCTCTTCTTCCCTCGACCTTTCCCGATTGCCAAAACCGGGGCGGAGTTTGGAGTAGGAGTGTTAACAACCGACTTACCCTTAAGACCTGTTTCTGCGGTCTTGAGGAGTCCCTGAAGTTTGTTGAGTGTGACCTCTTCCTTATCCATGTGATATGTCATGTGGAATTGATCATAGCATGATGGTAAGGAGTGCAAAATGATATCTATTGCAAGCTCCTCAGGGAAGTTCACATTAAGCTTCAGCAACCGATCCACATACCTTTGCATTTTCTGCATGTGGCTCGTGACGGATTCCCCGTCCTTCATCATGGTTGTTATGATAGAGCATATGATTTCATACCTCTCTTGTCGTGCACTTCGATGGTATCTTTCCATCAGATCTTGGTGCATTTCAAAAGGATAGAAGTCCTCATAGGACTTTTTGGAGTTCCGCTGTCATGGTGGCCAACATGATGCATGCCACTTTTGTAGCATCCCTTTCATGTGCCCAGAAGTCAGCGATCTCCTGGGGAGTTGCAGTGGTCTCATCAATCTCCTTAAGCTCCTTTTCAAGGACATATTCTTTGTCCTCGTAGCGGGTAATCATCCAGATGTTTCTGATCCATTCATTGAAGTTGGATCCATCAAAAATGACTTTCCCACACTAGTTCATAAGGGTAAAGGAGCCACTAGGATTAGAGCCAGAAGCAGCATTGTTTGAAGACATTTGAAAGAAGAGAACAAGATTAGTTTAGATATTAAGAGAGTCCTTAATAAAAAACCCAAATGTAATATTAAGGCTAGGATCCAATCACAATATATTATAACTTAGAAGAGGTATGCCGTAATCCAAGCTATAACATATTTGAAAGGTAGGTGAATGATGATTCACCAATTTCCACCATGAAAAACGAAATATAGATATTAGGTTTTTAATTGGTTCTTAGAAATTCCTAGATTCTTTTGAGATTCAATGAACTTTTCAAAGGCATGTTTCAATCTCGAGTGTGCCCTCCAAGTTTTGTGACTGGGATACCGAGGATCACAAAACGAGGTGTGAAGTAACCATGCAAATCACTTGGTACACTCAATGTTTATTACTCAATCGATGTGTCGGTTAACCACACGAGCTCCACCGACCTATAATAAACTTTAAGTCACCCTTTACCTACCTTGTTAAGTCCAAGTTAGTGTGCCGGTTAACCACACGAGCTCCACTAACGACTTAAACAAAGTGTAAAGTGTAATTTCATGGATTAGCACCTTATTCACATTTTCCTAAAGTAACTAAGATTGGGAATTTAATAAAAGCATTTAGTTACTTTATAATATTCATCATACTTTTAATGAGAATTTATAAGTCCTTGTCCTACCCGTTCGGCTAACGACCCTCCGCCGATCAAGGACGCGGTGGGTGAGAGTGGACATCCATTAAGTTGCCATTTTATAGGCAACAACCTTATACCCCCCCTTATAGACCGGCTTCGTGAATGAGGCGTACTAGCGGTAAGACGACTTGATCTTATACATATATATATTAGTAACTTATAATATTATAAAGTATAAGGGTTGAATTTTAACTTTTAAAATTCTAAGGGTTGGAACTAAAGTTTTAATCAAGACTTTACTTGTTCCAAAACTTGAGGGCAACTTTTGTAAACTTCCAAAACTTTTCATTTCTTATAACTTATGAATTAATTGAGTAATAAAAATGAAGACTCTTCATTTTATAACTCTTGTGTTCTTTTAATGGCTTTAATAAAAGTGAGACTTTTGGTTTTCCATAACTTGAGGACAAGTTATGGACTCCATTAAAACACATTATGATCATGAATTAAACTACCATGAAGGTTACAAACAATTCCTATGATCATCTAATCTTCATAAGTTCAAGAACATGAATATGAACACTTTCAAGAATCAAAAATTACACTTAAAAAACTTGTAATTTTGATAATTGCCATTGTAAATGGATTAGCATAAACATTACACCATCTAAAACCAGTTTTAAAACACCAAAACAGTTTAGGGTAATGTTTCTAGTCCATTTCCAGCAACAAATGTCGAAATTCTGAAAACTGCAGCCTCTACTCGTCGAGTGCAAGAACAGACTCGACGAGTAGCTTGCATTTGTTCATGGACTCGTCGAGTCCCCCCATGGACTCGGCGAGTTCATACGAGCAGAAAACAGAAAATCGATTTTTTTCAAGCAGTTTGCACAAAAAATCAACAAACAAGCCTAGGCTCTGATACCACTGATGGGGTTTGAGCATTCTAACACTTCCTAAGTGTACATGCAACCCTAATAACCTTGGATCTATGTTTGTCTAATTATCATGCAAAGTTGAATTCCAAGGTTATATTCCTATCTAGCATACATGGGGAACATTTATAACTTGAATGAAAGATAGAATAACTTACATTGTTGTTGATTATGATCCTTGAAACCTTGTGAGCCTAGCACCCCAAGTGTGATGCCTCAAATGCTTCACACAACACCAAATGCAAAGGAGTAAACTTTGAGAGAATCTTACACTTGCAAAATCGGCTCTAGCCCTCTTGTTTCTTAGTGTCACCGATTTTGGGGAGAACACATTTGTTTATATAGTGTGTTGCATTAGGTAAACCCTAATGTAACATGACTCTTCATTTCATGATCCATGGGTTAACTCCATGGAGCATCCTATGGGTGGAACCCAACTTGATAATCCATGGAGCCTCTTAGCCCACTATATAAGATATGGAAGATTTACATAATCTACCCATATATTTAATTAGTTATCTTTTGATCACTTAATTAATTCTAAATTAATTCTTGATCAAACTAATTAAATAATATTATTAATATATTAGAACTTATAATATATTAATAAACCATAAGTGTTATTTCTCTCATTTTAGTTTATCTAATTGCATGGTGCCATGCAACCCAAATGGACCATGTCGGGTCGGGTCAAGTACATACCAGAAATAGTTATGGACTTAGACACCTTATCCAACAGTATATACAACTAGTGCTCTCGGTCTTTCTGTTAGCCATTTCCACAATGAACGGTTCGTTTAGTGCTCGTGGTTTTTGTTTAAGTAAGTGTGCAAAGTTTTGGTTCACGAAACTCCTCTCCGCTCCACTATCAAATAGAATGCATGCATAAGAGTTATCGAGGAGAAACGTACCAGTGACCACTGTAGGGTCTGTTACCGCTTCCTTGTGGCCTATCGCCAAAACCCTTCCCACTCCGCCAGCGTTCCCTGCCTTCGGGCAGTTCCTCTTGTAGTGACCAACCTCGCCACATCCGTAGCAAGCCTGGCCCACTCCAACGCCAGGGACCTGGGTGATTGGCCTAGCCGGAGCTTTACAGAAACGGGCAGTGTGCCCCTTCCTGTTGCAGTTTACACACTGCACTTTCCGACAGGGTCCGTTGTGGTGGAAGCTGCACTTGTTGCACTTTGGCAAGCTCCCAGCATACTGTTTCACCAGCGTAGTGGCAGCAGGTGCTATCGCGGCATGAACAACCACGACCTGATACTTCTTGGTAGAGTTCTGCGATGTGTTGCTTTTCTTCTTGTCCCAAAACTTCAGCTTGTTATCGGCGGATTTGGATGGATCTGGGACGGTAAGGGTTGTTGTTGCCGGTGTGCAGACTCCGTGATCGATGAGCCGTTGTGCCAATCGCTTGGCACTGTCAAAGGTAATGGGGTTTGAAGCTAAAACATTCCCCTAAAATTGAGGCACCAGCCCCTAAATGTACCTCTCGACCTTCTTTCCCTCAGTAGGGACCATTCCTGGACATAGAGCCACCATATCACTAAACCTGGCAGTGTAGGCTACTATGTCGGAGCCCTTCATGGTTAGGCTCCAGAGTTCCTGTTCAAGTTTCTGAACCTCGCCCCTCGGGCAGTACTCTTCAATCATCAGCTCCTTCAGAGCTTCCCAGCCCATTGCATTAGCCACTATCAGAGTAAGTGACTTGACATGGCTATTCCACCATGTTAGGTCTCTGTCCGAAAAGGTGCAGGCAGCAAATTTTACTTTGCTTCCTTCCGAACAGGAGCAGATCTCAAAGACCGACTCCGTCTTTTCAAACCATTGCGATAGAGCAATGATTCCCCCAGTCCCGTTAAAGGTTCTGGGTTTGCAGTTGGTGAAGTCCTTATACGAACACTCCCTAGAGCGCACAGGAGCATCGCCTTGAGTAGAATTTACAGCTGTTCCACTCCCGCTAGTACCGCTAGCGCTGAATTGGGCTAAGGCTGCCGTAACAGCCGCAACCACTGTAGCTTGGAGAGCTGCAGGATCGTATTGTGGAGGAGGTGGAGGTTGAGTTGGATTTATCGGAGGATTACGTCTCGTTGATCAACGTGGAGCCATCTTTCAACTGAAAGTTTACAAAGATGAAGATGATAGTAAGCATTCAATAGTGAGTATAATGAGAGTGATCCATGAACTAAGTCACCATAGTTCAACAAACAGATGAGAGTGTGATCGCAATAGAGATCTATCAATAGAAGGATGAAAGCATTTGGACACAGATTTCCTCATGAGATTAGATGTCTGCCAATAACATTGGCATTAAAGGTGTAACAAGTTCGGTAAAAATGACCTTGGAGTAGGTCTTACATCACACCAGAATTGAGGAAATTTTGACAGTACAAAGACCTAACAGACTGAAAGTTCAAGGTCTTAACATAAGCAGGAAACTAATACTAGAGTCTATACATAGACCTAATTTATATCCAAAAGACAGAGTAGAGTAGGCTCTACTCGCGAGGGGATTTGTTCTGGTTGGTACTTGATTCAACCCTGGATTCAGCCAGCTGCTGTTTTGCTTCCCATACACGCCTTTGCAGTGCCACCTGGCTCTAATGAAGATCCCTAGTCTCAGATCGACAGGCATTCAGTTCCACCTGTAGGGCATCAGTGCGAGACCTTTCAAAGTTCTGGTCATCGGTCAGATGACGAAGACGAACTGTGTTCACTCCGGAGTTAGCACGGATCTCCATGCCTTGGTCGAAGTTTGCTCTTCCCAGCTCAGCATTGCGAGCAATACGACGCACCAAGACCGGAAGGACTCTGTCTGCTGAGCCTCCCTCATTCAGGTTGTAGAAGCTTCGGTCGCCATTGCAGGGAGGTGGTTGTCCCTGCTCGTGGCTCCACCTGCCTAAGTTCACCGCCCACAGAGGCGTCGGACCTTGAAAAGCCGGACGAGGGTTAGGATTCTAAACAACTTGGGGTGGATCATAGACCCCGGGGTCTGAGTCGGAGTCTTCTTGGAATTCCTCCTCGTTCTCTTCATCGGAACTATCCTCGGGGTCTTCTACTGCTGGAACCACCGGGTTCTCTTCTTCAGGCTCTGCTCCAAGCCATCCACCATTGCCTTGCTCGGGAAAGTACGGGTCGCCAGGAAGATGAAATCCAGCCATGTTATCTAAGCGAGAAAAGGGATGTAAGAAACATATAATAGACGTACTACTTAAGATAATTATAGGATGATCCTTACCCGTTACTTCAATACTTGCGTAGTGCATACCAGTCATATGTAACCAAGATAGAATAGACCTTCGAATAAGTGACCCTAACTCTAACTCCACAACCAAACCAGGAACAAGAAGTAAACCAAAGATCACAAATTCTAAGTCTATGACACCTTAGTCACATGTAACCTTAGTGTATCCACTCAGCAACTATTGACCTACTAATAAAGACCTTTTAGTTTTCACACAAGTAATTATAGTATCACAAAATACTCCTATAGTATTTTAAGTTTATGTTATGTTCTAAAGTTTTCATTGTAGGAGAGTTGGTAAGTTTTTAGACTTGTTGCAACACCACAACCATTCCTAGGCACATGCTAATCACTTCTCGGAAAGATATAGTTGATCAGGCTATATCACTCCCAGATCTGATTATATGTCCCCAAGCCTATTTGTACTGTCCCACAACCGCAATACTTTTGTTCTGTTCTAGTATGACACTGATCCTAGTATGAATGCATGTATGAATACTTTACTAAAATATTTTATTATTTTAAAAGTATTAACTCTTGGTCAGAGTGTTTTAATCCCGATGTGTTTATAGTTGTATATCTTTTATGGGTTGATATACTCAATTCACTATAAACAAAACTTTGATACCAATTTGTCACACCCCCAAACCGGAACGACGAAAACGTTCGGGGGCGGAGGACATCATGTTCAGTATCATAACAATGCATAATAGTAAAACAAGCAACAACATAATCCATTGCCTTAATAATATAGTTAATACAAGTGTGTTCTTTGTAAAGTTGTAAGACATAAAAAATATATAATCAAAATAAAGACGAGTCTTGAATATGCTCCGTCTTCTCAAAACCTAGCCATCTGTACTTGTCTACTGGTGACCTGAGAATACAAGTTATTTTGAAAGAGTAGATCAGTATTAAAGCTGGTGAGTTCATAAGTATTTTTGTGTCAAAGGTTTGCATTAGTTTGATGAAAAAGTTTGTAAGAGTTTTGATGCAATTGTTTGTATACTTCCTAGAAAATCATATATTTTCTACTAAAAATGGAGAGTAGTCTTCTACTAAGACCCGACTGTTTTGTAAGTTTATTCCTTCGTAAAAACGAATGTTTTCCCAAGTTTATGACTATCTTTACTAGAAAATAGTTTGCATTACTTTTATGTGAGAATATCACTATATGAATGTAATGGGAAAATGAAAGTGTACAGTAATGTTGTTTAAAATAACTACTGAAGCACTAACTACCTTAAAACCAATTTGTTAATTAAGGTTAAAATGTGATGTGGTTATAACCATGCTGATTGACTAGTATTTAACACGACGACCTGCTGGCGTCGAAACTAATGTGACATTTGTCACCCCTTGGCTTGTCTGCCGGACTGTAGCTAACAGTTGGGATGTGGGATTGTTAGTCCCGTATAGATCTATACACACAATGCCCGCTCTCCCTCCAGGAGACTCTCGTTACAAAACGCGACATAACAAGTATATTTCTATGCCGTGAAGTAGTAGTTTCACATTATTGTTATCTTATTCTTGTTATAGTATGTATGTTCCTTTCTATTCTTGTTATAGTATGTATGTTCCTTCTTGTTCTTATTATAGTATGTATGTTCCTTTATGTTCTTATTATAATATGTATGAACTGACTCATGTAAGAACTTACTCTTGTAAGTTTCACTGTTCTAGAAGTAGTAAGTAGTAATCCTCTAAACTATACCTATTATAGTTTACTAGTATGATTGTTTGACTATTACTGTTTTGCAGAAAAGACTCAGTTACTCACATAAGTAACTAAGTTAAGTATAATCCTTAAAAATGGGTTTAATATTCACAAATGTATTTAATAAGTATAATTATGATTTAACCGACATTCGGACTAGTGATCCTACCCCAAGCCCACAACCAAACAAGGAACATGAGTCAAGGTATCTAGCAATAGTCCTAAGTCTATTAAAGCATACATATACGTAAATAGATAGACGAATATGATTTGATATAAAAGAAGTTTATAAAAGCTTTAAAAGAGTTTTCAACAAGTTTTGAGTATAAAAATTCCTTTTGGATGTTGTTTTCACATGTAAATGGTTAACACAATTTCATTGTGTTCTACTTGTATTCCCCTCCCCCCCCCCTAAAAGCATTTAAAAGTGTATTTGTAGGGGCATGAACTCACCTGTAGTGAGTGATTCGAATGAAAGATCGATATAGGATGCTAAGTATGCCAAGTGAAGTCTCGAGCACAATCGGATCCTATTAAGCATATAATAACACATATATGTATACAATTAGTGTATATAACAACTAAAATGGAAGGGAAACCACCTTAGGAACTAGGAAACACTTTCAATGAAGTGTTAGAATCACATATGATTGATTGAAAGGTGTTCACGGCCAAACAAGGAGTGTTCACGGCCTTAGAAGGGTTCACGGCCATAGAACACATGATGTGTTCACGGCCCAAGCTTGATCTTATGAAGGGTTCATGGCCAAACTTGCATCTAAGAAGGGTTCACGGCCCTATGAAGGGTTCACGGTCGTGAACTCTTGAAGATTCATGCAAATAAGAGTCTGTTTCATGGGTGAAACCAAGTGTTTCTAATGGACAACGAGAAGATGGATGAGATACTTACTTTTTGGAAGCCTTTAGAAGTGTTCACGGTTGAAGAAAGTTGAGAAAGAAAGGGTATGTCACGGCTAGAGTTGAAGAAGTGAAGTAAAAATGAGTCAACTCTATATATATGAAGGATGTTCACGACCCAAAGATGGGTTCACGGCCGTGAACCTAGATGTGGCCCTGAACTCCTTTTGATGGTGTATTTCCGGCTCGATTTCAACTCAATGAACTCAAGCTAACACTTCCTAACACACAATCCTTGAGTGTACTAGGATTTAAACTCTCAAACAGACCCTTAACAAGGCTAAAAGATAACAGATTCAAGTTTGACTTTTGATTGAATTGATTGACTTTACAAGATAGAAATTTCGGGTTGTCACAATCTAGAGTGTCCTAGGGTTTCTTGGGTTCTAAGGGTGCCTTGGATGCCTTAGGGAGGAAGTTAATGGATTAGGGTTATCTTGGATATACCTGCCTTATCCAATACCTTCCTAACACCTATATAAACCCTCATTAGGGTTGAATTTCGTCTAATCCTTCCTTCTAAATGCATTGGACGAAATTTTGGTCTTTTCGCTCTCTCTCTATAGTTTTCCTTGGTTGCTAGGGTTTGTTTGTGAACCATTAGAGGCGCGAAACTTGAGGCGCTTGCTACCAAAGATCCTTCAAGCAAGGATTCAAGATTGTTTACAATAACAATCTTAACGGTATGATTTATAACCCTTTTTATTTGTAAATTTCGAAAGATTGTATTTACCTTCTAGGGTTTCTAGTTTTCTGTTCAATGCTTGTATGTCTAATAGAGAAAACATAGATCCAATATATTAGGGTTGCATGCACACATAGGAATTGTTTGTTATGCTCAAAACCCATCAGACCACATGTATAAGATGGGGTTAATGGCTCTCATTGCTCATGAACTTAGAGTGATAGGTAATCTTTTAAAGGAAAAGTGATGGCAATAATTAAAGAAGCCCCATTTTGGAGATTGATTTGGAGGTTATGAATTTGCATTGACAGCTCAAACTATTCTTGATTGGAACTTTTCACATAAACTTTCTAGTGTATTAAAGGATTGTTATTTTTATTTAATTAATGATTATCTTTAAATCATCTAACTTTTAGACATGAAATACATTTTTGTCATCAAGAAATGAAAAATGGATAAATGTAACGTCCGCAGATTCGAGCTAGTCAATTTAGAGACAATAAGCGTTAAAATGACTTTTTGATAGAAGATTATTTAGAGTAAATAATCTTAACCAAAGTTATAGTATATGTCACAAGGATTTCATGCATATAAACAACGCTGAAATCTGACTTATAACGAAGAAGTTATGACCCGTCGAAGTTTTGCGATTAAACCGGCACGACTCCGCGTAATGTAAAAAGTGAATTTTTGACGAAATACTTTTTAGCCTTAGCAATCTAAACAAAATTCGTATTAGACGTTAAACCGAGAGCGTGCATATAGAGAACGTCCAAATCTGACTTCATTTGAGGAAGTTATGATTTTTCTAAGATTTAGCATAGCAGTATACAGCCCGGAAATCGAATTTCAGATCGATCGCTTATCAGCCGACACAGCCTGAACGGGAGTTGGAGATCTCGTTAATAAAAGCTCAACGATATAAAGACAGCCTAAAGCAGACGTCGGATGACAAAGTTATGAATTTTTAACGGACTTTAATTGTCTAAGCCTGTTAAAATACAACTATAAAAATAAATTCAAAATTAGCCGACGGAGTCTAAACGAAAGTTGTAGATCCCGTCGATACCTACGGGTGGATATAAAGAATATCAAAAACGGAGCTCGTATGCGAAAGTTACGGATTTTAGAAGATAATTAGTTTTTGGAGTAACCTGCGAGTGACACGTGGTGCGATCTGGGCCGCACCTTCTTCCCCACGGCTTGCCACCAGATGGTGACACGTGTCCACGAACGCCCATCATAATGCTAGGGAACGCCCCGCGTTCTTCATCTTCACAGCCTATAAATAGAAGGTGCAAATCACTTCATTCCTCACACCTTTCTCACCCATTCTCTCTCAAACACCCCCAAATCCTCTATTCTTTCCTCTAGCACCTCCTAGGTGTTAGTAGCGAGTCCCGGAGCGACAGAAGGCCCCAAGAAGAAGAGATTTCGGCTCAGAATTTATGTCCGTTTAGAGCCTGGTTCCTCTCTAAACCCCCATATAAGTGAGTTATGCTTACCATACTTTAAGTATAACTTATGTTTAAGTTCATTATCGTTATAATGAACCTATAAACAAGATTTATCAGTGATTCCAAGTCGTTATACTGATTGATCTACTTACGGGGATGATGTCGAGGCTGTGATTTAGTGAGGTGTTTAAAGTGGGATTTCCAAACAGTATACTTCGTATACCAAACGGACCCTACCTCCGATATTATCCTACCTGGTTGTTCCTTACTTGATAGATCTTGAAGTAGACTTTGAGTTAATGATGAATCTAGACTAACAATTAGTCACAATAAATATTAGACTAAAACTTAGTGATAATAATACTAGGTTTCGTCAAAGGAAAAGACAATTGTTAGAAGCGAAGCGCTGCCCGAATTTCGAGTCGTCACTTTAACAAGCGATTGCATAGTTACTTTCATCTTACACATAGATATGAAGTATCTAGATAATTACATGAGTATGTGCTTATTATCTGTGTTGTGAATATTATGTCTTAGATAAGATATTATGTGATGATGTTTAATTGATTTAATCATAAAATTATTATATAATTATAAATATGTATTGGGTAGCGATGGGTGATGAAAGATAGGTCATGATAGAAAGGTGATGATAACTAGGTGATGATAGATATGTGATGATGAATAAGTGATGCAAGATAAGAGATGATTAGGAGATGCCATAACCTTGACCTGCGATATTGCGATGTAGTCTTCTACCAGAGTATAGATGGCGACCACTGACTAATCTAAACAAGTCATGTGGAAACACCGGCAGGCTCATAACCTGTAGGTGATGAATTACGAGTTCCGGCGATGTAGTAACTATGTATTCATGTGATGATACTCTAACCCTTACTGGACACGTATTGGGGGAGTAATCCTCGAATCAGTACTGTCTATGCGATATAGGCGATGATCCTTAGGAAAAGTCCTTAGGAACAAATATATAAGGAAATGTGATGTAAGGATATGAGAGGTAAATACGACGTAGGAGATGACCCTTACGATAAATCTTTAGGGAATAATAAAAAAATGGTGATGGGTAACCGGGTTAATTGTTTGACATGAAATATGTGAAGAAACAAATTAACTATATTATTGTGGGTTAAAAACCTTATGTACTCACCAGGTTTCCCAACTTAACCCACTCAGTTTATTGTATCACAGGTGGCTAGATGAAAGATACATTATGTTGGGAGATTCAAGGAGTATTAGGCCACTAGATTAATTACTGTAAGGCTTGTAATATTTCGTTATGCTTATGTTTCTCTATTGACGATGACATCCCAATGTTTTAACATAAATAAAATACATTTATTTGGAAATGATTTGATAATATCATTATCATGTTTTCTGGGAACAAATTCCGCAATATTATTCTTCAAAAAGGATACTCTGATTTTTAAATAAGCATAAACAAATCGGTTTTTTCTGGCCGAGAAAATGGGGATGTCACAGTTGGTATCAGAGCATTAGTTTAAGCGAACTAGGATTAAGGATTTATTTCTAGACTTAAACTTAGAATGCTAAGCGATGATTGTGAGATGCGTGTCTGTTATATTTAGGATGCATGCCTAAATAGACACAAGCACTAACTTATTTAGGGGAGATGCCTAAATTTCTTTTATGTGCTAAATGATTTATGCTATAATATGTCTTATATGCTGCACGATGCTATCAGATCTATGGTCTATTGTCGACCGAATCTGGAAACTTTATGTGTTCAGATTTCTAAACGTTTAATTACGGTATTAGAATTGGCATATAACTTTTCGGAGTGATACGAGGTTTAAACGTCTGTCGTAAATAAAGCTTTCCCTATCTTAATTATTGACGTTGTACACTGAACATCTGCTAGAGTGTATAGATCGAAATGGTGAGAACTTGCGGCGGATTAGGAAATGCTAATGGAAACCAACAACCTGAACCACGAGTGATTGAGTGTGCACCACAGGTAGCAGTTGCACCCGAGCCAATCATAATGGCAGGAGTACAAGCAATGATACAAATGATGTTGGATCGTCAGATGGAAGAGACGAGGCTTCTACTTCAACAGAATAGGGATGAACCTACTGTGCTTGTTGTACAGCCCGAACTGAATGAAGAGCTGTCAGAGGAGGGAAATTACAGTCGTGTTGTGAGTCGAGTTGAACCCCGAGTGGTCAGGAGGAACGAACCGGAAAGAGGGATTGACATGGATGGGCGTATGTATAAGAACTTCTTGGGTGTCAAACCACCAAGTCTTTCTGGAAGCCCAAAGCCAGTGGAGATTATGGACTGGATCTTCGAGAAGGAGATGGTATTTGAAAGCTGCAACTGTAGCATCAGGCAGAACACCGTCTTTGCATTCAGACAACTAAATACAGGAGTTTTAAGTTGGTGGAAGTTGTTGGCGGATACAACGCCATGGGGAAAAGCCCTGAGAATGTCTTGGGAAGCATTCATGGAACAGTTGAAAATGCAATACTGCTCAGAAAAAGATCTGATAGACCTAAACAACGAGTTTCAGAACCTGAAGAAAGGGAAGATGAGTGTTGATGAGTATGCCACCGCATTCACCGAAAAGATGAAGTTATTCCCCCACTTGGTGCCTACTGAGCTCTCCAAGATAGATAGGTTTGCTAACGGATTGCAAGCGGACTTTGGTGCAACGGTAAAAACGGCAACTACTTTGAAGAGAGCTGTTAGAGCAGCTAAGAATATAGAGACTCAGATAAGAGAAAAGGGTCTAGAAAAAGATAAGGCTGGAGAAAAGAGGAAGCCTAAGGGATCCTCAAGATCCTATAAGAAAGGAATATTCTCAAAGTCTAACCTGGACGACCAAAAGTATGGGGGTAGTGGTGGAACCAAGTGGTGTGAGAAGTGCAAGAAGAAGCATTATGGGAGATGTGACGGAAAAGTGACTTGTTATAAGTGTGGGAGGATCGGTCACTATTCCAGAGATTGTATATTCGACAACAAGAAGTGTTACAAATGTGGAGATGGTGGGCATATTTCGAAAAACTGCCCAAAGAAAAACGAAGCTGCAAGGCAAAATGTGTTGCCAAAGCCGAAGGCAAGAGCATTTCAAATGATCCTTAATGAAGCAGGCGACGATGCAAGGGATCAGGAGTAAGGATCTATAAATCCGAAGATCGAGATATAAAGAAGCCATATCGATAGTATTATGTGGTGTAGCCTAATATAAGAGGCATAGTGTAGGGTGAACTCGAATATCTATGTAATCATTTCAATAAATAATATAAAGCTTAGTTATGTTATCCAATGTGTTAAATAACTATGTAAGATTCTTGTATGGTGACTTGGAGAACTACGAGACAATACTTGGGACTAGTATGAGTAGGTTTGAAAGGTAGTAGAGGCCTATACTACCGGAAGCACAGGATTCGCACTTGGATCAGGGAAAGTCACAAGGTTACCAAGGAGTTAGTAATTGATTTCGTTTTATTTATGTATGTCGTTACCATCGTTTCGGTAATGACTAAGAAGAGGATTGTAATTCCGACCCTAGTAGTCCGACTAGGATAAGTATGTTACGTGGTTTAGAGAACCAAGTTCGATGTAGTATCCAACTTAAGCCAGAAGATTTAAGTGAAAGATAATCGAAGCGATCAATAGAAGTATCGCGATCACCGTTTAGTAATAAGCTTGTAGCTAGAAGTACTACATGCTACAATTTGATTATATCACATTAGAACATGAAGGAAGGCCTCTTCCATTCTGAAATTTGACTCTAAAAAGACCTGAGTCTAAGCATTGCATCATACGATGAGAGGTCATTAGAACATAACCCATCGGTCTGTTACGATAATCAAAGTAAAGAACTTATCTTAAGTTAAGTATGTTTAAGAAAGAGCAGGAGTCTCCAATAAGGATCAATTTTGTAACTCGAAGGTTACGATTGAAAGTACAACATAGTATGAAGAGCGGGTGCACGATTGAGCACCGTCAACTGTTAAGAAATCCAAAACTTAGATACTCATTTAAAAGAACAAAAGAGTTACGGTTAAAACCTAGGATGAAAATATAACATATGGAGTCATTAACCAAAGTTATAGTATATGTCACAAGGATTACATGCATATAAAGAACGCTGAAATCTGACTTATAACGAAGAAGTTATGACCCGTCGAAGTTTTGCGATTAAACCGGCACGGCTCCGCGTAACGTAAAAAGTGAATTTTTGATGAAATACTTTTTAGCCTTAGCAATCTAAACAAAAGTCGTATTAGACGTTAAACCGAGAGCGTGCATATAGAGAATTTCCAAATCTGACTTTATTTGAGGAAGTTATGATTTTTCTAAGATTTAGCATAGCAGTATACAGCCCGGAAATCGAATTTTAGATCGATCGCTTATTAGCCGACACAGCCTAAAGGGGAGTTGAAGATCTCGTTAATAAAAGCTCAACGATATAAAGACAGCCTAAAACGGACGTCGGATGACAAAGTTATGAATTTTTAACGGACTTTAATTGTCTAAGCCTGTTAAAATATAACTTTAAAAATAAATTCAAAATTAACCAACGGAGTCTAAACGAAAGTTGTAGATCCCGTCGATACCTATGTGTGGATATAAAGAACGTCAAAAACGGAGCTCGTATGCGAAAGTTACGGATGTTAGAAGATAATTAGTTTTTGGAGTAACCAGCGAGTGACATGTGGCGCGATCTGAGCCGCACCTTCTTCCCTACGGTTTGCCATCAGATGGTGACATGTGGCCACGAACGTCCAGCGTAATGCTAGGAAACGCCCCGCGTTCATCATCTTCAAATCCTATAAATAGAAGGCGTAAATCACTCCATTCATCACACATTTATCACCCATTCTCTCTAAAACACCCCCAAAGCCTTTATTCTTTCCTCTAGCACCTCCTAGGTGTTAGTACCGAGTCCCGGAGCGCCATAAGGCCCCGAGAAGAAGAGCTTTCGGCTTAGAAGTTCTGTACGCGCAGAGCCCGGTTCCTCGCTAAACCCCCTGTAAAAGAGTTATGCTTACCATACCTTAAGCATAACTTATGTTTAAGTTCATTATCGTTATTATGAACCTATAAACAAGATGTATAAGTGATTCCAAGTTATTATACTGATTGATCTACTTACGGGGATGATGTCTAGGCTGTGATTTAGTGAGGTGTACAAAGTGAGATTTCCAAACAGTATACTTTGTATACCAAACGAACCCTATCTCCGATATGATCCTACCTGGTTGTTCCTTACTTGATAGATCTTGAAGTAGACTTTGAATTAATGATGAATCTAGACTAATAATTAGTCACAATAAATATTGGACTAAAACTTAGTGATAATAATACTAGGTTTTGTCAAAGTAAAAGACAATTTTTAGAAGCGAAAAGCTGCCCGAATTTCGAGTAGTCACTATAACAAGTGAGTGCATAGTTACTTTCATTTTACACATAGATATGAAATATCTAGATAATTACATGATTATGTGCTTATTATCTGTGTTGAGAATATTATGTCTTAGATAAGATATTATGTGATGATGTTTAACTGATTTAATCATATAAGTATTATATAATTATAAATATGTATTGGGTAGTGACGGGTGATGAAAGATAGGTGATCATAGAAAGGTGATGATAACTAGGTGATGATAGATATGTGATGATGATTATGTGATGCAAGATAAGAAATGATTAGGAGATACCATAACCTTGACCTACGATGTTGCGATGTAGTCATCTACCAAAGTATAGATGGCAACCACTGACTAATCTAAACAAGTCATATGGAAACACCAGCAGGCTCATAACTTGTAGGTGATGAATTAGGAGTTCAAGAGATGTAGTAACTATGTATTCATGCGATGATACTCTAACCCTTACTGGACACGTATTGGGGGAGTAATCCCTGAAATTGTACTATCTATGCGATGTAGGCAATGATCCTTAGGAACAAACATATGAGGAAATGCGATGTAAGGAGATGAGAGGTAAATACGATGTAGGAGATGACCATTAGGATAAATATTTAGGGAAGAATAAATAAAGAAAATGGGGATGGGTAACCGGGTTAATTGTTTGACACGAAATATGTGAAGAAACAAATTAACTATATTATTGTGGGTTGAAAACCCTATTACTCACCAGGTTTCCCAACCTGACCCGTTCAGTTTATTGTATCACAGGTGGCTAGATGAAAGATACATTCTGCTGAGAGATTCAAGGAGTATTAGGTCACTAGTTTAATTATTGTAAGGCTTGTAATATTTCATTATGTTTATGTTTTTGTATTGACGATGACATCCCAATGTTTTAACATAAATAAAATACATTTCTTCGGAAATGCTTTAATAATATTAGTATCATGTTTTCTGGGAACAAATTCCGCAATATTATTATTCAAAAAGGATATTCTGATTTTTAAATAAGCATAAACAAATCGGTCTTTTCTTGCCGAGAAAATGGGGATGTCACAATAAAATTGTGGTTAATGTATAATTTTTTTTAAAGATTTTTAAGTAAATCACATATGAATTACATGTGATTCACATTTAAATCACATATAAATCACATGTAATTCACATATGAATCACATGTAAATCACATGTAATTTACATATGAATCATATGTGATTTGTATGAATTGGCATAATATTTTACTAATTAATTTGAAGCAAGACTATAAGTATAGTGATTCACAAGTGAATCACATATGAATTACGTCTATATGCACACATGCATTTTGTGTGAGTGTTCTTCATTAATTATGTTTTTAAATTTTCTTGTGAATTTCACATTTTAATCTTATAAGATACAATCACATCTGAATTTTACATGATATAATCACATGTAAATCTTACATGATATATATATACATATGCATTTTTATGAGTGTTCTGACATTTATCATTTTTTTTATTTTCTTGTAGATTTGGAATAATTTGTAGTTGAAGATGTGAAAAGTGATAAATTGAAGAAAGTATGGAAATTTTGACACGGAGACATGAAAACGCTTTGAAATTGTGTAGAGTTTTTTGTTTTTTATATTTTATTTTGTATCGAATAAAATATTTGTACTATTGTGTTTATAGATTAGTAAATAAAATGGGTTTTTTCAACTTACGAATATTATAGTATAAGAAATATACATATATGCATTTGAAAAAATATGCATATATGCACCTAAAACGTTGATTTTTTTGGTTAAAAAAATTATAAATTTTTTTCAAATGTTCCAGCTTTTTTTTTTTTTAATTTACTGATTTTTAAAAGTTTATTGTTTTTAAAAAAATTATAGTTTTTTTAAAAAATGTAGTATTTTTTCAATTGTTTTTAAAAAATTCATGTTTTCTAAAAAAAATTAAAAAAATATGCATTTTTTAAAAAGTCTAAATATATTATTTTTATAAAAAAAATCCAAAATTTTGATTTATAATGTTAATTCTTAGAGCTTTTTATTAATATTTCCAATATAACAAAAAATTAAATATTAAATAATATTGATAAGATGACGATCATGTCCTTAATGAGTTAATTTTGATCTAACGCTTCATCTTTAATTATTGGGTTATCGGGAAACTATGAATTCTTAATGGATCTCATATATATATATATATATATATATATATATATATATATATATATATATATATATATATATATATATATATATATATGAAGAACCCGAAACTTTGAGTACATGCTAAAAACATAAAAATCAACATCGGAAGTTTCCTTTGGAAATCCATCGCTAAAGCCTAACATGACAGACCAACGATGGAATCAATGAAGGCCTTAGCGACCTATTAGCTTGTCGAAAAACAGATTGAAATCAGGAAGCTTATGTCGCTAATTATTTGATGATAATGATCAGTTTTTCTACTTTTTTAACCCTTCTAACTAATATAATTACTACGTTCTATTAGTTGTCAAATCTTATAGTAGTATTGATAAATTTTGTTTATTTATAAAAAATAATATTATGGTCCACTTTTATTCTTACACAGCTTTAAAATCATTTTTTTACAGATTAAAAATCAATGAACCGACCATTGATCATTGAACATATGCCAAACAATAACGAGTAAAACATAGATAAAAGAGGGGGTAACAAAAAAAAAGTGTTTGGTTAAAATTGGTTTTTTTTTAAATCAAAACTTAATTGGTTAATTCAAAAAGAAAAATTTCTTTCAAGTGGTTAAACTATAAAATTTTAAAATTATAATAATTTTTATAGAATTCAAGGTTTTATGTAATAGTTTTTTTAGAGAATTGTAACAAACTCTCCTAATGGGTAAAACTGGAGGGAAAAAGAAAAAAACTTTCGACAGTTAAACCTATGAAAAAATACAAACCTACAGGTAGGAGTTGGAGATTGTTCATATTTTCATCTAAACAATGGCGAGTTTGTGTATTTGTACCAATTACGTCCTTTTCAATTTACCACACATGTTCATATATTTCATACATATTTATGGGTTTTATGTCGTTGTAAGGATTTTAAAAGAGAATATGGTACAATTTAACTTAGACAAAACTTCAAAAATGGTCCCTGTGGTTTTCAAAAATATCAAGTTTAGTCCCTAAGTTCAAAAAACCTCACAGATGGTCCCTGTGGTTTCAAAACTTTTAACAAATGGTCATTTTCGCTAACTCCGTTAGCTTTTGGCTGTTAAGTGAAGGGCATTTCAGTCATTTCACAACCACAGGGACCATTTATGAAGTTTTGCCTTAACTTTTTTTAAAAAAGAAAAATAAATATAATTATTTAATATTAAAGGGTCTCTCTCTCTCTCTCTCTCTCTCTCTCTCTCTCTCTCTCTCTCTCTCTCTCTCTCGTAAGAAAGACTAGATTGTGCAACTGGATCGGTTTATTCTTCTCTTTCAAAACACATCTGTAACATTCCTTCAGATCAAGAAAGATCTTAATTTAAAACCCCCTTCTTCCTTTTATTTATCATTGATTTGAAGGGTGAATGATACATAACCAGAAAACGATTGAGAATAGGAGATTTTCAGTTATAAAGACGAAACAACACCACCACTCCATCATCTTCTTCCCCGTTCTTCGGCTACAACTCAAGCTCCACACACACTTCTAGAAAACGATTTGCTACTGTTGTTGATATCTAATTACACATTAAAAAGCTTCATTGTGTGTGTCTTGGGGTCGATGTTAGGTGTCACAGAACCTCGATTAGAAGTATTTTAGAAACGAATTAAGTTCTTAATTCCAGACCTGAAACAGAGATGGAGAAAGGTAGATTTAGAACAAAAACCATACACAAAATCCCACCTACTACTGTCCCTGCTTTTTCATCACCACCCACCTTAACAAACCCAGGTGGCGGTGGCTTAAGACCCAGATCCAAAAATCGATGGGAAAAGTAATCTCCATGGTGGTTTTCATGTTCACTAGTGGTGACAAACGCTGGAACACATAGTGACATTGTTCATCTTCTTCAATGACGCAACCATCTTCTACCAATCTTCTTGAAACGTTATTTCTTCACAAGAATCAAAGGTAAGATTCAAATCGCCGTTTGTATGTGTAAATTCTTCATCAGTCTTCATTGCTGGGTTCTTATCTTCCAGATCTAAGAAACAAGCAGGTTGAGAGATCAAGATGTACAATTCAGGAACCAAACGACAAGACAACTTCAACAAGTTGTGCCCAAGAACCAAAAACAGATGAACACTATCCCAGTGTATTATACATGTTGGAGATTATTAGTAGTTGAAACTTGATCCCTCAACTAGAAACCACGAATCAAACCTCTCAATCGGAAATCAGGAAGGGAATAAGGGTGGGGTTGTTGGAGAGAGAGAGAGAGAGAGAGAGGGTGGGCCCTTTAATATTAAATAATTATATTTATTTTTCTTTTTTAAAAAAAATAAGGCAAAACTTCATAAATGGTCCCTGTGGTTGTGAAATGACTGAAATGCCCTTCACTTAACGGCCAAAAGCTAACGGAGTTAGCGAAAAGGACCATTTGTTAAAAGTTTTGAAACCACATGGACCATCTGTGAGGTTTTTTGAACTTAGGGACTAAACTTGATATTTTTGAAAACCACAGAGACCATTTTTGAAGTTTTGTCTTTAACTTATTATTGACCTAATTACACATTTAACTAGATTACGTTTTGATATGACATTCTATTGGAAGTTGTTTTATTGGCATCCTACGTCACATTGGATTAATCATGTTTTTACTCATAATTGTTTAAAATACTCAAATCCCATATTCAATTAAATCTTTTTGACATGGAACAATTTTATATTCCATGGAGAAAGATACATCAAAATCAGAATGAAAACTGATGCAACTGTTATACCATTTAAGCCTATTAAAGAGGATTGGTACAAATAATTGCATTTGAGCATGCAACTTTGATACCATTTATGGTGGTCCATGAACAAGAACAATCCTGATTCATCTACTGTTTTCAAGGCAATAAAAGTGGTCCCCAAGAACAACAAGAACTACCCTTTTTCCAAACTCTCTCAAGTACCTAATAAATCATTGCATACTCATTTTTAAAAGTCAAAGATATTCCAACAAAACAGTAATGCAAAAGTCAACAACCAATGTAATATGTCCTGCCTTTCACTCATAGATAACTAATGGCAAAACCATATTAGAATCTAATTAACAAAACAAAAAAAAAAATTGAAGGAAAATGACACACATACCCTTTCAATTTCTGGATTTCTTCCTGGAGGACTTTGAAGAAGGCTTGGGTTGAGCAGCATTGCTTGAAGATCCTTTTGCATTTGATGGTTGACTTGACTTTGTGTTTCCTGCATTCACAGCTTCTTTAGCCACTGCACCCTGAGAGCCTCTAATTTGAGCAGCTCTTTTATCTTTCCTCTTTGGTCTGTAGCTAGATCTTTCCCTTTTAGGCAACCATCTTTCTGGATCAGGTGGTGGGCCCGGGTTAGCAGGGTCAAACCCTTTCGGGTACCTCGGCTTTCTCTTCCTTTTCCTCTTCACTTTTTCCTTACTTTTACTTTCATGAACTTCAACATTATTATTCCCCAAGTGGGGCCCGTTTTCAACATACTTAGCACCAGAAGTTTTCTCCAAAGCATTCACATCAACAGATGTCAAACCAGGAAGTGGTTTCAGTTTCTTCTCATAAGTTTCTGCCTTTTCAACGTCTGTATAAGCAGCAGTTTCTATCAAACCTACTAACGCCTCAATACTGTTATGACTTTTCACAAGCTTCTCAAACAGTTTCAAAGCTTCCTCTTTTTTCCCATGTTTGACCTTAAAAGCTGCTGCCTCTTGCATGATAACACTCAGTTGACTCTCTTCAGTCATTTCGTTTGACCAATATGTAATAGCAGAATCAAGAACAGCACTAGCACCTTCAATGTCTCCTGAACGTTCTTTTAGGGATACAAGAGTTGCAACAGTGGCTGGCATGTGTTGAATATCAGGGATCTTTAGTAAAGATTCTGATGCAATTTGAGGATGCCCTGCAGCTGCTGCAATCTGTGCCCTAGCCAGAAGAACAATCTTTGATTTGTCTGGAAACTTCTCTGCATACTTCCATAACAATTCTTCAGCTTTTCCAGCCTTGTTTTCTTTCACAAAGACAGAAGCTTGAAGCAGTACAGGTGTCACACTGGTGGGAAACATTTGTGGTAAGGCATCCGCAAGCTCACGGGCCTGTAAAGTTTCATCAGAAAGATGAAGACTTTTGAAAAAAGAAAAAAAATTTGATGGAGAAAGAATAAATAAAGTGAATTATGTAATCATAACCTGGTCAATCTTGTTAGAATGAAGAAGCAGAAGCATTCGATTAATGTAGATGGCTTCCTTCTGTTTAGGTGAGAGCTTTAATTCTAGTCCAGGGACAAGGTGGAAGCTTTGATCTCCACTGTTTTTTTGTATTAAACGATCAAGCTTCTTTAATCCATCAGATACATCTTTAGAACCCTTTAATGCTATTAGATTGTTAATTGCTACTGCATTTGATGGTTCATCTGGAAGATTCCGTTTGATTAGGTCTGTGTAAGATGCAATGGCTTCTTGTTTGTTCCCCAAAAGCTGCTGTACATAGGCCAACTGTACAGCTATGGGTGCTAACTCGATCTCAACCTCATCATCGGGTAAATTTTCATCCATCAATGTCTCCTGACCAATTCTGTTAATAAATGTATCTAAATCCTGTTAGTTTATCATGCAAATGTGTGCACATTATAATACAAAGTAATGAAGGCCAATTACAAATTTAGAATCACCTTCGAGATGAAAGTAGGAGTTGTTCAGCATCTGAGTATTTGTTTTTCTCAATCAATGCACATGCAGTATTGTATGCCAACTCAAAGCTGCTGGTTGCTTTAACTCGCATGGAATCCATGATTCCTTGAACTTCAGTAGCCCTACCAGCTGAAACTAAACCAGCAATAAGATTTATCTCCAGAGACTCTATCTTCGATTTCTGGAGCTTTTGATATACATCCACAGAAGCATCCATGTTTCCTTGCCGGAATAGAATCTGTGATTCTAACAACATTGTTGCAGAGTCTTTTTCTAGGCTCTTCAAGGCTTCCAAAGCATCATCTAACTTATTTTGTCTGTATAGACAGTATGCCTGCTTATACATCATCATGAGGGAAAAGAAGATGCATCAATAGAGGCGAAATTTGAAGCATGGATGTTTCAGTTAAAGGATGTATTGACTCAAAATAGCATCAATGCACATTGCACATGCGCAGCAGCTGTTCATTATGCATCTAATAACAGAAACTGCATCATGCCGAATCACATTGCTATTAAGTACCAACTACTCGGAAGTGAACAATTAACACCAGTGATTGGCCAAATCGGATACAAACACACAAATCTATAACGCCAATAGATGTCGATAGTTTACCTTGAAGAAACCGAAATTAAAAGGGAACTTCTTCGACAAGGCGACAATAGTAGAAAGAGCATCATCGATGTTATCAGCCTTAATCAAAGACACAATCTTACACTGAATTGCATCTTCGTCATCAGGAGCAACAGATAAAACTGCAGAAAAACAATATTAACTTAATCGATGCACCAATTTAACAAATACCCAAGTTAGAAAGGGTGTTTACCTTGATCTGCAACCTTGACGGCCTGCTCGTACTCTGACCTTTGTATATGTCGATTAAGAGTTGTGAAAAGATCTTCAATGGAGACCGCCGGCGCGGCCGTCGGTTTGGGCTTCGCCTTCGGAGCCATTGATGGTAGACAAGAATGACTCTGAAATGCGTTTGTGTCCGGAGACAAGCCAGAGAAATCAGGGGATTGGGGAAATTTGGGCTACATCTGCATGACTGAATGAATCAGTCCATTGTGCCCTAAATTCTGGGCTTATGGCTTATAGTCTATAGCCCATAGCAATGGGTTTATTGAATAATTATAATACAAGTGCATTTTAATTTGTAGAAAGATTTACATAAAAATATTTTTATATATTTCAATTATATTAATTTTGTACTGATGCAAGTAAGATATAAAACTTCAATATAAAAATCAAATAATGAAAAGTTAATACAATTACTCCTTAATGCAACCCAAAACCTTAATATAAGTCCCTAATCTGCTTGTGTATCAATCAGATCCGTTTGATGGTGCGGAATCTCAATCAAACGGATGATATCAGATCAAATAGAAGAGAAGGAGAAGAAGATGATGATGAATCTTGTATGTATTGATATGAATGAAGATCCGGATACAAGATTCACACACACTAACACACACTCTCTTTTCTCTCTCTCTCTAAAACACCTTCAAATGCACACACTTAGGCTCCTCTATTCTATGTGTTCATCCTTCACATGCACTCCTCATCCTATATATATATGGACCTAAGGCCAAGCCCAAAATACAAATAATCCAATGCTCGGTCCAAGCTACAATTAATCCTATACTATTTTTGGCCCAAATAATAAAAACAATAAATGCTTAGAAAAGCAAAGTATAAACCATATTTTTGACCCAACAATCTCCTCCTTGGTTTATAGCTTTCTTTTCTTTTCTTAAATGACCCAACAAGCTCCCCCTAAAAAGTAGCTGGCTTTCCTTGTTAATCTTCATTGGGAGCTTTGGCTTCAACTTTAATCTTCAAATTCTTCACAACTTCAAGATGAACTTGATGAATCTTCAATGAATGACTTCATCTTGAGCAGTTGGGCTTTTCTTCAGAATTTGACATTGAACGCACATTGGGTGAGGAGGCTTTTTGTACTGATTCTTGAAAGATAATGCTTTCAGTTTGAGAATCTTCAGAGAGAACATCAGAGAGAACTAATCTTCAGGATCACTTCAGCAGGTTCAAGATAGCAGCAGACTGATTGAGGAGGCTTCAATGCAATCCGTCACCTAATCTTCAAGTGCAGCTTCACTTTGCTTCTGGGGTTGAAAGATTGAATGTCGAAAGAATAATCTTCATTTCTTGCTCCTTCGAATGAGAATTCTTCGATGATCACGGATGAAGCCTTGGCTCAGAAATCTTCGACACAAACTTCCATGAGTTTCATCTTCACCTGAATTCACTATTCAAGACAAAACAAAACTAAAAGAAAAATTTAGCACACAATATTTTTGGATTTTTCATATTTTCTGAAAAAGAAATAAAACAGAAATAACACTATTTTTTTTTTTTTGGATTTTTTTTATTTTCTAATTTTTGTTTGGTTTTTAAAATTTTTAATTCTCCCCTAATATTTAAATTAGAAGAAAACTATGAACAAATTTAACAAACATAAAAATGATATCTAACTTTAAGAGTGATTTGGGATCAAAGTTTTTAGACAGCCTTTATCCGTTTATCAGTACCTCTCCCTTCAAGAATAGATCTGGTCAATCGTCGGTATTGTGGTCCACTTAAACACGAGAGATTGTGACAAAATTAGGACATACTATAAGTGACAAGACAATGTGATCCTAAGTTCCTAGATAATATTCCTTAAGGACCATTCAGCTGACGACGACCAAAGATATTGTTGTCCACCTAAATTGAGCAGCGAGATCTACAGACAACCTAGTGATTGTTCAATTTTAAATGTACTAGAACATGTTTCCCGCTTCCTGACATACCCGAATAATCAGGAACTCCCAAAGTACTCCTTACTTTAGGTGAGCAGACAATTATTATGAGAGAAGTCAGATTTAGAATGCATATGCTATACACCCAGGTCGGATCTCTTCCAATCACGCAAAGGGTGAAACATATGACTAACCAGATTTAGAGGAATTGAGAAGTAGAATGGTGCATATGTTGTGTACCAGGTCGGATGTATTTCAATCACGCGAAGGAGACAACATATGTCTAACAGACAGGAAGAATTGCATAGATAGAAGATGCAGAGAAATAGAATTGCATATGTTGCAGTCCAGGTCGGATGTATTTCAATCACGCAGAGGAGGAAACATATGACTAACAGAAGGAAAGCAAGAAAATAATTTCCTACAGACCTACTTTATCGGAATTCCCCAGTCGCCCCATCAATACCGGAAATAAGGACAAAGTTCGTACATCGAGGAAGAGTTAAACCACAGTTCTAGATACGAATTACTTTAATGTGACCGGTGGATTATCATGTATATATCCCTGTTCAACCTATCTGAGCGTCGTATTGTCAGGCTAAATGGATCTATCTAGGTCAAGATTTTTCAAGTCTCTAGATTCCTTAAGTTCACCAAGCCTAGTAAAGTCCATTTTAATCTCTCGTGCCTACCAGCGCATCGAACACAGAGCCTAGACAATTCAGATTCAGTCCCTTACACAGATTCAGATTGCCTGTTATCACATGATTATATCACTTCCCAAAACATCTCCCTCAAGCACATTCCATAACCAACATATTTTTTTTTATTTTCTGATTTTCTAATGTTTTTGAATTTTTTAAAATTTTCTAATTTTTGTTTTGTTTTTATTTCTCCCCCTAAATTTGTGCATAGGAGAGAAACGAAAGTAAATGCACAAATTTAAACTATCCTAAAACAAAAATTAGTCTTTAAAGCGAATCAGCTTAAGAAAAACTCAGGAGTATAGAGAGGAAAACTCAAACCGTAAGTCACCGATTGAATTTGCATCCAGAAGGTCTGAGAACAGCACGCGTAATCTCAGAACAGATCCGAAAATTCTTCATGTCATTAAGCACTAACCCCGTTTGTGATCTCTTCCTTTCCCGCAAAGGACACATACTCTCAAATAATGTTCTGAGTGTTGTACAGTTGAGAGATGCCTCCTATCATGTGCCTGGAACAGCCACTACTAACAAACCGAAGTATGATGATATGCCTCCATAGCTGCTCCGACACAGAGCGGGATTAGTTGCTCTTTGGAACCCAGTCCATTTTGAAACTGGGTCGACCTTTTTCATCTACGCAAGATACATTCTCCCATGACATATCCTGCTTATCAGAAACAGAAGATTGTTCATTGGAAACAGAAACATCAGGTTCAGGCTCAGTTTTGTTATCAGAAACAGAAACAGAATCTCCAGCTTCACGCTTTGCCTGATCTAATGGTTGATCTGCAGGGGAAGTAGAAATGTTAGAACTTTCAACATTAATAAGTCCGCCTGAAACGAAACCAGATGGCTTGCCATAAACCATAAACGGTTCATTGGCAATCTCATCCTTGGATAGGGGTTGATACTGATATGTATGATTATAAGGAGGAGGTACACTATCATATCCTAAACCCTTTGACTGATTTCGTTTGAACTGCATGCAGTGATCAATCATGTTGGCAACTACCTCGCTTGATCCATCAAATTTTCTAAAATCAAAATTTGCAGTTTCAAATTGTCCTTTTAATGTATCAAGCTCGGTAATTAGCTCATCATTTTGTCTTTTAACATAATCATAAAGCTCACATTTTTCACTGTATTCTGTCTGAATTCTTTTAAAGTCCTTAATTTTTGTTTCTAACTGGGCCTTAAAGGGGTTTATGTCCTTTCCTGAGTTGATATCCTTCATATCTCAGGTCCTCAACTTTTCTTTTTAATAAATCAATTTGTTCCCGAAGAAATTTAATCGTAGTTTCACAAGATGGAGTACATGAAACTTTATTGACTGGAACGTTTGAAGAACTCATTGTTTTTTTTAAATGCCCTTTGACTAAAAACTCAAAAGTCAACCTCAAAAGTCAAATTTGAAAAATCAAACTCAAAAGTCAAACTTGAAAAGTCAAACTTAAAAGTCAAACCGAAAAGCTAAATTTGAAAATTTAAAAGTTAAACGAGAAAGTTAAAGTTTAAAGTCAAATGTCAAACTTGAAAGTCAAAGTCAAAATTTTAAGGTGAAAAGTTAAAAAATAAAGTCAAAAATTAAAAACTAAATTTTTGGGTTGAAAATGGAATTTTAAAATAAAGAAAATTGATTTTTGGGTTAAAAATGTAAAAAATGCGAAATTAGGAACGAAAGGGAGTGCTTTTGAATTAAAATTGGAAGGGAAGGAACAAAGGCGTTGCTAGAGGAGTTGGTAAAGCGTTGGGTTCCTCAACCAGAGGCCACAGGTTCGATCCCCGGCACCCCCCAATCCGTTTCAATATTTTTAATGCGAAGCTGCTGCGATGCGAGGGCGTTGGTCCGAAGTGCGAAGGCGAGGACCTGGTGCGAGGATGCTGATGCGAAGCTTGCTGCTGCTGAGCCGGCTTCCCTAGCCGTTCACCGAGCCGAATTCCGAGCCGAGGCAGCAAACTCCGGCGACCGTAAACTCCGCACCGTAAACACGTTTACGGCCGTAAACTCCAGGAAACCCTAGCCGCCGCCGCCGACCGTAAACCCTTCAAAGACCGTAAACTCTTTGCAGATTACGTGAAAACATCGTTTTTCACCTCTTTTTGCTCCAAAACTCGATCAAAAACGCGAAGAACAAACCCCCCTAATTTTCAGAGATCCATCCAAAAACGCAAGAATCTTTCAAAAATAAGATCAAATATGTTCCAGATCTGACAAAAATGACTGATACAATCCAAGCTCTGATACCACTTGTAAGTCCCTAATCTGCTTGTGTATCAATCATATCCGTTTGATGGTGCGGAATCCCAATCAAACGGATGATGTCAGATCAAATAGAAGAGAAGGAGAAGAAGATGATGATGAATCTTGTATGTATTGATATGAATGAAGATCCGGATACAAGATTCACACACACTAACACACACTCTCTTTTCTCTCTCTCTCTAAAACACCTTCAAATGCACACACTTAAGCTCCTCTATTCTATGTGTTCATCCTTCACATGCACTCCTCATCCTATATATATATGGACCTAAGGCCAAGCCCAAAATACAAATAATCCAATGCTCGGTCCAAGCTACAATTAATCCTATACTATTTTTGGCCCAAATAATAAAAACAATAAATGCTTAGAAAAGCAAAGTATAAACCATATTTTTGACCCAACAATCTCCTCCTTTGTTTATAGCTTTCTTTTCTTTTCTTAAATGACCCAACAAGCTCCCCCTAAAAAGTAGCTGGCTTTCCTTGTTAATCTTCATTGGGAGCTTTGGCTTCAACTTTAATCTTCAAATTCTTCACAACTTCAAGATGAACTTGATGAATCTTCAATGAATGACTTCATCTTGAGCAGTTGGGCTTTTCTTCAGAATTTGACATTGAACGCACATTGGGTGAGGAGGCTTTTTGTACTGATTCTTGAAAGATAATGCTTTCAGTTTGAGAATCTTCAGAGAGAACATCAGAGAGAACTAATCTTCAGGATCACTTCAGCAGGTTCAAGATAACAGCAGACTGATTGAGGAGGCTTCAATGCAATCTGTCACCTAATCTTCAAGTGCAGCTTCACTTTGCTTCTGGGGTTGAAAGATTGAATGTCGAAAGAATAATCTTCATTTCTTGCTCCTTCGAATGAGAATTCTTCGATGATCACGGATGAAGCCTTGGCTCATAAATCTTCGACACAAACTTCCATGAGTTTCATCTTCACCTGAATTCACTATTCAAGACAAAACAAAACTAAAAGAAAAATTTAGCACACAATATTTTTGGATTTTTCATATTTTCTGAAAAAGAAATAAAACAGAAATAACACTATTTTTTTTTTGGATTTTTTTTATTTTCTAATTTTTGTTTGGTTTTTAAAATTTTTAATTCTCCCCTAATATTTAAATTAGAAGAAAACTATGAACAAATTTAACAAACATAAAAATGATATCTAACTTTAAGAGTGATTTGGGATCAAAGTTTTTAGACAGCCTTTATCCGTTTATCAGTACCTCTCCCTTCAAGAATAGATCTGGTCAATCGTCGGTATTGTGGTCCACTTAAACACGAGAGATTGTGACAAAATTAGGACATACTATAAGTGACAAGACAATGTGATCCTAAGTTCCTAGATAATATTCCTTAAGGACCATTCAGCTGACGACGACCAAAGATATTGTTGTCCACCTAAATTGAGCAGCGAGATCTACAGACAACCTAGTGATTGTTCAATTTTAAATGTACTAGAACATGTTTCCCGCTTCCTGACATACCCGAATAATCAGGAACTCCCAAAGTACTCCTTACTTTAGGTGAGCAGACAATTATTATGAGAGAAGTCAGATTTAGAATGCATATGCTATACACCCAGGTCGGATCTCTTCCAATCACGCAAAGGGTGAAACATATGACTAACCAGATTTAGAGGAATTGAGAAGTAGAATGGTGCATATGTTGTGTACCAGGTCGGATGTATTTCAATCACGCGAAGGAGACAACATATGTCTAACAGACAGGAAGAATTGCATAGATAGAAGATGCAGAGAAATAGAATTGCATATGTTGCAGTCCAGGTCGGATGTATTTCAATCACGCAGAGGAGGAAACATATGACTAACAGAAGGAAAGCAAGAAAATAATTTCCTACAGACCTACTTTATCGGAATTCCCCAGTCGCCCCATCAATACCGGAAATAAGGACAAAGTTCGTACATCGAGGAAGAGTTAAACCACAGTTCTAGATACGAATTACTTTAATGTGACCGGTGGATTATCATGTATATATCCCTGTTCAACCTATCTGAGCGTCGTATTGTCAGGCTAAATGGATCTATCTAGGTCAAGATTTTTCAAGTCTCTAGATTCCTTAAGTTCACCAAGCCTAGTAAAGTCCATTTTAATCTCTCGTGCCTACCAGCGCATCGAACACAGAGCCTAGACAATTCAGATTCAGTCCCTTACACAGATTCAGATTGCCTGTTATCACATGATTATATCACTTCCCAAAACATCTCCCTCAAGCACATTCCATAACCAACATATTTTTTTTTATTTTCTGATTTTCTAATGTTTTTGAATTTTTTAAAATTTTCTAATTTTTGTTTTGTTTTTATTTCTCCCCCTAAATTTGTGCATAGGAGAGAAACGAAAGTAAATGCACAAATTTAAACTATCCTAAAACAAAAATTAGTCTTTAAAGCGAATCAGCTTAAGAAAAACTCAGGAGTATAGAGAGGAAAACTCAAACCGTAAGTCACCGATTGAATTTGCATCCAGAAGGTCTGAGAACAGCACGCGTAATCTCAGAACAGATCCGAAAATTCTTCATGTCATTAAGCACTAACCCCGTTTGTGATCTCTTCCTTTCCCGCAAAGGACACATACTCTCAAATAATGTTCTGAGTGTTGTACAGTTGAGAGATGCCTCCTATCATGTGCCTGGAACAGCCACTACTAACAAACCGAAGTATGATGATATGCCTCCATAGCTGCTCCGACACAGAGCGGGATTAGTTGCTCTTTGGAACCCAGTCCATTTTGAAACTGGGTCGACCTTTTTCATCTACGCAAGATACATTCTCCCATGACATATCCTGCTTATCAGAAACAGAAGATTGTTCATTGGAAACAGAAACATCAGGTTCAGGCTCAGTTTTGTTATCAGAAACAGAAACAGAATCTCCAGCTTCACGCTTTGCCTGATCTAATGGTTGATCTGCAGGGGAAGTAGAAATGTTAGAACTTTCAACATTAATAAGTCCGCCTGAAACGAAACCAGATGGCTTGCCATAAACCATAAACGGTTCATTGGCAATCTCATCCTTGGATAGGGGTTGATACTGATATGTATGATTATAAGGAGGAGGTACACTATCATATCCTAAACCCTTTGACTGATTTCGTTTGAACTGCATGCAGTGATCAATCATGTTGGCAACTACCTCGCTTGATCCATCAAATTTTCTAAAATCAAAATTTGCAGTTTCAAATTGTCCTTTTAATGTATCAAGCTCGGTAATTAGCTCATCATTTTGTCTTTTAACATAATCATAAAGCTCACATTTTTCACTGTATTCTGTCTGAATTCTTTTAAAGTCCTTAATTTTTGTTTCTAACTGGGCCTTAAAGGGGTTTATGTCCTTTCCTGAGTTGATATCCTTCATATCTCAGGTCCTCAACTTTTCTTTTTAATAAATCAATTTGTTCCCGAAGAAATTTAATCGTAGTTTCACAAGATGGAGTACATGAAACTTTATTGACTGGAACGTTTGAAGAACTCATTGTTTTTTTTAAATGCCCTTTGACTAAAAACTCAAAAGTCAACCTCAAAAGTCAAATTTGAAAAATCAAACTCAAAAGTCAAACTTGAAAAGTCAAACTTAAAAGTCAAACCGAAAAGCTAAATTTGAAAATTTAAAAGTTAAACGAGAAAGTTAAAGTTTAAAGTCAAATGTCAAACTTGAAAGTCAAAGTCAAAATTTTAAGGTGAAAAGTTAAAAAATAAAGTCAAAAATTAAAAACTAAATTTTTGGGTTGAAAATGGAATTTTAAAATAAAGAAAATTGATTTTTGGGTTAAAAATGTAAAAAATGCGAAATTAGGAACGAAAGGGAGTGCTTTTGAATTAAAATTGGAAGGGAAGGAACAAAGGCGTTGCTAGAGGAGTTGGTAAAGCGTTGGGTTCCTCAACCAGAGGCCACAGGTTCGATCCCCGGCACCCCCCAATCCGTTTCAATATTTTTAATGCGAAGCTGCTGCGATGCGAGGGCGTTGGTCCGAAGTGCGAAGGCGAGGACCTGGTGCGAGGATGCTGATGCGAAGCTTGCTGCTGCTGAGCCGGCTTCCCTAGCCGTTCACCGAGCCGAATTCCGAGCCGAGGCAGCAAACTCCGGCGACCGTAAACTCCGCACCGTAAACACGTTTACGGCCGTAAACTCCAGGAAACCCTAGCCGCCGCCGCCGACCGTAAACCCTTCAAAGACCGTAAACTCTTTGCAGATTACGTGAAAACATCGTTTTTCACCTCTTTTTGCTCCAAAACTCGATCAAAAACGCGAAGAACAAACCCCCCTAATTTTCAGAGATCCATCCAAAAACGCAAGAATCTTTCAAAAATAAGATCAAATATGTTCCAGATCTGACAAAAATGACTGATACAATCCAAGCTCTGATACCACTTGTAAGTCCCTAATCTGCTTGTGTATCAATCATATCCGTTTGATGGTGCGGAATCCCAATCAAACGGATGATGTCAGATCAAATAGAAGAGAAGGAGAAGAAGATGATGATGAATCTTGTATGTATTGATATGAATGAAGATCCGGATACAAGATTCACACACACTAACACACACTCTCTTTTCTCTCTCTCTCTAAAACACCTTCAAATGCACACACTTAAGCTCCTCTATTCTATGTGTTCATCCTTCACATGCACTCATCAACCTATATATATATATATATATATATATATATAAAGTCCTTAATTTTTGTTTCTAACTGGGCCTTAAAGGGGTTTATGTCCTTTCCTGAGTTGATATCCTTCATATCTCAGGTCCTCAACTTTTCTTTTTAATAAATCAATTTGTTCCCGAAGAAATTTAATCGTAGTTTCACAAGATGGAGTACATGAAACTTTATTGACTGGAACGTTTGAAGAACTCATTGTTTTTTTTAAATGCCCTTTGACTAAAAACTCAAAAGTCAACCTCAAAAGTCAAATTTGAAAAATCAAACTCAAAAGTCAAACTTGAAAAGTCAAACTTAAAAGTCAAACCGAAAAGCTAAATTTGAAAATTTAAAAGTTAAACGAGAAAGTTAAAGTTTAAAGTCAAATGTCAAACTTGAAAGTCAAAGTCAAAATTTTAAGGTGAAAAGTTAAAAAATAAAGTCAAAAATTAAAAACTAAATTTTTGGGTTGAAAATGGAATTTTAAAATAAAGGAAATTGATTTTTGGGTTAAAAATGTAAAAAATGTGAAATTAGGAACGAAAGGGAGTGCTTTTGAATTAAAATTGGAAGGGAAGGAACAAAGGCGTTGCTAGAGGAGTTGGTAAAGCGTTGGGTTCCTCAACCAGAGGCCGCAGGTTCGATCCCCGGCACCCCCCAATCCGTTTCAATATTTTTAATGCGAAGCTGCTGCGATGCGAGGGCGTTGGTCCGAAGTGCGAAGGCGAGGACCTGGTGCGAGGATGCTGATGCGAAGCTTGCTGCTGCTGAGCCGGCTTCCCTAGCCGTTCACCGAGCCGAATTCCGAGCCGAGGCAGCAAACTCCGGCGACCGTAAACTCCGCACCGTAAACACGTTTACGGCCGTAAACTCCAGGAAACCCTAGCTGCCGCCGCCGACCGTAAACCCTTCAAAGACCGTAAACTCTTTGCAGATTACGTGAAAACATCGTTTTTCACCTCGTTTTGCTCCAAAACTCGATCAAAAACCCGTTTTTATCAAAAACGCGAAGAACAAACCCCCCTAATTTTCAGAGATCTATCCAAAAACGCAAGAATCTTTCAAAAATAAGATCAAATATGCTCCAGATCTGACAAAAATGACTGATACAATCCAAGCTCTGATACCACTTGTAAGTCCCTAATCTGCTTGTGTATCAATCATATCCGTTTGATGGTGCGGAATCCCAATCAAACGGATGATGTCATATCAAATAGAAGAGAAGGAGAAGAAGATGATGATGAATCTTGTATGTATTGATATGAATGAAGATCCGGATACAAGATTCACACACACTAACACACACTCTCTTTTCTCTCTCTCTAGAACACCTTCAAATGCACACACTTAAGCTCCTCTATTCTATGTGTTCATCCTTCACATGCACTCATCAACCTATATATATATATATATATATATATATATATATATATATATATATATATATATATATATATATATATATATATATATGGATCTAAGGCCAAGCCCAAAATACAATTAATCCAATGCTCGGTCCAAGCTACAATTAATCATATACTATTTTTGGCCCAAATAATAAAAACAATAAATGCTTAGAAAAGCAAAGTATAAACCATATTTTTGACCCAACACTTAATAAGTTTGTCAATAATTATAGTTGATATGTTAGTTGAAATCATGTCTTGGCCTCCTATAACTTCTTGCTTGGGAGGTCTCGTTTATACTAATTAACTTGCCGTTTTTTTAAAAAAAATTGAAATATACAAAATAACATAAAATAACATACAGATGATTGACTTTTATGTAATTAATAAATATATATTTGAGAAAATTTTAGAAAATCTCAATAAACTAGCTGAAATGCTAGTTTAAATATTTTAAAAAGACAAAACTGCAAAAATATCCCTGTGGTATGCATTTTCTCTGAGGCTTGGTTCAAACATCGACTTTTTTGGCTTTGTGGTCCTTTTGAGCTAGTTTGGTTGTGGATTTGGTCCATCGGTAAACTGAAATGACTGTAATGCCCCTCATGTATTTATTTTTCATTTTTCTTTCATTTTTTTAATTTAATGTATATTTATCTATTTTAATAATTAATAAATAAAGAGTGGACTCACACACACACACACATACACACACACACACACTCTCTCTCTCTCTCTTTCTCTCTCTCTCTCCATGTTTATCAACATTTTTCTTCATCTTGTTCATCTAAACTCAAGTCATCTCCGTCACCCCTACCTCTTCGGACCCCTGCACATCTTTATTTCAGACAACACCAAAATCGAAGTCTCCTACCTACTCCACCCTCTTGCGTCACTTTCTCCATTTGAAACAATGAGGTTCCGACGAAAACCATATCATCTGAGCAGACCCAGAGAGTGGGAGAATTGGCGACGAGATCATCCTCGATATTTGATGCAACGTTGTGGGTTTAGAAGAGGATTTTTTGTTGAGTTATTTGGTGTCTATTTCTTCAAACTTACAATTCATTGGTATATCTTTATGTATCCTTAATTTATTAATTCTTTGGGGTAGATTATGTTAGTTTGTATTTCTTGTGTTGTTAGATATTTGCAGGAAGGATGGTTTGTGCAAAGTTTGTGAATCTTCTGGACTGCGGAGCATTTTTGGAACTTATCAAGTAGAAAGACGCAGGTTATACTTGATTTATAATCGGGTTGACCCGTTGTATAAATGTGTGCTTTGTATGTTGTTTTGGTTTATTCTTACATCATTTTGTTTCAGACGATTCATTATTTCTCTCTGGGTCATTCATATCGAGTCTGTATCTGTTCATATAAAGTTAGTGTTGTTCTTGTTCCTTTTTGATTGATTCTGTATTCAGTAGATAGATTAGACTATAATCAGAGGGTTGTGTGTTATTATAGTGAGCTTTCCTTTGTAAGTAGATGAAAACCAACTGATTCTTACTTGAATAAGAATTGTTGATGTTGTGATATCTTGAATCTTCTTGTTTCTATTTGCTTTAGATGGTATCAGAGCGTGGTTTGGCATTCTAGTTGTATGGGTTCATTGTTTCCGTTTTAGAGTTTCTGATTAGGTTTTGTGTCTTAATCTGGCTCTGTTTTTTGTCGATCTATAGTTAGATCATGAAGGTGTTTGTTGGCCTGTCGTTAGATTGTGAAGTTTGTTCGTTGATCTAATTTCAGATCCTGAAGTTTTTTCTCCATCAACTCTGGTGTTGTCTTGTCACTGTCTTGAGAGTAAACGTTCAGATCTTGTGTGCGGTGGTTTAACATGTGTTAAATCCGATGTATGCATTGTCCTGACGGTCAACGTCAAGATTGTGAAAACAGGGTATCATTAACAGGGTTGTGCGTTTCTTGTGTCAGATTCTTTGTAATCATTTCTGGTGAAACAACTGAAGGGTCTTCTTCTAGTAAACTTGAAACTGTTGATTTTGATGATCCTTTGTATCTTCATCCTTCTGATTATGCTAGTAGTACAATCATTAGCTTTAAGCTACTAGGAACTGATAATTTCAGGGTTTGGAAAAGCTTTATGACTAGAGCTTTGAAAGCTAGAAATAAAAAAGTATTTATTGAAGGTACTGAGATTCAGGATAAAAAGGATCATGTTAGATCTCTTAAGTGGGACAGCCTAAATTAAACCTGGAAAAATCTGACACGA
Organism: Lactuca virosa; assembly: GCF_052849685.1. Lineage (NCBI taxonomy): Eukaryota > Viridiplantae > Streptophyta > Magnoliopsida > Asterales > Asteraceae > Lactuca > Lactuca virosa. The sequence continues at coordinate 253,372,266 of NC_136427.1, read as the reverse complement.
CACACCAACCCGACACGAAGTTAGCGGGTTAGGGTCAGAGATTTCGACCTGTTTATGTACACGGGTTGACACGACACGACACGATAATTAAACGGGTAGGGTTATGGTCAAGACTTTCAACTCGAAGATGACTCGAAGATGATCCGTTTAATTTTATATATATATATATATATATATATATATATATATATATATATTTCATATTTTTATAAATATTTTCAATATTATACATTTGTAGTGGCCCAAATTCAAGAACTAAAAGTAAAATTCAAAATTTCAAAGTGACTTAATTTTACTCCTCCTCACTACATATCTCATTTTCTTCCTAACTCTAACTCTTTTCATTTTGATTTCTAAACTTACTACTACCTCTGTCCCATATTTATTGTCCAATTTTGACTTTTGAAGTCTTTATTCTTCAAATTTGATCTCAAATATTTTTGTTTTTGATATATAACACTTAATGCAAAATATATGAATGAATTGTGTTTTAAATGTCTTTTCATTGTTATAAGTTTTATCAAGTAATTTATAACACAAATAAAAATATTTAAGGTCAAAGTAGAAAAATAAAAACTTCAGAAGTAAAAAATGAACAATAAATATGGGACGGAGGGAGTATAATTTTTTTTCCGTTTTACCTCCCAACTCCAACATTTCACTTTTTCATTTTTTTTCCTCCATGACTCTTACTTTTCAACCTTTAAAATGTTTCAACCCGACATGACACAACATATTTATAAAGTTTAAACCTTAACGCGAAACCCGACACGAAATCAACACGAAAATAAACGGGTTGACACGACACGACACGATAATTAAACGGGTCGGGTTAGGGTCAAGCACTCTCAACCCGTTTAATGTCTTGACACGGCACAAACCCGACACGACACGACACGTTTGTCGGGTCTAGGCTAAATGATATTGTTTGTTCTTGGATTCTTAACTCCTTATCTGAGAATATTTGTATTGGTCATTTATGTTCTAAGTTTGCTTTGGATATTTGGAATGATCTATGTGACACTTATTACAAGCCTGGTGGATCTGTTGTGTAACGCCCGCAGATTCGGGCTAGTCAATTTAGAGACAATAAGCGTCAAAAATGACTTTTTGATGGAAAGTTATTTAGAGTGAATAATCTTAACCAAGTAATAGTATATATCACCAAGTTATATAAAGAACGCCCGCAGATTCCGTACATGTAAAGAACGCTGAAATCTAAGTTATAACGAAGAAGTTATGACCCGTCGAAGTTTACGGCTAAACCGGCACGACACCGCGTAACGTAAAAAGTGAATTTTTGATGAATTACTTTTTAGCTTTAGAAATCTAAATGAAAGTCGCAGCATACGTTAAACCGAGAACGTGCAAAAAAAGAACGTCCAAATCTGACTTCGTATGAGGAAGTTATGATTTTTCTAAAATTTAGCATAGCAGTGCACATGCCGAAATTCGAATTTTAGATCGATCGATTTTTAGCCGACACAACCTAAATGAGAATTGAATATCTCATTAATAGGAGCTCAACAATAAAAATACAGTCAAAAACGGAGTCCGTATGTAGAAGTTATAAATTTTACACTGTCGTTAAACAGTGTAATATTCTCATACAGTTAAATTTAAAATTGGTCGATAATTAGTCGATGAATTCAAAAGAAGAGTTTTAGATCTTGTCAATACCTACGCGTGGATATAAAGAACGTCGAAAACGGAGCTCGTATGCGAAATTTATAGAATTTAGAAGTCAGGAGTGTGCTGTTGCGAAAAGGGTGACGTGGCTGAATCTGGGCCATTGCTTCCTCCCCACGCCTTGCCACCAGATGGTGACATGTGGCACACCAACTCGATGAGTTGGAGGCTCAAACTCGATTTATACACGATTTATACATGTTTTACTTGATTTAAACTGTTTATGTATTTTTATACCTATAAATATGTTGGGTAAAGATGGGTAGATGAAAGATGATGTAAAAAGTGAGAGATGAAAGATAATATAGACGATGAGAGGTGTAAGATGATGAGAAGCTTTGACCTTAAAGATGATGTCATCTAGCAGAGTATGGATGACGAACACAGACTATTCTAGACAGTCCAGTGGAACGCTAGCAGACTCGCAACATGTAGGTGTTTTTGAACTACATGATGTACTCTAAATATCCTGGCAGCTGCGCCTAATGGATAATATTGACAGTTGTGGCTAACTTTTGAACTACGTGTTCACCGGATGAATTCTAAAAACCCTGGCAGCTATGGACTTAGTGCCTCATGAAAGAACATTGGCAGTTATGCCTAACATCGGTAGCTATGGACTTAGTACATGTTATATAAACCCTGGCAGCGATGGACTTCGTGCCTATTCCTTACGATAATCCTTAGGAATGAAGGATAGTTGATTCTTAGGGTAGATCCTTAAGAATAAAGAAGATAATGGGGATGGGTAATTGGGTTGATTTTTTGATGATGAAACATAATAATTATATTATTGTGGGTTGAAAACCCTATGTGCTCACCGAGTTTCCCAACCTGATCCACTCAGTTTATTTGTATCACAGGTGTCGATACGAAGCTACATTACACTGAGAGATTAAAGGAGATGTATATCACTAGTGTAAATGATTGTAAGGTCTGTTTATGCTTATGTTTCTGTAATGACGATGACATCCCAAAGTTTTAAAATAAACAAAATACATTTATTTGGAAATGCTTTGATAATATGTTTAGCATGTTTTTCTGAGAACAAATTTCACAATATTATTCTTTAAAAATGAATACTCTGATTTTCAAATAAGCATAAATAAAAATTTTAAAATGACTGTGAATTTGGGGATGTCACAGTTGGTATCAGAGCATTAGTTTAAGCGAACTAGGAATAAGGATTTATTTATAGACCTAAACTTAGAATGTTAAGCGATGATCGTGAGGAGTGTGTCTAATATATTTTAGGTAGTACTCTGAATAGACACGAGCACTAGCTCATTTAGGGAAGATGCCTAAGTTGTTTTATGTGCTAAATGATTTGTGATGCTTTATGATGCCATTATTTGATCGGATCTATGGTCTGTTGCCGACCGGATCTGGAAACCTTATGTGTTCAGATTTCTAAACGTTTAAGTACGGTATTAGAACTGGCATGTAACTTTTCGGAGGGATAAGGATATTTATACGTCTGAATCCCCTATCTAAATTCTTGTTACTGCACATCGAACGACTGATTTGGTGTATAGATCAACATGGTGAGAACTCGAAGCGGATTCAGAAGCGGTAACCCACAACCTGATCCACAAGTGATTGAGTGTGCACCAGAAGTAGCGGCTTCATCCAATCCAATCACTATGGCAGGAGTACAAGCAATGATTCAAATGATGTTGGATCGCTAGATGGAAGAAACAAGGCGTCTATTTCAACAGAATAGGGATGAACCTATTGTTCCCGTTTAAACAGCCTGAACTGAATGAAGGTCAGTCAGAAGAAGGAAACTATAGTAGAACCGTTGGTCCAGATGAACCGTCAGTGGTTAGGAGAAATAACCAAGACGAAGGAATTGAAAGAAACGGATGCAAGTACAAAGACTTCACGGCTTGCAAACCATCAACTTTTATTGGGAAAGAAGATCCAATCGGAGTTATGGACTGGATCTCTGAAATGGAGCTAGCTTTCATAACATGTGGTTGCAAGGGCAAGCTACAAACCACTTATGATGTGCGTCATTTTAGGGGTGGGGTTGTTCGTTGGTGGAACACTTTAGGAAAGATCACAAGCCCCAATGATCCACTAAACTGACATGGGGCAGAATTCTTGGTACACTTTAAACGCAAGTTCTGCTCAGCCCAAAACAAGCTAGAGCTAGATAACCAGTTTCTGACATTGAAAAAGGGCAACATGTCCATTGATGAGTATACCAATGCCTTCACAGACAAGATGGAGTTTGCTTTGCGCATCGTCCATGGGGCAGAATTCTTGGTACACTTTAAACGCAAGTTCTGCTCAGCCCAAAACAAGTTAGAGCTAGATAACCAGTTTCTGACATTGAAAAAGGGCAACATGTCCATTGATGAGTATACCAATGCCTTCACAGACAAGATGGAGTTTTCTTTGCGCATCGTCCCTGACGAGCTAACAAAAATCGATAAGTATGCAAAGAGACTACCATGGGAGTACATTGTGCCAGTACGCCATGCAACTACTCTTGAGGCAGCCATCTGGGTTGCCAAGTCTGTTGAAGAAATGATCAAAGGTAGAATCGCCAACAAGTTTGAAGTTGGCGAGAATAAGACATTTGAGGGATCTTCAAGGTCCAACAAGAACAATATGTTCTCAAAGTCTGGAGGAGAAGGAGGTGAAGCAAAATGGTGTGAGAAGTGCAAAAGGAAACATTCTGGAAAATGTGGCGAGGAGGTGACTTGTTTCAAGTGTGGGAAGACTGGGTAGTACGCCAATGAAGGTACATTCAACAAGAGAGTGTGTTACAGATGTAATGAAGAAGGGTATATTTCTAGGGACTGCATAAAGAAAAATGAAGCAGCAAGACCGAATGTGCCACCAAAGCCAAAGGCAAGAGCATTCCAGATGATCCTTGATGAAGCAAGCGACAATGCAAGGGATCAGGAGTGAGGATCTATGTATCCAAAGATTGGGATATGAAGTAGCCATATAGATAGTATCATGTGGTGTAGCCTAATATAAGAGGCATAGTGTAGGGCGAACTTGAAGATCTATGTAATCATTTCAAGAAGCAATATAAGCCTTAGTTATGTTATCCGATGTGTTAAATGACTATGTGAAATTCTTGTATGGTAACTTGGAGAACCGCGAGACAATTCTTGGGACAATTATGAGTAGGTGTGAATGGTAGTAGAGGCCTATACTAACAGAAGCACGGGACTCGCACTTGGATCAGGGAAAGTCACAAGGTTACCAAGGCGATAGTAATTGATTTTGTTTGATTCATGTCTGTCGTTACCATCGTTTTGGTAACGACTAAGAGGATGGTTGTTATTTCGACCCTAATGGCCATATCAAATCGATTCCGACTAAGATGAGTATGTTACGTGGTTCAGAGAACCAAGTTCGATGTAACATCCGACTTAAGCCAGAAGATCGAAGTGAAAGATAATTGAAGCGATCAATAGAAGTATCGCGATCGTTGAAGCTTGTAGCTAGAAGTGCTACATGCTAGAATGTGATTATATCACATTAGAAAATGAAGGAAGGTATATTCCATTCTGGAATTTGACTCTAAAAAGACCTGAGTCTAAGCGTTGCATCATACGACATGAGGTCATTAGAATATGACCCATCTGTCTATCATGATAATCGAAGTAAAGAACTTCTCTTCGGTTAAATCTATTTAAGAAGAAGTAGGACTCTCTAATAAGGATTGGTTTTGTAACTTGAAGGTTACAATTGAAAGTCCAAGATAGTACGAAGAGTAGGTACAAGATTGAGCACTGTTAGCAGTCAAGAAGTCCAAGAGTTAGATACTAATTCAAAGGAACATAGGAGTTACGGATATTACCTAAGATGAAAAGATAACGTATGAAGTCATTATACAAGCCTTGTTTTGTTGATGATTTCGGGACGTAATCATCCTAAGGGGGAGATAATTGTAACGCCCGCAGATTCGGGCTAGTCAATTTAGAGACAATAAGCGTCAAAAATGACTTTTTTATGGAAGATTATTTAGATTTAATAATCTTAACCAAGTTATAGTATATGTCACAAGGGTTCCGTACATATAAAGAACGCTGAAATCTGAGTTAGAACAAAGAAGTTATGACTCGTCGAAGTTTTACGGCTAAACCGGCACGGCACCGCGTAACGTAAAAAGTGAATTTTTGATAAATTACTTTTTAGCCTTAGAGATCTAAACGAAAGTCGTAGTATACATTAAACCGAGAACGTGCATAAAAAACGTCAAAATCTGACTTCGTATGAGGAAGTTATGATTTTTCTAAGATTTAGCATAACAGTGCACAACCCGGAATTCGAATTTTAGATCGATTGATTTTTAGCCGACACAACCTAAATAAGAATTGAAATCTCATTAATAGGAGCTCAATAATAAAAAGACAGTCGAAAACGGAGTCCGTATGTAGAAGTTATGAATTTTACACTATCGTTAAACAGTGTAATCTTCTCATACTGTTAAATTTAAAATTGGTCGAGAATTATCTGATGGAGTAAAAAGGATAGTTGTAGATCTTGTCAATACCTACACGTGGATATAAAGAACGTCGAAAATGGAGCTCGTATGCGAAAGTTACATAATTTAGAAGTTGGGAGTGTGTTGTTGCGAAAAGGTTGACGTGGCTGAATCTGGGTCATTGCTTCCTCCCCACGCCTTGCCACCAGATGGTGATATGTGGCACACCAACTCGATGAGTTGGAGGCTCAAACTCGATGAGTTTGGCCATTTTCCAGCCTATAAATAGGATGCGAGAGCACCCCATTTTCTTCACACCAAAATCTTCTCTCTCTCTCTCTCTCTCTCTCTCTAACTTCTCTCTAAGCCCTCCCAAAGCCCTAGTAACTTCTAATTGCTAGAGGAAAACCCCGGAGCGCCAGAAGGCTCCGAGAAGAAGAGCTTTCGGCTCGGAAGTTCTGCCCCTGTAGAGCCCGATTCCTAGCCAAACCTCCCGGTAAGTGAGATATGTTTACCCTACTCTAAGTATAGCTTATGTTTAAGTTTATTATTGTTATTATGAACTTATAAAAAATATATATATTATAAAATATAATATAAAAAGTGTTATAATAATATCTTTTAACTACTCGTGGTACGGGGAATCTGGTTTGAAGGGCCGCATAGGGTTGTTGGATTTCAGAAGTGCTATAATGCCAAAATGGTCTTGCCCTCCGGTGTTTCATGTCTGGCCCCTGTCTGTACATAGTGGTTGAAAAGTATTGTTTAACACTTATAAAACAATATCGCTCGTAAATAGTCGCAATAAATATTAGACTAAAATATAGCGATAATGATACTAGGTTTCGTCGAGGGAAAATAGAATCGTTAGAAGCGAAGCGCTGCCCGAATTTGGAATCATCACTTTAACAAGTGAGTGCATAGTTACTTTCATCTTACACATAGATATGAAGTATTTAATATAAATTACGTGCTATGTGTGCATATTATCTGTGTTCATGATATCTATGTTGGATGAACGATTTATACATGTTTTACTTGATTTAAACTGTATATGTATTTTTATACCTATAAATATATTGGGTAAAGATGGGTAGATGAAAGATGATATAGACGATGAGAGGTGTAAGATGATGAGAAGCCTTGACCTTAACGATGATGTCATCTAGCAGAGTATAGATGACGATCACAGACTATTCTAGACAGTCCAGTGGAATGCTAGCAGGCTTGTAACCTGTAGGTGTTTTTGAACTACGTATGCACCAGATGTATATAAATCTTAAAGAAAATAAAAATAAAATAAAATAAACTAGTCTATAAGATAAATATAACTAGTAAGTGTATAAAAGGTTAATATCATAAAAAAATTTATATTTTAGATATTTTTCAGATTAAACCTCAACTTTATTTTTTTCTTAGTATAACTAGCATTTTTATTTGATTTTTTTTAACAGGTTTAGCGGTAATATTCAGGTTTTAAATAATTTTTTTTGGAAAAACCCTTTAGATTTTTATTTTCATTTCTATTTATTTGGATAAACGCTCACATTTGACCTTTATATAAAAACAACCAAAACCGTAAATACGGTTCTTTGATTTTGATTGGAGCGTAACAGATTTACCTTAATATGTTAACCACAGGGTGCCCAGTGGGCCAGTGCATATCATATTTCATCGAGAAGGTGAAAAAAAAAAGACGTTAAAGAGCTTCTGAGGACGTGAGCATACATGGTTAGGTGTGAGAGATGTTTCGGTGCTTATTCTATCCCAACTTGTTAAGGTATGGTCAGCTACACAATATCAACTCTCTTGGTAATCCATAGTTATTAATGAAAGCTACAACAATTACTAAATGATATTCAAAAATTAATATTTCTTTTCTTATACATTTAATTTGTCTACCACATTAACTGTACTTTATCTCTATAGCTTAAGTTACCACGGATTCTAAAAATGGTTTGAAGTTTGGAAGTAAGTTGGAATCCTTTTCTCATTCGTTGTATTTCATGTTACTAAAAATCTGTTATAAAATTATTTAGATGTAACATCCTCAACCAATCATGTTTCTTCTTTAGCTAATCAAACTAGTATGTTTTTTTTCTTTTGTATTCTTACAAAAAGTCACTTAAAAACTAATATATATATATATATATATATATATATATATATATATATATATATATATATATATATATATATATATATATATATAAGTTAATAACATCACGATGTCTACATGTTTCAAACACACCCAATGTACAATTTAAGAGGTGCTTCTATGAAGCACACAACCTTGTGTACTTAATTGAAGCTCTTTCTCATAACTTGGTATATATAATTCGGCTGTTAACTACAAATATTTTTACCTGGTCTCTTGTCCAATGCCACTGCTGACTTTCCGTATAATTTTACAAAGTCAAAGCTTCTCAAGGGAGTTGGATTGCGACATTCTTAATAACATATCAGCAAGTTTCCCTTTCTTAAGAGTCGGTAAATCCATTTGGAAACATAGTAGTCGAGAAAAGATCAAATGACTATTAGCTGTCTGTTAGGGTATTACATCAATTCAAAAACGTATATGAAGTCATTATACTGTAACTATCCCTTATATGACAACATTAAAGTATAAAGATTCTAATGAATTAACTTATTTAACCCAATAATATTATCCCTATAACAAATAAAAATATTAGTAAATCGCAGCATCTTACCACGTCCGTGTCCCTAGGCCAATCACGCGGATGGTCAATATTGATGAATAGGTCCTTTTTTCAAAAAACAGAAAACAAATACAACGAATGTTATCATTTTTATGCTATAAAATCGGTGTAATTGTCGAGATAAATAAATAAAGTTTTAGTACTATATTTATTCATGAATAAACCAATGATCATGTTGATTTTTGGGATATATACAGTAAAGTCCCAATATTTTCATCAATTTGACATGAAAGTCCTAAACTTTATTTTTTTATAGTAAAGTCCTAACTACCGACAATTTTTGACACTTTTACCATTTTTTTCCGGTTAACCGGTAATTAGGATTTTTTTAAAAAAAAAAAATAAAGTTTAGGACTTTCTTGTCAAATCGTGAATTAGGACTTTACTGTCAAAAAAATAAAGTTTAGGACTTTCTTGTCATATCGTTAAAAATATTGAGACTTTAGTGTATATATCCCTTTTTTGGTTAGAAATTTAATGGTATGATAGTCTTTAAACATAAGAGTTATTAAAGTCTGCTATAGTCAGCTAGATCCTATTGAAATTCTTAACGTGTGCTTCTTGTTAAATAGTTTTTTTAATCTCAACAAACAAATATCTATTTTTCTTACCATCATCATCTTTACCCTGATACAATCACGATTAGGGTGTGAATGAGGAGAATGGGTAAGAAGGGCAATTTCGTTTTTTTTTTGGTTTCTTAGTTCTTCATTTTCAGGACTGCAAAAAGCCAACATAACCCTGGTTCTTTCTTTCTTGATTATCTCATTTTTTTCAATATCGGTTTGTTGATATTAAAAAAACTATTTAACAAAAAGCAAACATTAAGGATTTCAATACGATCTAGCTGACTAGAGCAAGTTTCAATAACTCTTATGCTTAAAAACTATAATATCATTCAATTTCTAACCAAAAGAGGGAAATATACACTAAAGTCCCAATATTTTCAACGATTTGACAAGAAAGTCCTAAACTTTATTTTTTTGACAGTAAAGTCCTAATTCACGATTTGACAAGAAAGTCTTAAACTTTATTTTTTTTAACAAAAAAGTCCTAATTACCGGTTAACCAGAAAAAAAAGGGTAAAAGTGTCAAAAACTGCCGGTAGTTAGGACTTTACTGTCAAAAAAATAAAATTTAGGACTTTCACGTCAAATCGACGAAAATATTGAGACTTTACTATATATATCCCTTGATTTTTTAATAAAATATTTTGAAGTCCTTTTTTTTTCTCGGAAACAGAAAACGAAATAGTACAAAATTATCATATATGATTTTTTTTAGCAACGAAAGAATCATGATGGTTGAGGTACGGAATTCCTCCCAACAATATATATATATATATATATATATATATATATATATATATATATAATATATATATATATATATATATATATAGCAACGATAAAATCAAGATGGTTGAGGTACGGAATTCCTCACAACAATATATATATATATATATATATATATATATATATATATATATATATATATATATATATATATAGAGAGAGAGAGAGAGAGAGAGAGAGAGTTACGTTCATATGTGGATAAACATATATTGTACGGTATAACCATTATCATTATCACGCATTTTCAATAATTAAATCGTCTATAAGGGTATTATGGACTTTTATTATCATCATCATTCTGTCAGAATTTGTTCTTGATAATCGTATTCTGTAAGAATGAGAATGAGTGAAAAACGATACGTGAAAACAAGAATGAATAAGAATTAGGGAGAATGCATGATAATGACGAAATTTATGTGAGGTTAAACGTATTCACATTACCAAACAACATAGTCTCTCAGTCATTCTCATAGAATAGCACTGTCCACACATGTTCGCACAATAGATATCATCCATATTTTAACCTAGCATATATATATATATATATATATATATATATATATATAATGTGTGTGTGTATATATACACACACACCACTAATGTCACAAAGGCTTTTGGTGGTTTTAGACTTTTAGTGGCGCATACCACGATGGGGTCTTCAAATGGGGTGAAGTCGCACTACTAGAAAACAACCCTTTAACTACATGCGAACCATGATAATGTAACAACCGAAGGAAAAATGTCACCAACCGTTGTTAGAAATAGTAGAATCGAACAGATGTAATAGACTAAGGATGTATAAACTATTTAATATATATCAATAAATTATGCGATTACTGTAATGTCCCAAAAATATTACCCAAAAATTTCATTTTTTATTAAATAAAACAGTATTCTAAAACATCATCGATATAATCCAAATAAAATAAGTGTATCAAACTTCATCTAAAATCAGAGTAAATCACAAAAGCAGAACTATGTGGTGTGTGCAATGCAATCATCCCGAACTCTTCCCCTTGGAACCAGAAGTACTTGAAACATAAACTGAAAACCGTAAGCACAAAGCTTAATGAGTTCCCCAAACTACCCCATACCATACATAATAAATTACATACTGGGCCCCCGCCCGACATCGAGCCCCACTCGGTATATAGATATGTTATTCTTAGGCCCCGCCTGACATTGGGCCCCACCCACTATACGCATACAATATATATCACATAATCATGCTAACACATACAATGATCATAAAATAATAGCATACAATTCAGTCATCGGGCCTCGCCCGGTATACATAGCAGCACATAACACACACAAGGGTCAAGTAGACTTCTAGCATCCTAACATAAACAATAAGGGTTGGCATTGGTGCCTTAGACCCGCTAAATCCAGTGAGGAAACGCACCTCAATCGACAGATAAAAGATCTTACACTCGCTGCTGCTGCGAACCGACGAATCCCCGAGCTATCAATACCAAACAACATCTAATTAATAATTGGATTCCAAATCCATAGTTATGAGTCCATAATTAGGGTAGAAATACGATTTTACCCATAATATAGTTTGGACCAAGACTTAGGCCCAAACCTATAATCCAAAAGGCCTAAAATCCGATTAACTGTTCAAGGCCCATACTTGGCCTAATTTTCCAAATTGGGCACAAACTCTTACATAGGACTTACCCTAAAGCCCAACAATTTTCCTAGTCCAAAACACTTGCACTCAGATGTCCCAACAATAACCCAAACACCTAAGCCCAATAAAAAGGCCCAAACTCGAAGCCCAAAGTGCAAAACCCAACATGTAACGCCCTGTTTTGAATCGTTCCCTTTTCTGAGTGGTGATTAAGGATTTGGGTATTAGCAGGCTTAGGACCCTTGAGGAGTTGAGGTTTGGACTCTTTTGGGGGTGGTTGATGTAGATTGAGTGATCCGAGTATTTGGTTTGTGCTTTGGAGCCAAAGGGTATTTTGGTAATATGTCAGTTTGGGCTTTTATGAAAATTGGATGTTCGTTGGGGACATTGTAAGGCAGGTATGAGTTGATAGAAGCATAGAGTTTCTCGTTACCTTTCCGTGGATATAAGGATCGTCGGAAACAGACTTATAACAAAGAATTTATGGCCTTCGGAAGTTTGGTGGTTTTAGGGTTTGGCCGGGTACGCGGGGCGTACTGTGACATCCCCATTTTCACGGCAAGAAAAGACCAATTTTGTTTATGCTTTATATAAAAATCAGAGTAACTTTTTAAAGAAAGTGTTGCGGAATTTGTTCCCAAAAATATGATAAAGATTTTATTAAAGCATTTCCGAAGAAATGTATTTCATTATATTAAAAACCTCGGGATGTCATTGTGAATACATCGAGGCCTCTCATTGATGTGTAAATGAGTTGTCTTTCGTATAAATAGGAAGTGAGTGACACTCATATTTAGAATGATCATTTTGGAGTGTTAGACTAGAGAGAGAAATTTGTACAAACCCATTTGTCTATCCTTTCTAGATCTAATATAAGCTTACACAGATTTATTTACTCCTTGTGTTCTTGAGTTTACATGATGATTCACTAGATCTTTTCTTATTCTGCACATGCCATCATAATCAACACCACTACAATTGGTATCAGAGGGGTGTTCTTGATTGGATCAAGAATTGATCCTTGATGGCAATCTTGATTCAGTGATTCTTCATTATGTTTTGATCTTTGTGATTTAGAGAGTTTTTGGATTCTAGAAATCGAATTCATCATTGTTTCTATTCTTAATTCGATTTTCTTCACTAGAATTCAAGTGATTTTTGCTTTCTCTTTCTAGAAAACCCATTCAAAATCACTTTCTCTCTCTAGAAATCTTCAAGTTTTTGTGATCATGGTGAATTTTCCGTATAATTCTTGGACTGTGATCGTTGAAGATGTCAAATACAAAGTCAATTAAAATCAATATTATGGATTGGTGTTAAACAAGTTGATTACATGGGGAACTATGGTTTCTTATGGAGGATTGAAGGATGATCATGGAAGCTTGATATTTCACCCACTTTGTGAGATTAAATGGTTGGCTGAAATTACCTGGTCCATATCAACACGTAGTTCTGATAAAAAGAATGGAGAAGAAAAATATTTGTTCAATAAGAAATATGTTTCTCTTATTGAATACCCAAATGATCTTCGTGCTCTTAAGTTTGTTGAAGTTCAAGACAATGGAGTTCAATGTGATGTTCTTGATGTTCTTGAAGTTCATGATAAGAAGATTCAAGTTGATTTTCATGATGAAAAGGCTTTTTGCTCGATTGGAGTTCAAACCGATGATATTTTGTGTTCTTGTGATTCGTTTGAAGGAATGATTCCTTATCGGAAGCCGGTGATCCAAGAAAATCACAAGTATCAAACTCCAAAAGATTTGATTCAAACTCACAAAGTTGATGTTGTGGAAAGTGGGCTTGTTCATGAAATCAAGTCTTCAAGATGCAAAAAAGATGAGAAAGAAAAAGAAGAAGAAGATCAATCGCAAAAACAAGCAGGTTTACTCACAAAAATCGTCAAATGTTGTGAAGTCGAAATCTGTGAAGCAAATTTGGGTTCCAAAGCAACAATCTCCAAATGTTGCATTGAATTTGAAGTCAAAACCCAAATGTGTTGGTGGTTCTTTTGAAGATGTTCTTGGATCGTTGAAGAACACGAAGAACGAGTTGTACATCTCGCATAATGGGTGGTACAATGTTCAAATTGGAGATTTTCTCGTTCCGACAAAAGAACCAAGATATTCTAAATTTGATTCGTTCGTTGCAAATGGATCTCGATTCGTCAAAAAGGTATCACGAATTCTCAAATGGATTCCAAAACGTCCATGATTTCGATTTATATTTTGCGTTTTTCATTTTTGATCGATTTGCCTCATTGGATCTATTTCGTTTCAATCCCAATTGTTGATCCAATTATTTTTGTTCAAGATCAAAACTAAAATCAAATTTATTTTGCTTAAATTTCGAAATTTACTGTTCATCTATTCAATAAGCCCAATCAATTAGTATGAATACTATTCATTGATCCAAAATTCGACTCCATATATTTTTCGTGATAAGTGGAGCCCAAGATATATTAGATCATTTAGATACTCTTTCTGTGTCCGTTCTTCATCTTGCGCTTTACCGAGTTGTACATTTAAATCGTACAAGCAACTCATCTGATGTGTGTTTGTTCTTAAGTTTTCAATCTCGTTATCTCATTTTTTTCTTGTTAATCGGTTGGATGCGATTCGTTTGTTGATCAAAGTCGTTCTGAATGTTTGTTTGATTTTGAATGCGAATCGTATTTGGATTGGGAAGCATTAGAGCACATTTGGTTTGAGTTGACTTTTTAAAGTCAAAATCAATGTTCTTGATAAATCGAACTCGAAATTGAAAGATAAACTGGGTTTGGAATTGAAATGGTTGGAGTCGACTGAATTTCGACTACTGTTGATTGTTGAATTTGATTTCGATTCCTGGAAATCGAAGGTTTTGATTTTGGGAACGAAGATACAGATAACGAAAGGAACGAACTGGGAAGAGTCGATATCGAGATTTGGAAGAGTCGATACTTGATGATTCTAATTGATGTGTTGATATCGATGCTTGGTTGGGAACGACTTGAGAATCAATATTCGATAGTCTGATGTTGTGTTTGATTAATTGAAAACGAAGGCTTCGTTACAGACGGTGTTGGAATCGATCATGTGATGGGTTCGTTTTTGATCAAGTGATTTTAGACATCTTGATTTCGAAGGCTGTGTAATTTTTTTGGAAAACTTGTTTTGATGAAGGTCTTGTAAAATTGAGATTTTTGTATTGACAAGAGCTGGTCGTGTGATGGTTGCCAGTCTGATTTCGAAGGTGTATGGTGATTTCAATGTTTCGAAAGCCTTGGTTTGGTGATTTGGTAATATGGTCGATGGGTTTGATGTTGACGAACTGGATGAGTCGATTGATGATTTCAAAGGCTGATGAATTGGAATTGGTTTGCAAGTTGACTTTTTGGAGTCAAAGTTCGATCGATTGATTTTGGTATATTGTATCAGGTTGTTCAATGGAGATCGGTTTTTGATGGTTGATTGACAAAGCAAAGACTGATGTAGGTTGTGAATTTTGGATTCGTTAATATCGATTGATATAAGTTGTTGATGTTAAAGGATGTCTAAACTGGATTCGATAGTTTGGGAATGCACTGAATAATGAACTCATATGTTCGTTTGTTGGGTTTTGAAAATATTCGTTTGTTGATTGAAGATGAATTCGTCAGTTGAAGAGTAAATGTCGATTGCTAACAAAGATTTGTGATTTGGCACTTGATGGTTTAAGAACGAATAGTCGATGGTTGTTAACGAAGGCAAATAATTGGGTTGGGGAAATAACGAATCGAAGGACTTGGTGATACCCGGACTAACAAAAGTTTGTAATTTTTTGACTAACGAAAGCAAAAACATTCGTCAAAATGGTACATTGAAAAGTTTTCGTTAAAATGGAGTCGATGTTCGTGATTGAAACTAACGAAAATTTGGGGAAGAAATATTAGCCTCTGTATCTGTTAACGAAGTGAAGAAGAAGAAAACACAAATTTTCGAAATTGGTCCCTCAACTTTTAACGAAGTGGCAAAAAAGGTCCAACTTCGACATTGGAGTAAAAGTTTGTGAAGAATGGCATAATTTCTCATTTAGCCCGTGTAGTTTTGAATTGTTGGCAACAAATACCCAACTTCGAAATTGGGCTTATTTGCTGAGAAAATGAAGATTTTACAGTTCTGGTCCCTGCAGTTTGTGCAAATTTATGATTTATGCCCAGTTTCACAAATGGGGTAGAGTTCGCATATTTGGCTGTTTTTGGCGCAACGGGTCCCTGCAGAATTCAGAAAGTGACGATTTTTACCTGGATTTTGGAAAATCTTGCAACTTTCACCCAAAAAGTCAAAAAATTTCACGAATTTGGAAATTTTTTGAGGCTTTTTCGTGATTGTTTTTCCGTGCAAGATTTTTGGTGATTCATTTTTGGTACACATCAAGGGGGAGTATTGTGAAGTTTATTCCTCGGGCGCTTCTCACTCTTAATGGGTTTTATAATCATTTTTTGATTATAAAAAAAGGGAGAATGATGGGTATTCGAAGCGGGTTTGTCGGATATTCATTTGTGGATTTGAAGACCGGTGTTACTTCGAGGGGGAGTTTGGTCTTGATCGCGCTAGCTCGTTGGAGACTGAAGCCTGGACATCCAATCCTAACTTTGAGGGGGAGAATGTTAGGGTGCAAAGTCACGCTTGGATGTGGCTTACCTTTATTGATGTGTAAATGAGTTGTCTTTCCTATAAATAGGAAGTGAGTGACACTCATACTTAGAATTATCATTTTGGAGTGTTAGACTAGAGAGAGAAATTTGTACAAACCCATTTGTATATCCTTTCTAGATCTAATATGAGCTTACACATATTTATTTACTCCTTGTGTTCTTGAGTTTATATGATGATTCACTAGATCTTTTCTTATTCCGCACATGCCATCATAATCAACACTACTACAATGGGTTTTACGCAAAATAACATCTTATGTACTCGTGCAAACCCTAAAGCTTGGATCTAGACTTCTCTATTGTACATGCAATTCATCCAAGACTTTCTAACCCTAGATCTAGCATACATGATTCGAAATTAACATAAGAAAACAGATCTAGATAATTACCTCTTGAACAAGAGCTTGAATCTTCTTGTCTTGGAGCTTAGAGTCACAAGTGTCACTCCTCTAATGGCTTACAAACACCAAGGAAGCAAGAGGATGATTATGGAGAGAAGTAAGAGGCACAATTTCGACTATGATCTATCTAGGGTATCAAGTGGCCGAAAATTGGATGCCTTGGGGTCCTATTTATACCGGTGCTGCTAGGGTTTCAGTCTAAACCCTAATGGACAGCTTAGGCCTTAAGCTATCCAAGGAAGCTTCTGGAATAGGGCCTTATGGCCGAAATTATGGATGGACACATCCTAATTTCGTCCATGCCTAATCCAAGAGGCTCCTTAGCCCAATACTCAACTATTACACATTTGACAGTTTATGTCCCTGATATTAAATTAATGCCTTTTAGCCACATAATTAATTTCTCAATTAATTCTTGTCTAATATTAATTTAATTATATGGTTTCTCTTTTAATATATTATTCATATAATATATTAATAACCATATTAACCTCTCTATTCATAAATCACCCTGTCAAGTTGCTTTTGATGAAGGCAACTCAAAAGGACCATGCACAACCGGGTCAAGTACTTACCAAATATAGTTACGAACTTAGACACTAATCCAACAATAAAGGAGTAATTTGCTCCGGAATCAAACAATATATTGTCAGGCAATCCATTTACAAGAAAGGTACCTAAATTACAAGAAAGGTACCTGAAGCGACATATGATGCATCCTTTGCGGCTTCCAGGGTCATCTGGAAATCTCTCGCCTTCGGCCTCGGAGGAACGTTAGGCCTTGCTGCCTCCTTCTTCTTCGGGCAGTCTTTCAAAATGTTCCCTTCTTCGTTACATCCATAACACACCCTTTTGTTGGATGTACACTCGTTGGCGTAATTCCCAGTTTTTCCATACTTGTAGCAAGTCACCTCCTCGCTACATTTCCCGAAGTGTTTCTTTTTACACTTATCGCACCACTTAGCTTCGCCTCCTCCTCCTCTGGATTTCCTTGAACCAGACTTTCTCTTCTTGTTGGACCTTGAAGATCCTTCAAACTTCCTCTTCTCGCCAACTTCAGTTGCAGTGGCTCATTGGGGCTTATGGTCTTCCGCAGAGTGTTCCACCAGTGAATAATGCCACCTCTGAACTGACGCACTGCATATGTGGTTTGTAGTTTACCTTTGCAACCACATGTTATGAAGGCTAACTCCATCTCCGAGATCCAATCCATAACTCCGATTGGATCCTCCTTCCCAGTGAAAGTCGATGGATTGCAAGTCCTAAAGTCCTTATACTTGCATCCGTTCCTCTCGATTCCTTCATCTTGGTTATTCCTCCTGACCACCTGCAGTTCACCCTAACCAACGGTTCTACTGTAATTCCCTTCTTCTGACTGTCCGTCATTTAGCTCGGGCTGTTCAACAGGCATCGTAGGTTTATCCTAGATATTCAGAAAATTTTGCCTCATCTCTTCCCTCTGTTCGGCTATCATAGACCAAATCATGGCTTGTACTCCTGCCATTGTGATTGGCTCAGGTGCAGCTACTATTTCCGGTGCACGTTAATCACTTGGGGTTCAGGCTGATGATTCCTGTTTCCATTTGCGTTTCTGAATCCGCTTCGGGTTCTTCCCATGACGATCTATATTCCAAAGTAGGCGAATTTAGGTCTTTAGTTACGATAGACGTTTAAATCCTCCTTGTCATTACGAAACGTTACATGCTATTTTTAATATCGTAGTCGAACGTTTAGAATCCTGAACACATAACATTTCCAAATCCGGTCGGCAATAGACCATAGCTCCGATCAAATAATAGCACATAAGGCATCTTTATAGCTATAACATAAATCATTTAGCACATAAAAGCATTTTAGGAATATTTCCTAAAATAAGCTAGTGCTCGTGTCTAAAATATAGTAGACACTCGTCTCACAATCATCTCTTAGAATTCTAAGTTTAAATTTAGAAATCCTACAAATTCCTAGTTCGCTTAAACTAATGCTCTGATACCAACTATGACATCCCTATTTTCACGGCCATAAAAGACTGATTTTTTTTATGCTTTATATAAAAATCAGAGTAACTTTTTAAAGAAAATGTTGCAGAATTTGTTCCCAAAAATATGATAAAGATTTTATCAAAGCATTTCCGAAGAAATGTATTTCATTATATTAAAAACCTCGGGATGTCATTGGGAATGCAGATTAAAAGCATAAACAGAACAACATAGGCCTTACAACATTTATTTATATCTACTGGCCTATAATCCATAATCCTTCATCAAGTCATCGCATCTATGCTCTTGTGCCACTACCTGTAATACAAGAAACCGAGTGGGTTAGGCTTAGGAGCCTGGTGAGCACATACAGTTTTCAACCCACAATAAATAAGTTTATAAATTTCATCAAATCATTCAACCGGATTACCCGTTCCCGTTATCCTCACTTTACGTCCCTAAAGCATCTATTATAAGGGACCTAGCCTAAGGATTTTCATCGGGGTGACAACACTGCTTAGGGGATTACTCAACAATTTATGTCAAATAAGGCAACCATGAGGGGGATGGAGTACATCTGGTGAACACGTAGTTCAAATGAACACCTACAGATTGCGAGTCTGCCAACGTTCCACTGGACTGTCTAGAATAGTCCGTGGTAGTCATCTATACTCCGCTAGATGACTGGATCATCGTAAACATCGAGGCCTCTCATCATTTTATTTCATCACACATCAACTATTTCATCTACCCATGTTTACCCAACATATTTGTAGATACAAAATACATATACAGTTTAAATAATTTAAAACATGTATAAATTTGTTCATCCAGCATAGATATCAAGAACACAAATAATATGCACACATTGCACGTAATTTATATTAAATACTTCATATCTATGTGTAAAATGAAAGTAACTATGCACTCACTTCTTAAAGTGGCGATTCCGAACTCGGACAACGCTTCGCTTCTAACAATATAATTTCCTTCGACGAAACCTAGTATTATTACCACTAGATTTTAGTCTAATATTTATCGCGACTATTTATGAGCGATATTGTTTTTATAAGTGTTAAACAATACTTTTCAACCTCTATGTACAGACAGGGGACCGACATGAAACACCGGAGGGCATGACCATTTTGGCATTATAGCACTTCTGAAATCCAACATCCCAGGCAGCCCATCAAACCGGATTCCCCTTACCACGAGTAGTTAAAAGATATTATAATAACACTTTTTATATCATATATATATATATATATATATATATATATATATATATATTGTTTATAAGTTCCTAATAACAATAATAAATCTAAAAATAAGCTATACTTAAAGTAGGGTAAGCATATCTTACTTACCGGGGGTTTGGTTAGGAACCAGGCTCTGTGAGGGCAGAACTTCCGAGCCGAAAAGCTCTTTTTCTCGGAGCCTTCTAGCACTCCGGGGCTTTCCTCTAGCACTTAGCAGTTACTAGGGCTTTGGGAGAATTTTAGAGAGAGGTTAGACAGAGAGAGAGAGAGGGGGGGGGGGGGTTGGTGTGAAGAAGAATGGCAACCCTCACACCCCTTTTATAGGGAGGCCGATCCTCGGTGCGCAGGGCGTTCCTCAGAGGGACGCTGCGCGTACGAGGGGGGCTGGTGTCCGACTTCGGATGGGGTGACGTGGAGTGCTTCTGGACCGAGCATGCGAGAACGCGGTGCGTAGGGCTTCTCTGCGTGGGGCGTACACGTGTACTCTTGCATCAGCCACTTCCGACTTCTAAATTATGTAACTTTTGCATACGAGTTCCTTTTTTGACGTTCTTTATATCCACGAGTAGGTGGAGATTTACTCTACAACTTTCGTTTATACTGTTGGCTAATTTTGACTTTATTTTTAAAGTTATATTTTAACAGGCCTGGGCAGGTAAAGTCCGTTAAAAATTTATAACTTTGTTATCCGACGTCCGTTTTCATCTGTCTTTTTATAGTTGAGCTCCTACTAACGAGATCTTCGATTCTCGTTTAGTTTGTGTCGGCTAAAAATCGGTCGATCTAAAATTCGAATTATGGGTTGCATGCCTGCATACTTCTATGCCAAATCTTAGAAAAATCATAACTTCCTCATATGAAGTCAGATTTGGACGTTCTTTTTATGTACGCTCTCGGTTTAACGTATACTATGACTTTCGTTTAGATCGATAAGGCTAAAAAGTACCTTATCATAAACTCGCTTTTTACGTCATACAGCGTCGTGCCGGTTTTGTCGCGAAACTTCGACAGGTCATAACTTTTTCGTTATAATTCGGATTTCGGCGTTCTTTATATCTCCGGAATCCTTGTCACGACCAGTAAAACTTTTCTTCATAGATATTTGGTCTATCTATTATTTTATTTTTGATGCTTATTTTCAATCTTAATTTATTATATCTTATAAATAAGTATAATGCACATAAAATCACATAATATTCAAATAATTCATCTTTATTACTTCAAACAGGTTACAATTGTTGACCTTAAATATTACATCATCATACTAACACTTAGCTTAGAAACACGGGCGTTACACGTACACGGGGTGTACCTTAGAGTACGCGGGGCATACTAACCAGGTTGGTAGCGGGTGCTCTCCAGAGTACGCTGGGCGTACTCCAATCATACCCAAACCTTATTTTAGGGTCTTAGACCCTATTTAAGCTCCTTATCTCATAACCGAACCCTAATATCTTCAGCCTCCAGCCCTCTAAACCCTAGAAATCGTCCCTAAGCCTCCATGGTGGTGTTTTCGAGCTCATTATTGTGCATCTTGGTGTTTTTGGGTCATTTCCAAGAAGATGGAGTTTTATGCAAAGTTGTGGATCAAGGAAGAGCTTATGGATGGGGTTTATGTGCTTCATTTCCAACTTGTTTGAGGTATAAAGCTATGAACATGATCATTGGTGTCTTAGATCTATATTGTATGAGTTTTGGTTCCTTTTTGGACCCATGGATGTGATCTAGTGGCTTGATGCCACTCCAGGAGCTTTGAGTTGCCCCTCTTGGTATTTCTGAGGTTCAAGGTCCGTAAAGTTGGCACCTTTAGGG
The DNA here is from genome assembly GCF_052849685.1 of Lactuca virosa. Classification (NCBI taxonomy): domain Eukaryota; kingdom Viridiplantae; phylum Streptophyta; class Magnoliopsida; order Asterales; family Asteraceae; genus Lactuca; species Lactuca virosa. The sequence continues at coordinate 253,350,287 of NC_136427.1, read as the reverse complement.
TCTAAATCCATCCATGCATGAGTTTGGGTCCTTTTTATGATATTTTAATCCTATATCTTGATGTTGGGTTCTTTTGGGGCATGCAAAGTCACCAAGTCAGTGACTTTATGGTTCTAGACACTTATATGGACTTAGATCTGTGATTTAGACTTCTAGACTTAAGTATTAAGAGCTTAATATCGAAATTGGCTTAATGGATTAGTACGTTGGGCGTACAAGTCTGTATGCGCAGCGTACAAGCCAAATTGCATGTACGCTTAACTTACAGCTGAGTCCGCGTACTCAGTCAGGTGGGTTTTGGCTTTTGGGCTTCGTGTTGGGCTTCCCTTTTTGGGCTTGGGTGTTTGAGTTCTTAATGGGCCATCTGAGTACAAGTGTTTGGAATAGGAAAACTGGTTGGGCTTTAGGGTAAGGCCCATATAAGGGGTTTGGGCCCAATTTGGAAAATTAGGCCATATTTAGGCCTGTGTTAGCTATTTGGCGTTTGGGCCTTTCAGGTTGTGAGTTGGGCCTTAGTCTTGGTCCAAAAGAGGTGAGGGGTAAATTGGTCATTTACCCTAGTAACAGATTTGTGCATATGGATTGGGACCCAAACGTTGATTGGGTGTTGTTTTGATAGTTCAGGGATCGGTCAGCCGGCAACCAGAGATTTATCCGTGGGATTCAGCAGTGTGAGGTGAGTCTCATGACCATGTTTAGCGGGTAGAATGCACCAATGCCAGCCCATGTTTTGTTATGTAGGGTGTTAGATTCCCACGTGACTCTTGCATGTATGTGCTTGTATGCTTACTGGGCGGGGCCCGATGGTTATTCTGTATGGTAGTATCTGGCTATATGTATATGACTTATAGGTGGGTGGGGCCCGTTATGCGAGTGTGGACGGGGCCCATATCTCAGTGGGTGGGGCTCGATGATTGTACGGTATGCTACTATCTTTGTGATTTTCGCATGTGTTTGTATGTTATATAATTATCTGCTACGTGTATATGTTATGCGAGTGTGGGCGGGGCCCGTTATGCAAGTGTGGGCGGGGTCCATTATGCGAGTGTAGGCGTGGCCCGTATCTTATTGGGTGTGGCCCGTTATGCGAGTGTGGGCGGGGCCCGTAATGTGCTATGTATGTATTGTATGTGGTATCTTGGGGAACTCACTAAGCTTTGTGCTTATGGTTTGCAGTTTACATTTTAGGTACTTCGGTTTTCAAATGGAAGAGCTGGGGATAATTGCAGGGCACACACCACATGTTTCCGCATTCTGTGACTTACTCAGATTTAATGATGTTTTGATAAATCTCGATTAACTTAGTTTTGTAGAGGTGATATGTGTTAACGATTTACTAATTTAAAAATGAAAATTTTATGTCATTATTTTTGGGACATTTCAAGTTGCTATCAAAGCCTTGGTTTGAGGGATTCATACATACTCTCGGGTGTGTCAGAACTCAAACTGAGGGTTTGGTAAGTTTTCAAAAAAAAAATGAAAGGAATTGGTTTAAAAAGGGAAAAATAAGTTTTCTAATACAAGAAATGGTATGGTGCATGCAATCGACCGAGCTCAAGTAAGTTTCTCCCAAAATACCCATACATGTTACCTGATATGTTTTGATTTATGAATCTATGAATTGCATGCTAGTTAGGGCTAAGGATCTGCTCTGTTTTTGCATAATAGAATGCTAGGAGAGATGCCTTTGTGTGCCTATTATATGAGCTTGTATACTTGCATGCTAGTTCTGATTAGCCAGTGATAGGTTGGCTTGATATGTGATGCCTGGTAGCCTAGGAAGCATGGGATGCTGGTTTAGGTATGATTTGGATGTGTAAGGCAATCAGTAGCGGGGGTGGGAACTCCTAGTATGAGTTTTAGTTTGTGGGATTGGATGTTCGTGATTATTCTTTGGATTGGAGTGGTACTGCTCAAATGCTGCTTGCTTTGTGCTTTGTGGAACTCTTAGGTGATGGGAGTTAGCTACTAAATGAATATGCCAAGTCACATGTGACAAAAGTTGAATAATCTCAGAGTGATGAATTTGACCCTACTGCGCAACTCTTGTCTGAGTCCAACCGTTGTAGGGATGAGCCTGTTACTCGAAGGATTATCTAAGCTTTGTTGCATGTGATTATATTCATGAGGTGAGTGACTGGCATTATGAGGAGTTTTTCAGCAGCTGATGGCAGGGTGAGGTCGGGAACCTAGGAAGCCTAGGGATTTCTCCGGTGGGTTTTGTTACGTTGGGTAGCGAGTGTGTGGAGTGTGGATTTGAGAAGGCAACTTAGAGGATTCAGGAGGATTCTTGAAGAAAGTATGGATGGGTGTGGAAGGTGGTATTGGGCCCGTACTACTGAAAGCACATGATCCATACTCGAATCGGGGAGAGTCTTGGAGAATCTAGGAAGCGTGTGGGGTGAGGATTCTTGGGTATATTCGGATTTTTTGCATGTTGTTTCGATATGGTGTTGAACACTCAGGAATGGGGTCCAAATTCTGGTTCGTGCTTAGTAGCAGGTACTGAGCCGATCGATACACCGTCGCGGGAGTTCATCTCATCGGAGATTACTCGCGGTGTTTCGTATTGGACCTTGGTGGTCTTTGGTTCAACCAAGGAAGGGATTGTGGAGCTCTTTGATGGTCATCTCGGGTCCTTTCGGGCCGGATTTGTAGTAGGGCGGTTGGGGGCTTATCTGGAGCCCAAAGTTTGTGGATCACTAGAATCCTTCAGGAAGGAGGATCCTATTGTTATTTCTTGACAGTTGGGATCGGAAGTGAGTTTTGCACCATGTTCTCAGGATGGTCGGGGTAACTCAGGAGGAGGGGGTCAGGATTCCTTTAGATGCTTTACGAGTATGTCATCTTCTGTTGTCTTCTGGGTTGTTATCGGGAATTTGTATTGCATTGGATTTTGCTTGGGTTGGGTAAACAATATCTTGGGTTGATTTCTGCTATTGTCTGGGTTATATTATCAAGGATTGTGATATGTCATTCTGCATGCCGGAAGTCTTTAATGAATCCTTAGAGGGTTGTATCTTGTTGAGCGGGTTTCAACATGTTCTATTTTTTATCCGGGTTTTGTCGGGATCAATTCAGGGGTATTGCTTGGAGGATCTTTGGTCAGGGTTAGCAGGTTAGTCCACCAGTGAAGTCAGGGTTCAGTGGTTCATCATGGTTCGGGTATGATCGGTGGTTGTCTATGACAAAACTTTTGGGTTCAAACACTACCGTTGCTAGGAGAGGAGCGGTAGTAGGAAATGGTGGTGCTAGTTGCATGAGTTGTTTGGTCATTGGTAATGCCGAGGGAGTTACTTATTCGCATGGGTTGTAGGCGGTTAGAATTCAATGGCTCTTTGAGAATGGAAGTTTGGGTGAAGATTCGTCTGTTCAGGGCAAGGGTTATGATTTTCCTTATCGCCAGTATAAGAACTCCGGAATTGGTATGGTATCATGGGAGGTGATTTGGAATATCAGACTATTTGAGATTTCGAGCGCATTCATCAGGATTTCAGGAGGTGGGCGATCATTTTGTGTAGCTAGCAATGGAACGCTAGAATTGATTTGCGCAGGTCCTAGGAGGTTCATGTTATTTGAGATTAATGGGTTGGGAATCCATCAGGATTTAAGAGATGAGAGAGCTTCGTCAAATCCAAGTGGGGGAGAATCAATCAGAATTTCCGAAAGATGGAATGGTGTGGAACTAGGGCCAGTTTCACATCCTGGCCAGGAAGAGAGACGACCAAGTGGCCGTTTAGATTGAGATCGTGCAAGTGGGAGTTCAGCAAACTTCCCACTGTTGGTTGGCATCCTCATTTATGCATAACAGGCTTGTGGTTGAGTCCTGGTTGAGGGTTTTGTATTCGAAGTATGACCCAAACACCTGAGTGGGGTTGTGATGGTTTGGGTGTGAAAGGGCCATGGGTGGTAACCATGGTTGGCTAGAAGTGTTGTAAGACTGCGATGGGATCGTAGCACTCACCAGTTCAAGGTAGACTATCGTTGGGGGCAGTCATGAGCGCAAAGGGGAAATTAGCTTGTGCCTTGGGCATGACAATCGGAATTGTCAGGGAGTGTTTCTTTGTTTTTGGTTGAGGACCGTTACGGTCCGAGGCGGAGTCGGGCCTGTGTAGCTCTAGATGGGTGGGACCCGTGGGTGAAGCTGCTCCGTGGTATAGTTGGGTGGGACCTATGGGTGAGGCCCGTACGTTTATATCAGTACAGGTGGGACCTGGTAGAGATCGTTGGGTCAAGATTTTGGGATCTCGAGTTGCATTATTAAGTGGGTGGTCAGTGTGTGACGTAGAGGGGTTTACAGGCAGGGTAGCCTTGTTATTTGGACTCTTGGGAACCTGGTGGTTGGACCAGGTGTGAGACTGGTAGTCTCAGTGATGGTTGGGAACCTTTATATCTCGGGCTAGTGAGGGGTGGTCATGAATCAGAAGGTTTGGAATGAAATGCAAGTGCATATCCATGGATCTCGGGTTATGATTTAAGTATCGGGTTGGTTTTTGGTGGAGATCTTGAGTTGGGTATCGTGAGTGTTTATGTGCATGATTCTTCTTCTTCCAGTGGGATGAGAATTGGGGTATCTATATGCCGAGGGCATCAATCAAAGGGTTCAAGGGTAAGGAATGGATTTGGTTTTGTTGATAGATCAAGCACATGTGATTCTGTTTTGGGATTGGTTCTATCTGTGAAGGGCATCAAAGTAAGACAAGGCAGTATTGTTGATTTGGAACTCGAGTGTGGAGTCTCTTGATATTCGGAGAATATGTTAGGTCACTTGCAGTATGGATTAAATAATCTCAGAGTAAATGATTTGACTCTGTTGTGCCGCTCTCCTCTGAGTCTAATCGTTGCAGGGACGAGTCTCCTACTCAAAGGATTATTTGAGCCTTCTATCAAGTGTTAGTGTTCTGCATCAATAATTGGTCTGTGATTCTGTTTTTTAGTGGGAACCTCGAGTTATCAGAGGTGGAGTAGTCGGTGAGAGATAAATGGAATGGATTTAGCAATGGTTCGGTATGGGCGTCTGTCAGGGAGTCAGATCATCTCGAGACTTTAGATTTTAGGGTGAGTAGATGTGGTTGTTTTTGCAAGGGATTATTTTTGGGGTTGATAAAGGATTCGTTCATTTTTGGGTTGGTGAGCCTTGTTAGGGTTGGTTTTGGTTGCCTTGGAAAGGCGGTGGTATGCTCAGGGTTTTGGCCGTGTTGCACAGGGTTTCGGGCGTGTCGGGAATGGTAAGGAATGATTTCGAGGACGAAATCTAATTTAAGTGGGGGAGAGTTGTAATGCCCTGTTTCGAATCATTCCCTTTTCTGAGTGGTGATTAAGGATTTGGGTATTAGCAGGCTTAGGACCCTTGAGAAATTAAGGTTTGGACTCTTTTGGGGGTGGTTGATGTAGGTTGAGTGATCCGAGTATTCGGTTTGTGCTTTGGAGCCAAAGGGTATTTTGGTAATATGTCAGTTTGGGATTTTATGGAAATTGGATGTTTGTTCGGGACATTGTAAGACGGGTATGAGTTGATAGGAGCATAGAGTTTCTCGTTACATTTCCGTGGATATAAGGATCATCGGAAGCGGACTTATAACGAAAAAGTTATGGCCTTCGGAAGTTTGGTGGTTTTAGGGTTTGGCCGGGTACACGGGGCGTACTAGTGAAAAGGGTAGTACGCGGGTCATACCTTAGCGTACGCGGGGCGTACTGACCAGGTTGGTCGTGGGTGCTCTCCGGAGTACGCTGGGCGAACCATATGTACGCTGGGTGTACTCCAATCAGACCCAAACCTTAATTTAGGGTCTTGGACCCTATTTAAGCTCCTTATCTCATAACCTAACCCTAATATCTTCAGCCTCCACCCCTCTAAACCTATAAATCGTCCCTAAGCCTTCATGATGGTGTTTTTGATCTCATTATTGTGCATCTTGGTGTTTTTGGGTCATTTCCAAGAAGATGGAGTTTTGTGCAAAGTTGTGGATCAAGGAAGAGCTTATGGATCTGGTTTATGTGCTTCATTTCCAACTTGTTTGAGGTATAAAGCTATGAACATGATCATTGGTGTCTTAGATCTATATTGTATGAGTTTTGGTTCCTTTTTGGCCCCATGGATGTGATCTAGTGGCTTGATGCCACTCAAAGAGCTTTGAGTTGCCCCTCTTGGTATTTCTGAGGTTCAAGGTCTATAAATTTGGCACTTTTAGGGTCTAAATCCATCCATGCATGATTTTGGGTCCTTTTTATGATATTTTAATGTTATATCTTGATGTTGGGTTCTTTTGGGGCATGCAAAGTCACCAAGTCAGTGACTTTATGGTTCTAGACACTTGTATGGACTCAGATCTGTGATTTGGACTTCTGGACTTAAGTATTAAGAGCTTAATGTCGAAATTGGCTTAATGGATGAGTACGTTGGGCGTACAAGTCTGTACGCGCAGCGTACAAGCCAAATTGCATGTCGCTTAGCGTACAGCTGAGTACGCCCCGCGTACTAAGTCATGAGGGTTTTGGCTTTTGGGCTTCGTGTTAGGCTTCCCTTTTTGGGCTTGGGTGTTTGAGTTCTTAATGGGCCATCTGAGTAAAAGTGTTTGGTTTTCAAATGGAAGAGCTTCCTGTTACGGTTTGCAGTTTACGTTTTAGGTACTTCGGTTTTCAAATGAAAGAGCTCGTGATGATTGCAGGGCACACACCACATGTTTCCGCATTCTGTGACTTACTTCGATTTAATGATGTTTTGATAAATCTCGATTAACTTAGTTTTGTATAGGTGATATGTGTTAACGATTTACTAATTTAAAACAAAAATTTTATGTCATTATTTTTGGGACGTTTCACAACAGACTGAGTACGCGGGGCGTACTTAGCTGTATGCTAAGCGTACACGCTAAATGGCTTGTAAGCCATGCGTACAGACTTGTACGCCCAACCTACTCACCCATTACGCCAAAACACACTTTAAGCACTTAATGCTTAAGACTAGAAGTCCAAACCACATATCTAATCCATCTTAAGCGTCTAGAATCATAATGTAACTGACTTGGTGACTTGGCATGCCCCAAAAGGACCCAACTTAAAGATTTAGCACTTTACATTCACTAAATGGACATAATCTCATGCATGGGTGATTCTAAACCCTAAAGGTTTTAGCTTTATGGACTTTGAACCGCAGAAAACCAAGAGTGGCAACTCATAGCTCCTGGAGTGGTGTCAAAACACTAGATCTCATTCATGGGGCCAAAAAGGGTCCAAAACTGTAACATCCGGAATTCCAGGTATCATATTTTTAATTATTTAGTTGTGTCAAGAGGAGGGACTCGACGAGTTGACGCCTAGACTCGTCGAGTAGGATCGCGATTTGCTGACTGGATTAATGAACGGACTCGACGAGTCGATGGGTGGACTCGACGAGTCTGCGCTGTGGGTGGAAACCCTAAATCCTCGGGCCTGTGCCCTATTTAAGGGACCTTATGGCCCTCATTTGCGGCTACCAGTCCAGAGAGAGAAACCGTAGTGAGCTTGAGCGTGTGGTGTGAGGAGAAGGGCTATTTTAATCCTTGTTGGTGTGGTTTTTGCAAAGAAGAAGGAGATTCCAGCAAAAGAAGGTCAAGGGGGTTGCTATTCTGTGGTTTCAAGCAAGGAAACTCCATCTTTGAGGTATTAAATCGAACCCTTCTTTTGTTTTGGTGTAGAACCCTTGAATCTAGGGTTTTCTCTATCCTTTATTGGCTTGGATATGATGCTTATGATGTCCCTTTGAGTGTTAAACTCTGGATCTGGACCTTGAGAGGTCCAGAGAGCCCCAACCTCCCTCCTTTATGCTATTCCATTAGAGATATGAGCCTAGGTTGTCATTTTAGAGGCTATTTCACCAATAGAAGCATATTGAATGTTGCATGAGTGTAAAGATCAGACCTTTACGTGATTATTGAGTATGGTAAGGTCAGATCTATAGGTTAGAGAAACAGATCTGACCTCAGAAGGTCATTTGAGTGTTGCCATGGAAGGACCTCGCCGAGTCCATAAGGGGACTCGACGAGTCAAGTCGGGTTGCCCCGCGATTCGTGTCCAGTGGTAACCCGTCGAGTGAAAGGTTAACTCGACGAGTCGAGTGAGGATTTATGAGGATTAAGAGGACACGTATGGACTCGCCGAGTCACACTAGTGCACTCGACGAGTTTGGTCAAAGTTTGACCATTGACCAGAGTTGACTTCAGTTGACCTTAGGGTTTTGGTCAAGCTGGTTCAAGAAAGGACAGGGAGGGGTAGAATGGTCTTCTACCCACCCTTTTAGAAATGAAGACAAGAGAAAGTATTGATTAGAGATGTTATTATGTTGATAGGAGGAGGCTAGGTCGGGTTATTGAGCACGAGAGGTTATCTGACATCGTACGAGGTGAGTCTGCTCACTATACTTTAGCTAGAGTGGTAATGATGTGTGACCGGAAGGTCTTATTGTTGGATATAGTGTCTAAGTCCATAACTTTATTTGGTATGTACTTGACCCGACCCGACATGGTCCATTTGGGTTGCATGGCATTGCAATACTTGGATAGACTAGATGAGAGAATAAGGCACTTATGATTATTAATATATTATAAGTTCTAATATATTAATAATAGTATTATTTAATTAGTATTGATCAAGTATTAATCTAGTATTAATTTGGTGATCAAAGTGAGACTAATTAAATATATAGGGTTGATTATGACAATCATCAATTGTTTTATGGTGGATTAATGATCCATGGTTTATGGGTTTGGTTATAACCATATGGAGCTCCATGGATAGTCCATGGGAGTTACAAACCCATGGGTCATGAGAAATCAAGAGTCATGACAATTAAGGGCATTCATGTGTAAACCCTAATTGTGACAACACTATAAAAGGAACCCTATGGCTAGCAAAATCGTGACCTAGTGTTACTAGAGAGGGCATAACCGATTTTGAGTGCTAGAAGTATTCTCTCAAGTTATTCCAAGTTTTGTGGTGTTGTGTGAAGCATTTGAGGCACAACATTTGGGGTGCTAGGCTCACAAAGTCTTGAAGGAATCCAAGCAACAACAAGGTATGTATTTCTACTAGTTTTTATGTTTTATGTAATCCCCATGCCATGCTAGTTAGGAAATAACCTTGAAGAAGAAATTTGCATGTATATAGAAAAAACATAGATTCAAGGTTATAAGGGTTGCATGTACACTTAGGAAGTGTTAGAATGCTCAAAACCCATCAGTGGTATCAGAGCCAGGTTTGTTTTCTGTATACTTGATGCAAAACTGCTTAAAAATCGAAAATTCTGCACTCTGACGACTGGACTCGTCGAGTCCATGGGGAGGACTCGCCGAGTCCATGAACAAATTCATCCTACTCGACGAGTAGAATAATGCACTCGGCGAGTAGGAGCGTGATGGGCAGTTTTTTCGAGTTTTGTTGCTGGAAATGGATTAAGATCATTATCCCAATCTGTTTTGGACTTGTAAAATCTATTTTTCAAAATGATAATGATTATGTTAACCCATTTTACATTACTTTTATCAATTTTCAAGTATTGTATATGTTTATATGATTTTCTTGAAATTGTTTGATATGAATATTTGTTCTTATGAGTTTTTTAGAAGATCATAGGAATTTTGTGTAACTTACATGCTTGTTTAATTCATGATCTTAATGCTAATGATGGTGTCCATAACTTGTCCTCAAGTTATGGATAACCAAAAGTCACTTCTTTTAATTATGATTAAAGAACTAAAGAGGTTTCATAAAATGAAGAGTCTTCATTTTATGAACCATTAAAACTCATAAGTTACAAATTGAAGAGACTTGGAATAGTTTCAATTCTTGCCCTCAAGTTTTGGAATTTGAAAAGCCTTACACTTTAATTCCAAATTGAACTCTTAGAATTTTTTAAAGGTAAAATTCAAGCTTTATGGACTTCATTAAATTAATTAAAGTGTTTAATTAAAAGAGTTAATAATTCCATAAAGACATGGTTTAAGTTTAATTAAATTAAGTATAGTTTAATTAATAGATTAAACCACCAAGTATTTTAAATGTTTAAAATACACCCTTATACTATTATTATAATTTTAATTATATAGATATGTATAAGAATATGTCATTCTTACCGTTAGTAGGCCTCATTCACGAAGCCGGTCTATAAGGGGGGTATAAGGTTGTTGCCTATAAAATGGTGACTTAATGGGTGTCCACTCTCACCCACCGCTTCCTTGATCGGTGGAGGGTCGTTAGCCGAACGGGTAGGATACGACTTTAAATACTCGTTAAAAGTATAATGAATTATAAAGTAACTATACATTATAAATTCCCAATCTTAGTTACTTTAGGAAAATATGAAATTGGTGCTAGCCCATAAAATTACACTTTGTACCTTACCAAGTCGTTAGTGGAGCGTGTGTGGTTAACCGGCACACTAACATGGACTAGTAAGAGTGGCAAAGGGTAACTTGACTTTATTATAGATCGGTGGAGCGTGTGTGGTTAACCGGCACATCGATTAGGTAATATTGTTGAGGGTACCAAGTCAATTTGTATGGTTATTCACACCTTGTTTGTGATCCTCGGCATCCCAGTCACAAACTTGAGAGGGCACAATCGAGATTCAAACATGCCATTGAAAGTTCAATGTATCTCAAAAGATCTAGGAGTTTCAAATCCCATTAAAAACTTAATTATATTTCGTTTTTATGGTAGGAAATTGGTAAATCGTCATTTACCTACCTTCAACTATTTTATAATTTGGATTACGGCATCCCTCTTCCAGTTATAAATAGGTTATTGGGTCCTAGCCTTAATATTTCATATTGGGTGTTATATTAAGGACTTTAAATCAACTAACTTGAATTTCTCCCATTATAGATGTCTAGTTTAGACAGCTATGGTCTTCCCAAATCTTTAGGAACAAGCTTCCTCATGAAGATGATATCCCAAATGGCAACCAAGGTGAAAGATCAATCCCTTTGTTGTGCATTAGTGGGACTGGAAATCATACTTCACTTCCTCCACCTCCTCCAATAAATCTCCTTATCCCACAAGTTTCAAGATATGATAAGTTCTAAGTCACTCAATCCCTATTGGCAAACAAAGTCTATATGTGCTTAGGTCTTGGAGATTAAGTCACATATTGACAAGCCGGGAGAGTAGGGTGTCGAAGTCTCAAGGTAGCTGGCTGTTGACTTGGTCACTCCCTGATAACAGATCACGACATGACCCTTAATGATCTTACATATTTGCTTGATGATGCTGAATCAGCAATGATTTGGAGCATTGGTAAAGCAAAATTTGATTGGAAGATCAACTTCCCAAACTTCCATGGACATTGACAATGGTAACATTGGAAGTCCAGAAAAACTTTCTCTTCCCAATTGAAAGGGATTGGCCATAGTCAACTCGGTTGACCAAATGGTAAAGAGAAAGGCTAAGAGTGTGATAGTCCCGTGTACCGTTTCCAAAGAGTCCATATGTTTCTGTTGCCAAAGGAAGGGCATTGGTTGCGAAGCTGCCAAATTTACCTAAAAGTCCATAAGGATAGTAAAGTCAAATGTTTGACTCTACTTCAGGTAAAGTCCATTGTCTAACTCTATTAAGTTTCTATTCTGAGATTCTTATTGCATGATGTGACTGGGTCACATGTTGATGTTTTAAGAATCAAAGAAAAGTGAAGAAACTTAAAGGAAGTATATGCTGATTCTGATCGCGAAGAGGGATTTTGATCGCATGGTTCGGTGATCAGAATTTTGAGCTATTACTTAAGAGTTGAGACATATTGCTTAGGAATAGATAACAACAAGGTTTTCATATGGGTTGTAAGGATAAGTTTTCCGCAAAGTTTTAAAATAAAGAAAAGTTTTGATTTTATTTATTTTAAGTATCCTTACAATGGCATTTGTGAAAAATTGTTGATTATATGTTTCCATTAATAGCAATATTTGAAAATGGATTTGATTCTTTCATTTGTGGTAGTATCATAATTTACCAAATAAGGAAAGATTCTCATCGCCCAAGTTTCAGTTAGATAGAAACTTGGAATCATGCAACTTGTATTGTATGATGAATGAGAAGTTTTCGTCTTTGGAAAATTAAGACTAATTCCTTGTTCACATGTACATGTGAGTCAAGTGAAGGACTAAAAGATTGGGTACACTTGGTTGTGTGCTGGTCAAGTCCACCACAAAGATAGATAAGATTATTCGTTATGATTTACTAAAGTTTAGTAAATATGGTTATGCTTACGAGTTTAAGTGTAATTCTGAAACATTGGAAAAGTTTCAATGTATGGCAGAATGAATAAGAAGAATCAAATAAGGCAGAAAGATAAAAGTTTCTCCAATCTGAAGAGATGGGAGAGTACTTGTGTATTTTGTTTTATGATTATCTTAGTGATTATGGAACCATATCACAATTGATCCTCTAAGGACACCTTAGTGTGTTTGTTGCCTGAGGAGAGGAATCGTGAATTGTTGAAATGGTTAAATCAAAAGATAATTCATACTTCGTGCCAAAAACAAATCCTGGAGTTATACTCCAAGATTGTAACTTGAGTGACATAGTCTTTAGAAAGTTCATAACACTTGTCAAATGTAGAGTAAGATGTTTCCTATTCTTGTACATTTGAGATTGGTAAGTTGTGATGTTTTGGATAAAACAAAGACCAGCTAAGACCAATAGTGAGAAGTGTTTAACTTGATAAGAATCCGCACTAGATCTTGAATATTTGTTTTGTCAAGGAATGGTTCTTGACAAAGAGAAGTCTTATATGTCAAGAGGATAGTGGGAGTCTAAATGATTCTGAAATAGTTTCAAGAACTAAATCAAGAGTTTTGTTAATCACTAGCCCACGACTTGAGGTTTGTAACCTATCGTGTTGACATATTCTTGTTTCTGTGTCTGTTCCAGTTGAAAGTTGATTATGCTTGTGAGTTCTATGAGTTCTCAATTGTTTGCATAACAACTCGGAAGCAATGGTGGGCATTGTGCTACCAGGTGGCAAGAAATTAAGATTGCACAAGTTCAGTCCCTATGAATTTGGAAGTGTCACTAACCTAGTCCTGTGATTATGGTTATGACAAATTCACATGGATAGGAACACATACACCACAAAATCTAAGTGTCATAAGGTTTCTCTTCGATTCATGAAAATGATGGTGAGGAAACGCTTCCACTAAGAAGATTTTAAGTAGATAGCAGTTGTGATATTTGCATTCTCATATAGTTAGTGGAGCGTGTGTGGTTAACCGGCACACTAACTAGTGAGAATTGCAAAAGGTCTAGACAAACATGTGAGCTATCTAAGGAAAGGTGTATGTTTTTGATAAAGTCTTATCAAAGCAATCTAGTATCAGAAATATGAACTTTGGTAAGAAAGTCAATAAAGTATTGATTTCTAGAAGTCCAGTAGATTTCTGAGTACATGTCAAAGCTAGTGGGAGCATAAAGTGTTATGCTGGTAATCATTATGCTAGTGGGAGCATGACGATTATGTTAAATATTGCAAGTTAGCAATGTTAATTATAGAAAACAAAAGTTTCAATTCGCCTTGAAAAAGTTGTTTTGCTATAATTAAGGGAGAGGATTTTATACTTCACTCCAATTCTACAAGCTTAGATTGAGAATTTAATCTACTTTAGTCAAGAATATATATGAATGTTATGTTGGAATGGTTTAACATAAGGAAATTCTATATATGTTGCGTTCTCAAAATTCGATTATTGTGACAACCGTCAAATTTCGGTCAATTCAAAGTCAACAAGTCAAACCGGTCAACTCCAATAACCCTTGTATGCTAGGGTTTACGTTATGTAATCACTATACAATTCGCTATTTTAATGAGAAATCATCATTTGGAAAGTTCATGTGTTTGATTTTCCTTAGCCTTAACAATGCTAAACAACAAACCAAAGCGATAAAACACTATTGCACAATCATCGGGATTGTGTAAGACACTAAATCATGGCTTAACGGGGTTTATGGACCTTTCGTTGCGAAGCCGGACACTCAAAAAGATCACAAACGAAACCTCTCACAATCTCTTTCACTCAACCTCTCTCTATTAAAATCTCTCCCAAATCTCTCCCGAATCTCTCTCGAATCTCTCCCAAATCTCTCTCAAAAGTTCCTTTAAATTTTTGTAATCATTCGGGCCATCCCGACCCTTAACTGGGTCAAAAACCACTTGAAACGGGGTAAAAACGGGTAAAATAGGCTTAAGGACCCAAAACTGAAGCTTCAGGACCGAAGTCCCTGTCATAAAGGAAGACGACACACATTTGTCTGTCGTAAACTTACGACTCGCGTGTTTAGGACACGCAATGAGTATCAAGGAAGCCCCTGTCATAAAAGAAGACGACATGCATGTTTGCGTGTCATAATTTTTCCGGTTTTTCGACTACGACTTCGTTTTAACTCCGTTTTTCATTATTTTAACGTGGGATTTTCACCCAAAACTTTATTTTATAAACTAAGGCCCCAAAATATATAAATCTCCAGGGTTTTTATAAAAATGTATTAAAAGAATTGGTGGTTGGACTAATTATTGAGGGAATATTTGCTTTTCCTTATTTTATGACAAAAGCAAGCCACCACCACCTCACTCTATGATCATCCACTCTTTCCCACTACTCCTTGTCTCCTTAGTGGACCTTTACAACCAATCTCCAGCTCTTCCCACGTTCTAAGAGCTGGAGGATTGATCCTCTCTCCTCATTCTCCATAAAAACTCTTTCATTCTACACTTAGCAACCAAGAACACTCTCCAAAATTCTCTCATCTTTTCTCTCAACTTCAAGAACTTCAAGGCTTTCTCCAGGGATTTCTTGCTTCAATTAGTAAGTATCTTCATCATTCACATAATTATTAAACTCCATTCTACTCAAATCATTGATATCTTACACAAGTTCCATCTTATTCGGTGTTAGATTTTCGAATCATCAAGACATCTTCTTAGTGTTCTTGAGTTGAACACTTCCTCTCTCTCACTTTCATCCACTGAAACCACATAAGGTGAGTTCATACCCATACATTTACATGTTTTTCTTAAGTTTTAAGGGGAGAATACAAGTAAAATCATCAAGAACACAATTAAACTTTTTCTAACAGATTACATCAGAAAAGATGGACGTTAACCACGGACTGTTTTGGTCAACTTAAATATTTTAGTTTTCAAAACTGTTTCAGGTGCAAGTAGTTCAAACTCTTAGCTTTAAAATGGCTACTTGCACATCTCCAAATGATTTTTCTACAATTAATGGTGATTTTTACAAAACTGCCTGTCATTTCAGAGGCAAACCCGGACCAGTTTGTGATTATGAACATTTTCAGCTCTGTTAGAGATCACTAAAAATCATGATAAAATTTACGAACAAACTAGACTCATATTCCAAACTCTCAAAATTTGCGGATTTGGATTTAGAGCTGTGATGATTTTTCTATAAATTTTATAAGAACGGTAACAGAAACTGTTTTTAACGAAAAGTTGCTGTTAATTTCATTTCACCTTGTAACATGTTGAGCAAGGTGTATATCTTTATGTGACTATATGTTACTGCAATATATGACATTTTATCTTAATATTTAGACACACATCAGTTTACAAATGGATTTGGTCATATAAAATATAAAGAATAACAAGTGATTATAATCAAAGTAAAATCGATACATTCAAACATTAAATAAACTATTTTGAATATAGTTTGCATACATTACCACGTACTACCCTTGGTTGATAAACTATAATAGGTATAGTTTATGATACATTACATAACACATACATTTTAAAAAGGGTACATTTATACAAAGGATATTTTCATTAAGCAAGGTACGGCCATACGGTACCAAGTTTTCATAACACGAAATTCCGTTAATGACTTTGTGAGACAATTACTTCAAAGTACCATTAAGTCCTGTATTGTAACCAGAGTCTCCTTGAGGGAGAGCGTGATACTTGTGTATAGATCTATATTGGGTTTGACAAACCCACACCTAAACTGCATGCAACAGTTAGACCGATAGGTCTGGGGTGACAAATGTCATAACATTTCCGACGCCTGAAGAACGTCGTTTTAGGCAACCTTGGTCATAGTATGGTTATAATAAACTCACATAAAGTATTAACAAACATTGGAATTTACGGGGACTTCATTAAAATTTAACGAGTTTATGTCAATTTAAATTTTGCATTGTTTTACTATAAATATGACAAATTACTTGTACCTTTCGGTCTTTGGGTTTTAAGACTACATTTACACATTAAGGAAAATATTGGATTTTTCTAACACAAATACTACTTTTACAAACGAAAAGCTTATGAACTCACCAACCTTTGTGTTGACATTTTTTTAAAACAACTTGTATTCTCAGGAAATCATTAAACAGGTAATCAAGTGCTTTTGAGGATGGGACGCTAAGGCGTCTACTATTTCATATTTTATCAATATATTGTAATTGATTCGTAAACATGTAATTCATACAATGATGTAATTTTTTTCAATTATATATATGTTGGTTGTGTTTGCTTGAATTACTATTACAATTGCTGTTATGATACTATACATGAAGTCCTCCACCCCCGGACGTTTCCGCCATCCTTGGTTTGGGGGTGTGACAGATTGGTATCAGAGCGCAGTTTATAGTGAATTAAGTATATCAAACCACATAAGATATACAAACTATAAACACAATTGGGACTAATAGTCTCTGATTTGTGCATTTTTCAAATAAATATACTTTTAGAAAATAAATGATTCTTTTTATTAAAAAGTATAAATACATGCATACATGCTCACATAGTGTCATAACTACAACAACATAAAATAAAAGAAGAAGAGTTGTACATTATGGGTATGCCTTGGTATATGTAAATCAAGTCTGGGAAGGATATAGCCTGATCAACTATATCTGTCCGGGAATTGACTTGCATATACCGGGGGATGGTCAGGATGGACAACAAATCTAACAAACTCGTCTTACCGCTAGTACGCCTCATTCACGAAGCCGGTCTATAAGGGGGGTATAAGGTTGTTGCCTATAAAATGGCAACTTAATGGGTGTCCACTCTCACCCACCGCTTCCTTGATCGGTGGAGGGTCGTTAGCCGAACGGGTAAGACAAGGACTTATAAATTCTCATTAAAAGTATGATGAATATTATAAAGTAACTAAATGCTTTAAAAACTCAAAACTAAACATTTACAAATACTATAGGAGTATTTTGTGTTACTATAATAAAAATATTTTATACTTTCATTTTACCTCATAACCCAATGTATTGGGTCAATAAAAAGTATAAAATCGTATGTATCGTAAACATACCGGAAAACAACGTAATAATATACTTTATGTATAAAAGATTTCTTTCCCTATAAATACACTTTTACTAAAAGTACATTGGTTTACGACTTATGACAGAACCATGCCGCCAAGAAGAAGACCAAGACCTTCCAGCAACACAGCAACACCTCCTCCGCCGCCGCCTCCACAGTTTGATCCCGCGATGTTCCAGGCTGCAGTAACAGCAGCCGTAGCGGCCGCAATGTCACATATAGGGACCAACGGAGCTGGTGGTTCGGGATCGGGAGCTACACACTCTATCCACGGAGACAGTACGTGGCGTGCAAAAGAGTGTTCATACAAGGACTTCACAAATGGCAAACCCGACAACTTCAATGGAAGCGGGGGAGTCATCACGTTGATGCAATGGTTTGAAAAGACCGAAGTAGTCTTTCAGGTGTGCTCCTGCCCCGAAGCGAGCAAAGTTAAGTTCGCAACCTTAACCTTCACCGGCCGGGCCCTTACTTGGTGGAACTGCCGGGTTAAGTCACTTACTCTCGAAGTGGCTAGCTCCATAACCTGGGCAGAACTAAAAACGTTGATGATGAAGGAGTACTGCCCGAGAGGTGAAATTCAAAAGCTGGAACAAGAACTCTGGAACCTCAGGATGACGGGCTCTGACCTTGAAACCTACACCACCCGATTCAATGAATTGGCTCTCCTCTGCCCAACAATGGTTACTCCGGAGGAGAAAAAGGTGGAGCGATACCTTTGGGGACTGTCTCTCCACGTGCAAAGTAGTGTCCTGGCTTCAAGGCCAACTACTTTTGACAGTGCCAGGGAGCTGGCACAACAACTTGTTGACCACCGAGCCGGTCATAATACTACAACCACCACCACTGATAAATCAAAAGGGGGAAACAACAAAAGGAAGTTCTGGAACGAAAAGAAGAGCCAACCAGCACAGGACCCCGCTAAGAAGCAACAAATTGTTGCTGTCCATGCTGCCACTAATGCTGCCACTACTGCTACCACTCCAGCACCACCGAAGCCATATGCGGGAAAACTACCTAAGTGCAACAAGTGCAACTTTCACCACAATGGTGCTTGTAGGGAGATGCACTGTAACAACTGCGACAGGAAGGGGCACACTGCTCGTTTCTGTAAAGCGCCGGCTCAACCAATCAACCAAGTCGCCAGTACGGGGGCAACCCGGACCTGCTACAACTGTGGAGACGCAGGTCACTTCAAAAGAGACTGCCCCAAAGCACAAGCCCCTAATGCTGGTGGAGTAGGAAGAGTCCTGGCAATAGGACACGGGGAAGCAGTCGAGGATCCCACGGTGGTTACCGGTACGTTTCTCCTCAATAACTCTTATGCATGCGTACTATTCGATAGTGGAGCGGAGAGGAGTTTCGTGAGCCACCAATATAAACATTTACTTGAACAAAATCCCCAATTACTAAAGGATACTTATGTAGTAGAAATGGCAAATGGTAAAGTAGAACGCACTAGCGATATATACTCAGAATGTACTCTCACTCTAGACAACCATACATTTAAAATTGACCTGATGCCAGTCACCATAAAAAGTTTCGACGTAATCATCGGGATGGATTGGTTAGTTCCTCACCGTGCCGACATTCTATGTTACGAAAGGGCCGTTCGCCTCAATCTACCAAATGACGAAACCCTTCTTATCTATGGTGACAAACCTAGTGCGAATTTACAAATCATCTCATGCATCAAAGCCCAAAAGTATCTCCGGAAGGAGTACCACGCCTTCTTAGCCCATGTAGTAGACAAGAAACAAGACGTGAAAGACATCAAGGACATCCCCGAAGTGTGTAACTTCCCGGATGTGTTCCCAGAGGATCTTCCTGGTGTACCACTCGCACGACAAGTCGATTTCAGAATTGACTTAATACCCGGAGCTACCCCCGTAGCCCGAGCTCCATACCGCCTCGCACCATCAGAAATGCAGGAGTTGTCCAGTCAGTTGACCGAGCTTTTGAACAAAGGGTTCATCAGACCAAGCTTCTCACCTTGGGGAGCACCAGTCCTTTTTGTAAAGAAGAAGGACGGATCCTTTCGCATGTGCATCGACTATCGGGAACTAAACAAGCTCACCATCAAAAACCGATATCCTCTGCCCCGAATCGACGACCTTTTCGACCAACTCCAAGGAGCAAATTTCTTCTCAAAGATCGACCTAAGGTCAGGCTACCATCAGCTACGAGTTCAAGAAGAAGATATTCCCAAAACTGCATTCAGAACTCGCTATGGGCACTACGAGTTTGTGGTGATGTCCTTCGGTTTAACAAACGCACCTGCAGTATTCATGGACCTAATGAATAGAGTGTGTCGACCCTACCTAGACAAGTTTGTAATCGTATTCATCGACGATATCTTGATCTACTCGCGAAGCGAGGAGGAGCATCGCCTACATCTACGCCAAGTGCTAGAGACGCTAAGAGCGGAGAAGCTTTATGCTAAGTTCTCTAAGTGTGAATTCTGGATTAGAGAAGTGGATTTCCTTGGACATGTGGTAAGTGAGAAAGGCATACATGTGGATCCCTCCAAGATCAAGGCAATCGAGAATTGGTCAGCACCCAAGACGCCAACCGAAATTCGACAATTCCTTGGGCTTGCTGGCTACTATCGAAGATTTATACAAAACTTCTCCAAGATTGCGAAACCACTCACCACTTTGACGCAGAAAGGTGTGATATTCAAGTGGGAAAATAAACAAGAAACTGCTTTCCAAACGTTAAAACAAGCCCTATGCAGCGCACCGATCTTGTCTCTCCCAGAGGGAACCGAGGACTTCGTAGTGTACTGTGATGCTTCGAATCAAGGCCTCGGATGTGTGCTCATGCAGAGAGGGAAGGTTATCGCGTATGCATCGAGACAGCTTAAGACGCACGAGGTTAATTATACTACGCACGACCTGGAATTAGGAGCAGTGGTATTCGCTTTGAAGATCTGGAGACACTACCTCTACGGCACGAAATGCACTATCTTCACTGATCACAAAAGTCTTCAGCATATCCTCAATCAGAAAGAGCTCAACATGCGACAGAGGAGATGGGTGGAGTTGCTGAATGACTACGAGTGCGAAATTCGTTATCATCCGGGCAAGGCCAATGTAGTGGCCGATGCTCTAAGCAGGAAGGAGTACTCGGGCCGCCGAGTAAAATCCTTAACAATGACAATCCATTCCCACCTGACCATACAAATCAAGGAAGCTCAACTGGAAGCTTTGAAACCAGAAAAGGTGGCAGGAGAGACATTAAGGGGAATGGATAAAAACTTAGAAGTCAAGGAGGATGGAGCACGTTATATCATGAACCGGATTTGGACACCGAAGTTCGGTGGACTCCGAGATGTCGTCATGAATGAAGCACACAAGACTCGATACTCCATCCATCCCGGGTCGGATAAGATGTATCTGGACCTCAAGAAATTATACTGGTGGCCGAACATGAAAGCTGAGATTGCTACCTATGTGAGCAAGTGCCTGACTTGCGCTAAGGTCAAAACCGAATACCAGAAACCATCCGGGCTATTACAACAGCCGGATATACCTGAGTGGAAGTGGGAACGAATAACAATGGACTTCATAACCAAGCTGCCTAAGACATCGGGCGGTCTTGACACAATATGGGTAATTGTAGACAGATTGACCAAATCAGCACACTTTCTTCCAATAAAAGAAACCGACAAGATGGAGAAGCTGACTAGAACGTACATCAGAGAGATTGTACGACTCCATGGTGTGCCGATATCCATTATCTCCGATAGAGATAGTAGATTTACCTCACGGTTTTGGCAGTCTCTACAAAAATCATTGGGAACTAGGCTTGACATGAGTACGGCCTACCACCCACAAACCGACGGACAGAGCGAACGAACCATTCAAACGTTGGAAGACATGTTAAGAGCTTGTGTGATAGACTTCGGTAAAGCATGGGATACCCATCTACCGCTTATCGAATTCTCCTACAATAACAGCTATCATACTAGCATCAAAGTCGCTCCATTCGAAGCTCTTTACGGTCGCAAATGCAGATCACCCCTGTGTTGGGCTGAGGTGGGGGATACACAGCTAGCTAGAGGGCAAGTCTCTAATAGCACTCTCACCGGTCCAGAAATCATCCGCGAAACCACCGAAAAGATCGTACAAATCCGAGCACGACTTAAAGCCTCAAGAGACCGACAGAAAAGCTACGCGGACAAGCGGAGGAAACCCTTGGAATTCCAGGTGGGAGACCGAGTCCTTTTGAAAGTCTCACCCTGGAAAGGCTTGATACGCTTCGGAAAGCGTGGGAAGCTGAATCCAAGATACATAGGACCTTTTGAGATTCTCGCTAGAATCGGCCCCGTAGCTTACAAACTCAATCTACCCCGCGAACTTAGTAATGTGCATCCTACCTTCCACGTCTCGAACTTGAAAAAGTGCCTATCCGATGAGACTCTCATTATTCCACTCGAGGAAATCGAGATCAATGAGAGCCTCAACTTCGTGGAAGAACCTGTGGAGATCATGGACCGGGAAATCAAACGAACGAAACAAAGTCGTATTCCCATCGTGAAGGTACGTTGGAACGCTAAACGAGGACCCGAATTCACCTGGGAACGCGAGGATCAGATGAAACAAAAGTATCCACATCTCTTCCCAAACTCTTGAAATCCCAGTCAAAATGAAAATTTCGGGACGAAATTCCTTCTAACGGGGGGATGATGTGACAACCGTCAAATTTCGGTCAATTCAAAGTCAACAAGTCAAACCGGTCAACTCCAATAACCCTTGTATGCTAGGGTTTACGTTATGTAATCACTATACAATTCGCTATTTTAATGAGAAATCATCATTTGGAAAGTTCATGTGTTTGATTTTCCTTAGCCTTAACAATGCTAAACAACAAACCAAAGCGATAAAACACTATTGCACAATCATCGGGATTGTGTAAGACACTAAATCATGGCTTAACGGGGTTTATGGACCTTTCGTTGCGAAGCCGGACACTCAAAAAGATCACAAACGAAACCTCTCACAATCTCTTTCACTCAACCTCTCTCTATTAAAATCTCTCCCAAATCTCTCCCGAATCTCTCTCGAATCTCTCCCAAATCTCTCTCAAAAGTTCCTTTAAATTTTTGTAATCATTCGGGCCATCCCGACCCTTAACTGGGTCAAAAACCACTTGAAACGGGGTAAAAACGGGTAAAATAGGCTTAAGGACCCAAAACTGAAGCTTCAGGACCGAAGTCCCTGTCATAAAGGAAGACGACACACATTTGTCTGTCGTAAACTTACGACTCGCGTGTTTAGGACACGCAATGAGTATCAAGGAAGCCCCTGTCATAAAAGAAGACGACATGCATGTTTGCGTGTCATAATTTTTCCAGTTTTTCGACTACGACTTCGTTTTAACTCCGTTTTTCATTATTTTAACGTGGGATTTTCACCCAAAACTTTATTTTATAAACTAAGGCCCCAAAATATATAAATCTCCAGGGTTTTTATAAAAATGTATTAAAAGAATTGGTGGTTGGACTAATTATTGAGGGAATATTTGCTTTTCCTTATTTTATGACAAAAGCAAGCCACCACCACCTCACTCTATGATCATCCACTCTTTCCCACTACTCCTTGTCTCCTTAGTGGACCTTTACAACCAATCTCCAGCTCTTCCCACGTTCTAAGAGCTGGAGGATTGATCCTCTCTCCTCATTCTCCATAAAAACTCTTTCATTCTACACTTAGCAACCAAGAACACTCTCCAAAATTCTCTCATCTTTTCTCTCAACTTCAAGAACTTCAAGGCTTTCTCCAGGGATTTCTTGCTTCAATTAGTAAGTATCTTCATCATTCACATAATTATTAAACTCCATTCTACTCAAATCATTGATATCTTACACAAGTTCCATCTTATTCGGTGTTAGATTTTCGAATCATCAAGACATCTTCTTAGTGTTCTTGAGTTGAACACTTCCTCTCTCTCACTTTCATCCACTGAAACCACATAAGGTGAGTTCATACCCATACATTTACATGTTTTTCTTAAGTTTTAAGGGGAGAATACAAGTAAAATAATCAAGAACACAATTAAACTTTTTCTAACAGATTACATCAGAAAAGATGGACGTTAACCACAGACTGTTTTGGTCAACTTAAATATTTTAGTTTTCAAAAATGTTTCAGGTGCAAGTAGTTCAAACTCTTAGCTTTAAAATGGCTACTTGCACATCTCCAAATGATTTTTCTACAATTAATGGTGATTTTTACAAAACTGCCTGTCATTTCAGAGGCAAACCCGGACCAGTCTGTGATTATGAACATTTTCAGCTCTGTTAGAGATCACTAAAAATCATGATAAAATTTACGAACAAACTAGACTCATATTCCAAACTCTCAAAATTTGCGGATTTGGATTTAGAGCTGTGATGATTTTTCTATAAATTTTCTAAGAACGGTAACAGAAACTGTTTTTAACGAAAAGTTGCTGTTAATTTCATTTCACCTTGTAACATGTTGAGCAAGGTGTATATCTTTATGTGACTATATGTTACTGCAATATATGACATTTTATCTTAATATTTAGACACACATCAGTTTACAAATGGATTTGGTCATATAAAATATAAAGAATAACAAGTGATTATAATCAAAGTAAAATCGATACATTCAAACATTAAATAAACTATTTTGAATATAGTTTGCATACATTACCACGTACTACCCTTGGTTGATAAACTATAATAGGTATAGTTTATGATACATTACATAACACATACATTTTAAAAAGGGTACATTTATACAAAGGATATTTTCATTAAGCAAGGTACGGCCATACGGTACCAAGTTTTCATAACACGAAATTCCGTTAATGACTTTGTGAGACAATTACTTCAAAGTACCATTAAGTCCTGTATTGTAACCAGAGTCTCCTTGAGGGAGAGCGTGATACTTGTGTATAGATCTATATTGGGTTTGACAAACCCACACCTAAACTGCATGCAACAGTTAGACCGATAGGTCTGGGGTGACAAATGTCATAACATTTCCGACGCCTGAAGAACGTCGTTTTAGGCAACCTTGGTCATAGTATGGTTATAATAAACTCACATAAAGTATTAACAAACATTGGAATTTACGGGGACTTCATTAAAATTTAACGAGTTTATGTCAATTTAAATTTTGCATTGTTTTACTATAAATATGACAAATTACTTGTACCTTTCGGTCTTTGGGTTTTAAGACTACATTTACACATTAAGGAAAATATTGGATTTTTCTAACACAAATACTACTTTTACAAACGAAAAGCTTATGAACTCACCAACCTTTGTGTTGACATTTTTTTAAAACAACTTGTATTCTCAGGAAATCATTAAACAGGTAATCAAGTGCTTTTGAGGATGGGACGCTAAGGCGTCTACTATTTCATATTTTATCAATATATTGTAATTGATTCGTAAACATGTAATTCATACAATGATGTAATTTTTTTCAATTATATATATGTTGGTTGTGTTTGCTTGAATTACTATTACAATTGCTGTTATGATACTATACATGAAGTCCTCCACCCCCGGACGTTTCCGCCATCCTTGGTTTGGGGGTGTGACAATTATGATTACGGCATCCCTCTTCATAGTTCGAATTATGAAAACATGGCAAATAAAAAATTTTATAGCATAAATCATGTCCCATATGCTTTGGGTATAGGTTTGATTACATGTGCTATAATATTCATCCATTCTAAATTTTCCAAATGCCTAGGGCATTAAGATGGAAAAAGGAATAGAACTGGAAATGACTAAAATGATTAAGCAAAGTTGTCGAGGACAATCTGAGGTTTACCAAAGATTGGTTTCTCATGGACAATTAGAAGTATAGAGTAAGGACCATATTGACATATTTTGAAAAGAGGCAACTCTTGTTCAGAAGTGATGGTCAAAATGGTAATATGGAATTGTCTCCATAGGTGGAAGTTATTCTTTGAATCTGTGTAAGATTAAAGAACTTAATGCTAAGAAGGATGTTCAAAGGAATGTACTTTGAATTTGAGACTTCATTTCCATGGAATTGTTTTCCATTGGAATACTTTGTAATTTCTGTTGCCAAGTCTTTGTGACTTCTGTGCATAGTCATTACAAGGGGATCATTGCATATAAGTTTAGAATCTAACAGATTACAGTAGATGACAAGAGTTTGGTATTCTTTCATTTACAACGAGGATTGGAATTGTGAAATTAGCATCATTGGAATATTGTCAATTGATCTATTTCACAAAGAGATGACCATATGTAAACATAGTATGCATACTTGGAGTATGGCATAATTGTTGTTTGGAAAAACATATTGTACATGCTTGGAGCATGGGACAACTAATGTTTTAATTCAAGCATAAAGTTGATTAATCGAAATATAAATAATGAGTAATCAATATGGTGCTTAAATAAAAGGTGTTTTTATTTACACTCAAAGTGTTGGGGCCATATAAGATTAGTATTATTCTTATGTTTCACTTTGCATGTTTTGACTTCCAGAATAATTATGTTATGGTATATATCATATTATTCAAACCATCCACAGTCAGTCATATGTTGGAAGTAGATATGAATCAAGACTGTCATGAATTTGGCTTGTATGATTTGTCTAAAGTGCTTTAGACAATGCAATGGTTGCTACAACATTCATGAGTACTCATAAGGGCTGAGTATTGGATTCAACCCACGCTCACTTGCATCACTTCATGGAATTTATCTCGAGTGATCGTGAGACGGTAATATCATATAAATCTTCAAACCTAGAGATATGAGTTGTTGACTATGAGTTGGTTATTCATTGATTGTACGAAAACGCATTGGTAACTCGATGTTATAAAACGTGCCTTTGTGAATAATTCAACAAGTAGTTAGTACAAGCATATCAGTCGAAGTTTATCTGTTCCTTCTAGAAATAGAAGCGATATCTGGGCCCCTCGATGATTTGGTTTTGACTTATGTACTGGGCCCGGTCAGAACCTAATTGATGTGTTCAATTTAGTTCTATGTCGAAACAAATCAGAGATCGAGAAACAAATGCTGGACAATAAGTAAGACCATGTTCCATGTGTTTGTCCGGCTGATATCATGAGAACAGAGGATTGTATGATCACTTATCTTAAATGGCGTATCATCATCATCTCAGTTCCGAGAGACTTTGAAAGAGCTACGATTGCTAGTCGGATTTTGAAGTCATATTTGCAAATATAGTTATTAGACTTATCCAAGTGGGAGACTGTTGGATATAGTGTCTAAGTCCATAACTTTATTTGGTATGTACTTGACCCGACCCGACATGGTCCATTTGGGTTGCATGGCATTGCAATACTTGGATAGACTAGATGAGAGAATAAGGCACTTATGATTATTAATATATTATAAGTTCTAATATATTAATAATAGTATTATTTAATTAGTATTGATCAAGTATTAATCTAGTATTAATTTGGTGATCAAAGTGAGACTAATTAAATATATAGGGTTGATTATGACAATCATCAATTCTTTTATGGTGGATTAATGATCCAAGGTTTATGGGTTTGGTTATAACCATATGGAGCTCCATGGATAGTCCATGGGAGTTACAAACCCATGGGTCATGAGAAATCAAGAGTCATGACAATTAAGGGCATTCATGTGTAAACCCTAATTGTGACAACACTATAAAAGGAACCCTATGGCTAGCAAAATCGTGACCTAGTGTTACTAGAGAGGGCATAACCGATTTTGAGTGCTAGAAGTATTCTCTCAAGTTATTCCAAGTCTTGTGGTGTTGTGTGAAGCATTTGAGGCACAACATTTGGGGTGCTAGGCTCACAAAGTCTTGAAGGAATCCAAGCAACAACAAGGTATGTATTTCTACTAGTTTTTATGTTTTATGTAATCCCCATGCCATACTAGTTAGGAAATAACCTTGAAGAAGAAATTTGCATGTATATAGAGAAAACATAGATTCAAGGTTATAAGGGTTGCATGTACACTTAGGAAGTGTTAGAATGCTCAAAACCCATCACTTATGTGCTATGATGAGTATGTGATGCATGTTGTTATATGATATGTATGTGCTATGTTATGTTATGAGTATTGTGATATGGACCGGAAGGTCAACAGTGTATGGGCCGGAAGGTCAAGATGATACGGACCGGAAGGTCAGAGAAGTGGGACCGGAAGGTCTACCAGGACTATGGGACGGAAGTCCCCTGAGACACATTGACCGGAAGGTCTTGTAAAGTTGTAGCCTTGAGTGGCGTATGTGTTGTATGTGGTATTTTGGGGAACTCACTAAGCATTTATGTTTACCGTTTATGTGATATGTGTTTCAGGTACTAGTGAGGATCGCGGGAAGGCATCGGCATTATCTGTACACATTGATGGAGTTATATGTATTTGAGATATTGGGATGGTTTTATTTGGAGGACATGTGTTACATTGGATTTTGATATTATGTTTACTAATGAAATTATGTTTTAAAGATGAAAAATTGTTTTGGAAATTTACGTTGTTACAAATTGGTATCAGAGCCTTGGTTTGAGGGATTCGGATGCACCTTCGGGTGTATTTGAACTCAAACTGAGGATTTGAGAAAGTTTTTCATAAAAGAAACAATTTTTCTAAAAAGTAAAGGAATGTGAGGAAAGCGGAAAGAAGCAGTGTGTACGATCAGCCAACGCCCGAACGGTGATTCCCAAAATACCCTTACATTATGTGTTATGAGATATGATATGATATGTTATGCATGCTAGAGTAGGCTAGGTATTCATATTAGGACTAGAGTGGCCTGATTTGTGATGCCTTAGCCTAGGAGATTACTGCTGCTATGAGATGCTTCGAGAGTGAGTAGGTAGCAGTGAGGAGCTTATGAGAAGTCTACCGAAGGGTAGCCTATGCTTAGCGAGATGTAGAGTACTTGTGATCTGGGATCCTAGGAGGAGGACTTGGAATGAATGCTAATGCGGTGTGGAAGGTAGTATGGGGCCCGTACTACTGAAAACACCGTATCAGTGTGCGGTCCAAGTAAGAATCCTTAGGGTACTAGGGAACAAGTAGGGTTGAGTTATTGAGTGCGAGTATACTCGAGCGAGTCTCTGATTTTTTTTCTATGTCATATTTCAGAGACATCATGGTTGGGACACGCCACAGACCAGGGACTAGCGGCGTGAGTGACGAGGAGCTTCGTCAGATGATCCACGATGAGGTAGCTGCGGCTATCCGAGCAGAGATACCGGAGATGTTTGGGTCTATTAAGACCACGTTGATTGAGACGTTCAATGAGAGATACGCAGCGGTTACTGAGGCCGCGGCTGTTGTAGCTAATGCAGCTGTGGCTGCTGCTAGACCTCAGGGGGGTGACTCGATGCTGTTCCGAGAGTTCAGCAACACGAAGCCACCGGAGTTTGATGGGACGCAGGATCCGATTGCTGCGATGAGATGGATTTCTGATATCGAGGGATGCTTCTACACCTGTTCGTGTTCGGAGCACCTGAGGGTTCGGTTTGCACTGAACCAGCTTCGCTTGGGGGCGAAGGACTGGTGGAAGTTCGTGACGGCGAACTTCACTCTTGCAGAGATTTCGGAGGTGACCTGGGAAAGGTTCACCACCATGTTCAGAGACGAGTATGTTCCCCCGGTGGAGAGGGAACGGTTGGCGCAAGAGTTTTTGTCCCTCAAGCAGGGGACGGAGTCCGTGACTGTGATTACACTGATGTTTCACGAGAGGGCGCTGTTTTGCCTTGAGCACGTGTCGTCTGAGCAGGCACACATGAGCAGGTATTTGAGCATTATGAGGAGAGACATTCGGGAGTTCGTGGCGAACTCGACTTATCAGACATTTGCCGAGCTCCAGGCAAATGCCCGGAAGAGGGAGATTGAGCTGGAGACTCAGGCCAGGGAGGAGGCCGAGTCTCCGGGGAAGGAGAGGCGGCCGGTTCAGTCTCAGCCGGCCGCCAAGTGGGCTAAGCCCGCCGATGCGAGATCAGGAGGCAAGAAGGGTCGCACTTGTGGGAAGTGCGGCAAGGGACATGATGGAGTCTGTCGGTCGGGTGCTTACTACAAATGTGGCAAGGAGGGGCATATAGCCAAGGACTGCCCCAAGGGATTTAGGGTTTGCTTTCATTGCAACCAGACGGGCCATCGGAAGGCAGAGTGCCCGCAACTGTTACAGGGATCAGCGCAGGGATCTGCCCCTGCTACTGCACGAGCTACCGAGGGTCGGCCAGTGAAGGCCGAGACTCCGAAGGCTCGCGGGAGAACCTTCTAGTTGACAGCGGAGGAGGTCCGCAGCGCCCGATGTCGTGGCTGGTATGTATTCTTCCATTTATTTATGCTGAGTTGAGATATTGTGCTTATATTATGATATGCGTAGGTACTTTCCTTGTGAGTTTTGTACCTGCTTTGTTGTTATTTGACTCGGGTGCGAGTCGATCATTTGTGTCGTTAGCGTTTAGTCAGCACATCAGTATTCGACGAGAGGCGTTGAGTCGACCTCTACGAGTTTCCATAGCTGACGAGCGAGCGGTGTATGCTACTGACGTGATTCGAGGATGTGTACTCGAGATCTTCGGTGTTGACTTCCCGATAGATCTGGTCCCGATTGCGATGGGGGACGTTTGTGTCATAGCAGGCATGGATTGGTTGAGCCGATTTGGGGCAGTTATAGACTGCGAGCGGGAGATGGTGACGATACGAGACCCTAGTGGGGGAGTGCTGACTGTATATGGTGAGGGTACCCGATGTGGGTCAGCATTTTGTTCGGCTGCCAGAGCGAGACATAGTTTACAGCAGGGCTGCAACGGGTTTGTAGCTTATGTGATGGATACGCGAGTGGCCGCAGAGAGGCCGAGTTCGGTTGATTATGTTCCGATAGTGCGTGAGTTCCCGGATGTTTTTCCCGAGGAGTTGCCGGGTGTGCCTCCTGAGAGGCAGGTGGAGTTTCGCATCGATTTGGTTCCGGGGGCAGCGCCTATCGCCAAGGCGCCTTATCGCCTTGCTCCGCCAGAGATGCAGGAGTTATTCTTGCAGCTTCAGGAGCTGCTGGGGAAGGGGTTTATTCGACCAAGTAGCTCGCCGTGGGGAGCGCCGATCCTTTTTGTCAAGAAAAAGGATGGTTCACACCGGATGTGCATTGATTACCGGGAGTTGAACAGGGCACGTCTTGGTTCTCCAAGATAGATTTGAGGTATGGATATAATCAGATGAGAGTGCGGGATGAGGATATCCAGAAGACGGCGTTCAGGACTCGTTATGGGCATTACGAGTTCGTGGTGATGCCTTTTGGGCTCACCAATGCACCGGCAGCGTTCATGGATCTCATGAACAGGGTGTGCAGGTCGATGTTGGATCGATCGGTGATCGTTTTCATCAACGATATTCTGGTGTATTCGAGATCCCGAGAGCAGCATGAGGAACATTTAAGGGAGATCCTCGGGGTTTTGAGATCGGAGAGGCTTTACGCCAAATTCTCCAAGTGTGATTTCTGGTTATGAGAGGTCCAGTTCTTGGGGCATCTCGTTAATCAGAATGGGATATTGGTCAATCCAGCCAAGATTGAGGCGGTGATGAGTTGGGAGGTGCCGAGATCCCCCACCGAGATCAGGAGTTTTCTGGGGTTGGCCGGCTACTATCGGAGATTTATCAAGGATTTCTCCAAGATTGTCGTGCCACTCACCAGGTTGACCCGGAAGGGCGTTGCTTTTACATGGGGTCCAGAGCAGCAGACCTCGTTTGAGACCCTTCGCCAGAGACTATGCGAAGCCCCGGTGTTAGCCCTTCCAGAGGGAATGGAGGATTTCGCGGTGTATTGTGACACATCGATATCGGGATTGGGTGCGGTGCTTATGCAGAGAGGGCACGTGATAACGTACGCATCGAGGCAGCTGAAGCCTCACGAGGTGAGGTATCCCACCCACGATTTGGAGTTGGGGGAAGTGGTGTTTGCCCTCAAGATATGGCATCATTATTTGTATGGGGTTCGGTGTATCATATACACGGACCACAAGAGTTTGAAGTACTTGATGGATCAGCCCAACCTGAACATGCGCTAGAGGAGATGGATAGATGTGGTAAAGGATTATGACTGCGAGATCCTGTACCACCCGGGCAAGGCTAACGTTGTAGCTGATGCCTTGAGTCGTAGGACGGAGAGTGCCCCGATACGAGATATTTGTATGAGGATGACGGTGATAACTCCGGTGTTGGATAGATACCATCCGAGAGGCCCAGGAAGAGGCTGTGAGACCGGAGAACCGCAAGAGAGAGTGGGTGATTGGGCAGGTATCTGAGTTTGTTACCGATAGCCGAGGGCTTATGACCTTTCAGGGTCGGATTTAGGTGTCGTATGCGGGCGGGGCACGTACCATCCTGATGGAGGAGGCGCACAGATCGAGGTTCTCGATCCATCCCGGGGCCACTAAGATGTATTTGGACCTGAAAAGAGATTATTGGTGGCCCTGTATGAAGAGGGATGTTGCGTGGTTTGTTGAGAGGTGCTTGACCTTGATGGGTTTTGCGCATTCTAACACTCCTAAGTGTACATGCAACCCTAAATACCTTGGATCTATGTTTTCTCTATTATACATGCAATTATGAACTTTCCAAGGTATTACCCTATCTAGCATACAATACTTGATAGTTGGGTAATCAAATGGATAGAATACATACCTTTGTTTGATGTAGAATGTCTTCATGAAGCTTGAGTGCCTAGTGCCCCAAGTGTGACACCTCAAATGGTTCACACAACACCAAATGCACATGGAATGACTTGAGAGAAAATGGAACACTCCTTGAAATCGTCTAGCCCTCATATTCACACATTAGTGCACGATTTCTTGAGCCATGGGATTCTTTTATATGGTGGCTATTAGGGTTACACCATGTAACTCATAACTTTACCCATTCCTTATGCTCCATGGATTTTAACCTCCATGGAGTATCCATGGGTCACCCCATGGACTTAGTCCAACATAAGGAATCTTGGATCACAAGCCCACATATATAAGAATGAATGATTTACACAATCAACCCATATATTTAATTAGTCTCCTTTTGATCACTTAATTAATTCCAAATTAATTCTTGATTAATACTAATTAAATAACCTTATTAATATATTAGAACTTATAATATATTAACCAACCTTAAGTGTTATTTCTCTCATTATAGTCTATCCAAATGCATGATGCCATGCAACCCAAATGGACCATGCCGGGTCGGGTCAAGTCTTACCAATTATAGTTATGGACTTAGACATTAATCCAACAGTCTCCCACTTGGATAAGTCTAAAACTATTATTGCGTATGACTTCAGGAACCGATCAGCAATCGTAGCTCTCAAAAGCTTCTGTCGAACTCTGACCTTGTCGATGAACTCTGACCTTTGTCAATGACTTGTCCATTAGATAAGGGATCATATATTCCTCCATTCTAGATATCATATGGACTGAGACATGGATTATAATCATTCTCTCTGTCCATTTGTTGTTTCCCGATTTCCGATTTATGACGACTGACTAATTGAACAAATCAAATCAGTCCAGGCCCGGCCGAGCACTTACGTTTGTCATCACCAAATCATCGAGGGGCCCACAGATATCGCTTTTATCTTGAAGGTAGAAGGAATGGATAAACTTCGACTCATATGGCTTGTTCTACTACTTGTTGAATCATACACAAAGGCACGTTTTATAACATCGAGTTACCAATGCGTTTTCGTGCAATCAATGTCTAACCAACTCATAGTAACAACTCATATCTCTAGGTTTGAAGAATATAAGATATTATCGTCTCATGATCACTCGTGATAAAATCCATGAAGTGATTCCAATGAGCGCGGGTTGAATCCAATACTCAGAACTTATGAGCACTCATGAGTGTTGTAGCCCTTTGTCCAACATCTTAGACCTCTACAAGCCAACCCATGACAGTCTTAATTCATATCTACTTCCAACATATGACCGACTGTGGATGGTTTGAATAACTTAGTCATCCAGAACAATGACCTAGTTTATTCTGGAAGTCAAAACATGCAAAATGAAACACAAGAATAATTGAATCGAATATGGTATCAAAACCTATGAACATAAATAAAACACCTTTTATTTATCACCATATGATTACACATTATTCATTGTATACTGTTTCAGCTATCAACTTTATTCTTGAATTTAAAACAATAGTTGTCCCATGCTCCAAGCATGTACACTATGTTTTCTAAACACTAGTCATGCCATACACCAAGTATGCATACTATGTTTGTCTATGATCTTTACTTTGTGAAATAGATCAATTGAACATAACTCCAATGATCCTCTTTTCATAGTCCCAAATCCTTACTGCAAATGCAAGAATTCCAAATTCATGCCATTTACTGAAATCTGTTAGATTCTAAACTTATATGCATTGATCCTCTTGTAATGATTAGGCACAAAGTCAGATAGACTTGACAACAAACATTACAGAGCATTCCAAAGGAGATCAACTCCTTGGAAACATCCTTCTTGCATTAAGTTTCCTAATCTTACACAGATTGAATAATTTCTAACTTTGAAACATTTCCATATTCCATTTTGACTATCACTTCTGAACAAGAGTTTCCTCCTTACAGATTATGTCAATATGGTCCTTCCAGAATTATCATTATACTTCCAACTGTCCTTGAGCAACCAATCTTTGGTAAACCTTAGATTGTCCTCGACAATTGCTTAATCATTTTAGTCATATCCAATTCTAGACCTTTTCCCTTCTTAATGCACCAGGCATTTGGAAAATTTTAGAAAGGATGAATATAGCACATGCAATCGATCCTATATCCGAAGCATATGGGACACGATTCATGATGTATCACATAAAGACTAAACCAGTCTTTTGCTATAATATTTCCATTTCAATTTGCCAAGTTCTCATAATTCAGATTATGAAAAGGGATGTCGTAATCATAATCGAATTTTAGAACGCAAATAATGGACCCTATATTAGAATTTTCTTATGTTGAGCCATTCCAACATAACATTCATATATATACTTGACTAAATACGATTAAAACCTCAATCTAAGCTTTTAGATTTGAGATGAAGTATAATTTCCTCTCCCTTAATTATAGCAAAACAACTTTTTCCCAATTGAAACCTTTTGTTTTCTATAATTAACATTGCTAACTTGCAACCTTTATCATAATTATCATGCTCCCACTAACATGATGATTATTAGCATAACACTTATGCTCCCACTAGCTTTGACATGTACTCAGAAATCAGTTGAACTTCTAGAAAAAACAATACTTTATTGACTTTCTTACCAAAGTTCAGATTTCTGATACTAGATTGCTTTGATAAAACTTTATCAATATCATACACCTTATCTTAGATAGCTCACAGGTGTGTCTAAACAATTTCAGAACTATGAAAAGGGATGCCGTAATCATAGTCTCAATTGTTTAGACCTTTGCCACTTCTCACAAGTCCATGTTAGTGTGCCGGTTAACCACACAGCTCCACTAACGACTTTGAGAATGCAAATATCACAATTGCTATCTACTTCAAATCTACTTGGTGGAAGTGTTTCCTCACCATCATTTTCATGAATCGGAGAGAAACCTTATGACCCTTAGATTTAATGGTGTATGTGTTCTTATCCATGTGAATTGTCAAAACCATAGTCACAAGACAAGGATAATGACAAATCCAAACTCATATGGACTGAACTCAATCTTAATTTCTTGCCACCTGGCAGCTCAAGGGCCTGCCATTGCTTCCAAGTTGTTGTGCAACCAATTGAGAACTCTAAGAACTCATATGCAAAGCCAACTTTAACTGGAATGGGCACATAATATGTCAACACGATAGGTTATAAACCTCAAGTCGTGTGCTAGTGAAGAACTTCAGGTTTTATTCTTGATTAGTTCTTGAGACTTTCAAGACCTTTAAGACTCCCACTGTCCTCTTGACATATAAGACTTTTTTGTCAGATATTCAAGAGATAGTGTGGATTCTAATCAAGACAAACACTTCACACAATTGGCCTTAGTTGGTCTTTGTTTTATCCAAAACATCACAACTTACCAATTTCAAATGTACAAGAGTAGAAAACTTTTACTCTTACATTTGATAAGTGTTTTAAACCTTCTTTAAGACATGTCACTCAAGTTACAATCTTAGAGTATAACTCTAAGAATTGTTTTTGGAACGAAGTATGAATCATCTTCTTGATTTAACCACTTCAATAATTCATAACTCCTCTTCTTAACTATCAGAATGCACTTAGAGGATGAATTGTGATAAGGTCTCAAAATCATTAAGATGGTCTTAAAACATGATACTAAAGTACTCTCCCATCTTTTCAGATTTGAGAAACTTTTATCTTTCTGCCTAAATTGATTCTTCTTATTCGCTCTGCCATACATTGGAACCTTTTCCAATGTCTCAGAATTACACTTAAGCTTGTAAGTATAACCATATTTACCGAGCTATAGTAAATTATGACGAATAGTCTTATCGATCTTTTGTGGTGGACTCTGACCAGTGCACAAGAATGTGTACCCGATCCCTTAGTCCTTCACTTGACTCACACACCCATGTGAACAAGTAGTTAGTCTTAATTTTTCCAATGCTCGAAAGTTCTCATTCATCATGCTATACAACTTGCATGATTCCAAGTGTCTATCCAACTGAAACTTAGGTGATGAGAATCTTTCCTTATTTGGTAAATTTAGACACTACCACAAATGAAAGAATCAAATTCATATTTCCACTCTTGCTCTTAATGGAATCTTATAAGCAACACAGATTTTCACAAATGCCATTGTAAGGATATTTTAAAATAAATAAATTCAAAAGATTTACCTTTTATTTTAAAACTTTGCGGAAAAACTTATCCTTACAATCCATATGAAAACTTGTTGTTATCTATTCCTAAGCAAAATATCATAACTCCTAAGAAGTAGCTCAAGAATCCGATCTTCAAACTATGCGATAGAAATCCATCTACGCGATCAGATTCAGCATATTCTTTCTTTAAGTTTCTTCACTTTTCTTTGATTCTTAAAACATCAACATGTGACCCAGTCACATCATGTATCAAGAATCTCAGAATAGAAACTTAGCAGAGTTAGATAGTGGACTTTACCTGAAGTAGAGTCAAACTTATTGACTTTAACATCCTTAGGTAAATTTGGCAGCTTCGCAACCAATGCCCCTTTCTTTGGCAATATAAACATATGGAACCTTTGGTAATGGGACTATCTCAGACTTAGCTTTTCTCTTTACCATTTGGTCAACCGAGTTGACTATGGCCGATTCATTTCCATTGGGAAGAGAATGCTTTTTTGGATTCCCAGTGTCATCATTGTCAATGTCCATAAAGTTTTTAGGAAGTTGATCTTAGCAAATAGATAAGATCATTAAGGGTCTTGTCATAGTCTGTTTCATAGGTGTTCCAAAAGAACTCACTATGTGACTTAGAAAGTAGTTGAGCCACCAACTTTCTCAAGACTTTGATACCCAACTCTCCCGGCTTGTCAATATGTGACTACATCTCCAAGATGTGATCACACATAGACCTTTGCTTGCCAATAGGGCTTGAGTGACCTTAAACTTTTCAGGAACTTGTGGGTTAGGGAGAATAATTGGAGGAGGTGAAAGAAGTATGATTTCCATGGGACATCATCTTCATTTAGGAAAGCTTGTTTCAAGAGATTTGGGAAGATCATAAATGTCTAAACCAGACATCTTTTGGGAGATACTCAAGATAGTTGATTTAAAGTCCTTAATATAACACCCAATATGAAATATTAAGGCTAGGACCCAACACAATACTTTTATAACTTGGAAGAGGGATGCCGTAATCCAAGCTATAAAATATTTGAAGGTAGGCGAATGACGATTCACCAATTTCCACCATGAAAACGAAATATATATTATTAGGTTTTAATTGGTTTTTGAAACTCCTAGATCTTTGAGATTCATTGAACTGTTCAATGACATGTTTCAATCTCGAGTGTGCCCTTCAGGTTTTGTGACTGGGATGCCGAGGATCACAAAACAAGGTGTGAAGTAACCATGCAAATTACTTGGTACCCTTAAGTGTTTACCCCTCAATCGATGTGCCGGTTAACCACACACGCTCCATCGATACTATGATAAATATTAAGTTACCCTTTGCCTACTTTGTTAAATCCAGGTTAGTGTGCCGGTTAACCACACACGCTCCACTAACGGTTTAAACAAAGTGCAAAATGTAATTTCATGGATTAGCACCTTATTCACATTTTCCTAAGTAACTAAGATTGGAAATTTATAAGTGTTTAGTTACTTAGTATTTATCATTAATACTTTTAATCAAGGGAGAATTATAGTCCTTGTCCTACCCGTTCGGCTAACGACCCTCCACCAGTCAAGGAAGCGGTGGGTGAGAGTGGACACCCATTAAACTGCCATTTTATAGGCAGTAACCTTATACCCCCCTTATAGACCGGCTTCGTGAATGAGGCCTACTAACGGTAAGACTGACTTGCTCTTATACATATATTTATTATTAACTTATAATACTATAAAGTATAAGGGTTGAATTTTAACTTTTAAAATTCTAAGGGCTAACTTGGAATTAAAGTATTCATGGGGAAAACTTTACAAATTCCAAAACTTGAGGGCAAGTTTTGAAAATATTCAAAACTAATTAATTCCATAACTTATGTGTTTAAAGTAGTTTTAATTAAAAAAAAACTCTTCAAGTTCCATAACTTGAGGACAAGTTATGGAAGACTTTAAACTAATAAAAGAATGTAACTTTTCTTTATTTTTGTAATTTATGGAACTAATTAAGGTTACACATTTTATCATTTAATGAAGTGACTCTTGAACCTCCATAACTTGAGGACAAGTTATGGAGTCATAAAACCATTTAATGAGGACAAGACTCTTCATTTTTGTAACAATTGCCAACTTTTTATGAGTTTTATGAAACTTAAATGTGACTTTTCATATAACTTGAGGACAAGTTACAAAAACACATTTTAGAATCAACTCTTAGATTAAAATGGATTGAAAACACATAATCAATTAACTTTTCTATTAATCTAATAAACTCATATGAACAAAGATAATTCACATCAAATTTTTTTTCAAGTAATTAGCATAACTTTTAAACTAATACAATTCGATTTTTAAGCTAATTTTGCAAGTATAACAAGAAAACAAGCTTTGGCTCTGACACCACTGATGGGTTTTGAGCATTCTAACACTCCTAAGTGTACATGCAACCCTAAATACCTTGGATCTATGTTTTCTCTATTATACATGCAATTATGAACTTTCCAAGGTATTACCCTATCTAGCATACAATACTTGATAGTTGGGTAATCAAATGGATAGAATACATACCTTTGTTTGATGTAGCTTGTCTCCATGAAGCTTGAGTGCCTAGTGCCCCAAGTGTGACACCTCAAATGGTTCACACAACACCAAATGCACATGGAATGACTTGAGAGAAAATGGAACACTCCTTGAAATCGTCTAGCCCTCATATTCACACATTAGTGCACGATTTCTTGAGCCATAGGATTCTTTTATATGGTGGCTATTAGGGTTACACCATGTAACTCATAACTTTACCCATTCCTTATGCTCCATGGATTTTAACCTCCATGGAGTATCCATGGGTCACCCCATGGACTTAGTCCAACATAAGGAATCTTGGATCACAAGCCCACATATATAAGAATGAATGATTTACACAATCAACCCATATATTTAATTAGTCTCCTTTTGATCACTTAATTAATTCCAAATTAATTCTTGATCAATACTAATTAAATAACCTTATTAATATATTAGAACTTATAATATATTAACCAACCTTAAGTGTTATTTCTCTCATTATAGTTTATCCAAATGCATGATGCCATGCAACCCAAATGGACCATGCCGGGTCGGGTCAAGTCTTACCAATTATAGTTATGGACTTAGACATTAATCCAACAGACCTGTCGCAGGGTTAAGGCCGAGCACCAGCGTCCGCATGGCAAGTTGCAGCCACTTGAGGTTCCCCAGTGGAAGTGGGAACAAATTTCTATGGATTTCATCACCAAATTTCCGAGGACCGCGAGGGGTGTCGATGCAATCTGGGTGGTCGTTGACCGGCTGACGAAGAGCGCTCACTTCTTTGCTATTAGTGAGAGCTCTTCCGCAGAGAGACTGGCAGAGATGTATGTGAGAGAGGTGGTAGCGCGGCATGGAGTACCGATCTCGATTGTGTCAGATCGAGATGTACGTTTCACTTCCAGATTCTGGAAGAAATTCCATGAGCAGTTGGGTACGAGGTTGCATTTCAGCACCACTTACCACCCACAGACGGACGGACAGAGTGAGCGGACGATTCAGACGCTCGAGGACATGCTTCGAGCATGTCTGTTGGACTTCGGAGGAAGTTGGGACACGTACCTACCATTGGCTGAGTTTTCCTATAACAACATCCACCATTCAAGTATTGGTATGCCTCCCTTCGAGTTGTTGTATGGGAGGAGGTGTCGGACTCCCATCTGCTGGGGAGAGGTAGGGCAGCGAGTGATGGGTAGCACTGAGATAGTGCTTCAGACGACTGAGCAGATACAGCAGGTCAGACAAAGGTTGCTGACAGCTCAGAGTCGCCAGAAAAGTTACGCGGATAGGCGACGATCCGAGCTCGAGTTTCAGGTTGGTGACTTCATACTCCTGAAGGTATCTCCTTGGAAAGGAGTGTTCCGATTCAGGAAGAGGGGCAAGCTGGGGCCCCGGTACATTGGTCCTTTCAGGGTGACCGTGAGGGTGGGCAGGGTAGCATATCGTTTAGAGCTACTTGTGGAGTTGAGCCACATACATGATACCTTCCACGTGTCTCAGTTGAGGAAGTGTATAGCCGACGAGTCGGCGGTAGTGCCACTATAGGATATTCAGGTGGATGCGAGCCTGAATTACGTTGAGAGGCCGATCGCGATCCTGGATCAGAGGATCAATGTTCTGAGGAACAAGGAGGTGCCCCTGGTTCAGGTCCAGTGGCAACATCGGAGAGGGTCCGAGCTGACTTGGGAGCCGGAGTTGGAGATGCGGGAGCAGCATCCGGAGCTGTTTGCAGAGCGAGACTTCGAGGGCGAAGTCTGATTCTAGTGGGGGAGAATTGTAACATCTGGAATTCCAGGTATCACATTTTTAATTATTTAGTTGTGTCAAGAGGATGGACTCGACGAGTTGACGCCTAGACTCGTCGAGTAGGATCACGATTTGCTGACTGGATTAATGAACGGACTCGATGAGTCGATGGGTGGACTCGACGAGTCCGCGCTGTGGGTGGAAACCCTAAATCCTCGGGCCTGTGCCCTATTTAAGGGACCTTATGGCCCTCATTTGCGGCTACCAGTCCAGAGAGAGAAACCCTAGTGAGCTTGAGCGTGTGGTGTGAGGAGAAGGGCTATTTTAATCCTTGTTAGTGTGGTTTTTGCAAAGAAGAAGGAGATTCCAGCAAAAGAAGGTCAAGGGGGTTGCTATTCTGTGGTTTCAAGCAAGGAAACTCCATCTTTGAGGTATTAAATCGAACCCTTCTTCTGTTTTGGTGTAGAACCCTTGAATCTAGGGTTTTCTATATCCTTTATTGACTTGGATATGATGCTTATGATGTCCCTTTGAGTGTTAAACTCTGGATCTGGACCTTGAGAGGTCCAGAGAGCCCCAACCTCCCTGCTTTATGCTATTCCATTAGAGATATGAGCCTAGGTTGTCATTTTAGAGGCTATTTCACCAAAAGAAGCATATTGAACGTTGCATGAGTGTAAAGGCCGGACTGTTACGTGATTATTGAGTATGGTAAGGTCAGATCTATAGGTTAGAGAAACAGATCTGACCTCAGAAGGTCATTTGAGTGTTGCCATGGAAGGAACTCACCGAGTCCATAAGGGGACTCGACGAGTCGAGTTGGGTTTCCCCGCGATTCGTGTCCAGTGGTAACCCGTCGAGTGAAAGGTTAAC
Organism: Lactuca virosa; assembly: GCF_052849685.1. NCBI lineage: Eukaryota > Viridiplantae > Streptophyta > Magnoliopsida > Asterales > Asteraceae > Lactuca > Lactuca virosa. The sequence continues at coordinate 253,308,985 of NC_136427.1, read as the reverse complement.
TCGACGAGTCGAGTGAGGATTTATGAGGATTAAGAGGACACGTATGGACTCACCGAGTCACACTAGTGCACTCGACGAGTTTGGTCAAAGTTTGACCGTTGACCAGAGTTGACTTCAGTTGACCTTAGGGTTTTGGTCAAGCTGGTTCAAGAAAGGACAGGGAGGGGTAGAATGGTCTTCTACCCACCCTTTTAGAAATGAATACAAGAGAAAGTATTTATTAGAGATGTTATTATGTTGATAGGAGGAGGCTAGGTCGGGTTATTGAGCACGAGAGGTTATCTGACATCGTACGAGGTGAGTCTTCTCACTATACTTTACCTAGAGTGGTAATGATGTGTGACCGGAAGGTCTTATGTGCTATGATGATTATGTGATGCATGTTGTTATATGATATGTATGTGCTATGTTATGCTATGAGTATTATGATATGGACCGGAAGGTCAATAGTGTTGTTGGATTAATGTCTAAGTCCATAAGTATAATTGGTAAGACTTGACCCGACCCGGCATGGTCCATTTGGGTTGCATGGCATCATGCATTTGGATAGACTATAATGAAAGAAATAACACTTAAGGTTGGTTAATATATTATAAGTTCTAATATATTAATAAGGTTATTTAATTAGTATTGATCAAGAATTAATTTGGAATTAATTAAGTGATCAAAAGGAGACTAATTAAATATATGGGTTGATTGTGTAAATCACTCATTCTTATATATGTGGGCTTGTGATCCAAGATTCCTTATGTTGGACTAAGTCCATGGGGTGACCCATGGATACTCCATGGAGGTTAAAATCCATGGAGCATAAGGAATGGGTAAAGTTATGAGTTACATGGTGTAACCCTAATAGCCACCATATAAAAGAATCCCATGGCTCAAGAAATCGTGCACTAATGTGTGAGTGTGAGGGCTAGACGATTTTAAGGAGTGTTCAAGTTTCTCTCAAGTTATTCCAAGTGTATTTGGTGTTGTGTGAACCATTTGAGGTGTCACACTTGGGGCACTAGGCACTCAAGCTTCATGAAGACATTCTACATCAAAGAGGTATGTATTCTATCTTGTGATATTTATTATTTTGTATGCTAGATTAGGATAATACCTTGGATGTTCATAATTGTATGTATAATAGAGAAAACATAGATCCAAGGTATTTAGGGTTGCATGTACACTTAGGAGTGTTAGAATGCTCATAACCCAACAGTGGTATCAGAGCCTAGGCTTGTTTTCTTGTTATACTTGCAAAAGTAGCTGAAAAATCGAGTTGGATGCATATATTCGATTGTTTTGGCTGGAATTGGACTAGGAACATTACCCTAAGATGTTTTTGTAAACTTGTTTTTGATGTGGTAATGTTCATGCTAATCCAATTTCTAAGATAATTGTCATAATTTCAAGATTTGTATTAGTTTGTATGTTCATGCTAATTTCTTGAAGATTGATGATTTGAATTATCTTGTTCTTATGAGGTTCTTAGATTAATACAAAAGTTGTGTGAAATAGTTGTTTTCAATCCATTTTAATCTAAGAGTTGATTCCAAAGTGTGTTTTTGTAACTTGTCCTCAAGTTATATGAAAAGTCACATTTAAGAATCATAAAACTCATAAAAGTTGGCAAAGGTTACAAAATGAAGAGTCTAGTTCTAATTAAATGGTTTTATGACTCCATAACTTGTCCTCAAGTTATGGAGGTTCAAGAGTCTCTTCATTAAATTAAAAAAAAAAGTGTAACCTTAATTAGTTCCATAAGTTACAATAAAAAAAAGTTATTTTTTTATTAATTAGTTTAAAGTCTTCCATAACTTGTCCTCAAGTTATGGAACTTGAAGAGTTTTTTTTTTTTTTTTTTTTTTTTTTTTTTTTTTTTTTTTTTTTTTAATTAAAAACTACTTTAAACTCATAAGTTATGGAATTAATTAGTTTTGAATAGTTTCAAAACTTGCCCTCAAGTTTTGGAATTTGAAAAGTTTTCACTTATGAATACTTTAATTCCAAGTTAGCCCTTAGAATTTTAAAAGTTAAAATTCAACCCTTATACTTTATAATATTATAAGTTAATAATATTTATATATATGTATAAGAGTAAAGTCAGTCTTACCGTTAGTAGGCCTCATTCACGAAGCCGGTCTATAAGGGGGGTATAAGGTTACTGCCTATAAAATGGCAGTTTAATGGGTGTCCACTCTCACCCACCGCTTCCTTGACTGGTGGAGGGTCGTTAGCCGAACGGGTAGGACAAGGACTATAATTCTCCTTTCATTAAAAGTATTAATGATAAATACTAAGTAACTAAACTCTTATTAATACCCAATCTTAGTTACTTAGGAAAATGTGAATTTGGTGCTAACCCATGAAATTACACTTTGCACTTTGCTTAAGTCGTTAGTGGAGCGTGTGTGGTTAACCGGCACACTAACCTGGACTTAACAAGGTAGGCAAAGGGTAACTTAATATTTATCATAGTATCGTTGGAGCGTGTGTGGTTAACCGGCACATCGATTGAGGGGTAAATATTAAGGGTACCAAGTATATTTGCATGGTTACTTCACACCTTGTTTTGTGATCCTCGACATCCCAGTCACAAAACCTGAAGGGCACACTCGAGATTGAAACATGCCTTTGAACAGTTCAATGAATCTCAAAGATCTAGGACTTTCAAAAACCAATTAAAACCTAATAAATTATTTCGTTTTTCATGGTGGAAATTAGTGAATCGTCATTCACCTACCTTCAAATATTTTATAGCTTGGATTACGGCATCCCTCTTCTAAGTTATAAAATAGTTTGTTGGGTCCTAGCCTTAATATTTCATATTGGGTGTCATATTAAGGACTTTAAATCAACTATCTTGAATATCTCCCAAAAAGATGTCTGGTCTAGACATTTATGATCTTCCCAAATCTCTTGAAACAAGCTTTCCTAAATGAAGATGATGTCCCATGGATATCATACTTCTTTCACCTCCTCCAATTATTCTCCCTAACCCACAAGTTCCTAAAAAGTTTAAGGTCACTCAAGCCCTATTGGCAAGGCAAGGTCTAGGTGTGATCACATCTTGGAGATGTAGTCACATATTGACAAGCCGGGAGAGTTGGGTGTCAAAGTCTTGAGAAAGTTGGTGGCTCAACTACTTTCTAAGTCACATAGTGAGTTCTTTTGGGAATCCTATGAAACAGACTAAGACAAGACCCTTAATGATCTTATCTATTTGCTAAGATCAACTTCCTAAAACGCTATGGACATTGACAATGATGACATTGGATATCCAGTAAAACTCTCTCTTCCCAATGGAAAGGGATCGGCCATAGTCAACTCGGTTGACCCAATGGTAAAGAGAGAGGTGAAGTCTAAGATAGTCCCATTATCAAGGGTCCATAGGTAACTATTGCCAAAGGAAGGGGCATTGGTTACGAAGCTGCCAAATTTACCTAAGGATGTTAAAGTCAATAAGTTTGGCTCTACTTCAGGTAAAGTCCATTGTCTAACTCTATTAAGTACATGCTGATTCTGATTGCGAAGATGGAATCATGCAAGTTGTATAGTATGATGAATGAGAACTTTCAGCTTGGAAAATTAAGACTAATTCCTTATGTGAATAAGGAAAGGACTAAGGGATCGAGTACACATTCTTGTGCACTGGTCAAGTCCACCACAAAAGATCAAGAAGACTATTCGTCATGATTTACTTAAGTTCAGTAAATATGGTTATACTTATAAGTTTAAGTATATGTCTGTAGCATTGGAGAAGTTTCAATGTGAGACAGAACGAATAAGAAGAATCAAAGTATGGCAGAAAGATAAAAGTTTCTCAAATCTGAAAAGATGGGAGAGTACTTTAGTATCATGTTTATGATCATCTTAATGATTAAGATACCATATCACAATTGGTCCTCTAAAGTCATCTTAGTGCATTCTTATGACTAAGAAGAGGAGTCATGAATTGTTGAAATGGTTAAATAAAAAAGATGAGTCATACTTCGTTCCAAAACAATTCTTAGAGTCATACTCCAAGATTGTAACTTGAGTGACATATCTTAAAGAGGGTTTGTTAACACTAGTCAAATGTAAGAGTAAAAGGTTATCTACTCTTGTACATTTGAAATTGGTAAGTTGTGATGTTTTGGATAAAACAGAGACCAACTTAGGCCAATTGTGTAAAGTGTTAGTCTTGATAAAGAATCCGCACTATCTCTTGAATATTTGACAAGGGAGTCTTATATGTCAAGAGGACAGTGGGAGTTTTAAAGCTCTTGAAAGTTTCAAGACTTAATCAAGAATAAAACCTAAAGTCCTTCACTAGCACACGACTTGAGGTTTATAACCTATCGTGTTGAAATTTTTGTGCCTATTCAAGTTGGCTTTGCATAGGAGTTATGAGAGTTCTCAATTGGTTGCACAACTACTTGGAAGCAATGGCAGGCACCTGAGCTACCAAATGGCAAGAATTTAAGATTGCACAAGTTTAATCAATATGAGTTTGGATTTGTCACTAACCTTGTCTTGTGATTATGGTTTTGACAAATTCACATGGATAAGAACACATACACTATTAAATCTAAGTGTCATAAGGTTTCTCTTCGATTCATGAAAATGATGGTGAGGAAACACTTTCACTAAGTAGATTTTAGCTAGATAGCAATTATGATATTTGCATTCTCAAAGTCGTTAGTGGAGCGTGTGTGGTTTACCGGCACACTAACATGGACTTGTGAGAAGTGGCAAAGGTCTAAACAATTGAGACTATGATTACGACATCCCTTTTCATAGTTCTAAAATTGTTTAGACACACGTGTGAGCTATCTAAGAGAGGTGTATGATTTTGATAAAGTTTTATCAAAACAATCTAGTATCAGAAATCTGAACTTTGGTAAGAAAGTCAGCTGATTTCTGAGTACATGTCAAAGCTAGTGGGAGCATAAGTGTTATGCTAATAATCATCATGTTAGTGGGAGCATGATAATTATGACAAAGGTTGCAAGTTAGCAATGTTAATTATAGAAAACAAAAGTTTCAATTCGTGAGGTTGCAGGGGTTGAAAAAGTTGTTTTGCTATAATTAAGGGAGAGGAAATTATACTTCATTTCAATTATAAAAGCTTAGATTGAGATTTTAATCGTATTTAATCAAGGATATATATATGAATTTCATGTTGGAATGTCTCAACATAAGGAAATTCTATATATGGGTCCATTATTTGCGTTCTAAAATTCGATTATGATTACGACATCCCTTTTCATAATCTGAATTTTGAGAACTTGGCAAATTGAAATGGAAATATTATGGCAAAAGACTGGTTTACTCTTTATGTGAGACATCATGAATCGTGTCCCATATGCTTCGGATATAGGATCGATTACATGTGCTATATTCATCCTTTCTAAAATTTTCCAAATGCCTGGGGCATTATGAAGGGAAAAGGTCTAGAATTGGATATGACTAAAATGATTAAGCAATTGTCGAGGACAATCTAAGGTTTACCAAATATTGGTTGCTCAAGGACAGTTGGAAGTATAATGTTAATTCTGGAAGGACCATATTGACATAATCTGTAAGGAGGCAACTCTTGTTCAGAACTGATAGTCAAAATGGAATATGGAAATGTTTCAAAGTTAGAAATTATTCAATCTGTGTAAGATTAGGAAACTTAATGAAAGAAGGATGTTTCCAAGGAGCTGATCTCCTTTGGAATGCTCTGTAATGATTGTTGTCAAGTCTTTCTGACTTCGTGCATAATCATTAAGAGGATCAATGCATATAAGTTTAGAATCTAACAGATTTCAGTAAATGGCATGAATTTGGAATTCTTGCATTTGCAGTAAGGATTTGGGACTGTGAAAAGAGGATCATTGGAGTGATGTTCAATTGATCTATTTTACAAAGTAAAGATCATAGACAAACATAGTATGCATACTTGGTGTATGGCATGACTAGTGTTTAGAAAACATAGTGTACATGCTTGGAGCATGGGACAACTATTGTTTTAAATTCAAGTATAAAGTTGATAAAACCGAAACAATGAATAATGAGTAATCAGTATGGTGATAAATAAAAGTGTTTATTTATATTCATAGGGTTTGATACCATATTTGATTCATTTATTCTTGTGTTTCACTTTGCATGTTTTGACTTCCAGAATAACTAAGTCGCTCTTCCTGAATGATTAAGTTATTCAAACCATCCACAGTCGGTCATATGTTGGAAGTAGATATGAATCAAGACTATCATAGGTTGGTTTGTAGAGGTCCAAGTTGGTGGACAAAGTGGTGCTACAACACTCATGAGTGCTCATAAGTTCTGAGTATTGGATTCAACCCGCGCTCATTTGAATCACTTCATGGATTTTATCACGAGTGATCATGAGACGATAATATCTTATATTCTTCAAACCTAGAGATATGAGTTGTTACTATGAGTTGGTTATACATTGATTGCACGAAAACACATTGGTAACTCGATGTTATAAAACGTGCCTTTGTGTATGATTCAACAAGTAGTAGAACAAGCCATATGAGTCGAAGTTTATCCATTCCTTTTACCTTCGGGATAAAAGCGATATCTATGGGCCCCTCGATGATTTAAAGATGATACATGTGAGTGCTTGGCCAAGCCAGGACTGATTTGATTTGTTCAATCAGTCAGTCATCATGAATCGGAAATCGGGAAACAACAAATGGACAGAGAGAATGATTGATAATCCATGTCTCAGTCCATATGATATCTAGAATGGAGGAATATATGATCCCTTATCTAATGGACAAGTCATTGACAAAGGTCAGAGTTCATCGACAAGGTCAGAGTTCGACAGAAGCTTTTGAGAGCTACGATTGCAGATCGGTTCCTGAAGTCATACACAATAATAGTTTTAGACTTATCCAAGTGGGAGACTCTTGGATTAATGTCTAAGTCCATAACTATAATTGGTAAGACTTGACCCGACCCGGCATGGTCCATTTGGGTTGCATGGCATCATGCATTTGGATAGACTATAATGAGAGAAATAACACTTAAGGTTGGTTAATATATTATAAGTTCTAATATATTAATAAGGTTATTTAATTAGTATTGATCAAGAATTAATTTGGAATTAATTAAGTGATCAAAAGGAGACTAATTAAATATATGGGTTGATTGTGTAAATCATTCATTCTTATATATGTGGGCTTGTGATCCAAGATTCCTTATGTTGGACTAAGTCCATGGGGTGACCCATGGATACTCCATGGAGGTTAAAATCCATGGAGCATAAGGAATGGGTAAAGTTATGAGTTACATGGTGTAACCCTAATAGCCACCATATAAAAGAATCCCATGGCTCAAGAAATCGTGCCCTAATGTGTGAGTGTGAGGGCTAAACGATTTTAAGGAGTGTTCAAGTTTCTCTCAAGTTATTCCAAGTGTATTTGGTGTTGTGTGAACCATTTGAGGTGTCACATTTGGGGCACTAGGCACTCAAGCTTCATGAAGACATTCTACATGAAAGAGGTATGTATTCTATCTTGTTATATTTATTATTTTGTATGCTAGATTAGGATAATACCTTGGATGTTCATAATTGTATGTATAATAGAGAAAACATAGATCCAAGGTATTTAGGGTTGCATGTACACTTAGGAGTGTTAGAATGCTCATAACCCAACAAGTGTATGGGCCGGAAGGTCAAGATGATACGGACCGGAAGGTCTACCAGGACTATGGGACGGAAGTCCCCTGAGACACATTGACCGGAAGGTCTTGTAAAGTTGTAGCCTTGAGTGGCGTATGTGTTGTATGTGGTATTTTGGGGAACTCACTAAGCATTTATGCTTACCGTTTATGTGATATGTGTTTCAGGTACTAGTGAAGATCGCGGGAAGGTGCCGGCATGATCTGTACACATTGATGGAGTTATATGTATTTGAGATCTTGAGATGGTTTTATTTGGAGGACATGTGTTACATTGGATTTTGATATTAGGTTTACGAATGAAATTATGTTTTAAAGATGAAAAATTGTTTTGGAAATTTACGTTGTTACAAATTGGTATCAGAGCCTTGGTTTGAGGGATTCGGATGCACCTTCGGGTGTATTTGAACTCAAACTGAGGATTTGAGAAAGTTTTTCATAAAAGAAACAATTTTTCTAAAAAGTAAAGGAATGTGAGGAAAACGGAAAGAAGCAGTGTGTACGATCAGCCAAGAAGGGCAATAATGAACCTACCAAGATCCAAGTGTTACAATTCTCCCCCACTTGAATCAGACTTCGTCCTCGAAGTCCGCTACCCTGAACAATTCCGGATAGTGCTCTCTCATCTCATCATCGGGCTCCCAAGTCCACTTCGATCCCTTGCGGTGTTGCCATTGCACCTGCACCAGCTCGACGAAGTTGTTCCTCAAGGTTTTTGTCTTTCGATCCAGAATCGCCACCGTTCTCTCGATATAATTCAGGAGGTCATCCACCTAAATATCCTCCAATGGCACCACTACGAAATCATCTACTAAGCACTTCTGCATCTGAGAGACGTGGAACGTACTATGAATCTGACTGAGCTAATCTGGAAGATCCAAGCGATAAGCAACCCGACCCACCCGAGCCAAAACCCTAAAAGGACCAATATACCTGGGGCCCAGCTTGCCCCGCTTCCTGAACCGGATGACACCTACCCAAGGTGACTGTGACACCCAAATTTTTGCAAAAATTTTAAACTTTTAAAACGCATGTTAAATTAAATTAAAACAACTAATCCATCAACTTAATAATCATATAAAATAAGTGCGGAAGTAATAATAATAATAATAAGGTCCCAACAAAAATAACTAGTAGCGATGTCCCGGTGCTCCATGTCAAGCCTTAGCCTCTTTAATCTTAACACCTGAAAAGTTATAAGGGAAACCGTAAGCACAAAGCTTAGTGAATTCAAACACAGACATTGTACTAACATTCATATTTACTAACCCTAATCCATTTTCCATTTATAATTATATGATAAGGGCAAAGAACGAATCAATGCCTATAATACAAGAATGACTTGTAGGTTTGAACCGCACCGGGAAGATCCCGTATCATTTGGCCCTAATCACCGCACCTCATGATGAGTATTACGTTGGTGATATTACCTACCCACCGCACCGGTAAATCCGTATCCTTTGGTGGTGTCCCCATATCCATAATTAGTTACATACAGTGCACATGTACGAATTAAACAATGGTTATATAGCATGCCTTTATAATAAATTCAAATAATCACACACGAGCTAACTAGCAAACGCAAACATCAATACAACGGTGTGAGAGAACTCACCTTGAGTGAGTAGTAAGGATATATAACAATCAAATAATGCTACCAAGCTTGAGAAAACTTCAAAACCTCACCTAAGAAGGACTAAAGGTTAGAAAGGAGAAGTAATGAAGCTATGAGTTGAGAAAAGAGTAATCACAGCAAAGTCTCTAAAACAGACCTGCTGTTCAAAACGGATTTACTCTAAAATATAAAACAGAAACATAGCTTTAACAAAATTTTATAGGAAACTATGGTTGTTCAGGATTCCAGAACTATAAAGAACTCCTTCTAACTCCAAAAGATGAATTAAATATGAATTTTACAAAATGGTGTATCACTTCTGTCTCCAACAATACAGTCAAGTGATGTTGGCCAATTCTATCCAAATTGTGAGTAGAATTCGTCCAAAACAAAATTCAGAGAAGTAGAGGATATACAAATGAAAGTCTCAGAGTTGGAATTTAATGAAAATCATCTCTCAAACTCCATATATAAAATTCACATTGTGGACAATCACAGCACTAGCAAAAGCTGGTGACTGCCCACTGATCTGGAGTGTGGATCCATTCTAACCAATTTATAATTGGAAATAACACCCCATCTTCTCCAGATCTTAAATTCATAATATAAGGAACATATAGAAACTTGGAATCACTCTGGATCCTTTTCCAAGCCTTAGAAATGATGAAAACAAAATGACATATCAGAACAGACCCGGATCAGACCTAACAGCAAAGATGCTATTCTTTCCCATAGATAAAGTCCTTATCAGTGAGGTTGGCCTGCTTAAGAAAGTTAGCCAACTCAATTTGTGAACTTTTGGAACTGATTTGGGGTCCGTTTGAGTTCTGGAGCTCAAGATATGAATTTTACAAAATGACTACAGATCTGATGGAAAACAGAATCGTAGCCATCCGTGATTCCTTTTTGGCTTATCCATCCTTCTCCCTTTGAAACACATTTTAAGATGTGTTCATCATCCCAATTTAGTCCCCATGATCATGGTGGTACTAAAAAGGGTTAGGTATCATTAGGATTTCATTTGGCCACAAGATTGTAATAATAATCAACATGAAAATGAACATAAAGCAAATAAAATCACCATTCTCCCTTTTAGGGTTTCCATGATCTTTTGCCACGTGTAATCCCCTAGATCCATCATCCACCATATATGGGGTGAAGATAGGATCTTGAGATGATGTATAACATACAATTACAAATCAAATAGGAAGGAGAAGAAGTGAAGATGAAATCATAAAACTAGAACAAGGTTATGAATCAAGTTGTAAGAAATAATAAGGAGGTTCATACCAATACGAATCAAGGCTGGAAATGAACAAGAACTAAGCTCCAAACAACAGCCCCTTGGCTGCTCTTGATCCCAAAGAGAGAGAGAAGGATGGCGTGAGGGCAGTGGCGGAGCCAGGATCAAAGTAAAGGGGTATCCCAATTTTATTTTTAAGGTAACCCAAAAACTTTTTCCGGGGTACTTGGGCTTCCCCGATTCAATTTCGGTTTTCTAAACCCAAACCTTAATCGAATCTTTAGATAACCTCAAGTCTTGTTATATAAACATGAAGTTGAAGTATATTTTGATACTTGAATCGATGTGGGATTCAAAGTAGATATCAAATGAAGTATGAGGATAACAAGCTTATATAATAGACAAAAATGGTTGAGTTTACATATGTTTGGCGATGTGGGATAGAGTAGGCCCATAGCCCATGGACTTCAATAAAAGGAGTTTACAAGATGATCAAAAGAGTCCAATAACATAAGAAAATCAGACATTGGTTAAATAAATTAACCCAAGGTTACAAGAATAATTGAATTAAAATAACTAAACGTATCGAGAAAAATCGGGGCGTTACAACTCTCCCCCACTAAGAACGGACTTCGTCCTCGAAGTCAACACCTAAAAACAGATCCAGATAGTGAGCCCTCATCTCGCCTTCCGGTTCCCAAGTCCATTCCGAACCCTTCCTATGTTGCCACTGCACCTTAACCAGGTTTATAGTCTTGTTGCGGAGAGCTTTCATCTTTCGTTCTAAAATAGCGATTGGTTTCTCAACATAATTAAGACGCTCGTCAACCTGTATTTCCTCCAGTGGTATCACAGTGGTCTCATCAACAAGGCATTTTCATAACTGATACACGTGAAATGTATTATGAATTAGACTAAGCTCTTCAGGCAGCTCTAAACGGTAAGCCACCTTTCCCACACGGGCTATGACCTTGTAGGGTCCAATGAATCGGGGTCCGAGCTTTCCCCATTTTCGAAATCGAATCACACCTTTCCAGGGGGAGACTTTGAGCAACACATAATCTCCCACCTGGAACTCAAGATCGGAGCATCTTTTGTCGGCATAACTTTTCTGACGACTTCTCGCTGTAACCAAATGATCCCGAATCACGTGGATTTTCTCTCTAGTCCGAAGCACGATATCGGTACTCCCAAGTACCCTCTGCCAAACCTCACCCCAACAAACGGGCGCCACGAATCATATCTAACAAAGACGACACCATCGTCATCCGGAGACACTTAGATCGAATCGGTTCGGTAGATTGTTTACAACTGAGAGCATCAGCTACAACATTAGATTTACCGGGGTGGTAGTGAATTTCACAATCATAATCTTTTACCACATCCAACCATCTGATCTGCCTCATGTTCAAATCCCGCTACTCGAACAAATATTTCAGACTCTTATGGTCAGTGTATATGATACACTTCACTCCATAGAGATAGTGTCTCCAAATCTTAAGAGCGAAAACAATAGCCCCAAGCTCCAAATCATGAATGGGGTAGTTTCATTCGTGGGGTTTCAGCTGTCGGGAGGCATAGGCTATCACCCTGTCCCGTTGCATTAACACAGCACCAAGACCCTGAAGCGATGCATCACAGTAAACCACCATATCCTCAACCCTATCAGGTAAGGCCAAAATCGGAGCATCACACAATCGCTTCCTCAGCTCATCAAACGCAAATTGTTGCTCCGGGCCCCCAACGAATTTCACTGATTTCTTGGTCAATCGGGTGAGTAGCAAGGCGATTTTAGAGAAATTTTCAATGAAACTACGGTAATAACCGGCTAAACCCAAGAAACTGCGAATTTCAAAAGGTGTTTTTGGAATCTCCCATTGTTTAACCGCATCAACCTTGGCTTGATCAACCTTAATACCGTGTTTGTTTACCACATGCCCCAAAAACTGAACTTCTTCTAACCAAAATTCACATTTTGAGAATTTAGCATAAAGCCTTTCTCTTGCCAGAGTTTCCAGAATCTCCCGAAGGTGTTGCTCATGCTCCTCTTTGGTCTTAGAATAGACCAAGATGTCATCAATGAACACTATGACCGAACGGTTAAGCATCGGGCTACACACCCGGTTCATGAGATCCATAAACGCTGCGGGTGCATTGGTGAGCCCAAAAGGCATCACCACGAACTCAAAATGCCCATAACGAGTACATAATGCTTTTTCTCAATGTCTTATTCACGAACCTGCATCTGATGATAACCGCAACGTAAATCAATCTTGGAGAACCAAGACGCTCCCTGAAGCTGATCGAAAAGATCGTTAATACGTGGAAACGGGTACCTATTCTTTATCGTGCGCTTGTTTAGCTCCCTATAATCAATACACATTCGCTGGGATCCATCTTTCTTCTTCACAAAGAGAATAGGAGCACCCCATGGCGAGCAGCTTGGCCGTATAAACCCTTTATCACTTAGTTCCTGAAGTTGATCTTGGAGCTCTTTCATCTCAGGTGGTGCCAAGCGGTAAGGAGATTTAGCTACCGGAGTCGCACCCAACACCAAATCAATGCGAAACTCCACTTGCTGAATAGGTGGCAAACCAGGGAGTTCCTCCGGAAAGACATCACTAAAGTCGGAAACGATAGGAACGTCGTCTAGTGCTATAGTAGAAGAGCAAGAAGCGATGGCCACGCGGGGAATGTCCCCCTGAATGATAAGTTCTCCACCTCTAGGGTTTTGAACACGAACTTGCTTCTTACGACAGTGGATTTCCACATCACATGCATCAAGCCAATCCATGCCTACGATAACGCAGAGCTCTCGCATCGCAATAGGGCTAAGATCAATGGGGAATTCAACTCCAGAAAACTCGAGATTGCAACCCCGATAAACATCGGTGACATAAATAGTGTGGTTGTCGGCAACTTCGACAACCATTGGGTGAGCCAATTTTCCAATACTACGCCCCAAACAATTAATAAACATGCGATATACAAAAGAATGGGTAGCACTGCTATCAAACATAACAACATCGGGCTCGGAATCTAGCAAATAAGTGTCTGCCACTGTCGCTGTAATCACCGACTCCTCCGCAGTCATCTGGTGAGCCTCGGTACTCCCCATCACCCACTGTCGCTGTAATCACCGACTCCTCCGCAGTCATCAGGTGGGATCTGAAACACACGCCCGCAACATATCCTCAAGGATCTGAATCGTCCGCTTACTCTGACCATCGGTCTGCGGATGGAATGTTGTGCTGAAATGGAGATGAGTGCCCAACTCGTCATGAAACTTCTTCCAAAACCTGGAAGTAAAGCAGACATCTCTGTCAAAAACCACCGATACCGGCACCCCATGACGTACCACAACCTCCTTGATATAAACCTCGGCTAACTTCTCTGCAAAAATAGTCTCCTGAACCGGAATAAAATGCACGCTCTTGGTCAAACGATCCATGATGACCCATATCAAATCCACTCCGCGCGCAGTCCCGGGAAGCTTCATGATAAAATCCATGGTGATGTCCTCCCATTTCCATACGGGAATCTCCAACGGCTGTATCTTGCCATGAGGTCGCTAATGTTCGGCCTTGACCTTCCTGCATGTCAAGCACCACTCCACATACCATGCCACATCCCGCTTCATGCAGGGCCACCAATAATCATGAGAAAGATCCCTATACATCTTTGTCACCCTGGGATGAATGGAGAACCTCGACTTGTGAGCCTCCTCCATCAGAATCTGATGTACACCGCCCCAATACAGAACCCACACTCACTGACGCAGGTTCAACAATCCACGACTATCATAATCGAAGGAAGCCACCTGACCCACAATGCGCTCGCTCTTTCGGTGCTCTTCCGTCATAGCCTCTACCTGTGCCTCCCAAATCCACTCCAACAATGGAGTAATCATGGTCATCCTCAAACATATGTCTCTGATTGGAGCCGCGACCGCCTTGCGGCTGAGAGCATCGGCCACCACATTGGCCTTCCTCGGGTCATAAAGGATCTCACAATCGTAATCCCACAATACATCCGACCATCGACGCTGCCTCATGTTCAGATTCGGCTGATCCATCAAGTACCTCAGGCTCTTGTGATCTGTGTAAATAGCACAACGGACCCCATAGAAGTAATCCCTCCAAATCTTGAGGGCAAAAACCACGGTCCCCAACTCCAAATCATGCGTCGGATAATTCGCCTCATCAGGCTTCAGCTGCCTCGAAGCGTAAGCGATCACGCGACCCCTCTGCATCAATACTGGCCCCAATCCTGTGATCGAAGCATCAAAATAAACCACGAAATCATCAACACCGTCCGGCAGGGTTAGAATCAGTGCCTCACACCACCGCTGTCTCAAGGTCACCAAAGTTGCCTGCTGCTCAGGCCTCGAGCGAAATGTAACCGTCTTCTTTGTCAATCGGGTCAATGGAACAACTATCTTGGAGAAATCATGGATGAATCTCCGATAATAACCCGCTAAACCAAGAAAACTCCGAATCTCAGATGGAGACCTCGGAACCTCCCACTGCATCACGGCCTCAACCTTGGCTGAATCGACCAGAATACCATTCTTGTAACATCCTGAAAAACAAGGGAAAAATTTTCATTTTTGTTCTAATCAAAACACTATTGTAACTTTATCCAAACATTCAAAAGCATTTCAAAATAAAACAATTATTAGAGTTCATTCCCAAATATCACATATTGCGGAAGACACGGGTGTGTGCGCTGCGATCAAGCCGCGCCCTTCCCTTTTGGAACCAGAAGTACTTGAAACCATAAACCATACACTGTAAGCACAATGCTTAGTGAGTTCCCCAAATACCACATACCAAACATATCAAATGATCCATATATATCACACATAACCAATCAATCAATAAAAGTGCTATGTGCCAACCATAGTCTTGCCATTATGCCACGAGCTGCCTCGTGGTCTTCTTGCCAGACCAAGGACCAAAACCCTGGGTCTTATAGACAAGTGCCAGGATCCACCTCCTGGTCTTCCATGTAAGCATTACAAAGACAACTAGCATACAATCTACAACTACTTAACAATTATCTGCCAAAATTAAAAACCTGGTCTTGCATACAGTTTGCCAGGAGCCGCCTCCCGATCTTTCATACAAAATGCCAGAGGTTACCCCCGGGTCTTCCTACAATACATAAACCAGATAGGCCGGCATTGTGTGAGAACACCTTTCTCTAAACTTTACTATATTATTACTCCAAACATGCTACATGCATATTCATAATATAATTTACAAAAGTCTGGATACAAACCAACTATTAAGATTTTTACAAAGTTTTATATATTACATAACTTCCCAGGAATTTATATACTAAGTACAGAAGTGATAATATTAACAATTCTACATCTTCTTACAATATATTACTATTCTGGATGCTTATCACCTGCAATAGTTAAACATTGAGAGGGATAAGCGGGTGACGCTTAGTAAGTTCAATAACAGTTACAATATAACGATATGTCATATATATATATATATATATATATATATATATATATATATATATATATATATATATATATATATATATATATATATATATGACAGGAGCAATGAGGGCCAAAGAACAACAAAGGCATATGTGTATCATATGACAGACTTTCCATATCAACCAATGATTTGATTCAAAGGCATATGTGTATCATATGACGCTAGGTGGCTGATACGTGTCTTCGTAGTACGTTGGGCGTACGGCCTCCTCGAAGTTTGTGCCTAAAACTTCAAAAATTCACATCTTTCGCGTATGAGCTCCGTTTTTTAAGTTCTTTATATCCACGCGTAGCTGAGATTATACTCTACAACTTTCATTTAGATTCCGTCGGCTAATTTTGATTTCATTTTTAATATTATATTTTTAATAGGCCGGGACAGGAAAAGTCCGTTAAAAATTCATAACTTCTTCATCCGACGTCCGTTTTTGTCTGTCTTTTTACCGTTGTACTACTATTGACGAGATCTTCGATCGTCGTTTAGGTTGTGTCGGATAAAAATCACTCGATCTTTATTTTGAGTTTCGGGCTGTGTACTGCTATGCCGAATCTTAGAAAAATCATAACTTCCTCATACTAAGTCAGATTTGGACGTTATTTTTATGTAAATTATCGGTTGAACGAATACTACGTCTTTCATTTAGATCACTAAAGCTAAAAAAATAGTTTATTGAAAACTCACTTTTTACATCATATGGCGTCGTGTTGGTTCTGTCGCGAAACTTCAATAAGTCATAACTTCTTCGTTATAACTCAGATTTCAGTGAGGTTTTCGCCTAAATGTTTCTAACGGGAAAATCTACAACTTTCCATAACGTTATTTTTACTTATTTTCCAACTTTATATTTTCGTTAATTTCAATAGTTGACTTTTGATCGGAATCTCATAAGACTTCCAATATTTTCCGAATGATTCTAAACATAGTTTTACTTCAAATCTCGTAAAAACTATCTTGTTAGAACTCAACGCTCAAAATCATATATTATATAATAATATTCACTTTTAAGCTATCAAGCTTACAAAACACGATAATTATAATGGTTATAAACGTGTATGTTACAAATATCTCCTCTTTTTGAGGATTTCATCCCCGAAATTACAACGATTTAAACAAATGGGGATATTTCGCTCTTATCTCATTCTTATTTTCCGAAGTATAATTTGGGCCTCGATGGTGTTTCCACTTGACAAGCACCAACTCCACTTCTTTTTTACGTATATTAGTCGTTCTTTCGTTTATGATTTCTTCAGGCTCTTGTATATATCTTAAGTTATTATCCAGTTTCACCTCGGATAACGGAATCGTTTCGTCATATATGCTTAAACATTTACGCAGATAACTCACATGAAACACATCATGAATACCTGCCAAATTTTCAGGCAATTCCAAGCGATACACTTGCTTACCAATTCTCTGGATGATTTTGAAAGGACCAACAAATCTAGGACTTAGTTTTCCTTTCTTCCCAAATTGAATAATGCATTTCCACGGGGATACCTTCAGCATTACAAAATCACCCAACTAGAATTCTATGGGTCGTCTCCTCTTTTCTGGACCGCTTTCATTCTTTCTCGTACAATTTGAATATTGTCAGTGGTGTCTTGAATAATTTTAGGGCCTCCAAGGATTTTCTGTCCTACATCACGCCAACATAATGGAGTACGACATTTACGTCCATATAGTGCTTCATATATTGGCATTTTGATTAAAGTGTGGTAACTGTTATTATATGAAAATTCGACAAGAGGTAAGTACTTATCCCAGTTACCACCGAACTCCAAGACGCATGCACGAAGCATATCTTCTACTGTTTGGATTGTTCTCTCCGTCTGACCATTTGTCTGGGGATGATAAGCTGTGCTGAGAGCAACTCGAGATCCCAATTCACGTTGCATACTCGCCCAAAAATGAGAAGTGAAGCGAGTATCATGATTAGAAATAATCTTTAGTGGTACACCATGTCTTGCAACAATTTCATCCAAGTATACTTGTGCGTATTTCTCCATTGGAGCTGTTTCACGCATGGCAAGAAAATGTGCACTCTTAGTCAGTCGATCAACAATTACCCAAATGCTATCATTCTGTCTCGCGGTCTTTGGCAATTTGGTAATAAAATCCATGAACAACTCCTCCCATTTCCACATGGGGACATTAATACCTTCTGGACTACCATATGGCTTTTGGTGTTCCGTTTTGACTTGTAAGCATACTAAGCATTCCTGCACGTATCTTCCAATGCCTCTCTTTAATCCAGGCCACCAATAATCAGCCCGTACATCATAGTACATTTTACTTGTACCAGGATGTATTGACAGGTTAGACTTATGGGCTTCATCTAAAATCTTCTGTCTTAATCCACCAATCTTTGGAATCCATAGCCGATTCTTAAATACTTTCAGTCCACGTGGATCATCAAGTAAAATATCAGCATAATGTACCATCCCTTCCTTCTTCACATTTTCTGGCTTTAAGGCCTCTACTTGCCATTTTTCTAGTTCATCAAGAATAGTAAACTTTACGGTAGTGTGGGTAATAACATAACACACACTATTATGATAAACCTTCCTGCTAATCGGCAACTACATTGGCCTTTCCAGGATGATACAGGATTTCATAGTCATGGTCTTTGATCAGCTCCATGGCTCGCTGTTGTCTCATATTCAAAGTTTGCTGACTAAATATATACTTGAGACTTTTGTGATCAGTAAACAATTGGCATTTTGTACCAAAAAGATAATGCCTCCAAAGTTTTAGGGCAAATACTACTTCAACGAGTTCGAGGTCATGGGTGGGATAATTCCTTTCATACTCTTTTAGTTGTCTTGAAGCATAGGCTATTACTCTACCACGCTGCATCAACACACAACCGAGTCCCAATCTTGAAGCATCGCTATACACGGAAAAATCATTATCAACTTCTAGGAGTGATAAGATCGGAGCATGAGTCAAAAGATCTTTTAGAGTTGAGAAAGCTTTTTCTTGGGCTTCACCCCATTCGAACTTTACTTCCTTTCATGTAAGACTTGTGAGAGGTACACGTATGCGTGAAAAGTCTTTAATGAATCTCCAGTAATACCACGCGAGACCCAAGAAACTGCGGATTTCAGAAGCATTACATGGCGCTTCCCAATTCTGAATGGCTTCAATTTTGGTAGGATCTGCTGATAAACTGTCACTAGAAATCACATGTCCGAGAAATTGAATTTGGCAAAGCCAAAATTCACATTTTGACAATTTAGCATATATTTTCTCCTTTCGAAGAAGTTCTAATATTTCACGAATATGAATGGCATGATCAGCTTCAGACTTGGAATAGATTAGAATATCATCAATGAATACGATGACAGATTTATCGAGCATTGGACGGCATACCCGATTCATCATATCCATGAATATAGCAAGAGCAGATGTCAAACCGAATGGCATGACAAAGAATTCGAAATGTCCATAACGAGTACGAAAAGAAGTCTTCGGTACATCCTGCTCGTGTACTTTCAATGATGATAGCCAGACCTCAAATCAATCTTTGAGAAATAGCTAACACCCTGGAGTTGATCAAACAAGTCATCTATGCGAGGTAGTGGATACTTGTTCTTGATAGTTACCTTATTTAGCTCGCAACAATCAATACACATTCGCATCGATTCGTCCTTATTCTTGACAAACAATACTGGAGCACCCCAAGGAGAGGTACTCGGTCGAATAAATCCCTTGTCAAGTAATTCCTGCAGTTGAATCATCATTTCCTTCATCTCAGCTGGTGCAAGACGATAAGGTGTCTTTGCAATCGGAGCAGCACCAGACATAAGGTCAATTCGGAATTCTACTTGCGTATCCGGAGGAAGTCCAGGCAAATCATCAAGGAAAACATCAGGATATTCATTAACAACGGGAACATCATTTACAGTTTTCTTCCCCTCTTTTGAGATATCAATTGTATAGGCTAGATAAGTAGAACACCCCTGCGATATAAATTTACGAGCTTTTAGGAAAGAGATTATTTTTAAGATTTTAAGTCTTTATTCACCGTAGACATAAATAGGATTCTTCCCTTCGATAGGAATGCGTACTATCTTTTCATAGCACAAGAGTTCTGCACGGTTCTTTGACAACCAATCCATGCCGAGAATAATATCAAAGTTGGGCAAGGAGATAGGAATCAGGTTAGCTAGAAAACTATAACCTTCAATTTCTATGACACAATCTCTATAGACTTTATCAGCAAGTAATGATACACTTCCCGCTGTATCTACATGAAACGGTTGAGCGAGTGCATAGCAAGCAATTTGAAAAGAACGCGCAAATTCATGAGACACAAAAGAATCCGAGGCAGCAGAATCAAATAAGATGTGAGCAGGTCTAGAGTTGACAAGAAATGTACCAGTTACAACATTAGGGTCTTCGCGTGCCTCTTCTGTGGTAATCTGAAATGCACGGCCTTTAGCTTTTGGCACCTCCTCCTTTTTAGTTGAAGTATTTACCGGTTGTTGAACATAAGCTTGACTTCCCGCCATTTGACTAGTAAGAGTAGGGCAGAAACGCTTTCTGTGGCCAGTAACACCACAAGCAAAGCATGTAACATTCTTCATTGGGCAAACGGGATTCATGTGGCCCATTTCTCCACATCCATAACAGATCACCGATTCTTTTTCTGTTCTGCATTGGCCCTGGTGATTCTTTCCACATTTTCGACACGATGGTGACTGAAGAGAAAAAGATTGTGACCTACCGCGGCCACGAGAGGTATTATGAGATTGTACTTGTTTGCCAAGATCAGATCGAACAGATTGAGCTGATGGAATAGAGGAAACAGGAACAGTTCGATCAACACGTGGATGCTTCGGAACAGAAAGAGTGGCACTACGTATTTCTAAGTCATGCTCGCGCTTTCGGGCATACTCAACAACTTTATCAAATAACAGAACGTCCCGATTAGCCACGAAATCGCGGATTGCATACCGTAGTCCTTCCAGGAATAACTGAATTTTATCATCTTCAGTTGAAATATACTTTGCAGCAAACCATGCTTTTTGATTGAATTGAGTTTCATAATCATTCACAGTCATTCCTCCCTGTTTAAGCTCGAGGAATTCTTTCTCCAATCTTCTCCTCATGTATAGAGGACAATATTTTCCTAACAAGCGAGTTTTGAACATTTCCCAAGATAAATTCTCTTGGTCATACTCGTTGAGAGCTTCGAATGTTGCTTCCCACCAGACTAAGGCTTCTCCGATGAGCATTACAGAAGCATAATTATCCTTGTCTTGATTAACCACATGAGAGATACGGAATACTTTTTCTGTGTTCTGGATCCATGTAAGAACAACAATGGGATTAAGAACACCTGAAAACTCCATAGCACCATTACTCTTAAAAGTTTTGAATGATGGACGTTTCGCCTCCCCTTTTGAACATTCTCCGGTGGATTTCTCTTTACCTTTATCACTATCCTTTTTGTGTTCTTCGAGAGTCTGCCGAATAACACCAGTAAGTTTATCCATAATTCGCTCCTCACGAGGGGATACTGGAGTATTTACTTCATCAGGTTGAGGATTTCCACCCACATTAGGTGTATGGCTACTCACATGTTCAGCCATTGTTTAGAAAATTTTGAGTAATATAGTATTTTAGAATATTAGGATTTATCATTACCTAATACTTTACTTAAGTCTTTCTTATGGTTTGTATCCATTACTTACAATGAATCCGTTCATATATTGAACTTCCAATAGTTTAAGTCTAAATACCAATCCGTGGAATTTAGTTCGCTTAAACTACTACTCTGATACCATGATTGTGAAAACCCCTTTCTCTAAACTTTAACTATATTATTACTCCAAACATGCTACATGCATATTCATAATATAATTTACAAAAGTCTGGATACAAACCAACTATTAAGATTTTTACAAAGTTTTATATATTACATAACTTCCTAGGAATTTATATACTAAGTACAAAAGTGATCATATTAACTATTCTACATCTTCTTACAGTATATTACTATTCTGGATGCTTATCACCTACAATAGTTAAACATTGAAAGGGATAAGCGGGTGACGCTTAGTGAGTTCAATAACAGTTACAATATAACACTATGTCATATACATATATATATATATATATATATATATATATATCAATGTGACAGGAGCAATGAGGGACAAAGAACAACAAAGGCATATGTGTATCATACGACATGCTTTCCATATCAACCAATGATTTGATTCAGAGATTTACGATCAATGAGATATAAGAATTTCAACATGATATACATCAATAAGATTTCAGCCCAAGTGGCACAGAAAATAAATCATTTCTAATTATCATTTTGCTAGAATATACAGGCTTTCAGCCCTACCTAGTCCGATGCCAATACCAAAAGTGATACGAGTCATGCTCTACATGGACAAAGGCACAAAGCCAATACTAGAAGTGATACGAGACATGCTCTACATGGCCAAAGGCATAAATCCAATACCAAAATAATACGAGACATGTTCTACATGGCCAAAGGCTCAAACCCAATACGAAAAGTGATACGAGACATGCTCTACATGATCAACGCTATAAAACCAGAATAACACAGAAAATCACATTGAACATATAACACATAACATATAATTGTCCCTATATTGAACTCACCGTGAAATAACCGAATGATAAAATGATAATTTGGGCAGCACTTCGTTTCTAAAAATGACTTTCTTTGACGAAACAGGGGATTTTAGTTGAAAACCGGGCTTTGTGTGGGCAGAGTTTCGGTTGAAAATATTATTTTCTTGGGGTCTTCGGTGCGCCGGGACTTGCTTCGGGTGTTGGGGTAGTTACCTAGGCTTCGGGGGGTGTTAGGGTAGCTTGAAAGGAAGTAGAGGGTGAAAGAGAGTGAAAATTGTAAACAAAATTCGGAAACCTCGCATCCCTTTATAGTAGTCCGAAGCACCTAACTACGTTGGGCGTACTTCGGTATGCACAACGAACCTTCGTACACTGCACGTAGCTACGTGTCTTCTAATGGGTATCCGAGCTTCGGACGTGGCACAATTAGGACACACGTCTATCATGTGAAGACGCTAGGTGGCTGATGCGTGTCTTCGTAGTACGTTGGGCGTACGACCTCCTCGAAGTTTGTGCCTAAAACTTCAAAAAATCATATCATTCGCGTACGACCTCCGTTTTTGATGTTCTTTATATCCACACGTAGGTGAGATTATACTCTACAACTTTCGTTTAGATTCCGTCGGCTAATTTTCACTTCATTTTTAATATTATATTTTTAATAGGCCGAGACAGGAAAAGTACGTTAAAAATTCATAACTTCTTCATCCGACGTCCGTTTTCGTCTGTCTTTTTACCGTTGTACTACTATTGACGAGATCTTCGATTCTCGCTTAGGTTGTGTCGACTAAAAATCACTCGATCTTTATTTCGAGTTTCGGGTTGTGTACTGCTATGCCGAATCTTAGAAAAATCATAACTTCCTCATACGAAGTCAGATTTGGACGTTCTTTTTATGAAAATTCTCGGTTTAACGAATACTACGTCTTTCATTTAGATCACTAAAGCTAAAAATAGTTTATTGAAAACTCACGTTTTACGTCATATGGCGTCGTGCCGGTTCTGTCGCAAAACTTCAATAAGTCATAACTTCTTCTTTATAACTCGGATTTCAGTGAGGTTTTCGCCTAAATGTTTCTAAAGAGATAATCTACAACTTTCAATAACGTTATTTTTACTTATTTTCCAACTTTATATTTTCGTTAATTTCAATAGTTGACTTTTGATCGTAATCTCATAAGACTTCCAATATTTTCCGAATGATTCTAAACATAGTCTTACTTCAAATCTCGTAAAAACTATTTTGTTAGAACTCAACGCTCAAAATCATATATTATATAATAATATTCACTTTTAAGCTATCAAGCTTACAAAACACGATAATTATACATGGTTATAAACATGTATGTTACACATTGGTGCCTTCGACCCATAGAACAGTGAGGAGACTCACCTCGAATGCAGAAGCTCACTGAAAGAAATCCCTAGCTGCTGCTCTGACGAATTCCCGAGCTATCAATACCAAAATAACACCCAATTAGCAATTGGGTTCCTAACTATGATCCATAACCCATACTTGGGGTAAAATGACCATTTTACCCCTAACCCAACACAAACCAAAACTGAGGCCCAAGCCCAAAATAAAAGGCCCAAAACTATAAGATCCATAAGCCCACTAATGGCCCAATTTATCAAATTGGGCCCAACCCGTATGGGCCTTATCCTAAAGTCCAATAATTCCTTATTCAATAATAAATCTCAGATAGCCCAGAGGCCCAAACAGCAAGTCCAAAACGAAACAAACCTAAAACAAGCCCATGACTAAAAGCCTAAAATGCCCACTGATGAACCGAACACGTTGTGTTCCCTGGTGGAGCGCAGGGCGTTCATTGCCAGACCATAGATCAGGACCCCTTGCCAGAACGCACCGCGTTCCTGAGATGAACGCACGATGTTCCCGACCATTGACCAAAAATCACACTAAACGTCTTAATACCTTAAGTCCAACGTCTAAATCCTCAAAATAGCTTCATATCAGTGACTTAATCCATAAAGTCGAAGGCTTTAAGCCATTGCATGGCTTAATGAAGCCCAACACCAAAGATGAACTCCAAAGGTCAAAATCACTTTAAAATTTCTTAAAAACTTCTTAATACCTTAAGATCTGAATCCAAACTTCCAGATCTGATTTCAAAGGACTTCTTAAGTCATAAGGTTTCCAACTTTATGACTTAGCATAATCCAATGGGACCCAAATTAAAACCCTAAGTCCCCAAACTTCATCAAATGACTACCGAATCATGCATGGAAGGTTTTTACCTATCAAGATCCAAACTTTATGTCCCCATAACCTCAACAAGGACCAAATATGAAGCTCAAAGGTTTTGGAGTAACTTCTACTCAGAAGAAACACCTCAAAGGGACCAAATTCATAAAAAAATACCACTTAGCTAGATCTACATGAAAGAGTTGTTAATGTTGAGACTTTATACCTCCAGAAGATAGATCTAGGTGCACAAAGCCTGGATCCAAAAGCTCCAAGTCAAACAATGACTCTTCAAGAAGTTCCTTCTTCCTCCTCAAGCACCAAAATACTCATAAATCACTATGAAGCTCAAGAATCACTCAAATGGAGTCTAGGGTTTCGTTCTTAGGGTTAGAGAGGATAGAGGCTGAAGGAAATGAGGGTTGGAGGTGAGTTAAGGTGTTTAAATGGGGGCCAAGACCCTAAATTAGGGTTTTAATCTGGCCTGATGAATGCAGCGCATTCCCTTGGGGAACGTAGGGCATTCCCAAATGCATCCGCGTCCAAATTCCCGTGTACGCCATGCGTATCCGGTTTGGTCCAAACCCTTCTAACTTCAAATGATCATAACTTTTGCATCCCTTATCCGTTGTCGACGTTCTTTATATCCACGAAAAGGTAACGAGAAGCCCCACACTTCTATAACATTTATTTAGACTGAAAACCAACCGAAATTAAATCCTAAAATCATAAAAGGCCCGAACCAACGCCTTTACCGATACCCTTGGGCTCCAAAACACAAACTGAATACCCAGATCATCCAAACTACATCATCCACCTCCAAATGAGCCCAAACTCAATTCTTTAAGGGTTCTAAGTCTGCTAATACTCACTCCTTGATCACCACCCCCCAATTGAAACGATTCGAAACAGGGCGTTATAATTCTGGTTGACAAGGTGCCCCGGAAAATGCACCCCGCGCACCCAGAACACGCACTTGGAGAACTTTGCGAATAGTCTCTCCCTCCTCAAAGTCTCCAGCATTTCCCTCAAGTGCTCCTTGTGCTGCTCTTGAGTCTTGGAATAAACCAAGATATCATCGATGAATACAATCACAGACCGATCCAACATCGGTCTGCACACGCAGTTCATGAGATCCATATACGCAGTTGGAGCATTGGTGAGCCTAAAAGGCATCAGCACGAGATCGTAATGACCATAACGAGTCCGAAAAGCTGTCTTCTGAACATCCTCATCCCTGACCCGCATCTGATGATAAACCGATCGCAAATCAATCTTGGAGAACCAAGATGCACCTTGAATCTGGTCAAAAAGATCATCAATCCTTAGGAGTGGATAACGGTTCTTCACCGTTACCTTATGCAGTTCTCGGTAGTCGATGCACATATGACGAGTCCCATCCTTTTTCTTCACAAACAAGATCAGTGCTCCCCAAGGTGAACTGATCGATCGAAAAAAGCCCTTGTCTAACAGCTCCTGCAGCTGTGTACACAACTCCTGTTTCTCGGGAGGAGCCAACCGATACAATGCTTTGGCTATCAGAGTCGCACCAGGAACCAGATCGATCCTGAACTCAACCTGTCTCTTCGGAGGCACCCCAGGCAAATCCTCCGGGAACATATCCGGGTAATCCCGCACAATCAGCACATCATCCACGGTCGCCTTACCCTTATCCTGGGTATCCATAACATAGGCGACGTATCCGGAACAACGTTACTGGATGTAGCGTTTAGCCCTCGCTGCTGAACACAAAGCCGGTCCACGCTGAGCTCTCTCTCCATGAACCACTAGCTCTCCCCCACTTGGGGTCCGAACCCGGACTAACTGCTGCTCACAGTCGATCATTGCCCAATTAGGGCTCAACCAATCCATGCCCATGATAACCCTGTTCCCACGCAACAGAATGGGAACCAAATCCACCAAATACTGCTCACTGAACAACTAAAGAGTGCAACCCCGATGAACCCTCGCATCTCGAACAAACCTATCATCAACAATCTCAACATCAAGAGGACAATCCAGCTCCCTCGGAACTCTAAAAAATCTCTCGCTAAGCGCAAGCGATACAAAGGATTGGGTATCCCCCGAATCAAACAATACCAATGCAGAAATACCGTTCACATGGAATGATCCTAAAATAAAACACATAAACATAAGCAAGCAATTCAATATAAATAAAGAGATAAGGAGAAGATACATACCAGTCACCACGTCGGGAGCTGCACGCGCCTCCTCGGCCGTCACCTGGAAAGCCCTGCTCTTCACCACAGGAGCGTCTGCCCGGCCCTGGTGGCCATCAGTAATCCGAAGAGTTGCTGAAGCGGGTGCTAACATCGGTCCTGCTGCAATCAAACTCGGGCAATGGGCCTTCTTGTGGCCCCTCTGATTTCAATGAAAGTAAATCAGATCAGATCCATGGGTGGTGGTAGCAGGACAATCCCTGTTATAATGACCCATCCGGCCGCACTTGAAGCAGCCAGATCCACCAACCCTGCACGGTCCCTCGTCCGTCCTGCCGCATTTCCCGCAGTGGCTCCAACCCTGATGGCCTCTCGATCTAGACTCAGATACCTTGTGCCTCTTGCCCGAACCCTCAGCACTCGGCACATAATATGGCTTCCTCTTCTTCTCCATCTCCAGATCAATCTCCCTCTCCCTAGCTCACGCTATCATATCCTCCAACGTATTACAGCTAGATCGGATCATAAACTGCCGAATGTCACTCCTCAACATCTCATGATATTGGCCCTTTTTCATCTCCTCATCCGCCACATACTGTGGAACCAGAAAAACCTTCTCCCTAAACATCGTGGTGATCTCAGCCACCGTCTCCGTAGTCTGGCAGAGATCCTAAAACTCTCACGCCAACTGCTGCACCTCAATCACCGGTGCAAACTCAACTCGGAACCTGATCGAGAAATCATCACATGTTATCACAGCAACAAGATCATCACCCACTGCACGTCCTACCTCCTCCTACACGTCTCGTGCCCTGTCCTCAAAAGACAGGAAGCTAGTCTGACTTTTGCCTCCGCTGGGCAACGGCCGGTGCAGAAGGCGTTAGCAACATCCGCTAACCACCTCCGGCTCGCTATCGGCTCCTTCTCACCGTGATAGTTGTTGGATTAGGTGTCTAAGCCCATAACTATTATTGGTATGTATTCGACCCGAGAGTAGCATGGTCCATTTGGGTTGCATATCATGAGGACAATTTGTTAGGATGGACTTTTGAGAGAAGGTTATTTATGGTTTATTAATATATTATAAGTAATAATATATTAATATGAAATCATATGTTTTAATTAGTAGTGATCAAGAATTAATTTGGAATTAATTTAGTGGTCGAAAGAGACTAATTAAATCTATGGGGACTAATTATGATAATTAGTTATATTTATATGTGTTGGGCTTATGATCCATGTTGGACCAAGTTTATGTATGGATACATAAAGAGTTGGGCCACATGAACCATGGATCATAAAACCCATGGGTATGGATTTGGGTTATATCCATGACCCTAGAAATCCCACATATAAATAGATACTTCATTGCCCAAAATCGCCACTTGTATCTTTTTAGAGTTCATGGTGTCTTTTGTGTGCATGGAATTCTCTCTCAAGTTCATCCTTTGTCCATGGTGTGTTGTGATTCCATTTGAGGCTTCCACACTATTGGGGCTAAGCTCTTTAAGGCCAAATACACCAAGAATTCAAGCTCCATCAAAAGGTATGTCATGCTAACTAGTATATTATAATTTTATGTTAAATGCATGCTAGTTGTAAGATTAATACCTTGGAAACCATTTGCATATATAATTAGTGAAAACATAGATCCAAGGTATTTAGGGTTGTATGTGCACCATAGGATGTTGTAGTATACCAAAACCCAACAGTGGTATCAGAGCCATGGGTTGTTTTCAATTATATTTGATGCAAGTTGTTGAAAAAAAAAACTGAAAAAAATCAAATTTTTTGCTGTCGGGACAGCAGACTCGACGAGTCCAGTGATGGACTCGACGAGTCCATGAACAAATTCATCCAACTCGTTGAGTTGGTTCATGCACTCGACGAGTTGGACCCCCTGACAGCTTATCTTCGAGTTGTTTTTGGCCTGTTTTGGATTAGAATCATTACCGCAAAGTGTTTTTGTTCATAAAATTTGTTTTTTGATACTATGGTAATGTTTATTCTCATCCAAATAAAGGATAATAATCAAAGTTTCAAGTTTTATACATGTTTATATGATGCTTGAAAAATGTTGATTATGAATGTTCATGTTTATGAGTTTGTTTAGATTAATAGGAAAAATTATGAGATAGTTGTTTTCAATCCAAATTAATCTTGAAGTTGTTCATAATATGTGTTTTTGTAACTTGTCCTCAAGTTACATGAAAAGTCACATTTATGAATTTTAAAACCCATAAAAATTCCATAAGTTATGAAAAAATGAAGAGTCACATTTTTAATGCTTTTAAAGTCTTCCATAACTTGTCTACAAGTTATGGAACTTGAAGGGTTTTTTCCATTAAACCACTTTAAAATTCATAAGTTATGGAAACCATAAGTTTTTTGAATTGGTCAAAACTTGTCCTCAAGTTTTGGAATATGTAAAGTCAAACCCCATATACACTTTAATTCCAAACCCAACAATTTTAAAAGTTAAAGTTCAAACTTTATGGACTTCATTAAATTAATTAAAGTGTCTAATTAAAAGAGTTAATAATTCCATAAAGACATGGTTTAAGTTTAATTAAATTAAGAGTATAGTTTAATTAATAGATTAAACCACCAAGTATTTTAAATGTTTAAAATACACCCTTATACTATTATAATATTAATAGTTAATACTTATATATATATATATATATATATATATATATATATATATATATATATATATAAGAACAAAGTCAGTCTTACCGTTAGTAGGCCTCATTCACGAAGCCGTTCTATAAGAGGGGTATAAGGTTACTGCCTATAAAATGGCAGTTTAATGGGTGTCCACTCTCACCCACCGCTTCCTTGACCGGTGGAGGGTCGTTAGCCGAACGGGTAGGACACGGACTATAATTCTCCCTTCATTAAAAGTATTAATGATAAATATTAAGTAACTAAACCTTTTATAAATACCCAATCTTAGTTACTTAGGAAAAAGTGAATAAGGTGCTAATCCATGAAATTACACTTTGCATTTTGTTTAAGTCGGTTAGTGGAGCGTGTGTGGTTAACCGGCACACTAACTCGTATTTAATAAGGTAGGCAAAGGGTAACCTAATGTTTATCATAGTATCGATGGAGCGTATGTGGTTAACCGGCACATCGATTGAGGGGTAAACACTTAAGGGTACCAAGTAATTTGCATGGTTACTTCACACCTTGTTTTGTGATCCTCGGCATCCCAGTCACAAAACCTGAAGGGCACACTCGAGATTGAAACATGCCATTGAACAGTTCAATGAATCTCAAAGATCTAGGAGTTTCAAAAACCAATTAAAACCTAATAATATATATTTCGTTTTCATGGTGGAAATTGGTGAATCGTCATTCGCCTACCTTCAAATATTTTATAGCTTGGATTACGGCATCCCTCTTCCAAGTTATAAAAGTATTGTGTTGGGTCCTAGCCTTAATATTTCATATTGGGTGTTATATTAAGGACTTTAAATCAACTATCTTGAGTATCTCCCAAAAGATGTCTGGTTTAGACATTTATGATCTTCCCAAATCTCTTGAAACAAGCTTTCCTAAATGAAGATGATGTCCCATGGAAATCATACTTCTTTCACCTCCTCCAATTATTCTCCCTAACCCACAAGTTCCTGAAAAGTTTAAGGTCACTCAAGCCCTATTGGCAAGCAAAGGTCTATGTGTGATCACATCTTGGAGATGTAGTCACATATTGACAAGCCGGGAGAGTTGGGTGTCAAAGTCTTGAGAAAGTTGGTGGCTCACCTACTTTCTAAGTCACATAGTGAGTTCTTTTGGAACACCTATGAAACAGACTATGACAAGACCCTTAATGATCTTATCTATTTGCTAAGATCAACTTCCTAAAAACTTTATGGACATTGACAATGATGACACTGGGAATCCAAAAAAGCATTCTCTTCCCAATGGAAATGGATCGGCCATAGTCAACTCGGTTGACCAAATGGTAAAGAGAAAAGCTAAGTCTGAGATAGTCCCATTACCAAAGGGTCCATATGTTTATATTGCCAAAGAAAGGGGCATTGGTTGCGAAGCTGCCAAATTTACCTAAGGATGTTAAAGTCAATAAGTTTGACTCTACTTCAGGTAAAGTCCACTATCTAACTCTGCTAAGTTTCTATTCTGAGATTCTTGATACATGATGTGACTGGGTCACATGTTGATGTTTTAAGAATCAAAGAAAAGTGAAGAAACTTACACCATTAAATCTAAGGGTCATAAGGTTTCTCTCCGATTCATGAAAATGATGGTGAGGAAACACTTCCACCAAGTAGATTTGAAGTAGATAGCAATTGTGATATTTGCATTCTCAAAGTCGTTAGTGGAGCTGTGTGGTTAACCGGCACACTAACATGGACTTGTGAGAAGTGGCAAAGGTCTAAACAATTGAGACTATGATTACGGCATCCCTTTTCATAGTTCTGAAATTGTTTAGACACACCTGTGAGCTATCTAAGATAAGGTGTATGATATTGATAAAGTTTTATCAAAGCAATCTAGTATCAGAAATCTGAACTTTGGTAAGAAAGTCAATAAAGTATTGTTTTTTCTAGAAGTTCAACTGATTTCTGAGTACATGTCAAAGCTAGTGGGAGCATAAGTGTTATGCTAATAATCATCATGTTAGTGGGAGCATGATAATTATGATAAAGGTTGCAAGTTAGCAATGTTAATTATAGAAAACAAAAGGTTTCAATTGGGAAAAAGTTGTTTTGCTATAATTAAGGGAGAGGAAATTATACTTCATCTCAAATCTAAAAGCTTAGATTGAGGTTTTAATCGTATTTAGTCAAGTATATATATGAATGTTATGTTGGAATGGCTCAACATAAGAAAATTCTAATATAGGGTCCATTATTTGCGTTCTAAAATTCGATTATGATTACGACATCCCTTTTCATACTCTGAATTATGAGAACTTGGCAAATTAAAATGGAAATATTATAGCAAAAGACTGGTTTAGTCTTTATGTGATACATCATGAATCGTGTCCCATATGCTTCGGATATAGGATCGATTGCATGTGCTATATTCATCCTTTCTAAAATTTTCCAAATGCCTGGGGCATTAAGAAGGGAAAAGGTCTAGAATTGGATATGACTAAAAGGATTAAACAATTGTCGAGGACAATCTAAGGTTTACCAAAGATTGGTTGCTCAAGGACAGTTGGAAGTATAATGATAATTCTGGAAGGACCATATTGACATAATCTGTAAGGAGGAAACTCTTGTTCAGAAGTGATAGTCAAAATGGAATATGGAAATGTTTCAAAGTTAGAAATTATTCAATCTGTGTAAGATTAGGAAACTTAATGCAAGAAGGATGTTTCCAAGGAGTTGATCTCCTTTGGAATGCTCTGTAATGTTTGTTGTTAAGTCTATCTGACTTTGTGCCTAATCATTACAAGAGGATCAATGCATATAAGTTTAGAATCTAACAGATTTCAGTAAATGGCATGAATTTGGAATTCTTTCATTTGCAGTAAGGATTTGGGACTATGAAAAGAGGATCATTGGAGTTATGTTCAATTGATCTATTTCACAAAGTAAAGATCATAGACAAACATAGTATGCATACTTGGTGTATGGCATGACTAGTGTTTAGAAAACATAGTGTACATGCTTGGAGCATGGGACAACTATTGTTTTAAATTCAAGAATAAAGTTGATAGCTGAAACAGTATACAATGAATAATGTGTAATCATATGGTGATAAATAAAAGGTGTTTTATTTATGTTCATAGGTTTTGATACCATATTCGATTCAATTATTCTTGTGTTTCATTTTGCATGTTTTGACTTCCAGAATAAACTAGGTCATTGTTCTGGATGACTAAGTTATTCAAACCATCCACAGTCGGTCATATGTTGGAAGTAGATATGAATTAAGACTGTCATGGGTTGGCTTGTAGAGGTCTAAGATGTTGGACAAAGGGCTACAACACTCATGAGTGCTCATAAGTTCTGAGTATTGGATTCAACCCGCGCTCATTGGAATCACTTCATGGATTTTATCACGAGTGATCATGAGACGATAATATCTTATATTCTTCAAACCTAGAGATATGAGTTGTTACTATGAGTTGGTTAGACATTGATTGCACGAAAACGCATTGGTAACTCGATGTTATAAAACGTGCCTTTGTGTATGATTCAACAAGTAGTAGAACAAGCCATATGAGTCGAAGTTTATCCATTCCTTTTACCTTCGAGATAAAAGCGATATCTGTGGGCCCCTCGATGATTTGGTGATGACAAACGTAAGTGCTCGGCCGGGCCTGGACTGATTTGATTTGTTCAATTAGTCAGTCGTCATAAATCGGAAATCGGGAAACAACAAATGGACAGAGAGAATGATTATAATCCATGTCTCAGTCCATATGATATCTAGAATGGAGGAATATATGATCCCTTATCTAATGGACATGTCATTTGATTTGTTCAGAGTTTGACAGCGGCTTTAAGAGCTACGATTGCTAGTCGGGATCTTGGAGTCATACTTGAATAATAGTTTTAGACTTATCCAAGTGGGAGACTGTTGGATTAGGTGTCTAAGCCCATAACTATTATTGGTATGTATTCGACCCGAGAGTAGCATGGTCCATTTGGGTTGCATATCATCAGGACAATTTGTTAGGATGGACTTTTGAGAGAAGGTTATTTATGGTTTATTAATATATTATAAGTAATAATATATTAATATGAAATCATATGTTTTAATTAGTAGTGATCAAGAATTAATTTGGAATTAATTTAGTGGTCGAAAGAGACTAATTAAATCTATGGGGAATAATTATGATAATTAGTTATATTTATATGTGTTGGGCTTATGATCCATGTTGGACCAAGTTTATGTATGGATACATAAAGAGTTGGGCCACATGAACCATGGATCATAAAACCCATGGGTATGGATTTGGGTTATATCCATGACCCTAGAAATCCCACATATAAATAGATACTTCATTGCCCAAAATCGCCACTTGTATCTTTTTAGAGTTCATGGTGTCTTTTGTGTGCATGGAATTCTCTCTCAAGTTCATCCTTTGTCCATGGTGTGTTGTGATTCCATTTGAGGCTTCCACACTATTGGGGCTAAGCTCTTTAAGGCCAAATACACCAAGAATTCAAGCTCCATCAAAAGGTATGTCATGCTAACTAGTTATTATAATTTTATGTTAAATGCATGCTAGTTGTAAGATTAATACCTTGGAAACCATTTGCATGTATAATTAGTGAAAACATAGATCCAAGGTATTTAGGGTTGTATGTGCACCATAGGATGTTGTAGTATACCAAAACCCAACAATAGTCTGCAGCTCCACACGCCCAGAACTCCCTGAAATTCAATGAACGCGCCCTAATCAGCTACCATCTCAGAGCGAAAGGCGCTCAACCACTCATCCAGAATCTCCAGAATACCCTCATTGACTGTGCCAAAGATCATAGGAGTCTGCTCAAGAATACTGCGTGTAATCTCAGACGACATGAACTCCCTCGTATGCTCATCTAGCTTCCTGACTCCAGAATCTAAGCCCGAGCCCTCTCCAGCACCAGAACTGCCAGCGGGTCTGCCTCGTAATGTCACCATACTGAAAATAGACCATATAAACCATCAGAATACGCATCGAAATATATATCTGGGAATCACAAACTCCACTAGTTCCCTGGTTTCATCGTAGCTCTTCTTGAATCGAGTACGGATCCTCTGCTTCCAGTAGTACGGGACCCATACTACCTTCCACATCTATCCGTACTTTCCTCAAGAATTGCCTTGACTCAACCAAGTTACTTTATATCCATACAACTTTCCCTCACATACAAGTCTCCCAACACTAGATCTCATCCTAGGTTTTCCTAGGGCAAACTCCATACCACTCTCCATCATCAGCTGTAGAAGGAACTCCTGCTAACTCCCTCTAAATAGCTCATGAATACAATTACATATCACCGAAACTAGATAATTCTTCGAATAAAAGGTCTCACACTACGACGGTTGAACTCAGACAAGAGTTGTGCAATAGAGTTAAAACCTAACCTTCTAAAATTATTTAGTTCCCATAATATGTAACTTAGCATATTCGCTTACCAGTTAGCTGAAGTTAGTTAGAACTCCTACAAAGCACAAAGCAAACAACATTCGGTCGTCAAGTAACCAGAACCAAACATAACCTAATCAGGCCATCCTATCACTGACTAATCAGTACTAGCATGCAATTCTACAAGCTCAACAACAGGCATACAAAGGCATCTCTACTAACATTCTATCATGAAAAACTGACTAGATCCTTAGCCCTAACTAGCATGCGATTCACTGATTCACATATCAAATCATATCAAAAAATATGTATGGGTAATTTAGGACAACTTACTTGAGCTCGGTCGATTGCATGCACCACACCCTTTTTCTTTCATTAGAAACCCTTTTATAAAACATTTCTTTTTGAAAATTTCTACCAAACCCCCAGTTTGAGTTCAGACGCACCCGAGAGTGTGCCCGAATCTCTCAAACTAAGGCTCTGATACCAACTTGTCACGTCCCAAAAATATGACCCAAAAATTTCATTTTAGATTTAATAAAACAGTATTCCAAAACATCATCGATACAATCCAAATAAAATAAGTGTATCAAACATAATCTCAAATCAGAGTAAATCACAAAGCGGAACTATGTGGTGTGTGAAATGTAGTCATCCCGAGCTCTTCCCCTTGGAACCATAAGTACCTGAAAGATAAACTAAAAATCGTAAGCACAAAGCTTAGTGAGTTCCCCAAACTACCCCATACCATACATAATAAATCACATACTGGGGCCCCGCTCAGTATACAGATCTGTTATTCTTAGGCCCCGCCTCACATCGAGTTCTGCCCACTATAAACATACAATATATATCACATAATCATGCTAACACATACAATGGTTATAAAACAATAGCATACGATTCAGTCATCGGGCCTCGCCTGACATTGAGCCCCCCCTAGTATACATAGTAGCACATAACACATGCAAGGGTCACACAGACTCCTAGCATCCTAACATAAACAATAAGGGTCGACATTGGTGCCTTAGACATGCTAAATCCAGTGAGGAAACTCACCTCAATGGACAGATAAAAGATCCTACACTCGCTGCTGCTACGAACCGACGAATCCCCGAGCTATCAATACCAAACAACATCCAATTAATAATTGGATTCCAAATCCATAGCTATAACTCCATAATAAGGGTAAAAAGACCATTTTACCCCTGACCTAGTTTGGACCAAGACTTAGACCCAAACCTATAATCCAAAAGGCCGAAAATCCGACTAACTGTTCAAGGCCCATACTTCGCTCAATTTTCCAAATTGGGCCCAAACCCTTACATGGGCCTTACCCTAAAGCCCAACAAGTTCCCTAGTCCAAAACACTTGCACTCAGATGTCCCAACAAGAACCTAAACACCTAAGCCCAATAGAAAGACCCAAACTCAAAGCCCAAAGTGCAAAACCCAATAGACTGAGTATGCGGGGCGTACTCAGCTGTACGCTAAGCGTACACGCTAAATGGCTTGTACGTCGTGCGTACATACTTGTACGCCCAACGAACTCACCCATTAAGCCAAAACCCACTTTAAGCACTTAATGCTTAAGACTAGAAGTCCAAACCACAGATCTAATCCCTAATAAACGTCTAGAACCATAAAGTCACTGACTTTGTGACTTTGCATGCCCCAAAAGGACCCAACTTCAAGATATAACACTTTACTTTCACTAAATTGACATAATCTCTTGCATGGGTGGTTATAAACCCTAAAGGTGCCAACTTTATGGACTTTTAACCTCAGAAACACCAAGAGTGGCAAGTCATGGCTCCTAGAGTGGTTTCAAACCACTAGATCTCATTCAAGGGGCCAAAAAGGGTCCAAAACACATATATACTAGATCCAAGCCACTAATGAACAAAATCATAGCTTTTTTTACTCAAACAAGATGGAAATGGAGTAGAGAATCAGGATCCACAAGCTCTTCCTTGATCAACAACCTTACACCAAGATCCTTCTTCTGGGTTATGAACCAAAGCACACCAAAATGAAAACAATTCGATCAAAACACAATGGACAGGTCTAGGGTTTCAAATATGAGGCTATAAGGTCAGTGGAGGCTGAGAAATGAGGGTAACATGAGCCATAATTGAGATTATATAGTGTCCAACCCCATAAACTAGGGTTTCATTAATTCCTACGTACTCCCCGCATACATGGATATACGCCTCGTGTACGTGTTAGGAATCTCGTCATGGCCTCGCATCAGTACGCTAAGCATACTATATGGTACGCCTCGCGTACTGTCTTCTCAACAAGTACGCTAAGCGTACCAGGTGGTACGCCCCGCGTACTGCCCAAGGACTAAAAATGCAACTTTTCAATAAAGAAGGGCAATAATGAACATACCAAGATCCAAGTGTTACAATTATGTCCTTACATATTCGTAAAAATATGACTAGATAGGCCAAAAGACTAGAAATCTAGTGCGTAAAAAGTTCCGTTAACATCTATATATTATGACATATTCAGAAAGTACACTTTGGCGTGATTCCAAAAATACAAGTTTCGCAAAAATCGGACTTCACGTGAAGGAGATATGAACTTTATAAAATATATAAATCAACTGCGCATAACGATTTGCAAGGTAAAAAGTTACAGATAGATTAGTTTAGTTTTAGCCAAATCATAAAAAGGAAAATTGTAGTACT
The DNA here is from genome assembly GCF_052849685.1 of Lactuca virosa. NCBI lineage: Eukaryota > Viridiplantae > Streptophyta > Magnoliopsida > Asterales > Asteraceae > Lactuca > Lactuca virosa. The sequence continues at coordinate 253,271,176 of NC_136427.1, read as the reverse complement.
CCTTGAGATAAGATTTATGAGACAAAGAAGTCCAAAAATGGAGTCCGTATGAGGGAGTTATGATTTTTATAAAATCATTTTAGAATACTCCTCCATACAATAGAAATGGGCTAAAAATAAAGTTACATTTAGCTAAAACAACTTAAAGGAAAGTTGTTGTAATCGCCGAGACAATCGTGTGAGTATAAGGAACGCCGAAACGAGACTCATGCACGAGAAATATGGAATTTATAAAACCATTTAATTTGCACGCGATAAATGTATTGACCTAGAATTCGTGAAGATATGAGTGACATGGCCTGGCGTGAGAGTGACACGTGTATGCGCCCGAGTAGAGCCACCACTACAAGAAAAACACGTTTTTGCTACGGAAGGAATCCATTGCGAAAAACTGAAATTCCGTTGCAAAATACGAATAGTGACGAAATTTGCAACGACCGATTTCCGTCCCAAAAAACCTCATAGCGAGCGTTTTCTAGGGTAACAATCATTTCGTCGCGATTATGACAACGGAATAAAATCCGTGGTAGATGGTATTCCGTCGTGTATTCCGTAGTAGGATTCCATCACAAATTTCGTGGTAGTTCTTCCATCACAAATTCCGTTGTAGTTAATCCATAGAAAAATCCTTGGTGATGATTCCCTAGCAAATTTCGTGGTCGTGAATACCTAGTAAATTCCGTGGTGGTGATTCCCTAGTAAATTCTGTGGTGGTGATTCCCTAGTAAATTTCGTGGTGGTGATTCCCTACCAAATTCCGTGGTGATGAATCCCTAGCAAATTTTGTGGTGGTGATTCCCTAGCGAATTCCGTTGTACTGAATCTCTAGCAAATTCCATGGTTCTAGCTCCCTAGCAAATTTGGTGGTGATGAATCCCTAGCAACTTCCGTTTGATGACTTCCTAGCAAATTCCGTGGTGATTAATCCCTAGCAATTTTCGCGGTGTATATTATATAGCAGATTCCATATCAAAGATTCCATATGGATGGATGGATAATTGATTTATAAATTAAATCCAAATTATTTTGTAGTAATATATGAAAAACAAAAATAACAAAAAAATCAAATAACATTATATCATAAAATAATACAATAATTATTTATTACATGGAAAATGGAAAGTGGCTAATCTAAAATAAATACTTTGCAATAAACATATCAAAACTTTATGACCTACTAGTGTTGTTGTTTTGTAATGACATTAATAAGATCCACTGCCGTTTTAAGTTGTTTTTCACGTTGCCCGAATCTTGCGTTGTTTTGTTCTTCTTGGGGCCTTCATTATTTCTTTAAGTTCTTCGTTTTGCTCTTTTTGTTTAGCAACAAGCTCCCTCATTTCTTCCATTTCATCATTTTTTCTGGAATGTAAGATACATCCGTTTTACCATTAATATTGGGAACCGCCTTTGTAAAAGAGCCTAATCCATAAAGTCTTTTTTTTTGTCATGACCACCAAAAACATCATCAAATAGTTTGTCCTCCTCAAATTCAACACCTTCAACTTCCAACTCTTCGCGTTTTTATGTATAGGCCGCCTACAAAATATATAAAAATAATATAAGTTAAAAGATATCAAAGTTATGAATGACATTATGGACTAGCTACAATATAAAAGTTTAATTGCAATGAAATGAATTTTACATGAGTTTGTCTATCTTTTTTCATTTGTGAAAGTGACTCCATCGTGATTCTTCGTCTGCGTATACAGGAACAATTCACTATGGGGTGGATCACGTCCTAATTTCCTCTTCTGCATAAATACCATAAAATGTCAAATATACACATAAACATAAACATTGATGTACCATTAAAAAAATTACCAAATCAGAAGCTATCTTCAAATGATTTGCGGATCCAACATTATCGGTAGGTTGTGCTACTCCATCAGCCACACCGTTACGCCTATTTTTCTTGTTCTGCTCGGATTTTAGCTTGTATTCATCCGTATTCCATTTTACTTGCCAGGAGTTCCAGACTTCATGTGCAATATGATCTAGTTTAAAGGCATGTGGATTTCTTTGTGGGCTCCGCATGTTGTAGAGATATTGTCCATAACTTTGTGCCGCTTTACTTACCCAAGTTTGCCTCACCAGTGATTCTATTGTTTCATCCCAACAACATTTTTTCTACACATTAACAATATAAACATAATTTTAAATGTAAATGTTTACCAAACAACAATTTATCACATATAGTTAACTATCTGGAACTCCTCCCAATATAATTCGCGCATTTCTTTGCTTACTTTTCCCCAAGTGTACCTTTGTGGATCTACTCTTTGTAAAAAGGACCGACTAATAATGTGTGCACAAGGGCCTGTTGGCATGAGCCTGAAAATAATCATGTGACCGGTTTAGTTTTAAATTCATATGTACGTGTATACCAAAAGGTTATACATAGAAAAAAGTTGTAAGATATGATTGGTAACTCACGTTTTTTTCCAAACATGAACAGTTAAACGTCCATCTGCTCCACAATCTTTAGAGGAATTGTTTTCACCTTCTATATTTTCCATAACAGATCCATTCACGGTTGGTTGTGTTGGTGATGGGGTAGATTATAGGATAGGTGTTGTTGATGGGGTATATTATGGGGTAGGTGTTGGGATAGATGTATATGTTGAGGATGTGGTAGTTCATTTAGGTAAGGAGGATGTGGTAGTTACTGTAGTTATTGAGGATGGTAGTGTCGATGAAGGTTTTGAGGTTGTGGTAGTAGATATAGGTGTTGATGATGTGGTAGTGGATGTCGGTGTTGAGGATGGTTTCAATGATCTAGGTGCTGAAGTTTTGGTTGTAGATGTAGGTGTTGAGGATTGTGTTGTTCCAGTTGCTGAAGTTTTAGATGTATTTGTTGAGGATGGTGTGGATGTTGTAAGTGATGCTGAGGAAGTGGTAGTCATGGTTGGTGTTAATGATTTAGGTTTAGGGGTTTTGGTGCTAGATGTTATAGGTGCATTGGATGTGGTTGCTAATTTTGGGAATTCGATTTCTCCATCTTGTAATTGTCTGCTTATGAATTTTGTAGTTGAAGTCCTGTTGCGGTTCAAAACCTGTGGTGCAATGAATTTAGTTGCCTTCACGCCTGATGCTCATTTTGGTTTCAAGTTCGACATCTTTCTTGCTTAAAAATAAACAAAAAACTATAGTCAATACCAATGTATTAAAGATGATAAACTATTGATGAGCAGAGAACAATCATACAATAAAAATAAATTATAGATGAAGGCATTACTACACATGCATACTATTGAATACAATCAAAACTAATGTAGTTGTAATTTAAGATGATAATATACATGAAGATGATCAGAGAACAAGAAACGATGATCATGACAATAGTAAATTAAATAAAATTTAATTTTAGATGAGTGACAACCTATATCGCCAAAGTCAGTGCACAAACGTAATGAACAAAGATTTCGATCAATTAGCCGCCGAAGATGATTACAGAAAATATAAACCCTATTTCTAATCAGTTAACTTACCCTAATATGCAGCCTTAACGTGTGTAGGTTAGAGGGAAAGGAATTGCGAAATATTTTGAAGCTCCACTAATGAAAAATTTGAAGTGTACAAATTAGAGCTAAATATTTAGTAATTCAAATTCTTTGAAGTAGTTCCAGCTTGATAGAAAGGGTATATAACGTCAAGAAAGAACAAAGAGTAACGAGGTGTTCATAGCATAATTTTAATTTAAACTTATAAACGAGAATTAAACAATAATAAACTATACAGCTTTATGTTGCTATGTTTGAACCAAAATTTATATATAAAAGATGTATGAGTCATGGGTCGATGTGTTAGTTGCTTATAGTGTCATGCATGGTAACGCTCATGGATGACATATGGGTCATGGATGTGATGGTAACACCCTTGGATGACATATGGGTCATGGATCAAGTTGTAGTTGCTTATAGTGTCATGGTAACACCCATGGATGACATATGGGTCATGGGTCATGTGGTAGTTGCTTATAGTGTCATGACAACACCCATGGATGACATATGGGTGTGATGGTAACACCCATGGATGACATATGGGTCATATGGTAGTTGCTTATATAGTGTCATGGTAACACCCATGGATGACATATGGGTCATGGGTCATGTGGTAGTTGCTTATAGTGTAATGGTAACACCCATGGATGACATATGGGTCATGGGTCATGTGGTAGTTGCTTATACAGTGTCATGGTAACACCCATGGATGACATATGGGTTATGGGTGTAATGGTAACACCCATGGATGACATATGGGTCATGGGTGTGATGGTAACACCCATGGATGACATATGGGTCATGGGATGCTTAAAGTGTCATGGTAATACCCATGGATGACATATAGGTCATGGATCAAGTTATAGTTGCTTATAGTGTCATGGTAACAACCATGGATGACATGTGGGTCATGAGTCAATGTGGTAGTTGTTAATAGTGTCATGGTAACACCTATGGATGACATATGGGTCATGGGTCATGTGGTATAGTGTCATGGTAACACCCATGGATGACATATGGGTCATGGGTGTGATGGTAACACCCATGGATGACATATGGGTCATAGGTGTGATGGTAACTCCCATAGATGAGATATGGGTCATGGGCTGCTTATTGTGTCATGGTAATACCCATGGATGACATATGGGTCATGGATCAAGTTATAGTTGCTTATAGTGTCATGGTAACACCCATGGATGACATATGGGTCATGGGACGCCACATTATTGAACATAATATTAAAAGTTATTCAATTTTAAGAAACATAAGTTACTTTAGTGCAGCTGGATGATGCCTCTTTCATCTTTCCCAAAGTCGCAGGTTCGAATCCTACTTTCTTTAATCTTTTTATTTAACTTTGTCTTTTTCATTTAAATTGTCAAAGTTCCACTTTGACCCAACTGCCCTTAGTAATCACATATTTGGAATGATTTCAAGGGCACTTTGGTCTTTTTGCACTGTACATCGTTTAGGCGTCATGATGGTTCGGATGTCATGCTGTCGTTTCAGTGTTTCAACCATTCAGAACGTCTCAAATCTTCCCGACGGTAAAACTGCAGACGAACATATAATCCCCCCAAATCGTCGATAAGTAATTGCTCTAAAAATCGATTTTCCCCGATAATATTGACGCCGGTACTTAGTCGACGACCAGAGCTTCATAAAGTTCATTTTGTTCCTTACCCTATTACACTGTTTTTCACATTTACAATCCATTCCCAGACATCAAACTTCCGACACGGTGATCAATAAACCCTAAAATCCTTGTTCTTGCATTATCTGTATTACACTCGAAACAGTTCAACATCATGGCAGCGAGTTCTTCATCAGCAAGAATGTGAACAAGACAACAAGGAACAACGATTACTGGCTTACCATCGCAAATGATTGAAAACATAATAACTATGGTTGGGGGAAAATCACCAATCGATGCTTTTAAGTGCCAGTTAGTGTAAGTTTCGTGTACAATACTTCTATTATATTTGCATATGTAGTTAATTTTGTGTTTAATAGATGAAGTTTGTTCATTTGTAAATTATAGTTGCAAACTCTTTAGAGATTCTTCAACATCAGAAGCAATATATCAAACCATCGACATAAATTGATTAAGGTTTTGTCCATTTAGTGTTGATATGGATGAAGTCATCCGCAGATGCAGAAAGTTGAACAACCCACACATACTCTTCAACGATGGAATGATACTCTTTTTTTATGCATTCTATTAATTACACATGCAATTTGTTTTCTATATATATTTGTATTTGTTTATATTAAAATTGTATGATTACTTAATGTATTTCAGCCGAAGTATTTTTTTAGGAGAAGATGAAGCAGGGAAATAGTTGCTTCAAGATGCAGTCGATAAGGGACAGTTGGACACAATATTCGTTCTGGGAATGCTGTTGATGGCCGAAGGCAGTGAAAGGAAGCAAGAAGCTCTGATCATGTTGAATAATGCTTACATTAGTACAAGAAGAAGTTGGAATATGAGACAAACCTGTTACAAGGTTCAAAGCCACTTGGTTATGGGAAGCAGATCAAAGCAGATACATTTCCATGACTTGCATAAAAGTTGTGCAAAGCATCCTTCTGTGAGAAGATATGGAAACGCTTTTATGCATGAATACAGTTGGTTGTTTAATTGTGATATTTATTTGTGGGATACATGTTTGGTTGAGTTTGCTAAGATGTTTGACATTAGTTTAGAGTAGTTATATGATGGTTGTTTGATTCACACAATTAGTGATGCATATTATATATGTATTTTGGTGTAATGTGAATATATACTTGTAATTTGGTGAAACTTTAATATATATTTGTAATTTGGTTTAATATCAATACATAAATGCATTCTATTTTGGATTTGGTAATTAGACTGTGCACTGTGTATGGTATATAGTAAAGTAGTAACTTGATGATGTTAATTTGTTTAAGTTTGACCATTTATTACATCATGGTAAGTTTCAAAACGTTTTTTTTGCTTACCTTTTGAATTCTATCATTCTAATTATTTAAAAACATCAAACATTGTTTTTCTTTTTTTAGTTATTTTGGGGTTACATTTTAGGCTTTGCATTTAACACTACAATTTATATATTTTAACTATTTATAAAATAATATTTGGATTTAATTTTAAGTTTAATTGAAAATTTGATTTAAGTGAACCCTTTAACGTTATATTTAGACTAATAATTTAAGTATTTCATACTATTCAAAGCTGTGACTTTATTATGCATGTTATTTAAATTTATTACCCGTGTACTACACAGGTTTTAACCTAGTATTGAATAATATCGGCCAAATACTTTGACCTAGTATCCATCCACCACATCTAAAGCAAGGGTTGTCGAAGGTTCCCTCATACACTCTTTCTTTGAATCTGTGTTATACAATTCTCAAATTCAATTAAACCATTGTACAAATATTCTATGCCATTATCAAATCATCAAAGTGATTCAACCATTCAAATGAGAAAACTTTGAAGATTGGTTCATCATTCGGTCATTAATTTTGTGAAACGATTTGTTGTTAAGGTACCTTTGCAATATTTATATTGTACATATATATTTACTTCAAATATCATCTATTAATTCGAAGCAACATTAATGAACATAATATTGTGTTATTTAAATGTATATTTTATAGATTTAACTCCGTGAACAATACCAATAGAATGTGGATGTATGAAAGAAAATATAATCGTGGTTGTGTATCACCTGTTTTCATACAAGGAGTGAAAAAATTCATAGACTTTGCTACCAGTCAACAAAGGTTCATGGACGAAGATAGAATCAAATGCCCATGCATCAAATGTCGTAACATACCATATAGAAACTCTGATGCTGTTAAGCATCATTTGTACAAGTTAGGTTTTGTTAAGGAATATTGATTTTGGGATAAACATGGCGAAACATCCATTGATGATGACAATATGTCTTTAGAGGTGGATGATTCAAACACAAATTTGAATGAAGGTGAATCTACTTATGGAGAAATGGTCATAGATGCAATGGCTCCTGATTTTAATACTAGTAATCCTGAGGAGGAGCCAAATGCACTAGATGAAAAATTCTTTGATATGCTAGAGACAACCGATAAAGAGTTGTGGTCTGGATGTAAAAAAGTTACACAACTGTTTGCTGTAGCTAGACTATTGAATATAAAATCAGAGTACCGCATACCTGAACAAAGTTATGATGTTATCTGCCAACTGATAAATGATGTGTTACCGGAGGAGAATAATATGGTAGGTATTTTATACGAGAGCAAAAAGTTAATACAAACACTAGGTTTGCCTGTAGAGATGATTGACTGTTGCAGGTCTGGATGTATGATATATTGGAGAGGAGAAAAAGATCTTTATCGGTGCAAATTTTGCAATGCAGATAGGTACAAACAGTCAAAAAAATTGGCCAAATGTTCTCGCCTATCCTTTAAGAGAATGCATTACTTTCCTTTGACTCTAAGGTTGAAGAGACTGTATGCTTCACAAGCCACAACCGCTTCCATCCGATGACACTCGGACGATCATGGACATAATGCTGGAGTAATGTGTCATCCATCCGATTCAGAAGCTTGGAAGCACTTTGACAAAATTCATCATTCATTTGCAGCAGAAATACGTAATGTTAGATTAGGCCTAAGTACAGACGGGTTTGCACCACAGGGAGCATTTGGAAAACAATATTCATCTTGGCCTATTATTATAACTCCTTATAATTTGCCACCTTCTATGTGTATGAAAGAGCCTTACATGTTTTTGACCGCACTTGTGCCAGGACCTTCAAACCCTAAACATAAAATAGATGTATTTTTGCAACCAATTGTTGTAGAATTGGAGCAGTTATGGGAAGAATGCGTAGTAACATATGATATATCTTTAAAACAAAATTGCCATTTACGAGCAGCTTTGATGTGGACAATAAGCGATTTTCTAGCATATGCAATGTTGTCAGGATGGTCTACAATAGGTAAGCTAGCATGTCCACATTGTGGGAAACATACACACACATTCAAACTAAAGAATGGTAATAAGATGTCATGGTTTGACTGCCATTGAATATTTCTACAGGTAAATCACCCATATAAAAGGATAAAAATAAGTTCAAGAGGAATCGTGAAGTGACAGAAGGTCCTCCTCCAAGTAAGAATGGAGAACAAACTTTAAGGGAAATTAAACAATTGGGTTTGGTGAAAGTGACTGAACTAAATGTTGATGATGTAAACAAAGCATGTGGCGATCATGGTTGGAAAAAGAAAAGCATATTTTGGGATTTATCATATTGGAAAATAAACCTCATTAGACATAATTTTGATGTTATGCATATTGTGAAAGATGTATTTGAGAAGTTTTTTTTACACTGTAATGGATGTCAAAGCGAAGACGAAGGACAATGTAGCAGTGAGAAGAGATCTGAAACTCTATTGTAGGAAGAGAAGGGGAGTCGAAGATGATCAAAGAGCGTACTATGCTCTAGACAAGAATCAAAATAAAGCCATATGCGAATGGGTGGAGAAATTGCGTTTCCCCGATGGTTATGTTTCTAATTTGGGGAGGTGCGTTGATTTAACCGGGTGTAGACTGTTCGGAATGAAAAGCCACGATTGTCATGTTTTTATGCAAATATTGATGCCAATTGCATTTCATGAGATGTTGCCAAAACATGTGTGGGAAGCATTAACAGAGTTGAGTCTTTTCTTCAAAACATTAACAGCAACATCAATCACAACAAAAGACATGGAAAGGATTGAAGCCGAGATCCCAATAATTCTATGTAAATTAGAGACCATCTTTGTCCCTGGTATTTTTAACTCCATGGAACATTTACCAGTACATTTTCCATACAAAGCGAAGATAGCCGGTCCCGTCCAATATCGGTGGATGTATCCATTTGAAAGGTTTGTATGTTACATCAAAATGTATGTTGCTTTTTTTTTGTAAGCTAATTTAAATCTTATTTACTATAGATATCTAAATCAGTTGAAAAAAGATGTGAAAAATAAAGCTCGAGTGGAAGGGTCCGTTGTTAACGCTTACTTTCTTCGTGAAGCATCATTATTTTGCTCTCATTATTTCGAGACTGGTGTCCCCACACGTAATAGAAAGTTGCCTCGAAATGATAATGGAGGAGGAGATGAGAAATCTGATGATAAAAACGAAAATTTAGATATATTTTCATATCTTGGTCGTCATTATGGAAGATTCAGGAATAGAATGTTGTCTGATGAGGAATTGTATGCTGCCCAAACTTACATACTCCTTAACGAAGATAAGATCAAACATTACATCAGGTAAGTAACCTATACTTCACTTTTAATTATAATTAATAATAATTTGTAATTGATCTGAATAACATTTACATGCATGATATTGTTTATTAAATCATAGTAACTTTAAAAATGTTATTTAAATGGTAATACCGAATATTTGAAGAAGATTTGAATGAACTTATTGGGGATATGGATGAACAGGAGCTTGCAGCTGAAGTTGAGAAGAACTTTGCAGTATGGTTTCAAAACTATGTGGGTGTAAATTTTATATTTTTTAATTTTTTAATTTTTTTTGTTATGGTTATAATTAACTCTAATGAAGTGTTTTACCATTTGTCATATAGGCACGTAGGATCCGGATAAACAACAAGTATATATATGACCTTTCCAAAATGCCATTCAAAAAAGTGAAATTATATAGTGTATACTTTGTCAATGGTTACAAGTTTCACACAGAAGCTCATGGTCTGAACAAATCAACAATCAATAGCAAATTGTGTGTTAGTAGCCAAGGAGGTGATTATTAAGGTAAGGTAAAGGAAATTTTAGAAGTCGAGTACCCTTGTTACCCAATTAAAGCCATAGTTTTTTTTAAATGTCATTGGTACGATCCAACACCTAACATAGGAGTTAAGGTTCACAAACAATATAACTTGGTCGAGATAAACGTCAAAAGAAAATACAACAAGTTCGAGCCGTTTGTTTTAGCCATGCAAGCCACTCAGGTGTGTTACATTTCGTACCCCAGTTTGAAAACAAACAACTCGGACCGGTGAGCTATATTTAAAGTTAAACCTCGCGATTGGATGTACGTGAAAATAATCCTCAGAAAGACGTTGCTTTCCTAGAAGATGAAGTTGAAACAAATGAAATCATTATACCAACTACAGCCGATATAGACAATTATGATGATCACGACATGTCAAGCAGCAGTTCAGATAATGAAAATAACATTGATGAAGAAAGTGAAATTCATGAGGATGACAATGATGGTATTCCTGACAGCGAGGGTAGTTATGAGTATAGTACATCGAGCAATGAAGAACAAGAGGAGGAAGAAGAAGAGGAGGAAGAAGATATTGACTAGATGTTTTTGTTTCTTTATAGAAGGATGGTTACATTGTCTAATTTTTAGTTTTTGCATGCCAATTGGTAAATGTGATGTTATGTATTAGTGCCCTTCATGAGAATTAAATAAAATGAAATTTTATCATTCTTTAGTACATTGAAAGCATTTACTAAAAGGGGACATGTGTTTTTAAGATATTTGTATGTATAATATTTTCATTAAATATCCAATTAAGTAATCGTTTATGTTATAATCCAGTTTTTTTACATTGAAATGGTAAAAAATTATTCAATATAACATAAACATAATTACTTTACAAAAAATTAATTCCTAGCAAAATTGGTAACAAAAGTTGCAATATATAATTGCTCAATACTAAAAATTCCCTGAGTTTTATTGCGTTGCAAATTTCTATAGCTAAATATCTATGAATTTGAACTACTCCTTATCAACATTGCTATGGAATATAATTTCGTAACAAATGTCGTCACAAATTAGTTAGGCTTTTTGTTCCATAGCAAAACAAGCAAAGGAAATCAAATTCCATAGCAGAATTCCCTAACAAATACCTACGAATGGTACTTCCATAGCAAAGCAACTATGGAATTGGTTTCCGTTGAAAAAGTCTGTTGCATAGTAACCACAATTATTAATTCCATAGCAGCAATACAACGGAAAGTGATTTCGTAAAAAATTCATTGTAAAATTGTTATGCATGTTTTTTCCATAGAAATATTGGTAGCATAATACCAACGGATATGGAGTTGGTAGCATTTTCCCTAGCAAGTCCCATGCTCGTTACCAGAAATAAATTTCGTAGACAATGTGGTAGCAACCTTGCTATGGAACGACATTCCATAGCACGATCCATTGCAGATTAACAACGAAAATGCGTTCCATAGCGCCCTTCCCTAGCAAAATCGTGTTTTTCTTGTAGTGCACCGTGCACAGGCGCGACGCACACCCTTAGAAATCGCACAACGCGCACCCCAAGACTTGCTATAAATAGCAGGTTGAGTCAAATCATTTTCTCACCCCTCTCTACTTCTCTCTCTCTCTCTCTCTCTTGATCTTAGTGCCTTCCGGCATCCCAAGATCCGATGCGACGCTCCCAAGCCTCCGAAAAGCATGCTAATAGGATGAGTTTCACGACCCCATTTTTATGATTTTTAAAAGTTTTCCCCGAGGGGGGGGGGGGGGCTACATGTTAGTTAAGTAAATGATTTTGTGATAAATATCATTAAATATTTGTGAAATGTTGATATATGTAAGCTATTAGGATAGTATTATACCAACTAGATACCCTGCCCAACTGTATGGATAATATTATGCCTAGTTATTATACTGCTCGATTGTGTGGGATAATATTATGTCTACTAGAATCTCTACCCAAAAGTATAGGATAATATTATACCTATCCGTTATGTTGGCCAAATCACTCGGATAACCATTGTACCTAGTCGTTATTCTACTCAAATATCCATGTGAATTAGCTAAAATACAATAATTATATAGTTAAAATATAATTATAAGCAAAGTAAAGCAAAGTAATGAAATGGAAGCAAAGAACGATAAACATTGCGTACGATAAGGCTAAACAAAACAAATGTTAAATGAGGCAACAATCCATCACAATATGCTAATTAAACTTTAGCTAGTACCCCAACTATAATCGTTAAATCTTAAGTGAGCAGAAAATATATGTATAGATCTATACGGGGTCTGACACCCCCACCTGTGGTTGCTAGCTAAGCTGCAACCTTGGCGGTCAAGTCAAAAGCAGAGATAACTTTCAAAACTATATTCAACGTCCGATGAAGCGTTGTGTGGGGGAGAATGCAACATGTCGAAAGATCGATTATATGGACTCATTGTAGCTTTGTTCACCCAACATTGATAAACTAAGCTACCTAAGAAGAGAATACCTTAGAGTAGTAATAATATGCAAATAATTGATAAAGGGTATGTCTTAAAAGAAAATCATTAGCTTAAATGATACGTAGGACAAATCTGTTTTCAGAACGCACCGTAAATCAAAATATTTTCAAAATATAAAACCTGTGAACTCACCAATTTTATATTGATATTTTAGAATCACATGTATTCTCAGGAAAATGAAGTGACATTGTAATGGAAGTAATCCAAGAGACTGGAGGGAAGTTCCATTGGTTCACTAATTATTTAAGTTGTATTTTGAATATGGCGTACTGTACTTCAAATGACAATGTAATATATTATTAATAAAAGCAATGTTTGTGTTATGTACTATTTATATATTCAATATCTATGAACCATGACCTTCGTCGCACAACCCGATGTTTTTTTCGCCGGTCGGGGTTGTGACAGACACGCACTGATTTATGATACGCAAAAGTAAGTGTCCTAAAAATAATGTCTGCTCTCCCAAAATTTGAAGGGTTTAGGATACACAATTTTGCGTGTCTTAAAATTAGTGTCATAAGAAAATAAAAATATAAAAATATAAAAACATGGAGGGTGCCTATTATAAAACATGTGTCATGTAAGCATGTTATTTTATAATTTTTTAGGTAGTGTGCGTCCCCTCCTTAATACCTTGCGGGAATCCAAAAATTAGAAAACCCCGACCTCACAAAATCTAGTGAACTAGGGCTTTTTTCTCCCCCAAAAAATCAACCCACATCCTTCATAGATCGATCCCTATTGCTTCACTTCACCAAAAAAGAAATCGAACATTTTACATTCATAGGGACATAAAATTGACTATTGGTGGAATTAAGGTTTCGATACTTAGTGAAATCGAAGGGTTTCTGGTTAACAGGCCATGAAATTGAAACAAAAGGTTAGGGTCTCATTTCTTATACACATTTTACACCGACATGTTCTGCAGACCCTCCATATTTGCTTCTCTCGACCATTGGCTCCTCAAGCGACAAGTCTTCCCTGCTCGTCGTCGTTAGGTATCACCTCCATGTGAAGCCACCACCAGTCAAAGACCGTTTCACCCCACAACTATACCAAAGACCTTCGACCTCTCGGCTAGAGGTTCGATTTTTTTTTCCATTTTTTCCTAGTTTCATTCATCCTTCTTCCTGTTGTCGGTCTTCCTTCTTTTACGTGCTTTTCTGTTATTCTCTTCTTGGAGTCGATAAACAAACCACCATAATGTCTCTCACCCTTGTCTCGTTGTTGTCGCATGTTGGCCTCCCTGTCACTACCAAGTAGACTCATTTCTCTGCATTTGTATACAACTTCATCTTTCTAAATATCTACTCGGATATAATCAACATGTAATCTTACCTAATTCACATCTTTACAAAATGATTGAAGTTTTGTTGGATTAGACTGAAAAGGAACATCATATATATATATATATATATATATATATATATATATATATATATATATATATATATATATGTATGTATGTATGTATGTATGTATGTATGTATGTATGTATGTGTGTGTGTATTTTTTGTTGAGTTCTTGCTGTTTTTAGTAGTAGCGCCTTCTGGACCATTTGATTTGAGGAATATTCGGTGCCACTAGCTTGAATTTGTGGGTTACATCTTATCTAATGTTCAGGTGAGTTCTCACAAAACTTCCTTATTATATGGTCTATGTGATTATGTTATGTATGACTATGAACAACCTATCAGAGGGAAGTATGGTTGGGATGATCGATACAACTAGAGAATAGCATATCGGAAGGAAGTTTTAGTTGTTTTGTGGTAGTATGTATGATAACGAATAACCTCTAGGAGGGAAGTGTGATCGGATGATATGTGCTTCTAGAGAATAACCTCTTGGAAGGAGGTTCTAGTCGCACAATGGCTATGATTATACTAGTACATATTATGTGATAGAATGTGAAGTATTATGTGAATAATTACTTGATGTTATATGCTAAGTTATGTATTGCACGTGATCTGTTTAATGAGTAAGTATTGTGTTTACTCACCAAGCATTAGGCTTACAAATAATACTTTATATTTTTAGTTGCGTGACCTTCAGGTTCGATGGGAAAGGAGTTGGCTTGACTGTGATATTTGGACATTCTTGGAGGGGCATGACATCTAGGTTATCTATTTTATGTTATGTTATGGTTTTCAAAACAAGACTTAGCTTCTGCATTTTATGATGATTATGTCGGTACATTGATTTTATGACTTATTATTTATTAATGATTATGAATGAAACCGTTTAGTAAAATTTATACTCTCAATTTTAGAAAAATGGATTGAATTGTGGGATGTTACACAAACAATTTCTAACTTTAAAATTAATACGAGTAGAGAGCACTCATGATCAAAGATGTTACTAATCTACTCATGAATTGTTGAATTGCGATTCCTCAAATATCCTTAAGGAGAAGATCAATTTTACAAAAAAAATGCAAAAACCTGAAAAATACATAATAGAGATTATATGCACTAGTTACTTGATGATGAACGTTGGAGGTTATATTTAATTTTCAAAAGTTCGTCTTCATTGATATTGTAGAAAAATTATATATTATAGACTGACTCACTTTAGAAAAATGAACTCATCTCGTCTTCCTCCTTTCATCACAAATGATTATTTATGATTCTAAGAAGTTCAATTGGTATACCTAGAAAGGATAACTTTGCTCTTGCTCCCCATCACATACAATCATTTCGATGTGGCTTCCTTAAATAATGAACTCCAATGGAGTTCGAGTTCTTATACTTGTTGTCGCAAGCTTTCAATCGATGATATTGTATCGCTCTATCAGTATATATTGTTGCCTTGAGTGTCAACAATTTCATCTTCACACCTAGCATTGCGATTGTTTGCAACTAAGTGATGTCTTCCATGACCGACTATCTCGGTTGGGCTTTGATACAAAATGATGCGGAAAAAATGATCGAATTTTATGGTAACAAGAAACAACAAGAACATTATTTCTAATGTTAATACATTGTTAAAACTTAACTTCTAATTTCACAAATTCCAAATATTTCTAGGCTCCTTATATACACTGATATGATTTCTAATTATAATATAATCGTTGAATTTAAAAAATAATATAAATCTTAAATATTTATCCAAATTAAGAGATAATTTATAATAACAACAAATCTCAATAAAGTAATTTTTAACACTAAAGTAATCCCAATTGTTAAAAAAAAAAAAAGTTGGAATACCGTTCATAAGTATGTGTGTAATGTAATTACATAAAATAAACTCATAAGATATAAAAGATAAAAGAAAAATGCATATGATGAACATGGACTTGGTTTTATATATAAATTAGCCATTATTAAATGGCTATGACCTTTTCTTGTTTCTTTAGCGAATAATACATTTTAACATCCACTATTTTTTTTTTAAATAAAATAAATTGAACTCCAACTTCAGCCTAAAGTTTTAAAAATAGTTTCACGAGGACGACCGAGAAGCAAATGTCATTATTAAACTCACCTCATATAACTAATATTATTTTATTTCGTATTCAACAGAAAATACTTATTTACGTCAATAAAAAATAAGAAGTATGTAGCGTATTAAATTAATTAATTTGGTTGAAATTTTGTATAAATTAAGACAAAACTACATAAATGGCCCCTATATGGAAGTGGAAATTGTGTATGTGTTTGTTTCATATGGAAGTGGAAATACCTAGATGATGCTAGAGAGATGATAAAAACAAATACACATATGAAAACATGTAAGATCTCGTTTGATAGACATCTTTGTAGGTCCAAACAAATCTTTCTGGCCGAATGAGTCAGGGAGACTATTTGATTTGCACAAAAAAATGGTCTTTCCCGATAGATATTTCTTTCCCACAAATCCCCCCAAAACCATATCTTTCTGGCTGAATGGGCCAGAAAGACAATTATGCCCCAAACCTCGCATTTTTCTTTCTTATCTTCGACACTCTTCATCAGACATCATCGTCTCCTCACCAAACTCTCTATTTCATCAACGGCTAGCCTCCCCCCGCCTGAACGTCGCTGCATCCACCAACTCTTCCCCATAGCCACCAGCTCCACCCCACATCCACCAGACGTGAACCTTTATTTGTTTCATCTTATTTTATTTCTATTGATTTTCGAGCATAGGATTTAGGATGACCATTTCATATATAAAGTTTCAATCAGAAATTCTAATTTTAACATACATTTTGTGTAATTTTATTTTGTATGACAATTTGTATGTTTTATAATTATTCAGCAACTTCATCCATCACAGTATAGAACAACAGGGTAATATGATCATTTTTCATCATTCATCAAAGTCAGTCAGATGTATAATCAAACAACATGGTTTCTTTCGTGGTCAGTAAACTTTCCCAAACAACAACTATCAAACAAACTCTAACTCTATTAGGACGGGCCCATTTTTAATTATAAAGTATTAAAAAGGGAAAAAAGAATTATAAGGGTATATATATTATTCTTTTCATAAATATTTAATCCACATGTCTATCGATATTAATCATAAGGACCATATATGTAACACATTTAAAACTTAATGACCATCTGTTCAAAAAAAATCTAATAAAGATCAAATATGATATCTTTCTTCAAACACATAGGACCAATTATGTAATTTTGTTTTAAAAATATACTTGTAAGTTATAGCAGCAACAACAAACCTCGACTAACTCATCAAGATGGAATATAGGGAAGTATGTTTTTTTCGAGAATCTAATCTACACTTTGATATCATTTATGTCTCAAATGAGATTTGAACCTGGGATGACACACATTATTGATAGGCCAAAAGCCTATTAAGCAAGGTTGTAAAAATCGTTTGACGTTAGCTAGTCGGTGCACTGGGGTTAAGGGATTAATCGGCTAGACGAAGATTAATCGGGGGATTAATCGAAGACAATTAATTGCTAATTTGTTAGATTTTTAAAAATTGAATATGACTAATATCATATAAAAGTTCATAAATATCACTAATAGCATAACAAAATAGGTTAATATGATTAATAAAAGACTAATCATACCTTAAATAGTTCTATTGAGATATAACTTCTTCAAAGTGTTAAAATTTCATCGGGTTCTACTGCTTCACTCATTGTGTATGCAGAGATTAATCGCTAGACGCCCTCTAATCAGTCGAGTAGCGCCTAGGGATTAATCGGAGATTAATCGGAACCTAGTCGGAATTTTTACAACACTACTATTAAGTAATTCTTTCACATATATGGAGAGATTAGGAAAGTAAGTATAGGCAATATATATTTAAATGACTCTTTCAATAGCAAATTTATTATTTCTTTATTAATTATTTATTTTATTAAATATATAATAATATTTTAGTTATAAAATATTAAACTTATGATGATTATATACTATTTTCAATGCTAAATTTATTTTATAACTAGATTTTTTTTAAAGTTTTATGTATTTCAAATAATTATCTAATATAGTTGTGTTTTAATATTAACTAGAAATTGTCTCTTCTCGCTTTGTGGTGGACGAGGCCGGGAGTCTACTTATATTCGTTTTGTGGAGGGGGGGGGGGGTGATAATCTATAATTTTCTATTAGATAATGACCATTTTTCTAATTTTTTAAAACACGTGGACAACTTGCTGTAAAAAATTATGCATAGGGAACTTTTCTGTAAATTACAGGAATAATTTTGTAATTTATTTTCTACATATGAACCAAACCTACCAACACACAAAAGTCTTATGGTCAAAGTCTCGAACTAAAGAGTATACTTATTAAGCACATGGACCATATATGTAAAAAAACACATGGATCTTTTTGGTAAACTACAAGGATAACTTTTATAATTATTTTCTACACATTGACCAAGCCTGCCAACATATGAATGTATTGTGACCAAAGTCTAATTAAAATAAAATGTAAAAAGTAGACATGGACCTTTTTAGTAAATTACAATGATAACTTTGGTGATTTATTATCCACATATGGACCAAACTTACCCACATACGAAACTATTATGGCAAAAGTCTAAAAGATGAAACTTTTGAGACAAAAGTCAAAAGGCAAAACTATACTATTCATGTAAGGGAAAATGCATATTTACTTTTTTTGTAAACTATAAGGACAATATTTGTAATTTATTTTCAATATAAGGACCAGACCTGCTAGCATATGCAAGTATTGTAGCCAAAGTCTAAAACCCAAACATAAAGATATGGACATGACCTTTTCAGTAAATTATGGTGAAACACCCATAAAATACGGTCCAAAAATTTCATTTTTAATTATTAAATAAAATCATAGTTATCAAAACATCCGTCAAAATATAAGTCATAGTATCTCAAAATATCATGATCAGAGTATCCATATCAAAACATATGTCAATATATCATAGTCAACATCCCAGGCTAAAACATCATGGTGTGTGCAATGCAGTCATCCCGAGCTCTTCCCCTTGCTACCGGAAGTACCTGAAACCAAAACTGAAAACTGTAAGCACGAAGTTTAGTGAGTCTCCCCCAAACTACCACATACCATACACATAAGCACATGATCACGTAAAAGCATATCGTGGGCCCCGCCCCTTCATCGGGCCCCGCCCGACATCAGACAATGTCCGACATCGGGCCTTGCCGGGCATCGGGCCCCGCCCGACATCGGACAATGTCCGACATCGGGCCTTGCTGGGCATCGGGCCCGGCCGACATTGGACAGTGTCCGACATCAGGCCCCGCCCGGAATCAAGTAAAGCTCGGTATACATATCAACATATCAACAAATACACATAGAATAGTCACGTAACATAAGCATATAAACATTCCTCGGGCCCCGCCCGACATCGGACCGTAATCCGGAAAGCATACAAACATTCCTTAGGCATTGACCGGCATCAGACCATAATCCGGAAACATACAAATACATACACATGTAAGAATCACGAAGACATCAAACATAGAAACATTCTTCGGGCATTTCCCGGTATCGAACCGTAGTCCGGAAAGCATATAAACATTCATCAGGCACCGCCCGACATCGGACCGTAATCCGTAACATACAATAATACATACGGGCTGACATTGGTGCCTTCGACCCGTTCCTACATGAGGAAAACTCACCTCAAATGTCGGATGATAGCTGAAACGTCTCTGCCCCAGAATCAGCTCTACTCACTCCCTGAACCAAAACAATCCCTTAGCTGCCATTTCATACTCACAGCTCTTAGGGTCAACCATGGTCAAAGTCAAGTCTAGGTCAAATCAAAGTCAATGCTCCGAGTTAACTCAACTCGTCGAGTTTATCCTTCAACTCGTCGAGTTCATATGAATCATAGAATCATGATTTCGCGATTCACCTCGTCGAGTCCATCCTTGAACTCGCCGAGTTCTTCCTTTCAACAGAATCAGGACACTTCACTTCAACTCGTCGAGTTCCTTTATGAACTCGCCGAGTTCTTCAGTCTGTTAGCCATTCTTAATGCATTAAGTCCTTATTCTTTAGATCTACACTCTATACTCCAGATCTAGACTGAAAATGCTTCTAGAAGGGTAAAGTTTCCAACTTTACCCATTAATACCCTTCCTAAATGGATTAAGCTCAAACCCTAACCCAAAAAGACCAAAGTCTTAATCCAAACATCACTAAGACTACAAGATGGACCATGAGGTTATAGATCTGGACCCTAGGGACAAGAAGATCACGTAAAGTCCCAGCTTTCTCCACAAGCATGGTGATTAGAAGCTCCAAAAGGCCAAAATGATGGTCTAAAGGTTGCATGGGACTTCCATGGCCATAAAGTTGGCACCTTTATGCCATGAAAATCCCTCAAGACCTTAGACCTGAAGTGTAAACCCATTTGGGACGTCCAACTCCCAAGGACCATGGTATTTGGACCAAACCAATGAAAATAAACCTAACAGGAGATCTAAACAACTACAAAGCAAGGTTTAAGCTTTATACCAGCAAAATGTCGTGGATGAGGCAAGGATCCTGGATCTATATGCTCCTTCTTGTGTCCTCAAGCTTTTCCTTCTTCCAATGGCTTCAAGCACCCACTAAAACACTTAGAATGGCTCACACACTCTCACAATAGCATTAGGGTTTCGAGATCTAGGGTTAGGACAGTGGAGGCTGGAAATGAGTCCAATAGAAAAGGTTTAAGGTGTTTAAATAGGGTGCAAACCCCGTAAATTAGGGTTTCATATCTGCCAGCCTACTCGTCGAGTTGAGGCCTCCCAACTCGTCGAGTAGGTTACTTAAAATGCGCGACCCTTACGATCTCTACTCAACAAGTTTTGGGCTACCAACTCGTCGAGTTGGTCTATAAAATGAAATAAATTATAAGTTAAATACATACCGGGAACCAGTCGTTACATATGGGGACATATTTTATAATTTATTTTCTACACAGGAACCAAACTTGCCAACATATGAAACTAGTATGGCAAAAATCTAAAATTCAAAACTATTGTGGCAAAAGTATAAAAGTCAAAACTATACTATTCATATAAGGGTTATTTTTATTATATATAATAATGTCTAGTAATATTATTTGTTAATGTACCTATTTATTTATTTATCTATTTTAGTGTAGGTTTCGTATTCATGTATAGTATAGGGGTCCTTTGTGTATCTTATATATTGTATGTTGTATAAATACTGATGAGAATACAATGCAAATCCTAAGGGGGATTATTTCCACAAACATGGTATCAGACTCTTACGATGTACGACGCATGAAAGCCTAGCAATCATGATTTTTTTCTCCCGCTCATCAGGTCTTCATCTGCAGAACTACAATCGATCAACCTCTTGTCATCGATTCCGTCTTGCTACTGCCTTCTTGCATCTTTTGACTTTGCGCCTTTCACCAACAATCCATACTCCTTCCGCTGCCTCACCACCAATCACAACAGTGTGGTGCGTACAAGTAGTTCTACTACAATCCTTCTCTCACGGTCAGTTTTCTAGTTATTAGTACGTCTTTTTTACTTCTGTTTATTATTTGTTTTCCCGGTTAATGATTACCTCGTCAAGTTCCTCCAGTAGCACCATTGCTCCCACTGCCCAACAACTTGTTTATGCAGTCACCAATGTTTATAACCAATTCAGTTTTAAACTCACCTCTGATGGATCCAAATACAAGTTGTGGTGTCGTATCTTCAAAGATATTTATACAGATGCTAAAGTTCTTGGTCATATAACTGGCACATCCAAGCCAACCGGTAAAGATGATGAAGATTGGGCATCTATTGACTCTAGGGTAAAATCCTGGTTCTACTCTACTTGTGACCCTTATGTGTTACAAGTCATTACAACTGATTCTTGCACCACCAAAGACATGTGGGATAATCTACATGAGTACTTTCTTAATAACAAGATGCCACAGATGCTCCAACTACAAGAACAATTTCGCACTACAAAAAAGGTGCATTTTCCATTCATGAGTACTGTCATACACTCAAACATCTCACATATACACTTCATGATGTCGACTCTGACATTTATGAATTGGAACTTGCGATGCAAATACTTCGTGGTATCCCATCCTCCTACCAAATCTTTATGGATGTGATAACGAATACAAAACCTTTCCCGTCTTTTTTAGAGGCCAAAAACATTATGTTAGTTCATGACCCGACAAACACAACCACCACCGCTATTTATTCTGTTTCCAACCAAACCGGGAAATCAAAAAATAAATGGAATAAAAATCATAATAATAATCGGGTCATTACCAAGGGAGGGGGTAATTCTAGTTTTTCTGCTTCTACTAACCATCTTGCAGGCACAAATTCAAGTCACAAAACACAATTTGTAGGAATGATGGGACCACCACCAAGTCAGAATGCTCAGAATCACCAATCTCAATTTTTTTATGGTCAAAGTCCAGCAACAAATCACTTTTCTGCTCCATGGAATTGGAAAAATTCGGTTACTGGGCTCTCTCAACAGCCCTATGTTGTTGGCGTTTTCTTCCCTACTCATCAGACCCAACCAGCCCATCTTCTTCAACAACAGTCGACCCCTTTGCTTCAGCATCAGCCCAATGTTGGTCCAGCTCCATCTCACCAGCAAGTTGTGTTTTTTGGGCAACCCATTTCGCTGCCACCTGGGCCAAATTCAATAGCTTTTCTTCCACAACCTATGGGACAAATTCCAACACAAGGATCAAATTTTTATGCTTCACAACAACAACCTATGGATATATCATCTATTTTTCAAGCCATGTCGATTCAACCATCGCCCGATAATCAACACTACATGGACACGGGAGCTAGCTCACAAATGATTTTTAATCAAGGTAGTATGCTTTCTCTTACACCATGTACTTCTAAATCCATAATGGTTGGTAACGGTGCAATTATTCTGGTATCTCACATTGGTCAAACTTTTCTTCCTTTTTCTCAAAATAAATTCTCTCTTAAAAATGTTCTTATGTCAAATCAAATAATTAAAAACCTTGTTACTGTTTGTCGTTTTACTACTGACAATCGGGTTTCTGTTTATTTTGATCATTTTGGTTTTTCTATAAAGGATCTTGACACCGATGAGCTTCTTCAGCGATGTGACAGTATTAGTGATTTGTACTCGTGCACTCCGTCTACCGTTCATCCCGTCCATGACAGCGCTATCAGTATGGTATCTCTTCCCACTTAGCATCGCCGCTTGGGTGATCCGGGATCTTCCATTCTCAAGTTTTTGCAGTCGCGTCATTTTATTTCTAGTAGTACTAATAAAATTCCACTTTGTCATGCTTGTCAACTTGGAAAACATTGTCGCTTATCTTTTTCTTCCTCTTTGTCTAAAACTACTCGTGTGTTTGAACTTATTCATTCGGATTTATGGACCTCTCCAATTCCCAGTTTAAGTGGTTTTAAATATTATATTGTTTCTTGATGAAATTTCTCATTTCTTATGAGTTTTTCCATTACGTGCCAAATCTGAAGTTTTTACTGTTTTTTGCAACTTTAAAATGTATGTCAAAAACCAATTTAAAACTGACATACAAGCATTTCAATGTGACAATGGAAAATAATTTAACAACCATTTGTTACTCACTTATCTTCAATCGAATGGTATCACAATTCGATTCTCATGTCCATACACATCTCAGCAAAATGGGAAAGCTGAACGTTCCATTCGTACCATAAACAACATCATACGCACATTCCTTTTCCAAGCTTCCCTTGCACCTAAATTCTGGATTGAAGCCCTCCTCACAACTGTTCACACTATGAATCTCCTTCCCACCACCACTCTATCCTTTAAGACACCCTTTGAAGTTCTTTTTGGTTTCTTTCCAAAGTATGATCATCTTCGTGTGTTTGGATGCCTGTGTTATCCTAACACATCTTCCACCTCTACCCACAAGCTCTCCCCTCGATCCACTACATGTGTCTATCTTGGTCCCTCCCCAGACCACAAGGGACATAAATGTTTAGACCTTGTCACTCAGCGTGTCATCATATCCCGTCATGTCATATTTGATGAAGGTCACTTTCCTTACTCTGATTTTCACCCTGCCCCTTCCGACTCTGACTATCAAAAATTTTCTACTAATGATGACACCCTCCCTCTCTCTTATCCTCATCGGTTCCCCCTCAACCCGATCGTGTGGATTCCACTCCTCCTTCTACTTCTCATCCTCTTCCTCCTCCTTCTTCTCCTCATCCGCCTACTGGTCATCACATGACCACTCGCTCTCGTACTGGTTCTCTACGACCACGTACTATTCTCAATCTTTCTGCTACTTCCGACATCTCCCCTATCCCTAAATCCACAACTCAGGCCATGGCTGATCCCAACTGGAAGCTACCTATGGATGCGGAAATATCGACTATCATCAACAATCATACATAGGATCTTGTTCCTCGTCCTCCCAATGCCAACATTGTTGGTTGTCGATGGCTATACCGTCACAAATTTCACTCTCACGGTAACCTTGACCACTACAAAGGTCGATTAGTTGCTCAAGGGTTCTCTCAACAACCTAGTCTAGATTTTGATGACACTTTTAGTCCGGTTGTGAAACCTGCTACCATTCGTACTGTTCTCAGTATTGTTGTCTCCCGTCACTGACCCATTCATCAACTTGATGTTAAAAATGCCTTTCTTCATGGTGACTTAACCGAAGAGGTTTATATGAAACAGCCACCGGGCTATGTTCATCCAAATCTTCCACACCATGTGTGCCGCCTATGTAAGGCCTTATATGGTCTCAAATAGGCCCCCCGTGCATGGTACCACCGGTTTGCTGTATATATCTCTTCGCTCGGCTTTACTTGTAGTTGCTTGGACACCTCTCTTTTTACTTTCCATCGTGCCGCAGAGACCATCTATCTCCTTATTTATGTGGATGATATCATTCTCACGGCTTCTAGCCCATCCCTCATCACACGAGTCATTACTCGACTCTCGTCTAAGTTTGCTATGACGGACTTCGGTCCTCTATCTTTTTTTCTCAGCATTACTACTACTCGTTCTGCAGATAGTCTGTTCTTATCTCAGACTGTCTTTGCCAAGGAGATTCTATCATGAGCTGATATGACCTCCTGCAACCCGTGTAGCACTCCTACGGACTCCAAACCAAAACTCTCTTCCTCGGGAAATCCGGTTTCTGATCCGACCCTATGTAGCAGTCTAGCTGGGGAACTTTAGTATCTGACGTTTACTCGACCAGATATTGCTTATGCAGTTCAACAAATACTCCCTCCGTCCCAATATTATTGTCCACAGACAAAAAAACACACATATTAAGAAAAACATTAATTACCACTAACTTTATTTAACAAAATGACAGTTTTGTCCTTACTTTGCATTTAATGTTCCATTAAATGCTTAGTTGGTTAAGTAATAATGAGGGGGTATTTTGGTAAAAATGTTATTTATTTTTAGAAGTGGACTATTATTTTGGGACAAACCAAAAAGGAAAGATGGACTATAATTTTGGGACGGAGGGAGTATGTTTGTACATGCATGATCCGCGTGAACCCCACTTTCTAGCTCTTAAGCGTATCTTGCGTTATCTTCAGGGTGCTCTTCATCATGGTTTGTTCATTCATCCGTCTCATGTCGATCGTTTGCGTTATCTTCAGGTTGGCTATCCCTCGACACGTCGGTCCACCTCTGGGTTTTGCGTTTATCTCGGTGATAATCTTATTTATTGGTCTTCCAAACGTCAACACGTCGTCTCTCGGTCTAGTGCCGAAGCTAAGTATCGGGGGGGGGGGGGGGGTAGCTAATGTTGTTGCTGAAACCACTTGGCTCCGAAATCTCCTTCTTAAACTTCCGTGCCCTTTAACTCGATCTACGATTGTTTTTTGTGACAATGTGAGTGTCATGTACTTAGCTTCTAACCCAGTTTAGCAACAAGAACCAAACATGTGGAAATAGACTTACATTTTGTTAGGAAACGCGTTGCCATCAGTCAGGTTCGCGTGTTTCATGTTCCTTCGGCTCATCAGTTTCCAGATATCTTCACCAAAGGACTACCTACACCTCTATTTTTGGACTTTCGTGACAGTTTAAACATTCGGGAACCCCCTGCTCAAACTGAGGGGGAGTGTTAATGTACCTATTTATTTATTTATCTATTTTAGTGTAGGTTTCATATTCATGTATAGTATAAGGGTCCTTTGTGTATCTTATATATTGTATCTTGTATAAATACCGATGAGAATACAATGCAAACCGTAAGAGGGATTATTTCCACAAACATTATTAGTTATAAAAAATCATATTCATATATGATATGTATATAAAAAGCAACAATTTAAATAACATATTAGATAAATAATGAAAAATTAGTTAAATGAAAAGATATATATTATAAAAGGTTAATCATCAAAGAAGGCTTTTAATTTAATAATTAAAGTTAATAAAAATAGTTTTAAATCTTAGCTCATTTCAACGTTAAAATGCTTTCAGAAAATAAGAAGTCACGTATCAAAATTGTTGAATTAGGGATATTTTAATTAATCCGCGTTTTCTGTTTATATGCCCTCCTTTATTGTCTACATAGTAAATACACACAAACTATGCATTCTTACCGATTGAAGTTTTACCTTTTTCTAGCATTGCAAATTTGCAATAAAAATATGATAATAACCAATAGATCACATTTGCTGGGTGATTATAATGTGTTTTTACATTTTCTGTCAATTTTATGATTCTTACCTCTCTCTCTCTCTCTCTCTCTCTCTCTCTCTCTCTCTCTCTCTCTCTCTCTCTCTCTCCATATATATATATATATATATATATATATATATATATATATATACACACACACACACATGATCGGACTATCATATCCAAAGCTAATGAAATTATTGTACTTCAATATATGTAGTTGACATAATAATAGTAATTGCACAATATGATTCTTTTTTTAAGATGAATTAATATATAAAATATTTTATTGGTTTAAAACCCATTTAGTTGTTATTTGGTCTAGATACAGACAAAATAAAATAAAATAAGATCTTTGGTCCTTTTTGACTTTGTCTTGTTTACGGTTCACCTCTCAAACTCATTGGTGGAAACATTCAAATCCATACCCAAATACATGAAATTTGGTGGGGTTCTTTCAAACTATTTAAAATAATATAGAAAATATATGACAACCTGTTACTGCATTAAAGAAATACAGATGACTAGTATAAAATGGGTTCTAATCCCTTCATCATTTACAACAAAAGTAAAGGTTTTTAGAGAGAATTAAGAAGACAGGAGGTTGCCTTCTATGGGAAGCCTTGGGATGTTGAGGCATTGGCCTCAACTTGTGTATGCTTTTGCTTTCTTATTGCTAGCCACCCTTACGGCTGCTGTGGACGAAACATGGCCTTATGGAGATTTGAAATTGCCACCACCTTTGAAAAACACATGGTCATATCCGCCTTACTTTTACAAATCTCCACCTCCACCTCCACCCTCACCTCCTCCTCCATATGTCTACAAGTCGCCACCCCCACCATCACCATCACCACCACCTCCATATTTGTATAACTCTCCACCCCCACCACCTCCCTACAAGTACAAGTCTCCACCCCCACCATCACCATCCCCACCGCCTCCCTACATCTATAAGTCTCCTCCTCCACCATCACCTCCACCTCCATATGTCTACAAGTCTCCACCACCACCATCACCATCTCCACCACCACCGTATGTTTACAAATCTCCACCCCCACCGTCACCATCTCCACCACCTCCGTACGTGTACAAGTCTCCTCCCCCACCATCACCATCTCCACCACCTCCGTATGTTTACAAGTCTCCTCCCCCACCTTCACCATCGCCACCACCTCCATATGTTTACAAATCTCCACCACCACCATCACCATCACCACCACCTCCCTATGTGTACAAGTCTCCTCCCCCTCCATCACCATCACCACCACCTCCATATGTGTACAAGTCTCCTCCCCCTCCATCACCATCCCCACCACCTCCTTATGTGTATAAATCTCCTCCCCCACCATCACCTTCACCACCACCTCCATATGTTTACAAGTCTCCACCCCCACCATCACCATCTCCACCACCTCCGTACGTGTATAAGTCTCCTCCCCCACCATCACCGTCCCCACCACCTCCGTATATCTACAAGTCTCCTCCTCCACCATCACCGTCTCCGCCACCTCCTTATGTTTACAAGTCTCCACCCCCACCTTCCCCATCTCCACCCCCTCCATATGTATACAAGTCTCCTCCCCCACCATCTCCATCCCCACCACCTCCATACATCTATAAGTCCCCACCACCACCTTCCCCGTCTCCACCACCACCATATGTATATAAGTCCCCTCCACCACCATCCTCATCCCCACCACCCCCATATGTTTATAAGTCTCCACCACCACCTTCCCCATCTCCTCCACCTCCATATGTATACAAGTCTCCTCCCCCACCATCACCATCTCCACCACCTCCATATGTGTATAAGTCTCCTCCCCCATCATCACCTTCTTCACCACCTCCATATGTCTACAAGTCTCCACCTCCACCATCACCATCTCCTCCACCTCCTTATGTTTATAAGTCTCCACCTCCACCTTCCCCATCTCCACCTCCCCCATATGTCTATACGTCTCCTCCCCCACCATCACCATCCCCACCACCTCCATATGTATATAAGTCTCCTCCTCCACCATCACCATCCCCACCACCTCCGTATGTGTATAAGTCTCCTCCCCCACCATCACCGTCTCCTCCACCCCCTTATGTGTACAAGTCTCCACCTCCACCTTCCCCATCGCCACCTCCTCCATATGTCTACAAGTCTCCTCCCCCGCCGTCACCATCCCCACCACCTCCATATGTATATGAGTCTCCTCCCCCGCCGTCGCCATCCCCACCACCTCCATATATATATAAGTCTCCTCCCCCACCATCACCATCCCCACCACCTCCATATGTATATAAGTCTCCTCCCCCACCATCACCATCTCCGCCACCTCCATATGTCTATAAGTCTCCACCTCCACCATCACATTCTCCACCACCTCCTTATGCTTACAAGTCTCCACCCCCACCTTCCCCATCTCCACCTCCTTCGTATGTCTATAAGTCTCCTCCACCACCACCTCCATATGTCTACTAGTCTCCCCCACCACCACAAATTTCAACTCCACCTTTGTATTATTATAAATCACCACCTCCACCAGCTAAGTCTCCCAATCATTCCTCTTACTACTATAATTCTTCCCCACCTCCGTGTTATTCTTAAAATACAGACATCTTGAACATTGCTCAATGATATGAGTGTAGCGTTTTACCACACCAATTTGCTTTTGAATAAATTTTATATTATATTTTCATTCATTCACATATTTATTCGTGAATTAATAACGTCACAGTGTACTATTACCTTGGTATATTTATGTTTTAGACATGATGTAAGCTTTTTTTATATCAATCAATGAATACAAATACTTCATAATAATGATTTGTGTCTTTTTCCGATACTATCAAATTTGTATGTGATGAACATTTAATACATGTGTTTACAAAATCTAAAACTGTGGTGTGTGTCATGCGATCATCCCGATCCCTTCCCCTTGCTAGTGGAAGTACCTGAAACCAAAACTAAAAACAGTAAGCACGAAGCTTAGTGAGTCTCCCCAACTACCACACACCATACACATATCACATATATATTGGGCCCCGCCCCTGCTACATCGAGTCAAGCTCGACATCGGCTTTCCCGGCATCGGTCCGTGCCCGTCATCGAACCCTATTCGGCATCGGGCCCCGCCCGGCATCGAGCAGATCTCGGCATACATATACATATAAAAAAACATATAACATAAGCACATAATACTAGCATGTAAACATTCCTCGGGCCCCGCCCGGCATCGGACCGAGATCCGAAAACATACTAACATTCCTCGGGAACCACCCCGGCATCGCACCGGAGTCCGGAACATACTATCATAACATATTAACTAGACATTCCTAGGGCTTGCCCCGACATCAGACCTAAGCTCGGAACACATAACACATAACAAACACATGCAAGAATCACAAGACATCAAGCATACAAGCATACAAGCATTCCTCGGGACCACCCCGACATCGGATCGAAATCCAGAAAACATATAAACCTACTTCGGGCCCCGCCCGGCATCGGATCGTGGTCTGGAACTACTACTATCTAAACGGGTTGGCCTTGGTGCCTTAGACCCGTTTCTACAGGAGAAAACTCACCTCGCAAAGCTGTTTGCAAAATCTCGCGGTAAGGAATATCTGATAGTTGCTCCAACGACTCCCCGACTATCAATATCACAATAATACTTAGTCAAAAAAATCTAATAATCCTTCTCAAGGTAAAATGACCATTTTACCCTTGATCAAAGTCAACATCCAGGTCAAAGTCAAAGTCAAGGTCAATCCCAGTCAACCCCAACTCGTCGAGTTATCTCCTAACTCGGCGAGTTCAAGTACTACTCAGCTCGTGGTCAACCGAGTCAACTCGTTGAGTCCCTTCCCAAACTCGTCGAGTTCTTCATAACATCGGGACAAAACGTATTAACTCGTCGAGTCCCTCCTTGGACTCGTCGAGTTCTTCAGTTTCCGAGTCCTAATTTTGCCCAAATCACTGAGTCATCTCCTAGACTCAACAGTTTCACTTAGACCAGAAAAAGGGTTTGGGGTCCACGACCCGACTCGCCGAGTCACAAGAACAACTCGTCGAGTCCCACATATGCCAAAGCCAAACAATCGATTCTGATCAATTCCAATGCTTCCAACTCATAGATCTGGACTCCTTAGGCTAGCATTACACATAAAGTTGCTAACTTTACGTGCATGCATGGTGTTATGAAGCTAAAACACCCACCACAAGCTAAAATGGAGTTCCAAGTCATGGAATAGGGCTACGGCTGAATAAAGGTGTCACAACTAGGAATTCTAATGCTTTGTAAACATTAAACAAGGATAACATTGTAACTAAAACTTGAAAGCATGTATGATGCTTATCCAATGACAACAAAATTCCATCAAACACTCTATACAAACACTTCAAATAGTCAAGTAAAGATTGGAAACCCTACAAATCCCGCTTTAAGTCCATAATGGGCTAGGACTTCTTTATTGGACCTAATGCACCAATAAGCTTCCAATTTGACTATTTTGGGCTTAGGACCCTTAAATGGGCTCTAACTGGACCCACTTTCATGAGATTCAACATTTTGGGCCATAATGGGCCTCAAATGAAATAAATCACCCTATTGGGCCATATTGGGCCGAAATTGTTTTCCATTTACACTTATGGACCCTTATTGGGCCGTGAAATCAATTAAAGAGCCCAATGGGCTGAAAACTCCTTGTTGGGCCATGTCTAATTTAATTAGCCCTAATGGACCATATATCCCCCCTTTATGCTAAGTTTGGGCCGTGAATACACTTAAGGGCCCAATGGGCCGAGAACCTTTTTCTATGGGCTTATAATTTCGAACAAGGCCCAAGCTCATCCATAAATGACCATTTCGGCCCATGTATATATAAAAAAAATGAAAATGAGAAGAATGGTGGGGAGAATTAACTAGGAGATGCCACATCCCTATTATTCAACATGTAACAATGCTATAATGCCCCATACTTCCATGCATGTCAACTCATTATATCTCTCTTCTCCTTCTTCTTATTACTTGCGGCCGAAGATCACAACACACACACATATATTTCATCAACTTCTTTCAAACACACTCTCTCTAGAAAAGCTTCTTCTTCTCTATTCAAATTTTCGAGATCTTGGAACTTTTCAAGGAGGTTCTCCACAAGAATCATCATCCTAGGTAAGTTGATGCTTGGATCCATAATCTAGTCTCTTTATTTCATCAAGAATCTCTTCTAAACTCACACAAACTCATGATCATACTCCTAGAAAACTCTAAGTTCGAGATCCACCCAAGAAGGCTTACTAGGATCAAACTCTTCCATTTCTTTCTTCAAAACCGACAACAACAAGCAAAGGTGAGTTCATACCCCTTGTTTTTGGTTTTTACATGATTTATGGGGGAGAATACAAGTAAAATGTGTAGATCCATGTGTTTTTGTATGATATGTGTGATTTCTTGAATTTATTTAATGAATATGTGCTAGAAACTTGATCTATTCGAGATTCTTAACCTTGTTAAGGAAATATATGACCTAAGAAACCTTATACATATAATTATCAAGGCAAAAGTATTATACAAGTTTAAACTAAGTAAAACAAAACACAAATCCTATTTATGAACCATTTTTGACAAATAAGCAAAAGATGGAGGAAATGATGTCATTTACGGTTTTTATAAGGGTCAAAAGGGTCAAATCAGTAAAAAAAAATGAGTTATTATGAAAATCACGGTTTTTAAAGGACTAAAAGTGTAATTTTTAGCCTAATGGGCTAAAGTTTGGGCTTTTCGGCTTTTAGGCCCAATTTGCGAAAAATATGAAACTTAAGGGACTGAAATTGTAAGTTTATCAAAATATGAGTTAAAAACATAAATAAACAAATTTCGGGGGCTGAAAATGTCTTTCTTACCAAATAGGACTAAAAATGCAAAGTTTTTGGATTTTGGGCTACAATTGTAAAAATTGCGAAAATTTGGACTACAAGTGTAAATCTTTTTATTAAAGGGCTGAAACTGTCCAAAACCTTATTTTGGGCTGAAAACATGATTTAAATGAGTGTTTGGGCCGAAAATGTCAAGAAACATAATCTAAGGACCTAAAATGTCACTTTTCATAAAAAGGGGTAAAAATTGTCATTTTTATAGAAAAAGGTGTCACAATGGTTAAACTAAATGTTTTTGGGCAAATTAAACTACTATAACTTTTGAGGTTAAAAATATCAATTTATAACGCATGGTTTTAAATATATATATATATATATATATATATATATATATATATATATATATATATATATATATATATATATATATATATAAAATAAAAACTTCGTTATAAATCAAACGTTAAAATATTTCGTTATTGCGAATAAACATTTAACATACCACGAATACCAACAATACGAACTTAAACTCGATAAAACATAAGCGATTCGAAAGTTGGGCTCGAATACCTTCTATACGTGCTATTGGGCCCTTGTGGCCCAATATCATGTTTATTGGGCCCGATAATTCACACATGTTTATTGGGCCTCCTGTGACCCAATTACATGCCTAAGGGACCCTCAATGGCTTTTACATGCTAATGGGCCTCAGTGGCCCATTAGCATTGCTAGTAAGGTCCAAATAAATCATATGCGAAATGGGCTAACGCGTCCTTCGTGTACTCGACAGCCTTAAATAACATACGTGATTAGTAGGGCCTCGTAGTCCTCTTCTCTTCGTCTGTTAGGCTTACCTTCTATTCAAGTAAACAAAAATCAGGTCGTTAATCAAAGGTTATTCAAATTCATTTGGATTAAGTGAGTAATAACGGGCGACACCAATAAGTGTCGGCCGTAGTCTGTAGTTATAATCAAAGTCTCTTGGAGGGAGAGCGAGAGTTTGTGCATAGATCTATATAGGGGTGACTCCCCCACACCTAAGATGTTCGCTACAATTAGACTCGGCCAGTCTAGGGTGACAAAATCTTAAGATCAATTCCGGCGTTCGCTAGAATGCCAAGACAGACGAACTAGTCATTATCATGCATGGTTATAACGACTCACATAGAGATCCAATACCATCTAAGTAATCATGGGAAATCATATTCATTCGTTGCGACGATACATTAATACAAAACGGTCATACTATTTTATCGGAAAACATCGGGTTTTCCGGAAAACAACATTATTCACTTGTACTTTCAATAACTATAATGCAAAACATATCATTTTTACACATTTTGAAATCGTTCACGCATATACTTATGGATCATCACACCTATTGTATAAACAATTGCCGTTTCAGAAAATATCGGATTTTCTGGGTTTTACAAACTATACAAAACATTTTCATATCAAACTTGCTTATGAACTCACCAACATTATATATGTTGACGTTTTCAAAATAACTTGTATTCTCAGGTAACAGATAAGCTGAAGAACAATACCAAGTGTGTTAGGATGTTATGTTTTGAAAACTCTTCAAACAATTTATGCTATGGATATGTAATATTTAGACAATGTACTTGATGTGAACAAGGTCAGTTGTAATGTATTAATGCATGGTGATGTTTATGTTATGTTTCATGTATATTCATTGTGATGATATTTCAATTTAAGTCACGCGAGCCCTCGGACGTTTCCACCGTCTGGTTCGGGGGTGTGACAGGTTGGTATCAAATCTCTGTTTATAGTGAACTGGCATATCTAACCACACATTGATATGCAACTATAAACCCAACAAGGGACTAAATAACTCTGAACAAAACAAATAAAATATACTAATAAACACTCTTACTTGTGCGACTTAGAAAAATGAACATAATAACAAATCAAAGAAGATGATTGGGAAAACCGCACATCCCGGTTAAGCCAGGATTGTTCACAGTTGTATTAGGGATGAATGTAGCCTGATCAACTACATTTCTTCGTAGTACAACTATCACATGCCCTGGGACGATCGCGATGGTCGGTAAACCTAAGGCATACCCTATTGTTAAACAAGGAGAGCGCATCAACCCAACCTTTTATATATAAATAACAAATCTTTGGAGTAATAATAGTTTATTTATATTCCTCCTTACGTGTTCCCCCTCACAGTCACCATGGAAGAGGTGCATCAGGGCATTCAGTTTCATCGGGTCTTAGTGGCCCACGGAATGATTGAGGACGACCCCGAGGAAGGACAAGGGGCAGCACACGGCGTTGGGCCCGACGAGTACACGTACACAGACTACAAGTTTGATGGGATCGATGACGACATGGAGGAAGAAAGAGGCACAGACGAAGCCTCCGTCACACCACCTACCGGCGAGACACAGCAGGACCACCCTGCCCCACCAGGGAATCCCGTGAGAGAGAATCGTTCTCCGGAGGCTGAGGCTGCCGCACTACGGCAACATCTATTCGCCATGGAAGCACGAGAGGTGCAGGCTGAACAGGAAAGAGATGAAGTCATTGGAGAGATGACTGAGATGGCCCAATTGTTGGCACAACACTTCGATATATGATCTCGCTGCCACCGTTGGGCGCTTCCTAGTGTGTTAGGACCAGCTTTACCCTACTAGTGATATGTTCTCTTATGTTTGCTATATTATGTACTACCGACCCCATGTTTAAGTGATTACACTACTCATAGAGTCGTTATGCTGTCGAACTTTGTACCTTTATGTATGCTCTTTCGAGCAAATTTTCATGTATCAAAGTGCGGATAATATTAGTGGAAAATATTATGTGTTTTATCGTGATGTTGTTATCTGCTATGTGTTTTATATTCTTATTGTTTGGTGTAAATATATGGAATCACTTAGATACTCAATCGATTCACGAAATTCCCAACCTAATACAATACGTACTCAACATCTTTTCGTTCCATAATAGCAAGATGCCGCAAAGACCAAACCACGGAAACAATCAACCACCGACACCACCAGAAATCAACTCAGCTGTGTTTCAAGCAACTGTATCTGCTGCAATCACAGCAACAATGGCGCAAATCTATAATGGGAACAATGATGGAGGAAACGGGCAGGGGGCCGGAAGTTCAAACAACGGGATGAACCACGGACCTACCAAGACATGCTCTTACAAAGATTTCAACAACGCCAAGCCACGAACCTTTAATGGCACAGGGGGAATGATAACCCTGAAGAGATGGATTGAAAAGGTGGAATCGGTGTTAAAGATATGCCGATGCCCTGAAGAAGTCAATGTGAAGTTTGCAGCATGTACATTTGTTGATCAAGCTCTCACCTGGTGGAATGGACATGTGGAGGCTATGACTCTTCCGGTGGCTAATGTCATGCCATGGACAGAATTGAAGGAAATGCTGATGGCTGAATACTGCCCGCGTGGCGAGGTTCAGAAAATGGAGCAAGAGTTATGGAATCTCACTGTCCGAAACTCCGACATCGATGCCTACATATCAAGGTTTAGCGAACTGTCTCTGTTGTGTCCTAGCATGATTACTTCGGAAGGGAAGGAAATCGAGTGATTCATCTGGGGATTAACTCCCCCAATTCAAGGAAACATGATTGCTGCGAATCCTAAAACCTTTGATAGTGCCAAGAGGTTGGCCAAGAAGCTATACGACCACAACAACAAGAAGGGCGAGAAGGTAGGGGAAACTGAAGGCAAGAAGGAGAGTGACAACAAGAAAGGAAAGAATAACAAGAGGAAGGGACGACAAGGCTCAGAGTCATCAAAGAAACAACAAACAGTGACAGTTCATGCTGCAACCACCCAAGTTCCCTCCACACCACATGCTCCAGCCTCATCTACCCCAAGTGCCCCTAAGCAGTATTCTGGGAATCTCCCAAAGTGCAACAAGTGCAATCTCCATCATAATGGTGAATGCAAGGAGATGCATTGTACTAGTTGCAACCGAAAGGGTCACACGGCAAAATACTGTAGGACCTATCCTCCCCAGAACCAGAAACAAGGAAACAACAACACCGCAACAACAACAACACCAACAACTACAACGGCAACAATGCTGGGGCTAGCCACACCTGTTATGGATGTGGAAGGACTGGGCATTTCCGTCGAAACTGCCCCAATGTCAACAACCAAGGGAATGGAGGAGCAGGGAGAATGCTGACCATGGGTCAAGGAGAAGCGGTTCAGGATCCCACTGTTGTCACTGGTACGTTTCTCCTTAACCACACATATGCATGCATCCTGTTTGATACCGGGGCAGAGCGAAGTTTTGTGAGTAATAAATTCAAACATTTGCTAAAACAACAACCCCAGAAGCTTAATGAAACCTTTACGGTGGAAATGGCTAATGGGAAAACAGAATCAACTGGGGAAATCTACGTAGGATGTACCCTAACTTTAAATCACCACGCCTTTCAAATAAACTAGATGCCTGTAACTATTAGGAATTTTGATGTGATTATCGGCATGGATTGGTTGAGCCCTCATCATGCCGAAATTATGTGTCGCGAGAAGGCCGTTCGCCTTCATCTCCCTAACCACGAAACCCTAATTATATACGGGGACAAACCCAATACGAACCTTCGTCTTATCTCGTGCATTAAGGCACAGAAGTATCTACAAAAGAAGGACTTGGCGTTTCTGGCTCACATAGTGGATAAGTCCAAGGAAGAGGTCAATATTTGAGACATCCCAGTGGCTTGCGATTTCCCGGATGTCTTTCCTGAAGATCTTCCGGGGATACCCCCAGAAAGACAAGTCAAGTTCCGAATTGAGTTGGTGTCGGGAGCTACACCCATTGCCAAATCACCCTATAGGTTGGCTCCTGCGGAGATGCAAGAACTGTCAAGCCAACTTAGCGAACTCTTGAGCAAAGGATTCATCCGACCTAACTTCTCACCCTGGGGAGCTCCGGTCCTCTTTGTTAAGAAAAAGGACGGATCCTTTAGGATGTGTATTGATTACAGAGAACTGAATAAGCTCACTATCAAAAATCGCTACCCACTTCCGCGCATCGACGATCTATTCGACCAGCTTCAAGGAGCAAGTTACTTCTCTAAGATAGATCTGCGATCCGGATACCACTAACTCAAAGTCCGGGAAGAGGATATCCCCAAAACCGCTTTCCGAACTCGCTATGGACATTATGAATTTGTTGTAATGCCCTTCGGTCTAACGAATGCCCCTGCCGCATTCATGGACCTGATGAATCGAATCTGCCGACCATTCCTCGACAATTTTGTCATTGTTTTCATCGACGATATCCTAGTCTATTCTCGAAGCGAAGAGGAGCATGGCCGACATCTCCGGCAAATCTTGGAAACCCTACGAACCGAAAAGTTATACGCAAAACTCTCTAAGTGTGAGTTCTGGCTCCGTAGCGTAAACTTTTTAGGTCATGTTGTCAGTCAAGAAGGGATACATGTGGACCCTTCTAAGATCAAAGCCATTGAAGGATGGGCGGTCCCAACGACACCCACAGAAATTCGTCAATTTTTAGGTCTCGCAGGCTATTATAGGAGATTCATTCAGAACTTCTCCAAAACAACCAAGCCACTTACCATGCTTACACAAAAGGGCGTGCCATTTGAATGGACGGAAAAGCAGGAGGTTGCCTTCCGAACTCTGAAACGAGCTCTCTGTAGTGCACCAGTACTATCCTTACCAGAGGGAACTGAGGACTTCATAGTTTACTGCGATGCTTCGAATCAGGGTTTAGGCTGTGTACTCATGCAGCGTGGGAAGGTGATAGCTTATGCATCCCGACAACTAAAGACACATGAGGTGAATTATACCACCCATGATCTCGAATTGGGAGCCGTGGTCTTTGCTTTGAAGATTTTGAGGCACTACCTTTATGGTACGAAGTGCACTATTTTCACTGACCACAAGAGTCTCCAACACATTTTAAATCAAAAGGAGTTAAACATGAGGCAGTGAAGATGGGTTGAGCTGCTAAACGATTATGAGTGCGAAATCAAGTACCACCCAGGCAAGGATAACGTGGTAGCTGATGCCTTGAGTCGGAAAGAATACTCAAATCGTCGTGTGAAAATTCTTTCAATAACCATTCAATCACATCTGTCCTCGCAAATCAAAGCAGCCCAGTTCGATGCCATGAAGACCGAAAACAGAACAAGCGAAGCGTTACGTGGAATGGAAAAGAACTTCGAAGTCAAGGAGGACGGAACATATTATTTCATGAACCGAATTTGGGTCCCTAAACTTGGGGGATTCAGAGAAGTAGTCATGAATGAGGCTCATAAGACACGATACTCCATCCATCCGGGATCAGATAAGATGTACCTGGATATTAAGCAATACTATTGGTGGCCTAACATGAAGGTAGAGATTGCCACTTACGTTAGCAAGTGCCTCACTTGTGCTAAAGTGAAGATAGAGTATCAAAAGCCCCCGGGACTATTACAACAGCCGGTAATACCCGAGTGGAAATGGGAAGGGATTACCATGGACTTTGTGACCAAATTATCCAAGACAACAGATGGATTGGATACCATATGGGTAATAGTCGACAAGTTGACAAAATCCGCTCATTTCCTGCCAATAAAGGAGTCATACAAGATGGAACGATTGACGAAAATCTACATCAAGGAAATTATGAGACTCCATGGAGTACCAATATCTATCATCTCAGATCGAGATAGTAGATTCACTTCATGCTTTTGGCAATCGCTTCAGAAAGCTATGGGAACACAACTTGACATGAGCACTGCCTACCACCCACAAACCGATGGTCAAAGTGAGCGAACCATTCAAACGCTTGAAGATATGCTTCGCGCATGCGTGATAGACTTTGGAAGGTCGTGGGATACCCACTTGCCTTTAATTGATTTTTCGTACAACAACAGTTATCATTCAAGCATCAAAGTTGCTCCTTTTGAAGCCTTATATGGGCGTAAATGTAGATCACCGTTGTGTTGGGCTGAGGTAGGTGACACTCAGCTAGCAAGAGAACAGACACCAAGCAATGCATTAACAGGACCAGAAATCATACACGAAACGACAGAGAAGATAGTTCAAATCAAAGCTCGACTTCAAGCATCACGAGACCGACAAAAGAGCTACACTGATAAACAGCGAAAGCCTTGGAATTCCGAGTCGGGGATCGGGTGTTGTTAAAAGTCTCTCCCTGGAAAGGGGTGATTCGTTTTGGGAAACGGGGAAAACTAAACCCACGGTACATTGGACCATTCGAGATTCTTGCCCGAATCGGTCCAGTGGCTTATAGACTGCAACTACCTGCTGAACTCAGCAGTGTACACCCCGTGTTCCATGTTTCCAATTTGAAGAAGTGCTTATCCGACGGAACTCTCGTCATTCCATTGGAAGAAATCGAAATCAACGAGAATCTCCTATTCATCGAGGAACCAGTTGAAATCATGGACAGGGAAGTGAAGTGTACTAAGCAAAGTCGCATTCCGATTGTGAAAGTTCGGTGGAACGCGAAACGTGGACCAGAATTCACATGGGAACGCGAAGACCAGATGAATCAAAAGTACCCTCACCTATTCTCGCATTCTCAAATCTAGCTTCAAAAAGAATTTCGGGACGAAATTCCCTCTAACGGGGGGATGATGTCACAACTAGGAATTCTAATGCTTTGTAAACATTAAACAAGGATAACATTGTAACTAAAACTTGAAAGCATGTATGATGCTTATCCAATGACAACAAAATTCCATCAAACACTCTATACAAACACTTCAAATAGTCAAGTAAAGATTGGAAACCTTACAAATCCCGCTTTAAGTCCATAATGGGATAGGATTTCTTTATTGGACCTAATAACCAATAAGCTTCCAATTTGACTATTTTGGGCTTA
This sequence comes from Lactuca virosa, assembly GCF_052849685.1. NCBI lineage: Eukaryota > Viridiplantae > Streptophyta > Magnoliopsida > Asterales > Asteraceae > Lactuca > Lactuca virosa. Next base: position 253,230,544 of record NC_136427.1, on the reverse strand, counting down.
GGACCCTTAAATGGGCTCTAATTGGACCCACTTTCATGAGATTCAACATTTTGGGCCATAATGGGCCTAAAATGAAATAAATCACCCTATTGGGCCATATTGGGCCGAAATTATTTTCCATTTACACTTATGGACCCTTATTGGGCCGTGAAATCAATTAAAGAGCCCAATGGGCTGAAAACTCCTTATTGGGCCATATCTAATTTAATTAGCCCTAATTGACCATATATCCCCCCTTTATGCTAAGTTTGGGCCGTGAATACACTTAAGGGCCCAATGGGCCGAGAACCTTTTTCTATGGGCTTATAATTTCGAACAAGGCCCAAGCTTATCCATAAATGACCATTTCGGCCCATGTATATATAAAAAAAATGAAAATGAGAAGAATGGTGGGGAGAATTAACTAGGAGATGCCACATCCCTATTATTCAACATGCAACAATGCTATAATGCCCCATACTTCCATGCATGTCAACTCATTATATCTCTCTTCTCCTTCTTCTTATTACTTGCGGCCGAAGATCACAACACACACACATATTTCATCAACTTCTTTCAAACACACTCTCTCTAGAAAAGCTTCTTCTTCTCCATTCAAATTTTTGAGATCTTGGAACTTTTCAAGGAGGTTCTCCACAAGAATCATCATCCTAGGTAAGTTGATGCTTGGATCCATAATCTAGTCTCTTTATTTCATCAAGAATCTCTTCTAAACTCACACAAACTCATGATCATACTCCTAGAAAACTCTAAGTTCGAGATCCACCCAAGAAGGCTTACTAGGATCAAACTCTTCCATTTCTTTCTTCAAAACCGACAACAACAAGCAAAGGTGAGTTCATACCCCTTGTTTTTGGTTTTTACATGATTTATGGGGGAGAATACAAGTAAAATGTGTAGATCCATGTGTTTTTGTATGATATGTGTGATTTCTTGAATTTATTTGATGAATATGTGCTAGAAAGTTGATCTATTCGAGATTCTTAACCTTGTTAAGGAAATATATGACCTAAGATACCTTATACATATTATTATCAAGGAAAAAGTATTATACAAGTTCAAACTAAGTAAAACAAAACACAAATCCTATTTATGAACCATTTTTGACAAATAAGCAAAAGATGGAGGAAATGATGTCATTTACGATTTTTATAAGGGTAAAAAGGGTCAAATCAGTAAAAAATGAGTTATTATGAAAATCACGGTTTTTAAAGGACTAAAAGTGTAATTTTTAACCTAATGGGCTAAAGTTTGGACTTTTCGGCTTTTAGGCCCAATTTGCGAATAATAAGAAACTTAAGGGACTGAAATTATAAGTTTATCAAAATATGAGTTAAAAACATAAATAAACAAATTTTAGGGGCTGAAAATGTCTTTCTTACCAAATAGGACTAACAATGCAAAGTTTTTGGATTTTGGGCTACAATTGTAAAAATTGCGAAAATTTGGACTACAAGTGTAAATCTTTTTATTAAAGGGCTGAAACTGTCCAAAACCTTATTTTGGGCTGAAAACATGATTTAAATGAGTGTTTGGGCCGAAAATGTCAAGAAACATAATCTAAGGACCTAAAATGTCACTTTTCATAAAAAGGGGTAAAAATTGTCATTTTTATAGAAAAAGGTGTCACAATGGTTAAACTAAATGTTTTTGGGCAAATTAAACTACTATAACTTTTGAGGTTAAAAATATCAAATTTATAACGCATGATTTTAAAAATATACATATATATATATATATATATATATATATATATATATATATATATATAAAATAAAAACTTCGTTATAAATCAAACGTTAAAATATTTCGTTATTGCGAATAAACATTTAACATACCACAAATACCAACAATACGAACTTAAACTCGATAAAACATAAGTGATTCGAAAGTTGGGCTCAAATACCTTCTATACGTGCTATTGGGCCCTTGTGGCCCAATATCATGTTTATTGGGCCCAATATATTCACACATGTTTATTGGGCCTCATGTGACCCAATTACATGCCTAAGGGACCCTCAATGGCTTTTACATGCTATTGGGCCTCAGTGGCCCATTAGCATTGCTAGTAAGGTCCAAATAAATCATATGCGAAATGGGCTAACGCGTCCTTCGTATACTCGACAGCCTTAAATAACATACGTGATTAGTAGGGCCTCGTAGTACTCTTCTCTTCGTCTGTTAGGCTTACCTTCTATTCAAGTAAACAAAAATCAGGTCGTTAATCAAGGTTATTCAAATTCATTTGGATTAAGTGAGTAATAACGGGCGACACCAATAAGTGTCGGTCGTAGTCTGTAGTTATAATCAAAGTCTCCTGGAGGGAGAGCGAGAGTTTGTGTATAGATCTATATGGGGGTGACTTCCCCACACCTAAGCTGTTCGCTACAGTTAGACTCGGCCAGTCTAGGGTGACAAAATCTTAAGATCAATTCCGGCGTTCACTAGAATGCCAAGACAGACGAACTAGTCATTATCATGCATGGTTATAACGACTCACATAGAGATCCAATACCATCTAAGTAATCATGGGAAATCATATTCATTCGTTGTGACGATACATTAATACAAAACGATCATACTATTTTATCGGAAAACATCGGGTTTTCTAGGGAAACAACATTATTCACTTGTACTTTCAATAACTATAATGCAAAACATATCATTTTTACACGTTTTGAAATCATTCACGCATATACTTATGGATCATCACACCTATTGTATAAACAATTGCCGTTTCAGAAAATATCGGATTTTCTGGGTTTTATAAACTATACAAAATATTTTCATATCAAACTTGCTTATGAACTCACCGACATTATATATGTTGACGTTTTCAAAATAACTTGTATTCTCAGGTAACAGATAAGCTGAAAAACAATACCAAGTGTGTTAGGATGTTATGTTTTGAAAACTCTCAAACAATTTATGCTATGGATATGTAATATTTAGACAATGTACTTGATGTGAACAAGGTCAGTTGTAATGTATTAATGCATGGTGATGTTTATGTTATGTTTCATGTATATTCATTGTGATGATATTTCAATTTAAGTCACGCGAGCCCTCGGACGTTTCCGCCGTCTGGTTCGGGGGTGTGACAAAAGGTGGCAAGTTTGAGCTTCTAAAGCTCAAGAGTGCCCAGATCTGAAGTCCTTACATCCCCGAGAGTTCAAATGTCGGAATGACCTTGGAAATGGACCAAAAGTGACAATATACAAGCTCAAATGAAGATCTAAGTGAATAGAAGCCAAGGTATAAGCTTTATACCCAGGGCCGGCTCAACCAATTTGGGGGCTCTAAGCGAACCAAAAATTTGGGGCCCTTTGACATTACTATACTTAGTTATAAACCCTCCTCCTTTATCCGGGCTTGTGGCATGTCAAACACAATCTTAATGTCGCTATTTTCCAAAGAATAAAATTCCTATCAACTTTAAGAAGTAAAGGTTAATTAGTTGACATTTAAAAAATCACATCCATGATCCACGAACAAATGGAATATATAGTTTTTGGTTTCATTAACCCTATGATCAAATTTTCATAGATGTGAGTTACAACAGTTTGATCATCAAATTATAGTTAAATCTAAAAATATTATTAATGTAAATCTAAGGTATTGTCTTCTCTTGCTTTAAATGGCGTAAATACTTCACCTAATTAAGGTGGTTATTTGATGTAAAAATACGTTGTCATAATAAAAAAGTTCTTAAATTATCTTGTTATTGTGTACATTTACCCTAATGTTTTATAATATATTATACTGTATAAACAAAATTTTAAAATTAAACCCCATTTATTAATTTAATTACATTCCATATGTATCCTTTCATTAAGTAATACGTATTAACCCTAACCATCTTTAAAATAAATATATATATAAGGGCTCAAGTGTTAGCTTTAGTTATCAACATTATCCATTAACCCTAACCAGTGAATTTTGAACACAATTTCATGGCATTTGACTACAGGACTACAAGTCTACACTCTACAGTCTACAATACAATCAATATCATATGACATGAAAACAAGTTAACAAGATTAGAAGAAGAACAGATGAATCATGGAACTTAGAAGAAGTAGTTTATTACCGTTTATGGAGATTGGAGAATGTAGGCTTCAATAGAGAAGGAAGAAACCTGAAACCGTATGCAGTGGAGAAGGAAGAAACTGTAAGTGTATGCAGTTGTGCGGCACAACTTGTGCTATGAATCAGAACTCAGAAGTCAGAAGTCAGAAGAAGAAGATTAGAAGAAGATTGAGCAGATCAGCAGAGCAGGCGATGAGGGATTGAGGGCACAAACACATACATCATATGCAGTGGAACTATGGAAGAAGAAACGTCGTTTTTTTAGCCGTTTAGAGCCTTAGCCGATTAGGGATATAATACATGGACTCCTTGGTTTGTGGGGCCCTCTTGATGTGGGGGCCCTAAGCCCTAACTTTGATTTACTATGCATTAAGCCGGCCCTGTTGATACCTCTATCAAGACAGAAATGAGTCCCTAACTCTGGATCTTCAGCCTTCCTTCTGCAACTCGAAGTCCTTGCTTCCTTCTTCTAGCTTTAAATCACAAAAATGACAAGAAATAGCTCAAGATCACTCAAGGTTGATTAGGGTTTCGAGATTAGGGTTTGGAGGTGATGTAGGCTGGGGTGGATGCCAGATATGATGCTTAAATAGGGTGCAAACCCTAAAGATTAGGGTTTCATCCAGACTGTCCTACTCGTCGAGTAGCTCACTTAAAACCCGCGCCTATTCTGCCTTCTACTCAACGAGTTAGGGCCACCAACTCGTCGAGTAGCCCTTCCAAAATGAAAAAATAAATAATTTAAGTGCATACCAGGAACCAGACGTTTCAGAATTGTTGGTAGATGACCAATCTAATCACACCAAAATCACATATTATTGAAGGTTTAATGTCAATAGGAAACATTATCCCATCAATCTCAATTTTACACCCTTTCACGTGTTCTTTTATAAACACATGAATCCATATGGGCCATGGACGAGTCCAATTAATGTTAAGGTAGGTCACTTGACCTACCTAGTTTTAAGTTCTTTATTATTAATTATATAAAATAATGGTTTGTGACGTATCTTAATTCTTTTTACTGACCTAGCTAATAATAATTGAAAGACCATACATTTTATATTTCATTTATTCATTAGCCCAAAAATTGAATTTATTTGGCCCACTGTATTTGAAATGAGATAAGATTAAAAGCAAATAGAATTGAAAAATGAACCACAATTAGTATTTTTTTGAACTTTTTTTATGGATTTTAATTAAACAGTGAACCACATAGTTTTATGTTCTATACTCTCCACTAATATGGGCATCTCAGCAACTAACACATTCGCTAATAACGATGTAATATTTAATGTACTTGAAAACGATTATAACAACAAAAATAAAGTAAATATTGAATCTATTAAACATGATCTCGTTTAAAATTTATAATAAAAGTACCGAAGTCTACATTAGGAGAGTCTCAATTGCTTCATCGATCATCAACTGAATAAGTTCTTTCCTCATCTTTTGATAATAATAATTTCTCGATCATTCTTCTTAATTTTTAAGAGGTTATCGATCTTTTTTTATCATTTTTTATGTTTCTCAAAGGAGTTCTTTCTCCACTTTTGATGATCCTATTTTGATGAGATAATCAAGCGTTATTCGAACTTTTGAATGGGCGACGACTAACGACATAACTATTTCTGCCTCTTTTCATAACATTATTTATTGTGTTCCCGTGCCGCATAAAAACACTATATAAATGTAGTCACTCCACTACTAGTGACAAAATCATGGATTTTTTTTGAGGTCCCACATAAAGCTCTTAATTTTTCTCTTCTCAATGCACACGTGATGTGAAACATCATTTCTCCATGAACTTGATAGTGTAATCTCAGACCTTCCTTGAACCATACTATAATACTAGTTCAATCTATTAATGAGCATGTCTGGAGCTAAATCTTCCCGTAAGTCTGGTAGGTGTGGTGCAACATTTGTCACGGTCTACTTAGGCGCCACATCACACTTGCCACATTCTTAGCAAAACTTGTCAATTGCTAGGCGCGGGTTGCCACACTTCATATGTTATTTTTTAATATACAAAATAAATAATTTAAACATAACATTTTTTAAAAAACTTAAAATTCATTAAACTTAAAATAAAAATACAACACACTAGAAAAAAACATAGAAATTCAAATTACAAACCTAGAAATTAAAAAAAAAACATAGAAATGAAAAAAAAAGACAATAAAATTAAAAAACCTAAACTAGATGTTATATTTTTTTGCAAGCTCCTCTTTGGCTTTTAAAACCATTTCTCTTATGCAAAGTTCAAGTAGCGCTCCAAGGAAGACTTCAAACTGTCCATTTTTGTTGATAGTTTCTCCACATCTTCGGAAGTAGTTGTCGCCGCTTTTCCCTTTCGCTTGGCCTTGTCTCTTCCCATGGGACGAGTGGCTCTTGGAACCTCAAAAGGCTCCTCTTCATTGAGATCAATCCCGATATGCGCATCGGACGATTGACTATGTGTCGTTTCAGACGTTTTGGTTCTTTTAGACGAACCACCCATAAAGGTTTGAGAAGATGCCACATCCTTGTTGAATCTATATGCCCAAGAATCATTATGGAGTGATATTGCTAATAATATATGATCCTATAGGGTCACACATTTATTAAGTTGACACATTTTGTCTATTTATTATTAATATGATTATTAATAAATAATATCAATTCTTGTATTTTAATTAGGGAATAATTATTGTTTTGTGAAAATAATAATCATAAGAGAGTATGACTAGTTATTATATCATATGGTATGATTTAATAAGTTATGTACAAAGTTTTAGACACTTTGGTTAACCATGATTAAGTTAAAGACTTACTCTACCATGGTTAATAAAGTTGGACACAATTTTTGTCTTTTCCAAGACCCATGGCCGAAACCATAAGCAAGTATGGGAGGTTGCTTGTCAACCTCCCCACTTTGTTCCCCATGCCCTTAAGGTAAGGTCATTCCTTATATTAATTAATAGGGTTGCTTTTGCTTTTCATGGACTATATAAAAGAGTGCATGGACCTTGTTTTTGGTGTGTGAAACACTTTCTTCTTCTTCCTTTCTTCTCACCAAAACCGTAAGTAGCAAAGTGCTACTCATCTTGCTTTTCTTTTGAAGATCATTCAAGTCTTTGGTGGTTCAAAGTGCTTCTCCTTTAGTGCTTATTTGAGTTAAGCACTTAAAGGCTTAAGAAGTACTTTATACAAGAAGGAACTAGAATTCCAAGTGCCTTAATCTTGGTGGTGGATACTTGTAGAGAAGATCATGTTCTTTGATCTTTACATCTTCATCAACACCCCAAAACCAAGTGGGTTCAAAGACTTCAAAGGTTATCTCTAAAACATCCTATGGTTGTTTTTAATATCATTCTAACCTCTATAAATGGATCTATGATGGTTTGGTTTTGTTATGAACTAAAAATAAACTTGTTATTTTTAAAGTCTTTCGTTGCCGGTTTTTGTGGAAAACAAACTTATATTTCGTATCAAAACCCAACAGTGGTATCAGAGCCATCTTTTATATGTTAGAATGATTTTTTTTATGTTTCATAATCTTTGGTTTTTGGAAAACAAGCATGGATTTCTTTTGGTTAAGAAAAATTCATATTTGTCTTCTTTGGCAACTTCTTGGTTAAAATTCTTTAATTTTATATATAACCATTTTTCATGCATTTTGGTTATATAAAAGTTGCCTTAGAAAAAACAAAGAGTTGTTTTTTATAATATTTAATATGTTGTTGAGTATAAACAAGTCATTTGGACATTTGTGTTGTGTTTGATTGATATTTATTTATTCATAAGATGTAATAGATAAATATGTATTTTTTTCATTTATTGATTTGTTGTAATAAATTAGTTAGACTAGTTGTATTTCTTTTTAAATGTAACAAGATGAAGAAATGACATTCTTGAAGATGACTTAACCATTTAAGACCATAATCCCAACCACAAGCTTCCACTTTTGGTTTTGGGCTTAATTATAGTCTTAATGGTTTAAGTGTTGCAACTTTCACAACATGAAGCTTTGAAGTCCTTTTGCAAGCAAGAGTTGACTTGGCAAGTGGGAGCTTGAAGACATTTTGAAATGTCTCTTAAGTCCTTTAGGAAAGACTTAATAATTATTGTGATGGCTCACAAAAATTATTACTAGACATGGCTTGGTTTATACACATTATAATGCATGCTTGTGATGTTTATTTTATGTTAAATATATGTTATGTTTTATGTATAAAAATGGTTTTTACACGTCAAATAACATTTTTTCATAATATAATATCACTTGGAGTTCGAGTAAAAAATATTTAAAAGATAACATAAGATGTTATAAATGGATATTTATAAAAACGTTTTACCGGTTAAAACTCAATTTTTTTTTTGTTGAAAATAGTTTTATTGTAAAACTTATAAATACCCAAATTTAAAATATTTGAAATGGTTTAAAAGATGTTTAAACATTATATAAACTCCATGTCTTTATAATAAATAAGGAGTTTTTATTAAAAAGACTAAAATCGGTTTATATCGTTATAACGACAAAACTAGTGATTATTTTTGACGTCGAAACTTAATATATGATATTAGTATTTTAAACATAACGCAACATGTTGATATTATGTTTTATGCATGCTAAATGAGATTTAAAACATAAGTATCATCACCCAAGTTTTGGTTTATCAAAATATGACTTTTATCATAAGATGCATAAAATTGAACTTATAAAATAAAATGAGTTTATTCTACAAATTCATGAAGTCATAAGTTTTTTTTATTGTTAAAAGGAAGTTTAAAATAGTGATTTTATAACTCATCCAAATCTTAAGTATAAAATAAAGTTTCATTAAGACTATTACCGGTTCTTAAAACCGATCTACGACTAAACTTTAAAATACCGGATTTTAGTTTATAATTGATCGCGGTTAATGGCAAATAAAATGAAGTTTTATTTGGCACCTAAAGATCCTCATAACAAGTGATATGAATTTTACAAAAGGGTGCATGAATTGGTGTATGCATGCAATATTCATGAGACCATGTTTTTATAAACTATAAGTGTAAAACATATATAAAACCTTTTCTAAAAATGCAAGTCATTGTCGTCCTTTTGAAGAACACTTGTTATCATTTGTATGGTCTTAGTGTGTGAGGGTCACATGGTCCTAGGATTGGATTATGATGTTCGGTATAGTTTTGTAGTTTCTGGTTTCTAAAGGGTCACCTTGTTACTGGTTAGTTACAATGCTACAAGTTGTTTCAAATAGGATGACTTGATCGGAATCTTATGTGATAAAGGTCACCTAAGCATGAGAGGTCTGAGGCATAGATGTGATAAACATGCCAATCTAAGCAATGGTTGTTTAGGATCCCATAATCTAGGAGTTACATATCGTATGCAATTGGTAATCGCTACCTACCGAGTTTGATTAAGTTTATGGGATAAATGTCACCTAACCATTTAATTGTTTCGTTACTTGGATCATATACTTTAATAAATGAATGTTTTAAGAAACAATAAAATGTATTAATTTTTAAAGACTAAATATTGAAAATACTAAATGAAACTTTGTTAAATTCTGTTGATAACTGTTAATAGTTTTACGCCCTGCAAAATCTCTCTCTTGTTGAGTTTCAAGAGATAGTAACATTTGATGGTTATAATTTCTATAACTGGTATAATATCTTGAGGTTCTACCTTTAAGATAAATTGAAATTATATATACTGAAAGATCCCATACTTGAATAACCTCTGCAAGCCAGTCAGTCTGATCATGATACTTTGATGGAAGTATTATTGTGATGATATTGATGTGTCTCACATCATACTGAAGAAATTAACCATGACTTGCAAAAAGTCTTGGATAATTATGAAACATGTCAGATGTCTCATCAAGTAAAGCAAATGTTCAATCAGAACACTAGAAATAGCTTCAAGTCTGTTCAATCATTGAATAAAAGGAAGTCTAATAGATTGTGCACATAGTTTAGTTAAGGGAAATACAGCATAAACCCAGAAATCAAGAAATGACCAAATGATTAGTGTTGTTTCTATTGTGGAAGAAAATGGACACTAAAGAAGGAATTGCTCCTCTTATCTCATCGAGCTGAAAAAGTCTGACTTGGACAAGACTTAATATATCTATATGATAGAACTATTTATTTTTCCATCATTCACTTGAGTATGTTATACTTCAAGTGACACCAATAATTGATATTATGTGCTGATGATTGGAAGAAATAATCATTTGATTAGAAACGAATGACATTTCGTGTTGAAGATATAACAAGTGTTGTTATAGTCTTTATTTAAACAATATATGTTTTGTACCTATTCTTATAGGGACATGTAACAGTTGTAATTTATGAATAAATCTAGATTTATTTATCGTTTAATGGATGTTCACATTCTTGATCTGAAATGATGTATTTTGTGTTAAAGAATTCTCACAATGTTAATTATGAAGTAAATCTATAAGCTTTCATTAAATTGGTAGTTCTGATCATAACACCTAAATGATCAAATGATATTGAATTGAAACTTATCTATGTCATAATCATCATGACTATATAAATATGAAATACATATACCAACTTCAAAAGGATGGAATTTTTGAAGGAAAATGAGTTTGATTCATTTGATATATGTGAATCCTATTTATATGGGAAGATGATTCACAAGTGTCTTTATCTATTAGTAGTTAAAGAACAAAAGGTTTGACAAAGAATTATACATAAATGATGTATGTAATCTTTTTAATCCATGAATAGATTTGGTGATAGATACTTAGTCAATTTCACTGACGACTTTTATTCGTTCTTGTTGAAATTTTTTGATTTGCTCAAATTGTTTCATTGTGAAGATTGAGATTAGACTTAATGAGATCATCATTAAACTTTCGTTGTGATAAATAAAATGAGTTTTGTAAACCAAGCCTTCTTGGAACATATTAGGAGTTGTGGAATCGATTCACAACTCATTCCGACAAAAACACCCACTCATCATTAGTATGTTTCTTGTGGCACAGGATCACCTGGTCACTTGAATCTATCTTTTGATATTCGAGATAGCCTTTGTATTCTCTAGTGGGATAGAGTCACCTGGCCACTAGCTGAATGTCGATAGTACAAGTTTTTAAAGAGGATAAAACATAGACCTTGCAGTCTATTTTATGATGTTTTAGAAGAACTATTTACCTTACAAAATTTTGGAATTATGCTCACTGCAACAAATATATATTGAATATATATTTCCAACCAAACAAGTGGATTAGATACTTATATTTGACTGAGGATGAAATGGTTTATCCTTATCTAAAAGGTATAGAGTTATAGAGCTTATGTTAGACAATAAGTTTAACCACTCTAGCATCTACTAACTGCATTTATGTAGAATATCCTAAATGATTGTTTAGGATGAAGTTTCTACTAATCCCACTAATTGTCATTCCATTAGACAAGTGATTAGAAAGTGCTTTTTCTAAGTGGGAGCAATTTGGAGATTTAAGAGCTAAAGATCCATAAGCTAAATGCATCATAGTTTGGAACTAGCAAGTTTTCAACTGTTGTTGAATCTGCTCAATAGTTGATCAGAAACTAATAAAACACAAAGAGATGCATTCATGTATGATTATCAAGTATGAGCTTGATTAATCTTCCTCGATATAGTTTGACTATAAAGAGTAAGTGAGTTTTCAAGGGAGAAAATATACATGAATGAAAATCTTCTTAGATTTAAGCTAACATCTCAAAGTAAGAATCTTCTTTCTTATAATTAATTACATGGTGTGATTTAATTATGAATCTAGATGAATCTTGTGTTTTCTACAAAGCTAGTGGGAGTGCAGTAACATTCCTAGTCTTATATGTAGTCGACATACAAATTCTTGGAATAAAGATCTATATAGATAGATCATGGCAACTTAAAGGATTAAGTAAAATTGCATTAATTGTCAAGGACTTAAAGGAGCTTAAGATAAAGGAGAGTTATCTTGTCAAATACCACATGACATGATTTTGAGCAATCCTCAAAATCATAGTACAATGTTTTGAACTAGAAAATATGATTGTATTCCATATGCTGTTGTAATTGGGTTAATCATATATGTCATGATTATGCATAAAGGCCAAATGCATCATATGCTTAGAGCATGTCGAATGATACCAGTATAATCCGAGAACAAGTCATTGTGTGACTTATAGGAACATTATAAAGTACTTGTGAGAACTAAAGAAATATTCCTAATCTGCGGAGTAATTAAAAGAAAGTTGTGTTTAAAGTTGTTACACATATGCTAAAATTTCAAATAGATTGAGATGACTCTCAGTCACAATCGGACGTGTCCTCATTATGAATGAAGAGATAGTTACATGGATAGTGGTTCCATGTAGATTTTAATTACAGTTACACATCAGAGTTAGAGTACCTCGTGGTTTGGAGAACCACGTACAAAGATGCTTAATGTATAGTTCATTATGACTATGAGTAATCCCATTACGCAAGTATTGGTATCTAAGTCATATTTAAGCATCTAATTCATTCTCAATGATTTTTCTTTATAAATGAGTTATATATAAAACTAAAAATTATTGTATTAGAAAAGTTTACACAAATCAAGTTTGAAAAATCTACAGATCTACTTGACAAAGCGCCATCATTAGCTAAAGCATGAAAGTCAAGCTGGTGCTATATGGCCTTGTCGATATAAGTAGATGTATAGATTGAAATTTAGTATTTGGATATTGGAAAAATAAAGACAACATATATTGTAATGAGTTAAGATATTGGATATGAGTCATTCATTAAATAACTATTGAGTTCTATGTTAGCATGTTTAAATCCTTGAATAACTAGGTTATTCTAAATGTCCATAGTCGTTCATAGTTGTGGGAGCATCTGTGAGGTAAGACTAATATGAGTGGATTGGTGGATTCTCATGGAGATGAGAATAGCAAGAGCTTCTACCAACTTCATAGATACTTGATTAAGAGAATAAGTATTGGACTTAACCCGCTTCAAAACCACTTTATGGATCGTAGTCAAGAGTGATGTTTTGATAAAGGTTGTATATTCGTATTCTTAGACCTGAGATACATATTTGGGACTTGAAGTGTAGGAATTGTTGTGCTTTGACATGGTTTAACGTTGTTCCGTAAAAGGGCAGTCATATGGGCCATCGTTGGGTATGACATGAACTACATTGATGGGCGTATGTAGTCGAGATGGGATTTGTCCCTCTTATTCGTTGAGAGCTAGATATCTAAGGCCTTACTTAAAGTTGAACAGTAAATGAGATTGATGGCGATCCATATCTCATGTTTGACATGATGTCTGATACAAAGGAATAATTGATACGACACCTTTAGTAACAATTGTAGCTTAGAGCTCCTGGAATTGGTTGTTGATGAGATGGCACCCTTCATATGTTGTTAGGGGCAGTAGCCCGTTGCTAGATGTTAGCCACTGTCTATGTCAGTCTATAATGAATCTTGTGCAAGTGGGAGATTGTTGAATCTATAAGCCCAAGAATCATTATGGAGTGATATTGCTAATAATATATGATCCTATAGGGTCACACCTTTATCAAATTGGCACATTTTGTCTATTTATTATTAATATGATTATTAATAAATAATATCAATTCTTGTATTTTAATTAGGGAATAATTATTGTTTTGTGAAAATAATAATTATAAGAGAGTATGACTAGTTATTATATCATATGGTATGATTTAATAAGTCATGTATAAAGTTTTTGACACTTTGGTTAACCATGATTAAGTTAAAGACTTACACTACCATGGTTAATAAAGTTGGAGACAATTTTTGTCTTTTCCAAGACCCATGGCCGAAACCATAAGCAAGCATGGGAGGTTGCTTGTCAACCTCCCCACTTTGTTCTTCATGCCCTTAAAGTAAGGTCATTACTTTATATTAATTAATAAGGTTGCTTTTTCTTTTCATGGACTATATAAGAGAGTGCATGGAACTTGTTTTTGGTGTGTGAAACACTCTCTTCTTCTTCCTTTCTTCTCACCAAAACCGTAAGTAGCAAAGTGCTACTCATCTTGCTTTTCTTTTAAAGATCATTCAAGTCTTTGGTGGTTCAAAGTGCTTCTCCAAAACCGTAAGTAGCAAAGTGCCGACTTTTGTGAAAAACAAACTTATATTTCGTATTCAAACCCAACGCCATTTTTTTTGACAATTTTACAATGTTCCAAACATGTAAAAATTTAAATGGCGCCCCTTTTTGTTCCCGATACATGTCAAGAGATTTTTACAAAATGGTTTCGTCGTTTGCACCACTTTGCCATTGCCGTTTCACACTCGAAAACAACCCGTTGAACTCCGTCACGACTTTGTTAACATTTCTCCACTTAGAATAAACTTGGTCTTATTTCCGATAATCACCAAGATTCATCTCGTTCAGAAACCGGCGCGTGATTTTCCGGAAGAAAGTTGGACAATCCTGGTTGTTTCTAACCACATGATCTTCAGAAACATCCACCCAAGGACACGCTGGCGTCTTTTCTTCAGCGGATGTCCATTGCTTTGGAGGTTCCCTTCCACTTTTTTTGGTTGTGGTGGATTCTCGTCCGACTCAGATTTTGTTTCCGGGACGACTTTGGGTTCCGCTTCAGTTTGAAATTCGGTTTGGTGGTTCATTGGGGACTCGGGAAGATCATCAAATGGATTGAACTCATGCATCATTTGGGATGACAAGTTCATTTGTGGTTGGTTTTGGAACCGGAGTTGTCTTTGAAATTGTGGTTGGTTTTGGAATTGAGGTTGATTTTGGTATTGTGCTTGATTTTGTTATAGATGTTGATTTTGGGCTTGAAATGGGTAGTAAACACCACCAAAATGTAGATTCGGTGGAGAATAAATAGGCCGCTCGCGTTGGTTTTGGATGAATGTTGGTGAAGAAGGTGAGACGTTTGGGTTTTGAGTGTTTCATTTGGTATTTTTTTTGAGCTTTCGGGTTGGAGGAGGAAGCCATTTTTTCAAAAAAAATTGAATGGTTTGAGTGATAATTTGAAGGTTGTGAAGTGAAGTAAAATATGTGAAAGAATGGTATGTATTTAAGGTAAAAAAAGATTTTTTTGAAAAAACGGTCACATTTGACCACCTCCAACGTCTATTTCCTTATCCCAATACATCCTCTCTCCTCGGTGAATAGTAGCCGAATTGCCGAGCCGAGCTCGGCAAGCCGAGGGGTCGGCGCGGTGTTTGCCGAGCTCGACGAGGCCAATGCCGAGCTACGCCGAGTCCACACTGTCTAGCCTAAACGTCTCATTGAATTGATACCAATACATCGCTTTCACTTCCTAGAAAAATGTTTTCTAGGAAACCTTTCTTTTAAAAATTAAACACTTATACCTAATAACAGATTAATGAAAGTGAAAGGAAACTACCTGCAAGGCTGCAAGACAGTGTAAAGTTCAGCAAGTCAGTTACTCAGTTTTCAACAACATTCATCAAATCATCCAGAATAAAGAAATTAACCAACAAGAATAAGCAATCCAAAAATCCACAATCCACTGCTTCATCCCTGTTGGAGTAAGCCGAAAATAATAAGGGTAGTTTAGTCATTTTTTGTTTTCATTTGGGATAGAGCCAAAGTCACAAGGTTGCATAAACCCAGGAATGGGTTGTTATATTTTCCTTGTTTTGTTGGTTTGTTCAACTATATAGCTAGGTAGGAGTCCTAGTTTCATATGGTAATTTTGTAGTTCTTTCTCAGTGAATAAGATGCAATATTCCCTATCTCCTTTTATGATTCTTCATGTATCTTTTATGTTTTTCTCCCAATCAGATTACACAGCAGAAGGGCTATTGTAGTTCTTGTTGTTTTGTTTTGTGTGAGTGAAGTGGTTTGTATTCAAGGGGAAACTCCATCAATCCATACAATCTACAAGAAATCAATCAAGATTTAAGAAATCTAGATTCAGTCATTCAGACTTGGAGAAGTTCCTGAAATCAGAAAGTGATAAAAATGAGAATTCGAGAAGTCATAAAACAAACTTACTCAGATTTGGGAATTTGAGGTGGGCAAATCAAATTCAGAACTCATACTTAGTGTACCATGTATTCTACAAACTTAGAAATTAGATTCATCCATTCATAGCATATTGGTGGATTGGTGTTTGAGAAACTATTTCAGGGGTGTTTGGAATGAACTCTAAAAGTGATTTTAGAAAAAAAAAAAAAAAAAAAAAAGATTATTGACTTATATTGGTAGTAAAAGAGTTTAAAAAGTATTTGGATTAACTTTTATTGTGAAAAAATCAATAAGCTAAAAATATATTTTAAGCTATTTTGGTTAAAAAGCCAAAAATAGTTTCATAAAACCAAATTTTACATTTTTTTTAAACAACCAAGAAGAATATATTTAAAAACAAACTATCAAGGAGCTAGAAAAACATTACAAATAATTCAAAGGGTTTTTTTAACCACAAAGTCCAATCTAAAGAAAGTTTACGATTCCTATTATAAATTCATAAAAAAGAAATCTTTAATGGAATCCACTATATCACTTTTCTGAATCTTCCCTGATTGAAACAACATGCTATTTTTAAATTTCCATATGTACCAAATAGTAATACATATGATGGCATCAACAATTACTTTCTTTTTGGAACTGCATGTAAATGTGTTTTTTCAAACTAATAGAAAAAATTACTCAGAAAAGTGCTTTTGAGTTTACCAAACATTTTTTTTGACTTCCTTGTTTTTCAAAAAACCAATAAGTTAATAAATTGTTTTGAAAAAAATCTCAAACACTCCCTAAGCAATGGGAATCATGTGATGAAATATGAAATCAGATGGCATACCACGTATTGGCTTACTGGCATAACAAATATGGTGAGGGGAAGAAAATTAAAACAGTAACCATTGGAAGCTTATGATGATGGCATTTCATGTTTTCCGTTTGAGAGACCGATGTTAACGCCTTGGAATTCTCGATCGACATTTGACAACTGCCTAACTGCTTCCTTTTTGGCGCCTGGTTTTATGATTGGATTGGTCCCCTTTTAACGGATAAAGGATAAAAAATATGGGTTTTCAAACTTTTAACCCAATATAACAACTCTGAAATATAGGCCCTTAGACATTTGGGGAACCTCTGTCCTGGCCCATGCATGGTACTTATGAGGACATTTAAAAACCTTATTCCATTATATGATCCGCCGTCGTCCCCGCCGCCTCTATGTAACTAGCCATAAGCTAGTTTTTCTGATAACTCTTTTATTTTTCAAACATCACATGTAATAGATCCCATAAAAAATTAATTACATCGTAATTTTTTTTGTTAATATGTTATAAGGTTGGATTTCTTGAAATATGAGTCCCACATTCTTGTTGAGGTCATAGTTGCTGGTACTATCAAATGCAACCTTCTTATAGTGAAGATCTACCACTATACCCTTATCTCCATAGATTCCTCAGCCTGGTCCACTCTTATAAGGGATTTTATTATATTGACCATCCCTATTTAACAAAAATAAAATATGGTTACTTAAAGTCGATTCTCAAACATACCCATTTCATGATATCTCAACATATATTCTATCAAGTTATAAGGTGGTAGCATGCAAGTTATTCTCATTCTACATGAGATTTAAGCATTACACAGCATGGAAATACTCATGTATATCTAATAGTTCACTATCCTACAATTACTCAAAAGTATTTTTCTTTTTTCATTAGTTTCTTAGTGCTCTATTCCCCATTAATATATCTATCTTCAGGGCCGGCCCTAAGGGTGTGCAGGGTGTGCATCCGCACAGGGCCTCGGAAAAAATAGGGCCCAAATTTAACAAAACTATATAGTTATAAGTGTGTATATATATCGTTTTGTTCAGTAACAAATCAAAAATGTAACTCGGCTTAGCCGGCAAAACCACATTCCCTAAGCGTGCTTATTGTTGTTTGATGTGTGTTCGATCCCCTCGTTAAATAGAAGTTACATATCAACCCCTCAAATTTAGTAGTTAATTCTATTTAATAAATCAATTTTCTTCCAAATTTTTATAATTTCACATTTTGAGTAATTTAACAATTTTGTTTTTCATTTTTTAAATAAATAGAAGTTACATATCAACCCCTCAAATTTAGTAGTTAATTCCATTTAATAAATCAATTTCCATAATTTACAAGTTTGACCTTCCAAACTTTTATAATTTCACATTTTGAGTAATTTAACAATTTTGTTTTTACTCGTACAATTCATTGTAACCCTTAGATTTATTTTATATATATATATATATATATATATATATATATATATATATATATAAACTTTTTTTAGGGGGCTTTTTTTTCGTGATAACCTTTAGATTTATTTTATATATATATATATATATATATATATATATATATATATATATATATATATAATTCTTTTTATATAAACTTACTTTTAAGGGCCTTTTTTTTTGTGTTTGCACCGGGCCTAAGATAACTCAGGACCGGCCCTGTCTATCTTGTTAGTTTAAGTTTAGATGCATATGTCTAGACACCTAATTTATGTAAACCACTAGAATGATACCAACTTGTAACATCACAATCTTAAAAAAAAAATACACCGGAAATTTGGTTTAAAATAAAGAACCTGATTTTATAATTTATCAACAAAGTGTACTACAGTATCATAAGAATATAATTAGTATTAAATATATATAAAATAAAATATATGAGCATGAGTCGGGTAATATTAACAAAACACAGATACAATGGTAACATTTTCTAAAGTTTACATGTGTCTCTAACGAAGGTTCCATTTTCCCTTATCACTAGAACCTACCTAAAGTAAGTGTCAACAGAATAGTTATAAACATAAAGTTAGTTAGTAACAATTTCTTAGATAAATAATGTTTAATAATAATTCTCAATAATAAATTTTAAATGTATAAATAAATATTGAAACTTATGTATGTATGCTCGATGTAATGAAACACATGTTTGACTCAATAACATAATGTAACTTTTATTAGAATCACCACAAACTAAACTCTTGACTTACTATGCATCTAATTAAGAATATTGTAATAATGGTTTACGTGATAAAAATATATAGTTAGCATTAGTTAATAATCTTGTACTAATTGTCAAACCATTGAGATACGTCAATACTCAAGAAAATCATTGCAATGGTAATGGTCCTTCTCAAGAACCCCTTGAGAATGGTCATATTAAAGAACTATATGAGAATGGTCCTACTCGAGAACAATATACAATGACTCTCTTCAAGTGTAATACATGGACACATGATATGCCAACATGACACTTGTTACTCACATTGGGTGGATGCTTGAATGTCCATATTCTTCCTCTTGATTTACTTTTGGACTCCTATTGGCCATTATATGGAGGAGGGTCCTCCCTATATGCATGATCTTACAAATGGATTTTCTCAAATCAATACAAATATACTTTCAAACACATTTTATGTACTAAGTACCAATTTTATCCCTAAATTAATCCTCTCAAATAACTTAGTGCTTTAATATTATTTATCATTTACTCACCGATAATGGTAAGACCATATAATCACCATCCTATCTAATATATATATATATATATATATATATATATATATATATATATATATATATATATATATATATATATCATCTTATACTGGATTTAGTATTTCACCACATAGGCCAAAACAATATACTTAAAATCCTTAATTTGTCATTACAACACTTCATACACCCAATCTCCTCATCCCCCTCTTCGGTGAAACGCCTCTCCCTTTACTACCACCGATATACCTCGCGCTACTCCTCACACATTTCTATGCTACTTTCGCTCTCATACTACTTTTTGAAATCACCTCGCATCTATATCTATCTCTCACCCCTTTATTATTAAATCGTGCACATCAGTAACATCCATTCAATGATTCGGTTTTATTGTTGGAATACAGTTTGAATTAATTGGAGGTTTGAATTGATTTCGCTATAGGTTGAAACTGATTTTAGGTTAGTTACTTAGTGGTGGTGATGATGAATGGTGAATATGGGTGGTTATTGTGGTGATCGAAGGTCATGTTTGTTATTATAGGATGATTGTGGAGGTGAGAGTTGGACGATGGTGTTGGCCGAAAAAGATGACAGATACATAGTTGAATGATAAATTATGTACAAAATGTATAATGGTACATCATGTACAAAAAAAACATTAACATGTAATATCCGATCAAAATGATAGGTTTTGAACATTTCAAATGAGTTTAATGGTAAATCAATTTAAAAACCTAAAAAACGACTAAACGTGGACCAAAAATAATAGTTCATGTATAATCTTTTAGTAAAATTATGACGTTTTAAGTGAAAACTAGTCAAAAGCCCCACACAATGCTGCGGGGTAGAATACGGTTAGCGAATTGTATGCAGACTGAACTTGAAGCTTTCCGAGATTCCAAGTTCTTGATATGCTCACAACTTCCAACATTTTATCGTGCATACGTTGAGGATTGAAATTATCATTGCTTTGTTTTCATTTTTCCACAAGTTACGTGTTTGTTAAAAACTACATGTGTTAACATATTGTATATTGTGCTTGGAAGTATTTACCGCATACCAAAATCATAGAAAATAACAATCTACTTTATCTTTAATCAATAATAGCATTACAAAAAAAGTTATGCTTCACATTGGACTCATTTCAATTTTCTAAAAGAAGCCAAATTAAAAAAAATAACTGTTCAGCAAACTTCAGCTTTCTTTAAAGCATGTTCTGTATTACCAATACCAATCTTCTGTTCTTTATTAATTCTTTGAAGCTGAAAAAAATCCAAATAAAAGCAAAAACATATAATATTCTATGTATAAACTAAAAAGAAAAATTTATCTCTAGAGTCAGTAAAAATATGTATAAACTATAAAGAAAAAAATTAGGCTTGAAAGAATCTTGAGTAAATTACATTGCTATTTTCCAAAATTTACCCGGTAACTAACAATATCCAATTGTGATTAAATAATTGTCAAAAAGATGGCCTTTAACAAAATGCAATTCTTTGGATAAGTCAACATGAGCACCATTCATCATCCTACTGTTAACATGAAAGACAATGTGGATGATACTACTTATACATTCTCCTCTTGGCTGACACTAAGACTCTTATTGTTCAAAATAGCAACACTAAGACTGTTGTTGGGAAACAAATTTGATATATTACTACCAGAAGCAACCTTTTCTGAACAACTTATGTTCACATTGCATCCTAAATCCAAACATCCATCACACAGTTCAACTTTTTGTAAACTTCCTTAGGACTGGTGGTAGATTAGTATTACATGCTTTAGTGACATCTTTGCATTGCAGATGCTTTTGACCAATGATTTTACTTGAGGTTTATTTTTGTATTATATTCTACAACATATCTTGTGACCTAAAACAACAAAAGTATGTAAAATTATACTATAAATATAGCAAGAACATTAAAGAAAAAAAAAGGAAATTTAAAAAAATAAAAGGAAATTTAAAAAAATAAAAGAAAATAAATAGTTACCTCTTCACAAATCTAGTTCAATGGTTTTGCATTCCAAACCACATCGCCCTTCAAAATCTTATTCAACGAACTGCAAGTTGTAACGTCCATAAAATTCAAGCCAATTTAATACTTTTTCAACCATTTAAAAACCATTAATTATTACAAAGTGTTTTCAAAATAGTTTCATGTCAGAGTATCCCAGAAATCAAAATCATAAAATGTGAGGAGGTGCACGATCACGCCTTCACCTTCTCGCGGTCACCTGAAGTACCTGAAACATAATCAACAACTGTAATCCCGAAGCTTAGTGAGTTCCCCCAAAATAACAACGCCATACAAACCATAACAATATCATACAAATAGCATGCATATATAGAGTCTACAGTACGACTGGTCCGCCCTCACCGGGCCTTCAGTCTACCTGGTCCACTCTCAGAGTCTTCAGTATGACTGGACCGCCCCACCACGCCTTCAGTCTATCTGGCCCACTCTCAGAACGTTCAGCATGTCTGGTCCGCCCTATCGGGCCTTCAACCTGTCTGGACCGTTCTCCGGGCCTTCGGCCTGACTAATACGCCCTACCGGGTCTGCAGTCTATCTGGTCCGCCCTGGGTATGTTGGTCTAGAGCACAAAGAAGGACGACCTCAACCCACCCCCAATCACACAATCAACACATAAATATCATATGCTAGCTAGCATGTACAAATAGTTATACAGATCTAACAGATCACTAATCATAGCATCATCCTATATACCAGGATACCGATCTAACAGATCACTAACATAGCATCATCCTATAACCAGGATACATATCTAACAGATCACTAACATAGCATCATCCAATAACCAGGATACATATTCTAACATATCACTAACATAGCATCATGCAATAACCAGGATAACAATCCAAAAAGGGCCGATATTGGTGCCTTAGACCCTATTGATATAGTGAGAAGAACTCACCTCACAAGTAGCACTGGATGATAATGTCAACTCCCAAACACAGCTCCAAACTCAAACACCAACAATCATCATAGGACCAATTCTATCACGACCCAAATTACCAAAGCACCCTCAGAAGTCAAACTTGGTCAACCATTGGTCAAAGTCAAAGTCAACGGTCAAGGTCAACAGTCCATGTTAACCCAACTCGTCGAGTTCCTTCAGAACTCAGAGACCGAAAACTCGAGTCAACTCGTCGAGTTACCCAAACAACTCGTCGAGTCCATGCAGTGTCCAGAAGGCGGGTAAACCCTAATGAGTTGGCTACGCAACTCGTCGAGTTCTTCCTGTCTTAACGTGTTCATCCGTTTCCAGTCGACTCCAAGGCCCCAAATTGCAGATCTAGCCTCTTAGGACAGAGATACCACGTAAATTTGCTAACTTTATGTGCATGCAAGGCTTCAAATGGATTAAAACACTAGAACTAAGCTTAATAGGAGGTTTAGGGCATGGAGGAGGGCCAAGACTCGCTAAAGTCGACCACTTTATGTTCATGGAGGCCTAGAGGTGTCCAGATCTGAAACTACCACCTCTGGACAAGCTCAAATTCGAGAATGACCTCATTTTGCACTAGAAATGATCATATTCTTGCATAAGGGAAGATCTAAGAAATGGAAAGCCAAGGTAAAGACTTTTTACCTCCAAATGGTTGCTAACACAGATTAGATGTTGGATCTACTGCTTCTCCCTTTGCTCTAACCTCTCCAAGCTTCAAAACCTTTCCAAAAGAGCACAAAGATGACATTCTAAGCTCACACACACAAGGAAGTAGTAAAGAACGGCTAGGGTTTCCTTCTCTGGGTAATGAGGTGATAAGAGAGGCCAAATGATGCGGGTTAAGTCCTTTAAATAGGCTGCAAACCCTAAAAATTAGGGTTTCCAAGCACAGTCTCTACTCGTCGAGTTGGGTCCTCCAACTCGTCGAGTAGGTTCTAAAATTCACGCGGGCTGACCAGTCTCTACACGACGAGTTGGGGCCTCCAACTCGTCGAGTTGCCCTAATAATATGAATATAAAGGCTTTAAATTTATACCTGGGTCTCGGGATGTTACACAAGTGCACCAAATTAGAGAGTAGGAATTGGGAATTTAGTTATATGGGTTTTAGGATGGAATGATGAAATCTAATTGTAGGACTTGAATGGAATCAAATTCAAATTCCAACAAACCAAATGTTGCTTACTATTCTCATATGCCTTGTACCTGTGGGGAAATTGAAAAAGTAGAGTACCTATCTAAATCATCAAATGACAGTAATGATATCAAACATTAAAAGAAACACATGTACAAAATGACCTTCTTGGGAGATATCAGAGCTAGTATGATGAAAGGTCTTTCATATTTCCGAGAAACTTCACCTCACTTTGAAGAATACAAGATTTGAATCCACAAAGAACATAATGGTAAATTGAAAAATAATGAATCCACAAATAACATGACTGATAGGTTTTATATGTTATAATTAAAACATGTGATGAAAAAACTTAACCCTTAAGTTCACATGCAACCTATTTGGATCTAAGTTTTATCTATTGATAGCAATAACCTATGAACATCAAGAATCCTAATGGAACTCTATAATAATAGAAATTTACATAGAGTTAGGGTTTACATACCTATTGATTATTGTAGAAAATAATCACACTAATATCCTTCTTGAAAACCTTGGAAAATAAGCACCAGAAATCTAATGCCTCTAATGGCTCACACCAAAAACCCTAAAAACCATAAAATGAAGACGAAAGAGAGGAAAGAGGAATAAAGTTCGTTCCTATGCTTCTTAGGAAGGCCATGAACGAAAATTGATGGCCTTGGGGTCCTATTTATAGTTTAGGTAACTTGCAAGCAAAGAAGAATCAGAATTGATTAAATAATAGATTTAATCCTAATTCAAATCCTTTCCTTTTATACAACTAAGAGGCTTCTAGAAACCCTAAAGGAGCCTCCAAAACCGTTCATGCCATGGAGGTTTCTAGAATTGTCTGTTTTATTCAACTATTGAACAATTACAGTTTATCCCTTGCTCATTTAATTAATTCTAATTAATCTCAAATTAATTTCAGATTAATTCTAATTAATAATTAATTAATTCTAATTGATTTGTTATTAATTTATAAAGCATATAAATTAAAAAATCAATTATCTAACTATTGATCTCATGTTAATTTATTAATCACGTAACAAATTAACATATCAATTATTTATTCCCAATTAATATATTAATCACATAATATATTAAAAAAACATTTCTCTCTCTCTCTCTCTCTATCTATCTATCTATCTATCTATCTATCTCTCTCTCTCTCTCTCTCTCTCTCTCTCTCTCTCTCTCTTTCTCTCTTCTAATATCAATTCTAGCTATTTCTAGTTATGAGGGAAACACAAAAAGACTTTGCTTTTATTTTCAAGTTTATACCAATTTAATTATGAGATTAGACACCTTAATCCAATGGTCTCTCACTTAGATAAGTCTATAACTAAAATTGCAAGTATTACTTCAAAATTAAAAAGCAAAGTGTGTTTTCCAAAACAACTGTCAGACTCTGATCTAATCAGACATTAGCCATAAGATAAGTAATCAGATATTCCTCCATTCTACAAGATATCGTATGGACATGAGACATGGATTGGAATCAATCTCATAGTCTAAAATTTTGTTTCTCGATTTCCCGATTTATGACGACTAAATTCAGACTACTAATTGAAACATCAATTCAGTCCGGGCTCGGCCAAGCACTTCATATGTCGACAAAAAATCATCGAGGGGCCCAAATATATCTCTTTTGTCGTTAGGGATAAAGGAATGAATAAACTTCAACTTATATGCTTGTATCTTTTACTAACCAAATCATGCATGACACTACGTTTTAGGACATCAAATTACTGATGCGATTTCGCAATACCAATGCACAACCGGCTTGTAAATTACAAGTCATATATCTTTATTTTAAGAATGAAATATATTATCATCTCACAATTACTCGTGATAGAATCCATGAAGTAATTCTCTAGAGCATGGGTTTGTCCAATACTCAAAATCCCCATTTGTCTAAGTACCCATGAACATTGTAGCAATCTTATTGCAATATCTAATCCTCATAGACAATCTTCAATTCAGTTCATGACATTCTTAATTCACTACTTACTTCCAAAAAGTATAAGCGACTGTGGAATTTTGAATAATCAAAATCATTCAGGAAGTAAAACATGCAAAGTGAAACACAATAATAAACTAATTAACTCCGGTCTCGAAACTATTGAATATAAATCATCTCTATTATTTAATCACCATAATAATTACGACTTTACTCATTGTATAATGTTTCGAGTAATCAACCAACCACTTCAATTAAACATCATGTAACGCCCGTAGATCCGTGCTAGTCAATTTAGAGATTACAGGGGTCGAAAACGACTTTTTGATAGAAGGCTATTTAGAATGAATAGTCTTAATAGAAGTTGTAGCATATGTTACAAGGATTCCGTACATATAAAGAACTATAACGAAGAAGTTATGACCCGTCGAAGTTTCGCGACGGAACCGGCACGACATCGGGAAGCGTAAATAGTGAATTTACGATAAAGAGATTTTTAGCCTTAGTAATCTAAATGAAAGTCGTAGTGTTCGTTAAACCGAGAGCGTCCATAAAAAGAACGCCTAAATCTGACTTCGTATGAGGAAGTTATGATTTTTCGAAGTTTCGGCTTAGCAGTGTACAGCCCGGAATTCGAATATAAGATCGAGCAGTTTTTAGCCGAAACAACCTAAACGAGAATCGAAGATCTCGTTAATAGTAGCGTAACGATAAAAAGACAGACGAAAATGAACGTCGGATGAAGAAGTTATGAATTTTTAACGGACAAATCCTGTCCCTGTCTGTTAAAAATATAAATTTTAAAATAAACTCAAAATTAGCCGACGGAGTCTAAACGAAAGTTGTAGAGTACATTCCCGCCTACGCGTGGATA
Organism: Lactuca virosa; assembly: GCF_052849685.1. Classification (NCBI taxonomy): domain Eukaryota; kingdom Viridiplantae; phylum Streptophyta; class Magnoliopsida; order Asterales; family Asteraceae; genus Lactuca; species Lactuca virosa. The sequence goes on along the minus strand of NC_136427.1, from coordinate 253,204,005 downwards.
TAAATAACGTCGAAAACGGAGCTCGTATGCGAAAGTTATGAATTTTAGAAGTCGGGATGTGAATATGCGAGATAAGATGACATGGCCGCATCTGAGCCGTTGCTTGTTGCCCAAGGCTTCGCTTCGGATCACGCCACGTAGCCTCGCAATTTACGCCCCACGTCCGAGGTTGGGTACGCCCAGCCTACCCCGGCCTTATCCCTTCCGAGTCCGAGGGCGAGCCAGCTGTATGCGAGCTGGACCCCTACCCGAAGTCCAGCGCCTATAAATAGGTTGCGAACCTTTCCGAGTTTTTCACACCAATTCTCTTTCTCTCTCTAAGGTTTTTAACCCCCCCTAAAGCCTAGGTGAAAACCCTAGCACCCGAATGAAGCCCCGATGCTCCCGGAGTTCCGAGAAAAAGGGTCTTTCGGTTCGGAAACGCTACTCCGAGCAAAGCCCAGTTTTTTAAGAAAACCCGCTGTAAGTGAGCTACACCTACGGTATTTTTAATATAGCTTCTAATTAATTATAGTAACATTATTAGGACCTTAAAATAATTATTTGGGCTATTATTATGAGTTATATAGAGTGTTGTTCAACGCTTATATAATAATAATAATAATAATAGCTAGACTATTAATTAGTCGCGGTTAACGTTAGACTAAACCCTAGTGGTATTGATACTAGGTTTTGTCGAGGGAAACTTATTTTGAGATAACGAAGCGTTGTTCGAGTGCAGAGTCACCACCTTTCAGGTGAGTGCATAGTTACTTTCATCTTACACATAGATATGAAGTATTTTATTTAAATTACGTGCTATGTGTGCATATTGTCTGAATACTTGTTGTCTATGCTGTGTGAAAGAATTTTATACATGTTTTAAATGATTTAAACTGTATATGTATTTTATATCTACGAATATGTTGGGTATAACATGGGTAGATGAATGATGAGGGACGAAAGCTGATATAGAGGAACATTGGTAGTGTGGACATAGTGCCCTATAGGTGGACATTGGCAGCAATGGACCTAGTACCCTATAGATGAGCATTGGCAGATGCGCCATAACCTGTAGATGTTTTTGGATCTACGAGGTACTCTAAACATCCTAGCAGCTGCGCTCTAAGGATAGTATCGACAGTTGCGCCTAATAGAGGACATTATAACCGTGACATTAGCGTTCAAAGGACAATACCGACAGAAGCGCCTCATAGAGAATGTCACAATTCTGGCAGCTGCGTCTAAGTGATAATATTAGCAGCTGTTCTTGACAACTGTGGCAACGTTGGACTTCGTGCCGTTTCCTTAGGATGATCCTTAGTAATGAATGAACGATGAATAGTTGATTCTTAGGGTAAATCCTTAAGAAGATAATAGGGATGGGTAATTGGGTTGATTGTTTGATGTTTAAACATAATAATTATATTATTGTGGGTTTAAAACCCTATGTACTCACCAGGTTTCCCAACCTGACCCACTCCAGCTTATTTGTATCACAGGTGTCGATATGAAGTTACATTACACTGAGAGATTAAGGAGATATAAATCACTAGTGATAATGAATGTAAGTTCTGTTTATGCTTATGTTTCTGTATTGACAATGACATCCCAACGTTTTAAAAGGAATAAAATACATTTATTCAGAAATGCTTTGATAACGTATTTATCGTGTTTTTCTGGGAACAAATTCCGCAACATTTTCTTAAAAGAGATACTCTGATTTTTATAAAGCATAAACAAAATCGGTCTTTTCTGGCCGTGAAAATGGGGATGTCACACATCAGTCATGCCATGTTATGAACATGCATATTATGCCTCTATGTGGTCCATCCTGTGTGAACAGATCACCTGGACATTATTCCAATGATGCGAATTTCACAATTCTAAATTCTTATCACTATCCAAGATGTGATCGAATTCCAACTTAACATGCATTAATCTCCTGTGATATCAACATTCCAAAGTCTCAAAGACTAAATCTTCGATATTACAGAATATCCCATTGGAACTTTGTTACTAGAAACAATTCCATGGTAATTAAGGTACTAATTCAAGGTACACTCCTTGAATACTTCTCTTGCATTAAGGTTTCCAACTCACATGTAGACTTTTCAACCATCTCCCATTATGAAGCATTTCCATATTCTCATATGACCATCAATTCTGATCAAGAATCATCTCAATAGAATTATGTCACTATGATCTGTCCAAATTAATATCATACTTCTAATTGTCCACAAGCAACTAGTCTTTTGGTATAACCTTAGAATGTTCTTGACAGTTGTTTAACAACTTTAGTCACACAAAATTCTAGTTATTTTTCTCACAATGCTCTAAGCATTTGAAAAATTAGAGTAAGTGAATATTATAGCATATGTAATTGATCATATATCTGAAGCATATAGGACTCGACTCATTATATATTATATAAGGATTACTTCAATCTCTTGCTATAATATTTCCATATGTGGAATTTTCTATGTTGAAACATTTCAACACGATATCTATATACGTCTATTACTAAGTTCTATTAAACTATACAATCTAAACCTTTAGAATCGAGACAAAGTATGAGTGTTCTCTCCCTTATTTCTACTATAGTGAAACAATTCTCAAACTTTGTAATTTGCCAATTAAAAACTTTGTTCCTACGAACAGTTCTGTCAACATGCAATACTAACATAACAATTATGCTCCTAGGGGTGGGAATTATTTGGTCCAGAACCGAAAAACCCGAAAATCAAATCGAACCGAAATCGATTTCAGACCGAACCATATTCAAATTCGGTTTTCGGTTTGGTGCGAGACCAAACCGAATTGTGAATTTGGTTTTTGGTTCGAGTTGCGGTCCCATGAAGTTTAAACGAAATCGAACCAGAAAAACCGAGTTTCATAAACTAATTAATTAAAAAAATATATTTTATATTTTATATTAAATAAAAGTATTAATATAAAGTAAAAATCATTTTAACTCATTTACTCTTTGGATCATTTTGTACGAAACTTTAGATATTTCTGTTTGCAACTTTAGGTTTCTATGATAAAAACATTTTAATTTATGTTTGAAATTTTTTAAGTTTATATTTGGTTTCCTCGGTTTTCAAACTAAACCAAACCGAATTAGAATTGAGTTTTAGCTTTGGTCTAGAGAATTTGAATTCGATTTGGTTCGGTTTTCTAATTGGGCCAAAAAAAATATCTAACCAAGGAAACCGATTCGAAGAAACCGAAAAACCAAAAAACTGAACCAATTCTGACCCCTATAAGCTCCCACTAGCTTTTACATGTACACAGAAATCAACTGGACTTCTAGAAATCAATACTCTTGACATTCTACTGAAGTACAAATTTCTATTACGCGATGCTTCGATAAGTCTCCAACTAGACTTCGTAAGCATATACACCTTCATTAAATAGTATGTGTGTGTGATTAAACCCTTTCAGAACTTATAGATATATGTCTCCAAAGTTCAAACAATTCCTTGTCATTCCTCACAATTCGAAATATGAAGAGGGATGATGTAATCATATTGTGAATTTGAGAATGCAATTAACATAACCAACATCTATATTGATCTTTATCAGATCTTATAATCTATCACGGAAGTATTTCCTCACAATCATTATCATGAATTAGAGCGAAACCTTTGAAACCTAGATTTTATGGTGCATACTTTCCCATCTATGTGAATCTATCATTTCCAATCTACAATCATAAGACAAGGTTTAGGACAAAACCAAATTCAAATTTAGCTTTCCTTCATGGACTGAAATTTGCTATTTCTAAATTTCTTGCCCTCTGGTAGCACAAGGGCCTACCAGTGCTTCCATTTTGTTAGCAGCTCACCCATATTGATCAATGTACTTTCACTGACCAACGATCTTTTTCTTTTGCAATTAAATGAAAACATATAACTCATAAGCATTTCCAACTCAAATAGAGGTGCACAAAAATAAGAATGTGTTAATCAAACATGACAGGTTATCAACCCGGGATCACGTGCTAGTGATAACTAAAAGTTTTATTGTTTATTGGCTCTTGAAACTCTCAAGTTTAATACAACTCCCACTAACTTCTTGACATATAAGTTTTCTCAAGGAACATTCCTTGATGAATATTTTCAAAGTATCAGAACTATGCTTCATCTCATAAACACAACCATATTTACTGAAGCATCAATAAATCATGATGAATAGAGTTATCGTCCTTTGTGGTGAATCTGAATAGTCCATATCAACATGTACTAGATCCATCAGTCCTTCACTTTCCTCACATAAACATGTGATCAATGAATTATTCATAATTTTCTAATGAACTAGATTCTTAAGCATCACACAATTCGAATTGCATGACTCCAAGTTTCTGTCAAATTTGAAACTTGGTGATGAAAAATCTTTTCACTTGGTTAGTTATGACAATACCACAAGCGATATCATAATAATCAAATCCACAATTAATATTGCTAATATTAGAAACATAACCACCACTTTCATAAATGTCATTTCAAGGAAATATAAAATAAGACAACCAGATAAACCAAAATTTCACTTTTATTGAAAATAAACAAAATGTTAGAACTTGTCCTTACAACACATAAAATGAAACATCTCCAAAGAGTAGAATCAATTTATTAAATTATCCAAACTCCTTAGTAGTAGCACCAAATTCTGATCTTCGAACCATGTTACCAAAGTCCATTTCTCACAATCAGATTTAGCTCACCTTGCTCAAGTTTCCTTCTTTCTCTTAAATCCTTTAATTCCATAAAAATGTGATCATCACATCATTTATTAAGAGTCTATAAATAGGAACTTATAAAACAATGGAGTCAGATAATGGATGTACCTGAAGTAGAGTCACATGACTTCAATTTACTATCTCTAAGATCTTTAAGGTATTTTAGGTAGTTTGTTTTCCAATGTCCCTTCAATTGGCAGTAGAAACAAATGGACTCTTTGGGGTTAACATATGCAATGATCCCAGAACTAGCTTTTCTCTTTACCATAAGATCAAACAGTTTGATCTTGGACGACCCCTATCCATTAGGAAGAAAAATCTTTTCTGGACCATCATTATCACCATTACCAATGTCCATGGAAACCTTGGAATTAGACCCTATAAGCATCTCTGCTTCAAATGTCCTTTTAAGCATTTATGCTTCAGCAATCATCAACCTTTGGGTGAGATCAATTAGGGTAACATCAATATTCATCATATAAAATTTCTTAATGAACTGATCATATGAATTTGGAAGTGAAAGAAGAACCAAACTAATTGCTTTCTCCTTTGGGAAAACGATGCCCATTCTATCCAACTTGTCAATGTACGCTTTCATTTTCAGAACATGCACACACACAAAATTTCCATCTTGATGTCTACATGCCAATAGGGTTTGATTTGTCTCATATCTTTCAATTTGAGGAAAAGGTGACGTTGGAAGAGTCACAGGAGAAGGAAGTGGAAGAGTTGAAGAAGTATGATGTACAGTTCCACCAATTCCCGAAGAAGGGAAAACATTTTCACCTTGATCAGAATGTGAAAGATCATATTCGGAAGGAAGAGGAAAACCATTTTCAAAAGAACGATGAAGACCATTTCTATCTTCATAAGACATCTAAAATTAGGAAAAAAGAGAATTCAAGTTAGTTGATTTTAATCCTTAATTATTCACCTAAAATTTAAATTAAGGCTAGGATCCATATTTTCGATTCGAACTTTGAAAAGGGATGCCGTAATCAAATTCATCTATTTTAACTAGGTAAGGATTTTACCAATTCCAATCTGATGAAACTACTAGATCTTTTAAGATTCATTGATTCTTATCCATGAAATGTTTAGTCTCGGATTATGCTCTCACTTTTGTGACTAGGATGTCGAGGATCACAAACGAGATGTGAATAATCATGCAAACCCACTTGACAACCTTGATGTCATTTATCATTTCATATTGATGTGTCGGTTAACCACACACTCTCCATCATATCTCTTTATAGTCCCTATTAGTGTATCGGTTAACCACACACTCTCCACTAACGACATATAAAGCATGATGTGCGTTTTCATGAATTATTAACTTTTCACATTTTTCCTAAAGTAACTAGAGTAAGATTTTTTTTAAAGATGGTTCTAATACTTTTATATCATTACACTTTTAATGAGATTATATCCTATCAAATTCGTTCGGTTAACGACCCTCCACCATATAAGGGAGTGGTAGGTGACAGTGGATACCCAATGACGGTTATTTTATAGGCCGCTTCCTTATACCCCCCCCCCATCTTTAGTATGGCTTCATGTGTCACACCCCCGAACCAGACGGCGGAAACGTCCGGGGGCTTGTGCGTGACTTCATCTTAAAATATCATTACAATGAATATAAATAAAACATAACATCATCATCACCATGCATAATATAATACAACTGTCATTGTTTATATCAAGTACAATCTTTTAAATTACATAACCAAAACATTCAATGTATGATGTTTAAGAGTACACAAAACAAAATCTCATATTCTTGTTGATTCTTCCGCTTAACGAGTCCCTGAGAATACAAGTTATTTTGAAAACGTCAACATATATAATGTTGGTGAGTTCATAAGCATGTTTGATTGAAAAGTTTTGTATGGTTCGTAAAACACCAGAAAATCCGATATTTTCTCTAAAGTAGTTTGAAAGTAATGTGTCAAAATCAAGTATTAATGCATGTGTGTTTGTTGCTTTTGGAATGTATAAATAAACAATAATGTAATCCAGATAAAATAATGTATGTTCTGTTGTAAGTAGAAGATAATGTATAAATGTATTTATCCCAAAAAATCCGATATTTTCTGCTTATAAAAGTATCGTAATCGCAAAATCCCAAGACCGAGTATCAATGTATGTTTTTAGTATAGTCAAGATTTGTATAAATATACCGAAATCTTTGATGAAGTTAGGCTCTAAGTGAGGCGTTACAACCATGCTTGATAATGACTAATTCGCCTGTCTTGGCGTTTTCAGGCGCCGGTTTTGATGTAGGTAAGGTTTGTCGCCCTAGACTGGCCTAGTCTAGCTGTAGCGAACAGCTAAGGCGTGGGGGGTCACCCCGTATAGATCTATACACAAACTCCCGCTCTCCCTCCAGGAAACTCTGGTTATAACTACAGGCTACTATCACACACTCAAAGGTGTCAACCGACAAGTCTCACTAGATTCTCAACTTGTTCATGAGTAATGTATTTCACCAAGTATAATGTTTACGTGTATGTTTTAAGTTTTCAAATCCAAAAGTATGTATATGAATATATGAAGTTAAATAAATATGTAGAGGTATAGCTAAGATCAACTAGTAATGTGATTTTCAGTCCAAGCCCAATTAGCATGTAAATGGACCACTAAGGCCCAAATAAACATGTAAAAGGGTAATTTTGGCCCATTAGGCATGTAAATGGACCACTAAGGCCCAATAAACATGTGATCCATAGTTCAGGCCCAAATTAACATGTAAATGGGCCGTAAGGCCCAATAAACATGTCATGGAAAATATTAGGCCCAATATACACTTAAATGGGCCCTTAAGGCCCATTGGCCATGTAACGAGAGTATTAGGCCCAATAAAAATTGTTATCGATGTATTACGTCCATTCGTTATTATTTCGTTGTTTGTTTTAGCTCGAGGTTTACCAAGACAACAAAAATATCTAATTTTTGTAATAGTGACACTTTTGGCCCATTAGACCGAAAATATACATTTTAGGAAAATTTGACACTTTAGGTCCTTTAAGAACTAATTTGAACATTTAAAGGCTTATTTTTACATAAAATGTCATTTTTGGTCTATTTTAATTAAAAATAATATTTTAGTCCATTAATTTATAAAAATTTATATTTTCACCCCAAATGTTTAATAATTGACGGTTTTGGCCCAAAAATACATATATTGACATTTTCAGCCCTTATTTGAATAAAATGACATTTGCGGCCCAAATTTTTATAAAATTAACATTTTTGGCCCAATTTTCAAATAAGAGTCATTTTCAGCCCCTAAATTTGTAAGTTTTCATTTTTTACTCAAGTTTTGAATCAAATAACATTTTAGTCCATGAACTTTGTATTTTTGCAATTTGGGCCCAAAAAGCCGTAAGGCCCAAATTAAGGCCCATAATGCGAAATATTACACTTTTGGTCCTTTGGAAGGTATAGTTGTTATAAAAACTCATTTTTATACAAATTTGACCCTTTTGATCCTTACAAAACCGTAAGTGGCAAAAATTATCCCAATCTTTTGTTTACTTGTAAAAAATGGTCCTTATAAAAGATTTACGTTTTGTTTTTTTTTCACATCTTAGGCATGTATAACACTTTTATCTTTGTAGTATGATGTTTAGAGTGTTTTAGTTTATGTATCTCACCCATTTTGTTAGAGTTTTCGAGATTCATCAAGTTTTATCACATAATCACAACATAAACCAAGAAAATCACACATAACATGCATAAATACATAGATCTACACATAAACACTTGTATTCTCCCCCCAAAAACATGTGAAACCGAAAACAAGGGGGTATGAACTCACTTTGGGGTTTGGATAGGTTTTGATGAAGAAATGAAGGAAGTTTGAAGGTGTTTTCGGCCTTGGTTGCTTCCTTGAAGAAGTTTTCGAACTTGAATGTTTCTAGGAAACATGATCACGAAATGAAGCTTTGTAAGTATGAAGTTTTAACATAGGAATGGAGGATAACAAGTAGTGCATGATGATAACTTACCAACAAAGATGATCTAGATGAGAACCTCTTGAAGACACACACCAAATCTCGAAAATTTAGAGAGAATGAGGAGAGTTCTTGAGAGATTTCTTGTAAGAGTTTGAGGAAAAATGAAGATGGTGGTGGTGTGTGTGTGTTCTCGGCCGAGAGTGATAAAGAGAGAGGGAGGGAAAGTTTTGCATGGAGGGTAATAATCTCATTGATACATGTGATTATCTAGATGTTTGCTAGATAATTATGTGTTGTCACCATTCTAATTCATCCCCTTTTATAGCTTTTATTATATTTATTTTTTTTATCTATGGGCCGAGAATGGGCCTAATGGAATGAAGAAAAATGGTATTGGGCTCAATTTCTTGGCTTTGTTCGAATTTCCTAGGCCCAATAATATTTTTCGGTCCATTGGGCTCTCAAGGTGGTTCACGGCCCATTATGGTATAAAGGAATGGGTTTATGGTCTATTAGGGCTAATTAATCCATTTATGGCCCAATAAGGCCTATTAGGGTTAGAATGAATCATTCTAGGCCCAAATGGTCCAAAATGTTTTGGATTTATGAATTTGGTCCATTTAGAATCCAAATAGGGTTTCTAAGCTCAATATAGTCGAATTGAATGCTTATTGGTCCATTAGGCCCAATAAGAAAATCCTAGTCCATAAAGAACTTGAACCGGGATTTTTAGGGTTTTCAACTCCCAATTGACTTTCTGAAATGTTTTGCATAGAGTTTTGAACTACAATTGTGGATCCTGACTAAGTTTGTTGTCATAGAATGAACATAGCGTATGATAACAAGTTAGAGTTACAAATATTATCATAGATGACATTTACATGATCACAGAATTTCCTGGCTAAAATGTCGGTTGTGACATCATCCCCCCGTTAGAGGGAATTTCGTCCCGAAATTCTTTTGAAAACTAGGATTATGAAGGAAAGAATGAGTGAGGGTACTTTTCCTTCATTTGGTCTTCGCGTTCCCATGTGAATTCCGGTCCACGCTTAGCGTTCCACCGAACCTTCACAATTGGAATACGACTCTGCTTCGTACGCTTCACTTCCCTGTCCAATATCTCGACTGGTTCTTCGACGAATAGGAGATTCTTGTTTATCTCGATCTCCTCCAAAGGAATGACAAGAGTTTCATCCGATAAGCATTTCTTTAAAATTTGAGATGTGGGACACAGGGTGTACAATGCTGAGCTCTGAGGGTAGCTGCAGCTTCTAGGCCACTGGACCAATTCGGGCAAGAATCTCGAATGGTCCAACATATCACGGGTTCAGTTTACCCTGTTTCCCAAAACGAATCATTCCTTTCCCGGGAGAGACCTTCAATAGTACCTGGTTTCCGACTTGGAATTCCAGAGGCTTTCTCCGTTTGTCAGCATAGCTCTCCTGTCGGTCTCGTGATGCTTGAAGTAGGGCTTTGATTTGGATTATCTTTTTGTAGAGTATCGAATGATTTCTGGTCATGTAAGAGTGCTGTCTGGTGATTGTCCATTTGCTAGTTGGGTGTCACCCACCTTAGCCCAGCATAGATGCGATCTACATTTACGTCCGCATAAAGCCTCAAAAGGAGCAACCTTGATGCTCGTGTGATGGCTGTTGTGGTATGAGAATTCAGTCAAGGGCAAATGGGTATCCCACGACTCGCCGAAATCAATCACACCAGCTCAGAGCATGTCTTCGAGCGTTTGGATGGTTCGTTCACTTTGGCCATCGGTTTGAGGGTGGTAAGCAATGAGCATGTCTAGCTGTGTTCCCATAGCCTTCTGAAGTGACTATCAAAATCTTGAAGTAAATCCGTTATCCCGATTCGATATAATAGATACTGGTACTTCATGGAGTCTCACGATTCTCTTTGATATAGATTCGTGTTAATCTTTCCATCTTGTACGATTCTTTTATTGACGGGAAATGAGCAGATTTTGTTAACCTATCAACTATCACCCAGATAGTGCCCAATCCAACTCTTGTAAAAATAAAATTCGTCTTTTTGACTTCAAGAATTTTATCCAGTCTATGCAGTGCTTTCGTCGCGATATTCTCCGGATTCGATGCCTCCAAAGCCGGTCGTAGGTGTTGACAGTTTTTTGTCCTTGTTTCGTGAGCAGACGAGCATGTTATCGATGAAAATAATTAAAAGGTTGACTAGGATGAGTGGAAAACTCGGTTCGTGGGGTCCATGAATACCGTGGGGGTATTTGTTAGACCAAAGGATATGACAATGAACTCGAAATGGCCGTATCGAGTTAGAAAATCAGTTTTTGGAATGTCCTCTTTTCGGACTCGGAGCTGATGATAACCGGATCGTAGATCTATTTTGGAGAAGTAACTAGCTCCTTGAAGCTGGTCAAATAGGTCGTCAATCCGAAGAAGTGGGTATCGGTTTTTGATAATGAGCTTATTCAATTCTCTAAAATCGATGCACATTCTGAAGGATCCGTCTTCTTGACGAACAAGATCGGAGCTCCCCATGGTGAGAAGCTTGGTCTGATGAATCCTTTACTCAACAATTCTCTCAATTGACTGGATAACTCTTGAATTTTCGGCGGGAGCTAACCTGTAGGGTGAATTGGCAATTGATGTGGCTCCTGGTATGAGGTCGATTCGAAGTCCAAACTGTCTTTCTGGGGGTATTCCCGGAAGGTCTTCAGTAAATACATCCGAAAAGTCGCTTGCCACTGGGATGTCTTTAATGTTGATTTTCTTCTTTGTCTTTATTTACAACATAAGCGAGGAACGCATAGTTTTTCTTGTGCAGGCACTTCTGTGCCTTGATGCACGAAATGAGACGAAGATTGGCGCCATGTTTATCAACATAGATTATTAGGGTTTCGTGATTGGGGAGGTGAAGGCGAACGACCTTCTCGCGACACATAATATCAGCATGGTGGGGGCTTAACCCATCCATGCCGATTGTCACATCAAAACTCCTAACATTTACTGGCATCAAATCTAATTGAAATGAATGGTTGTTTAGTGTTAAGGTGCACCCTACATAAATATCTTTGATTGATTCGGTTTTTTTTCCATTAGCCATCTCCACCGTGAAGGCTTCGTTTAGCTTCTGGGGTTGTTGTTTTAGCTAGTGCTTGAATTTGTTACTAACGAAGCTTCGCTCGACTACACTATCGAATAAGATGCAAGAGAAAGAGTTGTTAAGTGGGAACGAACCAGTAACAACCGTCAGGTCTTGAATTGCTTCGCCTTGACCCAAGGTTAGGACCCTTCCAGATCCTTCTGCCCCTTGATTGTTAGCCTTAGGGTAATTGCGTCGGAAATGGCCGGTTCCTCCACACCCATAGCAGGTGTGAGTGGCCCCAACATTGTTGTTGTTGTTGTTGTTGCTGTTGTTGCGGTTGTTGTTGTTGTTGTTGTTGTTGTTGTTTGACTGTTGGTTCTGTTGTGGTTGGGATCTGTAGTATCAGGTGGTGTGTCCTTTCCTGTTGCATTTATTACAATACGACTTCTGACAGGCTCCCTTATGATGGAGATTGCACTTGTTGCATTTTGGAAGGCTTCCAGCGTATGGTCTCGCTGGTGTTGATGTAGTAGGTGTCATGGTCGTATGGATAGCAACAACATGTTGTTTCTTCGAGGACCCTTGAGTTGGCTGCCCCTTTCTCTTACTCCTAGACTTTCGCTTCTTGCTCCTAAATTTAGGGTTTTGAGTGCCTTGATAAGCTATCACTCGTTGGTTTTTGTAGTTGTTACTTCGGCTGGAGTTGTCGAAACTATTTCCACCTCTGTTGGTGTTGTTTGCGTTGAGTTGTGCCATAGCAGCGGTTACTGTCGCTGTTACAGCAGCTTGGAATGTAGCAGAGTCCATTTGCAGGATCGGTGCCTCACGGGCGTGCTTGTTATTTCTGTGGGATGACATTTCCTGCTGCATGATGATAAGCCAGATCGTAAGTAACGATCGTCATTCCTGGTTGTACTCTATAAATTTCGCGTTTTGTCGTATGATTCACATTGTTTCCATCTACATCCCTATGATATATTTACGGTAGTAGGTAATCGCAGTTTTTGTACGAATTTTAAGTCTGTCCATAGAGTTTATAGATTATTTTGGTTTCGAGATCCTTAAGTTACTAGCGGTTTCGAGGGTTCGATTGTGCGTGAGTATGTGAGTGCATAGAATCAATATGTAATAAAAGTAGGAGAACGCATAACAGAATACAACATCATGCGAAAAATATATAATCGTTTTCATTAATGAAAATCTTTTGAGTACATGAAAATTTGCCTACCTAAGGCATACAATACATAAAATGATGTAAAATACGACAGAGTAACGACTCCATGAGTAGTGTAATCACTTAATCATGTCGTCGATAGTACATATAGTAGAACATAACAAGGCATCCTAGCAGTAGTGGTAGTAGACGAAGTTAATCTTGGTCGAAGCGTCAAGGGCCTGATAGGCGATCAAATGTCGAAGTGTCGTGCCACACGGTCAGCGAACTCGCTCATCTCCTTATTGACCGTGTCCCTCTCATACTCTGCTAGCTCTGCCCAGCGTTCTGTTGCCCAGAGTTGCTGCCTGAGGGCGGAAACCTCCTCCTCCAAATAGCGCACACGAGCAGCTAAATCCTCCGATGATGCGGGGTGGTCCGATGTCCTCTCCGAAGTGGGAGGCTCGTTGGGGACTTCTGTAATGTTCTCCACTTCCTCCACTTCTTCCTTGGTTTCCCCGAAATCATAATTGGTCTCCACATATTCCTCAGGTCCTAGGCCTGGGTTTTCTCTTGGAATCATAACAGGGTCTCCCTCAAGCAATCCATTGGCCACTAGAGCCTGGTAGTAAAGAACACCTTGTTGGTAGTCTTCCATGCCGACTGCGCGAGAAACGGAGGGGTGAGGGGTGTGTGAAGAGTGTATATAGATAGCATTTTCAAATACTCCTATAATATTTTTTAATTGTTTAAGTTTGAGTTCCTTAGGGCTTTTTGGATACGAGGTAAGTTTCCGGATTCATTTCCCAACATGATCACTCCCAGCCACATGTTGGTTGTATTTTGAATAAATATAGTTGATCAGGCTATATTTACCCCCAATACGACTACATAATTTTCCGGGTTTAACCACGGTGTTCAATTTCCTCCAGATACTTTTAGTGTTATAGTTTTAATATACATCTAGGTATGCATTTTATTCAGAGTGTTTTAGTCCCATTGTATTTATAGTTGCATATCCTGTATGATTAGATATGCCAGTTCACTATAAACAATGCTTTGATACCATTCTGTCACACCCCCGAACCAGACGGCGGAAACGTCTGGGGGCTTGTGCGTGACTTCATCTAGAAATACCATTACAGTGAATATAAATGAAACATAACATCATCATCACCATGCATAATATAATACAACTGCGATTGTTTATATCAAGTACAATCTTTTAAATTACATAACCAAAACATTCAATGTATGATGTTTGACAGTACACAAAACAAAATCTCATATTCTTGTTGATTCTTCCGCTTAACGAGTCCCTGAGAATACAAGTTATTTTGAAAACGTCAACATATATAATGTTGGTGAGTTCATAAGCATGTTTGATTGAAAAGTTTTGTATGGTTCGTAAAACACCAGAAAATCCGATATTTTCTCTAAAGTAGTTTGAAAGTAATGTGTTAAAATCAAGTATTAATGCATGTGAGTTTGCTGCTTTTGGAATGTATAAATAAACAACAATGTAATCCAGATAAAATCCTGTATGTTCTGTTGTAAGTAGAAGGTAATGTATAAATGTATTTATCCCAGAAAATCCGATATTTTCTGCTTATAAAAGTATCGTAATCGCAAGATCCCAAGACCGGGTATCGATGTATGTTTTTAGTATAGTTAATATTTGTATAAATATACCGAAATCTTTGATGAAGTTAGTCTCTAAGTGAGTCGTTACAACCATGCTTGATAATGACTAATTCGCCTGTCTTGGCGTTTTCAGGCGCCGGTTTTGATGTAGGTAAGGTTTGTCGCCCTAGACTGAGCTAGTCTAGCTGTAGCGAACAACTAAGGCGTGGGGGGTCACCCCGTACAGATCTATATACAAATTCCCGCTCTCCCTCCAGGAAACTCTGGTTATAACTACAGGCTACGATCATACACTCAAAGGTGTCAACCGACAAGTCTCACTAGATTTTCAACTTGTTCACGAGTAATGTATTTCACCAAGTATAATGTTTACGTGTATGTTTTAAGTTTTCAAATCCAAAAGTATGTATATGAATATATGAAGTTAAATAAATATGTAGAGGTATAGCTAAGATCCACTAATCATGTGATTTTCAGTCCAAGCCCAATTAGCATGTAAATGGACCACTAAGGCCCAATAAACATGTAAAAGGGTAATTTAGGCCCATTAGGCATGTAAATGGACCACTAAGGCCCAATAAACATGTGATCCATACTTCATGCCCAAATTAACATGTAAATGGGCCGCAAGGCCCAATAAACATGTCATAGAAAATATTAGGCCCAATATACACTTAAATGGTCCCTTAAGGCCCAATAAAAATTGTTATCGATGTATTACGTCCATTCGTTATTATTTCGTTGTTTGTTTTAGCTCGAGGTTTACCAAGACAACAAAAATATCTAATTTTTGTAATAGTGACACTTTTGGCCCACTAGACCGAAAATATACATTTTAGAAAAATTTGACACTTTAGGTCCTTTAAGAACTAATTTGAACATTTAAAGGCTTATTTTTACATAAAATGTCATTTTTGGTCTATTTTGATTAAAAACAATATTTTAGCCCATTAATTTATAAAAATTTATATTTTCACCCCAAATGTTTAATAATTGACGGGTTTGGCCCAAAAATACATATATTGACAATTTCAGCCCATCTTTGCGAAAAATTACATTTTCAGCCCTTATTTGAATAAAATGACATTTGCGGCCCAAATTTTTATAAAATTAACACTTTTGGCTCAATTTTCAAATAAGAGTCATTTTCAGCCCCTAAATTTGTAAGTTTTCATTTTTGACTCAAGTTTTGAATCAAATAACATTTTAGTCCATGAACTTTGTATTTTTGCAATTTGGGCCCAAAAAGTCGTAAGGCCCAAATTAAGGCCCATAGTGCGAAATATTACACTTTTGGTCCTTTGGAAGGTATAGTTGTTATAAAAACTCATTTTTATACAAATTTGACCGTTTTGATCCTTACAAAACCGTAAGTGGCAAAAATTATCCCAATCTTTTGTTTACTTGTAAAAAATGGTCCTTATACAAGATTTACGTTTTGTTTTTTTTTTCACATCTTAGGCATGTATAACACTTTTATCTTTGTAGTATGATGTTTAGAGTGTTTTAGTTTATGTATCTCACCCATTTTGTTAGAGTTTTCGAGATTCATCAAGTTTTATCACATAATCACAACATAAACCAAGAAAATCACACATAACATGCATAAATACATAGATCTACACATAAACACTTGTATTCTCCCCCCAAAAACATGTAAAACCGAAAACAAGGGGGTATGAACTCACTTTGGGGTTTGGATCGGTTTTGATGAAGAGATGAAGGAAGTTTCAAGGTGTTTTCGGCCTTGGTTGCTTCCTTGAAGAAGTTTTCGAACTTGAATGTTTCTAGGAAACATGATCACGAAATGAAGCTTTGTAAGTATGAAGTTTTAGCATAGGAATGGAGGATAACAAGTAGTGCATGATGATAACTTACCAACAAAGATGATCTAGATGAGAACCTCTTGAAGACACACACCAAATCTCGAAAATTTAGAGAGAATGAGGAGAGTTCTTAAGAGATTTCTTGTAAGAGTTTGAGGAAAAATGAAGATGGTGGTGGTGTGTGTGTGTTCTCGGCCGAGAGTGATAAAGAGAGAGGGAGGGAAAGTTTTGCATGGAGGGTAATAATCTCATTGATACATGTGATTATCTAAATGTTTGCTAGATAATTATGTGTTGTCACCATTCTAATTCATCCCCTTTTATAGCTTTTATTATATTTATTTTTTTTATCTATGGGTCGAGAATGGGCCTAATGGAATGAAGAAAAATGGTGTTGGGCTCAATTTCTTGGCTTTGTTCGAATTTCCTAGGCCCAATAATATTTTTCGGTCCATTGGGCTCTCAAGGTGGTTCACGGCCCATTATGGTATAAAGGAATGGGTTTATGGTCTATTAGGGCCAATTAATCCATTATGGCCCAATAAGGCCTATTAGGGTTAGAATGAATCATTCTAGGTCCAAATGGTCCAAAATGTTTTGGATTTATGATATGGGTCCATTTAGAATCCAAATAGGGTTTCTAAGCCCAATATAGTCGAACTGAATGCTTATTGGTCCATTAGGCCCAATAAGAAAATCCTAGTCCATAAAGAACTTGAACCGGGATTTTTAGGGTTTTCAACTCCCAATTGACTTTCTGAAATGTTTTGCATATAGTTTTGAACTACAATTGTGGATCCTGACTAAGTTTGTTGTCATAGAATGAACATAACGTATGATAACAAGTTAGAGTTACAAATATTATCATAGATGACATTTAAATGATCACAGAATTTCATGGCTAAAATGCCAGTTGTGACATCATGAATGAGGCGTACTAGCTATTTGACTGAGTTGTCTTATACATATAGTATATTAAACTTTTAATAGTATATATATATATATATATATATATATATATATATATATATATAAGGTGTATTTTAAAACATTTCAAAATAAAAGGTTTAAATATTAATTATTTAAATTGAATATTTTAATTAATTAATTAATATTAAACCAATTATGATTTATCTTTATCTTTTAATTAAACAATTAATTAAATTAATTAAATCATCTAGAGATTAAATAATTATTTAAATTAAACAATTAATAAAATAATTCAATTTTAATCATAATCCAACCCTTCTAATTTTCGAAAATCAGGGTATGGATATTTCCAATTTTAATTCTTCTATTTTAAGGCTATTAAAACAATAATTAAGGAAACAAGATAAAACCCTAAAGTAACTTCCAATTTTTGAAAATAGAGAAAAAGAGGCTTGGGTTTCAAGAAACCCGAGCAAAATAAAAAATCCAAGGCTATTAGGGTTTAATTTCTATAAACCCTAATTTTGATCTATTCACTATTATGCACAATCAAATTGAAAACTATGGCTCTGATACAACTGATAGGTTTTATAGGTTTTAATTAAAACATGTGGCGGAACAACTGAACTCTTAAGTTCACATGCAACCTATTTGGATCTAAATTTTCTCTATTGATAACAATAACCTATGAACATCAAGAACCCTAAAGGATATCTATAAAAATCGAACTTTACATAGAGTTAGGGTTTACATACCTATTAATTCTTGTATCAAATAATCACACCAATATCCTTCTTGAAAACCTTGGAACACAAGAACCAGAAATCTAATGCCTCTAATGGCTCACATCTAAAACCCTAAAATGAAGAGGAGAGAGAGGAGAGAAGAATAAATTTCGTTCTTATGCTTCTTAGGAAGGTCATGAACGAAAACTGATGACCATGGGGTCCTATTTATAGTTTAGGTAACTTGCAAGCAAAGCAGAATCAGAATTGATTAAATAATAGATTTAATCATAATTCAAATCCCTTCATTTTATGCAACCATGAGGTTTCTAGAAACCCTAGAGGAGCCTCCAAAACCGTCCATGCCATGTAGGTTTCTAGAATTGCTTCTTTTATTCAACTATTAAACAATTACAATTCACCCCTACACCTTTAATTAATTCCAATTAATCCTAAATTAATTCCAGATTAATTCTGATTAATAATTAATTAATTCTAATTGATTTCTTATTAATTTATTAACCATATAAATTAACAAATCAACTATTTAACTACTGATCTCATGTTAATGTTTTAATCACGTAACAAATTAACATATCAATTATTTATTCCCAATTAATATATTAATCACATAATATATTAACAAAACATTCTCTCTCTCTCTCTCTCTCTCTCTCTCTCATAATATCATTTCTAGCTATTTCTAGTTATGAGGGCAACCCAAAAGGACTTTTCTTCTATTTTCAAGTTTATACCAATTTAGTTACGAGCTTGGACACCTTAATCCAACAATAACAACATTTAATAATTAAATTTCAGATTTAGTTAAAATAAGTAAACCTTTTTTTTTCAGCAGTCATGCCGTTATCTAGATATAATCTTATTAAAACCATGCCACTATTAGGGTTATGAAATTGAACCAAAATGAAGTTGTTATAACTTATAGAATGATAAGTTTATATGTATGACCTTCTTAGGAGATATATGAGTTAGTTTGATGAAAGGTTTGTCATCTTTTTGAGAAACTGCAACTGACTTTGAAGAATACAAGATCTGAATCCACAAAGAACACAACAATAAATTGAAAACTAATGAATCCACAAAGAACATAACAACATTTAATAATTAAATTTCAGATTTAGTTAAAATAAGTAAACCTTTTTTTTTCAGCAGTCATGCAATTATCTAGATATAATTTTATTAAAACCATGCCACTATTAAGGTGATGAAATTGAACCAAAATGAAGTTGTTATAACTTATAGAATGATAAGTGTAACGCCCGGTTCCTGGTCCGTATTTAAATAAGAAATTATTCATATTTGCTAAGGGACTCGACGAGTTGGAGGCCCCAAACTCGTCGAGTAGGAATTGGATATGTTGGACGCGAGACTTGAAGTCTACTCGACGAGTCGTGGAGCCTCGACTCGACGAGTAGGTCTGCCAGAGTGAAATCCTAATTTTCAGGGTTTGCAGCCTATTTAAACACCTTAACACCCCCACTACGGCCTCCCTCATCTTCTCCCTTAGTCCAGAAAACCCTAATTTGAAACCCTAACCCATTTTGAGTGTTCTTGAGCCATTTTTGTGTGTTCTTGGTGGTTTTGAAGCTTAAGAAGGAAGAAGAAGCTTGAGAGTTCAAGAGGAAGCAAGTAGATCCAGAGGTTGTGTTCCATTTCCAGCTCATTTGAGGTATAAAGTTTATACCTTGTCCATTCATCTAGTAGATCTCTTTTGGGGTAGTTTAGGGCTTTAAGGAGCCATTTTTGGAACCATTCATGGATGCAAACATGTTTTGGGGTATTGACTTCAGATCCAGAGTCTTTGAGGGACTCCATGGCATAAAGGTGCCAACTTTATGGCCATGGGAGTCCCATGCATCCTATGAACCACTTTTTCGGGCTTTTTGAGCTAAATAGCCTATGCATGAACATAAAGTTTGAAACTTTATGTGTTATATCAACCCTATGAGGCCAGATCTATGTTTTGGATGTGTTAAGCCCGACTAAAATCGACTGTATAGTTTTTGGTCATAGGGGACTCGACGAGTCGTTCATAGGACTCGGCGATTCGGGTCGTGGTTCCCCAACCTTCTCTGGTACTTAGCAACTTGTCGAGTCTAGAAGATGACTCAGCCAGTTAGACGTGTTTTGGACTTAAAGGTCAAGAACTCGACGAGTCCAAGGATGAACTCGTCGAGTCAGTGAGCAAATGTCTCGACTGTATGAATGAAAACTCGACGAGTTCAAATGGAAAGTCTCGATTATGTCATAACGAGAAACTCGGCGAGTTAGAGGGTAACTCGACAAGTCAGATCGTGAATTTGAGATTCTCTGAATTATGGAACTCGACGAGTTGATGGCCCAACTCGTCGAGTTGAGTCAACCAGGATGTTGACATTGACCAGAGCGTTAACTTTGACTTTGACTTTGACCTTTATCCAAGATTGACCCTTAAAGAGGATATGAATATGAAGGAGTAACTAAAAGAGACTGATATGTGTAGGAGGTTGAGGAGAGTTGATCCCAACACTGAGGACAATTCAATTACTGCACGACATTGAGCTGAGTTACCTTCCAGTAGAAGTGGGTCTACGGCCACAATGTCGGCCCACTAGTAGGAGTTGTTTGTTAGATGATTGTCTTTGTGATAATTATCTATGTTTGTTACTACCTGATATGTTTTATGTGCTAGCATGATATGATGTTATGTGATAGTAGTAGTTGGGGGAATAGTCCCCGTGTCACGGTCGTAAGGACCGAGGGGTAGGTCGGGCACCCCAAAATCGCCTGGCAGTATGTTTATGTTATTTTATTATATGGTAGTAGTATGATGTGAAATAGTCCCCGTAGCCGGTCGAGATAAACCGGAGGGTAGGTCAGACACCCCAGAATGGCCTGGCAGAGTAGGTCGGGCACCCCAGAATTGCCCGACAGTATGGTTGTTATATGGTATGAGGTATGATGGGGGAACTCACTAAGCTTCGTGCTTACGGTTTACAGTTTTTGTTTCAGGTCCTTCTTCGAAGGGAAAGGAGCCGGCTCGGTAGCAACGCATCACACCATTATTTTCCTCACCATGATGTTCTTGGGATTGTACTATGATATTATTATTCCATGACATGTTTTATGACATTTGAATTATGGGTTTGTTGGTTTGATATGATATTGGTGATGTTTTCAGTAAACTGTTTTATAAGTTACATAATTAAAAACGAAATTTTTTGTCTTGAAATTTGGGATGTTACAATAAGATTATATGTATTTTCAATTCAACACCTTTTGATGTTGCGTGATCGGAATGATTTGCAGGTTGTCAAGAAATTTCATCTCTCGGAGGTTAAGATAGTTTTCTACTTATATTTGTTACATTATGCTGAAAGGTAAGTTGATTATAGTGTATATATGTATTCTTGAATCAGATCTTGTAGTAAGTAGTATTTCACTTTTGCAACAGTAGGTAATCCAAATTGCTTCAACTAAATAATATTTCATTCTTAAAAAAAACCTTAGATTTATTGTGTATATGTGAAAGATCACTTAATATATGCCCGCATCAATAGGTCTTTTTGTGGCTTAAAAGTCGATTCGGTATGGACCAATAACATTAAATACCTCCTTCTCACTGCCACCAATAAACCTTTCTACTAATCTCTCTATAGAGATATCCCTAAACCTTTCTACTAATCTCTCTATAGAGATATCCCTATAGGAGCTTTAAGTCTTGAGACTATGACCCATGGAATTTCTCGATACTTATCAACCTTCTTATCATCCCAGTTAAGATATGCACATTAGTAAAATAAATTATGTTAGGGGGTGTTTGGGATAGCTTTTCAGACCAAAAAGTCCTTTTTAGAAAAGAACTTTTTTATTCTTTTTTTCAAAAGATAGTTTTAAAATGTGTTTGTTTAAACTTTTGAAGTTTTAAAATGTGTTTGTTTAAACTTTTGAGGGGGGAAAGGGAAAAAAGGCAAAAGTTGCCAAAAGTCACAGATTCGTGACTTCTTAAAAGCTCATTTTTCTTCTTCTCAAAAAACTAATTTAAAAGATCTTTTCTGCCCTTGAAAGAACAGTAAGTCAGTATGGTAGATATGAGTGATTGAACAAAAAAACTATCAACAATTTCACTGAATTGATTATGTATATCGATAAGCATATATGTACAAAGAAGAAGAGCAACCAAAAACCAAATGCTTACAGAATAAATTCAGACCTCTTTCTGCCCTAATTTATGAAACTCGAATTTGGTCTTGTGAAACTCGGAGCATCTGATGTTGAAGAAAAAAAGGAAACTGAAGAGAAAATTCTTACAATTTGCTCACAATCGGTATGACATAGCAGAGATGAAGACAATTCTAGGTGGCTCCAAATTGAAGACTGAAGAGGCAGTGAAACATGAGGAGAAGCTGCAATTCTAGATGACGAACCTGAGGATAATGAGAAGCATTGTTATAGATTTAGGAATGATGTCATAGACGGTGAAGGAGAGGTTGATAAAAATCCAAATGAAACACGAAACATAGAAGAAGTAAAAGAAGCGATTTAGCCTTACAGGTGCAAAGTATAAACATTAGAGAATGTTTTCACCTGAGTTACCAGAATCGAGTAGTGTGAGAAAATGTTTTCACTCTAAAGATTGTACTAGCATCATACCAAACTGATTGTTCAAAAAGGGAAGCCGATAGTTCCAAACCAAAAATGGCTATATCCCGTTGAAAGTGTGTCTTCTTTTGGGGTTCATGTTTCTTAGATCCATCAGATTCACCATTGATGTTCCGATTGCTTTCTCCTTCCACTCTCCATCTCGAAAATTAGAACTTCGAAAAAAACGACGCATATTAGAAAACTTAGAAGGTGGAGTTAGAGTGGAAGCTACAAAGGAATCCGACGAAAACCCTCCATCAGACGGAGCATCGACTCCAAAGATGAATGGTGAAATCGATCTGCAGGGGGTGATCGTCGATAGAAATCGAGAAAATGGTGGGGACGGTAGTGCTTGGCAGACGCCGGTCGGAAGGCCTCCAATCTCATTACGTTTCTGATTTAGGAAGGACCTATCGGTGAGTATGGAAGAACGACCCTCTTAAGAGGAGGTCTTAGGGTAAAAGAAGATGGTGTTTGGGGTACGGTGGGGGGAAGCAGGCGTGTAGGAGGTCGTCTGGCGACAACGATAAGATAAGAGTAAATTACTTGAATCGTCCCTCGTGGAAGAGTCAAATTGTACGTTTAGTCCATATTTTTAAAAATTAACTCGGACCGTCCCTATATAATTTCTTTTTCACTCTGGTCGCCTGCGATCAAAAAATGACTATTTTTCCCTTAATAATTTTTAAAAATTTTTCTTTTTATTTACTTGTCATTTTAAATTAAAAAATTAAGAAAAAATAAATGCCCCACCCCTTCCCCCTTCCCTTTTCCTTTCCCCAATTTTCTTATACTTTGTTTCCCTCTTTTTAGTCACTTCTGATAACAACCCACAACCCTAATGTCGTCCACATAATGCCGGCGAAATCATGCCGCCACCCACCTGCTTCCATGTCTCCAGCGAAAACCAAGCACCACCGTCGGTGTTCTCCCAATTAGGATCCAAAACCAGATCCAATACCCTAGATCACAGCGCTCCTCCTCATTATCTTGTTCTCTTTTCCGATTGGCAGCCTCCTTTCCGGCGAGATCTACATAGATCCGAACCACCCCAAATTACTTTCGTCCCCCCAACTCTCATGAAACAAAAATGGTGGACCATCTGAAATAAAAATGGGGGACCTCAAGCTACTACAACTCACCATCGATCTTCATTCTCACCCCTTCTTCTTCTGCATCGATCGGAAAACCACCAGTTAACGTCAACTCCACAGCAGCTCGCCATCTCCATCATAACTCGCCATCACCTGATCTATTCTTCAATTTTCAAGCGGTACAGGCGTTAAAGTACAAGTCGAACCTACTGGTCATCTTCGCTTGTGTGACTTTGCTCCATGGGAGGTTTGAGATACTGATGTTTACCGGTGGTTCTTGTGGCAGTAGTGGCTCTAAGCAACATCGATCTGAGACGATGGAGTTAACAGAGAGATAGACACAGGGTGTGGTTCGTCAATAGATGAGGGTTATGGTCAGGCGACTCATTTCTAGAGTATTGTTTGGGGATCGATATCAGAGTTATTTCTGGTGGTGGTTGTAGCAAATTCTGATGACTTTGCTTCTTCCTTCAAATAATATGACGGTGGTGATGTTTGATATCTGTCAAAAATTTAGGGGAAAGAGGGGTGGCTGGGTTTTCTTTTATTTAAAAGGGTTAGGTGGACCCATAAATTTAATTAGATTTTTTTAGTAATTAAAATTAATCCAGAAATATGAAAAATAAATGAAAAATAAATGG
The DNA here is from genome assembly GCF_052849685.1 of Lactuca virosa. NCBI lineage: Eukaryota > Viridiplantae > Streptophyta > Magnoliopsida > Asterales > Asteraceae > Lactuca > Lactuca virosa. Next base: position 253,179,597 of record NC_136427.1, on the reverse strand, counting down.
AAAAGGGCATTATAGTCATTTCATGTTTCTCAAGGGATGAAGCGTGTAAATTTAAACTAATGAAGGATGAAACGTGCAAAGTTTAATTAAACGAGGGACGATCCGAGTTAATTTTTAAAAATAGGGACTAAACGTGCATTTTGGCACTTGCACGAGGGACGATTCGTGTAATTTACTCATAAGATAAACAGTGGAACGTATCTGGGAAGTAAGCGGTGGAGACATCTAAAAGAGATAACGAAGGCGGTGGAAAATAGAAGGAAACAACACATGTTGGTAACATGTGGCAGTAAATGGTGAATAAATCTAATGACAAATGACAATGACAATCAACCACAAGAAAAAAAAATTGGATGAAAATTATCAAAGTAACAAACTATTAGGCCAAAAGTGTCGGTTTAAAAAAATAATGTTCATTAGATCAATGAGATTTAATTATATATATATATATATATGGTATAATTATGCCCGTTTAAAAAAGGGAAATATACTTTCCCATGAAGAATATATATAGTAAAGTTCCAATATTTTCATCGATTTAACATGAAAGTCCTAAACTTTATTTTATTGACAGTAAAGTCTTAACTACCAGCAATTTTTGACACTTTTACCATTTTTTTCCGGTTAACCGGTAATTAGGACTTTTTTGTTAAAAAAAATAAAGTTTAGGACTTTCTTGTCAAATCGTGAATTAGGACTTTAGTACTTTACTGTCAAAAAAATAAAGTTTAGGACTTTCTTGTCAAATCGTTGAAAATATTGGGACTTTAGTGTATATATCCCTTTTTTGGTTAGAAATCTAATGGTATGATAGTCTTTAAACATAAAAGTTATTGAAACCTGCTCTAGTCAGCTAGATCCTATTGAAATCTTTAACGTGTGCTTCTTGTTAAATAGTTTTTTTAATCTCAACAAACAAATATCTATTTTTCTTACCATCATCATCTTTACCCTGATATAATCACGATTAGGGTGTGAACGAGGAGAATGGGTAAGAAGGGCAATTTCGTTTTTTTTTCTGGTTTCTTAGTTCTTCATTTTTAGGACTGTAAAAAGCCAACACAACCCTTGTTCTTTCTTTCTTTCTTGATTATCTCCATTTTTTTCAATATCGGTTTTATTGAGATTAAAAAACTATTTAACAAAACGCAAACGTTAAGACTACTAGATGTGGACAACATGTTATTACATGTTACCACACCCAAAAGGTGTCATGTCAGCATCCTACTCATACATGGGTGTTATAGCACCTAAGGTGGAAATTGACAACATCTAATAACTTGTGATAACCCCAATTATTTTCTATTTTACTTTTTATTTTATTTTTTGATGTTTTTTTTTCTATATTTCGAATTTGTTTTTTTTATTTATTTATATCATAGTATTTATATTTATCATATAACTTAAATCGTAAATTAAAAATAACATTTGAAAAGTAAAAATAAAATTTTAATAAATCTTAAATTAAAAACAACATTAAAAAAATCACAACAAAACACAAAAACATTTAAAAACCTAAAAAGCAAAAAAAAAAAAAAAATGATAAAACCTACATTTTTTGGCCTAAAACTATTCATCTTCATCTTCGTGACCAACGTAGATGTAATCCGCCAAGTCCTCACGGAGTTGCTTGTGTTTTCGCTGATCTTGAATATCAACCACTCTATGTAAATATTTCGTTGTCCCTGGTTGAAATTGCACATGTCTTGGCTACGTAGGCGAATACGTTGCAATATTGCGTCATTTATCTTCGACAACCATGTTATGCATTATGATACATGCATACATGATATATCGTAGAGTATCTAACTCATAAGGTCTCGCCGCATGTTCAACTATGTGCCATTTTGATTTCAAAAACCCAAAAGCACGTTCAACGTCCTTACGTGCTCCTTCTTGTCGTCTCTTGAAATATTTGTCCCTTGGATCTATTGGGTGTCGAAAAGCCTTCACAAACGTGGAATATTGTGGATATATTTCGTCTGTAAGGTAATACCCAAACTTATATTCATTTCCATTCACCGTGAAAGGAGCATCCGGGGCTTTTCCTGACAAAAGATCGTCAAATATTGGTGATTGATCGAGAACGTTGACGTCGTTGTTAGAACCCGCAACCCCGAAAAAAGCATGTCAAATCCATAAATCTTGTGAAGCAACAGCCTCTAATACCAACGAAGGCGCTCCATGATGACCGCTCGAATACTGGCATTTCCACGCCACGGGGCAATTTCTCCATTTCCAGTGTGTGCAGTCAATGCTCCCAAGCATACCCGGAAAACCATGTCTTTCTTCATGTGCCGCATATAGTTGTCGCATATCATGCAACAAAGGGTTGCGCAAGTATTGGTCACCGAAGGTTTCGACAACACCTCTTGCCAATAAATACAAACTTTCTCGTGCGGTCCTCTCAGACATTCTTATATAATCGTCAACAGAATCGGGCGACTCCCCCATTGCCATAAGTTTAATTGCAGCAACACATTTTTGCAACCCAGTGAAACCTCATTTGCCTCTAGCATCATATCTCATTTGGAAAAATTCATACCTAAATAAATATCAAACATGTAAAAATTATATTTATTTTATCTAAAAGTGACATTTTATAAATTATAAAAGTTGAAACAAACGATACCTAAATAAATATTAAACATGTAAAAATTGTATTTATTTTATCTAAAAGTGACATTTTGTAAATTATAAAAGTTGAATAAAACGATACCTTGCTTCCATAGCGTTGGCTATCCTTTCAAAGACATTTTTTCGCAAACGAAATCTTCTTTTGAAATCGTTTGGCTGGTAGACACAATTTTCCGCAAAGTAATCGTTAACTAGCCGTCTATGCCCTTCCTCACGATCTCTATTTAACGCCGCACGTCGCGTGAGTAGTGGAGCTGGATCTGGCTGTACCAAGCTGTCTGTATAATACCAGTACATCATACTCACGAACAAATCGTTTTCGTCGTTATCATCGTTGTACGGATGGGCCGGATCAAATTGATCCATATTTTGGTTTTGAAATATTGAAAGAAATATGTAGTTGAGAGAAATTTATGTTTTTTGTATTTAAAAATGATATAAATTGTATGAATTTATAGTGTAAATAATTTTTTTTTAATAAGTGACCGTTTTAAAAAACGGTCGAAATTGTGACCGTTTGAAGCAAATAACCGGCGTTACCTCTCGTTTTCGTGATAACGTATCTTAACATAACACCTAATAACGGCTACGTGGGACGGTGTTCCACCCATTATGGCGCCATTATTAGGGTGCCAAATCAGATAACGCGCCTTCCGCGTTGCCCACACCCGGCTCTCTAAAGATTTCAATAGGATCTAGCTGACTAGAGCAGATTTCAATAACTCTTATGCTTAAAGACTATCGTACCATTAAATTTCTAACCAAAAAGGGATATATACACTAAAGTCCCAATATTTTTAACGATTTGACAAGAAAGTCCTAAACTTTATTTTTTGATACTAAAGTCCTAATTCACGATTTGACAAAAAGTCCTAAATTTTTTTTTAACAAAGAAGTCCTATTTACCGGTTAACCGGAAAAAAGGATAAAAGTGTCAAAAACTGTCGGTAGTTAGGACTTTACTGTCAAATAAATAAAGTTTACAACTTTCACGTCAAATCGATGAAAATATTAGGACTTTATTATATATATCCCTCCCATGAATTGTGTTTTTTCGGTCTAACTCCAAAAAATAGTCAATTTAATAAAGTCGTTGAGAGTATAAAATGTTATAAATTCAATCTGGATATCATCAATACACTAATTACAACCAAAAAAAATGATAGCTATTAGGGCTATATATATATATATATATATATATATATATATATATATATATATATATATATATATATATATATATATATATATATATATATATATATATATATATATATATATATAGGCTTAGGTTATTCTATTTTAACTAATTATTGTGCGGATATCGTATGCTATGAGAATTACTAAGAGAATAAGTTGTTTAGCAATGCGAATCCGCTAATCACCAAAACCAAGTAAAACCTTAATTAACAGTCCAAAACCCTCAAGTTTGACCTAAAGTCAAACTTGGTCAAAAGTCAATGGTCAACGAAATCCAACAAAGTCAAAATCCATGGCACCTGTGTACGCCCAACGTACGCAACCTGATCTTATTTCTCCATTAAGTACTTTACCTTTTGTCCTGAGCTCAGATCTAGACTCAAAACATCGACTTAAGTCATAAAGTTTCCATCTTTATGAATTTCCATGGCTAGAAAAGGTCCAAAAGTTATAAACCCTAACTTATTAATCCATTAAGACATCATAACTCTTGCATGGAAGAGATAGAATGACCAATATCACATTTTTATGGTTCCTAATAGCTTTATAATGGATAAAGTTTCCAACTTTATCCATTAGAATGGTCCCAAAAAACAAGATCTAGTCTTTAAGGCTCAAAGGGACCAAAAGTGCATCTTTTCCAACATAATCCATTAAGTCTAAGTCTATAACCTTCAGATCTGAATCAATACGATGTTTAGATGGATAAAGTTTCCAACTTTATCCATAACAAGGTCACAAACTTTCAAGATCTAAACTTTATGCACTCAAAGTGACCAAAAGCTCATAACACCCAAAACTAGCTAGATCTAACAAATGCATCTTCAAGATTCAAATTTATACCTCTAGAAGAAAGATCAAGGTGAATAAGAATTGGATCTACAAGCTCCAATGCAACCAACACTTTTCCAATGAGCTCCTTATTCTCTAAGATGCACCAAGAACACTCCAAAGCACTTAAAAGCACATTTTTTTCTCACAAGGCTCAAACGAGGGTTAGGGTTTCATGGGAGGACGTTGAATGAGTGGAGGCTGAGAATGGAAAAGGTTTAGGGGAGTTAAGGAGCTTAAATAGGGCTCAAAGCCTCAGATTAGGGTTTGACATCTTATTACGTATGCTCAGCGTACCAAATTATACGACCAGCATACGCTCTTGAATACGCGTCGTGGTCAGCTAGTACGCCTAGCGTACATTAAATACGCCCAACGTACTACTACCTCCAACACCAAATTCAAACTGTTATAACTTCTTCGTTTCAACTTCGATTTTGGTGTTATTTATATCCAGGGAAAGGTATTGAAGAGCCCCACAATATTATCTAGATCTCTTAGACTAAATACTTCTCAAACAAAAATCTATATTTCATGCAAGGCCCCGACCTATGACTTCCCATTTTCTACCTGTCACACCCCAAAACCGGAACGGCGGAAACGTTCAGGGGTGGAGGACGTCATGTACAGTATCACAACAAAGTATAGTAGTAAACAAGCAACAACATCATCCATTGCATTAATAATATAATTTAATACAAGTGTGTTCTGTGAAGTTTATAAGACACCAAAAATGTAAATCAAAATATAAGAGATGAGTCTTGAACGAGCTCCATCTTCTCAAAACCTGACATCGGTACCTGTCTACTGATGACCTGAGAATACAAGTTATTTTGAAAGAGTTTATCAGCTTTAAAGCTGGTGAGTTCATAAGCATTTTAGTGTCATTGTTTGTATGAAAGTGTTTTGTAAGTACTTGATGTATAAGTTTGTAAATATTTGTAAATGTTTGTATCTCCTAGAAAATCCTATATTTTCTACTAAACGTAGCCTTCTACCAAGGCATCAAATGAAATGTATGTTTGTTTCTTGTAAAAGTGTGTATTTTCCCCAAGTATGACTATCATTAACCAGAAATATAGTTTTACATTATCTTTTATGTGAAAAGATCACAATATGAATGCAAAGGGAAAATAATAAAGTACTGTAGTGTTATATTATAGTAACTACTGATGTACTAATTACCTTAAACCAATTGTTATTTAAAGTAACAAGTGATATGCCTGTACCATACTACCGACTAAAACACGATGATGAAAGACATCGGAAGAAATGACATTTGGCACCCGTAGACTTGCAAGTCCCACTGTAGCGAGCAACAAGGTGTAGGATAGTCAATCTAGTATAGATCTATACACAAATTCAACGCTCTCCTTTTAGGAGACTCTGGATACAAAACGAGCCATGACAGGTGATGACATGCTCCGTTACGTGGCTCACATTTCTGTTGTAATGTTCTTGTATATGTATGGTATGTACTAGTGTAATGTATGTTTTCTCTGTCTAGTATGCTCTGTTTGTTTCTCATCACAGTATGCTTTATCTGTATGTTATTGTTTGTTTCTCATCATAGTATTCTCTATCTGTATGTTATTTTTTGTTTCTCATCATAGTATTCTCTATCTGTATGTTATTGACTCATGTATGAACTGACTCATTATATGTTTCATTGTTCCAGTAATAGTATTAGTAACTTCCTAAACTATACCTATTATAGTTTACTAGTAATGTTGTTTGTATGTATGAACATGATTGTATACCTTTGCTACCCAAAGGTATTGAACTGAATGAAGGAACTTTTATATCTATACACATATACATAATATATAACTAAGATTCAAACGACCTTCGGACAAATAACTGATACCCTAAGTCCACAACCAAACAAGGAACAGGAAGCAAGGCGAGCTACCAGTCCTAAGTCCTTTCAATCCTACTTATATAACTATATCTATATAGATATGCATTTGACAAAGTATAAGTTTAAAAGAGTTTGAATAGAAAGTATTTAACATGTAAAAGTATTTGATAACTATTTGAAGTAGTTTTGTTTGATAAAACAGCTAATTGAATAACAAATCCTTTGTTTGATAGTTATTAATCACATGTGATTGATATAATAACTATAATGTTTCAACTTGTATTCCCCCCCCCCCCATAAAAGCATTTAAAATCATTTAAAAGATAGATTAAGGGGTATGAACTCACCTATAGTGAGTGGTTTGGATGAACGGATGGTATAGGATGCTAAGTGTCAAGTGAAGACTTGAGCACACACACGGATCCTATTTACATATAATGACACATATATGTATCTAATTAGTCAATTAACAACTAATTAAGCAAGTAAAGACACCCTATGACATGGAAAACACTTTGATTCAAGTGCTAGAAGTACCAAGGGTTGCATCTAAGGGTTGTAGGGCCTCACTTAGGAGTTTACGGCCCAAATGGTAACACCATGTGAGTTTACGGCCCATGGGTTTATGGCCCAATGAGTTTACGGCCGTAAACTCATGGTAAGTAGTACCATTTTGTGTTTTAAGGTCTTCCAAGTCATTTAGAAGGGTTCTAAGTTCAATTCTAAGCCTTAGGAAGGAAGGGTGGCAAATATGCACCCTGAACTAGTGTTTACGGCCCAAGGTGATTGCCTTGGCCGTAAACACCATCTGTTCTTGTTTCTTTTGATGTTTAAGGTCCTGAACTCTTCTTGGAAGTGATCTAGACTTGTTTCCAAGGCTTTGGAAGGGACTAGGGCTCATATTGCCCCCTTTATTAGGGTTTATGGCCCAAGGAGATTGCCTTGGCCGTAAACACCTTATGATCTTGTGTTCTTGATGTTTTCTAGGTGTAAAATAAGTGATTCAAGCACACAACAAGCTAAGGTAAGAGTACTTACAATATAGAAGCTTGCAAGGGTGTTTAAAGTCCAAGAACACTAGTGTGTGTTCTTGGTGAAATGAAGAACACTTGAAGATCTATCAAAATGGAATGATTTCATGGATGAAATCAAAGGGTTGAACTAGATAAAGTGTTTTAACAACAAATCAAGGGAAGAAATTCTTACATTTTTCGAAGATTAAGATGAAGATCTTGATGATAGTTGAGAGAGAATGGGAGTTCTTGAGCTTGAAAGGGAAGAAATGGTGAAAATGGGATAAACTCATGCATATAGCATGAGTTCACGGCCTTAGGTGAGTTTACGGCCCAAACTCATAAAGTTTGGCCGTAAACACCCTTTTAATGGGGCTTAAGGCTTGATTTTTCCATATTTACCCTAGAAGATACTTCCTAATATTTGAATCTTGAATCTACTTGGCTTAGAACACTCAATCTGAATATATACAGTGCTTAATGATAGCAGAAACAAGTCTGACTTCTATTGAAGTGAGTGGTTGTACAAGATAGAAATTTCGAGTTGTCACATCATCCCCCTGTTAGAGGGAATTTCGTCCCGAAATTAGAGTTTAAGCAAATAAGTAGTTACAAATAACTAAGTAAAAAGATGAGGATATTTCAGTTTCATTTGATCCTCTCTATCCCAAGTGAATTCAGGTCCTCGCTTGGCGTTCCAGCGAACCTTCACTATCGGGATACGACTTTGCTTTGTTTGCTTGACCTCTCGGTCCATGATCTCTACAGGTTCTTCCACGAAGTTGAGGCTCTCGTTGATCTCGATCTCGTCGAGTGGGATTACAAGAGTCTCGTCGGACATACACTTTTTCAAGTTTGAGACGTGGAAAGTAGAATGTACGTTACTGAGTTCGCGAGGTAAGTTGAGTTTGTAAGCTACAGGGCCGATTCTAGCGAGAATCTCGAAAGGCCCTATGTATCTTGGATTTAGCTTTCCACGCTTTCCGAAGCGTATCAAGCCTTTCCAGGGTGAGACCTTAAATAGCACACGGTCGCCCACCTGGAATTCCTACGGTTTCCTTCGTTTATCTGCGTAGCTTTTCTGTCGGTCTCTAGAGGCTTTCAATCGTTCACTAATCTGAACGATCTTCTCTGTCGTTTCCCGAATAATCTCCGGACCGGTGAGAGTGCTGTCAGGAACTCGTCCTTTAGCTAACTGGGTATCACCCACCTCAGCCTAGCACAGAGGGGATCTGCACTTTCGGCCATAGAGGGCTTCAAATGGAGCAACCTTTATGCTCGTGTGGTAACTGTTGTTGTAGGAAAACTCGACAAGAGGTAAATGAGTATCCCATGTCTTCCCAAAGTCGATCACACAGGCTCGCAACATATCCTCCAAGGTTTGGATAGTCCTCTCACTTTTTCCGTCGGTCTGTGGATGGTAGGCTGTACTCATGTCCAGCCTAGTTCCTAGGGAACTTTGTAGCGACTGCCAGAACCTCGAAGTGAATCTACTATCTCTATCAGAGATAATGGATATGGGAACACCATGCAGTCGTACGATGTCCCTTATGTAGGTTCTTGTTAGCTTCTCCATCTTGTCTGTTTCTTTGATAGGCAGGAAGTGTGCGGACTTGGTTAACCTATCTACGATCACGCAAATGGTATCGAGACCACCCGTTGTCTTGGGAAACTTGGTTATGAAGTCCATTGTGATCCGTTCTCACTTCCATTCCGGTATCTCCGGCTGTTGTAGTAAACCTGAGGGTTTCTGGTATTCGACCTTATCCTTGGTGCAAGTAAGGCATTTACTTACGAAGGTAGCAATCTCTGCTTTCATGTTAGGCCACCAGTATAGCTTTTTAAGATCCAGATACATCTTATCTAAACCTGGGTGGACGAAATATCTAGTGTTGTGAGCTTCGGTCATGATCAAGTCTCTGAAACGACCGTTTTTCGGTGTCCAGATCCGATCCATGAGATATAAGGCTCCGCCACCCTTGACTTCCAAATTCTTATTCATCCCTCTCAGGGATTCACCCGCCACATTTTAAGGTTTCAAGGATTCGAGCTGAGCTTCCTTGATTTGTGTGGACAAGTGTGAATGGATAGTCATAGTCAAAGATTTGACTCTACGACCAGAGTATTCTTTCCGACTTAGGGTGTCAGCTACTACATTGGCCTTGCCGGGATGATAACGAATTTCGCATTCGTAATCACTGAGTAGCTCGACCTACCGTCGTTGTCTCATGTTGAGCTCCTTCTGGTCGAATATATGTTGTAGGCTTTTGTGGTCTGTAAAGATAGTGTTCTTCGTACCGTATAGGTAGTGTCTCCAGATCTTCAGAGCAAACACAACTGCTCCCAGCTCAAGATCGTGAGTGGTGTAGTTGACCTCGTGTGTCTTCAGCTGTCTCGAGGCATAGGCGATGACCTTACCTCGCTGCATTAAAACACAGTCGAGCCCTTGATTGGATGCATCGCAATAGACTACGAAGTCTTCTATTCCTTCTGGGAAGGATAGTATCGGTGCGGTGCATAAGGTTCGTTTTAGCGTTTGGAACGCTCTCTCCTGCTTCTCTTCCCAGTTAAAGGCCACGCCCTTCTGGGTCAAAGTCGTAAGAGGTTTCGCAATCCGCGAGAAGTTCTGTATGAACCTGCGATAGTAGCCAGCGAGGCCTAGAAATTGACGAATTTCTGTAGGCGTCTTCGATGCTGACCAGTTCTCAATGGCTTTGATTTTGGAAGGGTCCACGTGTATTCCCGCTTCGCTAACCACGTGCCCTAAGAATTCGACTCTTCGGATCCAAAATTCGCATTTCGAGAATTTCGCTTAGAGCTTCTCCGATCGTAACGTTTCCAAGACTCGTTGAAGATGTTGACTATGCTCCTCCTTACTACGAAAGTAGATACGTATGTCATCGATGAAGACGATGACGAACTGATCCAAGTAAGGACGACACACCCTATTCATTAAATCCATGAATACTGCGGGCGCATTGGTTAATCCGAACGGCATCACTACGAATTCGTAGTGTCCATAACGAGTTCGGAAGGCTGTCTTCGGAACATCCTCCCCTAACACCCGTAACTGGTGATACCCGGATCTTAGGTCGATCTTTGAAAAGAAGTTCGCCCCTTGAAGTTGGTCAAATAAATTGTCTATACGAGGCAGAGGGTAACGATTTTTGACGGTCAGTGTGTTGAGCTCCCTGTAGTCGATGAACATACGAAACGATCCGTCTTTCTTCTTGACGAACAAGACTGGAGCTCCCCAGGGTGAGAAGCTTGGTCTTATAAAGCCCTTGCTGAGCAGTTCGTTAAGTTGACCGGACAGTTCTTGCATCTCTGCAGGTGCTAGACGATAGGGCGATTTGGCTACTGGGGTAGCCCCTGGAACTAAGTCAATTCTGAACTCGACTTGACGTTGCGGAGGTAATCCTGGGAGTTCTTCTGGAAAGATGTCGGGAAAATCACGTACTACTGGAATGTCCTTAATGTATTTCGTTTCTTGGCTCACATCGACAACATGAGCAAGGAATGCGCGACATTCCTTTCGCAAGGACTTCTGGGCTTGAATGCTCGAGATGAGGCGAAGGTTAGTGTCGGGTTTGTCGCCGTAGATTACTAGAGTTTCGCTAGACAGCAGATTAAGGCGAACAGCCTTTTCATAACACATGATGTCGGCACGGTGCATACTCAACCAATCCATGCCGATAATGACGTCGAAACTTTTAATTGAGACTGGCATGAGGTCGATTGAAAATGAATGGCTATCTAGAGTTAGAGTACAACCTATGTATATGCAGCTAGTACTCTCTGTCTTTCCATTAGCCATTTCTACTGTAAACGGTTCTTTTAGTGCATGCGATTTTTTCTTAAGTAAGTGAGCAAATTTCCGGTTCACGAAACTCCTCTCCGCTCCACTATCAAACAGAATGTATGCATATGAGTTATCGAGGAGAAACGTACCAGTGATCACTGTGGGGTTGGCAATCGCTTCCTCGTGGCCTATAGCCAGAACTCTTCCCACTCCGCTAGATATCCCTGCCTTCGGGCAGTTCCTTTTGTAGTGGCCCGCCTCGCTACAACCGTAGCAAGCCTGGCCTACACCAACGCCGGGGACTTGGGTGATTGGCTTTGCCAGAGCCTTGCATTAACGGGCAGTGTGCCCCTTCCTGTTGCAGTTAGAGCACTGCATTTCCCGGCAGGCTCCTGTGTGGTGGAAGTTGCATTTGTTGCACTTTGGCAAACTTCCAGCATACTGCTTTACCGGAGCAGCAGCGGTAGGTGCTATCGCAGCATGAACTGCCACGACCTGCTGCTTTTTGGCAGCTTTCTTTTTCTTCTTGTCATCCCAGAACTTCTGCTTGTTGTCGGCGGCTTTGGAGGGTTCTGAGATGGCTAGGGTTGTTGTTGCTGCTGGGGTACGGACCCCATGGTCAATGAGCCGCTGTGCCAACCGCTTGGCACTATCGAATGTGGTGGGGTTTGAAGCTAAAACATTCCCCTGAAACGGAGGCACCAGCCCCCAGATGTACCTCTCTATTTTCTTTCCTTCCGTGTGAACCATGTTGGGACACAGGGCCACCAGCTCGCTGAACCTGGCGGTATAGGAAACTATGTCGGAGCCCTTCATAGTTAGGCTCCATAGTTCCTGTTCCAATTTCTGGATTTCGCCCCTCGGGCAGTATTCTTCAATCATCAGCTCTCTAAGAGCTTCCCAGCCTATAGCATTGGCCACTATTAGAGATAGTGACTTGACATGGCTATTCCACCATGTCAGGGCTTTTGCCTCGAAGGTGCACGCAGCAAATCTGACTTTGCTCCCTTCTGGGCATGAGCAGATCTCGAAGATCGACTCTGTCTTTTCGAACCATTGCGAGAGGGCAATGACTCCGCCAGTCCCTTTAAAGGACATTGTCTTGCAGTTGGTGAAGTCCTTGTAGGAGCACTCTCTCGAGCGCACGGGGATTTCACCGTGAGTAGAATAAACAGGTGTTCCACCTTCGGTGGAACCGGAAGAATGATATTAAGCCATGGCTGTTGCCACAGCCGCAACTACTGCTGCATTTAGAGCTGCCATATCGATTTGAGGAGTAGGTGGTGTTGCAGTTACCGGAGGATTGCGTCTCGTTGATCGGCGCGGAGGCATCTTTTAACTAAAAGTTTACAAAGATGACAATACGGGTAAGAATAGAGAAATTGATGAGAGTGACTCATGGACTAACTCTCCGTAGCCCAACAACACAATTGAATAGTATGATTGAATGTAGATCTAGTACTAACAGATGATAGCATATGGATATTAAATTCCATGAGATTAGATATCTGTCAAATATACTGGTATTACAGATGTAACAAGTTCGGGAAAAGCGACCTAGAAGTAGGTCTTACATCAAACCAAGATGGGAAAATTTTGACAGAACTAAGATCAAATCATGACTTAACAGATCTAAGGTCTTCACAAAGATAGAAAATTAAACTAGAGTTTTTACATAAACTAAGTTATATCCAAAAGAGAAAGTTGAGTAGGCTCTATCTACGACGAGAGCCATTAGAGTGAGTCCTTGATTCTGATAGGCGGCGCTCCATGTCTCTCATGCGCCTTTCTGTCATTGCCTGTCGAGCTCGAAGTTCCCTGACTTCAGCTCGAGTTTCAGTAAGTTCCGTCTACAGAGCTGCATTATGGATCTGAGTTCTTTCATGAGCAGACTCTAGCTGACAAATGCGGACTGTGTTAACGCCAGAGTTGACGTCAATTTCCACTACCCGGTCGATAGCTGCTCGACCTTGCTCGGTGTTCCGAGCAATCCTACGGATCATGATGGGCAGGACTCGGTCAGCTGAACCTCCCTCGCTTAGGTTGTAAAAGCTTCTGTCCCCATTGTAGGGAATGGGTTGACCCTGTTCCTGACTCCATCTGTTCAAGTTTGTGGCCCACAGAGGTGTGAGTCCTTGAAATGCTGGACGAGGGTTCGGGTTTGGAGCTACTGGGGGTAGGTTGTTGACTTCAGGTTCTGAGTCAGAACCATCAGAAAAGCCTTCAGCGTGGTGATCATCCAAAGGGATTGGATGATCATCTTCTGGCTCCTCATCAAGCCATCCCGCATTGCCTTCGTTCGGGAAGTACGGATCTCCGGGAAGATGGAATCCAGCCATGATATCTTCGCGAGAAAAGGGGTATAAGATATAACAAAATAGACGCACTAATTAGATAATTATAAGATGATCTTTATCAGTTACTTCAATACTTGTTTAGTGCATACCAGTTATATGTACTCAAAACAGGATAGACCTTCGAATAAGTGACCCTAACTCTAAGCCCACAACCAAACAAGGAACAGGAAGTAAAGCAAAGATCACAGATTCTAAGTCTATGACATCCTAGTTACATATAACCTTAGCGTATCCGCTCTGCAACTATTGACATACTAATAAAGACCTTTTTAGTTTGCACATAAGTAATTTATAGTAACACAAAATACTCCTATAGTATTTTAAGTTTATGTTCTGTTCTAATGTTTTCACTGTAGTATTGTTGGTAAGTTTTTAGACTTGCTGCAACCTCACAACCATTCTTAGGCACATGCTAGTCACTCCTCGGAAAATATAGTTGATCAGGCTATATCATTCCCAGGGTTGACTATATGTCTCTAAGTCTAATTGTATTGTCCAACAATCGTAATACTTTTGTTCTGTCCTAGTGACACTGATTTTAGTATGAATGCAGGTATGTATACTTAGTTAAATATTTTATTATTTAAAATTATAAACTCTTGGTCAGAGTATTTTAATCCCGTTGTGTTTATAGTTTGTATATCTTTTATGGGTTGATATACTCGATTCACTATAAACAATGCTCTGATACCAATCTGTCACACCCCAAAACCGGAACGGCGGAAACGTTCAGGGGTGGAGGACGTCATGTACAGTATCACAACAAAGTATAGTAGTAAACAAGCAACAACATCATCCATTGCATTAATAATATAATTTAATACAAGTGTGTTCTGTGAAGTTTATAAGACACCAAAAATGTAAATCAAAATATAAGAGATGAGTCTTGAACGAGCTCCATCTTCTCAAAACCTGGCATCGGTACCTGTCTACTGATGACCTGAGAATACAAGTTATTTTGAAAGAGTTTATTAGCTTTAAAGCTGGTGAGTTCATAAGCATTTTAGTGTCATTGTTTGTATGAAAGTGTTTTGTAAGTACTTGATGTATAAGTTTGTAAATGTTTGTAAATGTTTGTAAATGTTTGTATCTCCTAGAAAATCCTATATTTTCTACTAAACGTAGCCTTCTACCAAGGCATCAAATGAAATGTATGTTTGTTTCTTGTAAAAGTGTGTATTTTCCCCAAGTATGACTATCATTAACCAGAAATATAGTTTTACATTATCTTTTATGTGAAAAGACCACAATATGAATGCAAAGGGAAAATAATAAAGAACTGTAGTGTTGTATTATAGTAACTACTGATGTACTAATTACCTTAAACCAATTGTTATTTAAAGTAACATGTGATATGCCTGTACCATACTACCGACTAAAACACGACGATGAAAGACGTCGGAAGAAATGACATTTGGCACCCGTAGACTTGCAAGTCCCACTGTAGCGAGCAGCAAGGTGTAGGATAGTCAATCCAGTATAGATCTATACACAAATTCAACGCTCTCCTTTTAGGAGACTCTAGATACAAAACGAGCCATGACAGGTGATGCCATGCCCCGTTACGTGGCTCACATTTCTGTTGTAATGTTCTTGTATATGTATGGTATGTACTAGTGTAATGTATGATTTCTCTGTCTAGTATGCTCTGTTTGTTTCTCATCACAGTGTGCTTTATCTGTATGTTATTGTTTGTTTCTCATCATAGTATTCTCTATCTGTATGTTATTTTTTGTTTCTCATCATAGTATTCTCTATCTGTATGTTATTGACTCATGTATGAACTAACTCATTATATGTTTCATTGTTCCAGTAATAGTATTAGTAACTTCCTAAACTATACCTATTATAGTTTACTAGTAATGTTGTTTGTATGTATGAACATGATTGTATACCTTTGCTACCCAAAGGTATTGAACTGAATGAAGGAACTTTTATATCTATACACATATACATAATATATAACTAAGATTCAAACGACCTTCGGACAAATAACTGATACCCTAAGTCCACAACCAAACAAGGAACAGGAAGCAAGGCGAGCTACCAGTCCTAAGTCCTTTCAATCCTACTTATATAACTATATCTATATAGATATGCATTTGACAAAGTATAAGTTTAAAAGAGTTTGAATAGAAAGTATTTAACATGTAAAAGTATTTGATAACTATTTGAAGTAGTTTTGTTTGATAAAACAGCTAATTGAATAGCAAATCCTTTGTTTGATAGTTATTAATCACATGTGATTGATATAATAACTATAATGTTTCAACTTGTATTCCCCCCCCCCCATAAAAGCATTTAAAATCATTTAAAAGATAGATTAAGGGGTATGAACTCACCTATAGTGAGTGGTTTGGATGAACGGATGGTATAGGATGCTAAGTGTCAAGTGAAGACTTGAGCACACACACGAATCCTATTTACATATAATGACACATATATGTATCTAATTAGTCAATTAACAACTAATTAAGCAAGTAAAGACACCCTAGGACATGGAAAACACTTTGATTCAAGTGCTGGAAGTACCAAGGGTTGCATCTAAGGGTTATAGGGCCTCACTTAGGAGTTTACGGCCCAAATGGTAACACCATGTGAGTTTACGGCCCATGGGTTTATGGCCCAATGAGTTTATGGCCGTAAACTCATGGTAAGTAGTACCATTTTGTGTTTTAAGGTCTTCCAAGTCATTGAGAAGGGTTCTAAGTTCAATTCTAAGCCTTAGGAAGGAAGGGTGGCACATATGCACCCTTAACTAGTATTTACGGCCCAAGGTGATTGCCTTGGCTGTAAACACCATTTGTTCTTGTTTCTTTTGATGTTTAAGGTCATAAACGCTTCTTGGAAGTGATCTAGACTTGTTTCCAAGGCTTTGGAAGGGACTAGGGCTCATATTGCCCCCCTTTATTAGGGTTTACGGCCCAAGGAGATTGCCTTGGCCGTAAACACCTTATGATCTTGTGTTCTTGATGTTTTCTAGGTGTAAACTAAGTGATTCAAGCACACAACAAGCTAAGGTAAGAGTACTTACAATATAGAAGCTTGCAAGGGTGTTTAAAGTCCAAGAACACTAGTGTGTGTTCTTGGTGAAATGAAGAACAGTTAAAGATCTATCAAAATGGAATGATTTCATGGATGAAATCAAATGGTTGCACTAGATAAAGTTTTTTAACAACAAATCAAGGGAATAAATTCTTACATTTTTGGAAGATTAAGATGAAGATCTTGATGATAGTTGAGAGAGAATGGGAGTTCTTGAGCTTGAAAGGGAAGAAATGGTGAAAATGGGATAAACTCATGCATATAGCATGAGTTCACGGCCTTAGGTGAGTTTACGGCCCAAACTCATAATGTTTGGCCGTACACACCCTTTTAATGGGGCTTAAGGCTTGATTTTTCCATATTTACCCTAGAAGATACTTCCTAATATTTGAATCTTGAATCTACTTGGCTTAGAACACTCCATCCGAATATAAACAGTGCTTAATGATAGCAGAAACAAGTCTGACTTCTATTGAAGTGAGTGGTTGTACAAGATAGAAATTTCGAGTTGTCACACTACCCTTCGGCCCAAAAACACAATTCAAGGATTGAGTCTCGTAACTAACATTACCTCCTTCCACAAGGACTAAACTTTGTCTCCTTAAGACCCAAATCCTTACACAATCGACTTCCGGCCCACGGCCCAGAAATGGCAGGAAACAAGATGTTACATCGTCCTCATCCCCGGTCAACTTGAGAATTCACCGGTTAAAACGAGTGCAAATTTCTAGATCTCCATCGGATATGGGGTTTTTGTCATCCCTATTTGTTAATGAAGAAACATATATTTAATCATTCCCATTTAAAGAAGATACCCATTTGAACTACTAAAGTTTATAGTGTTCTGGTAATACAATTCTTGCTATATTCTAGAAAAAAAATGGAACATCAAGAAATATGATTTTGGTTTATAAAAATAAACGATAAACCCATTAAGTCATTTTTATTTACTAATGTAGTTAAACTTTATCAAATTAACCGTATTTTCAACGGAACAAATAAACTAATGGTGTCTAGAAATAAGCACCTCGATCGGACCAATAACAATATATATATATATATATATATATATATATATATATATATATATATATATATATATATATATATAAAAACTCTTTTATTCTCCTGCCTCCTAAATCCTATTTACACAGTTCTACGATTGACACGTAACCTATCTTCAGAAACGACGCCATGGACATCAATGTCCATTCAGACCGCCTCATTTTCTTCCACTGTGTCGTATCGATATTTCATTTTCGTTTCTTCACGTATTCTTTGTTATTCACGTATTCTTTGTCGTTTTAAATTCCCCAAACAGGGGTTAGGGTTCGCGTGAAGGTATGTCACGTACCTGAATCACATTCCATTTAACAGGTGAGTTGTCTACTTATACGACACACCTGTTCATCATCTTTTACGTGAATAGTTATCTTCTTTCATCCCCCTACATGTGGATTTTTATAATCGACTGGCTTTATGCCCTCCTCCCCCCATTATCTTTTGTTTTTACAAACACGCACACACAATATCTTGGGTATGAGTTTTTCCAATGCTTGTTGTCGATCAAAACGAAAATATTTGGAGATTGACCCATTTATGCGCCTTCTTGCCGTCCTTACCCGTTTATGGTTATCTGATTCCGTAAATATTTGGAGATTTACTCGTTAGTGCTTCTTCTGGTGCCGACTAACAGCGACTTTGAATATATCGTTGAAACAATCAAGGAGGTGAAGACTTTCATTGTTGTCCCTCCTGATGATACTATTTTTTTCACCTGGTATGTATAATTACACATTAATCATCCACACGAACCCTAATTTGATTTAATTTTAATTTCATGCTTTCTGATTATTGTTACGGATAATCCAATATTTGGATGTTGAAAATTGAAACCCTTAAAATTGTGAATGCCAAAGCATAGAAAACTCTTGTTCGTAGAATATAGTCTCTTTCATGTTGCAATAGTCCAATTAATTTGAATTTAAAGTTCATCCTTCTCGATTTAGATGCATATTTGACTTATGATTACCTTCACTTTGAATTCCAACCTTTTTGATCTTTAAATTCATCATTATTATCGAACTTTTGACAATATTATCACCTAAAAAGCTTCTACTTATGGTATTCATGAATTTATTAGCTATTATTTTTCAATTGTTTAGGAATTTATTTGAACTTTATGTAAGTAAAATTGAATTGATCTCAAAAGTCAATTTTTATGTCTTCATATAGGCAGCACCAAGGAAGGATCCTTGGTTTCACTATCGTGCAAAGATTCCTACAAATAAGGGTGTAATTCAGGTTATCTTTCTCCTTTGCAAGTATTAAACAGAGAAGTTAATGTCGAAAATTTGAAGCGTTGATGTCATAATTCTATTTTCCTAATTTAACAGGCCTTACGGAGGTGTTTTAGTTTTTTTTTTTTTTGCACTTTTTTTTTTATCGTTGTTTAGTTTCACTTCCCTTTTTCCGTTTGGCCTAATTCTCATTAGTTTCATGGACTTTTTCTAATGAGCCCTATACAATGAAGCTTTCAGATCATGTGGTAATTGAAAAAAACCATAACAGGTCAATTATGCATTTATAGTGAGTAATTTTGAAAACTACTTACTCTGATTAATTACAATGTGTTTAAGTAAAATCATCGATCCGGCCAATCACCTCCAAAGAATTTTAACTCAAGATGGTTTTATTAGAGGTGTTTGGTGTCAAGCGTTAAGTTGTGGTTATCAAGAAACACAAGGAGAGTCTTAAAATGGGGTACTAAATTATAAAAGCTGCAGTGAAACACAGAAGATTAAAGGGGTTTCCTGTCACTCATGAAAAAAAATCGTCTAATGGGAAGTCGGGAATAATTAGTGTTTGCGGTAATCTTACCCCTTAATTGGTATATTGTTTTATTGGTTAAAAAGATTGACACAATTTGCACTTATTTTTGTAGATGGCAAAACAAAGAATGAGTTTTTCTTCACAAGGAAAGAATTGTTGTGCAAATCAAACACTTTATCAAACCTTTAAGTTTGTTTCCTTTGAAATTATGTGTATATATGAGTGAATGATTAACTAGGCTTATATACAAATTTGTAATTAAAAAAATATATGGATTGGTTGACTGGTAAAGCTATTCATTCCAAATTTTAAGGTTACAGATTTTTGTTCGAGAAGTATTTAGTCCAAGAGATCTAGATAATATTGTGGGGCTCTTCAATACCTTTCCCTGGATATAAATAACACCAAAATCGAAGTTGAAACGAAGAAGTTATAACAGTTTGAATTTGGTGTTGGAGGTAGTAGTACGTTGGGCGTATTTAATGTACGCTAGGCGTACTAGCTGACCACGACGCGTATTCAAGAGCGTATGCTGGTCGTATAATTTGGTACGCTGAGCATACGTAATAAGATGTCAAACCCTAATCTGAGGCTTTGAGCCCTATTTAAGCTCCTTAACTCCCCTAAACCTTTTCCATTCTCAGCCTCCACTCATTCAACGTCCTCCCATGAAACCCTAACCCTCATTTGAGCCTTGTGAGAAAAAAAATGTGCTTTTAAGTGCTTTGGAGTGTTCTTGGTGCATCTTAGAGAATAAGGAGCTCATTGGAAAAGTGTTGGTTGCATTGGAGCTTGTAGATCCAATTCTTATTCACCTTGATCTTTCTTCTAGAGGTATAAATTTGAATCTTGAAGATGCATTTGTTAGATCTAGCTAGTTTTGGGTGTTATGAGCTTTTGGTCACTTTGAGTGCATAAAGTTTAGATCTTGAAAGTTTGTGACCTTGTTATGGATAAAGTTGGAAACTTTATCCATCTAAACATCGTATTGATTCAGATCTGAAGGTTATAGACTTAGACTTAATGGATTATGTTGGAAAAGATGCACTTTTGGTCCCTTTGAGGCTTAAAGACTAGATCTTGTTTTTTGGGACCATTCTGATGGATAAAGTTGGAAACTTTATCCATTATAAAGCTATTAGGAACCATAAAAATGTGATCTTGGTCCTTCTATCTCTTCCATGCAAGAGTTATGATGTCTTAATGGATTAATAAGTTAAGGTTTATAACTTTTGGACCTTTCCAAGCCATGGAAAGTCATAAAGATGGAAAATTTATGACTTAAGTTGATGTTTTGAGTCTAGATCTGAGCTGTGGACAAAAGGTAAAGTACTTAATGGAGAAATAAGATCAGGTTGCGTACGTTGGGCGTACACAGCTGCCATGGATTTTGACTTTGTTGGATTTCGTTGACCGTTGACTTTTGACCAAGTTTGACTTTAGGTCAAACTTGAGGGTTTTGGACTGTTAATTAAGGTTTTACTTGGTTTTGGTGATTAGCGGATTCGCAGGAGCACGCAGTGCAGAAAGCGAATGCATCTCAATTTTTCGGGCTTCTTCATTTCAGTTGAGTTTTGCCTCATTGTACCCGTGGGTCAAAGGAACCAATGTCGGCCCACTAGCTTTGGTTATCTTTTAGTATAGGGATGTCGTAGGGACTATATATAGTTATGTAGGATATATTGAGGACTCTTGATCTAGGCTTTCTTTCATGTTCCTTGTTTGGTTGTGGCTCTAGAGTAGGATCACCTGTCCGGGTGTCTATCTCACCTCTGAGTATATACGGTTATGCATTCCTTGCATAGTTGGTATTTAGTATTTTTGTGTTGTAATGATCTTTTAGATTTGTATCCTAGTATTTAGGATGTTGCTACGCAGTAGTGATTTGTAGATCTACCTGTTTGTCTGCTGACTGGTTATATGTTTATATGATGCATATTTGGACATAGTGTGGTTGGGTTGAGATTGTATTGCTTTGTGCTTCTAGTCAACAAACCCGGGGCAATCCAATCGGGACGTTGTGGACCCAGTACGCGATATGTATAGAAATCCAACCGAGTAGTTGTGGGCTAGGGTAATCCAACTGAGAGATTGTAGACCTAGTATGCGATATGTAGGGCAATCCAACCGGGAGGTTGTGGGCCAAGGCAATCCAACTGGGAGGTTGTAGGCCAGGGTAATCCAACCGGGACGTTGTGGACCCAACATGCATGGTTGTATATGTTATTTGTTTGTGTGGTGGTACTTGGGGGGAACTCACTAAGCTTCGTGATTACAATTTCAGTTTTATGTTTCAAGTACTTCAGATGATCAGGAAAAGGCGAAGGCGTAACCAAGGAAGGATGAGATGTATACGATCTGTCGGATCAAGAAAGTATACCCCAAGTTACCACACTGTTACTTGTTTATGATGATTATGATAGAACTGTTGGATTAGATGTCTAATCCCATAACTATAATTGGTATGTACTTGACCCGATAGTAGCATGGTCCTTTTGGGTTGCCTTCACCGGAGCAATTTGATAGGATGGATTTTTGAGAAAGAGGTTATTTGTGATTTATTAATTCATTATATGAATAATATATTAATTGAGAAATCATATTATTTATTTGGTATTGATCAAGAATTAATTTGGAATTAATTTAGTGATCAAAAGAGATAGATTAGGTAAATCAGTAATACTTATAGTTTGGGCTAACGATCAATGTTGATTAGGGATGGACTAAATCTATGTGAGAGTCCATGAAGGTTTAGTCCAAAGGGCCTATGATATGGATTATTGGAATACTTAAAGGCTTAAGTAAATTAGGGTTTTATGTAAGAAACCCTAAGGATTCCACACTGTAAATTGAACCCCTAGCCTTCCCAAAACCGGCCAATCATTTCCAAGGTGAAACCCTAGCCGATTTTGGTGCTTCCTAACCTCTCTCTCATAAGCCTCCTTTTGCTTTAGGTGTTTGTGACTTATTGGAGGTATCACATTTGAGGTACTAATCTCTTGAAAGTCCAAGAACTACAAGCTACAACAAAGAGGTATTCATCTAACTAGTTTCTATGTTGTAAATCTCCAATTGTATGCTAGCTAGGGTTTATGCTTTGGATAAAATGAAATTGCATGTATAACTTGAGAAAACTTATATCCAAAGCATTTAGGGTTGTATGTGCACCATAGGATTGTTATAGTGCTCAAAACCCATCAGTGGTATCAGAGAATGGTTGTTTTTTGTTATATTGATGCAATTGTATTGTTTTCAAAGCTGGAAAAATTTCAATTTTGCCTCTGACTGCTGGACTCGACGAGTCCCATGAGGGAACTCGATGAGTTGGTCCAACTCGATGAGTCCATGCCATGAACTCGACGAGTTGGATCATCTGTTGGTAGATTTTTTGAGTTTTTGGTCAGATTTGGATTAGGATCATTACCACATACTGTTTTGACTGATAAAATTCGATTTTTCTGATAAGGTAATGATTATCCTCATCCAATTGGATGATGATTGTCAAATTTTAAGATAATTACTTTATTTTGTGAAAAATTAATTATTTGTAGAATTTGATTTGAATCATCTTGCTATATGAAATTAGATTAGGATTTGATTTGAATCATCTTGCTATATGAAATTAGATTAGGTCAATTTTGTGATATAGTTAATTATATGATTAATTTAATTGTTTTCAAATTGATCCAAGAGAGTTTTGAAAAGTTTCAAATTTTTTCCTCAAGTTTTGGAATTTAAAAAATTGATTAAAAGGTTTTAATTTTAAACTATTTAAATTCTAAACCCTAGAGTTTTAAAAGTGTAAAATTCAACCCTTATACTATTATAATATTAAAAGCTTAATACTTATGTATATGTATAAGATAGTCAGTCTTACCGTTAGTAGGTCTCATTCACGAAGCTGGTCTATAAGGGGTATAAGGAAATTGCCTATAAAATGGCGATTGAATGGATGTCCACTCTCACCCACCGCTCCATTGACTAGTGGAGGGTCGTTAGCCGAACGGGTAGGATATGACATTAGTTCTCATTAAAAAGTATAATGATAATTATAAAAGTAACTAAATGTTTTTCATAAATTCCCAATCTTAGTTACTTTAGGAAAAATGTGAAAATGGTGCTATTCCATGAAATTGCACTTTGCACATTGCCAAGTCGTTAGTAGAGCGTGTGTGGTTTATCGGCAGACTAATATGGACTAACAAGGGTGACAAATGGTAGCTCGATGTTTGTCATAGATCAATGGAGCGTGTGTGGTTCACCGACACATTGATTAGGTGATAAATGACATCGAGAGTACCACACATATTTGCATGATTATTCACACCTTGTTTGTGATCCTCGGTATCCCAGTCACAAACTTGAAGGGCATAATCGAGATTAAACATGCCATTGAAAGGTTCAATGAATCTCAAAGATCTAGGATTTTCATAAAACTTAATTCTTTTAAATTTTAGTTTTGGGTGGTGAAAATTGGTAAATCATCATTTACCTCCCTTCAAATAATTTGCAATTAGATTACGACATCCCTTTTCCAAGTTGTGAATTATTGTGTTTGGGTCCTAGCTTAATATTTCATATGGGTGTTATATTAAGGAATTTCTATCTAATGAAACATGTCCTTCTTTTCAGATGTCTACCTCAAACAACGCTTCAAACTCAAACTCTTCTGGCTCTTTCTCACTCATGAACTTATGTGGGAGGGTCATATTCGATGGGTCGAATTTCAACGATTGGATTCAAAACATTCGCATGGCCATTCAATATGAGGAAAAGGAATATGTCCTCGATAAAGAGCTAAAGGAGATTGATGAAGAAACTGCTACTCCTGAGCAATTGGCTGAGTATAGGGCTCATGAGAAGGACGCGAGAAAGGTGTCGTGCATCATGCTAGCCGCTATGACTTCTGAGCTTCAGAAGTCTTACGAGGACTTCTGGCCTTTCGAGATGTACCAAGACATGATGGAAAGGTACCATCAGAGTGCTCGATAAGAAAGGTATGAAGTCATTGCCTCTATGATAACAACAAAAATGAAGGATGGAGAGTCCATCACGACCCATTTGCAAAAGATGCAAAGATATGTGGACCGCTTGCTAAAGTTGAATGTCAATTTTGACAAAGAGTTGGCTATCGACATTATCCTACACTCTTTACCTTCTTGTTATGATTAGTTTCGAATGACTTATCATATGAACAAGGAGGAAGTCACTCTAAGCAAGCTTCAAGGCCTTCTAAGAACTGCTGAAAGTAGTTTAAAAGGACAATATGTTGTACCCACTCCTACTGCTGCTGCCCCAGTCCTGGAAATTGGACATGGTAAAGGGAAGAAAAGGAAAGCTCCTTCAAAGAATCGCAAGGGAAAGTCTCATGATGGATCCTCTTCTAGTGGGTCCAAAGGTGGTTCTCCTACTCCCTCATCCAATCCAAAGGAAGTAGAGTGCTTCCATTGTCATGAAAAAGGGCATTGGAAACGAAGCTGCCCTAAATACTTGCATGAGATTAAGGATGGGAAGATAAAGCCCACATTCGCAGGTATTTACATTATTCAATCTAACAACTCATCACATACTAGTTCTTGGGTCCTTGATACAGGATGTGGTTTTCACATTTGTTCTGATTTACAGGGTCTAAAAAGAAGTAGGTATGTGGAGCACGGGAATATGAACTTGATCATGGGGAATAAGAAAGCGTCGCCTGTCACCAAGATTGGAGTTTATTCTTTATTGCTTAGTAATGGGTTAGGGCTAGATTTGAACAATTGTTGCTACTCGTCGGATATGGCGAGAAATATTATTTCTTTTCATGGTTTGTATAAACAAGGTTTTAGATTTTCGTTTAACAATGAAATTGGTTTTATTAATGCTTTTTATAATGGTAAATTTTATTTTGAAGCATTGCCTTGTAATGGTATATATGAAACTGTGATGGTTGTTGACAACTTAGGAAATAATGTATTGCATATTGATTTGTCCAATGGTTTGGAAAACGCATGCTTGTGGCATTGTCGTCTTGGACATGTCAACAAGAAGCGCATAGCCCAACTCCAAAAGGATGGACTGTTGGAGTCATTTGACTTAAAGTCGGATGACACGTGCGAATCTTGTTTTCTTGGAAAGATGACCAAGTTACCTTTCACTGGTACTTGTGAAAGAGGTGAGGGTTTGTTAGATCTCATGCACACCGATGTGTGTGGCCCTTCAGATCCGCCACGAGGGATGCTAATCGCTTCTATGTAACCTTTACCGATGATTATAGCAGATATGGATATATCTACTTAATCAAGCACACATCGGAAACCTTTGAAAAGTTCAAAGAGTTTAAGCAAGAAGTGGAGAATCAATTGGGCAGGAAGATAAAGATGCTCCGATTCGATCGAGGTGGTGAGTATCTTAGTATTGAGTTCCACAACTATCTTAAAGAACGTGGAATTGTTTCACAATTGACGCCACCTAGGACACCGCAGCTTAATGGTGTGGCTGAGAGGCACAATCAAACCTTGTTGGACATGGTTCGTGTAACATACACGTTCAGTTATCGTGTTATGTAATTTTAAAAGTGAAAAATATAATGAAATATTATATGAATTTGAGCGTTGAGTTCTAACAGATAGTTTTTACTAGAAATGAAGTAAAACTATGTTTAGAATCACTCGGAAAATATTGGAAGTCTTATGAGATTCCAATCAAAAGTCAAATATTGATATTTAACGAAAATATAAAATTTGAAAATAAGTAAAATTATATTAATGAAAGTTGCAAAGAACTTCTTTATAAACATTTAGGCGAAAACCTCATCGAAATCCGAGTTATAACGAAGAATTTATGACTATTTGAAGTTTCGCGACAGAACCGGCACGACGTCGTATGACGTAAAAAGTGAGTTTTCGATAAACTATTTTTTAGCTTTAGTAATCTAAACGAAAGTCGTAGTATTCGTTAAACTGAGAATTTCCATAAAAAGAACGTCCAAATCTGACTTCGTATGAGGAAGTTATGATTTTTCTAAGTTTCGGAATAGCAGTAGACAGCTAAAAACTCGAAATAAAGATCGAGTCATTTTTAGCCGACACAACCTAAACGAGAATCAAAGGTCTCATTAATAGTAGTACAACGGTAAAAAGACAGACGAAACAGACGTCGGATGAAGAAGTTATGAAGTTTTAACGGACTTTTCATGTCTCGGCCCGTTAAAAATATAATATTAATATAATATTAAAAATAAAGTCAAAATTAACCGACGGAGTCTAAATGAAAGACGTAGAGCATAATCTCACCTACGCGTGGATATAAATAACGTCAAAAATAGAACTCGTATGCGAAAGATATGAATTTTTGAAGTTCGGAGCACAAACTTCGAGAATTTGACTGCATTCACGACGTGGACACAGTGTTCACGACGTGAACTCAGTGAACGACGCGTTTCGAGCCTAGAAGACACACGACAAGCCTAGGGGATGACCGGGATCAAACCTCACGACGTGAACAAGCATGGTTCACGTCGTGAATCTCGAAATTCAGCCTATAAATAGGAATCGAAGCCCTCCGGTTTTAGGTTACAATTTCTCACTCTCTCTCACTTTTTACTCTCTTCCAAGCTACTTTTAACCCCCTAAAGTCCCGGTATCATCCCTAAAACCCGAAGCAAGTCCCGACGCTCCGAAGTTCCCGAGAAAATTATATTTTCGAGTCGAAACTCTGCCCGCACAAGGTCCGGTTTTCGATAAAAATTCCCGGTTTCATCACAGAAAGTTATATTTAGAGCCGAAGTGCTGCCCAAAATTATCACTTAATCCTCGGTTATTTCAAGGTGAGTTCAATATATAGGAACAATTGTATGTTATGTGTTATATGTGCTATGTGCTTTTCCGTGTTATCATCTCGTGTTATTATTTCCGCTATTTTGATAGCAAAGTTGTACCTTTGGCCATGTGATCAGTGAAAGGACTTAGATTCATAGTGGTATTGGTATGTTGCCTCTGGCCATGTAGAGCATGTATCGTAAGAGAATGACTTATATTCTATGGCATTGGCAGAAGGTTAGACAGGGCTGAAAGCCTGAAATCTACCAAAATGTTTAATCAGAAAGTGTATGTCTTCTGTGCCATTTGGGCCGAAGTATTATTGATGTATATCAAGTATTGAAATTATTATGTCTTATTGATTGATATGGAAAGCTTGTCGCATGATTCACATATGCCTTTGTTGTTCCTTGTTCCCTTTGCTTCTGCCATATTGAAGTATATATATGACATAACATTATATTGTATCTATTATTGAACTCACTAAGCGTCACCGCTTACCCCTCTCAATGTTTAACAATTACAGGAGATAAGTAACCAGTATAGTCATATACTGTTGGAAGGTTTAGAATAGTTATAATATTACTTTTGTATTTAGGGATCATGTATGTATATGAATAATAGATTCCTAGGTAGTTATGTAATATATTAAATTTAAATAGTCGGTTTGTATCCAGTCCTTTGTAATCAAATTATCAATGTAAAATATTATTTATGAATATGCATGTAGCATGTTTTGGAGTGATAATAATGTCTTTAGTATGAAAGTTAGGGTCTTTCAGTTCGTTCCATGATGAGTCGAGCTTTGTTACCTATCTCATTCTAGGGGTATGCCTTAGAGACTGCCGTTCATATCCTTAATCTAGTCCTAACTAAGAAGGTTGCCAAAATACCTCACGAAATGTGAACATGGAAGGTTCCCTCGTTAGTGCATATCAAGGTTTGGGGTTGCGAAGATTTCGTAAGACGAGAGACTCACGACAAGCTCGAACCTCGTAGTGAGCGTTGTATTTTCATCGGCTACCCATAGAAATCCTTTGGATATTTGTTCTATAGACCTAGTGAGAACGTGGTCTTCGTAGCGTGAAGGGGTGTCTTTCGTGAAAGAGAAATCATATGCCAAGAGGATAGTGGGAGGCAAATTGACCTTGAAGAGCTTCAAGAGTTAAGCGATGAAGGAATCTCTAACACTAGCACTCAACCTGAGGATGAGACTCCTGTTGAACCAGTTGACCAGTCCTTACCTCTGAGACGTTCCAGTAGAGTTAGTGTTCCACCTGTGTTATATGGTTTTCATATAACAAGTGAAGGTGATACGTTTATCATTGATAGCACACTGGTAAATTTAGATGAACCTAACAACTACAAGGAAGCCATGGCGGGCCAAGAGTCTGCGAAGTGGAAAGAGGCGATGGACAGCGAGATTCAGTCTATGTATGATAATCAAGTTTGGAACTTGGTTGACAATGTACCAGGTCGTAAAACGGTCGGGTGCAAGTGGATCTTCAAGAAGAAGACCGACATGGATGGGAAAGTACACACATATAAGGCGCGATTGGTTGCGAAGGGCTTTACTCAAACTCCTGGAGTTGACTATGACGAGACCTTCTCACCAGTAGCGAAGATCAAATCTATAAGGGTTATGTTAGCCATAGTTGCGTTTCATGATTATGAAATATGGCAGATGGATGTGAAAACCGCTTTCCTTAATGGGAAGTTGGCTGAGGATGTTTACATGTGTCAGCCAGAGGGTTTTGTAGATGCGAAGTACCCTAATAGAGCGTTTAAGCTTGAGAAATCCATTTATGGATTAAAGCAAGCGTCTCACAGATGGAATCTTTGTTTCGATGAGAAAGTCAAAGAGTTTGGTTTTTTGAGAAGCGAGGATGAGTCCTGCGTATATGTCAAGGCTAGTGGGAGTATAGTTAGCTTTCTGGTATTGTATATGGATGACATACTGCTCATAGGAAACGACATTCCAACCTTACAGGAAGTTAAGTCCTGGCTTGGGAAGTGTTTCGCTATGAAGGACCTCGGGGAAGTTGCTTACATTCTAGGGATAAGGATATTGAGAAATAGGAGTAAAAGACTAATAGGACTTAGTCAAAGTACCTACTTGGACAAGGTGTTGAAACGTTTCAACATGGAGAATTCCAAGTAAGGATAATTGCCTATCCAGAGTAATACCAAACTGAGTAAGACTCAGAGTTCGAGTACCGATGCCGAAATAGCAGAAATGAGTCGAGTACCATATGCTTCTGCCGTTGGCTCGATCATGTATGGTATGACATGTACTCGCCCTGATGTGGCTTTTGCCTCGAGCATGGTTAGTCGATATCAAGGGAATCCTGGTAGAACTCACTGGATAGCAGTAAAGAACATTCTTAAGTATATGCGGACGACTAAGGAATGGGTCCTTACCCTCGGTGGGAGTGATGACTTGAGAGTGACAGGGTATAGTGACACCAGCTTTCAGACTGACATAGATAATTTCTGCTCTCAGTCGGGCTGGGTATTTACCCTGAATGGAGGAGCAGTAACATGGAAAAGTTCCAAACAGGAGACTGTAGCTGATTCAACGTGCGCATCAGAGTACGTAGCAGCAGGCGAAGCGTCGAAGGAGGCAATATGGCTAAAGAACTTCATCGGAGACCTTGGAGTTGTACCAGCTATAAAGGAGCTTATGGAGATTTTCTGTGACAACGAGGGTGCGGTCGCCTTAGCCAAGGAACCGAGGGATCTTGGTAGATCCAGGCACATCGACATAAAATATCACTTCGTAAGACATCGAGTAGAAGAGGGACTCCTCGTAGTGAAGAGGGTATCGTCAGAGGATAACCCAGCAGACCCCCTTACGAAGGGACTGAGTAGGGTTAAGCATTTGCAGCATGCTAAGAACATTGGCCTAAGGGACGATATTAGTTTCAGTGATTAGATAGGCAGTTAGAAAGTTGTAATTGATATTTGATGATTGAATAATAAGGGTTTTATTTATAAGTAAAGTTTACTGTCTTCTGTCAATTGTTTATTTTATGTTTCACTTTTTGCATGTTTTGACTTCCAGAAGAATATGAGTATTCGAACTATCCATAGTCGATCATACTTTGGAAGTAGGTTATGAAATTAGACTGTCATGAATTGGCTTGTAGATTGTCTAAGGTGTTTAGACATAGCAAAAGTTTGCTACAACGTTCATGAGTGCTCCTGAAATAAGATTTGAGTATTGGATTAAACCCACGCTCACATGAATCACTTCATGGAATTTATCACGAGTGATTGTGAGACGATAATATCGTATAGTCTTCAAACCAAGATATATGAGTTGTTGATTACGAGTTGGTTGTGCATTGATAGTACGAAAACGCATCAATAACTTGATGTTATAAAACGTGTTGTATTGTATAATTTAACAAGTAATTAGTATAAACATGTAAGTCGAAGTTTATATGTTCTTTTTATGCTAAGAGGATTAAAAGCGATATCTTGGGCCCCTCGATGATTTTGTTTTGACTTATGTGCCGGGCCCGGTCAGGACTCAATTGATGTGTTCATATAAGTTCTATGTCAAACAAGTCAGAAATCGGGAAACAAACTGTTGGACAATGAGTATGACTTTATTCCATGTCTTTGTCCACACGATATCTTCAAGAGCAGAGGATTATATGATCCCTTGTCTAGAGGACGAGTCATTGACTAGATCGGAGTTGGAAAGCGGCTTTTGAGAGCTACGATTGCTAATCGGATTTTAAAGTTGCATTGGCAGTTATAGTTGTCTAATCCCATAACTATAATTGGTATGTACTTGACCCGATAGTAGCATGGTCCTTTTGGGTTGCCTTCACTGGAGCAATTTGATAGGATGGATTTTTGAGAAAGAGGTTATTTGTGATTTATTAATATATTATATGAATAATATATTAATTGAGAGATCATATTATTTATTTGGTATTGATCAAGAATTAATTTGGAATTAATTTAGTGATCAAAAGAGACTGATTAAATTTACAGGGACTGATTAGGTAAATCAGTAAGACTTATAGTTTGGGCTAATGATCCATGTTGATTAGGGATGGACTAAATCTATGTGAGAGTCCATGAAGATTTAGTCCAAAGGGCCTATCATATGGATTACTGGAATACTTAAAGGCTTAAGTAAATTAGGGTTTTATGTAAGAAACCCTAAGGATTCCACACTATAAATTGAACCCCTAGCCTTCCCAAAATCGGCCAATCATTTCCAAGGTGAAACCCTAGCTGATTTTGGTGCTTCCTAACCTCTCTCTCATAAACCTCCTTTTGCTTTAGGTGTTTGTGACTTATTAGAGGTATCACATTTGAGGTACTAAGCTCTTGAAAGTCCAAGAACTACAAGCTACAACAAATAGGTATTCATCTAACTAGTTTTTATGTTGTAAATCTCCAATTGTATGCTAGCTAGGGTTTATGATTTGTATAAAATGAAATTGCATGTATAACTTGAGAAAACTTAGATCCAAAGCATTTAGGGTTGTATGTGCACCATAGGAATATTATAGTGCTCAAAACCCATCAAGAACTACATGCTATTGATAGGCTAGGGATCTTCAGGAATTGCATGATAGAATTGTGTGATGTATGATTCCTGATAGCCTAGGAAGACTTCTTATATGTTAGATGGAATTGACATCATTATTGTAGTTGCTTAGTGTATACATCATAGTTGTACATAACAAAGATTCTATAGCCTGAGAATGTTTAATTTAGCTTTTTTTTCATGTTCTTGTATGATAAAGGGCTTAGGGTAGAGTCAAGTATTAGACTGTATATGGGATCCCACGTTATGTATGATTAACATGCATGAATGGCTACAGGGTTGGTGGAAGTTTCATGAGTGGGTGCAGTTCATAGCAGGTCATCGTGAGGAATGATTAGCCACTCTTGAGAGAGTGCGAACATGATGAATGTGTATCCTAGATGATTGGGCCTAGAGGTCGGGGATTTCATATGAGGATCTGTCTGAGTCTATTTTGTCTTAGTGCCAGTCGACTCCACTGCTCGAATGTTTCTTGCTTTGTGCTTTGTAGGACTCATATTGATGTGAGTTAACTATCAAATGATTATCTTAAATTACATGCTACGAAGGTTAAATAATCCTAGAGTGAAGGATTTGGTCCTATTGCGCAACCCTCGTCTGAGTCTAACCATTGTAGGGTTGAGTAATTTAGTCAAAACATTAGTTAAGTTTTGTTGCATGTAATTGTATTCATGAAGTGGTTAGCTGACAGTAATAGGGGTTCTTCAGCAGCTGATGACAGGGGAGGTGAGGAATCCTAAAAGAGCCTAGGAAGTGCTTTAATGTGGTTGCTACATTGTTTAGCGGGTGTTGGAAGTACAATTATGAGTAGGTAATTTAGAGGACTCGGGATGAATTTTGATAAAAGTATGGATAGGTGTGGAAAGAAGTATTGTGTCACAACTGGAAATTTCCTAGAACAAACCAGGTCTAAAACTTCAATCATGTACCAGTAGATTCACAATATAATTTGATGCAATAGAAATACGACTTTCATGAACCATACTTATATGGGTTTTATTTAAGTATGTGTGGTGATAACCCATATTAGTTTAAGTTATAATAAACTAATAAAAGTTAACAAGACATTAAGGAGTAAAAAGGGTCAACAAAAGTCAAATGAATTACAAGGTATTAGTGAATTCGACTTTAGACATTTTACCCTTGCGTATGTGATCAATTAGGACCGAAAACTCCTACATTGGCTCACATAGGACGGTGAACCCATGGCCTAAAGCCCATTATGGCCGAAAACCCAAACCAATTGGGCCGTAAACCTATCTTTTTGGTCCATTAAGACCGAAATCTCCCTTTTGAGGGTGATTTCGGTCATGTTGGCAGTAAACTCTTTTCTTTTCGGAGTAAACACTTGCAATTTGACAGTAAACCTCTTAAATATCTTGCTATCTTATCCTAATTCAGCTTCCCAATATGATTTGATTCAGTTACCAATGAAAACATCACCTCCTCATATTTACTTCCTACTTAAGATACTTCAATAGAAATCAATCTTCACTTTTCACACATTCAGCGAACGAAAGCTCTCATTTCTCTCTCAAATATCAAACTCTTCCCTTCAACATTTAGGATTCAAGCAAACTCTAGGAGATCATCTTGCTTCCATATATATATATATATATATATATATATATATATATATATATATATATATATATATATATATATATATATATATATAAGTTTTGGTAAGTTTCCTATATAATCCTAATATTTCACAAGCATCTTATGATTATTATCAAATATTCACATTAATATGTGTTTAAAAATTAGGATACGGCTATCGTTTTGTGTTCTAAATCGAGAATCATCGTTTCTAGTCTCGTTATCTAAACCGCGACTACACACAAGGTGAGTTCATACCCCTACATTTTTAAGATTTTTTTATGTTTTTAGGGGGGAATACAAGTAACACACAATAATATTTTCGTTATAACGCGAACATTTTAAATACGTTACTATACTATTTTACGAAAAGCGTTAAATATACGAAATGGTTTTACTATCAATCGCGTGTGATTTCATGAACAACCTACATTTCATTATTAGAAAATATCGGATTTTCTGGAAACAAACACTAACTTTTCACGGAAAGGCTTACTATTTTCATATATACACTTATGAACTCATCAACTTAATTGTTGAAACTTTTTCAAATAACTTGTATTCTTAGGAAACTAGTAAAACAGGTAACCACCAGCTTTTGAGGATGGGGCGCTAAGGCGTCAAACAAGTCTTTTTGTCATTATATTGTAATTGGCTTTTTGAAACATGTAACCTTTACAACGATGAAACTTTTCCAAATATATATATGATGGTCATGTTTGCTTTCTTTACTATTATTCAACTGTTATGATACAATACATGAAAGCCATCCACCCCCGGATGTTTCCGCCATCCTGGTTTGGGGGTGTGACAGATTGGTATCAGAGCATTGTTTATAGTCAACTAAGTATATCGAACCACATAAGATATACAAACTATAAATACAATGGGACAAAAACTCTCTGAAGAAACATTTTCATACAAGTATACTTTAAAAATATTAAGATATTTTTATTAAAGTATAATTACAAGTATATTTACTAGCTGGGTGTCATAACAATAACAAAACAATAGGTATTAAGATAAGTTGAACACTACGAGTAAGTCTCGGGGTATGTTATCAGATTTGTGATGAATATAGCCTGATCAACTATATCTATCCAGGATGTGATTAATGTGTGCCGAGGAATGGTCGTAGTGAGCAACGATTCTAAACTTACCAACAAACCATACAAAGAACCCCTAAACTTAAAATACTATAGGAGTATTTTTGTAATACATTAAACCACACACTCAAATTCTCTATGTACCTCTTACCTCTATTTCTCGAATAGACTTTATGGCAGGATTCCACTTACCTAGAGATCCCTACCATCCTAATCAAGGAAACGAAGGTTGGATCGTGGAAGATCCAGAGGAGGACTTCGAAGAAAAACTAGAACCAATGGAAGACGAAGATGAAGAAGATTCATAAGACACCGACTCAGATCCAGAGGTCTACAATCCACCACAAGCTGTCCGGTACCCCGCAGCCAGACAAAATTTACATGGCCTGACGCCAAGATGGGTCGTAGACTTACAAAGATGGAGCCAAGAACAAGGCCAACTGTCACGGACCAAGTTTTTGGAAAATTCCACGATCGTCTAGAGAACTCTGGAACGATCAAGTATACTCGAGAAGTCTCCGCAGAGATCAAGAATGCTCTATGGGACCCTGGAAGATACTAGAATATTATAGATGTCCGTGGAACAAAGGAGAACGATCTGGAATAATCAAGAAGGCACTAGACGAAGCTAGAACGACCCGGAAGACTTTGGAACGATCTAGAACACGCTAGATCATACAAGAATTATTTGGATAATGTCGGGACGACCTAGAGATTTCTAGAGCATCGTAGACAAGTGTACCATATTCTAGAGTCTTGTAAAATCCATGTATATAATAGGAAGAGTCTAGATTAGTGAAGAATGATCGAGACCTAGAAACTTCCATTTGAGGAGGTGTAATGTTCCTATAAATAGGGAGAAGGTCTCATTTGCCCAAAACCATCGAGAAGTTGCCTTGTAAAGAAGTTGAGTTACATAATAGAATATATCTTTCGTACTTCATAGCATTCCTTATCGCATCTCTTGCTTCCTAAGTTCGTTAGTACATCTAGATCGACGAAGTTAGCCTGACTTAGTCGGAGAAGCACTAAGTGGCACACGGTGAGCGAGTCATCCCGTGACACGTTGTATCAGAGCCAGAGTTCGTACGAGCAAGAGATCGTAGCAATGGAATGAGGAAGTGATGCAGCTAACATTCCCTCTGTCGTCGATGAGAAAGGAAGGAACAAGGATCCATATCCCCCTTGAAGATTTACTCAAGAAGTTATGAGGCTGAGAGAAGAAGTGGGATTCAAGGTACGTTGAGAAATAAAAGCACACCTTACTCGAAGCAATACTTTGGAGAAAAAGAAAAGACACAAAGTAGCTCCGTGACAAGATTGAGACATATGTATAGAAGACTTGACGAGGATGTCAAGGGTTTAAGTGGGGGAGGGTGTCACGGACCAAGTTTCTGGAAAATTCCACGACCGTCTAGAGAACTCTAGAATGATCAAGTATACTCAAGAAGTCTCCGGAGAGATCAATAATGCTCTACGGGACCGTGGAAGATACTAGAATATTATAGATGTCCGTGGAACAAAGGAGAACGACCCGGAATAATCAAGAAGGCACTTGACGAAGCTAGAACGACCCAGAAGACTTTGGAACGATCTAGAACACGCTAGATCATACAAGAATTATTTGGATAATGTCGGGACGACCTAAAGATTTCTAGAGCATCGTAGACAAGTGTACTATATTCCAGAGTCTTGTAAAATCCATGTATATAATAGGTAGAGTCTAGATTAGTAAAGAATGATCGGGACCTAGAAACTTCCATTTGAGGAGGTGTAAGGTTCCTATAAATAGGGAGAAGGGCTCATTTGCCCAAAACCATCGAGAAGTTGCCTTGTAAAGTTGTTGAGTTACATAATAGAAGATTTCTTTCGTACTTCATCACATTCCTTATCACATCTCCTTCTTCCTAAGTTGGTTAGTGCCTCTAGATCGACGAAGTTAGCCTGACTTAGTCGGAGAAGCACTAAGTGGAACACAATGAGCGAGTCATCCCGTGACACAACGCCCTCCTTACGGGATGGAAAGAGGCTTCTATAACCTCGCCATAGGAGGTTCAACAGACAGGGCTCTCCCGGTCATAGTTCGCCGCATCGCTAACCAGGGTGGACAGGCAAGGGAATCCACCAACCAAATCATGGAGGTTGGTGCTACCGCTGAGAGATTACTGCAGTCCGTCTTCGTCGCTTGGACGAAGACCATGATCATACCAGGAACGACACCGAAGCCCTTTAAGAAGAAATGACTGCTGCCCAAGCTGAAATTAGAGCACTTCGGGAACATTAGGCTACGCTGGAGCGACGTTTGAGAGAAGCAGAACATGAAGTGGCAGAGTCCAGTACTGAGGGTAGCACCCACCACGAATAGTGTTTACATTACTCACGTTTTAATATAGACTAGGACTAAGGATATGTGTTAATACTACCCTTACCTTTATGTAAACTCGATCCTGTGATTTAGTGTCTACGTTATTCAAGGGATCGTAATGGTGTCAAGATTTTCCTTTAAACATTGATGTATTTTAGACCTATTTAAACATGTCAAATCTCTAACACTACCTGTGGCTTACGCATTGAGCTGGGAAGATCTAAAAATCATGATGCTAGCAGAGTATTGCCCAAGGGGCGAAATACAAAAATTAGAGTAAGAACTCTGGAGCCTCACCATGGAAGGTTCCGATATAAAAACATACACCACGAGGTTTAGTAACTTGACAGTACTTTTTCCCGGGATGGTCACCCCGGAAAGCAAAAAAGTGGAACGTTACCTCTGGGGACTATCACCTCAGATCCAAGGGAGTGTAATAGATTCAAAACCCACTACCTTTGATAGTGCCAAACATTTGGCACGAACGCTTGTAGATCACGGAGTCCGCCAGGGATTCATGACACCCATTCCCGAACCAGTGAAAGGGAGTGACAACAAGAGGAGACCTTGGAACGAAAGGAAGGGCAAATCAACGCACGAGCCCACCAGGAAACAACAAGTAGTGGCAGCGCACACTGTCACTGTCCCGGCCACTCCAGCACCAGCAAAACAATATGCTGGAACCTTGCCCAAATGTAACAAGTGCAACTTCCACCATGTTGGAGCTTGTAGGGAGATGCACTGCTCAAACTCCAACAAGAAAGGATACACTATCCATTTTTGTAAAGAGCCAGCTCAACAGACAGTCCCAACAACATCTACCAGAATAGGCCGAACATGCTACGGGTGCGGAGAAACGAGGCACTTCAGGAGGGAATGCCCAAAGGCCAATAACAGGAATGTTGTGGGTACAGGAAGGGTTCTGACATTAGGACACGAGGAAGCTCTGAAGGATCCCATGGTGGTTACCGGTACTTTCCTTCTCAATAACTCTTATGCATGCGTACTCTTCAATAGTGGTGCGGAGAGGAGTTTCGTGAGCCACAAATTTAAAAACATACTCACCAAAAACCACAAACACTCAACGAAATATTTACCGTAGAAATGGAAAATGGTAAAACTGAAAGAACTAAAGATGTGTACATCGGGTGCACGTTAACTCTAAACAATCATTCATTTCAAATTGATTTAATGCCGGTTACAATAAGGAGTTTCGACGTCATCGTTGGAATGGATTGGTTAAGTACTCACCAGGTCGATATCTTCTGTTACGAAAAGCAATCCGACTCAACTTTCCGAACAACGAGACCCTCGTCATCTACGACGACAAACCTAGTTCGAGTCTAAAAATCGTCTCATGCATTAAGGCTAAAACCTATCTGCGCAAGAAGTACCATGCATTCTTAGCACATGTTGTTGACAAGAAGAAGGAAGTAAAGGATATCAAGGATATTCCGGAAGTCTGAGACTTTCCCGATGTATTCCCCGAAGACCTTCCGGGAGTACCTCCTACGCGACAAGTTGAATTTCGCATCGACTTAATTCCTGGAGCCAACCCCATCGCCAAGTCCCCATATCGATTGGCTCCTGCCGAAATGCTGGAATTATCTAGTCAACTAAACGAACTACTAAACAAAGGATTTATCCGACCAAGCTTCTCACCTTTGGGAGCACCAGTTCCGTTCTTTAAGAAGAAAGATGGATCGTTTCGCATGTGCATCGATTATCGTAAGTTGAACAAACTCACTATTAAAAACCGATACCCCCTACCCCGAATCGATGACCTATTCGACCAAATTCAGGGAGCGTGCTACTTTTCAAAAATTGACCTGAGGTCGGGTTACCACCAACTGCGTGTCCAGGAGGAGGATGTTCCCAAAACGGCGTTTCGGACTCGCTACGGTCACTACGAGTTCGTGGTGATGCCCTTCGGATTGACGAATGCACCAGCTGTGTTCATGGACATGATGAATCGAGTATCCTGACCTTACTTAGATAAATTTATCATTTTATTCATTGATGACATATTTATCTATTAGCGAGGTAAGGAAGAGCACAGCCAACATCTACGACAAATCCTGAAAACATTGAGGACGGAAAAGCTATATGCCAAGTTTTCCAAATGTGAATTTTGGATCCGGGAGGTAGACTTCTTGGGTCATGTGGTCAGCAAAGAAGGAATACATGTGGATTCCTCCAAAATCAAGGTAATCGAGAACTGGAAGGCACCAAGAACACCGACGAAGATCCGCCAGTTCTTAGGTCTTGCTGGCTACTACAGAAGATTTATTCAGAACTTCTCAAAGATCACTAAGCCACTCACTACCTTGACACAAAAAGGGGTGAACTTCAACTGGGAGGAAAAACAAGAAGCTGCTTTCCAGACACTGAAACAAGCTCTATGCAGCGCCCCTATCTTGTCTCTTCCAGAAGGAACCGATGATTTTGTGGTCTATTGCGACGCTTCGAATCAGGGTCTTGGATGTGTACTTATGCAACAGGGAAAAGTCATAGCCTATGCCTCGAGACAACTGAAGACGCACGAAGTGAGCTACACAACACACGACCTCGAGCTAGGAGCAGTAGTGTTCACCTTGAAGATCTGGAGGCATTACCTCTACGGGCACCAAATGCACTGTCTTCACTGACCTTAAAAGTCTCCAACATATTTTCGATCATAAGGAACTAAACATGAGGCAACGACGATGGGTGGAGCTACTAAATTATTACGAATGTGAAATTCGTTATCATCCAGGCAAGGCCAATGTAGTAGTAGATGCCCTCAATCGAAAAGAATACTCAGGCTGTCGAGTAAAGTCGTTAACCATAACTATCCATTCACACCTATCCACTCAGATCAAAGAGGCTCAACTGGAAGCCTTGAAACCTAAAAAGGTCTTGGAAGAATACTTGAGAGGAATGGAGAAAAATCTGGAAGTCAAGGGTGATGGAGCTCGTTATCTCATGAATCAAATCCGGACACCAAAGTTCGGAGGATTTAGAGATGTTGGCATGAACGAGGCTCACAAGACTCGATACTCCGTTCATCCGGGTTCGGATAAAATGTATCTTGATCTCAAGAAACTTTATTGGTGGCCGAACATGAAAGCTGAAATTGCTACCTATGTGGGCAAGTGCCTGACTTGCGCCAAGGTCAAGGTAGAATACCAAAAGCCCTCGGGTTTACTGCAACAACCAGAAATACCCGAGTGGAAGTGGGAATGGATAACCATGGACTTCATCACCAAGTTACCCAAGACGACAGGTGGACTCGACACCATCTAGGTGATTGTTGACAGTTTAACCAAGTCCGTGCACTTCCTACCAATAAAAGAGACAGACAAAATGGAGAAGTTGACCAAAACATACATCAAAGAAATCGTGCGACTGCATGGAGTACCAATGTCCATTATCTCCGACCAAGATAGTAGATTCACTTCACGGTTCTGGCAATCACTGCAAAAATCCCTAGGAACTAGGTTGTACATGAGTACGGCCTACCACCTACAGACCGACAGGCAGAGTGAAAGAACTATCCAAACATTGGAGGATATGTTGAGAGCTTGCGTGATAGACTTTGGTAAATCTTGGGACGTCCATTTACCTATTGTTTAATTCTCATACAATAATAGCTATCACACTAGCATTGAAGTTTCTCCATTCGAATCCCTCTATGGCCGTAAGTGCGGATCATCTCTGTGTTGGGCGGAAGTGGGTGACACGCAGTTAGTTAAAGGACAAGTTCCTGATAGCACTGTCACTGGCCCGGAGATCATCAGGGAAACGACCGAGAAGATTGTTCAAATTTGTGAACGACTGAAAGCCTCTCGAGACAGACAAAAGAGATACACAAACAAGAGACGAAAACCCTTAAAAAAGGTTGGCGACCGGGTTCTATTAAAGTTCTCACCCTGGAAGGGCATGATACGCTTCGGAAAGCGTGGAAAACTAAATCCAAGGTACATCGGACCATTTGAGATCCTCGCAAGGATTGGTCCTGTAGCTTACAAACTCCAACTACCTCAAGAACTTAGAAATATACATCCTACCTTTCACGTGTCAAATCTCAAGAAATGCTTATTAGACGAAACTCTGGTTATTCCACTCGATGAAATCGAGATTAACGAGATTCTACACTTCGTGGAAGAACCTGTGGAAATCTTGAATAGAGAAGTCAAGAGAACGAAACAGCATACCAATAGTAAAGGTCCGCTGGAATGCTAAACGAGGACCTGAATTCACGTGGGAACGAGAAGATCAGATGAAACAGAAGTATCCACATCTTTTCCCCAATACTTGAAATCCCAATCAAAGTTCAAATTTCGGGACGAAATTCCCTCTAACGGGGGGATGATGTCACAACTGGAAATTTCCTAGAACAAACCAGGTCTAAAACTTCAACCATGTACCAGTAGATTCACAATGTAATTTGATGCAATAGAAATACGACTTTCATGAACCATACTTATATGGGTTTTATTTAAGTATGTGTGGTGATAACCCATATTAGTTTAAGTTATAATAAACTAATACAAGTTAACAAGACATTAAGGAGTAAAAAGGGTCAACAAAAGTCAAATAAATTACAAGGTATTAGTGAATTTGAATTTAGACATTTTACCCTTGAGTATGTGATCAATTAGGACCGAAAACTCCTTCATGGGCTCACATAGGATCGTGAACCCATGGCCTAAAGCCCATTATGGCCGAAAACCCAAACCAATTGGGCCGTAAACCCATATTTTTGGTCCATTAAGACCGAAATCTCCCTTTTGAGGGTGATTTGGGTGATTTAGGTCATGTTGACAGTAAACTCTTTTCTTTTGGGAGTAAACACTTGCAATTTGACAGTAAACCCCTTAAATATCTTGCTATCTTATCCTAATTCAACTTCCCAATGTGATTTGGTTTAGTTACCATTGAAGACATCACCTCCTCATATTTACTTCCTACTTAAGATACTTTAGTAGAAATCAATCTTCAGTTTTCACACATTCAACAAACGAAAGCTCTCATTTCTCTCTCAAATATCAAACTTTTCCCTTCAACATTTAGGATTCAGGCAAACTCTAGGAGATCATTTTGCTTCCATATATCTATAAGTTTTGGTAAGTTTCCTATAGAACCCTAATATTTCACAACCATCTTATGATTATTATTAAATATTCACAAATTAATATGTGTTTAAACATTAGGATACGGCTATCGTTTCGTGTTCTAAATCGAGAATCACCGTTTCTAGTCTCGTTATCTAAACCGCGACTACACACAAGGTGAGTTCATACCCCTACATTTTTAAGACTTTTTTTTTTATTTTTTTAGGGGGGGGGGGAATACAAGTAACACACAATAATATTTTCGTTATAACGCGAACATTTTAAATACGTTACTATACTATTTTACGAAAAGCGTTAAATATACGAAATGGTTTTACTATCAATCGTGTGTGATTTCATGAACAACCTACATTTCATTATTAGAAAATATCGGATTTTCTGGAACAAACACCCGTATTCTACAAGTGAACAACCTACATTTCATTATTAGAAAATATCGAATTTTCTGGAACAAACACCTGTATTCTACAAGTGAACAGCCTACATTTCATTATTAGAAAATATCGGATTTTCTGGAAACAAACACGATAAATTTTCATGGAAAGGCTTACTATTTTCATATAAATACTTATGAACTCACCAATATAATTGTTGACACCTTTTCAAATAACTTGTATTCTCAGAAAACCAGTAAAACATGTAACCACCAGCTTTTGAGGATGGAGCACTAAGGCGTCAAACATGTCTTTTTGTCATTATATTGTAATTGGCTTTTTGAAACATGTAACCTTTACAACGATGTAACTTTTCCAAATATATATATATATATATATATATATATATATATATATATGAGGGTCATGTTTGCTTTCTTTACTATTATTCAAATGTTATGATACAATACATGAAAGTCATCCACCCCCGGACGTTTCCGCCATCCTGGTTTGGGGGTGTGACATATTGGGCTAATACTACTTGAAGCACAGGATCCATACTCAAATCGAGGGAAATCACGAGGATTCTAAGGAGCTAGTTGAGGGTAGATGACATGGTTGGTACCATGATTCGTAACAGTGTTACTATATATATGTCGGTCTTTGGGTTATGGTTGTTCAGGATGAGGATAAGTCTGGTAATTGGATGGGCTTTAGTGGCCATGTCAGTTTGGGTTTTAATGGTGCTGACCTAGACGAGTTAGTTGGTTTTGAGGTCTCGAGAGCCTTGCTCAAAGTAGTGCCAGTTGAGTCGAGGGACTTAAGAAGGAAATAGTTTTTGTGATCGAATCGAGGATATCGGTCGAAGGATGAGTGAGTAGCAAATGGATTAGAATGTCACTATCTATGGCGAGGGTTATTTCCTTTTTAGTTTTCGAGTTTGGAGGAAGGAGTGAGCAGGCATGTGACCTTCAGAGTTTGGATGTAAACCCAACATGAAACTAGTTGGCTGAGGTTTTTGGAGGCAGTATGGCAGTGGGGGAATGCACAGGAGGAATGTTGTGGTATGGATGCATTGATATGAGACCAAGGGTCTGCTGTAACGCTGTGATTTTTCACCCAATTTTTTATTTTAAATTTAAACACCTTTTAACAGATTACATTGTAGAAGACTTATTATGAATATTTCAAAAACATCACCAATGTTACTTTCATGTCAAAACAAACCCATCAAAATTTAAAGTTCACAAAAACAATATGATGAAAACCCAACATGTCCAAATGATATCATATCTAAAGATACTAAATAAGACTACCCAAAAAGCTCCCATGCTCACCAAGGCATCATGTCAAGCTACCTGTTCCAATACACAAAAACCAACAAGAAAAGAACACGTGTTAGCATAAGCTAAGTGACTCAATTATAGTAAAATGTTAAAAGAACACACATAACATAAATGGATCACACAAAACATCCCCACACAACTAGAGACTCACAAGAAAGACATGACAACTTCACACCGCATATGAATCATTGTTTTGCTCAATTTATTTAGTTATTCTTTTAGAGCTTCTTTTATTAGTTACTCTCCTCAACCCCGATGTAACTAAATTCTTTATTTATTCACCTCATCATATTAATATATAATATTTTATTTATCCGCTTTATTTTAATAATTACTCACCGCTCACCATCACTGTAATTATTAAAGTAATACCTCCTAGTTAGGGTCTATTTATTCACCGCACACCCCCAAGGCAAGTACCCCATTCGCTACTATCGTGACCAGAACGACCCGATGCACTAGGTGAGGCGCGACTCTCACCCGTAATCATCACTCCCGGTGTCCTGCGTTCGCTATTCCGACATTGCACATACGTATACATGCTTCGCCATTAAGGATTGGTACAAGCGATGCCAATTCCACCGCGTTACACCTCCCAATCCTGCGAGATGTTTGCGTTGGCCCCACTGCTAGACCAACATCACTCCAGTCCACCCACCTCTCGGACCCTGTCACAAATGATCTCCTAGAAAAATCATCTGACGCTACTTTGGCTTAAGTTCTTTCCCATTGGTGTCATTCAACCCATCGAGCCCCCACAATAATCCAGATAGGGTAAATTCATATGACTAAGTTACTACCCTTCGCCCCACTAGTGTATTCCCCCTTTTAAATTAATATTAATTAATCAATTAAGGAGTTACACTTTTACCCTCTTCAAGTAATCATGTAAGAATT
Organism: Lactuca virosa; assembly: GCF_052849685.1. Classification (NCBI taxonomy): domain Eukaryota; kingdom Viridiplantae; phylum Streptophyta; class Magnoliopsida; order Asterales; family Asteraceae; genus Lactuca; species Lactuca virosa. The sequence continues at coordinate 253,134,840 of NC_136427.1, read as the reverse complement.
ATGATTTTTCTTTAATTAACATATTACTTCTTTAAGGGTTCATTTTCATATAAACATGTAATTAATTTTTTTTATATATTGCATTTTACATCACACACCACTTTCATTCACAACACAACAATAATGGTTCACTAGCATGCTTGCCCTAATTTAACATAGGAAAATATTTTCAAACAAATATTGACATGTTCACATCACATAATATCCATGTATAACACTCAATCTAACATGACCTTACCACACATCTCACATCAAACAAGTAAGAAACTAGCATGCAATAATCCTAGATTCTTTTACACATAAAGCAATGCAACATTCATTGCACTTTACTCAATACTAAATGGGGCACATACATCCTAGGTAACTAGGTTCATCCCATTCCATCTAAGATATGAGATTCTCCTAACAATGTACTTTTAAAACCACGAATTTAACTCACCTTTGTCAAAGATGTGACCTCCTCACACCTCAAATCTTGTAAAAATTGAAGTATCACCCTTACCCCTATTACAATACAAATAAAATTTTATTGGAGTTCGATCTACAATGCCAAAGATGACAATTCCATAACCAAAACACATAAATTAATTATCAAACAAAGTTCCTTGTTTTGGACCTAAAACAGCCGTCTGTTTAGGACTGTTTTATCACCCTTGAGACCTGTAAAAGTTTTATTTTTAATTCATATTCTAGAATTTCAGAATTGTAGATTTTCAAAAAGTTTTTTTAAAGTTCCCAACGATTTCTCTACAATTTTATATGATTTTTACAAAACTGCTTATCAATGCAGCTATATTCTGACTAGTTGGTGCAAAAAGCAATTTTCACCTAAGTTGGAGGCAACAACAGGTCCTGGAAAAACTAACGGACAAACTAGACTCAAAATTCTAACTTTGAGAATTTTCGGATCACTAATCCGACTCCTGGTTATGTTTCTATAATTTTTCCAATCCAGGGGCAGATTTGTCGATTTCTTGCAATTTCCAACTTTGGGTTTTAAAGACTTTTTGACCACTTAACCCATTAAGTCATCACACAAATCGACCAAATAGCTGAAAAACAAGTCTAAATCAGTAGAAATATATCATAGAAGTAAAAAGATAGTTTCACCCTCCAACCATGGTCCAAAGTACATTGTCTTTAAAGGAAAGACAAAATATGTTGTTAAAAAGAGAAATACCAACTGGGGTTTGAATTTCTCCTACCATTTAGCCATGTTTGAATACCCTTGAAAACTATTCTAAGGACCTTATGGAGAGTCCAACACATAACCATTCACCAAAAATTCCCTCATGAATATGAGATAATAATAGCATGAGTTTTGACAATCAAGAAAGGAGTAATTCAAGGACATATCAAAATCATTCTTGAGTGTGTTCATAACATGATTTGGGCAAAAATGAATCATCAAAACACACCCAATAAGAATGGAATTAGCCATAAGAACATTGAAGAATTGGAAGGAAGAAGAAGGGATGATCAATAACATCAAAAAGAGAAAATTTCACAATGGAATTAACCAATTATCATCAATTGGTTAATGAATTTCACAAGAATGAAATTCAAGGCTTACCAAGGATGATTCCTAGACCCCAAATTGACCCAAAATCGCAGATCCCCTTCTTCCCTCTAGGATTGATCAAACAAGGCTTCTTTTCTCCCCATTCTTGGTTCGTCGCTGCCTCCTCTCCCTAAACTCACATTTATTTTTTCTTCTTGATCTTCAATCGACGAAGCACACAACGAAGGGAAGAGTGCCAATCGGATTTTTTATACAAACGCAATAAGGAATGGACACAAGGGGAAGGATCGATCCTTCTCCTTGGGGGTTATATCATATTTCCAAGTTAGTCCCTTAATAATCTTAAGAAGATTTCTAACACACCTAACCCTAATTAGTTTACAATTAAGGTTTCCTTTTATGACACCTTGGTTCCTCCATTCATACCAAGCCATTTTTATTATTAGAATTATCTTATACACTTCATTGAACCTACAATCATAAAAGAAACAAATTTGCTAAATAAAATTAGTAATCAAGTAACGGAAGCTAACCTTGATGACTGATGAGAATTTGAGTCATAACATCTGCTTCTAGGGATATAGGCAGGTCACGTGCTAGCTGATAATTTCAGGCGAATCGGGTGTAACAACCCGAAAATTTTTAAAATTTTTTCCTGGTAAAGCTCAGCCAGTCAGCTCAGCTGTGTGTCAAACTCATTTATGCTATCATTTAGCCTTGTTTAGAGTCCATTTAAAGGTCCAAAGGTTAGTACATTCAAGCCTTGAACATAGAAAAGAATCGCGTACACTTTTAGCATCAAAACCAGGCCTTACACTCCAACACGAGGAGTGTACGGCCGCACACCCCTCTCCTGGCAGCACACTCACGTGTATAAGTGTAGAACTCAGCCTCCTTTAATCACTTTTCACGCTCCCAAGCTTAGAACTCGATTTTGCTCTCAACTACCACCCGATTTTCAGTCTAAATCTTCAAGAATGTAAGTGTTCTTCCTTTGGTTTGTTGCTAATCTTCATAAACTAGTTACAACCTTTGATTTCATCCATTTAAAATCGTGTTTTGGTTAGATCTTCAAATCTTCATCCATTTCACCAAGAACACACACTTGTTCTTGGCGATTTTGAGCCTTCCCGAGCTTCCGGATCGTAAGTACTTCTTCCCAATGCTTGAAACTTGTTAAGAACACTTGTTTAAGTCCTTAGAAATGCCCAGAACTCTTGATCTTATGGTGTGTGCGGCCGCACACACTCATGTGGCCGTACACCCTTCAAACACCCTAAAAAAACACCATCAAAACACCCCTAAAGGCTTGTATACTGTAAATGCCATTCCCCAAGCTTGTTACTTACTAGATGAGAGCCTTAGAAAACATCCAAAACATGTTCAACAAGGAGTGTGCGGCCGCACACCCCTTTGTTTGGTACTTTAGGGCTTTCAAAGTGCCTTTCTAGCTTCAACACTTGATGAGCATCAGTCCTACAAGCCTCCCCACCATTTGGAAAACGTTTTGAGCACACTTTACCATGAGTGTGCGGCCGCACACTCCCCTGGCCGCACACCCATGGCCGCACACTTCCTTAAGTGGCCGCACACCCCCTTAGTTTGAATCACATGTGATTCTAACACTTGGATAAAGTGTTTCCTAGTCCCGTAAGGTGTTTCCTTGCATTTGGTTGCTTCCAAGCACTATATTTATGTCAATATATGTCATTATATGTCGTTTAGGACTCGTTAAGTCTCGGGACTTCATTCGTGGAACTTCTCATCCTTACACGCATACCCGTTTGAATCACCCGCATTAGGTGAGTTCATACCCTATAATGAATCTTTCAACTGTTTTAACTGATTTAAGGGGGGGGGGGTTACAAGTTGAACACAATGATAATTGTGTAAATGTTGTTTTAAACATATTTCAAAATGTTATTTATGTCATTTATAAGTTGTCAAAACATTTCAAAAACTCTTTTAAAGTTATGTTACTTTATAGTTATACAAAACTCCGTTTTTAAAGTACAAACATAACTTAGTAGATAAATGAGTCTTTTTCAGTAAAAGTCCAAGTAGAACATTGCTAGTAAACTATAATAGGTATAGTTTAGGAGTATACTACTTACTATCTCTAATACTATGGAGCATACAAAGAGTCAGTTCATACCTGAGTCAATGCATACTGTAGACAATACATACACTACACTATATAACTGAACATACTACACACTAGAAAGAGAGAACATACACTAATGCATACTATTCATACACACTAAACTCTATACTAAAGAACCCACTATGATGAGGATCAGGAGAGAACATACACTACACTAGTACAAGGAATACATACACACTATAACTTAAATGTTAGGCACTACTTCGGGGCATGGCAACTCTGTCATGGCTCGACTTGTAACCAGAGTCTTCTGAAGGAAGAGCGTGAATTCGTGTATAGATCTATACTGGACTGACCGTCCTACACCTTGCTGCTAGCTACAGTGGGACCTGCAGGTCTTCGGGTGATGAATGTCATACCATCTCGACGTCTTCGAGCGTCGTGTTTTACTAAGGTCGATCAAGTATGGTTACAATTATATCACATGATACCTAAATTAACAATTGGTTTAAGGTAGTTAGTACAACAGTAGTCACTATAGTATAATACTACAATACTTCGTTATTTTCCCATTACTTTCATAAAGTGACAGTACCACTTGAAAGTCAAACTCAAACTATTTTCGAGTCAAGATAGTTACAAACTAGGGAAAATATACATCTTTACAATCAACACTCAGAACAGTCCAGTCTAGTACATTCAGTAGAAGGGGGGCCTATAATGCTAACTTTATGATTCCTTAGTGTATGCATTCAGGGATATATATTAATCGGATCCGACAGATAGTAGGATGTGTGCTTTCCGCTCCATTTCCTGTTCCTTGTTTGGTTGTGGGCTTAGAGCAGATACACCCAGTCTACTATCTATCCGATCTTAGATATATATATGTCTCCGTATACACCAAGAAATCATAAGGGGTACCAGGTATGGGCTAGGCCATAGAACATTAATTCAATGCACCGTTTTCTAGTATACAAACATACTTTTTAAGCAAGAACTTTTGGTATACAAAACTAGAAATTTACCAGTAAAGGGTTTAATCCATTTTATTAAACCAGCCTAACTTAAAGGACCTTAGATGGTTAATTCTATAATACTTTAGTTTATACACCAGGGTTATATATAATTAATATCCGATAGGTAGTTGGATGTGTGTTTTCCGCTTCATTTCCTGTTCCTTGTTTGGTTGTGGGCTTAGGGCAGATTCATACAATCAACTATCTGTTCGATATTAGATTATATATAACTAGTATAAACTAAGTGATTATAGAAGGAACTACTGTGGTTATCATTTTATTATAAGAAATAAGGGTTTTCTTAAAGGATCTTTTCATTCAAATACAAAGGAACTATTACAGTTAACTCCGTGAGTACCGAGTGAATACTCAGGGGTTATATAGAACGATGATCTAACAACCAATGGGATGTATGTCTTCCGCCTCATTTCCTGTTCCTTGTTTGGTTGTGGGCTTAGGGCAGATACACACAACCGATTGTTTGTTTACTCTGGGTTGTATATAAGTTGTATCCATTTAATACGCATAGAAAGGACTGTTGAGTCATTTTTACTTATCTTTCATTAAAGCAGGAAATATAGGATTTTCTGGAGGAACAGGCAAACTCTTTTAAACAGAACTTACAACGTACTACATTTTACAACAACTTTCTACAACTGACTTACATCACTAAAATCTTATGAACTCACCAGCTTAATTGTTGATCAACTCTTTCAAATAACTTGTATTTTCAGGAGACTATTAGACAGGTGCTCGTGCTGGGAATTCAGAAGATGGAGCGTTATAGCTTCAAGTCTTATTTTGTTATTTGTTTATGAATTCTATGTTATGTGAACACACAAATTGTAAACACTTTCTTTCTAAATGAAATGGTTGTTCATTACTTGCTTACAGTATACATATCTTGTGATACTAAACATGACGTCCTCCACCCCCGAACGATTCCGCCGTTCCGGTTTTGGGGTGTGACAGATTGGTGTCAAAGCATTGTTTATAGTGAACTAAGTCTATCAACCGATAAAAGATATACAACTATAAATACAATGGGTCTTAAGTGCTTTGGATAATGATATATTTTTAGAGTATAACTACAAGTTATAAAAATATACCTACTTGCTTATACATGTACATAATAGAACTAGTGTCACGAGGAGAACATAACTAAAGTATTTAAAGGTTGGGCACTGTCGTCAACCCGAACAGTTATGTAATCATAGCTAGGATCAATATAGCCTGATCAACTATATTCATTCGAGATGTGACCGACATGTTTTTGGGAATGATGTGGTGTTGCAACAGTGTTAAAACTTACCTGAACACCAGTCAAGAGAACACCAGAACAATTACATTTAGAGTTAGAATACTATAGGAGTATTCTATGATACGATAACAAGTTAGGAACATACCCAGTACATTACGTTAAAATACTATAGGAGTATTTTAGTCCACAAAAATAACCTATGTGATAACTTAAAAGACCCTTACGGATAGGTCTATAATCTTGCAAGGTATATTCCTAAAAGTTTTATATATGATCAAGATCTTATAGACCTAGAATTTGTGGTCTACGCTTCACTATCCATCCTCTTAAGGGTGTAGTTTTGGAGTAGGATCACTTATTCGAAGGTCTATTTAATCTTCAATTATATACAAACTTGTATACATTGTACAATTATAGGAGGACTCCGTAAGGATCACCCCATAAAGTTACCTTAAAGCTCATAGATTCTTTAGTCACTTTCATTCTCGCACGACAAGCCTAGATAGATGTAACCACTTCCTCATAGTAGACAACAGAAGAGTCCAGGAGGAACAAGAACAAGTTCATGAGAAGTTTTCCAAGAGGGGTCAACCGAAGTAACCAAAACGTCTTACACGTCACACTAATAAATAATAATCTGGTTAACTTAATGAGCGAGTGGAAACACTGCTCACCTTATGTGGTAGGATTATTTTCTTATATGCAGCTGGTAACAGTTATTCAGGAAACAGATATTCATTCGAGGATAGTCATTCCAAATTCATAGAGTTTATTAGGTATAGACTCTTTTATGAATTGTTTCTAGAACCCTAAGGGAGTCAGGACCCGATACATCCAGAACTAGGATAACCTTGTCCTTTCAGCTTTCGACCTGTGTCCATTACTTTAGACTTATCTTGTCTCATCTTTGTGTCTTTTAGAAAAGATGCCTCCTCGCAGATCTATCAGACGCACTACTCCGATAACTCCAATACCGCCTCCATCGCAAATCGATATGGCAGCTATAAACGCTGCAGTGGCTGCGGCTGTGGCAACAACCATGGCTCAATATCACTCCATCAGTACCAGCGGAGGTGGAACGCCTACTGATTCTACTCGAGGTGAAGTCCCTGTGCGCTCGAGAGATTTCTCCTACAAGGACTTCACCAAATGCCAACCATTGTCCTTTAATGGGACTGAAGGGGTCATTGCCCTCATGCAATGGTTCGAGAAAACAGAGTCGATCTTCGAAATCTGTTTATGCCCAGAAGGAAGCAAAGTGAAGTTTGCTGCCTGCACCTTCTCTGGCAAGGCCCTGACATGGTGGAACAGCCATGTTAAGTCACTGACTCTATCAGTGGCTAACTCATTAGGTTGGGAAAACCTAAAAGAGTTAATGCGGGAGGAATACTGCCCGTTAGGCGAAATTCAAAAGCTGGAACGAGAACTGTGGGATCTCACTATGGTCGGCTCAGACATAGTGACCTACACTGACCGGTTCAGCGAACTAGCAGCTCTATGTCCCGGGATGGTTACCCCAGAGAGCAAGAAGATAGAGAGATACATTTGGGGTCTGACTGCTCCGACCCAAGGAAATGTGTTGTCTTCTAACCCAGCCACGTTCGATAGTGCTAAACGCCTGGCTCAGCGACTCATCGACCACGAAGTCCGCTATGGTGTAAAAGTCCCTATTCCCGAGCCACCGAGGGAAGAGGACTATAATCAGAAACCGGGGAACAAGAGAAGGAAGAAGCAAACAACACAGGACACCCTGCAAGAACAACGAGCGAGTACTATGTACGCCGCTACAATGCCTACTACTCCAGCACCTGCCAGTTGATAAGCTGGAAACCTCCCGAAGTGTGGAAAGTGCAACTTTCATCACACTGGAGTATGCCGGGAAATGCAATATCTGAACTGCCACAGAAAGGGACACACAGTCCGTTTCTGCAGGACACCGGCTCAACCAATCTCCCAAGTCCCCGGAGTTGAAGAAAACCAAGCCTGCTATGGCTGTGGTGAGACTGGACACTATCAGAGGGACTGCCCGATAATAAGGAACTCAGGCGCGGATGGACGCATTCTGATGATCACCGCAGGAGAATCAACCCCGGAGTCATCGACGAGCAGCGGTACGTTTTCGAAATGGTAATTAATTTGAAAAATTAATTTATATTTATATAAGATTAAAACTTGGGGAAAACATTAAAAAGTAATTATAATAACTCACATATTGAGATAGATCACAATATTCAAGAGAACTAAAAGATCCGTTTAGAGAAGCTATGATGGCGTAGCATATACATCATGGTTGTGAATAACTAAGATGTTGCAGACTTAGAGTGAGTAATTCCGCCTTAATTCCTGTTCCTTGTTTGGTTGTGGATTTGGGGCAGAGTTACTCAATCAAAGGTCTTATTCATCTTAAATATTCATAACTAGTATATGACAGGCAATCGTAGTGGTACCAAGGAGGATCATGATATAAAGTATCATCGCCAATTATCAAAGCACTTTCATTTGTATGTATGCGCACATAGCGGTACGATACGTAGGAGTGTTAACATCAAGAGGAAAACAGAGAGTACACTATCGAACACACTAAGAGTACATTATCGAACATGCTAGGGATACACCATTGTATATCAGACGTTTCTTTCAAATTGGCCAAAACTTTGTTCAGTAAAGAGTCCGTTACTATCATTCGTCATGAATTGGCGTGGTCCTCATCATACTAAATTCATATGTTTCTATCGCCTCGATCGGCAAGTTCTCGAAACTTTCGTCATTCTTATCGACTGTCCGACATAAACCTCAGTTTAATCTTTCGTATTCTAAACCCCGAAGTACTCGTGCGAAGAGTACTTTGTCCTCCGAAGCCTTATCGTCGGATATCCGCAGATCGTCATGAAATATCACTCGTCCAACAGACCAAGTTCGAGCACAGAGGCTATGGACGAATACGACCCACATATTAGTACTCAGTGTATACGAGAGAGTGGTATATGATTATCATTACGTAGATTTAGTATGTATGTTTCCGCACTATCTCCTGTTCCTTGTTTGGTTGTGGACCTGGGGCAGAGTCGCACATCCAACCGTCTAACTAATTCTAATCATATACGACTTGTAGACACGAGGTAATGATAGATGGACCAAGTACAAATCCTATTATGAACACTAGGGCAAAGTTGCCAGGTCTACGAGTAGGTATTCCACCAATCAGAGAAGCGCAACCCCAGTAGTACGGCTAAGAAAGCTAATTTCGGGACGAAATTCCATCTAACGGGGGGATGATGTGACAACCCGAAAATTTTTAAAATTTTTGCCTGGTAAAGCTCAGCCAGTCAGCTCAGCTGGGTGTCAAACTCATTTCTGCTATCATTTAGCCTTGTTTAGAGTCCATTTAAAGGTCCAAAGGTTAGTACATTCAAGCCTTGAACATAGAAAAGGATCGCGTACGCGTTTAGCATCAAAACCGGGCCTTACACTCCAACACGAGGAGTGTACGGCCGCACACATGGGTGTGCGGCCGCACACCCCTCTCCTGGCAGCACACTCACATGTATAAGTGTAGAACTCAGCCTCCTTTAATCACTTTTCACCCTCCCAAGCTTAGAACTCGATTTTGCTCTCAACTACCACCCGATTTTCAACCTAAATCTTCAAGCATGTAAGTGTTCTTCCTTTGGTTTGTTGCTAATCTTCATAAACTAGTTACAACCTTTGGTTTCATCCATTTAAAATTGTGTTTTGGTTAGATCTTCAAATCTTCATCCATTTCACCAAGAACACCAAGAACACACACTTGTTCTTGGCGATTTTGAGCCTTCCCGAGCTTCCGGATCGTAAGTACTTCTTCCCAATGCTTGAAACTTGTTAAGAACACTTGTTTAAGTCCTTAGAAATGCCCAGAACTCGTGATCTTATGGTGTGTGCGGCCGCACACACTCATGTGGCTGTACACCCTTCAAACACCCTCAAAAACACCATCAAAACACCCCTAAAGGCTTGTATACTGTAAATGCCATTCCCCAAGCTTGTTACTTACTAGATGAGAGCCTTAGAAAACATCCAAAACATGTTCAACAAGGAGTGTGCGGCCGCACACACTCCATGTGGCCGCACACCCCTTTGTTTGGTACTTTAGGGCTTTCAAAGTGCCTTTCTAGCTTCAACACTTGATGAGCATCAGTCCTACAAGCCTCCCCACCATTTGGAAAACGTTTTGAGCACACTTTACCATGAGTGTGCGGCCGCACACTCCCCTGGCCGCACACCCATGGCCGCACACTTCCTTAAGTGGCCGCACACCCCCTTAGTTTGAATCACATGTGATTCCAACACTTGGACAAAGTGTTTCCTAGTCCCGTAAGGTGTTTCCTTTCATTTGGTTGCTTCCAAGCACTATATTTATGTCAATATATGTCATTATATGTCGTTTAGGACTCGTTAAGTCTCGGGACTTCATTCGTGGAACTTCTCATCCTTACACGCATACCCGTTTGAATCACCCGCATCAGGTGAGTTCATACCCCATAATGAATCTTTCAACTGTTTTAACTGTTTTAAGGGGGGGGGGATACAAGTTGAACACAATGATAATTGTGTAAATGTTGTTTTAAACATCTTTCAAAATTTTACTTATGTCATTTATAAGTTGTCAAAACATTTCAAAAACTCTTTTAAAGTTATGTTACTTTATAGTTATACAAAACTCCGTTTTTAAAGTACAAACATAACTTAGTAGATAAATGAGTCTTTTTCAGTAAAAGTCCAAGTAGAACATTGCTAGTAAACTATAATAGGTATAGTTTAGGAGTATACTACTCACTATCTCTAATACTATGGAGCATACAAAGAGTCAGTTCATACCTGAGTCAATGCATACTGTAGACAATACATACACTACACTATATAACTGAACATAGTACACACTAGAAAGAGAGAACATACACTAATGCACACTATTCATACACACTAAACTCTATACTAAAGAACCCACTATGATGAGGATCAGGAGAGAACATACACTACACTAGTACAAGGAATACATACACACTATAACTTAAATGTTAGGCACTACTTCGGGGCATGGCAACTCTGTCATGGCTCGACTTGTAACCAGAGTCTTCTGAAGGAAGAGCGTGAATTCGTGTATAGATCTATACTGGACTGACCGTCCTACACCTTGCTGCTAGCTACAGTGGGACCTGCAGGTCTTCGGGTGATGAATGTCATACCATCTCGACGTCTTCGAGCGTCGTGTTTTACTAAGGTCGATCAAGTATGGTTACAATTATATCACATGATACCTAAATTAACAATTGGTTTAAGGTAGTTAGTACAACAGTAGTCACTATAGTATAATACTACAATACTTCGTTATTTTCCCATTACTTTCATAAAGTGACAGTACCACTTGAAAGTCAAACTCAAACTATTTTCGAGTCAAGATAGTTACAAACTAGGGAAAATATACATCTTTACAATCAACACTCAGAACAGTCCAGTCTAGTACATTCAGTAGAAGGGGGGCCTATAATGCTAACTTTATGATTCCTTAGTGTATGCATTCAGGGATATATATTAATCGGATCCGACAGATAGTAGGATGTGTGCTTTCCGCTCCATTTCCTGTTCCTTGTTTGGTTGTGGGCTTAGAGCAGATACACCCAGTCTACTATCTATCCGATCTTAGATATATATATATATGTCTCCGTATACACCAAGAAATCATAAGGGGTACCAGGTATGGGCTAGGCCATAGGACACTAATTCAATGCACCGTTTTCTAGTATACAAACATACTTTTTAAGCAAGAACTTTTGGTATACAAAACTAGAAATTTACCAGTAAAGGGTTTAATCCATTTTATTAAACCAGCCTAACTTAAAGGACCTTAGATGGTTAATTCTATAATACTTTAGTTTATACACCAGGGTTATATATAATTAATATCCGATAGGTAGTTGGATGTGTGTTTTCCGCTTCATTTCCTGTTCCTTGTTTGGTTGTGGGCTTAGGGCAGATTCATACAATCAACTATCTGTTCGATATTAGATTATATATAACTAGTATAAACTAAGTGATTATAGAAGGAACTACTGTGGTTATCATTTTATTATAAGAAATAAGGGTTTTCTTAAAGGATCTTCTCATTCAAATACAAAGGAACTATTACAGTTAACTCCGTGAGTACCGAGTGAATACTCAGGGGTTATATAGAACGATGATCTAACAACCAATGGGATGTATGTCTTCCGCCTCATTTCCTGTTCCTTGTTTGGTTGTGGGCTTAGGGCAGATACACACAACCGATTGTTTGTTTACTCTGGGTTGTATATAAGTTGTATCCATTTAATACGCATAGAAAGGACTGTTGAGTCATTTTTACTTATCTTTCATTAAAGCAGGAAATATAGGATTTTCTGGAGGAACAGGCAAACTCTTTTAAACAGAACTTACAACGTACTACATTTTACAACAACTTTCTACAACTGACTTACATCACTAAAATCTTATGAACTCACCAGCTTAATTGCTGATCAACTCTTTCAAATAACTTGTATTTTCAGGAGACTATTAGACAGGTGCTCGTGCTGGGAATTCAGAAGATGGAGGGTTATAGCTTCAAGTCTTGTTTTGTTATTTGTTTATGAATTCTATGTTATGTGAACACACACATTGTAAACACTTTCTTTCTAAATGAAATGGTTGTTCATTACTTGCTTACTGTATACATATCTTGTGATACTAAACATGACGTCCTCCACCCCAGAACGATTCCGCCGTTCCGGTTTTGGGGTGTGACATCGGGAGTGACAACTTTTTTTTGTCTTTGATGTATCCCGACTAAGAGGATAATGCCTTTTGTATTTGTGAATGATTCTCACGATGATCTGACGGTTGGGGGGTTTGCAGAAGAGGAGTGTGGTAGTCAGTTTGTTGTAGATAGGGAGTTGGTGATATGAATGGACTGTTAGAAACATTGTTGTGCATCTGCATGTGATTCTTAATATTAGATGCGGTTGTGATTGGGGACGTTCCTGAGGTCTCCATCTGAGATATGGTATCTCTTTGGGTTTTCTTGGTCTTTATCTGGAAGATCATCTTATGTTATCAAAGATGCTATGTGCCTGGTTGAGCCGGTCTGAGGTATGGTTTGTTTACAACGCCAGCTGGGGGTAGTTCGAACCCTAAGTGGGGGGAGAAATAGGCATTCTGCTTGGAGGAACATCGGTATGTTCTGTTAAGGTATCGAAAGAATGGTTCGTAGGGATCTGCGGTTCGGGTATGCGAGACTGTGGTTCAGGATTTGGTCAAAACAGGGGTGCAGAGCAAGTTGTCATCAGATGTATGTGTTCAGTAATACAAGAGTCATCTTGGCGGAAAGAAGATGTTGGACAAGGAACTTGATGTAGCAAGTGGCCCCTTTCGGAAACATCGAGGAATCGGGCAAGAGGCGTTTTGGTTGCTCAGTTTGGGTATCGATTATTGATGGATTTTGTCAGCTTGTAGTACAAATTGATATCTATAGCCTAGGATGGACAGTTGCGGATCAGTCAATTAGTTTCAGAGTTGGTATGCTTAGTCCCCCATGGGCTTTATAAAGTCGTGTATTGGATCAATTGATAAGTTGTCAATGCACTCTTGATCGTTGGACTTTTCGTTCTTCGTTAATAACAAAGGTTCTTTCTAAGTTGGGATGTTGGGTCAATGTTTTTACTTTTTTTCTGGTACGAATTTGGATCTGGGCAGAATCTAATTTTGGCACATCGCGTCGGTAGGGTTGGTAGCTAGACCGACCGATCAGGGTTTTGGCAGCATTTATGATGGCTTTAGAGGTTTTTTCGAGCTATTTGTGTATTGGCGGGATCTGTTCGGTTTCAATCAAGGTATGATATCTTAGTCTTCGGCCATTCATGAGGATGTTTCTGTTAGCGGTTGAGGTTCGTCATTTTGGTTAGATCTGTTGGTACCACACCTGATGGGTAAGGGTGGTGAGGAAGAAGGAGTGAAGTAGAGCTAGGGTTGGTTATGTGTTTTTCCGTTGGAAATATGTGTAGGTTGAATAAGGTAGCATGAGAACACTTGGCTCGAGTTACTGGCATGGTTTTTATTTTGTTTGTAGCCTTTAAATTGGAACAAGAATGCAACCGTCTATCTCATTGTCTGGATGTGTGCGACCATGTTTTTGCCTAATTTTTTTCTTTGGTAGCCACTTGTACTGTGAAAGGAATTATGTGTGGCAGAACAGTATGGTCAAAGTTTGGCTTGGTTTATGGAATCTCGAGTCATGAGGTTCCTTGTGAACGTCTCGAGTGGTTTGTTAGGTGGAGGTACATCAGAGCTTATGCGGGATTTGGATGTAACATGGGATTCTTGGATGTACCATCATTATGCTCGTGGGAGCAGTGGGCTGATTTATGCTTCAATTGAATATATTTGTCTTATTTAGCTCTGTTCTAATTGATTTCGCGTTATGAATGGATTAATTATCTTTTCTCTCGGTTGCATGCGTGATGGTTTTTGTGAATGTTGTGTGGATTTAGAGCCTCTTGGGTATCTGGTTATCAGTGGTTGGGGTCAAGTAATAGAGTAAAAGTTGGTATGGGTATCAAGGATTGTGCAACTGTCGATTAGTGGATCAGGGGTAAGGATGAGTGTTGTCAGTGGATAACTAAGCAGGGCTGTCAGAGCCGAGTAGAAATGTGGCCTAGTCTGGTATGTGACTAGTTGGTTCTTGTCGCGATGGTGTACTTATGTGCGGGATTAGTATGACGGCGTTTGGATGAGAGGGTTTTGTGCCGATCAAATCTACGAGTTTTTGGTTAGTTTGGTTGATGTGAGGGGTTGCATCATGAAGTGGAAGCGAGAGCTGATTTCGAGGACGAAATATAATTTAAGTGGGGGAGAATTGTAACATCCTCTTTCCTGCGATTTTTGGGTCGTGGGTCGGAAGTCGATTGTGTAAGGCTTTGGGCCTTAAGGAGGCAAAGTTTAGTCCTTGTGGAAGGAGGTAATGTTAGTTAAGAGACTTAATACTTGAATTGTGTTTTTGGGCCAAAGGGTAGAAAAGGGGAAGTCATAGGCCAAGGCCTTGCATGAAATATGGATTTTTGTTTGAGAAGTTTTTAGTCCAAGAGAACTATATAATATTGTGGGGGATCTTCCATACCTTTCTGTGGATATAAAGAATGCCAAAATCGGAGTTGAAACGAAGAAGTTATAGAAATTTAAATCTGGTGTCGGAGGTAGTAGTACGCTGGTGTGACAACCCGAAATTTCTATCTTGTACAGTCATTCAATTCAATCAAATTCAGACTAGTTTCTGCTATCTTTTAGCACTGTTAAGGGTCTGTTTGAGAGTTTCTGAGCCTAGTGTAATGTAAGAATGGATGTTAGGATGAGTTAGCTTGAGATCGGGAGGATTAATTCGAACCAGAAAACCACTCACAAGGTGTTCACGGCCGCAAACTAGGTTCACGGCTGTGAACCACCTCCTATATATATTAGAGTGACCTCATTTTCTTCTCATTTCTCCTCCTCCCAACCATGAACACATCCATTCTCTCTCAAAAAGCTTCAACCGTGAACACTCTAAAGCCTAAAAAACGTAATTCTTTCATCCTTAATATTGTCATACTTGAAGGACTACTAGATCCTATCCTTGATTTGTCAAGTTTCATCATCATCTTCATGAGCTTGAAGGGATCACGACCGTGAACCCTTCATAGATTCATAAGGGTCGTGAACACCTCATGAGGCCGTGAACTCCTTAAGGCCGCAAACCCATCCATGGGTGGCCGTAAACCCCTTCCAAGCTTCCATTTGTGAGCCTAACACTTCATTTTGGGTGTTTCCTACAATCTTAGGTGGTTTCATATACTAGTTAAGAGTTGTAACCACTAATTGAATACACATATATGTGAATATATGCCTTATAGGATCCAACTGTGCTTCGGAACTTCAATTGTGAACTCAAGCATCCTATATCTATCTTACCTTCCAGATCACAAACAATCAGGTGAGTTCATACCCCTTTAATCTACCTTTTAAATATTTTTAAATGCTTTTAAGGGGGGGGGGGGGAATACAAGTTGAACAAAATCTAAATTGTGTTAATAATTATATGTGATATCAATCACACAAAGGATTTCCTTATGCTTATAAGGATTACCAAATACTTCTAAAATGACTTAAAGTCATGCTAAATCTTTAAAGTCATGTAAACTCTTTTTGAAATATTGTTAAAACTCTTTTAATACTGTTAAACTCTTTGAAAAAGGTCTTATAAACTATTTCATATTATAATTGTCAAAATCATGTTCATATATGTATAAGTATATAAATAAGACTTAAAAGGCTTAGGACTAATGAGTTGCCTTATCTCCTTTTCCTTGTTTGGATGTGGTTTAATGTGAGGTTATTTGTCCGAAGGTCATTTCCTTCATAATTATATATATTATACATATGGGAATATAAAAGGTTACTTCAGTCGGTATCATTACCTTTGTATCATGTTGAGCAAAGGGATACTTTCAGGATAGATCATGCTAATCGGATAGAATGTATAAATTATAATAGGTATAATTTATGAAACAAACGAGAAATCTATTTTCCTAGATAAGTATACGAGGTCTAAACTAATTTATCAAGAAAAGGATATAATGTGATCTTTAATTAAAGTAAAATGTGATGGCACGTATTCAGGACATAGCAATACTTGCTATGTTACATTCTTGTAACCAGAGTCTCCTGGAAGGAGAGTGGGCATTGTGTGTATAGATCTATACGGGACTGATAATCCCACATCCCGACTGCTAGCTACAGTCAGGCAGACCAGCCATGGGGTGACAAATGTCACATATTCAGTTTCGACACCAGTAGGTCGTCGTGTTCATTCTAGTCCAGCATGGTTACAACTTTATCACATTTTAAACCCTAATTAACCAGGTTAATATTAGGGTAGTTATTCACTAGTAGTTTATTCTTTTTAAGAAATGCTACTGTAGTATTCACTTTCCATAATCAAAATGGAACGGTTTTATGGGGATTTAAAACTACTTGTCAGAACGGTTTTATGGGATTAAAATTACTTATCAGAATGGTTTTATGGGGATTTAAAACTTCTTATCAGAACGGTTTTATGGGATTAAAACTACTTATCAGAACGGTTTTATGGGGATTTAAATCCGCTTTTCACCAACAAGAAGAAAGACATCCTTCTTATAATTTTATGGATAGTTAAAATTATGTTAAACTTTATTATAAGTACAATATCATTTAAATAGAACAGTTTTATGGGATTAAAACTACTTATCAGTTGTAAAGCAGAAAATATAAATTTTCTGGAGCGTCATCATTCGTTCTCTTAAAACTAGTATAACATGAAGGACCTTAAATGGTTAATTTTATAATTCCTTAGTTTATGCACCAGAGTTATACATAATTAATATCCGACTGACAGTGGAATGTGTGACTTCCGCCTTATTTCCTGTTCCTTGTTTGGTTGTGGGCTTAGGGCAGATTCACACATTTAACCGTCAGTTCGATATTAGGTTTTATATAACTAGTATAAACTAAGTAATTGCAGAAAGAACTATTGTGGTCATCATATTATTACATCAGAAAATATAGGATTTTCTGGAGGAACCGGTGAACTTTTCCAAGAACTTAGAGTGTACTTCATATAACTAAAATACTTATGAACTCACCAGATTAAATGTTGATATACTCTTTCAAAATAACTTGTATTCTCAGGAATCCAGTAGACAGGTACACTCCCGGAGCTTTTGAGAAGACAGTCTAGTACCGTGCTGCGTCTTTTGTCTTTTACCATATCTACTTTAATGTTTGAATATGTAATGTTTAAATACTTATGTAAAACTTATACTTATTAATGCAATGGTTGGTTGTACTTTGATTACGATAATGCATGTGTTGTGATACTTACATGACGTCCTCCGCCCCCGAACGTTTCCGCCGTTCTGGTTTGGGGTGTGACAGTTGGGCATACTCAATGTACGTTGGGTGTACTAGCTGATCAAGACGTGTATTCAAGAGCATATGTTGGGCGTACCATTTGGTATGTTGGGCATACACGATCAGATGCCAATCTCTAATTTGAGGGTTTTGAGACCAATTTAAGCTCTTTAACTCCCCTAAACCCTTTCCATTCTCATCCTCCACCCCTTTAACGTCCTCCCTTGAAACCCTAACCCTAGTTTGAGCCTTGTAAGAAAAAAGAAGGTATTTTTAAGTGCTTTGGAGTGTTCTTGGTGCATCTTGGAGAAGAAGGAGCTCACTGGAGAAGTGTTGGTTGCATTGGAGCTTGTAGATCCAAACCTTATTCACCATTATGTTTCTTCTAGAGGTATAAAGTTTGAATCTTGATGATGCATTTGTCAGATCTAGCTAGTTTTGGGTGTTATGAGCTTTTGGTCACTTTAAGTGTATACAGTTTAGATCTTGAAAGTTTGTGACCATGTTATGGATAAAGTTGGAAACTTTATCTATCTAAACATCATATTGATTCAGATTTGAAGGTTGGAGACTTGGACTTAATGGATTAAGTTGGAAAAGATGTACTTTTGGTCCCTTTGAGGCTAAAAGACTAGATATTGCTTGTTGGGATCATTCTAATGGATAAAGTTGGAAACTTTATCCATTATAAAGCTATTATAAACCATAAAAATGTGATATTGGTCCTTTTATCTCTTCCATGCAAGAGTTACGATGTCTTAATGGATTAATAAGTTAGGGTTTAGGCTTTTGGACCTTTTCTAGCCATGTAAAGTCATAAAGGTGGAAACTTTATGACTTAAGTCGATGTTTTGAGTCTAGATATGAGCTCTAGACAAAAGGTCTTAAGTGATAAAGTACTTAATGGAGAAATAAGATCAGGTCTCGTACGCTGGGCATACGCAGCTGCCATGGATTTTTACTTTGTTGATTTCATTGACCGTTGAGTTTTGACCAAGTTTGACTTTAGGTCAAACTTGAGGGTTTTGGACTGTTAGTTAAGGTTTTACTTGGTTTTGGTGATTAGCAGATTCGCAGAAGAATGCAGTGTAGAAAGGGAACGCGTCTCAATTTTTTGGGATTCTTCATTTCAGGTGAGTTTTGCCTCATTGTACCCGTGGGTCGAAGGCACCAATGCTGGCTGACTAGTTTTGGTTATCTTTTAGTATAGGGATTCCATAGGGACTGTATATAGTCATGTAGGATACACTGGGGACTCTTGATATAGGCTTTCTTACTTGTTCCTTGTTTGGTTGTGACTCTAGAGTAGGAGCACCTGTCTGGGTGTCTATCTCACCTCAGAGTATATACAGTTATGCATTCCTTGGATTGTTGGTATTTAGTATGTGTTGTGTTGCAGTGATCTGTTAGATCTGTATCCTGGTATTTAGGATGTTCCTACGCGGTAGTGATCTGTAGATCTTCCTGTCTGTCTGCTGACTGGTTATATGTTTATCTGATGCATATGTGGACATAGTGTGGTTGGGTTGAGATTGTACTGCTTTGTGCTTCAGTCAACAAACCTGGGGAAATCCAACTGGAAGGTTGTAAGCTAAAGTAATCCAACTGGGAGGCTGTGGACCCAGTATGCGATATGTATGGCAATCCAACCAGGAGGTTGTGGGCCAGGGTAATCCAACCGGAAGGTTGTGGACCCGGTATGCGATATGTAGGGCAATCCAACCGGGAGGTTGTTGTAACACTCATAAAAATACATGAAAATTTGAACTTTTCCAATCAACCAAACATCATAATTGTTTACATTGTAGTTTTCAGAACGAGTTTAAACATCAGAGTGGTTCCAAAATCATGAAACAACACATGAGGATGTGCACGATCACGCCTTCGCCTTCCCGCGATCCTCTGAGGTACCTGAAACATAATCCAAAACTATAAGCCCAAAGCTTAGTGAGTTCCCCCAAAATACCAATACATAGCAAACAATACAAATATAATAACATCATGAAGTGGGTCCACAACTAACATAATGGATTACCCCTGAGCCCACAGCACAAGTTTGGCTTGCCCTCGGCCAACAACTTATGCCTGGCTTGCTCCTCGGCCTGATCAGTCCTCGGACTGAATACCGCTAAGCCCTCAGTACGAGTCTGGTATGCTCTACCCGGCCCTCAGATCGTATCTGTAATGCTTATGAGCCCTCAGTATGAGTCTGGTATGCCCTCCCTGTCCCTCAACTCATATCTGGTATGCTCCAGGGTTTGTTGGCTACATCACGGAGCAGTTCAGCCTCAACCCAACCCCCACAATATGTCGACATATAACATATAACATCATATACAGAAAAACAGGGAGTATCACAGGTAGTTCTACAGATCTACCAACTAGCATATCAAAAATAGCATGCATATCTACTCCATACTCAGCATATCAACGATATCAGGTTATTAAACGAATAGGCTGGCCTTGGTGCCTTCGACCCGAAAGTACAATGAGGAAAACTCACCTCACAAGTAGTGCAGAACTGATAAGGTCTGACTCCGAATCTCAGCTCTAGACTCGAATGCCTACAACCACCATGTGACCAATCCCATCAAAATTCCGAAATACCCAAATTGCCCTCAAAAGTCAAACTTGGTCAACCATGGTCAAAGTCAGAGTCAATGGTCAAAGTCAACCGTCCATGTTGACCCAACTTGTCGAGTGCACCCATGAACTCGTCGAGTTTCTATAGTACTCAGAAGGTTGGGAAAATTCTAGCCAACTCGCCGAGTTGGCTGAAAACTTGCCGAGTTTTCCCCAGCTTAACACATTCAGTTGATTCTTCGATTCCAGGGACTCTAAGGCTCAGATATAAAATCAAATGTTGTCTAAAAGGATAAAGTTTCCAACTTTATCATTTGGGGCTACTCCAAGTGCTCGAAAACCCCTCCATGAGGCTTGAAAACTCAAGGGCTAGACCAATAAGCAGAAAATCCTTGAGATCTAGAACCCAACCTTTTCTAGAAGAGATTCTAGCCTCAAAACGTCCCAAAGGTTGGTGCTTTATAGAAATGCATGTCCAATGCATGTCTTGAACCCAAAATGGGTCAAAAAGGGGAAATATTACCTAAACTCCATGCATGGCATCAAGACTTGGCTAAAGACCAGATCCAAACCATTATAAGGTCACATTGACCTGGAGATTCATAAAGTTGCAAACTTTATGAAGTCCATTCATTGCAATATCCAAGAATGAGGAGAAAAAGGGACAAAACTCAAGATCTAGCTACATAGATAGATAAAAATTGGATCTTGGACACTTACAAAGGTCCAGAAGGGATTCAAACTGAAGATGAGAGCTTTGCTTGCTAGATCCTTGCCTCCTTCTTCCAACGTCTTCTTCTTTTGCTCCAAAAGTACCACACTAACTCACAAAATGAGAGGGAAATGGTGATTAGGGTTCACAAGGACCGATATGGGGGTTCGGAGGCTGATAAAAGATCAGCCTCAAGGACTTAAGGAGGTTATATAGGGTGCAAAACCCTAAAATTTAGGGTTTCCCACCCATCCATCAACACGTCGAGTTCTCCTCACCAACTCGACGAGTTGATCCATAAAATGCGCGGCCCAAAAGCCCTCCAACACGCCGAGTTGAGACTATCAACTCGTCGAGTTCCAAAGAAAAACTTGCTTTAAAGAATAAATCTCATACCTGAAATCGGGATGTTACAGTTGTGGACCCAACATGCATGATTGTATATGTTATCTGTTTGTGTGGTAGTACTTGGAGGAAACTCACTAAGCTTCGTGCTTACAATTTCATTTTTATGTTTCAGGTAATTCAGATGATCGGGACAAGGCGAATGCGTAATCGTGCACATCCTCTTGGTTTGAATGATACTGATTTGGGGACACTTTGATATATGATTTCTATTTTTGAGAACAATGTTTTGTACTTTTACTTCTTCTTTAAAATATTTCGGACCCTGGACCCGGCTCCGATATATATATATATATATATATATATATATATATATATATATATATATATATATATATATATATATATATATATATATTAGGGATCCTTGGTCACCGTTGGACGTGGGATGATGATTCATTTATATACCCGGTGGAGATGGGGATGAGAATGAGGATGAGGATGAGGAATTGAATAAGTATTCGGGGATGAGGATGAAGATTTGGATCCCCAGTATTTGCTTCCCCGGTTGCCATCTCTATTAATAAATAGATATTTAATACTCCGTATTTTCTTACAGAAAGTCATGACCTAAAACCAAATCCTTTCAAGAGTTTGTTAATTTCCGTTTAATATTAAACGTTTGATAAATCAAAATGTTTGACAAATATTCATGCAAACTAAATTATTATAAACGTGTAGTGCGTTGTGCAGTAAGAAGGAAAGCTATCATTTGACATTTTCATATCTCCTCACTTCTAGATATCGGATTAGAGTTATGAACCTCACCAGTATTTTTCTTTGTGTTTAATACAATTTAAAAAAATAAAAAGAATTAAATTGATAAGTTTATATTTTTATATATATGAAACTGTTACTATTATTTATATATCTAAAATGCTTTTAGCAAAAAATAAAATAAATATAAGTTTAAAGTTGTAATAAAAACTACTTGATTAATGAAAAACACATTCTAATTAGTTGAAGTTTATTACAAAATCATCATTTTTGTAATTAAATCTAAAAGCAATTATGTTTCAATTTTAGGCTTAGTACCATTTTGTTTCATAAACGCGTTTATTACATGAATAAAACAATTATAAACATAGACTTGCTGGCAACACCAACTCCTCTTTGACTTTCATAGTTTGACATTTTTGACTTATTAGTACTTTGAGGGCAAAGAAGTGAAGAACACCGAGTGGGAACCCATCAATTTTCATTTTGGGAAAAAAAATGTGATTCCATGATTGAATAGTCGGATTTGAGTTTCTAGATGTGTACTTTTTAGATTACATATAAAGTCATGAAATTTATTTTTTTAAAGTTACATGATTTATAGGTGAATTGGTTTTTCTCATTGTTATGGTGTGCAGAGAACTTTTTATAATCATGGATTTGCATTCATCGTCATTAATCCGATGAAGTTCTAGCCGCCAATAACGAAGGCTACAATTCTTTTGTCGATCATCATGATCATGTCTTACTTGAATCTCGTGACTAAAGTTGGCACTATTCCGAACAAGGTTCTCATAACCCACTCTCTTAAGCAAATTTATTTTATTCGGACTCAATCTTTTATGCCCTACTTGGGCCCGAACTTAGATTCACTCTTCTAAACATCACCGTACAAGAGGTAATGACAACGCAAAGGAATTTTATAGTGTTAGCTACACTATCTAGCAGTGCCTTAGTAACTTTGCGATTCTTCTTGATCCAAGTGTGAGTCCTGTGCTTCTGGTAGTATAGGCCTCTACTACCTTTCACACCTACTCATACTTGTCCCAGAAATTGTCCCGAAGTTTCCAAGTCACTTTCCAACACTACACATGATGACCACTAAAGATATATGCATGTGTCCTAACGAGCACATACAAAAGAACTTGTTAGAATCCAGTAGAATTTTGTGTCTTTATCGATGTCCTGCCGCATGAATATACGCCCTATCAAGCAAATATTAAATTTCCTAGCGTCTCTTTCTAGAATTACTTCCATCCTACCATACTATTTCCCGTGGAAGAACTTCTACTAATACTAACTAATTATTTGATAAATACGATTGCATGCCTTTAAAATCAAATAGTCTGTCGACTGAATGATCAGGCACTACAACGGTTGGACTCAAACAAGAGCTGCGCAATAGCGCCAAATCAGGCAATCTAATACTATTTAATTCTGGGAGCATGCAACTTATCGTATATGTCACATAACTAATTAATATTAATATAGTTTCTATGTAGCAATTAACAAGCAAATCCTTAGGCTATAAGGCATCTTAAGTATCAGGCAATTCTAACTAGCAATTCTTGAAAAGATCCCTAGCCTACATACTAGCATGCATTTCTACCATCTCATATATCAACAGACATAACAAATATGACTATTTTGGGAATCACTTTCCTTTCTGAGCTCCGGTTAACTGTACGTGAAAGAACCCCTTTCTAAACTTTCATATTTCTGAAAGACCCAAACTTTCATACTTGACAATATAATTATTCCAAAACATGCTACATGCATATTTATAAAACAATATATTACATTGATAAAGTGATTACAAAAGATTGGATACAAACCGACTATGTTTTAATATTTTACATAACTACCCAGGATATTGTAATTTTATACAATCATAAACCGAAATACAAAAGTAATATTACAACTATTCTAAAACTTCCAACAGTATATGACTATACTGGTTACTTATCTCCTGCAAATTTGTTAAACATTGAGAGGGTAAGCGGTGACAATTAGTGAGTTCAATAATAGATACAATATAACGTTATGCCATATATATACTTCAATATGGCAGAAGCAAAGAGGAACAAGGAACAACAAATGCATATGTGAATCATGTGACAAACTTTCCATATTAATCATTGATTTGATTCAAAAATATACAATCAATGAGACATAACAATTTCCGTACTTGATATACATCAATAAAGCTTTGGCCCAAATGGCACAGAAGACATACACTTTCTGATTAAACATTTTGGTAGATTTCAGGCTTTCAGCCCTGTCTAACCTTCTGCCAATGCCATAGAATAGAAGTCATTCTCTTACGGAGACATACTCTACATGGCCAGAGGCTACATACCAGTACCAATGTGAATCTAAGTCCTTTCACTGATCACATGGTCAAAGGTATAACTTTGCTATTAAAAATAGCGAATAAAATAACACGGGAAGATAAACCGGAATAATAACACTGAAAGGCACATAGCACATATAACACATAACATACAATTGTTCCTATATATTAAACTCACCTTAAAATAACCGGGGGTTAAAATAGTAATTTGGGCAGCACTTCGGCTCTAAATATGACTTTATTCGTTGAAAACCGGGAGATTTATTGAAAAACCGGGCTCTGCGAAGGTAGAGCTTCAAAACCGGAAAGATAAATTTTTCGGGCTTCTCGGGAATTTCGGGGCGTGTTTCGGGTGCTAAAAATGATATCGGGGCTTCGGGGGATATCAAAATAATGAAAATATAGAAAAGGGGGGTGAAAATGGTTATTTTCCCATTTCTCTCGGGAGGGTTCGCAACCCTCTTATTTATAGGGTGAAAATTGCGAGGGTCGGATCCGAGGCTAGAGGAGTCAGTAGCTGCGAAGGCCACGCGGCAACAGGAGCTCGGTTCGGAGGCCAGACGTCGCGCATGCGAGGAGGCCAGGTGCGAGGCTCGGAAGTGTGACACGGGGCGCGCATGCGAGGTACCAGCTCATCAGACGTGTCATCGACTTCAGACAGTTGGAAGCTTCTAAGTGGACCGAACTTCGGTCCAATGGGGAAGGAGGATGACGACTTCGGACCAATCAGCGGGTGCCACGCGAGGCTGCGGTCCAATCAGAAGACGCCACGTGGAGGCTGCATGCGAAGGATGACGTGGCTGACACTATTCATGCGAAATTTCTCGAAACTTGTGCCCAATCTTGTAAAATCCATAACTTTCTCATACGGGCTCCGTTTTTGACGTTTTTCATATGCACGCATAGGGAAAGTTACGCTCTACAACTTTCGTTTAGACTTCGTCAGAAAATTTTGAATTTATTTTAATATTATTATTTTTAACAGACCGGGACTGGTAAATCCGTTAAAAATTCATAACTTCTTCATCCGACGTCCGTTTTCATTTGACTTTTTACCGTTGTACTACTAATGACGAGACCTTCGAATCTCGTTTAGGTTGTGTCGGCTAAAAATCACTTGATCTGAAATTCGAGTTTTTAGCTGTCTACTGCTAAGTTGAAATTTAGAAAAATCATAACTTCTTCATACGAAGTCAGATTTTGGCGTTCTTTTTATCAAAATTCTCGGTTTAACGAATACTACGACTTTCATTTATATAACTAAGGCTAAAAAGTAGTTTATCAAAAACTCACTTTTTACGTCATTCGGCGCCGTGCCGGTTTTGTCGCGGATCTTCGATTGGTCATAACTTCTTTGTTATAACTCGGATTTCAATGAGGTTTTCACCTAAATGTTTCTAACGAGATTATCTACAACTTTCAATAATAAAATTTTACTTATTTCAAATTTTATATTTTCGCTAAATTTCACTATTTGACTTTTAATTGGAATCTCATAAGACTTCCAATATTTTATGAGTGATTCTAAACATAGTTTTACTTTATTTCTAGTAAAAACTATCTGTTAGAACTCAACACTCAATTTCACATAATATTTCATATTTTTTTTTAACTTTTCAAATTACATAACACGATTTCAAAACGTGTATGTTACAAATACTTCCTCCTTTTGAGGATTTCGTCCTTGAAATCACAACGATTTAGACAAATGAGGATATTTCGCTCTTATCTCATTCTTATTTTTCCCTAAGTATAATTTGAATCTTATCAGTGGTGTCTTGAATCATTTCAAGACCACCAAGGATTTTCTGTCCTACATTATGCCAACATAATGATGTTCACAATTACTACCGAACTCTAAGACACATGCACGAAGCGTATCTTCTACTGTTTGGATTGTTCTCTCCGTCTAACCATCTGTCTGGGGATGATAAGCTGTGTTGGGAGCAACTCGAGATCCCAATTCACTTTTCATACTCGCCCAAAAGTGAGAAGTGAAGCGAGTATCACGATCGGAAATAATCTTTGGTGGCACACCATGTCTCGCCACAATTTCGTCTAAGTAAACTTGTGCTTATTTCTCCATTAGAATCGTTGTACGTATGGCGAGAAAATATGCACTCTTAATCAGTCGGTCGATAATTATCCAAATGCTATCATTCACAGTTTTCTTCTCCTCTTTCAAGGTATTAACTGTATAAGCCGGATAAGTAGAATATCCCTTCGATATAAATTTACGAGTTTTTAAGAAAGAAATTTATTATTTTCACCGTAGACATAAATAGAATCCTTCCTTTCGATAGGGATGCATATCATCTCTTCGTAGCACAAGAGTTTCTGCGTAGTTCTTTGACAATCGATTCATGTCGAGAATAATATCAAAGTTGGGAAAGAAGATAGGAATTAGCTTAGCAGGAAGATTATAACTTTCAATTCCTATGATACTATTTATATAGACTTTATCAGCAAGTAATGATATATTTTCCTATGTTATCTATATGAAATGATTGGACAATTGCGTAACAAGCAATTTGAAAAGAATGTGCGAATTTATAAGGCACGAAAGAATTTGAGGCATCACAATCAAATAAGATGTGAGCAGATCTAAAGTTTACGAGAAAATTACTAGTCACAACATTTGAGTCCTAACTTACTTCTTCTGTGGTAATCTAAAATGTACGATATTTAACTTTTGGTTTGCCAAACGATTGTCAAACTCTTCAAACTTCTTAGTTACTAGCGGTGCTCAAACCTGCACCCGCTCATCATTCTCTAATGGGCCTTCGATCCTAATCTTTGAATTAAAACTCAATTCTCATTGCAGACTCCTGCTCCTTCTTGGTTTATAGACTAAACCCAAGATAAGGCCTTTACTTTTGCTATAACAACAACTCGTATGGTCTTATTCTAATGACCTTTGATTTTATAACGCACAAGACACATAACGAACCAAACTCTTGTATTAGAATCAGATCGAATAAATCAAGCTGATGGAATAAAGAAAACAAAAAGAGTTTGATCAACACGTGGATGCTTCGGAACAGAAAGAATAGCACCACGTATCTCTAATTCGTGCTTTCGGACATATACATCAATTTTGTCAAATGACAGAATATTTCGATTGATTACTAAATCACGGATTTCATACTGTAATCCTTCCATGAATAACTAAATTCTTCATCGCCTTCATAACAGGTAACATCTCTAGTTAATGGTTGCTCAATTCTTTAATGAAGATCGTTATATTTCTATCGACCATCTCGACCATCTCCTTCTTGACTGAAGTTTCGTCATTACTCAATATATGGCTTTCTAAACCAATCAACTTTATCTTTGTAGATTTATATTAATCGGACTCCACTCTTTATGACATTAAGATTTGAACGATAATTATCTTCTTAGTCATTACCGAAACGAAGGTAACGACACACATGAATAAAACGGAATCATTTATTAGCTTCTCGGTAACCTTGTGACTTTCCCTAATCCAAGCGTGAGTCCTGTGCTTCCGATAGTATAGGCCTCTACTATCATTCACACCTACTCATACTCGTCCCAAGTATTGTCTCGCAGTTTTCCAAGTCACCATTCAAAAGTTTTCACAAAGCAACTTTTCACACCTGAGTGTGTTCAAACAAATACATACAACAATTTCTCCTAGACTCAACTAGGGCTTTCGCGTTTCTATCAAACATATATTGGATTACTTAAATTTACCTTCTAGAATTCTTTTTATTTATAAGCTCGATCTAGCATATTCTAATACTCTTTCATAGGTCGATAGAAATTTTACTTACAATTCTTCATATAAATTCTTTCTCGGGTAGTGTCTACTCTGCAAGACACACTATACCAAAATTTACTCTAGCAGTGTAGAGACAAACGGTTTTCAACTACTTACATCATCTTCTAACTTATGTAATTCACCATGCACATTTGTTCGTTTCATTATCCTTCCATGACATCGTTATTCCTGTATATAAGTAAGTCTAAGTCTACTTCATAGGAGTCTATCCTAAGAAGTCCACATTATAGTTGTATCTCAGCAAGCTCTACTAGCTTCAACTTGGTTCTCTATCATTCCTGACTACAACATCTCTTCTCATACGATACTATGGTTGTATTGCTTCTTCAAGTAAGCATTATATCTTACTTAAACAAGTAAGTTACTTAACCTTTTATTACTAAATGACTTAATTTACCATTCTAATCATGTATGTTAAGGTCGGCTTAACACACAATGGAACTTTCATAAGAATGTGATAGAAGTGAATCATCACTCAGTATTATTAAATACTAAGTCTGAGCATCCTGTATAATGTTACTACTTGAACTGCATACTACATCACAAGGCCTTGGCCTATTGAGGCTGAAAACTTCATTAGCCTTTCCTTTGATCTTCATTTAATTCTTCTAAATCTTGTACTACATTAATTTCAATACTGTTGAAGTATTTATCACCATCTTCGGTTCTTCCGACTCTATAAACAATCACTGCTTCAATCTGGACAGCGATGGAACAACTTCATGGATTTGTACCAACATATTTATCTCACCCAAACGTGTTTCAAACGCACATCTTTCTTCCAAAGATGTTATTACATATCAAACATACTTTAAATGTATAATACCACTCTATTGGTATTAATACATTATTTACGATAACATTTTATATTTATGATTTTACGATATCCCAATATCGTTTATTTATAAACTTATCGATGTCAACTATAATAAGTCTCTTTATCACTTCGAAAAGTTTCATGTAAATTCTATTACGAAAATTCTTAGAATTCTGAACATAAAATTTTCTAAACCAAGGTCGGCAACAAACCTTAAACTTTCTCAAATAATAGCAATATAGGTATGAAACCTAAAGCATGCTATATTTACTTATCATTTAGCACTTAATAGAATATAAGGCATATCTCCTCTTAATATTCTAGTGCTTGTCCCCATTAGGTATTCAACCTAAAGTATAGTATATACATATCGTATCATCTTTACTTAACAATTCATGTTTAAGTCTAGAAATTCTCAAAATTCCTAGTTCACTTAAACTAATTCTCTAAAATTTTTAAAGTAACTTAATATCTTAGAATACTAGGGTTTATCACTACCCAATACCCCACTTAAGTATTTCCTATGGTTTGTATCCATATATTTACAATGATACAGTTTATATATTGAACTTCCAATAGTTTAAGTCTAAATACCAATCTGTGATATTTAGTTCACTTAAACCACTGCTCTGATACCATGATTGAAAGAACCCTTTTCTAAACTTTCATATTTCTGAAAGACCCAAACTTTCATACTTGACAATATAGTTATTCCAAAACATGCTACATGCATATTTATAAAACAATATCTTACATTGATAAAGTGATTACAAAAGATTGGATACAAACCGACTATGTTTTAATATTTTACATAACTACCCAGGATATTGTAATTTTATACAATCATAAACCGAAATACAAAAGTAATATTACAACTATTCTAAAACTTCCAACAGTATATAACTATACTGGTTACTTATCTCCTGCAAATTTGTTAAACATTGAGAGGGTAAGCGATGACGATTAGTGTGTTCAATAATAGATACAATATAACGTTATGCCATATATATACTTCAATATGGCAGAAGCAAAGAGGAACAAGGAACAACAAATGCATATGTGAATCATGTGACAAACTTTCCATATTAATCATTGATTTGATTCAAAAATATACAATCAATGAGACATAACAATTTCCGTACTTGATATACATCAATAAAGCTTTGGCCCAAATGGCACAGAAGACATACACTTTCTGATTAAACATTTTGGTAGATTTCAGGCTTTCAGCCCTATCTAACCTTCTGCCAATGCCATAGAATAGAAGTCATTCTCTTACGGAGACATGATCTACATGGCCAGAGGCTACATACCAGTACCAATGTGAATCTAAGTCCTTTCACTGATCACATGGTCAAATGTATAACTTCGCTATTAAAAATAGCGAATAAAATAACACGGGAAGATAAACCGGAATAATAACACTGAAAGGCACATAGCACATATAACACATAACATACAATTGTTCCTATATATTAAACTCACCTTAAAATAACCGGGGGTTAAAATAGTAATTTGGGCAGCACTTCGGCTCTAAATATGACTTTATTCGTTGAAAACCGGGAGATTTATTGAAAAACCGGGCTCTGCGAAGGTAGAGCTTCAAAACCGGAAAGATAAATTTTTCGGGCTTCTCAGGAATTTCGGGGCGTGTTTCGGGTGCTAAAAATGATATCGGGGTTTCGGGGGATATCAAAATAATGAAAATATAGAAAAGGGGGGTGAAAATGGTCATTTTCCCATTTCCCTCGGGAGGGTTCGCAACCCTCTTATTTATAGGGTGAAAATTGCGAGGGTCGGATCCGAGGCTAGAGGAGTCAGTAGCTGCGAAGGACACGCGGCAGCAGGAGCTCGGTTCGGAGGCCAGACGTCGCGCATGCGAGGAGGCCAGGTGCGAGGCTCGGAAGTGTGACACGGGGCGCGCATGCGAGGTACCAGCTCATCAGACGCGTCATAGACTTCGGACAGTTGGAAGCTTCTAAGTGGACCGAACTTCGGTCCAATGGGGAAGGAGGATGACGACTTCGGACCAATCAGCGGGTGCCACGCGAGGCTGCGGTCCAATCAGAAGACGCCACGTGGAGGCTGCATGCGAAGGATGACGTGGCTGACACTATTCATGCGAAATTTCTCGAAAATTGTGCCTAATCTTGTAAAA
This sequence comes from Lactuca virosa, assembly GCF_052849685.1. NCBI lineage: Eukaryota > Viridiplantae > Streptophyta > Magnoliopsida > Asterales > Asteraceae > Lactuca > Lactuca virosa. Next base: position 253,103,420 of record NC_136427.1, on the reverse strand, counting down.
TCCATAACTTTCTCATATGGGCTCCGTTTTTGATGTTCTTTATATGCACGCATAGGGAAAGTTACGCTCTACAACTTTCGTTTAGACTTCGTCGGAAAATTTTCACTTTATTTTAATATTATTATTTTTAACAGACCGGGACTGGTAAATCCGTTAAAAATTCATAACTTCTTCATCCGACGTCCGTTTTCGTTTGACTTTTTACCGTTGTACTACTAATGACGAGACCTTCGAATCTCGTTTAGGTTGTGTCGGCTAAAAATCATTCGATCTGAAATTCGAGTTTTATGAGTGATTCTAAACATAGTTTTACTTTATTTCTAGTAAAAACTATCTGTTAGAACTCAACACTCAATTTGACATAATATTTCATAATTTTTTTTAACTTTTCAAATTACATAACACGATTTCAAAACGTGTATGTTACAGTACGCACCATATTTTTTTATTTGAATAAAGTTCTTTTTCTTAAAAAGATTTGTTAAGATATTCAAATCCTCAGTTTGAGTATGGAATCACACGAATGTTCATCCAATTCTCTCAAACCAGGGCTCTGATACCAACTTGTTACATCCCGATTTTCAACAAAAAAAAATTTCAATTTTTTTAAATATATATAAAACACAAATCCAAAAGCTCATCTTTATTAAAAGATCATTGTCATACATTTATTAAATATAAAAGAGAGTTTTAGAGGAAGTCTAAAAACATTATTAATTTCTTCGATGTGAGTACAGTCACGCTGGAGCCTTTCCATGGTTAGAAGAAAAACCTGAAAAATAGTTATTCAACAACTGTAAGCCAAAGCTTAGTGAGTTCCCCATGATACCATATATCGCAATACATATACATGCATACAAATAATGGCTCACGACCTTTCGCCGATCCACCAATTGGCTCACGACCTTTCGCCGATCCACCAATAATATATGTATTTAGACTTACGGCCTACCTTCCATTTCGTCGTCAACACACGAGTCTATAGGCTCCCGACCTGTCGCCGTTCCGCCGTCAACCCCTAACTTAACCGTAATAACTTAAATATAATAACATTTAAACACATAGAGACTACACTTTCGACACTATTCTACTAGTTCAAGTACAGTAACAACAAGCACATAGAGATTATACTTTCGGCTCTACTCAATAACTCAAGTATAATAACATAAAATGCATAAAGACTATACTTTTACTCTACTAGCTATCTATCCTAACATACATGGATATATACTGTAATACATAATATAGTGAGATAACTCACTTGAACAATTTTGATTTATTATTGCTTATACCCGTCGATTACTCGTAGTTTCTCCGAGAAAGAATATATGTGATTAATAATGTTAGCAATGGTGTCTATTTATACTAAAATCGAAGGTAGTATATAATTATATATTGACATTGCCGTATGCTCAAATTAACACGTATCATTATAGAAAAACATGCATATTTACATATGACACCTATTGAACACGTATCACTATTTTTTTAAGAAGACAACAATCATACACGGTTGTACGCCACTAATCCATTCATTTATTCTTATCCAAAGAACTAGCTACCATGCATACGTACGCATAAATCATTTTATGTACACATTTGTTATTTCATAATTAATTAACTTAATTTATGTGTTTAAATATATACATATTAAATGATTTATTTTAACTAACTGTGTACGTACGTTTAGATATTTATCCTACATTAGTTGTTTTTCTTTAATAATCTATATTTTAATCTCAACTATATGTCATTGGTCAAACTTTCAGTAATATTGTATCCTTCAATTAATACGTGCGACATATTTGTAACAATTTGTGTATGAGCTTTCTTATTATTAATGTGATGTAGTAACACCTTAATTAGCCTATATCTTTGTTTTTTGGTAAAATTATATTTTCAAGATTGTCGTATTTTTGTATAATTTTGTCACAATTTGACTTTATTCAAAATATGTATGATTCATTATAATATATAATGGATCACTTTATGAGCTATCAAATTTTAATAATATATAGCTAACGTTGTAAAATAAGCATAATCTATTATCAAAACATAATAGATTCTATTTTATGACTTATCTAAATTTTATAACTGACTTCGTAAATATAATAGGTTAATTGTTGAAAATACGGGTGTTACAACTCTCCCCCACTTATAATGATTTCGTCCCCGAAATCCTACTCCTAGCACGCCTTAAGATGGTGTCTTCACACCATCTTACTGGGGTACTCGAGGTCAATGTTGGGACCTAGCCAACATCTCCTCATCAATTATGTTCCTCTATGCTTAGTAAGTCGTAGAACCACGTTTTTTACCTTAAATATATCCTCGGACTATTTGTGAAATCTTCTAGAACCGGGAATTTGTCAGTTTGGACCTCCAGAATTTATACTCTACAACTGACGGTCGCCTTAGACGTAAAATGTCGATTCATGCCATGGCCCTATAAAAGGCTTATGGTATACTAATATGACGTTCTGTCCTACAACATCATTCTATGGTATCATTTTAAAACACACACGGACCTAGATTGCAAGTGGTCTCTCTACCTAGTTCAGGTGTTCCAACATCCTGAATTTTAATCAATTATGCCATAACAAGTTTACTGGTTCGAAAACTCTGGAACCAATACTCTAATATTGGTGACGGTCTCATTATAAGGTTTGCTCATATTTCAATCTACTGGATCATAATGAACACTCGACCACCAATAGCCTTCTCGTGAGGCTCTAACTACTCTACCTACATTGGAACATTACTGACATTCGATCGATTGCATACACACACATTCAGGATAATTCAGTACATTATCCAACTACTAGGACTACGATACTAGATCGTTGTTGTCATCATCCCCCATCGGGTCTAAAGACTCACGATCAACACCTCGGTGGCTTGTAGACTCGCAACCGTTATGAAAGAATCCGACCATCATCCCTTTTGATGTCTATAAATCACAACATGCCTTTGTTACTTAGCCTCTTGAGGCTACAACCGATTTGATACCCTTAACTTATGCAACACAGATGTTAAAATCTAATCGTTTCCCTATATTAACCTACGCATTTTATAGATTCGATTATAGTTTAATAATATCTTACTCAATTATCAATAAAAGGAATGACTAAACCAAACACGTAGTATACCCTGAAGTCTAAAATAACACTGATGTATCACTAGACGCATACGTAGTCACACTCGACCATGACCTTAAATTGAACATACGTACCTAGGAACTTACTTTAACTTCTTTCGATCTTAGGTGTCCTTTATTTTTGCATCCAAGAAAACTTGGAGAGATTGAACAAGTTTCTGATGATATCCTGCCACCGTACTACCATTCTAACTCCCAGAGGAAATCCTTGGGTCCTCTTGTTGCTTGTAGTTTGATTTATTTATTTATTTATTTTTACTACTACAATCACACCTGAACTGGCGAGGCGTCTCCATGACTGAATCTCCAACAACCAAAATTGCTTACGCAAGCGTTAACAAGTAGTCGTTTCTGAACCTTACTAATCCATTATAGGGGTCCTTAGTTATCCTCACTACTACCTATAATCTCAAGATTAACCGGTCGCATATGGATCAACGACTCGATTCACCCATCCCATCAGGTATATTGTTGATACATTAGTAAAATTTGGAAGGTATTGCTACCTCTTTTAATGGGCACATGCCTTTTCAAACGATCTGTTCCTAGACTTCTCTTGTCTTACTTATACGTGCCTCAAATGGTCATTCGTAAAGAAAACAAACTTACTTTTGTCATCGCTTCTACTACCGTCAATCCTAGACGTAAGTTTACTAGATGCTTACTATGGCTTAACTCAAACTCTCTAAGTGTTATATATGTATTGAATGGTCCATCCTTTTTCTACACGAAAGTATTTGACGCTCCTTATAGTGAACTATGTGACCTAATGAATTTCTAGTCAAATGGCTCGTATGCTGCGGGGATAAATCATATATCCTTAAACGCATGAACCTATATGGATTTATTGGCCATCTGAGCCGAACCTGGGGATTTGGTAACTCTTAGAATCTACCTAACGCTTAAAAGGAAAATCCAACCATTCCTCGATAACCACTTTGAGAAACACATAATCCTATGGGTATTCTCGTAAAAGACTCCCTTCTTCTTTTACACGTACTAATTAAACTGAAATGAAAAACTTTCACTTATTTGTGTCGCAACTCTCCTAGACTTTTGTCGTTGAAACTAAAATTCGAACTTCCTTTCGCACTCTCGCTTCCGAGGTCGATTCTCCCCCACTTGGGTTTGACCCATCATCCACTGGTGCTCATTATCGATCCAAACTAGCTCTTCCAATGCTATATGTATGTCCTTTTGACTTTGAAGAAACTAATGTTTGTCATATCCAATGACCTTTGATATTTCCATCATAGTATTACTACTTGTATTCACCGTAAGTGAGTTCCTCGTATCGCGGACCAAAACAGTTCAAAGTTTTTCCAAGCACAAGATCGTCAAGAAACTCACTGATTCACACACATAACTAATGGTATAGGAGGATATGGCTAACTTAGTCAAAATACTAATAACAACGATGGTTGCTGAATCTAATACCTTCCAACTGTTATCTGGACCAATCTACTTGTCGTCTTCCCACTTACCCTCTCGTAATGGTCATATCGACCGTTCTTCAGAACACCTGGACGCAAACGTACAGAAGAAACTCACACGTGTCTTTTTATACTCTCTACAATGAACGCCACTTCCCTAATCTATCGAGTGAGAATCTATTTTTCTGAACCTATTTTCCGATCGATGTGCCTGAACCTGCACATGTTCTTTTATCCTCTGATGGAACTCCAGTCCCAACTTTTGAGTCATATACTCTACTTCCAATGAGAACACACGTTCCTTCCTAACTCGTCTTATGACTTGGTATCTATCTTAGCTACAGTAACAAACTTAGCGATCATAACCTAATAACATTTTGTTGCAAACAGATTCATAACGAGTTGAATTCTTGTCTCTATGAGATAAACCCTGATATGGAAGACACCTTCCTTCTCTCTTATTCTTCCCGTGTCAAAAGCTTGATCCTTCTTCCTTAGGTTATGAGAGGTCGACATACAACCACACCATAACAAGTAGCAATTCTAGACGCCAATAACGAAGGCTGCAATTCTTTTGTCGATCATCATGATCATGTCTTACTTGAATCTCGTGACTAAAGTTGGCACTATTCCGAACAAGGTTCTCATAACCCACTCTCTTAAGCAAATTTATTTTATTCGGACTCAATCTTTTATGCCCTACTTGGGCCCGAACTTATATTCACTCTTCTAAACATCACCGTACAACAGGTAATGACAACGCAAATGAATTTTACAGTGTTAGCTACACTATCTACCAGTGCCTTAGTAACTTTGCGATTCTTCTTGATCCAAGTGTGAGTCCCGTGCTTCTGGTAGTATAGGCCTCTACTACCTTTCACACCTACTCATACTTGTCCCAAAAATTTGATAGAAGTTTCCAAGTCACTTTCCAACACTACACATGATGACCACTAAAGATATATGCATGTGTCCTAACGAGCACATACAAAAGAACTTGTTAGACTCCAGTAGGATTTTGCGTCTTTATCAATGCCCTGCCGCATGAATATACGCCCTATCAAGCAAATATTAAATTTCCTAGTGTCTCTTTCTAGAATTACTTCCATCCTACCATACTATTTCCCAAGGAAGAACTTCGACTAATACTAACTAATTATTTGATAAATACGATTGCATGCCTCTAAAATCAAATAGTCTGTCGACTGAATGATCAGACACTACAACGGTTGGACTCAAACAAGAGTTGCGCAATAGCGCCAAATCAGGCAATCTAAAACTATTTAATTCTGGGAGCATGCAACTTATCGTATTTGTCACATAACTAATTAATATTAATATAGGTTCTATGTAGCAATTAACAAGCAAATCCTTAGGCTATAAGGCATCTTAAGTATCAGGCAATTCTAACTAGCAATTCCTGAAAAGATCCCTAGCCTGCATACTAGTATGCATTTCTACCATCTCATATATCAACAGACATAACAAATATGACTATTTTGGGAATCACTTTCCTTTCTGAGCTCCGGTTGACTGTACGCACCATATTTTTTTTATTTGAATAAAGTTCTTTTTCTTAAAAAGATTTGTTAAGATATTCAAATCCTCAGTTTGAGTCTGGAATCACACGAATGTTCATCCAATTCTCTCAAACCTGGGCTCTAATACCAACTTGTTACATCCCGATTTTCAACAAAAAAATTTTCAATTTTTTTTAAATATATATAAAACACAAATCCAAAAGCCCATCTTTATTAAAAGATCATTGTCATACATTTATTAAATATAAAAGAGAGTTTTAGAGGAAGTCTAAAAACATTATTAATTTCTTCGATGTGAGTACAGTCACACTGGAGCCTTTCCATGGTTAGAAGAAAAACCTGAAAAGTAGTTATTCAACAACTGTAAGCCAAGGCTTAGTGAGTTTCCCATGATACCATATATCGTAATACATATACATGCATACAAATAATGGCTCACGACCTTTCGCCGATCCACCAATTGGCTCACGACCTTTCGCCGATCCACCAATAATATGTGTATTTAGACTTACGACCTACCTGCCATTTCGTCGTCAACACACGGGTCTATAGGCTCCCGACCTGTCGCCGTTCCGCCGTCAACCCTTAACTTAACCGTAATAACTTAAATATAATAACATTTAAACACATAGAGACTACACTTTCGACACTATTCTACTAGTTCAAGTACAGTAACAACAAGCACATAGAGATTATACTTTCGGCTCTACTCAATAACTCAAGTATAATAACATAAAACGCATAAAGACTATACTTTTACTCTACTAGCTATCTATCCTAACATACATGGATATATACTGTAATACATAATATAGCGAGATAACTCTGTAATACATAATATAGTGAGATAACTCACCTGAACAATTTTGATTTATTATTGCTTATACCCGTCGATCACTCGTAGTTTCTCCGAGAAAGAATATATGTGATTAATAATGTTAGAAATGGTGTCTATTTATACTAAAATCGAAGGTAGTATATAATTATATATTGACATTGCCGTATGCTCAAATTAACACGTATCATTATAGATAAACATGCATATTTACATATGACACCTATTGAACACGTATCACTATTTTTTTAAGAAGACAACAATCATACACGTTTTTATGCAACTAATCCTTTCATTTATTCTTATCCAAAGAACTAGCTACCATGCATACGTACGCATAAATCATTTTATGTACACATTTGTTATTTCATAATTAATTAACTTAATTTATGTGTTTAAATATATACATATTAAATGATTTATTTTAACTAACTGTGTACGTACGTTTTGATATTTATCCTACATTAGTTGTTTTTCTTTAATAATCTATATTTTAATCTCAACTATATGTCATTGGTCAAACTTTCAATAATATTGTATCCTTCAATTAATACATGCGATATATTTGTAACAATTTGTGTATGAGCTTTCTTATTATTAATGTGATGTAGTAACACCTTAATTAGCCTATATCTTTTTTTTTTTGGTAAAATTATATTTTCAAGATTGTCGTAATTTTGTATAATTTTGTCATAATTTGACTTTATTCAAAATATGTATGATTCATTATAATATATAATGGATCACTTTATGAGCTAGCAAATTTTAATAATATATAGCTAACGTTGTAAAATAAACATATAATCAACTATTATCAAAACATAATAGATTCTATTTTATGACTTATCTAAATTTGATAACTGACTTCGTAAATATAATAGGTTAATTGTTGTTGAAAATACGGGTGTTACACTTCACCACTGTCACACCCCCGAACCAGGACGGCGGAGTCGTCCGGGGCGGATAAAATCATTGTATAGTATCATAACAATTGAATATGAATGAAACATAGCAACCAAACGGCATACATTAAGATAACAAACTTACATTGTTTACAAATTGTATTTGTTCACAAATTACACAAAAGTGACAGAAATGTAATTTTTCAAAATGCAGCAAAATATCCAACATCCATAGCCCAAGTACCTGCTTACTGTGTTCCTGAGAATACAAGCCATTTTGAAAAACGTCAACATAGAATGTTGGTAAGTTCATAAGCATATTTGTATGAAAAGATTTGTAACATCTTTGTTTGAAATGATTTGTATGATTCCAGAAAATCCGATATTTTCTATGAAAATGATTTGTAAGTCTCGTTCCAAAACTGTGAATATATGCATGTCATTTGTTTTCTTTTGTTTGTAATTCCCAAAAAATCCTATATTTTCTGTTGTATGAAAAACTGTGGTCTTAAACCCTAGACCAATAGTGAAAACCAATAGTGTACCGAGAGGAAAAATGCAGTTTTATATTTTATAAAACCGATGAAGTGTGAGCTTCCCGTAAATCAAGATAATATTGTTAATCCCTAAGTGAGTTATTATAACCACGCTTGATGTGACTGTTATGCCTGTTACGACGTTCTTCAGGCGTCAGAATCGGTAAGATATTTGTCACCCTAGACTGGCCCTGTCTAGCTGTAGCGAACAACTCAGGTGTGGGGGTGTCAATCCCTGTATAGATCTATACACAACTATCTCGCACTCTCTCCAGGAGACTCTGGTTATAATGCAGGACTTAGAATGTACACTAGGTAGGTACAGTGAAAATAGTGTCTCACTAGAGCCTTAACGGATTTACGTGAACTTTGACTCCCTTATTGAATAATGAAAAATGACATTACTAGTGCAAACTTTATGACTGAATTTTTATGACACGCGTTTTACAGATTTCATGACATGCAGTTTATTACTCATGCTTTATGAGCTTTATGATAGGCAGATTATGACACACAAATTTTCCGGCCATAAATTCTGTTTTGTATACCATTTTGGTTAAATTATTTATAATACTTTTTTATAAATAATCATTAGTGAACATGTCTAATTGTAACATATGTTGTGAAAATAGCATAATATCTTAGGTTTTAAGCCATCAAAATAGTGACAACATTGTTACGACTATTTTACTAATAAAAGTATTTTTAGCAAAATATCAAGCTTTGTAGTTTGTTTAACACACCATAACCGGTTTGAAAGTTTTGTAACACAAAATATTTTATTTTGTTTTGACTCTAATAAGTCACGATTTTTACAAAAACACATATAATAACCTTGGGATTTATTATATTCAAATATTTGTGTAAAGTATAAGAGTTGAACATGAATATGTCCAAGAGTTAAACATGTTTGGGCATAACACTCATATTTTCGCCATTTTTTAGTGTACAATCATTACCAAGAAAACTTTTATGTAACAAAGATGTTATTAACATTTACTTCACGATTTTAACACATGTTAAGAACCTTTTTATTCAAGAACTTGTTCCATTTTCAACCCATAACTATGATGCATGAAATTACCCAAAGGATAAACTTATTCTAGCATACATGAAGCTTGTAAAACACGATTTTAAGGTGTGTTAGTATGAGATATTCAACATCATAAGCACAAACTGTTACATAAACATGTAGGTGCATGCAAATATCCAATGGTTAAACAAAACTTGACTTGTATTCCCCCCCCCCCCCCCGCGAAAAGTATGAAAAACACGAAAAGATGGGGGTATGAAGCTCACCTTGGTATTTTTTGTGAGTTGTAGGAAGGAAAATGAAGAAGATTTCGAGCCTAGCTTGATCTTGGAGAGATTCTCAAAAAAGGGATGGTGTTCTAAGGGTTTAGCACACGAAAAAGGTGTGTAAGCATGATGATCTTAACTTGAAAATGTATAAAATCACTTAAGTTTTACAAGAAGCTTACCAAAATCTTATGAGCTTAAAGAAGAAGAAACACCCTTGAGGATGTCACATGAAACGTGAGAAGGATATGGGAGGGATTTTTGAGAGTGAAGTGAGTGGAAATGATTTTTGGTGTGGATGGGTGTGTGTGTGTTCGACCACATATAAGGAAGGAAGAAGGAAGAAAATGACATTGTTGCATGGTAGGTAATATTGTGTATTGTGTGGGTGCATGGAAGTTAATAGCATATGGGGTATTGATGTATGGTGGGTAACACAAGGTAAAGTTATGAGGTGGCAAGATTTTTGGTTTTCTTTTCTCTTTTTTTTTGTCTTGCCCAAACCGAAATTCTATATGGTTTTCGGCCTACATGGGCTAAATTCATGGGCTTTCGGGTTTTGGCTTGGCCCATTAAGAGGTTTTTGGCCCAACAAGGCCCAAAGAAAAGAGTTTTCGGTCCAATAAGGTGTGTAGGCCGAGAACTCTAAGCAATGGCCTACAATTCGATTTTGTTTGGCTATTGGATCCAATTTGGGCTTTCATGAGGTTATGACAACTTGATTCTAAGTGTGTGTACATATGTATTCAAATAACATTGTAGTTTGAATTTCACTTATTTTGATGCAACAAGGTTACATAGAGGAATTGTTTTGTACAAGCTTTCCAATCTCAACCCTAAATTGCTAGTTGTGACAACCACCATCTCCACCACCTCCTTATATCTACAAGTCTCCACCCCCACCACCTCCATATGTTTATAAGTCTCCACCCCCCCTCCATCACCATCTCCACCACCTCTTTACGTGTACAAGTCACCACCACCACCATCACGATCTCCTCCACCTCCATATGTTTACAATTCTTCACCTCCCCCATCACCAACTCCACCACCTCCTTATGTCTACAAGTCTCCACCCCCACCCCCACCATCATAATCTCCTCCACCTCCTTATGTTTATAGGTCTTCACCTCCTCTATCACCATCTCCACTACCTCCTTATGTTTATAAGTCTCCACCCCCATCATCACCATTTCCTCCACCTCCATGTGTGTACAAGTCACCACCTTCTCCATCACCATCTCCACCGCCTCCATATGTGTTTAAATCTCCACCCCCACCATCATCACCACCACCACCTCCTTATACATACAAATCCCCACCACCACCATCACCATTGCCACCTCATTTATATATGTACAAATCTCCTCCCCCACCATCACCATCCCCACCACCTCTATATATATACAAGTCTTCTCCTTTTCCTTCACCATCTCCACCATCTCCTAACGTATACAAATCTCCACCCCCGCCACCACCATCACCACCACCTCCGTATGTCTACAAGTCACTTTCCCCACCATCACATTTACCACAACAACGATATTACTATAAATCACCACCCCCACCATCAAAGTCTTTCGAACCATCAGGACATTATTAATTAAAGCACAAAGTTTTTCTGCCTACCATAATGAAACTTGTTATAATACTGAAAATGTAAAGTTTTCTTCCACTACAATTTAGTATATATGTCATTCTTTATCATGTGTATTCAAGAATTAAAACATGCAATGGCCTCTTTTTAGTCATTTTGTGTTCATTCTTTTATGAATTAAAACAAATGTTTCTTTCTTTGCGTAATATCATTAATTATGTGTAGGCTTTATGTTTTGTTTACCAAATTAACAAAGACATGAATATAGGGAAATCAAGTAATCTAACAATTATAAATGAGTTTTTTTAAAGAAAATAACCATATTTTTTTAGTATTTGAAAAATAACCATTTTCTTCTGAATGCTCTCATTCCGGAGTACTATTTACATTCCAAGACTTTTTTTTTCAAAAAAATCTTTTTATTTTTTTGAGATTCCGAATGTTACATTTTGAAAGGTTTAATGTTATCGTTTTTCAATAAAATTCCTATTTTACGCATTAATATCGTCTATAGTTCACATTATTATGTTTGTTTAACTTTTTATTAAATTTCAGTAAAAAAATGATTTTTTTCTCGAAATTTTACAACTTTTCATCGGATCTCAGACCTGTTCTTGAAATTCCGAAGTTTTTTTTTTGGAATCCGAATGTTGGTCTGGAATTCAGTCCAAAATGTAGGTTTTGTCAAGAAAATGTTCCAAAAATAATTATCTCTTTTGGTTATTTTCTTCTAATACACATTAAAATGTGGTTAGATTACTTAATTTCCCTTGAATATATATATATATATATATATATATATATATATATATATATATATATATATATATATATAGAGAGAGAGAGAGAGAGAGAGAGAGAGAGAGAGAGAGAGAGAGAGAGAGAGAACACTATGTTCTCTTTTTCTAATTACAACGTTTGATCGAATATGTACATGAATTTAGATAATTTTACCAGTCTTTTTGTATTCAAAATGGATAAATTTTTTCTTTTAGAAAAAACTACAAGAATGGTCTCTGTGGTATCGAAATTGTCATTCTGGTCCAAGAAGTTTTGGACTAGCACCAGAGGTCCAAACTTTTCATTTAGTCCAAACTTTTCATTTTGTTGCGAGTTTGGTTAAATTTGCTTTGAACTTTTTTATAATGATGATTTTGCTCTTACTTTTTGCTTTTTCAGTTTTTATTTATTTATTTAAATACTTTTATGAATAAAATAAAATAAAAGAGATAAATAAAACGCTCTCCCCTCTCTCTCTCTCTCGTCACACCCTTATTCGACCACCACTACACATCTACATTTCCAAAACCCAAAACTTCAACTCTCACCTCCTCCATCTTCTTCCTGTCCCTCTCTCACCGTCTGGAATCACCACCATTCTCACTGGAATATCGACAAATCTTCGTCACCTTCTCTGTTAGTCTACTATACCAAAAAACCATCTCCACAACCGCGATAAAGAGTGTTAGTGGTGTCAAACCATAGATCCGTCGACGTTTGTAAAAGCGGTTAAAATGTGTTTAAAGAAATGTGGTAGTTTTCAGATCGGAGAACCACAGATGGAAGGGGTGTCGTTGTCCTCCCTCCCAAACGACGAAGACGATGGTGGTCAAAACCCTAGGTCATTATCCTTCTCTGAGAACGGAGATCTCCTTCTTCTACGACTCAGATGATCTGCTTCTCTAGCTCGATTTCTAGCAAACCACCACCGCAAGTGGGTTCTAAAACACTTGACAGTGGCGGCGACATTTCACTGGGGAAGATGGTGGAGCTACGGTTTTCTGGGGAAGATTGTGGCGCTGAATCGTTGGTCTAAAAACCTTAACTCGTCGAATCTGAAAACCTTAACTCATTACCACCCTTCGTCGTTACTACATCGTCCAAAAAATCAAAGGTTCATCGGAGCTGAGAGAGATGATCGAAGATCACTACCCGAGAAAACTCACAACAAAATTTCGGCAAGCTGCAATAAACTACCAACGAGCAATATTGGTAGGAGTTCTATATTGTTTGAGGGACGAAGGGTTACACGTGAGTAGAGGTTTCTCATAGAGGGTTTCAAAAACTGCTTTGAGAGAATGATTCAGGTCCTTTAACGCCATGTTTGAAGACGTGTATAAAACTCAAGTTCTATTGCTAATACCAGATACACAGCTTTGTGAAGAGCTAAAAATCTCCATTTCTGATCTACTAATTCCAACTCACAGATCGTTTCTTAGGAGATTCAGGAGTCATATACAGAGTGGGAGGCACCCGTAAAATTACATCAAGTACCATGTTGACGATCTTAAGACTATAATGTTGGATTTCTTTGAAGGGTATGCGGTTTCACATCACTCAAGGAGAAGATCATAGTGATTATATATATATATATATATATATATATATATATATATATATATATATATATATATATATATATATAATACTTTATTTTTCTTTTAATCATAAAAGTAATTTAAATAAATAAATAAAAAATGAAAAAGCAAAAAGTAAGGGCAAAATCATCATTATAAAAATGTTCAAAGCAAATTGGACCAAACTCGCAACAAAATGAATAGTTTGAACCTCTAGTACTAGTCTAAACATTTTTGGACTAAAATGACAATTTTCGACATAACATAAGAACCAATCTTGCTGTTTTGTCTTTCTTTTATAAATTAGGCATTTAAAATACATTCAATAAAGTTTAATAGATTGTCATGTCATTACTTTATTTTTTGATACAACACTCTTATAAAGTATTATAATCTAAAAAGTTCAACATATGAATGAATTGAAATAAGTTCAACGTATGAGGAAACGTTTGGTTTTTGGATAATGTTTTTATAATGAATGTTATCCGAAAGAATTAGAATATGAATGAATTGAAATAAGTTATTCGTTCGTTTGACATGATGGTTCTATTTTTTGTTTGGTTCATATAATTTTCAAAAGAATTGAAAAGTAAATTATGCAATATAAATAAAATACATTTTCATTAAATTTTTTGTAACTTATTGTTGTTTGGGATAATGACAAAATCCCTTAAGTTTGGCATATATATATATATATATATATATATATATATATATATATATATATATATATATATATATATATATATATATATATGAAGATTTACCATTTTGTGGATTTTAGGTTAACCAATATCGGATACTTGCAACATTTTTTTTGAGTTTACTATTTTTTTCAATTTATTCGTTAAAACCAAACATTTCTGCCAAACTTAAGAGTTTTAATAAACCAGAAAACCAAACTTAACGGACGTGACATCCTATAAATTTATGAACCAAAAAAAACTTTATTTACGCTTTAAAAATCAGGATACTTCGTTTGCTGAAAATCCCGGTAAATAAAAATCTTTTTAAGAACAAAGATTGTTTCAAATAAAATCCTAAGGATGTCATAATCAGTACATATACATAAGTTACAACGTAAAGACCTAATGGTCCTGAACACCATTTCAGGCCGTCTCTTAATAACTCAACATCCTAATCAAGTTCCAGTAGCTTGAATCTTGATACCTGTGATGCGTACAAACTGAGTGGGTAAGGTTGAGAAATCTAGCGAGATACATAGGGATTTAAAACCATAATGTTATAATATTTTTATCTTAATCCTGCAAAACCATTTGTTACCAAACAATATATAGATATATTTCTGACTTGGATATCTATAAAACCTCATACCTATACATACCCACCCCAATCGATTCTCACCGATCCTAGTCCATGATTATTAAGAAGATAAATTGTTTAAAAGAAAGGGCTTAACTACATCGTTAGGGGCTTCCTTGGGTAGTGAAAGTCATAAAGGCACTCGTGTCATCAGAGTATTTAATGAATATCGTATCTCATTTCATCTACGCTTGTGGGTTATGAACTCACACTAGCAATGTAATCCACGAGACCGTCTAGAATTATCAAGTGTTGTCATCTTACTCTAGGAGATGACCATACATACTATTACAATTGCCTTATTTGGACCCACCATTTCTGGTAATCCAAAAATGAATATGTTTTGTACTTTGATACGTATTTCGTACCATTGACACCTAAAAGTGTCACGGAACAGAACTCTACTCTCCGTTGCTAACTTACACACATTCTCTGAATGAGACTACCCAATATCAAACTAAATTGAACTAGTCATTTATAATAAGTCTTATCTCATTAACGGGTAAAACAATTAAGCTTCCAATACCAACTCTGTTTAGACAACACTATCATAATTTAATATATATATATTTAGTACATGGTATTTAGGTATTAATATACTCTTATCTTTCTTTCTAATAATATTTCTATTATTATTATTATTATTATTATCACGTAATAATAGATATATATCTTAACACATATAGAACCATATCTGGTTCACATATCGTATACCATCAAATACATTTCTAATAAATAAGAATATTCTATGCAATAAGCATATGTCTCACATATGAAATTTTCGATAGATATTTAATACTTTAATTAATATTTGTATTAAAATCATGTTAATGAAATGGACTATGCACTCACTTGACTTAAGTGGATGACTGGTGATTTGGGTAGAGCTTCGCCTAACACCTTAGTCTTTGCTTTGACGTGACCTAAGTATGATTGATACTAAGTCTTAGTCTAATATTTCTGTTGACTAATGATAGTTCGATATTCCTCACTAATCCCAATTTCTACATCAAGATCTATCAAGTAAGGAATAACTAGGTAAGATCAGATTGGAGGTAGGGTCCGTTTGGTATTGTAACCCCCTGATCTAAATTATTCAGCTATGGAATTTCAGAGGCCAAGGCTAGGAGCGTTTTAGTCTTTTATGAATCTTAGAGGTATTATTCGAGAATGTTTCGGGCCGGGGTGTGTTTTTAGAAGCGTAGGGCTTCTCGCCACTTTCCCGTGGATATAAAGTTCATCGGAAACGGATCTAGAATGAAGGAGTTATGACACTTTGAAGATATTGACATTTATGGCCCCTTAATGGAAAAGTTGACAAGGCAGGCCATGCATGTAATTTGGGACACGCGTGGGTACGCCCAGCGTAAGCTGGGTTACGCCCAGCGTAGTGGAGCAAATGATCGCGGGTGGGAGAGGCGTACGCCCAGCGTACGCTAAAAGCCATTAAACCCTAATTTTGGGTTGAGCCACTATATAAAGAACATAATGGCTTCAACCCTAGCCTCATATCAGCCTCCCCAACTTCAGAAGAAACCCTAAAACACCCCAACCCTTCATTTTGTGAGATCTTGACCTTGGGAAGCTTAGTTTGGTGGTTTAAGGCTTGGAAGAGAAAAGAAGAAGAGTGGCAAGGATGAACCTTGGAGGCCAGAGCTTATAGATCTGAGACAACATCATCTTCTAGAACACTTTGAAGGTATAAAGCTCACAACTTTTGTTGGATTAATGTCTAAGTCCATAACTATATTTGGTATGTACTTGGCCCGACCCGGCATGGTCCATTTGGGTTGCACTTCACCGACACAATTTATATGGATAGTCTTTTGAGAATAGTATATTTATGATTTATATTAATATATTATAAGTTTTAATATATTAATATGGAATCATATTATTAATTAGTATTGATCAAGAATTAATTTAGAATTAATTAAGTGATCAAAAAGAACTAATTAAATATGGACTCTTATATATATGGAATGAGCCAAGTTCATTTAGGTTGGGCTAAGCTTTCATGGATGGTCCATGGAGCTTTTAACCCATGGATCCTATGTAAATGAAAGGTCATGGGTATTAGGGTTTACATGGATGTAACCCTAATCCTCCATAATATATAAAGGGGTCCTTGGCTCACAAAATTGGCACAAGTGTGTGAAAATAAGAGTGAGCCGATTTTAGTGTGCATACATATTCTCTCAAGTTCTTCCAAGGTGTTTTGGTGATTTGTGATTCCATTTGAGGCTTCCACACTATTGGGGCTAAGCTCTTAAAGCTTGAAGACATCAAGCTACATCAAAAGGTATGTCATCTAACTAGAACTTTGTAGCATAGGTGCTTCATAATATGCTAGTTAGGATGAAACCTTGGAATATTTAATATTTGCATGTATAATAGAGAAAACATAGATCCAAGGTTTATAGGGTTGCATGTACACCATAGGAGTGTTAGAATGCTCAAAACCCAACAGTGGTATCAGAGCCATGGGTTGTTTTCTGTTATATTGATGCAAATGTTTTATTTTCAAGTTGAAAAAAAAGGAAAAAAAAAACATGACGTTTGTCAAATTTTAAGATAATTACTTGTTATGTGAAAAACTAATTATTTGTAAAATTTGAATCATTTGCTATATGAGTTGAATTAGGTCAAATTTAGTAAAAGATAAAATGATATGATTATTTTATTAGTTTTAAAAGTTTGATCTAAATGTTTTAAGGAGTTACAAATTTTGTCATAAAATTTTGGAGCTCAAAAGTTTTTTTTAAAGTTGTGATCTTAAGTGTTTTGAAACCTCCATAAGTTATGGATATGAAAGTTTTTTTAAAAAAAAAATGATTTAAAGTTTTTATGGAGTTACAAAATTTGGAGTTAACGTTTTAAAGAATTCCATAACTTGTTCTTAAGTTATGGAACATGAAAAGTTTAATCATAAAACAAGTATTTAACTCCATAAGTTATGGAATCCAAAGGTTTTCAAGAGTTACAAAACTTGCCCTCAAGTTTTGGAATTTGGAAAAAGCTTTTTATGAAAAAAAAGAATTGAATTCTAAAACTCTTGGGTTCATAACTTAAACAATTAATTAAATGGTTTTAATTTTGAATTTAATAATTGGAATTATGATGTTTTATTGAATAATTCAAATTAACTCTTATGGACTTTATTAATAGTTAATTAAAACGTTTAATTAAAAGGGTGTTATTAAATCTATAAATAAAGATATGGTTTGAGTTTAATTAAATTAAAAGTTTAGTTTAATTAATAGATTAAACCACCAAGTATTTTAAATGTCTAAAATACACCCTTATACTATTATAATATTAAAAGTTTAATATATTATATGTATAAGAGCAAGTCGTCTTACCATTAGTAGGCCTCATTCACGAAGCCGGTCTATAAGGGGGGTATAAGGTTACTGCCTATAAAATGGCAGTTTAATGGGTGTCCACTCTCACTCACCGCTTCCTTGACCGGTGGAGGGTCGTTAGCCGAACAGGTAGGACAATGACTATAATTCTCCCTTCATTATAAGTATAATGATAAATACTAAGTAACTAAACACTTATAAATTCCCAATCTTAGTTACTTAGGAAAATGTGAATAAGGTGTTAATCCATGAAATTACACTTTGCACTTTGTTTAAGCGGTTAGTGGAGCGTGTGTGGTTAACCGGCACACTAAACTGGACTTAACAAGGTAGGCAAAGGGTAACTTAATGTTTATCATAGTATCGTTGGAGCGTGTGTGGTTAACCGGCACATCGATTGAGGGGTAAATATTAAGGGTACCAAGTATATTTGTATGGTTACTTCACACCTTGTTTTGTGATCCTCGGCATCCCAGTCACTAAACCTGAAGGGCACACTCGAGATTGAAACATGCCATTGAAAAGTTCAATGAATCTCAAAAGAATCTAGGAGTTTCAAAACCAATTAAAACCTAATAATACATTTCGTTTATCTTGGTGGAAATTGGTGAATCGTCATTCACCTACCTTCAAATGTTTTATAGCTTGGATTACGGCATCCCTCTTCCAAGTTATAAAATAGTTTGTTGGGTCCTAGCCTTAATATATCATATTGGGTGTTATATTAAGGACTTAAATCAACTTTACGTGAATTTCTCCCATTGTTGATGTCTGGTTTAGACAACAATGATCTTCCCAAACCAAGCTTTCCTAATGAATATGACTTCCCGAGTTTGGCTCATGGAAGTCATACTTCTCTTCCTCCACATCCTCCAATTATTCTCCCTAACCCACAAGTTCAAGGTCACTCAAGCCCTAATGGCAAGCAAGGTCTATGTGTGATCACATCTTAGAGATGAAATCACATATTGACAAGCCGGGAGAGTTGGGTGTCAAAGTCTTGAGAAAGTTGGATGTTCAATCACTTTCTAAGTCACATAGTGAGTTCCTTTGGGACTACTATGAAACAGACTATGACGTGAACCTTAATGATCATATCTATTTGCTTGGTGCTGCTGAATCAGCAATGATTTGGAACGATAGTAAAGCAAATTTGATTAGAATATCAACTTCCCAAAAACTTTATGGACAGTAACAATGGTGACACTGGAAATCCAGAAAAAGCATTCTCTTCCCAATGGAAAGGGATTGGAAATAGTCAACCCGGTTGACCAAATGGTAAAGAGAAAGGCTAAGTCTGAGATAGTCCCATTACCAAAGGATCCATATGTTTATTTTGCCAAAGGAAGGGGCGTTGATTGCAAAGCTGCCAAATTTACCTAAGGATGTTAAAGTCAATAAGTTTGACTCTACATCAGGTAGAGCCCATTATCTAACTCTGTTAAGTTCTATTCTGAGATCCTCATTACATGATGTGACTGGGTAACATGTTGATGTTTTAAGAATCAAAGAATAGAGAGAAATCTTAAAGGAAGTATATGCTGATTCTGATCGCGAAGGTGGATTTCGATCGCATCAGAATTTTGAGCAGTTGCTTAAGAAGTTATGATATATTGCTAAGGAATAGATAACAACAATTTTCTATGTGGATTGTAAGGATAAGTTTTTCCGCAAAGTTTTAAAATAAAAGAAAATTGTTTAATTTTATTTATTTCAAGTATCCTTACAATGGCATTTGTGGAAAATTGTTGCTTATATGATTCCACTGACAACAATATTGGAAAATGGATTTGATTCTTTCATTTGTGGTAGTGTCTAAATTTACCAAATCAGGAAAGTTCCTCATCACCCAAGTTTCAATTGGACCGAAACTTGGAATCATGCAAGTTGAATAGTATGATGAATGAGAACTTTCAAGCATTGGAAAATCAAGACTAATTACTTGTTCACATGGATGTGTGAGTCAAGTGAAGGACTAAAGGGATCGAGTACACATTCTTGTGCACTGGTCATGTCCACCACAAAGCTCGTTAAGACTATTTGATTTACTAAAGTTTAGTAAATATGGTTATACTCACAAGTTTAAGTATAATTCTGAAACATTGGAAAAGTCTCAATGTATGGCAGAACGAATGGGAAGAATCAAATTAGGCAGAAAGATAAAAGTTTCTCAAATCTGAAAAGATGGGAGAGTACTTTAGTATCATGTTTGTGATCATCTTAATGATTTAGAAATCATATCACAATTAGTCCTCTAAAGGTCATCTTAGTGCATTCTTATGACTAAGAAGAGGAGTCATGAATTGTTGAAATGGTTAGATCAGGAAGATGAGTCATACTTCGTTCCAAAACAATTCTTAGAGTCATACTCCAAGATTGTAACTTGAGTGACATATCTTAAAGAAAGGTTTAAAACACTTGTCAAATGTAAGAGTAAAAGTGTCCTACTCTTGTACATTTGAAATTGGTAAGTTGTGATGTTTTGGATAAAACAAAGACCAACTAAGGCCAATTGTGTGAAGTGTTTGTCTTGATAAAGAATCCGCACTATCTCTTGAATATTTGGCAAGATAGTCTTATATGTCAAGAGGATAGTGGGAGTCTTAAAGATCCTAAAAAGAATTTCAAGAACTAATCAAGAATAAAACCTGAGGTTCTTCACTAGTACACGACTTGAGGTTTATAACCTATCGTGTTGACATATTCTGTGCCCATTCCAGTTAAAGTTGGCTTTGCATAGGAGTTCTGAAAGTTCTCAATTGGTTGCATAACAACTTGGAAGCAATGGCAGGCCCTGTACTGCCAGGTGGCAAGAAGTTAAGATTGCATAAGTTCAGTCCATATGAGTTTGGATTTGTCATTATCCTTGTCTTGTGACTATGGTTTTGACGATTCACATGTATAAGAACACATACACCATAAAATCTAAGGGTCATAAGGTTTCTCTCCGATTCATGAAAATGATGGTGAGGAAACACTTCCACCAAGTAGATTTGAAGCAGATGGCAAAAGGTCTAAACAATTGAGACTATGATTACGGCATCCCTTTTCATAGTTCTAAAATTGTTTAGACACACATGCATGCTATCTAAGGAAAGGTGTATGATTTTGATAAAGTTTTATCAAAGCATCTCCTATCAGAAATTAGAACTTTGGTAAGAAAGTCAATAAAGTATTGATTTCTAGAAGTCCAGCTGATTTCTGAGTACATGTCAAAGCTAGTGGGAGCATAAGTGTTATGCTAATAATCATCATGTTAGTGGGAGCATGATAATTATTGTTAGTGTTGCAAGTTAGCAATGTTAATTATAGAAAACAAAAGTTTCAATTCGTGAGGCTGCAGGGATTGAAAAAGTTGTTTTGCTATAATTAAGGGAGAGGATATACTTCATTTCAGTTCTAAAGGCTTAGATTGAGACCTTAATCATCTTTAGTCAAGAATATATATATGAATTTCATGTTGGATTGGTTCAACTTAAGGAAATTCTATATATTGCGTTCTCAAAATTCGATAATGATTACGGCATCCCTCTTCATAGTCAAATTTTGAAAACATGGCAAATAAAAATATTGTAGCAAAAGACTGGTCTAGAATCATGTCTTTATGTGAGACATCATGAATCGTGTACCATTTGCTTTGGGTACATGATCGATTGCATGTGCTATAATATTTGTCATTTCTAAATTTTTCCAAATGCCCAGAGGCATTAAGAAGGGAAAAGGTCTAGAATTGGATATGACTAAAATGATTAAGCAATCGTCGAGGACAATCTGAGGTTTACCAAAGATTGGTTGCTCAGGGACAGTTGGAAGTATAGTGCTAATTTTGGAAGGACCATATTGACATATTCTGAAAAGAGGCATCTCTTGTTCAGAAGTGATAGTCAAAATGAGAATATTGAGTTGTCTCCATAGGTGGAAGTTATATGTGTAAGATTAGAAAACTTAATGCAAGAAGCATGTCCAAAGCAATGTACTTTGAATATGAGACTTAGTTTCCATGGAGTTGATCTCCATTGGAATACCTTATAATGACTGTTGACAAGTCTTTGTGACTTTGTACATATTCATTACAGGAGGGTCAGTGCATATAAGTTTAAAATCTAAACAGATTTTGATAAATGATAGGAATTTGAAATTCTCACATTTTTCGATAAAGATTTGGGAGTGTGAAATTAGAATCATTGAAATTATGTTCAATTGGTTTATTTCACAAAGTAAGGATCATAGACAAACATATAGTGCATACTTGGTGTATGGCAAAGCTATTGTTTAGAAAAACATAGTGTACATGCTTGGAGCATGGGACAACTAGTGTTTTTAATTCAAGTATAAAGTTGATAAAACCGAAACAATGAATAATGAGTAATCAGTATGGTGATAAATAAAAGTGTTTATTTATATTCATAGGGTTTGATACCATATTTGATTCATTTATTCTTGGGTTTCACTTTGCATGTTTTGACTTCCAGAATAACTAAGTCGCTCTTCCTGAATGATTAAGTTATTCAAACCATCCACAGTCGGTCATATGTTGGAAGTAGATATGAATCAAGACTGTCATGGGTTGGTTTGTAGAGGTCCAAGTTGGTGGAAAAAGTGGTGCTACAACACTCATGAGTGCTCATAAGTTCTGAGTATTGGATTCAACCTGCGCTCATTTGAATTACTTCATGGATTTTATCACGAGTGATCATGAGACGATAATATCTTATATTCTTCAAACCTAGAGATATGAGTTGTTACTATGAGTTGGTTATACATTGATTGCACGAAAACGCATTTGGTAACTCGATGTTATAAAACGTGCCTTTGTGTATGATTCAACAAGTAGTAGAACAAGCCATATGAGTCGAAGTTTATCCATTCCTTTTACCTTCGGGATAAAAGCGATATATGTGGGCCCCTCGATGATTTAGCGATGACACATGTGAGTGCTTGGCCAAGCCAGGACTGATTTGATTTGTTCAATCAGTCAGTCATCATAAATCGAAAATCGGGAAACAACAAATGGACAGAGAGAATGATTATAATCCATGTCTCAGTCCATATGATATCTAGAATGGAGGAATATATGATCCCTTATCTAATGGACAAGTCATTGACAAGGTCAGAGTTCGACAGCGGCTTTAAGAGCTACGATTGCCAGTTAGGTTTTGAAGTCATACTCAATAATAGTTTTAGACTTATCCAAGTGGGAGACTGTTGGATTAATGTCTAAGTCCATAACTATATTTGGTATGTACTTGACCCGACCCGGCATAGTCCATTTGGGTTGCACTTCACCGGCACAATTTATATGGATAGTCTTTTGAGAATAGTATATTTATGATTTATATTAATATATTATAAGTTCTAATATATTCTAATATATTAATATGGAATCATATTATTTAATTAGTATTGATCAAGAATTAATTTAGAATTAATTAAGTGATCAAAAAGAACTAATTAAATATG
This sequence comes from Lactuca virosa, assembly GCF_052849685.1. Classification (NCBI taxonomy): domain Eukaryota; kingdom Viridiplantae; phylum Streptophyta; class Magnoliopsida; order Asterales; family Asteraceae; genus Lactuca; species Lactuca virosa. Next base: position 253,079,615 of record NC_136427.1, on the reverse strand, counting down.
GACTCTTATATATATGGAATGGGCCAAGTTCATTTAGGTTAGGCTAAGCTTTCATGGATGGTCCATGGAGCTTTTTGCCCATGGATCCTATGTAAATGAAAGGTCATGGGTATTAGGGTTTACATAGATGTAACCCTAATCCTCCATAATATATAAAGGGGTCCTTGGCTCACAAAATTGGCACAAGTGTGTGAAAATAAGAGTGGGCCGATTTTAGTATGCATACATATTCTCTCAAGTTCTTCCAAGTTGTTTTGGTCATTTGTGATTCGATTTGAGGCTTCCACACTATTGGGGCTAAGCTCTTAAAGCTTGAAGACATCAAGCTACATAAAAAGGTATGTCATCTAACTAGAACTTTGTAGTATAGGTGCTTCATAATATGCTAGTTAGGATGAAACCTTGGAATATTTAATATTTGCATGTATAATAGAGAAAACATAGATCCAAGGTTTATAGGGTTGCATGTACACCATAGGAGTGTTAGAATGCTCAAAACCCAACAACTTTACTTATGGGTGCTTAGATCTAGTATGGTTTAGTTTTCGGTCCAATGGTGAAAGCTTTATGGCATAAATCCGATTTCCAGACCAAGGGTTGCCTCCCTTGGTGCTAAATGACTCCATAGAACAGAAAGTTGATATCTTGAAGGTCCAAATGAGTTCATGCATGAGTTAAGACCTTTTTCCATGAAAATAGATTATTGTTTTTGGAGTTTGAGCTTGTGTGAGTCATGCAAGCCATCAAGTAAGCAACTTTATGGGTTAAGACATGGAATAAGACTTGGATCTGAGTTTGTAGCTTCTGAATCGGGGTATTAAGCACTTAAAAGAAAGTTGACTTAACAGGGCTGTATGTTGGGCGTACAAGGAGGTACGCACGGCGTACAAGCCATCAGCCAATACGCTTAGCGTACCTAGAAGTACGCCCCGCGTACGCTGCCAGGTTTGGGCCTTGAGCATTTGGGCCTCGGTGTGGGCTGTGCTTTGGACTATAGGTCTTTGGGCCTTAGTGGGCCATAATGAGTTAGTGATTATGGGCCAAGTATATGTGTTGGGCTTAGGGTAAGGCCCAATAAAGGGATTGGGCCCAATGTAGCAAATTGGGCCATTAATGGGCCAATAGTGGGCTTGGGAAGCCTACCTAGTGTTGGGCCTTTTTATATTATGTTTTGGGCCCTAGTTATGGACCATTATGGGGTAGGGGTAAAATGGTCATTTTACCCTGAGGTTGACTATGATATTGGGCTAAGTGATATTGTGATCTTGGTAGCTCGGGGAGCCGAAGAAGCAGCAATCGGGGAAGTTCCAGTTAGCAGCAGAAGGTCATCAGCAAAGTTCAGCAGTACAGGTGAGTTTCCTTCCAGTAGGAACGGGTCTACGGCCACAATGCCGGCCCGTTTAGATAGTAGTAGTTCCGGACTGCGGTCCAATGCCGGGGTGGTCCCGAGAACTAGTTTAGTATGTGTGATATCTTTGTGATTCAGGCATGTTTATGTGTTATGTGTTCCGGACTGCGGTCCGATTCAGTATGTCGTATATGTGTTATTGTTATATGTTATGATTATGTTATGCTATGTTCAGTTAGTTCCGGACTTCGGTCCGATGCAGAGGGTAAGGCCCTAGTTAGTTCCGGACTTCGGTCCGATGCAGAGGGCAAGGCCGTAGTTAGTTTCGGACTTTGGTCCGATGCAGAGGGCAAGGCCCTAGTTAGTTCCAGACTTCGGTTCGATGCAGTGGGCAAGGCCCTAGTTAGTTCCGGACTTCGGTCCGATGCAAAGGGCAAGGCCTAGTATGTGCTTTATATGTTATTGTATGGTAGGTGGTAGTTTGGGGGAACTCACTAAGCTTCGTGCTTACAGTTTTCAATTTGGTTTCAGGTACTTCTGGTAGCGGAGGGAAGAGCTCGGGATGATCGCATGGCACACATCATAGTTAGTCAGCCTGGGAGTTTCACTCTGATATTTTGTCATGAGATTTATATATGAGACAGATTTTATGACGTGTTATGATACATGACTTACGATTTTACTTATGATACTGGATGGTTTATGATTTTTATTATGATTGAAAAACGAAATTTTTGGGCCGTATTTTTGGGATGTTTCAGGTATACAGAATATACTGTTTGGAAATCCCATTTTAAACACCTTACTAAATTCAGCATAAACATCATTCACGTAAGTAGATCAATCAGTATAATGACTTGGAATCACTAATAAATCTTATTTATAGGTTATAATAATGACTATGAACGTAAATATAAGTTACACTTGAAAAAAAATAAGTGTAGCTTAAGTTACAGAAATTTTAGCGAAAACAAAGAAATTGCATGGACAGAACTCTGAACCGAAAGCTTCTACTTTATGGGCTCTCTGGTGCCCCAAAGCCTAGTTAAATATTTCTAGAAACTAAAGAAATTTTGGAGCTTAAAACATCAGAGAGATTCAAAGAGGTTTGGAGTGGTTTGGTGTGAAAATTAGGAGAAATTCGTGGAAATTTATAGGGTTCAGCGGAGGTGTGCGTCGTACCTTGTGGTTTACGTGTCTCCATCGACAGCCTGCCACATCATCGGTCCAGGTAAATTCTTGAAGATCTTTTTACGACCATAATATTTCGCATTCGAGCTCCATTTTCGACGTTCTTTTTATCCCCGAAATCCTCTCGATGAGCGCTACAACTTTCATTAAGATCTCAACAGCTAATTCATGCTCTAATTAAAATTCATATTTAGACCGGTTTAGACTATTAAAATCCGTGCGGAATTCATAACTCTTTCATACGAATTCCGCAATTTAATGATTACTCTAAATTTAAATAAGCATAAAGAAAAAGTTTTAAATTGGCCGTGAAAAATGAGGTTGTCACAGTTGGTATTAGAGCATCAGTTTAAGAGAACTAGGAATATTTGAGGATTTCTAAACTTAAACTTCGAATGCCAAACGATGATCGTAAGATGCGTGTCTATTTTATTTAGGCAGTATACCCGAATTGAGATGACCACTATCTCACTATTAGGATATGATGCCTAATTTGTTATTATGTGCTAAATGATTTATAGTATAGCATGCCTTAGGTTTTCTATCTAAATTGCTATTACTTGATTATATCTAAGGTCTATTGCCGACCTAGATTTGGAAGTTTTGTGTGTTCAGGATTATAAACGTATAATTAATGTATTAGAACTGGCATATAACTTTTTGGAGTAATAAGGATGATTTATGTGTCTAAACTTAAATAAAAACTTCACCAAATAAACTTGCATTTTGGTACAGTGAACGCCTCCTTTGGTGTACAAATCATCACGGTGAGAACTCGTAGTGGACTACAAAATAGTAATGGTAATCAGCAGCATGAACCTCATGCAGTCGAGCATGCACCAGAGGGAAAGCCTACACAAGAACAAATCACGATGGCAGGTGTCCAAGCAATGATTCGATCCATGTTAGCTTAACAGAGGGAAGATATAAGACAACTATTAAAGGATAATAGGGGCGAACTCACTGCACCTATTGTGCAACCTAAACTGAATGAAGGTCAACCAGAGGAAGGAAACTATAGCCGAACTGTTAGTCAAGCTAAACCGCAAGTAGTTAGGAGGAACAAACTAGATGAGGGACTTCATGGCGTACAAACCACTAAGTCTTTTTGGAAACCCAACACCAGTGGAAGTCATAGACTGTATCTCGAAAATAGAAATGGTGTTTAAGAGCCGTGACTATAGAGAGAGGCAGAAAACAATCTTCGCTGCTAGACAATTGAAGACTGGTGTTCTGAGTTGGTTGAATCTATTACATGATTCAATGACAATGGTAGAAGAAACAAATATGTCATGGGAGAACTTCATTAAGCAACTAAAAAGCCAATATTTCTCTGAACAAGACCTTCTGGAGATGAACAATGAATTCCAGAATCTGGAGAAGGGGAAAATGAGTGTCAGCGAGTATGCTACAAGTTTTACTGAGAAAATGAAGCTAGTTCCTTACTAGGTTCTAATTGAAATCTCCAAGATAAACAAGTTTACTAGTGGAATACCAACATATTTTGGTCCAACGGTGAAGCTAGCAACCACTCTGAAAGTAATCATCTAGGCAACTAAGAATGTTGAGACCCAGATAAGAGAGAAAGGTCTGGAGAGAGCTGAGTCAGGAGAGAAGAGGAAGTTTGAAGGATCATCAAGATCCAACAAGAAAAGCAGATTTTCGAGTACTAGCCCCAACGACAAGAAGTTTGGGGGTAACAAAGAAGTGAATTGGTGTGAGAAGTGAAAGAAGAAGCACTTTGGGAGATTCAATGATGAAGTGACAAATTTTAAATGTGGAAGGAATGGTCACTACTCCAATGAATGCACATTCAACAAGAGAATGTGCTATGGATGTGGAGAGGATGTGCATATTCAAAAGGACTACTCGATGAGGAAGGAGGCTGAAAAGCCTAATGTGCCACCAAAGCCAAAGGCGAGAGCATTCCAAATAACTCTGGAAGTAGCAAAGGATGAAGCATATTTCACTTCAAGTACATTTCTAGTAAATGAGTTGCCTGCTAATGTTTTGTTTTATTATGGGGAAAACTACTCCTTTATTTCACATAAATTTGGTAAAAGACTAGCATTTCCTGTAGATAGATTAGATAATGCCTCAATAGTCGAGGTTGCTCGTGGCAAGTTTGTACATGTTAGTGAATACATGAAGAACATCGTCATTGACCTGAATGGGAATAAGTTCCACGAGGAATTATTTCCCATTAAGTTAAATGGATTCAACATAGTATTAGGAATGGATTGTCTTAGTACAAATGATGTTGAGATAGTATGTAGAAAGAAGATGATGAGAGTAAAACCTCCGGGAAGAGAATCATTTATGGTGTATGGGGACAAAAGCTGAGTGAATTATGAAATCATCTCGATGATAAAATCCAGAAAGTGTTTATCCAAAGTATGTACATCATATCTTGCATTTGTAATCAATGCAAAGAAGGAGAAAAAGGAGATGTAGAGAATACTAGTGGTGTATGAATTTCCAGAAGTATTTCCCGAAGATCTTTTCGGATTGCCCCTGATAGATAAGTAGAGTTTCGAATAGACTTGTTACCAGGAACAACACCGATAGCAAAAGCACCATACATATTAGCACCGATGGAGATGAAGGAGCTTATGATGCAACTTCAGGAGTTGTTGGAAAAAGGTTTCATTAGACCTAGTTCTTCACCCTGGGGAGCTTCAGTGTTATTTGTGAAGAAGAAGGATGGAAGCATGAGGATATGCATAGATTACAAAGAGCTAAACAAAGCAACGGTGAAGAATAAGAACCCATTACCTAGAATTGATGACATGTTCGATAAATTACAAGGCGTAAGCTATTTTTAAAAGATTGATCTCGGGTCAACGTATCATCAGCTGAAGGTGAGAAAGAAAGATATTGAGAGGACAACTTTCAGAACAAGATACGGACGTTACGCGTTCTTGGTTATGTCATTTGGACTAACCAATGCTCCAACATAATTTATGGATCAGATGAATAGGATTTGTAACCCTTTCCTCGATAGATCTATTACAGTGTTCATCAATGATATTCTGATTTACTCAAAGAGCTAGCAAGATCATGGAAAAGACTTACGAGAAGTACTGAAAGTGATGAAGAAGGAGAAGTTGTATGTGAAGTTCTCTGAATGTGATTTTTGGATCCGAGAGGTGCAATTATTGGGTCATGTGGTTAACTAACAAGGTATAATGGTTGATCAATAGTAATGAAGTGGGAAAGACCAAAAAGTCCCACTGAGATTCATAGTTATATGGCATTAGCTGGATATTATCGAAGGTTTATCCAAGGCTTTTCTTCAATTGCTGCACCATTGACAGCCTTAATTCACAAAGGAGATACCTACACATGGAGTGAGAAGCATGAATAAGCTTTTAAGAAATTAAAGAAGCAATTTTGTGAAGCACCAATCCTTGCTTTATACGATGGAATTGAAGACTTCGCGATTTATAGTGATGCATCTAGGGTTAGGTTGGGTTATGTTCTGACCTAGAGAGATAAAGTGATAGCACATGCATCCAGAAAAACTGAATATTCATGAACAAAACTACCCCACTCATGGTTTGGACTTGGCAGCAGTAGGTTTTGCACTAATGATATGGAGGCATTATCTTTATGGCATGAAGTGAAAAATCTTCACCGATCATAAGAGTCTTCAGTATCTGTTTGATCAGAAATAGTTAAATATGAGACAAAGGTGTTGGCTAGAATTACTCAAGGATTATGACTGTGAGATACTTTAGCACCCTAGTAAAGAGAATGTCGTAGCAGATGCTTTGAGTAGGAAGATAAACCTGGAAAGGAAAAGGCCAAGAGTGTTGAGAATAGAAGTCATCTCAACGATTGTAGAAAGTATAAAGAAGGCTCAGATTGAAGCATTGGAAGGAGATAACCGGAAGGAAGAACATTTGGGTAAAACTTTAGTGTTCGGTACAAATAACCAGGGCTTGAAGGTATTCCAAAATATAATTTGGGTGCCAAAGATGGGAGGAATAAGAGATCTTCTCAAGGAAGAGTCTCACAAAACCATGTACTCTTTTCATCCAGGCAGCACCAAGAAGTATATGGATTGGAAACCATATTATTGGTCGCCGATGATGAAGCTTGATGTTGCAAGTATGTGGCTGAATGTGTAACCTTTGCAAGAGTTAAAGCGCAACATTAGAAACTCTATGGGAATTTGGAACCTTTACTGGAACCCATGGGTAAATGGGAGGACATATCCGTGGATTTTTTCACCACATTACCTAGAACGAAGGAAGGTCATGATATAATTTGGGTAATCATAGACTGATTAACGAAGAGTGCACATTTCATAGCATCCAATGGGAGATGATCTATGGAAAAACTTGCAAAAGTTTACATGAAAGATATAATAAAAGATCTTGGTGTTCCCTTGACTATTATGTCAGACCGTGACAGTCATTTTACTTCTAGATTTTGGAGGAGTTTACATGAAGAGATGGGTACAAAACTATGTTTGAGTACCTCTTATCATCCACTGACTGAGGGTCAAAGTGAGAGAACGATTCAAACACTAGAAGATATGCTAAGAGCATGTACCTTGGAGTTTATGGGTAACTGGGATGAGCATCTACCATTGATCGAATTTTATTACAACAATAGTTACCATTCGAGCATTGAGATAGCACCTTAACAAGCATTGTATGGATAGAGGTGTCGTACGCAATCTTATTGGCTTGAAGCTAGAAAAAAAGAAATTTATGGGTCCTGAGATTGTCCATCAGGCCACCGAGAAATTGAAAGTGATCAGAGAAAGAATGTTAGCAACTCAAAATCGTCAAAAGAACAATGTAGATAAGAAGCGACAACCGACTACTTTTGAAATTGGAGACCAAGTGTTTCTCAAAGTCTCTCCATGGAAGGGAATTCTCAGGTTTGGAAAGTGAGGGAAGCTAAGTCCAAGGTTCATTAGACCATTCAAAGTTCTTCAACGAACTGGAAACCAAGCTCACATGTCACACCCCCAAACCAGAACGACGGAAACGTCCGTGGGTGGGTGACTTCATGTCAAGTATCACAACACATGCATTATAGAAATCAAAGTACAACAACCAATTCTTGAATAAGGTATAAGTTTTTACATAGGTGTTCACACACTTAACATTTGATATCAAAAGAAGATAAGGTAAAAGACAAATGACGTAGCATGGAACTAGGCTGTCTTCTCAAAAGCTCCGGGAGTGTACCTGTCTACCGGATTCCTAAGAATACAAGTTATTTTGAAAGAGAGTATCAACATTTAAGTTGGTGAGTTCATAAGTATTAGTTATGGTTGCTTTAGTTTTAATAAAATGATTGAATATGCTCTAGAAAGTCCTATACTTTCTGGTTTACAACTAAAAAGTAGTTTTAAAACCCATAAAACCGTTCTGTTTAAGTATTATTGTACTTATAATATAGTTTAACATAATTTTAACTCTCCATAAAATTATAAGAAGAATGTTTTCCGTTTTTTTTTGTGAAAAGTAGTTTTAATCCCATAAAACCGTTCTGTTTTGTTTGTCTAAAGTAGTTTTAATCCCATAAAACCGTTCTGTTTTGTTTGTGTAAAATGATTAATACATTAGTATTTCTTAATAATAAACTACTGGTGTAATAACTACCCTATTATTAAACTGGTTAATTAGGGTTAAAATGTGATAAGGTTATAACCATACTGATTGACTAGTGTTTAACACGACGATCTGCTGGCGTCGAAACTAATGTGACATTTGTCACCCCTTGGCTTGCCTGCCGGACTGTAGCTAACAATTAGGATGTGGGATTATCAGTCCCATATAGATCTATACACACAATGCCCGCTCTCCCTCCAGGAGACTCTGGTTACAAAACGTGACATAACAAGTATATTGCTATGCTGTGAAGTAGTGTCTCACATTTTCTGGTTTATTTGGTTTAAGTAAAAATCGAATTATATCATTTTCTTAACAAAGTAGTTTAAACCTGGTATACTAATCTAGTAAATAGATTTCTCGTTTGTTTCATAAATTATACCTATTATAATTTATATGTTCTATCTGGTTAGCATGATCTCTCATGAATGTACCCCTTCTCTCAGTGTGATACAAAGGTAATGTTACTGACTGAAGTATCCTTTTATGTTCATATATATATATATATATATATATATATATATATATATATATATATATATATATATATACATAATTAAGAATAAAACGACCTTCGGACAAATAATCCCACCTCAAGTCCACATCCAAACAAGGAAAAGGAAATAAGGCAAATCATTAGTCCTAAGTCCTTTAAGCCTTATTTATATACATATACATATATAAATATGGTTTTAATAAATATAAGTTGAAAGAGTTTATAAAACATTTTAAAAGAGTCTAACATTATTTAAAAACAAAGTTCACGTGACTTTAAGTCATTTTAGAAGTATTTGGTAATCTTTTATTTTAAACACAATATTTAAAAGCATAAGAAAACTTTTTGTGTGATTGATATCATAGGTAAATATTAACACAATTTAATCGTGTTTAACTTGTATTCCCCCCCCCCCCCCTTAAAAGCATTTAAAACTATTTAGAAAGGTAGATTATAGGGGTATGAAGTCACCGTATGTGGGTGATTCAATTGAAGATTCGATATAGGATGATAAGTTTCACGAGTGAAGTCCCGAAGCATAAACGAGTCTTGATTAGCATATTAAGACATATATATATGTATACATTTAGTGAATTTAACCTCAAAAGTGTAAAGGAAACAACCTATGGTGTAAGGAAAACTTACAAAAGAAGTGTTAGAAGCAAAGTTTGAAGACTGCAAGAGGGTTCACAGCCAGCTGGGTTCACGGCCCAAGAACACTTGGTGTTCTTGTGTTTACGGCCCATTTGGGTGTTCACGGCCCAAGAACAGCTTGTGTTCTTGAGTTTATGGCCCAACAAGCTTGATGAATGATGAACACTTGAAGATCCTAACAATATCTTAAGAAGATTCAAAGGAATGTGGATACTAGTTGAGAGAGAATGGTGTTTTGTGGTTGAAGATGTAGAGAGAGAAGGAGGGGTTCACGGCTGGTGATGAAGAAGTGAGGTGAAGTTCAAGGTTCAACCCTTAAATAGGGTCCAAATTTGATGGGACGCATTGGTTGGAAATCGCACGAAAGGAATAAGACCGGAGGTTCACGGTCGTGAACCTCGTATGCGGCCCAAAGGTTGTTCACGGTCCGAGGGCTTGCGACCCATGTTTGCGGTCGTGAACCTCGCATGAAGGAGGGTTTACGGTCCGAAGTTTTTGGCCACGCATAGGTTCTCGGTTCACTTGTGTTTCACTTCCAGGGTGAGACCTTCACATGACGTGGTCACCAACCTAGAATTCCAAGGATTTTCTCCTATTGAAGTCATAGCTTTTCTGTTTGACTCTGGAAGCTTTACTCCGCTCCTGGATTCGTACTCTCTTCTCGGTAGTTTATCGGATGATTTCCAGACCAGCGAAGGTGCTGTCTAGAAATTGGACCTCTAGCTAGTTGCGTGTCACCTACTTTAGTCCAGTGTAGAGAGGATCTGCACTTGCGACCATAGAAGATTTCGAATGGAGCAACTTTAAATGCTGGTATGGTAAAGGACTCGACTAGTTGGTAAATGGGTATCCCATGCTTCACCAAAGTCGATCACATATGCTATCAGCATGACTTCAAATGCTTGAATCGTTCTTTCATTCTGTTTGTCGGTTTAAGGATGGTAGGCTATGCTCTTGACTAGCCTAGTTCCCAGAAATTTCTGAAGTGACTGACTGAACTGGGAGATGATTCTACTATCTCGAACGAAGATAAAAGATATTGGAACACCGTGCAGTCTAACTAATATCTCGGACACACGTTCTAGTTAGCTCCTCTATTTTGCCTGTTTCCTTCAATTTGCAGGAAGTGTGCGGACTTGGTTAATCTGTCGACGATCACCCAAAATGGTATCAAGTCCAGCTGTTGCCTTGGGTAACTTGATTATGAAGCCTATTGCAATCCGCTACCACTTCCACTCAGGTATCTCCGGGTGTTGTAGTAAGCCTGCGGGCTTTTGCTCTGAAGTTCATGATAAGACTCATACTTGGCTCATCTACCATCACCTCGTGTATACAAGTCGTATATAATTAAGATTGACAAAACATTCGGATGGGTGGCTCTGCCCCAAGTCCACAACCAGACAAGGTACAGGAGATAGGGCGGAATCACACATCCTAAATCTTGTTGAGTCTAAATTATATACCACCCTCGCTTATACACTTAGTAGTGATAGGTTAACCCTATGAGTTCTTAGTCTCTATTCTCGAACTTGTCTTGAGGTACAAGTGATCTCCCTATGAGATCTATCGGGGATACTTCGGGTGGTTACTGACTTCTGAGACTTCTTCGGTGCTTTTCGCTTCAAGTTTCCTATCTACTGAGTAGAATAGAAAGGTGTGCTACCCCTCGCATGGGTACTTCTGATTTTTGAAGTGAAAGATGATATAAGGGTTCGTATTAGGTTTGCCGTTATAGATTGAAAGAATTTCATTTGACGGTTGATTAAGGGAAAAGTTCTTTTACACAACATAGGAATTTTGCATGGTGAGGACCAAGCCAAACCATGTCGGATGATGATGTCGGAACTTCTCGACGAAATAGATATTAAGTCGATTTGGAAGAAAAGATTATCAGGACGATTTGCTATTTTTATGCACATATGTTTTTAGTGCTTTCGGTTTTGTCCTTGGTATTATTACCGCGAGCTCTTTGCTCCGAAATTAACGAGCACTAACAATGCGAGGGTTCTGATAATTTGAGATAATGAACTTTCATGAAATGATCCCTACTAGGTCTCTCTATAACCGCTTGGTGTATACAAGTCATGTATAATTAAGATTGGAAAGACAGTTGACTGAGTGACTCTGCCCTAAATCCACAACTAAACAAGGAACATGAATTGAGGCTGAATCACTCACTCTAAGTCTACAAATCTTAATTATAAATGGACCTAATGTATACACTAAGCCATCATAGCTTACCTGTTAGGGTTCCTAGTTTTATATGAGTGCTGTGATTTGGTTCGAACGAGAGAGTAAGTATAATTATGATTAATTATTGGGGTTTGGAAGCGTACCAAACATATAGCAGGGTTCTTTGATGCCTCCCCATGCTCTGGGGTCGAACTCATCCTGCTCCCCCGTTATTCTTCTCTGTTGGACAGTCCCTCTTGAAATGTCCTATTTCACCACAAAGGTGGTATATTGGACTGATTCCAACATTGGTGGTTGAAGTAAGGTAATCAGTCGGAATCCTACAGGAGCGGGCGGTGTGCCCCTTCATGTTGCATCTATTGCAATGCGGCACTCGACAGACTCCATAATGATGGTAGTTGCACTTGCTGCAGTGTGGGAGGTTTCCTAAGTACGGTGTGGTTAGTGTTGAGATAGCAGGGCTGATGGGGATATTGACTGCCCTAGTTTGTTGCCCTTCGGTAGGTCCTTGAGTTGAACAACTCCCTTTCTCGTTCTCGAACTTTCGTTTCATGATGTTAGGTTTGAGGTTTGGAGTGTCTTTACAAACAGGAACTCGTTGCTGTACTTGGTTATCACCGTGATTGGGATTGCAGATAACATTTCCACTAACATTTGCGTTGTTAGCATTAAGGTGAGCCATGACAGATGCTACGGCTGCTGTGACTGTAGCTTGAAACGTAGTCGAATCTATCTGAAGGATTGGTGTTTTGCCAGTAGGTTGGTTACGTTTCCTCGGAGGCATGATTCTGTTACACGATGAGAAAACGAGCCCGTGAGCAACGATCGTAGTCTCTAGATGTATTCTAATTATTTGTATATACATATAAATTTTTCGTTTTGTTATACGGTTCTCAATGTCTCGAACTACATCCCTATGATGCATTCCTAGTAAAAAGGCAGAAGTAAGTTTTTAGAAAGGGTTATAAACCGAGTGTTGTCCGAACTAAGCTATCTTTGATTGGTGGATATCATATTCCAACTTTCGAAAAGATTTGAAAACAATTCATAACAGATTCTACATAAAACAGACTCATGAATTTTATAAATAATCACTCTCAATTGAGATTTCGTGATCCGATTTACTGTTATTAGTCGTGACGGAAAAAGGCGATAAGCTTAATACCCAACGTGATTAGTATAATCACTAACTCAGTAGGTTGCATTAATTTATTAGTTATTAATGTGACGAAAAAGGCACTCAAACACTTCGCAGGTATCACGCGTGGTTTTCCTCTGTTCTCCATTCTACTCTGGGCGGTAATGATTTGTTCTCTCCTGGTATCTATATGGTGTCCTTCTCCTCCGTAGGTATATTGAATTCCTGTGTCGTCATACTTCAGGTTTTGGCACTGATTCCCATTACTTCATAATGGAGAGTTTGCATTCCGAAAGTTCATGCGAACTTCTCATGTGTGGTCCTGATAAGATAAAGGCACTTGGTGGTTTCTATAGTTTCTTTACTCCTCAACGGTTTCTTTCTCGGAATCCTCCTAACGAATGTCTTCGGGATCTTCGTTGATTCCTCCGTTGGTTGTTGTGGTGGAGTCGTTACGTCTATCTAAGTGGTTTATACGAGAATGAGAATGTCTAAAGAATCTAGGAGATTAATAAAACATTTTCTTTACAAATATATTTTTACGACGATGATCCATTCCAGTCTTTCTATAATCACGTAGTGTGTACCGATTATATATAATCCAAATCAAATAGACCCTCGAATAACTTATCCTACTCTAAAACCACAACCAAACAAGGAACAGGAAGTAGAGTGAAAATCACCTATTCTAAGTCCATAAAATCTCAACTATATATAACTTTAATGCATACACTTAGTAATTATAGACCTATCAGTAAGGATCTTTTAGTTTTCACCGAAGTTATTCATGGTACCTAAAATACTCCTATAGTATTTTAATTATATGTTTGATTCTAGAACCTTCTTGGTATAAGAAGTTGATAAGTTTTTAGTTTTATTGCTATAGCATCATAAAATACTCCTATAGTATTTTAAACTTTATGTTTGGTTCTAGTATTCCTTTATGTATATGGTTGGTAAGTTTTAGACTAGTTGCAACACCACAACCACTCCCAAACACATGTTGGTCGTATCTCCAATAAATATAGTTGATCATGCTATATTTGTCCCAGATATGACTACATAACTGTCTAGGTTTGACTGTAATGTCCAACCTTCAAATACTTTTGTTTTGTTCTTCTTGTGATACTCGTTCTAGTATGTATATATTTTGTATGTACTTATAATTTTATAAAATAATGTTATATTTTAAAGTATAACTCTTGGTCAGAGTGTTTTTATCCCAATGTGTTTATAGTTCTATATCTTTTATGAATTGATATACTGAGTTCACTATAAACAATGCTCTGATACCAATCTGTCACACCCCCAAACCAGAACGGCGGAAATGTCCGGGGGTGGGTGACTTCATGTCAATTATCACAACACATGCATTATAGAAATCAAAGTACAACAACCATTGCATTAATAAGGTAGGAATGGCAACGGGGCGGGGCGTGGTTTCCCAAACCCGAACCCGATTTCTAAAGGTGTACCCGACCCCGACCCGATACCCAACGGGTTTCTTATCGGGGCGCCCCGTCGGGGCTGAAACTTTCCCTGAACCCGACCCGAAACCCGATAACGGCCCGAAAACCCGACCCTAAAACCCGAAATGTGGCAGAAAAAAAAAGGAAAAACTACAAATACAGAATGATAAATTAAGATACCAAATAAGTTCTTAAATCATTTAACAAAATAGAAATCACTAACACTCTAATATTGTAACAACAACCAACCAACCAAAACATCCAAGTACACAATATGAAAAATTAATTCATCACAATAATACATTATTACATTACCACTTAACATTAAAACAAACTTAAAATCAAACAAAATCATCCAAACTTGTTGTCCCGCTGTCTTTAGTGTTTTCCTACAAAATATTAAACAAACTCAAAATCAAACCAAATCATTGAAACTATATAAAATTAATATTCTTAGAAGTGTCGTTTTACCTCTTCCACATCATAATCAAATTCAACAGAACGACAATATGCCTCGGTCTCTTCAGAACAAGTTGTTGTATAAAATTAATATTATTAATATGCAAAAAAGATTCATAATTTCATATAAATAATATAAAATAGTATACTACCTCGAATTTCATTCAACAACCAACTTTGAGCACACATTAAAGCCTCCAATGTCTTTGGATGAAGTCGACTACGATGAGGACTTACTAATCTTCCACTAGTGCTGAAAGCTGATTCCGAGGCAACAGTGGAAACAGGAATAACTAATATATCTTTGATATCCTTTGTAGTGTCGGGTACTTAATCCCATTTGTTTTCCACCACGCCAACAAATCAAGTTCCATGTCTTTAGGCAACAATTTCTCCGTCAAGTAGTTATCCAACTCACTCATACCTCCTGATTCATCATCATCTCTAGTAATAGAAGCAATATCAGTTGGAGCATGATTTTGACTGTTTGAATTCATATTTCCTGAAAAATAAAAACCAATGTCATATCAGACTCAACAAATATGTCTAAATAGATTAGAATTCAGAAATTCACTCAAATCAGATTCAAATAGATAAGTCTAAACAGAAACATATTACAAATCAGAAACCAATTGTACAACTCAAACCAATGTCATATCAAACTCAAGAGACAACAAATAAATTCATTTGAAAAGAAATCAACTAATATATGCATTTGAATATCACAAAACAGATTCATCAGACAACAAATAATTTCATTTGAAAAGAAATCAATTAATATATGCATTTGAATATCACAAAACAGATTCATCGGTACAAATCAGCATTATCCAAAACCAATTCATCAATCATATTTGAAATCCAAAATCAATTCATCATAAAGATGCAACTGGATTCGAGATGCTCATAAATAATATTCAAATCCATCAGAGTTCGAAATCATCAATCATATTCGAAATCATCAGAGTTCAATTAAGCATTATTCTTATTTGGATTGCCGATTCTTCAACGATTCTTCAACGAGGCGACGACAGAGAGAGGCTGCAAGGGTTGAATGGTGATGGTTGCTGGACGAGGCAACGATTTCAGACTTCGATGAAATGGAAAAAGCTTCAGGACGCTGCTTGCTGGACGATGTTTGCTAGACGATGGTCGGCTGGTCGCAATCGCTTGTTATTGATCGACGATGCCACGATGGTGTAATCGATTAGTCGATGATGGTGTACTCGATTAGTCGACTTCTTATTCATCGGACCATAGCTGAATTTTTTTTTTATTTTGTCGATTTGAATAATGAGTCGGCTGCTGGAAGAACGAAGCGTGATGCGAGATTACGAGAATGAATGAATGTGTGATTTTAGGGTTAGTCTTCCATCAGGGGGAAGAAGTGTAATATTATATATATATATATATATATATATATATATATATATATATATATATATATATATACACACACACACACACACACACACATTCGGGGCGGGGCGGGTCGGGGCAGGCACTCCCCACTCCCTGACCCGATACCCGATAAGAGCGACCCGACCCGGCCCGAAAACTTCGGGAATCGGGTTTCCCCATCGGGTTCGGGTTTTTTTGCCATCCCTATAATAAGGTATAATTTTTTACATAGGTGTTCAAACATTTAACATTTGACATCAAAAGTAGATAAGGTAAAAGGAAAATGACACATCACGACACTAGGCTGTCTTCTCAAAAGCTCCGGGAGTGTACCTGTCTACTGGATTCCTGAGAATACAAGTTATTTTGAAAGAGAGTATCAACATTTAAGTTGGTGAGTTCATAAGTATTAGCTATGGTTGCTTTAGTTTTAAGAAAATGATTGAACACGCTCCAGAAAGTCCTATACTTTCTGGTTTACAACTAAAAAGTAGTTTTAAAACCCATACAACCGTTCTGTTTAAGTATTATTGTACTTAAAATATAGTTTAACATAATTTTAACTCTCCATAAAATTATAAGAAGAATGGTTTCCATTTTGTTTGTGAAAAGTAGTTTTAATCCCATAAAACCGTTCTTTGTTTGTGTAAAGTAGTTTTAGTCCCATAAAACCGTTCTGTTTTGTTTGTGTAAAATGATTAATACAGTAGTATTTCTTAATAATAAACTACTGGTGTAATAACTACCCTATTATTAAACTGGTTAATTAGGGTTAAAATGTGATAAGGTTATAACCATACTGATTGACTAATGTTTAACACGACGACCTGCTGGCGTCGAAACTAATGTGACATTTGTCACCCATTGGCTTGCCTGCCGGACTGTAGCTAACAGATGGGATGTGGGATTGTCAGTCCCATATAGATCTATATACACAATGCCCGCTCTCCCTCCAGGAGACTCTGGTTACAAAAGGCGACATAACAAGTATATTGCTATGCCGTGAAGTACTGACTCACATTTCTGGTTTATCTGGTTTAAGTAAAGATCAAATTATATCCTTTTCTTAACAAAGTAGTTTAAACCTGCTATACTTATCTAGTAAAAATAGATTTCTCGTTTGTTTCATAAATTATACCTATTATAATTTATATGTTCTATCTGGTTAGCATGATCTCTGATGAATGTACCCCTTTGCTCAGCGTGATACAAAGGTAATGTTACCAACTGAAGTATCCTTATATATATATATATATATATATATATATATATATATATATATATATATATACACACACACACACACACAATACATAATTAAGAAGAAAATGACCTTCAGACAAATCATCCCACCTCAAGTCCACATCCAAACAAGGAAAAGGAAATAAGGCAAATCATTAGTCCTAAGTCTTTTAAGCCTTATTTATATACATATACATATATAAATATGGTTTTAATAAATTTAAGTTAAACGAGTTTATAAAAAATTTTAAAAGAGTCTAACATTATTTAAAAACAAAGTTCACTTGACTTTAAGTCATTTTAGAAGTATTTGGCAAACTTTTATTTTAAACACAATATTTAAAAGCATAAGAAAACTTTTTGTGTGATTGATATCACGGGTAAATATTAACACAATTTAATCGTGTTCAACTTGTATTCCCCCTTAAAAGCATTTAAAACTATTTAAAAAGGAAGATTATAGGGGTATGAACTCACCTTATGTGGGTGATTCAATTGAAGATTCGATATAGGATGATAAGTTTCACGAGTGAAGTCCCGAAGCATAAACGAGTCCTAATTAGCATATTGAGACATATATATATATATATATATATATATATATATATATATATAGTGAATTTAACCTCAAAAGTGTAAAGGAAACAAACTATGGTGTAAGGAACACTTACAAAAGAAGTGTTAGAAGCAAAGTTTGAAGACTGCAAGAGGGTTCACGGCCAGTTGGGTGTTCACGGCCCAAGAACACTTGGTGTTCTTGTGTTTACGACCCAGTTGGGTGTTCGCGGCCCAAGAATAGCTTGTGTTCTTGAGTTTACGGCCCAACAATCTTGATGAATGATGAAAACTTGAAGATCCTAAAAATATCTTAAGAAGATTAAAAGGAAAGTGGATGCTAGTTGAGAGAGAATGGTGTTTTGTGGTTGAAGATCTAGAGAGAGAAGGAGGGGTTCACGGCTAGAGATGAAGAAGTGAGATGAAGTTCAAGGTTCAGCCCTTAAAATAGGGTCCAAATTTGATGGGACACATTGGTTGGAAATCGCACCGAAGGAATCAGACCGGAGGTTCACGGCCGTGAACCTCGTATGCGACCCGAAGGTTGTTCACGGTCTGAGGGCTTGCGGCCAATGTTTGCGGTCGTGAACCTAGCATGAAGGAGGGTTTACGGTCCGATGTTTTTGGCCACGCATGGGTTCTCGGTTCACTTGTGTTTCACTTCTTAAACAAACAACACCTTTGGTACAAGGTTTAAACACTTAAAACCCATTAATCTAGCCATATAAGATAATAAAAGAATTGAGTTTGACCTTTACACGTTATGTTTGACTTTTACAAGAATAAAAATTTTCGGGTTGTCACATCACAAGATGGAGTTGCCAGAAGAACTGGAAGGTATTCACTGTTGGATTAATGTCTAAGTCCATAACTATATTTGGTATGTACTTTACCCGACCCGGCATGGTCCATTTGGGTTGCACTTCACCGGCACAATTTATATGGATAGTCTTTTGAGAATAGTATATTTATGATTTATATTAATATATTATAAGTTCTAATATATTAATATATAATCATATTATTTAATTAGTATTGATCAAGAATTAATTTATAATTAATTAAGTGATCAAAAGGAACTAATTAAATATGGACTCTTAGATATATATGTGTAGTGGGCCAAGTTCATTTAGGTTGGGCTAAGTCTTCATGGATAGTCCATGGAGCTTTAACCCATGGATCCTAGGAAATGAAAGGTCATGGGTATTAGGGTTTAACCCTAATCCTCCACACTATATAAAGGGTCTTATGGTTCATGAAATTAGGATAATGGCTAGTGTGGATACACTAAAGAGGGCAATAACCGATTTCATAAGTGTGAGCCAAGTATCCATATTCTCTAAAGGTTTTCCAAGGTGTTTTGGTGATTTGTGATTCCATTTGAGGCTTCCACACTATTGGGGCTAAGCTCTTAATGCTTGAAGACATCAAGCTACATCAAAAGGTATGTCATCTAACTAGAACTTTGTAGTATAGGTGCTTCATAATATGCTAGTTAGGATGAAACCTTGGAATAGTTAATATTTGCATGTATAATAGAGAAAACATAGATCCAAGGTTTATAGGGTTGCATGTACACCATAGGAGTGTTAGAATGCTCAAAACCCAACAGTGGTATCAGAGCCATGGGTTGTTTTCTTTTATATTCATGCAAATGTTTGATTTTCAAAGTTGAAAAAAAAAAGAAAAAAAAAACATGAAGTTTGTTAATTTTAAGATAATTACTTGTTTTGTGAAAAACTAATTATTTGTAAAATTTGAATCATTTGCTATATGAGTTGAATTAGGTCAAATTTAGTAAAAGATAAAATGATATGATTATTTTATTAGTTTTAAAAGTTTGATCTAAATGTTTTAAGGAGTTACAAATTTTGTCATAAAATTTTGGAGCTCAAAAGTTTTTTTTTTAAAGTTGTGATCTTAAGTGTTTTGAAACCTCCATAAGTTATGGATTACCAAAAGTTTTATGTTTCCTTGATGTATGAGTTAGTTTAGATTAATGGAAAAAAAAATTGTGTTTTAGTTGTTTTCAATCCTAATTAATCTTGAGGTAGTTCATAAAATGTGTTTTTGTAACTTGTCCTCAAGTTACATAAAAGGTCACATTTATGAATCTTAAAACTCATAAAAGTGCCATAGGTTACATAAAAAAAATGAAGAGTCTTTTTCATTAAATAGTATTATGACTCCATAACTTGTCCTCAAGTTATGGATGTTTAAGAGTCACTTCTTTAAAAGTGTTATTAAAGAATAAGAGGTTACATAAAAAATGAAGAGTCTTCATTTTAATGAACCATTAAACTCATAAGTTATGAAATGAAAAGTTTTGAATAGTTTCAAAAACTTGCCCTCAAGTTTTGGAATTTGTAAAGTTTTCACTTATGAATACTTTAATTCCAAGTCAAGCCCTTAGAATTTTAAAAGTTAAAATTCAACCCTTATACTTTATAATATTATAAGTTAATAATATTTATATATATGTATAAGAGTAAAGTCGTCTTACCATTAGTAGGCCTCATTCACGAAGCCGGTCTATAAGGGGGGTATAAGGTTACTGCCTATAAAATGGCAGTTTAATGGGTGTCCACTCTCACCCACCACTTCCTTGACCGGTGGAGGGTCGTTAGCCGAACGGGTTGGACAAAGACTATAATTCTCCCTTCATTAAAAGTATTAATGATAAATACTAAGTAACTAAACTCTTAATAATACCCAATCTTAGTTACATAGGAAAATGTGAATTTGGTGTTAATCCATGAAATTACACTTTGCACTTTGTTTAAACCGTTAGTGGAGCGTGTGTGGTTAACCGGTACACTAACCTGGATTTAACAAAGTAGGCAAAGGGTAACTTAATATTTATCATAGTATCGGTGGAGCTCGTGTGGTTAACCGGCACATCGATTGAGGGGTAAACATTAAGGGTACCAAGTATATTTGCATGGTTACTTCACACCTTGTTTTGTGATCCTCGGCATCCCAGTCACAAAACCTGAAGGGCACACTCGAGATTGAAACATGCCATTGAAAAGTTCAATGAATCTCAAAAGATCTAGGAGTTTCAAATCCAAGTAAAAACCTAATTAAATTATTTCATTTTTCATGGTGGAAATTGGTGAATTGTCATTCACCTACCTTCAAATATTTTATAGCTTGGATTACGGCATCCCTCTTCCAAGTTATAAAATAGTTTGTTGGGTCCTAGCCTTAATATTTCATATTGGGTGTTATATTAAGGACTTTAGATCAACTATCTTGAATATCTCCCAAAAAGATGTCTGGTTCAGATATCTATGATCCTCCCAAATCTCTTGGAACTTCACTTCCTCCACCTCCTCCAATTATTCTCCCTAAACCACAAGTTCAAGGTCACTCAAGCCCTATTGGCAAGCAAGGTCTATGTGTGATCGCATCTTGGAGATGAAGTCACATATTGACAAGTCGGGAGAGTTGGGTGTCAAACTCTTGAGAAAGTTGGTGGTTCAATCACTTTCTAAGTCACATAGTGAATTCCTTTGGGACTACTATGAAACAGACTATGACATGACCCTTAATGATCTTATCTATTTGCTTGGTGCTGCTGAATCAGCAATAATTTGGAGCACTGGGAGAGCAAATTTGATTAGTATATCAACTTCCCAAGCTACCATGGACATTAACAATGGTAACATGACCAAATGGTAAAGAGAAAGGCTAAGTCTGCGATAGTCCCATGTACCATTCCCAAAGAGTCCCTATGTTTCTCTTGACAAAGGAAGGGGCATTGGTTGCGAAGCAGCCTATTTACCTGAAAGATCATAAGGTTGATCAAGTCAAGAAGATTAACTCTACTTCAGGTAAAGTCCACTATCTAACTTTGTTAAATTTCTATTATGAGATTCTTGTTACATGATGTGACTGGGTCACATGTTGATGTTTTAAGAATCAAAGAAAAGTGGAGAAATCTTAAAGGAAGTATATGATGATTCTGATCGCGACGGTGGATTTCGATCGCATCAGAATTTTGAGCAGTTGCTTAAGAAGTTATGATATATTGCTAAGGAATAGATAACAACAATTTTCCATGTGGATTGTAAGGATAAGTTTTTCCGCAAAGTTTTAAAATAACAGAAAATTGTTTAATTTTGTTTATTTGAAGTATCCTTACAATGACATTTGTGGAAAATTGTTGCTTATATGATTCTACTGACAGCAATATTGGAAAATGGATTTGATTCTTTCATTTGTGGTAGTGTCTAAATTTACCAAATCAGGAAAGTTCCTCATCACCCAAGTTTCAATTGGACCGAAACTTGGAATCATGCAAGTTGAATAGTATGATGAATGAGAACTTTCAAGCATTGGAAAATCAAGACTAATTACTTGTTCACATGGATGTGTGAGTCAAGTGAAGGACTAAAGGGATCGAGTACACATTCTTGTGCACTGGTCATGTCCACCACAAAGCTCGTTAAGACTATTTGATTTACTAAAGTTTAGTAAATATGGTTATACTTACAAGTTTAAGTATAATTCTGAAACATTGGAAAAGTCTCAATGTATGGCAGAACGAAAGGGAAGAATCAAATTAGGCAGAAAGATAAAAGTTTCTCAAATCTGATATCATGTTTGTGATCGTCTTAATGATTTAGAAATCATATCACAATTAGTCCTCTAAAGGTCATCTTAGTGCATTCTTATGACTAAGAAGAGGAGTCATGAATTGTTGAAATGGTTAGATCAGGAAGATGAGTCATACTTCGTTCCAAAACAATTCTTAGAGTCATACTCCAAGATTGTAACTTGAGTGACATATCTTAAAGAAAGGTTTAAAACACTTGTCAAATGTAAGAGTAAAAGTGTCCTACTCTTGTACATTTGAAATTGGTAAGTTGTGATGTTTAGGATAAAACAAAGACCAACTAAGGCCAATTGTGTGAAGTGTTTGTCTTGATAAAGAATCCGCACTATCTCTTGAATATTTGGCAAGATAGTCTTATATGTCAAGAGGACAGTGGGAGTCTTAAAGATCCTAAAAAGAATTTCAAGAACTAATCAAGAATAAAACCTGAGGTTCTTCACTAGCACACGACTTGAGGTTTATAACCTATCGTGTTGACATGCCCATTCCAGTTAAAGTTGGCTTTGCATAGGAGTTCTGAAAGTTCTCAATTGGTTGCATAACAACTTGGAAGCAATGGCAGGCCCTGTACTGCCAGGTGGCAAGAAGTTAAGATTGCATAAGTTCAGTCCATATGAGTTTGGATTTGTCATTATCCTTGTCTTGTGACTATGGTTTTGACGATTCACATGGATAAGGAACACATACACCATAAAATCTAAGGGTCATAAGGTTTCTCTCCGATTCATGAAAATGATGGTGAGGAAACACTTCCACCAAGTAGATTTGAAGCAGATGACAAAAGGTCTAAACAATTGAGACTATGATTACGGCATCCCTTTTCATAGTTCTGAAATTGTTTAGACACACATGCATGCTATCTAAGGAAAGGTGTATGATTTTGATAAAGTTTTATCAAAGCATCTCGTATCAGAAATCTGAACTTTGGTAAGAAAGTCAATAAAGTATTGATTTCTAGAAGTACAGTTGATTTCTGAGTATATGTCAAAGCTAGTGGGAGCATAAGTGTTATGCTAATAATCATCATGTTAGTGGGAGCATGATAATTATTGTTAGTGTTGCAAGTTAGCAATGTTAATTATAGAAAACAAAAGTTTCAATTCGTGAGGCTGCAGGGATTGAAAAAGTTGTTTTGCTATAATTAAGGGAGAGGATATACTTCATTTCAGTTCTAAAGGCTTAGATTGAGACCTTAATCATCTTTAGTCAAGAATATATATATGAATTTCATGTTGGATTGGTTCAACTTAAGAAAATTCTATATATTGTGTTCTCAAAATTCGATTATGATTACGGCATCCCTCTTCATAGTCAAATTTTGAAAACATGGCAAATAAAAATATTGTAGCAAAAGACTGGTCTAGAATCATGTCTTTATGTGAGACATCATGAATCGTGTACAATTTGCTTTGGGTACAGAATCGATTGCATGTGCTATAATATTTGTCATTTCTAAATTTTTCCAAATGCCCAGAGGCATTAAGAAGGGAAAAGGTCTAGAATTGGATATGACTAAAATGATTAAGCAATTGTCGAGGACAATCTGAGGTTTACCAAAGATTGGTTGCTCAGGGACAGTTGGAAGTATAGTGCTAATTTTGGAAGGACCATATTGACATATTCTGAAAAGAGGCATCTCTTGTTCAGAAGTGATAGTCAAAATGAGAATATTGAGTTGTCTCCATAGGTGGAAGTTATCTGTGTAAGATTAGAAAACTTAATGCAACAAGCATGTCCAAAGCAATGTACTTTGAATATGAGACTTAGTTTCCATGGAGTTGATCTCCATTGGAATACCTTATAATGACTGTTGACAAGTCTTTGTGGCTTTGTGCATAATCATTACAAGAGGAACAGTGCATATAAGTTTAAAATCTAAACAGATTTCGATAAATGATAGGAAGTTGGAATTCTTACATTTAAGACAAGGATTTGGGAGTGTGAAAAGAGAATCATTGAAATTATGTTCAATTGATCTAGTTCACAAAGAAAAGGATCATAGACAAACATAGAGTGCATACTTGGTGTATGGCAAAGCTATTGTTTAGAAAAACATAGTGTATATGCTTGGAGCATGGGACAACTAGTGTTTTTAATTCAGGTATAAAGTTGATAAAACCGAAACAATGAATAATGAGTAATCAGTATGGTGATAAATAAAAGTGGTCTATTTATATTCATAGGGTTTGATACCATATTTGATTCATTTATTCTTGTGTTTCACTTTGCATGTTTTGACTTCCATAATAACTAGGTTATTCTTCCGGAATGACTAAGTTATTCAAACCATCCACAGTCGGTCATATGTTGGAAGTAGATATGAATCAAGACTATCATGGGTTGGCTTGTAGAGGTCCAAGTTGGTGGACAAAGTTGTGCTACAACACTCATGAGTGCTCATAAGTTCTGAGTATTGGATTCAACCCGCGCTCATTTGAATCACTTCATGGATTTTATCACGAGTGATCATGAGACGATAATATCTTATATTCTTCAAACCTAGAGATATGAGTTGTTACTATGAGTTGGTTATAGATTGATTGCACGAAAACGCATTTGGTAACTCGATGTTATAAAACGTGCCTTTGTGTATGATTCAACAAGTAGTAGAACAAGCCATATGAGTCGAAGTTTATCCATTCCTTTTACCTTCGGGATAAAAGCGATATCTGTAGGCCCCTCGATGATTTAGCGATGACACATGTGAGTGCTTGGCCAAGCCAGGACTGATTTGATTTGTTCAATCAGTCAGTCATCATAAATCGAAAATTAGGAAATAACAAATGGACAGAGAGAATGATTATAATCCATGTCTCAGTCAATATGATATCTAGAATGGAGGAATATATGATCCCTTATCTAATGGACAAGTCATTGACAAAGGTCAGAGTTCGTTGACAAGATCAGAGTTCGACAGCGGCTTTAAGAGCTACGATTGCCAGTTGGTTTTTGAAGTCATACTCAATAATAGTTTTAGACTTATCCAAGTGGGAGACTGTTGGATTAATGTCTAAGTCCATAACTATATTTGGTATGTACTTTACCCGACCCGGCATGGTCCATTTGGGTTGCACTTCACCGGCACAATTTATATGGATAGTCTTTTGAGAATAGTATATTTATGATTTATATTAATATATTATAAGTTCTAATATATTAATATATAATCATATTATTTAATTAGTATTGATCAAGAATTAATTTATAATTAATTAAGTGATCAAAAGGAACTAATTAAATATGGACTCTTAGATATATATGTGTAGTGGGCCAAGTTCATTTAGGTTGGGCTAAGTCTTCATGGATAGTCCATGGAGCTTTAACCCATGGATCCTAGGAAATGAAAGGTCATGGGTATTAGGGTTTAACCCTAATCCTCCACACTATATAAAGGGTCTTATGGTTCATGAAATTAGGATAGTGGCTAGTGTGGATACACTAAAGAGGGCAATAACCGATTTCATAAGTGTGAGCCAAGTATCCATATTCTCTAAAGGTTTTCCAAGGTGTTTTGGTGATTTGTGATTCCATTTGAGGCTTCCACACTATTGGGGCTAAGCTCTTAATGCTTGAAGACATCAAGCTACATTAAAAGGTATGTCATCTAACTAGAACTTTGTAGTATAGGTGCTTCATAATATGCTAGTTAGGATGAAACCTTGGAATAGTTAATATTTGCATGTATAATAGAGAAAACATAGATCCAAGGTTTATAGGGTTGCATGTACACCATAGGAGTGTTAGAATGCTCAAAACCCAACATTCACAACACCTTTCATGTTTGTTATTTTAGTAAAGTTCCCGATGTGATTCCACTTTCAGAGATGAGGATCGATGAAAACCAAAGGTTGATTGAAGAACCCAAAGCGATTGTTGACCGAATGACGAAGAAATTGCAATGTAAGATGTTCGAATTGGTGCATGTGTGATGGAAACATACGACATTCCCAAACCTCACTAGGAGACAGAAAAAGAAATGAGGAGTCGCTATCCATATTTGTTTGCTGATGCATGATTCTGGGACAAAATCATCCTAAGAGGGAGATAAATATAACACCCACGTTTCTTGCTATGCATTAATAGAATATGTAATCAACGTTGGTCAACAATTGTAATATATACATGAATAAGTGAAAGAAATTTGTTTGAATATATGTGATTTATGTGTATATTTAAGTTTATAAAATAACTTAATAATCAGAGTTAAAATAGGCATAAAAAATAAAATATTATTTAGGACAAATAATATAAACAAAAGCTGTAGTAGTCGTGATGGTGATTCCATAATATATAAGGAACACCCAAATCTAACTTCGTATAAGGAAGTTATGATCATTTGAAGTTTCATGTTCAACCCGATACTACAGTGTGTTGTAAAAAGTAAAATTTAGATAGGTTGATTATTAGCCCAAACAATCTAAATGAAAGTTGTAGTAATCGTAAAACTGAGAGCATGCATATAGAGAACGCCTGAATCTGACTTCATATGAGGAAGTTATAATTTTTTGAAGTTTTAGTGCAACTGTATTAGCACAAAAATCAAAATTTAGATCGGCTAATTTTTAGCCGAAACAATTTGAATGAGAATCGAAGATCTCGTGATTAGGAGTCTGTCGATATAAAGATAGTCGGGAACGGATGTCATATGAAAGACTTATGATTTTTACATGGACTTTAACAGTCTAAGTCTGTTAAAAATATAACTTTAAAAATAAAGCGAGAATTAGCCGGTGGAGTCTAAATGAAATTTGTAGATCTTGTCGATAGCTAGCATGGATATAAAGACATCAAAAACGGAGTTCGTATGAAAAAGATATGAATTTTTGAAAATTCCACAACGACGCCATAGGCAAAAAGGCACGACGCACTTTAGAAGCCTCCACGTTGCTCCACCAGTTGAATGCCACATGTCAATAGGCGATAGGGTCGACGTGTATGGAGGACACAACGCGCACTTCAAAAGGCAAGGCACGCCTATGCCAAATTATCTTTAGCTGCCCCATTCAATTCCACACACATTCCAACTCTCTCTCTCCCCCCTTCTCTCTCCCTCCCTCTCTCTCTCTCTCTCTCGAATTTCTCTCTAGTTGGACCTAAAAAGTTTCTTTAGATTTGAGTTTTTAGCAAGGCTCTGAGGTCCCCGAGAGCCCGGCAATTAGAAGCTATTGAGTCGGAGTTCTACCAGTGTAATTTCTGAAGTTTTGTTAGGAATTATCTTTAAGTTAAACTATACTTATATTGCTTTCATTCTAACTTATATTTATATTCATAGTCGTTGTTATGAATTTATAAATAAGATTTGTCAGTGATTCCAAGTCATTATACTTATTGATATACTTATAGGGGTGATGTCTAGGCTAGATTTAGTGAGGTGTCTAAAGTGGGATTTACAAACAGTATACTCTATATATCAAACGGACCATATCTCCGATACGATATTACCTGGTTGCTCCTTACTTGATAGATCTTGATGTAGACATTTTGATTGTTAAGGTATCTAGACTATCATTAGTCACCAAGAATATACACTAAGACTTCGTAATATGAACCTAGGTTACATCAAAGGAAAAGCTAAGTTGAACTATATGATTTTTATCTGATTTACTCGTGTATGTATTTTAATTTATAAAATATATTGGGTAGTGATGGGTGCCACTACTACAAAAACACCCTTTTACGACATGCAAATGCGTGCCAAGGAAGGCCCTGTCATAATGGCAGACGACATGCTTTTGCGCGTCGTCTATTTACGACACGTATTTACGACACACATTTACGACGTTCCTTTATGACACACAATGTGTATCAAGGAAGCCCATGTCATAAAGGAAGACGACACGCCCTTGCTTTTCATAAACTTACGACTCGCAATGCGTATCATTAAATCTACTATCATAAATGAAGATGACATGCATTTGTGTGTCATAAACTTCAGCTGCCAGTGACGATACACATTTACGACGTGCATTTACGTACGCATTTACAACGTGAATACACATAATAAAAAAAACAAATATATACCAAAACATTCAATTTCATTTAAATGGCAAACAAGTTACCTAACATTACATGTCAAACAACACTACATGTCAACACTAATAACACTTAAAAACATGCTTTTTCCTACATTTGGAAGACCCACTATTCCTATATCAGCAACCAACTTTAGGTCCAATTCCAACCACCTGTAAAAGAACAACATTGTAAAAGAAAAACATTAGAAGTGATTAATGATTCAATGTTATGGAAACTGATTGAATGATTTAAAAAATTGAAAGTGAACCTAGAGAGAACATGTGCCTGAGCTTTGAAAGCATGGAGATAATATTAATAATAAGTTGGAAATAATATTAATATTTAATACCTCTCTTTGGGTGATCACCATCGGTCAACCTTCCATCATCCAACATTTGAAGCAAAGTATCTATAATGCTAGAAAATCCAATATTGAACAAGTTGTATAATCATATATTATCATAATCACCAAAAACTATGTGTAATGCTAGAAAATCCAAATAGAAACATAGAGATATTCATACCTGTCCCATAAACTGCCCTCCATACGCTTTAGTAGATTTTGGAGCTCCTTTTAAGGTGAGTCCTCTGAATGTGTTCACCTTCACAAATAAACAAATAACCTTCATAAAGACTTGATAACTTGAACATAATGCATGGCAAAAGAAATTGTTTAGAAAACAAAGAAATCATGCAAGTTTTCTAAATATGTCACATACATCCGGTGGGTCCAGGGACAATAGGTGCTCCATAGGTGCCTATGTCTCAAGGTTCATCAAGTGACTATATTTTTAGGGTAGCATTAAGCAAGTTAGTTGTAAGTAAGGATTAATTCTGAGAAGGTAAAAGTAAAGAGGAAAGCCCATCCATGATAACTTTAATTAATATCCACAGTTAAATACTTGATATGCCTCACTTTCTACATATGGAAGTATGATGATATGGCCATCCATGTCTCAAGGTTCATCAAGTGACTATTTCACCCCATAACTTCCAACAATTCCATGTGTTAATAAGAAAGAGATGAAAGTATGATGATATAGAAAAAAGAAAAAAAAGGAAATTGGACAATGGAAAAACATGGAAAGATGTCTTACAGATCCAATACTTGTATCTCCAATCATCTATTCAGATAAGCCTGATGTTTTAACAAGGGGTAAATTACACCAATCGTCCCTCGTGCATATGTCAGAAAGCGTGTTTAGTCCCTATTTTCAAAAATTAACCCGGATCGTCCCTTGTTTGTTTTAAACTTGCAAATTTCATCCCTATTGACTTGAAATGACTATTTTGCCCTTAATAATTTCTTTATCCATTTTCTTTTATTTGTTTATTAGTTTTAAATTAAAAGAAAAAAACAATTAATCCCCACTCTTCCCCAAATCCCAGCTCCTTCTACCTAAATTCGTCTCCCTCTTTCTCACCTTCCCTTCACCAACGCCGGCAAAAAACCCAACACAAATAGACAATATCATCAAGTCGTATAAAATCAAACTGATGCAAAAACCCATCAAAATCAAACCCAAATGAATTGAAATCGGCTTAACCTAAGAACAAATTATTCGTCGGAAGTGGAAAGGAGATAACAGAGATCGAAAATGCTTTTTTGGATGCACAGATGAAAACGAAGCCAACACACATGTTAGAACACCTGACACATCAAAAGGCATTGCAGATGAAGAAAGTGAAAACGATTGGAAGTTTATAAATTTGGAAGTCAGAAAGTGTAAAGAACCGACCTTAGAAGCATGGGTGGAACCTGTAATCGGGAAAACTTCATTAAAATGACCTAAATACAAGAAAATGAAAATCGGAAATACAAAAGCTTTGGAAGCAGCATTGTGTGCATCAATGGCAAACCTAGAATTAGGAAAACGGAGGTCGCATTAGAGCTTGCTCACAGATATTATCAAAGACACAAGATGGTTTTATGGGTCGGAGGGGAAGCTTGTTATTTCTGATCGTCGTGAACCCACCACCTATATCCTTCTCCTGCTCTCTTTTCTAATTTTCATAACCCACCACCTATCTCCTCCCAGAAAACCCATCCTAAACCACCACCATTGATCTACAACTAGTGTGTTTCTGGTTTTCTCGATCAGTAACACAATGAAAAGGGTGGGGAAGTTTCGTCAGAGGATGGTCATCGGTGATTGGACGATGAGTTGAAGGTCTCCGTTTTCCCTTTGATCGTTGATTCTGTATGTGTGTTTGTATCTCTCCGATTGTGGATGAGTTGGGGGGATGAAGGGGAGGGTCCTTTTATTATTTAGTTTTTAATTGAAAATCATAATAAAAGCATTAAATTAATTTAAAATAAAAATACAAGGGTATTTTGGTCATTTCAAATTTGGTATGGACTAAGTTTGCAACAAAATCGTCTTTCAGGGACGAAGTGTGCAAGTTTTAAGCAAACGAGGGATTGTCCGAGTTAATTTTTGAAAATAGGGACTAAACACGCTTTCTGGCATATGCACGAGTGACGATTGATGTAATTTACCCTTTAACAAGCTTACAAAGGCTATCAGCTGCATTCTTGTTTAGCTTTATGCTATTTAAATTTAGTTGAGAGAAACTGCAAAAAAATAAATAAATTTATCTAAAAAAACAGTTAATGAAAAAAAGAAAACAAAAAGGGCCCACCTATAAAGAGTGGAAAGTTTGTCCAACAGATTTACTATGGCATTTCGAGATATGGAGGTATTGTAGCATCCTATATGAACATATGAACATAAACATGAAATAAATTATTATTAATAAATTTAAATTTAAATTTAAAATTCAGGTACCTATGAATAGTTCTGAAAGAATCAAACTGGAATCAAGGGAATCAGTCTTAGAATTGTATATTGAAACACACCAATTAATTGGAACTCTAAATGCAATGTGACCTATGTTAGCTTCAATTGCCAATAATCTATATTTTCTATTCGGTTGTAACACTCTTTGCAAGATTCCTTGGTTGATCAACATTGTAGCCTCGTAGAACAGTTAAATGATAAGCCAACAACTGCATTTGAAAAAAAACCCAAAACATCAATTTACATGTATATAACATAAAAAATATATAAACCAAAAATATGTACAAGCCAACAACTGCATTTGAAAAAAAACCCAAAACATCAATTTACATGTATATAACATAAAAAATATATAAACCAAAAATATGTACGCAGAGCATTATGCACTTAACAAATGGGTTAGAATGAAGAATGACCAATAGAGTAATAGTCACATTAACACTTGTCTTTTTATCAGTCAAACACGTAATACATGATAGGTGATTTAATACAAAAAAATGAAATAAATAAAGAGTATAATTTTTTTTTTAAAATACCTGCAATGGAACAATGTTGACAACATGCTGTAACCAGTCAACAACGAGAGGAACTTGAATTACTCAACACTATGGCCCACAAATAGCTGCTGCATCTCCTTCTGTACACATCACTATCAATCTACCTTTTCGAGTTCTAAGTCAACGTTTTGGTCAACAATATTGTCGAGTAGAGTTTCCATTTTTAGAAACTGAGTAGTTACCTCGTTGTTCATGCGGATGAGTACATCACTGAGTTGTTACCTCGTTGTTCATGCGGATGAGTACATCACATGGCTCTAGCATTTTATGAGCTGGCCCACCAGGTACCTTAATGATGACATCATCAGCCACCTCTAACATTCTAGTAATTGTAATTCATCAACGGAAGTGTAATTAATAAAATAAAAAATAAAACTCACTACAGAATCAACAACGAGCATTCCAGTTTCGGATAAAGGAGATGCAAGGCGAACTAACTGCTCTATTTGACTTCGAAGACCGAGTCTACGAGTTTCAACGAATCCTTTATGGATAAATGTTGTCTGAAGGGTGCCACGTGGTATTGTAACAACTTCCCATTTATCTTGAAATTAATCTTTTCCCTTCTGTAAGAAATTTAGATCCCTAACCACCTATCCATGTATAAAGCACATGTATCAATGCATAAGCATGTGAAAAAGACTGACAAATTGAAGTGGATATAAGGATAAAGGATTATATAGTATAGTTACTCGTTCTAAAGGTAAGAAGAATGCTGAAGCACTTGAAGATTTGCTTCCAACATTTAAGGCAACAACCCGTCCTTGCCAATCAACGACTGGAGACCCACTTGAACCACCTTTGGTACCTGAAGCTGCCTGTTGTAACCAAAGAAATGAAAAAAAGAATAAAAATTAATAACTTTGTTACCATAAATTAACTGTGAAGTAATTGTAATAGTATGAGAAGCTCACCTGCATGTAGAATGTATTGAAATCATTGTAGCCATCCCTGTAACATGGAGTAGACTCATCATTAATACTTGATGAAGTGCATACTTTTTATAATGTGGACTGTGGAGCATCCCTATCAAGACGAGTAATGGTACCAGCCAAAATAGAGACCTCTAAATTCAGACTGAAAGTAAATAACATCGAATATGAAACAGATTAAGGAAGCATATCAAATATTATCAATAATCCTAATCTCCACAAACATGATTTGTGTATACCTTCTCTCCACTATCATTACCAACAACTCTAACTTCCAATCCAACACAAGCAGCATCTGGAGAAAGGGGAATCTCCTCATAGCCCAGGAATTGTATTGCAGCAGGATCATAACGGAAAAATCAAAAATCATGAACCTAAATTGACATATTAGAGACCTTGTGGTAATGCTAATTGCTAAACCCCTCCAAGTTGAAAATACAAACATGTAGGACTTATTAAAGCAACTCACCGGGTCCCTATATATTGGATAGACTGGAATCTCTTCACGATTTACAAACATAGCTTCAGCAACTACAGGACCTATACATGAACATAATCAATCAGAACAAGGTAACACATTGAAAGTAGTTACTTTTCCCTGTAGATCAACATTGAAAAGATGAAACTGAATTTACCATCCATTATCACTTTTACGAGTCTATAACTCTATCCTCGATAATCATGAATCTTAGAAACCAGCCTTCAGTTGTTGAATAACTAACTGTTGTTTGTTGTTAAAAAAACAATTCTAAATATTAATAAACCAAAACATATTGAATGTGAGTAAATGACCAACTTACCCTTCTATCTATCTATATATATATATTTCAATAAAATAAATAAATAAATAAATAAACAAACCTGAAGCATTGATCACGAGTAGCAATGACAATAATTGGAAGGTTTTAATCAACTAAACCAAAGGTCCATGTTTCATTTCACCAGCAAGTATCCCTTCACTGTGCATAAGTGCCACCTCTTTCACCTTCAATGCACACTCAAGAGTTGTTGCATAGTTATACCCTCTTCCAAACATAAGAAGTGATTGCTCAGAGATCAAAGACTTTGCAAGATCTTTCATCTCTTCATCAAGTTTCAACACTTCCTTCACTAATTAGAGTATGTTAACCATGTTGTTGTATATGGAAATGAAAATGGATCATACTTGGCAAATGTAGAAGGCTTTCTATGATTGTTTCTCTTCGTGGTTTAGAAGAGATTGTGTCAGCTCCAATGGCTAGAGCCACCATAGACATCACCACAATTTGACTTGTGTATGCCTAAATATCAACACCATGAGTTAACCAACACAAGTCTTGTAAAAATTAAATTTGAAAAAAAAATTGAAAAAACATGTCCAATAACACCCTGCCTTGTGAAGAAAATATGTTTCACTAATGATCCTCCCTGAAGTATATCCATTTATTTGATTTTATGCGAAAAATGCCCCTCATAAATGCAGCCCATATTCCCACGCATATACAAAAAAATGAAATAAATAAAGAGTATAGTTTTTTTAAATACATGCAATGGAACTATGTTGACAACAGGCTGCAAGCAGTCAACAACAAGAGGAACTTGAATTACTCTACAAGATAGACCTCAAACAGCTGCTGCATCTCCTTTTGTACACATCACTTTAGTGGCATGTCACACCCCAAAACCGGAACGGCGGAATCGTTCTGGGGCGGAGGACGTCATGCGTAGTATCACAACAATTGTATCATAACAAGCATAGTAAACACAACCAGACATTGAATACATATATGAAAAAGGTTTACATTGTCTTAATACATAGTTTTGTTCATATCAACAGTAAAAATAGAAAGACGTGACTCTAATGCTCCGACTTCTCCAATCTCCTGAAAGTACCTGTCTACTAATTCCCTGAGAATACAAGCAGTTTTGAAAGAATATCAGCATAAAGCTGGTGAGTTCATAAGCATTTAGTTTTGGTGGAAAATGTTCTTTGATCCTTTTGAAAAGTGTTCCTCAAGAAAATCCTATATTATCTTATGAAAAGCGTGTTTGAAAACCCATTCCTTCCATGACTTCAAGATTCATACAAGATATGTATAATCCAAGGAGTCATGGAATGGATATGAATATCCGTTGGTTACCTGTTAAACAATCCGTTTATGAAAATGCCGAGTTATCCCGGGAAAATCCTATATTTTCCCTAAAAGTTGATTATTGGTTATCCGTTCTAAACTGAGGAAGTAATCACAAATATGAACAATTATTGGGATTTTCGAAAACGTACCAAAACATAGTAGGGTTCTTTGATGCTTCCTCATTCTTTGAGGTCAGACTCCTCCTGTTTCCTCATTGTTCTTCTCTGTTGGACAGTCTCTTTTGAAATGTCCTATACTACCATAGAGGTGACATGTTGGACTTGTCCCAACATTGGTAGTCAGAGTGATGAACCTGACTAGGGCCCTGCAACTGCGGGAGGTGTGCCCCTTCCTGTTGCATCTAGTGCAATGCAGCACTCGGCAGACTCCATTATGATGGTAGTTGCATTTGCTGCAGTGCGGGTGATTTCCCAAGTAGGGTGTGGTTGGTGTTGGAACAACAGGGTTGACTGGGGTACTGACTGTCCCAATTCGTTGCCTCTCAGTAGGTCTTTGGGTTGAACAACTTCCTTTGAACTTTCATTTCAGGATGTTAGGTTGGAGATCAGGTGTGTCCTTTCTAGTAGTCACTTGTTGTTGAGATTGGTTAACACCAAGATTTGGATTGCCATTAACGCTTCCACCCACATTTGTGTTGTTAGCGTTAAGAACAGCTAGGGCGGATGCTACAGCTGCTGTAACAGTAGCTTGGAACGTAGCTGAGTCCATCTGGAGGATTGGTGTCTTACCGGTGGGTTGGTTATGTTTCTTCGGAGGCATGATCTGCTACATGTCAAGGAAAGAAGCTTGTGAGCAACAATGGTTGCCTCAGGATGTATCCTAAATGTTTATCTATGCATTATGATTTCCTGTTTTGCTATCTGACTCTCATTGATTCGACCCACATGCCCATGATGTGGTCCTAGCAAGAATAGAGAAGATTTGAACACAATAAGGTTCATATACAATAAACTTACGAACTCCTTGTTGCTCAGCTCATTGCGCTGGCTGGATACTCTCACATTTTCGCCGGCTCTAGACGATATGGACATTTAGCTATAAGGGTAGTTTCGGGGATCAAGTCGATACAGGATTCAACTTGACACTCGGGAGGAATCCCTGGAATGTCTTTGGGGAAGACACCAGGAAAGTCGAAGACTTCGGAGATGCTCTCGAGGCCTTTAACTTTTTGCGTCTCATCGACAACCTGAGCCAGGAATGCATGGCATCCCTTTCGTAGATACTTCTTTGATTTGGCGCAGGAAATGATACGAAGGTTCGAACAAATTTTATCACTATAACCAGTGAGGACTTCGTCAGACGGAAAGATTGAGACGAATCGCCCCCTCAAAGCAAAGGACATCAGCACGATTTGGGGCTCAACCATCTCATGCCGATTATGACATCGTAGCTTTTTATGGAGACTGATATGAAATCGATGGGGAAAAAGGAATGATCGCCTTAAGGTAAGAGTACTTCCTATGACACATGCTTTTAAGACGAAATGGTGGTGTGACTTTGATAAAGATGCTTAATTTGCATGCTACTGATCTAAGGTATACTTTTGACAATGATAATCCTTAACTGATATATGCTTGTTGCCACTATAACTGAAACTGAGATTACACATATTTCGGAAACCTTGACCTAAAAATAGGTCTAACTCATACTAATAAAGAGAAAATCTTGGCAACATGAAAGACAGAGATGTTTACGAAAAAAAGCTACTCAGAACATAGATATGGAAGTTATTCCTTAGACCAAAAAGGAAGGATGAGTAGAGTATCCCCCTATCGGCGACGAGTACCCCTCAAGTGAACCCTTAATTCGTCCAGTTGACGCTCCACACCAAGCAGGCGTCTCTCGTACTCTGACTGGTGTGCGCGGAGCTCTATGACTTCGGCTTGAGTTGTAGCTAACTCTCGCTGCAGAGCTTCATTGTTCCTTGCAGTTCTCGCATAAACAATCTCGAGGCGACGAATGTGATCTGTGCTGGTGTTCGAATCCGCTTCGAGCTCCACAGTTTGCTGAAGGGTTGCCATACCTAGCTCTACATTGCGAGCCACTCGGCGTATCAGGATTGGAAGGGCCCTGTCCGCGGGGCCTCCTTCGTTCAGATTGTAGAAATTACGGTTTCGGTCGTATGGGAGGGGCTGGCCTTGCTCGTGGCTCCACCTATTCAAAATCCCGACCCACATAGGCATTGGACCTTGGAATTCAACTCGAGGGTTAGGATTTGGTATTGGGGCCACTAGAGGTAGGTTCTCGGCTTCGGGTTCCGAGTCAGTCTCTTCAGGAAATGGTTCGGCAAAGTCACCGCCCAAAGGAATTTCATGGTTTCCTTCTGGCTCTGGCTCGATCCATCCATTATCTCCTTGGTTGGGAAAGTACGGGTCGCCAGGAAGATGGAATCCAGCCATGCTATCTATGCGAGGTGATGGTAAAGGGATAGTTAATAGGCATCGACTCTAATAATACTTCCAATGTATTATAGTTACATGATTGATTCTTGAAAAATGGATTTTTGGGTAAGTTTATGGTTCGGTCGTTATAGCACCTTAAAATACTCCTATAGTATTTTAACCCTTATGTTTGGTTCTAGAACTCTTCTGGTGTCTAGGTAAGTTTTAGGCTTGCTGCAACACCACAGTCACTCCCAAGCACATGTTGGTCATGTCTCGAATGAATATAGTTGATCAGGCTATATTGATCCTAGACATGATTACATAACTGCCCAAGTTTAACCGCGATATCCAACATCCAAATACTTTTGTTTTGTTCTACTTATGACACAGATTCTAGTACTCGGGTATACATATATACTTTGTTATAAAAATACTTATATTTTTGAAAGTATACTTTTAGTTTAGAGCACTTAGGCCCCTTAGTATTTATAGTTGTATACCATGTAAGGTTTGGTATACTTAGTTCGCTATAAACAAGGGCTCTGATACCAATCTGTCACACCCCAAAACTGGAACGGAAGAATCGTTCTGGGGCGGAGGACGTCATGCGTAGTATCACAACAATTGTATCATAGCAAGCATAGTAAACACAACCAGACATTGAATACATATATGAAAAAGGTTTACATTGTCTTAATACATAGTTTTGTTCATATCAACAGTAAAAATAGAAAGACGTGACTCTAATGCTCCGACTTCTCCAATCTCTTGAAAGTACCTGTCTACTAATTCCCTGAGAATACAAGCAGTTTTGAAAGAATATCAGCATAAAGCTGGTGAGTTCATAAGCATTTAGTTTTGGTGGAAAATGTTCTTTGATCCTTTTGAAAAGTGTTCCTCAAGAAAATCCTATATTTTCTTATGAAAACCGTGTTTGAAAACCCATTCCTTCCATGACTTCCAGATTCATACAAGATATGTATAATCCAAGGAGTCGTGGAATGAATATGAATATCCGTTGGTTACCTGTTAAACAATCCGTTTATGAAAATGCCGAGTTATCCCGGGAAAATCCTATATTTTCCCTAAAAGTTGATTATTTGTTATCCGTTTTAAAAACCCTGGTTACTCCCAGTGAGGTATATTAGCCTTATTACATAAATAAAACTAATAAAAAGAAAACGTGGTGAACTAAATCCTGAAGGAATTATTAGTACCCTCTAGTAATCAATCGGTTATTACTTTGAGGTTAGTTCACTTGATCCATTATTACATAAGTAAATCGCTGTTATCTACATTGTGAGTTTTATAACCATACATTAACTTGATATGGCACGTATCGGGGGCAGTATCCTTTATGACTTTATCACCCGTAGACCTGCCGGTCCCACTGTAGCTAGCAACGAGGTGCGGGATAGTCAGTCCCATATAGATCTATACACAACAGTCACGCTCTCCCTACAAGTGATTCTGGTCATAAGTGTTGGTCCTACACTCTGTTTCGGTGGTGAGTGTTACCAAGGATGTGTCTCCAACTAGACTAACAAATTTACAAGTAATAATACTGAAAACCCTTTTGTGATTATCATGAATTCTTTATAAAATGATAAGTTCATTGCCCTAGTTTTGAAAACTGTTTCGGCGAGTTGGTTTCTTAACCGTTTTGCTTGTATTCCCCCCTGAAAACATGAAAACTCGGAAAAACGTAGGGGTATGAACTCACCTCGGGCAAGTGGTTTGAATGAAGGATTGATACGGAATGCGGGATGTTCAAGTGAAGCCTTGAACACGATTTGATCCTAAGTAACATGTAATGACAAATAAAGGAGTCAAATGAAGGTATTTCACTACTAGATATGATGGGGAACCACTCTAAGAACTTGGGACTACTTGCACTAAGTGTTAGGGCCTTAAAGGACTGAATGAGGGAGGTGTATGGCCACCTTAAAGGTGTGTGCTGCCATGGGTGTGCGGCCGCACTCCTTCAAAGAGATGAAGAACATGACGGGACATGATGAATCAAGGCTTAGATCAAGAGGTTCTTCAAGCACAACAAGCTAAAGGATGGATTACTCACGTTTTTGAAGCTTTAGAGGGTTCAAGGTTGAAGAAGCTTGAGAGAAATGGTGTTGTGTGCTGCCAAGGAGTGAAAAGGAATGAAAGGAAAGGGGTCTACCCTATATATAGGGGTGGGTGTGTGGCCATGAGGGGTATGTACGGCCGTACACCCATGTTTGCGGCCGCACACTCATCCAAAAGGGGTGTATGGCCTGATTTTGTCACTATACGAATTGTTGACTCATTCCTAACCTCAATCTCGGTTGTACTCAAGCTTAGAACGCTTAAATGAACCCTTAAACAGTGCTAGAAGTTAACAGAAACGAGTCTAACCTTGATTAAATTGACTAGATGTATCAGGTAGAAGTTTCGGGTTGTCACATGGCACAACTTTTGAACTAAATTCACTTGTATTTGGAATGGCAAGCAAGATTTTAATTTTATAATTGATAAACAAATAGAACCTAACATTATAAATCAATTGCAAACCTTAAGGCTTGAAACATCACATCGTATCAACAAACATTTCAATAATGAAAATAACAACATCTACCTAAGATTACACCATTGGTGGGAGGGATCGAGGTCGCGATTGGTGGGAGGAGGTTGGTCATGCCTTGAGAGCAGAGGCAATGGAGGCCATGCCCTGGCCTGAATTTGTTACGAGATTTACATCATATTTTGCACTTGCTCTAGAGGTGAAATAAATGGCGAGGGAGTTTTAGGACGTTCTCCAGATGACGATAACTGAGGCGGAGGCTCTGGTGGTGAAAATCCGAGCGTTTTAGTTAACAGCCGAAGTGGCCCGAGCAACACCAGATGTTATCACTGATATGTATACATATTGTTTTTTTCATACTTTAATTATTTATTCTTATGTTTTATTGTCTTATATTTATGGATGTTCTTAATCAATGGGGTGACTGCTCATGTTCTTTTCGATTCGGGGGCTACCTGACCTTTTATGTCTCTTAAGCTTAGCAAGAAGTTCGATGACGCTGCGTGAGCATTGGATTACCCTTTAGAGGTGGAGATTGCTGATGATCATACTGTGAGTGTTCCGAGGGTCCACAGGGGGTACATTATCGAGTTCGTCTGGGATAAGTATTTGATTGATCTAGTCTCTATTCATCTACGATGGACAAAGATTATTGTAGGCATGGACTGGTTGAGCCATAATAGGGCTATGACTGATTGTGAATGTCAAATGGTGAGGGTTCGAACCCTAAGTTGGTGAGAACTGGTTATTCACGGTGAGAGAACTAAGTGAGTACCAACTATTTGCTTAGCTGTAAGGGCTAGAAGGTACCTTCATAAGGGATGCTCTGGATTTTTGACGTATGTTATGGATACTCGCGTTGCAAAAAAGATACTTATGGATGGTGTAGCTATTGTTTGGTAGCTCCCAGATGTGTTTCCCGAGGACTTGCTGGGAGTGTCTCCTAAGAGACAGGTGAAATTTCAGATTCATTTGGT
This sequence comes from Lactuca virosa, assembly GCF_052849685.1. Taxonomy (NCBI): domain Eukaryota; kingdom Viridiplantae; phylum Streptophyta; class Magnoliopsida; order Asterales; family Asteraceae; genus Lactuca; species Lactuca virosa. The sequence goes on along the minus strand of NC_136427.1, from coordinate 253,038,857 downwards.
TCCGGGTGCGGCCCCGATAGCCAAGGCGACATATTGCTTAACAACTTTGGAGATGAAGGAGTTGTCCACACAACTGCGGGAGATTTTGGACAAGGGGTTTATCATGCCAAGTAGTTCACCTTGGGTAGCATCACACATGTTCTTAAAGAAGAAGGATGAGTCGCAGAAGATGTGCATTGATTACAGGGTGCTGAAAACGTTGATGGTTAAGAACCGTTAGCAACTTCCAAGGATGGAGGATTTCTTTGACCAGCTTCCAGGTGCGTCTTGGTTCTCTAAGATTGGTTTTAGGTCGGTTTACCTCCAGATGAGGGTTAGGGATGAGGATGTGCAGAAGACGGCCTTCAGGTCTCGTTATGGTCATTACGAGTTTGTGGTGATGCCATTCAGGCTCATAAACACATCGAAAACGTTCATGGATCTCATGAACCGGGTGTGTAGGATGATATTGGAACAATATGTGATCTTATTTATTGATGATATCATGGTCTATTCTAAGATCAAGGAACAACATGAAGAGCAATTATAGGAGGTCCTGAAGACTTTGAGGAGGGAGAGGTTTTATGCCAAGTTCTCTAAGTGTGAGTTCTGGTTGAATGAGGTACATTTCTTGGGTCACCTCGTCAACCAAGATGGTATATTGGTCGATCCGGCGAAAATCAAGGCAATGATGCAGTGGGAGGTTTCGAGGTCACCATCTGAAATTCAGAGTTTTCTTGGGTTTATAGGTTTTTACCGGAGGTTCATTCAAGATTTCTCTCCAAGGTTGTTGTTCCTTTGACCCGATTGACAAAGAAGAGTATTACTCTTCGATGGGGATCTAAGCAGCGTGCAATACTTGTGGTTTATTGTGATGTGTTGATTATGGGATTGGGTGAAGTGCTTATATAGAGGGGTCACGTGATTGCTTACACTTCGAGATAGTTGAAGTCTTGCAAGGTGAATTACCATACTAATGATCTAGAGTTGGGGGTTGTGGTTTTCACCCTCAAGATTTGGCAGCATTATCTGTATGGGGTCTGGTGTACTATCTACATAGATCAAAAGAGCATAAGATATTTGATGGATCAACCAAACTTAAATATGAGGCAATGAAGATGGTTGGATGTGGTGAAGGATTATGTTTGCAAGATCTTATATCATCCTAGGAAGACCAATGTAGTGGCTGATGCCTTGAGTCGCAAGGCGGCTAGTACTCCCATAAAAAATCTATCTATGAGGATGGTCATCATTTCACCACTATTAGATATGATCAAAGAAGCACAAGTTGAGGGGTTAAAGAGGGCGAATTGGAAGGAAGAGAGAATCAAGGGACAAATTCCTTTATTTGTCAAAGATTTTTTAGTATTACTAATTCAATGTGGTGTAGTATGGGTTCTGGTTCTGGTTCTGGCTGGGTTAGGCAGACATTGTTGGAGGAAGCACACAATTCGAAGTTTTCAACCAATCGAGGGTTAAAAACCGTAGATTCTAGGATTAGTGCCCTATTTAAAGACACTAACTTCTAGGGTTGCCTCATTTGTCATCCTCCATCCTCTAAAAATGATCCCCATCCAAAACCTAGCCTTTTCATATGTGTTTTAAGAATGTGAAGCCATTTTGTGAAGCTTGGAAGAAGAAAGAGTCCATCTTGTGGTTTAGGAGCTTGGTTTTCACTTGGATCTAGCATATTCGTCTCATTTTTGACTGTGTGGATGTATAAAGTCTCAACCTTGTTTATTGTATCTTTAGATCTTGTGTTAGGTCATTTTATTAGTGTTTTAGTCCCAATATTCTTGTCTTTGGAGTTTGGGTGAACTCCAGAGCATTTGAGTGCATTATCTAGCTTCTAGACCATGATGTAGGTTAGAAAGTAGTCTTGCATAACCTTGGATGGTATCCATGAAGTTGGTGCAACAATTAAGAGCTTATGATTAGATATCTTGTCTTATTGGAGTGTATTAAAGGATAAAGTTGGAAACTTTATCCATCAAGACCTTATGGAGATTCAGAATTGAGCTTTGGAGCTCTTGGAGTAAAGGGATAAGAGCTTAATCCATTAAGTTGTTTTTGCCCAGTTTCCACGACGTGATTGCATGCTTTCCACGATGTGGTGGTTGGCTTAGTCGTGACTGTTTAATTGTAAGGGTCCCACGACGTGGCCAATGGGTGCTCACGATGTGGAGATTATCTGGGGTGACTTTGAGTGTTGACTTTTGACATGGTTGACTTTTGTATAAATGGCTAGTGTGGAGGATAGACTAATGACTAATCTTGTATATTTTGATAAGTGGTTTGTAGCATCGGTTCCTTGTTTAGTTCAATCTGTGGTTGATCCTATTCGAGTGTGAGGCGAGGTCTCTCATTATACTATGTAGGTTACTAGTTGTCTTTGTGATACTTACATGGAAGAACAGGGTTTGGTCCCTAGAATTTTTATGAAAGACCTGGATATGGCCCCCGGAATTTGCATGTAAGACTAGGGTTTGGCCCCAGGCAATTGTATGGAAGACCAGGATCTAGCCCCTGGTATTTGCATGAGTTGGCCCATAGCAGGGAGTAAGACTATGATTTGGCACATAAAACCTTCTTGGGATTGAAATAGATCTGTTATGTTATGTATGGTATGTGGTATTTTGGGGAACTCACTAAGCTTTGTGCTTACGGCTTTGTGGTTTATATATTTCAGGTACTTCTGTTTCCAAGGGGAAGAGTCCGACATGATTGCAATGCATCCACATGAGATTTCCTACTTATGATTTTGTTACCACTCTGATGTTATTGGAAACATTTTTGATACTATCACCATCTTTGAAAGTAATGAATGAATGTTTTGGTTGATTTAAAAACAAAATTTTATCTAGTATGTTTGGGATGTTACAAGTATTTATACATAGTTTTGTTCACGTATGCAAGTTGAAAGAGAATTTATGTAGTTGGATAGTTGTGACTCAACATGATAAGTGTCATCACCAAAATTAAGTGATATAACACTTAATTAACATCATGACACGACTAGACAAGGTTTATTAACTTACATTTAATAAGTTATTTATATAAACCCTTCATATTTGTATGAAAGCATTTTTGGTGAACCTGATTCTTTTGCCATAAATAAAAAGGTATAAGATGATACTTAATAATCATCGTGGCACAAAAACACAATGTTTTTGTAAGAAATTTTTTCCCTATAGTTAATAAATACTACTGCACGACCATACAAGGCTTATAAAATCAAAATTATGAGTTATAAATATAAAAAAATTTAATTGCTTGTATGCAATTATAAGAGTGAAGTGGGTTATTTTTATATTTTTAAAAGTTGTGACATGATCGTATTTTATATAACTTGATATACAAAGCATTTATATAAAATACATTTTGGTCATAGAAATTGTAATATGTAATATAAGTTTGAAATACTTATATATTTGTTATGTTTTGTACTTTTCGATTTGAACAAGTAATATCTCTACTTAAGTCCAAAAACACTTTTAAAACACATTTTGTTTTATACTTTTCATAGAAAAATACACTTTCATAAAAATTGGTCAACGAAATAAAGTTTTTATAAAATACTTTTGGTTATAAAGGTACATCGTGTCAGAACCTGTAGAGCTCACCAATATTATTTTTGACGTATCTTAAATGCATGTATTTTCAGGATTATTAACAGACAGGAAGTGTTACATAAAAGACTCTCCGTCATTTCACTATTCCATTGTAAATGCCAAATTTTTAGGCATATGTTGTGTAACACCCGGAATCTTGAGGAGAAATTGTAAGCTATGAATCCCATTTTGGGGATTGGAACATGGCATGTCTAGTTAAGGTCAAGCGTGGTTTTCATTAAGAACAACACGGCGTGTTGATGTCTAAACACAGCGTGTTGGCAGCTGGGAAAGAAACCCTAAATTTCACCCTATATAATCTCCTTAAGCCCCAAGGGCTGGTCTCCTTACCAGCCTCCATTGCCACTAAAACCATAAAATCGGTCCCTAATTCTGTTGTTGGTGTTCTTGAGTTAGTAAGGAGTTCTTGGTGCTCATTGTTGGTCTTTGTGAAGGAAGAGGAGATCATGAAGTTGCTTGGTTTGGTGAAAGGTTTTAGATCCATAATCATCATCTTGTGAGGAAGCTTTCTAAGGTATCAAGTTTGCATCTTGTCTTGAATATGTCTAGATCTCTTCTTTTGTGCTTTGTTGTGTTTTTGGTCCCTTTTTGGGTTGAGGAGAGAGTGAAGACGTTTTAAGGGCTTATTATTTCAGATCTGAGTTTGTGTTGGTCCCTTTGAGCATAAAGGTGCAAGCTTTATGAAGTTTTAGGTGTCATGCATGCATTAAGTCAATCATTAAGTTCATTTTAAGCTTAAGAACTTCTTTTAGACATGCATGAACGTAAAGTTGGCAACTTTACGTGGTTTTCCAACTCAAGGAAGTCAGATCTGTGTTTTGGGGCTAGGTCCTTATGGATTAAGTGCTTATTGGTTAAGCTGTTGAATTTGGGCCGAACATGGCGTGTTTTCAAGACAACATGGCATGTTGGTTGGAGTTTTCTGAATTATCTGGATGATGGAAGAACACGGCGTGTCCATGGGGCAACACGGTGTGTGTGGTCAACATGGGTTGTTTACTTTGTCTTGACTAAAAGTGTGATTAGGGTTGACCATGGGTTATGTTGGGCCATGTTTGGGCCTTTTGGATTGTATGTTTGGGCCTCGGTCATGGGCCGAGATAGATAAGGGGTAAAATGGTCTTTTACCCTAAGTATGGATTGAGGATATAGATTCGATTCCAATTGTTAATTGGGTGTTATTGGTTATTCCTAGTTTGGGGGATTGTCGGACCAGTTATCAGGGATTATCAGTGTGATTCAGCAGTGCGAGGCGAGTCTCCTCACTATATTATCGGTCGAAGGCACCAATGTCGGCACTATTGGTATATGTATTGTACGAAGACCAGGGGGTAGCCCTTGGCCTTTGTATGAAAGACCCGGAGGTGGCTCCTGGCATATCTGCATGCAAGACCAGAGTGTGGACTCTGGTAGTTAAGTAGATAAGTAGTTGTAGATTGTATTCTAGTTGTCTTTGTGATGCTTGAATGGAAGACCAGGAGGAGGATCCTGGCACTTGTCTAAAAGACCAAAGATTTTGGCTCCGGCCTGGCAAGGAAGACCATGATTCAGCTCGTGACATAATAGTAAGACTATGGTTGGCACATAACATCTCTTATCGCATGTTTGATATGTGTGGTATGTATGGCTCATATGTTATGTATGGTATGTGGTATCCTGGGGAACTCACTAAGCTTTGTGCTTACAGTTTTCGGTTTTTGGTTTCAGGTACTTCCAATTTGAAAGGGAAGAGTCTGGCTTGATCGTAGCCTATGTACCCGTGTTTTCCGCAATTCGTGATTTTGGCAATGTACTCTAATAATTGTTTTATTTCAAAAACTTCCAAATGTTTGAATAAAGATTAAATGTGCGTTTTGATTACATTAAAATGAAATTATTATCCTGTGATTTTCTGGTCGTTACAATTTGGTATCAGAGCCTTGGTTTGAGGGATTCGGGCATACTATCGAGTGTGCCTGAACTTAAACTGAGGGTTTGGTAAAAATTCACATAAAATAAATGTTTTGTTAAAAATGGGTTTCTAATCAAGAAAGGGGTGTGATGTGTGCGATCGGCCGAACTCAAGTAAGTGGTTCCCAGAATTCCATTACAAGTTATTATGATATACGATGTGATTTTGAGAAATGCATGCTAGTTTAGGGATAAGGATCTGCTCAGGATTTTATGATAGGAGAGATGCCTTTATATGCCTGAATATTCGAGCTTATAGAATTGCATGATAGTTTGGTTTTCTAATAAGTGGATAGAATAGATTGATTATTGTATGTTGGTTAGATTTTCCGTTGCCTGAATGTTGCTTGCTTTGTGCTTTGTGGGGCTCCTAGCAATGTGAATCAGCTACTAAGTGACTATGCTAAATCACATGTGGCACGGGTTAAATAATCTCAGAGTGGTGGACCTGACCCTATTACGCAAATCATGTTTGAGTTCAACCATTCTATGGTTGAGTCTTTTGCTCAAAGGATTATCTGATCTCTGTTGTATGTGACTGTGTTCATGAGGTAGTTAGTTGACATTGGTGGGGATCTTTCAGCAGCTGAGGGCAGGGTGAGGTCGAGAACCTAGGAGAGCCTAGGAAGTGCTTCAGTGGGTTTAGTTGTGTTGTTTAGCGAGTATTTGGCGCATCAGCTGGAGAATGTGACTTAGGGGATTCGGGATAATTCTTGAGGAAAGTATGGATAGGTGTGGAAGGTAGTATTGGGCCCGCACTACTGAAAGCACAGGATCAATACTCGAATCGGGGAGGGTCTTGATGAATCTAAGAAGCTTGTGGAAGGAGGAATCTTGGGTTTGATCTGATTGTTTGTATGTTGTATTGCAGTTTGGCGATAAACACTCAGAAAGGAGGTTCTGGTTTTGGTTCTGGATCTGGTTCATGTACTAAACCGATTAGCAAGCAGATGCGGGAGTTCATCTCGTCGGAGATTACCCGCGGTATTTTGGAGCAGACCCCTATGATATTTGGTTCGGTCAAGGAATGGATTTTGGAGATCTTAGATAAGCGCTTGGGCGCATTCCGTGCTGAGGTTATGGCTATCATTGGAGCTCACAATCTTTCTTTCTGAGGGTTTCGTGCTTATGGAGCTCCTGCATTCTATGGGGAGAGGGACCCCATTGCCAGTAGGAGATGGTTAGCGGATATGGCTAACGCGTTCAGGACGAGTTTCTTCCCCGAGGAGACAAAGGTCAGATATGCTTCCTGCCTTTTCAAGGACTGGGCACGGGATTGGTGGGAGGAGGTTGTTCGTGAGGTGGGTGATGATGTTGTTGATGACATGTCATGGGATGATTTTTCGACCAGGTTCCGAGCTGAGTTTATACCGATAATTGAGGTGCAACAGTTGGCGTGAGAGTTTCAGGATCTTCGCCAGACTACTGAGACTGTGGCAAAGATCACTGCTAAGTTTCGGGAGAGGGCTCTATTGGTTCCTCAGTATGCAATATACGAGGAAATGAAGAAAGTGAGGTATCATGATATGCTGCGAGATGATATCAGGGAGTTTGTGAATATTTCAGAGTGCGAGACTCTGAACTATATGATTTCTAGAGCCCGAGAGCGGGAGATCGATTTGGAGCACCTAAGGAAGAGGGGGCCAGATCATGTGCAGGTAGTGGAGGGTCCCGGGAAAAGACCCAAGACTTCAGATCACCGATGGAGAGGCCAGCAGGGCCGGAGTCAGTGCAGCACGTGCGGGAAACTGCACAATAGGGTTTGTCGTTCCAGGGGTTTGGGCTGCTACAAGTGTGGCAGGGTTGTCATGTCAGCAGGGATTCCCTAAGGGGGCACGCCCGTTAGCTTTTCACTACAACCAAGTGGGCCACAAGAAGGTCGATTGTCCGATGTTGAGGGGAGGGGCAGTGAGTGCACCTGTTCTGGTCACTTTGAGGATCATTGATGGTCGTGAGGGTAGGGTTGGAGATCTAGCGGAGAGGAGTCGGGCATTGCAGTGTCAGACAGGGGAGGTCAGGACTCCAGTAGGCGATAAAGGAGTTATGTTATTTTTTGCTTTCTCTTCGGTTATTATCAGTATTTGTGTTGTTTGGAATCTTGCATCGATTTGGGTAAGCGTCATCTTTGGTTTAATTCTATGCTTATGTTTGGGTTATATCTTCAAGAATTATTATATGTCATTTGCATGCCATGAATTTCTAGTGGGTCAGAAGGGGGTTGCATCTTGTTGAGCGGGTTTCAGTATGTCCGATTGTTATTCTGGTTCTCGGTCGGGATCGATTTAGGGATATTGTGTGGAATGTCTATGGTGAGGATTCAGTGGGTTAGTTTTCCAGTATCGTCAGGGTTCAATGGTTTTGGTTTTGGGCTCGGTTGGTCATTAGGAGTGCCAAGAGAAGTGGTCTATTGCTAAGGTTTTGGTCTTGTCATTAGTGTAAAGGGGTTCAAGATTTTAGTGTGGAATCATTGAAAGTTTCTGGAGTTATCAGCTTGATGGGATTTCGGGGACTGTTCATCTAGTCTTCAAGGGTTGTGCGGCCTCTGAGTTAGGCTAGTAAGGGAACACTAGCATTGGTAAGTTCATGTTGTCAGCGGTTCGTTTGTTATAGGGTAAGATGGATTAGGAATCCTTCAAACCTTGAGTGTTGGGAGATCTTAGTCAAGTCAAGTGGGGGAGAACCGTTCGGATCTCTGAGAGCAGAATTAGGCATGAAACTAAGATGAGTTTCACATTCCCATCGGGGAGGAAGGCGGCCCAAGTGGTCGTCTGGATTGAGGATTGTGCGAGTTGGAAGTTCGGGAAACTTACCAACAGTTGGTTAGCACCTTCTTGGTGAAGGATACCAGGCTTTCGGCGGACCAAGGTTGGGGTTCCAGGCATGACCCGAGCCCCAGTTTGGGTGCATGGTCGGGTGCGTGTTCGACGCAGGATGAGTATGGATGATTTTTCAGATGAGCGGCAAATAGGAAGTGTTGTAAGACTGCAGGGTGGCCCATAGCATCCACTAGGTTGGCAGTTAGTGTTGTGGTGTTGTAAGACTGGGGGGTGGCCTGTAGCATTCACTAGTTGGCGGTTAGCAAGGAAGTGTTGTAAGACTGTAGGGTGGCCTGTAGCATTCATCGACCCCTGTGCAGTGGTGATGATGTGGCAACTCCATGATGGGTCATGGATTTCTTCAAAGTATTATACCACAGTGGGTCAGTTCATAAGACTGTGGTAGGGCCACATCATGCGTGCGATCAGGAATTGGTAGGTCGTTGGAGACGAATATGATATAAGACTATAGTTGGTCATATAGTAGTTGCTTTTATCATTGGATTTGGTGGCGAGATAGTTTGGGCAATAGTTTCCAGATGAGGCTTGCTTTTGGGAGTCGCGTGGGGAACTGTGTGTGTGTGTGTCTTTCGACTCAGCAACCGGACAGGAACCCGATGTTTCAGTTAGTTGGCAAACGATTTGGGACCAGGGAGGTCTCATGATCACTCGTGATAAAATCCATGAAGTGATTCAAATGAGCGCGGGTTGAATCCAATACTCAGAACTTATGAGCACTCATGAGTGTTGTAGCACCACTTTGTCCACCAACTTGGACCTCTAAAAACCAACCCATGACAGTCTTGATTCATATCTACTTCCAACATATGACCGACCGTGGATGGTTTGAATAACTTAATCATTCAGGAAGAGCGACTTAGTTATTCTGGAAGTCAAAACATGCAAAGTGAAACACAAGAATAAATGAATCAAATATGGTATCAAACCCTATGAATATAAATAAACACTTTTATTTATCACCATACTGATTACTCATTATTCATTGTTTCGGTTTTATCAACTTTATACTTGAATTAAAAACACTAGTTGTCCCATGCTCCAAGCATGTACACTATGTTTTTCTTAAACAATAGCTTTGCCATACACCAAGTATGCACTCTATGTTTGTCTATGATCCTTACTTTGTGAAATAAACCAATTGAACATAATTTCAATGATTCTAATTTCAAACTCCCAAATCCTTATCGAAAAATGTGAGAATTTCAAATTTCTATCATTTATCGAAATCTGTTTAGATTTTAAACTTATATGCACTGACCCTCCTGTAATGAAAATGGACAAAGTCACAAAGACTTGTCAACAGTCATTATAAGGTATTCCAATGGAGATCAACTCCATGCAAACTAAGTCTCATATTCAAAGTACATTGCTTTGGACATGCTTCTTGCATTAAGTTTTCTAATCTTACACAGATAACTTCCACCTATGGAGACAACTCCATATTCTCATTTTGACTATCACTTCTGAATAAGAGATGCCTCTTTTCAGAATATGTCAATATGGTCCTTCCAAAATTAGCACTATACTTCCAACTGTCCCTGAGCAACCAATCTTTGGTAAACCTCAGATTGTCCTCGACAATTGCTTAATCATTTTAGTCATATCCAATTCTAGACCTTTTCCCTTCTTAATGCCTCTGGGCATTTGGAAAAATTTAGAAATGACAAATACTATAGCACATGCAATCGATCCTGTACCCAAAGCAAATGGTACACGATTCATGATGTCTCACATAAAGACATGATTCTAGACCAGTCTTTTGCTACAATATTTTTATTTGCCATGTTTTCAAAATTTGACTATGAAGAGGGATGCCGTAATCATAATCGAATTTTGAGAACGCAATATATAGAATTTCCTTCAGTTGAACCAATCCAACATGAAATTCATATATATATTCTTGACTAAAGATGATTAAGGTCTCAATCTAAGCCTTTAGAACTGAAATGAAGTATATCCTCTCCCTTAATTATAGCAAAACAACTTTTTCAATCCCTGCAGCCTGACGAATTGAAACTTTTGTTTTCTATAACTAACATTGCTAACTTGCAACACTAACAATAATTATCATGCTCCCACTAACATGATGATTATTAGCATAACACTTATGCTCCCACTAGCTTTGACATGTACTCAGAAATCAGTTGGACTTCTAGAAATCAATACTTTATTGACTTTCTTATCAAAGTTCAGATTTCTGATACGAGATGCTTTGATAAAACTTTATCAAAATCATACACCTTTCCTTAGATAGCATGCATGTGTGTCTAAACAATTTCAGAACTATGAAAAGGGATGCCGTAATCATAGTCTCAATTGTTTAGACCTTTTGCCATCTGCTTCAAATCTACTTGGTGGAAGTGTTTCCTCACCATCATTTTCATGAATCGGAGAGAAACCTTATGACCCTTAGATTTTATGGTGTATGTGTTCTTATCCATGTGAATCGTCAAAACCATAGTCATAAGACAAGGATAATGACAAATCCAAACTCATATGGACTGAACTTATGCAATCTTAACTTCTTGCCATCTGGCAGTACAGGGCCTGCCATTGCTTCCAAGTTGTTATGCAACTAATTGAGAACTTTCAGAACTCCTATGCAAAGCCAACTTTAACTGGAATGGGCACAGAATATGTCAACACGATAGGTTATAAACCTCAAGTCGTGTGCTAGTGAAGAACCTCAGCTTTTATTCTTGATTAGTTCTTGAAATTCTTTTTAGGATCTTTAAGACTCCCACTATCCTCTTGACATATAAGACTATCTTGCCAAATATTCAAGAGATAGTGCGGATTCTTTATCAAGATAAACACTTCACACAATTGGCCATAGTTGGTCTTTGTTTTATCCAAAACATCACAACTTACCAATTTCAAATGTACAAGAGTAGGACACTTTTACTCTTACATTTGACAAGTGTTTTAAACCTTTCTTTAAGATATGTCACTCAAGTTACAATCTTGGAGTATGACTCTAAGAATTGTTTTGGAACGAAGTATGACTCATCTTCCTGATCTAACCATTTCAACAATTCATGACTCCTCTTCTTAGTCATAAGAATGCACTAAGATGACCTTTAGAGGACTAATTGTGAGATGATTTCTAAATCATTAAGATGATCACAAACATGATACTAAAGTACTCTCACATCTTTTCAGATTTGAGAAACTTTTATCTTTCTGCCTAATTTGATTCTTCCCATTCGTTCTGCCATACATTTAGACTTTTCCAATGTTTCAGAATTATACTTAAACTTGTAAGTATAACCATATTTACTAAACTTTAGTAAATCAAATAGTCTTAACGAGCTTTGTGGTGGACATGACCAGTGCACAAGAATGTGTACTCGATCCCTTTAGTCCTTCACTTGACTCACACATCCATGTGAACAAGTAATTAGTCTTGATTTTCCAATGCTTGAAAGTTCTCATTCATCATACTATTCAACTTGCATGATTCCAAGTTTCGGTCCAATTGAAACTTGGGCGATGAGGAACTTTCGTGATTTGGTAAATTTAGACACTACTACAAATGAAAGAATCAAATCCATTTTCCAATATTGCTGTCAGTGGAATGAGGCCTACTAATGGTAAGACGACTTGCTCTTATACATATAATATATTAAACTTTTAATATTATAATAGTATAAGGGTGTATTTTAGACATTTAAAATACTTGGTGGTTTAATCTATTAATTAAACTATACTCTTAATTTAATTAAATTTAAACCATGTCATTATGGAATTATTAATTCTCTTTTAATTAAACACTTTAATTATCTATTAATAAAGTCCATAAGAGTTAATTGAATTATTCAATAAAACATCATAATTCCAATTATTAAATTCAAAATTAAAACCATTTAATTAATTGTTTAAGTTATGAACCCAAGAGTTTTAGAATTCAATTCTTTTTTTTATCATAAAAAAACTTTTTCCAAATTCCAAAACTTGAGGGCAAGTTTTGTAACTCTTGAAAAATTTTGGATTCCATAACTTATGGAGTTAAATACTTGTTTTATGATGAAACTTTTCATGTTCCATAACTTAAGAATAAGTTATGGAATTCTTTAAAACATTAAGACCAAGTTTTGTAACTCCATAAAAAACTTTGAATCAATTTTTTTTTAAAAACCTTTTCATATCCATAACTTATGGAGGTTTCAAAAAACTCTTTAGATCAAACTTTTAAAACTAATAAAATAATCATATCATTTTATCTTTTACTAAATTTGACCTAATTTAACTCATGTAGCAAATGATTCAAATTTTACAAATAATTAGTTTTTCACAAAAACAAGTAATTATCTTAAAATTTGACAAACGTCATGCTTTTTTTTTTCCTTTTTTTCAACTTGAAAATAAAACATTTGCATCAATATAACAGAAAACAACCCATGGCTCTGATACCACTGTTGGGTTTTGAGCATTCTAACACTCCTATGGTGTACATGCAACCCTATAATCCTTGGATCTATGTTTTCTCTATTATACATGCAAATATTAAATATTCCAAGGTTTCATCCTAACTAGCATATTATGAAGCACCTATACTACAAAGTTCTAGTTAGATGACATACCTTTTAATGTAGCTTGATGTCTTCAAGCTTTAAGAGCTTAGCCCCAATAGTGTGGAAGCCTCAAATGGAATCACAAATCACCAAAACACCTTGGAAGAACTTGAGAGAATATGTATGCACACTAAAATCGGCCCACTCTTATTTTCACACACTTGTGCCAATTTTGTGAGCCAAGGACCCCTTTATATATTATGGAGGATTAGGGTTACATCCATGTAAACCCTAATACCTATGACCTTTCATTTACATAGGATCCATGGGTTAAAAGCTCCATGGACCATCCATGAAAGCTTAGCCCAACCTAAATGAACTTGGCCCATTCCATATATATAAGAGTCCATATTTAATTAGTTCTTTTTGATCACTTAATTAATTCTAAATTAATTCTTGATCAATACTAATTAAATAATATGATTCCATATTAATATATTAGAACTTATAATATATTAATATAAATCATAAATATACTATTCTCAAAAGACTATCCATATAAATTGTGTCGGTGAAGTGCAACCCAAATGGACCATGCCGGGTCGGGTCAAGTACATACCAAATATAGTTATGGACTTAGACATTAATCCAATAGCAGCAAGATGAGTCATGCGGTATTAGTATTGAGGGGTCCATGTATGGAGTCGCTTGATATTCGGGGAACGTGCTAAGTCACTTGCAAATTGGGTTAAATAATCTCAGAGTAAGTGGGTTGACCCTATTGCGCAGCTCTTGTCTGAGTCTAATCGTTACGGGGATGAATCTCCTACTTGAAGGATTATTTAAGCCTTCTGTCAAGTATAAGTGTCCCACATCAATAATTGGCCATTGATTTTGTTCCCAGTGGAAGCATCAGGTTTATCAAGGGTTGGAAGCGTTTTGTTGGTCTAGAATTCAATAAGGTTTCAATATGGTAGTAATTCAGTATGGGTGATTTGTCAGGGAGTCAGACCAATTTAAGACTTCATATTTCGAGTTTCGGGTTAGGTAGGAATGGTTATCTGCAAGGGATTGAGGATTCGTTTAACATCGGGTTTGGAGAGTCCTGCTATGGTTGGGTTCGGTAGCCTTGGAAAGGCCATATGTGTTTGGGGTTGTTGTTTCATTTTCAGGTTGTCTGGGCGTCGGGGATGGTAAGGAACGATTTTGAGGACGAAATGTAATTGAAGTGGGGAAGAGTTGTAACACCTGAAATCTTGAGGAGAAATTGTAAAGTATGAATCCCATTTTGGGCATTGGAACACGGTGTTTTGGAGGAACCAACACGACGTGTCTAGCTAAGGTCAAGCACAGTTTTCATTAAGATCAACATGACGTTTTGATGTCTAAACATGGCGTGTTGGAAGCTGGGAAGGAAAACCTAAATTTCACTCAATATAATCTCCTTAAGCCCCAAGGGCTGGTCGCCTTACCATCCTCCATTTCCACTAAAACCCTAAAATCGGCCCCTAAGTCTCTTGTTGGTGTTCTTGAGTTAGTAAGGAGTACTTGGTGCTCATTGTTGGTCTTTGTGAAGGAAGAAGAGATCTTGAAGTTGCTTGGTTTGGGGAAAGGCTTTAGATCCAGATTCATCATCTTGTGAGGAAGCTTTCAGAGGTGTCAAGTTTGCATCTTGTCTTGAATATGTTTAGATCTCTTCTTTTGTGCTTTGTTGTGCTTTTGGTCCCTTTTTGGGTTGAGGAGAGAGTGAAGACGTTTTAAGGGCTTATTGTTTCAGATCTGAGTTTGTGTTGGTCCCTTTGATCATAAAGGTGCAAGCTTTATGAGGTTTTAGGTGGCATGCATGGATTAAGTCAATCATTAAGTTCCTTTTAAGCTTAAGAGCTTCTTTTAGACATGCATGAACGTAAAGTTGGCAACTTTACATGGTTTACCAACTCAAAGAAGTCAAATCTATGTTTTGGGGTTATGTCCTTATAGATTAAGTGCTTATTGGTTAAGCTGTTGAATCTCGGGCGAACACGGCGTGTTTGCAAGCCAACACGGCATGTTGGCTTGAGTTTTCCCAATTATGTGGATGATGGCAGAACACGGCGTGTCCATGGGGCAACACGACTTGTTTGGTTAACATGGGTTGTTGACTTTGTCTTGACCAGAAGTCTGATCTGGGTTGACCATGGGTTATGTTGGGCCATGTTTGGGCCTTTTGGATTGTATGTTTTGTTGGATTAATGTCTAAGTCCATAACTATATTTGGTATGTACTTGACCCGACCGACATGGTCCATTTGGGTTGCACTTCACCGACACAATTTATATGGATAGTCTTTTGAGAATAGTATATTTATGATTTATATTAATATATTATAAGTTCTAATATATTAATATATAATCATATTATTTAATTAGTATTGATCAAGAATTAATTTATAAATAATTAAGTGATCAAAAGGAACTAATTAAATATGGACTCTTAGATATATATATATGTGTAGTGGGCCAAGTTCATTTACGTTGGGCTAAGTCTTCATGGATAGTCCATGGAGCTTTAACCCATGGATCCTAGGAAATGAAAGGTCATGGGTATTAGGGTTTAACCCTAATCCTCCACACTATATAAAGGGTCTTATGGTTCATGAAATTATGCTAGTGGCTAGTGTGGATACACTAAAGAGAGCAATAACCGATTTCATAGTGTGAGCCAAGTATCCATATTCTCTAAAGGTTTTCCAAGGTGTTTTGGTGATTTTTGATTCCACTTGAGGCTTCCACACTATTGGGGCTAAGCTCTTAAAGCTTGAAGACATCAAGCTACATCAAAAGGTATGTCATCTAACTAGAACTTTGTAGTATAGGTGCTTCATAATATGCTAGTTAGGATGAAACCTTGGAATATTTAATATTTGCATGTATAATAGAGAAAACATAGATCCAAGGTTTATAGGGTTGCATGTACACCATAGGAGTGTTAGAATGCTCAAAACCTAACAGTGGTATCAGAGTCATGGGTTGTTTTCTGTTATATTGATGCAAATGTATTTTTTTTTCAAGTTGAAGGAAGAAAAAAAAAGAAAAAAAAAACATAAAGTTTGTCAAATTTTATGATAATTACTTGATTTTATGAAAAACTAATTATTTATAAAATTTGAGTCACTTTACTACAAGAGTTGAATTAGGTCAATTTATTAAAAGATAGAATGATATGATTATTTTATTTGTTTTAAAAGTTTGATCTAAATGGTTTTAAGGAGTTACAAATTTTGTCATAAAATTTTGGAACTCAAAAGTTTTTTTTAAAGTTATGATCTTAAGAGTTTTGAAACTTCCATAAGTTATGGATGTGAAATGTCTCATTTATTAACTCTTTAGGTTATGAATTCCAAGAGTCTTCAAAGGATAATTGTCAAAGTTTCAAGATTTGTATTAGTTTATATGATTATCTAATTTCTTGAAAATTGTTGATGTGAATTATCTTTACTTATGAGTTTAATCTAGATCATAGAAAAATTATTTGATTATTGTGTTATTGGAATATTTGATCTTAATGGTTTTTATGAACTCCATAACTTGTCCTCAAGTTATGGAAAGTAAAGAGTTTTTCTTTTTAAAGTGTCATTAAGTCTCATAGGTTATGAAAATAGAAGAGTCACTATTTTTAATGTCATCATTAAATGATTTAATGTCTTCCATAACTTGTCCTCAAGTTATGGAACTTGAATTTTTTTTTTCATTAAACCTTAATTAAACTCATAAGTTATGAAATGAAAAGTTTTGAATAGTTTCAAAACTTTCCCTCAAGTTTTGGAATTTGTAAAGTTTTCACTTATGAATATTTTAATTCCAAGTTAAGCCCTTAGAATTTTAAAAGTTAAAATTCAACCCTTATACTTTATAATATTATAAGTTAATAATATTTATATATGTATAAGAGTAAAGTCGTCTTACCATTAGTAGGCCTCATTCACGAAGCCGGTCTATAAGGGGGGTATAAGGTTACTGCCTATAAAATGGCAGTTTAATGGGTGTCTACTCTCACCCACCGCTTCCTTGACCGGTGGAGGGTCGTTAACCGAACGGGTAGGACAAGGACTATAATTCTCCCTTCATTAAAAGTATTAATGATAAATACTAAGTAACTAAACTGTTATTAATACCCAATCTTAGTTACTTAGGAAAATGTGAATTTGGTGCTAACCCATGAAATTACACTTTGCACTTTGCTTAAGTCAGTTAGTGGAGCGTGTGTGGTTAACCGGCACACTAGCTTGACTTAACAAGGTAGGCAAAGGGTAACTTAATGTTTATCATAGTATCGTTGGAGCGTGTGTGGTTAACCGGCACATCGATTGAGGGGTAATTATTAAGGGTACCAAGTATATTTGCATGGTTACTTCACACCTTGTTTTGTGATCCTCGGCATCCCAGTCACAAAACCTGAAGGGCACACTCGAGATTGAAACATGCCATTGAAAAGTTCAATGAATCTCAAAAGAATCTAGGAGTTTCAAAACCAATTAAAACCTAATAATACATTTCGTTTATCTTGGTGGAAATTGGTGAATCGTCATTTACCTACCTTCAAATATTTTATAGCTTGGATTACGGCATCTCTCTTCCAAGTTATAAAATAGTTTGTTGGGTCCTAACCTTAATATATCATATTGGGTGTTATATTAAGGACTTAAATCAACTTTACGTGAATTTCTCCCATTGTTGATGTCTGGTTTAGACAACAATGATCTTTCCAAACCAAGCTTTCCTAATGAATATGACTTCCCGAGTTTGGCTCATGGAAGTCATACTTCTCTTCCTCCACCTCCTCCAATTATTCTCCCTAACCCACAAGTTCAAGGTCACTCAAGCCCTAATGGCAAGCAAGGTCTATGTGTGATCACATCTTAGAGATGAAGTCACATATTGACAAGCCGGGAGAGTTGGGTGTCAAAGTCTTGAGAAAGTTGGATGTTCAATCACTTTCTAAGTCACATAGTGAGTTCCTTTGGGACTACTATGAAACAGACTATGACATGAACCTTAATGATCATATCTATTTGCTTGGTGCTGCTGAATCAGCAATGATTTGGAACGATAGTAAAGCAAATGTGATTAGAAGATCAACTTCCCAAAAACTTTATGGACAGTGACAATGGTGACACTGGAAATCCAGAAAAAACATTCTCTTCCCAATGGAAAGGGATTGGCCATAGTCAACCCGGTTGACCAAATGGTAAAGAGAAAGGCTAAGTCTGAGATAATCCCATTACCAAAGGGTCCATATGTTTATTTTGCCAAAGGAAGGGGCGTTGATTGCAAAGCTGCCAAATTTACCTAAGGATGTTAAAGTCAATAAGTTTGACTCTACATCAGGTAGAGCCCATTATCTAACTCTGTTTAAGTTCTATTCTGAGATCCTCATTACATGATATGACTGGGTCACATGTTGATGTTTTAAGAATCAAAGAATAAAGAGAAATCTTAAAGGAAGTATATGCTGATTCTGATCGCGAAGGTGGATTTCGATCGCATCAGAATTTTGAGCAGTTGCTTAAGAAGTTATGATATATTGCTAAGGAATAGATAACAACAATTTTCCATGTGGATTGTAAGGATAGGTTTTTCCGCAAAGTTTTAAAATAAAAGAAAATTTTTTATTTTTATTTATTTGAAGTATCCTTACAATGGCATTTGTGGAAAATTGTTGCTTATATGATTCCACTGACAGCAATATTGGAAGATGGATTTGATTGTTTCATTTGTGGTAGTGTCTAAATTTACCAAATCAGGAAAGTTCCTCATCGCCCAAGTTTCAATTGGACCGAAACTTGGAATCATGCAAGTTGAATAGTATGATGAATGAGAACTTTCAAGCATTGGAAAATCAAGACTAATTACTTGTTCACATGGATGTGTGAGTCAAGTGAAGGACTAAAGGGATCGAGTACACATTCTTGTGTACTGGTCATGTCCACCACAAAGCTCGTTAAGACTATTTGATTTACTAAAGTTTAGTAAATATGGTTATACTTACAAGTTTAAGTATAATTCTGAAACATTGGAAAAGTCTCAATGTATGGCAGAACGAATGGGAAGAATCAAATTAGGCAGAAAGATAAAAGTTTCTCAAATCTGAAAAGATGGGAGAGTACTTTAGTATCATGTTTGTGATCATCTTAATGATTTAGAAATCATATCACAGTTAGTCCTCTAAAGGTCATCTTAGTGCATTCTTATGACTAAGAAGAGGAGTCATGAATTGTTGAAATGGTTAGATCAGGAAGATGAGTCATACTTCGTTCCAAAACAATTCTTAGAGTCATACTCCAAGATTGTAACATGAGTGACATATCTTAAAGAAAGGTTTAAAACACTTGTCAAATGTAAGAGTAAAAGTGTCCTACTCTTGTACATTTGAAATTGGTAAGTTGTGATGTTTTGGATAAAACAAAGACCAACTAAGGCCAATTGTGTGAAGTGTTTGTCTTG
The DNA here is from genome assembly GCF_052849685.1 of Lactuca virosa. Taxonomy (NCBI): domain Eukaryota; kingdom Viridiplantae; phylum Streptophyta; class Magnoliopsida; order Asterales; family Asteraceae; genus Lactuca; species Lactuca virosa. The sequence goes on along the minus strand of NC_136427.1, from coordinate 253,019,463 downwards.
ATAAAGAATCCGCACTATCTCTTGAATATTTGGCAAGATAGTCTTATATGTCAAGAGGATAGTGGGAGTCTTAAAGATCCTAAAAAGAATTTCAAGAACTAATCAAGAATAAAAGCTGAGGTTCTTCACTAGCACACGACTTGAGGTTTATAACCTATCGTGTTGACATATTTTGTGCCCATTCCAGTTAAAGTTGGCTTTGCATAGGAGTTCTGAAAGTTCTCAATTGGTTGCATAACAACTTGGAAGCAATGGCAGGCCCTGTACTGCCAGGTGGCAAGAAGTTAAGATTGCATAAGTTTAGTCCATATGAGTTTGGATTTGTCATTATCCTTGTCTTGTGACTATGGTTTTGACGATTCACATGGATAAGAACACATACACCATAAAATCTAAGGGTCATAAGGTTTCTCTCCGATTCATGAAAATGATGGTGTGGAAACACTTCCACCAAGTAGATTTGAAGCAGATGGCAAAAGTTCTAAACAATTGAGACTATGATTACGGCATCCCTTTTCATAGTTCTGAAATTATTTAGACACACATGCATGCTATCTAAGGAAAGGTGTATGATTTTGATAAAGTTTTATCAAAGCATCTCGTATCAGAAATCTGAACTTTGGTAAGAAAGTCAATAAAGTATTGATTTCTAGAAGTCCAGCTGATTTCTGAGTACATGTCAAAGCTAGTGGGAGCATAAGTGTTATGCTAATAATCATCATGTTAGTGGGAGCATGATAATTATTGTTAGTGTTGCAAGTTAGCAATGTTAATTATAGAAAACAAAAGTTTCAATTCGTGAGGCTGCAGGGATTGAAAAAGTTGTTTTGCTATAATTAAGGGAGAGGATATACTTCATTTCAGTTCTAAAGGCTTAGATTGAGACCTTAATCATCTTTAGTCAAGAATATATATATGAATTTCATGTTGGATTGGTTCAACTTAAGAAAATTCTATATATTGTGTTCTCAAAATTCGATTATGATTACGGCATCCCTCTTCATAGTCAAATTTTGAAAACATGGCAAATAAAAATATTGTAGCAAAAGACTGGTCTAGAATCATGTCTTTATGTGAGACATCATGAATCGTGTACAATTTGCTTTGGGTACAGAATCGATTGCATGTGCTATAATATTTGTCATTTCTAAATTTTTCCAAATGCCCAGAGGCATTAAGAAGGGAAAAGGTCTAGAGCAATGTAAGATTAGAAAACTTAATGAGACTTAGTCAAAATGAGAATATGGAGTTGTCTCCATAAGTGGAAGTTATCTGTGTAAGATTAGAAAACTTAATGCAAGAAGCATGTCCAAAGCAATGTACTTTGAATATGAGACTTAGTTTCCATGGAGTTGATCTCCATTGGAATACCTTATAATGACTGTTGACAAGTCTTTGTGACTTTGTACATATTCCTTACAGGAGGGTCAGTGCATATAAGTTTAAAATCTAAACAGATTTCGATAAATGATAGGAATTTGAAATTCTCACATTTTTCGATAAGGATTTGGGAGTGTGAAATTAGAATCATTGAAATTATGTTCAATTGGTTTATTTCACAAAGTAAGGATCATAGACAAACATAGAGTGCATACTTGGTGTATGGCAAAGCTATTGTTTAAGAAAAACATAGTGTACATGCTTGGAGCATGGGACAACTAGTGTTTTTAATTCAAGTATAAAGTTGATAAAACTGAAACAATGAATAATGAGTAATCAGTATGGTGATAAATAAAAGTGTTTATTTATATTCATAGGGTTTGATACCATATTTGATTCATTTATTCTTGTGTTTCACTTTGCATGTTTTGACTTCCAGAATAACTAAGTCGCTCTTCCTGAATGATTAAGTTATTCAAACCATCCACAGTCGGTCATATGTTGGAAGTAGATATGAATCAAGACTGTCATGGGTTGGTTTGTAGAGGTCCAAGTTGGTGGACAAAGTGGTGCTACAACACTCATGAGTGCTCATAAGTTCTGAGTGGATTCACCCCACGCTCATTTGAATCACTTCATGGATTTTATCACGAGTGATCATGAGACGATAATATCTTATATTCTTCAAACCTAGATGCATGAGTTGTTACTATGAGTTGGTTATACATTGATTGCACAAAAACGCATTTGGTAACTCGATGTTATAAAACGTGCCTTTGTGTATGATTCAACAAGTAGTAGAACAAGCCATATGAGTCGAAGTTTATCCATTCCTTTTACCTTCGGGATAAAAGCGATATCTGTGGGCCCCTCGATGATTTAGCGATGACACATGTGAGTGCTTGGCCAAGCCAGGACTGATTTGATTTGTTCAATCAGTCAGTCATCATAAATCGAAAATCGGGAAACAACAAATGGACAGAGAGAATGATTATAATCCATGTCTCAGTCCATATGATAACTAGAATGGAGGAATATATGATCCCTTATCTAATGGACAAGTCATTGACAAAGGTCAGAGTTCATTGACAAGATCAGAGTTCGACAGCGGCTTTAAGAGCTACGATTGCCAGTTGGTTTTTGAAGTCATACTCAATAATAGTTTTAGACTTATCCAAGTGGGAGACTGTTGGATTAATGTCTAAGTCCATAACTATATTTGGTATGTACTTGACCCGACCCGGCATGGTCCATTTGGGTTGCACTTCACCGACACAATTTATATGGATAGTCTTTTGAGAATAGTATATTTATGATTTATATTAATATATTATAAGTTCTTATATACTAATATATAATCATATTATTTAATTAGTATTGATCAAGAATTAATTTATAATTAATTAAGTGATCAAAAGGAACTAATTAAATATGGACTCTTAGATATATATATGTGTAGTGGGCCAAGTTCATTTAGGTTGGGCTAAGTCTTCATGGATAGTCCATGGAGCTTTAACCCATGGATCCTAGGAAATGAAAGGTCATGGGTATTAGGGTTTAACCCTAATCCTCCACACTATATAAAGGGTCTTATGGTTCATGAAATTATGCTAGTGGCTAGTGTGGATACACTAAAGAGGGAAATAACCGATTTCATAGTGTGAGCCAAGTATCCATATTCTCTAAAGGTTTTCCAAGGTGTTTTGGTGATTTGTGATTCCACTTGAGGCTTCCACACTATTGGGGCTAAGCTCTTAAAGCTTGAAGACATCAAGCTACATCAAAAGGTATGTCATCTAACTAGAACTTTGTAGTATAGGTGCTTCATAATATGCTAGTTAGGATGAAACCTTGGAATATTTAATATTTGCATGTATAATAGAGAAAACATAGATCCAAGGTTTATAGGGTTGCATGTACACCATAGGAGTGTTAGAATGCTCAAAACCCAACATGTTTGGGCCTTAGTCTTGGGCTAAGATAGATAAGGGGTAAAATGGTCTTTTATCCTACGTCTGGATTGAGTATATAGATTCGATTCCATTTGTTAATTGGGTGTTGTTGGTTATTGCTAGTTCGGTGGATTGTCGGACCAGTTGTCAGGGATTATCAGTGTGATTCAGCAGTGCGAGGTGAGTCTCCTCACTATACTATGGGTCGAAGGCACCAATATCGACCCTATTAGTTTATGTATTGTTGGAAGACCAGGGGTGGCCTTTGGCGTTTGTATGAATGGCTCAGAGGTTGCTCCTGGCAAATTTGTATGCAAGACCAGAGTGTGGACTCTTGCAATTAAGTAGATAAGTAGTTGTATATTGTATGCTAGTTGTCTTTGTGATGCTTGAATGGAAGACCAGGAGGTGGCTCCTGGCACTTGTCTATAAGACCCAGGGTTTTGGCCCCAGTCCTGGCAAGGAAGACCATGATACGGCTCGTGGCATAATAGTAAGACTATGGTTGGCACATATCATCTCTTATCACATGTTTGATATGTATGGTATGTATGGCTCATATGTTACGTATGGTATGTGGTATCCTGGGGAACTCACTAAGCTTTGTGCTTACAGTTTGCAGTTTATGGTTTCACGTACTTCCGGTTCGAAAGCGAAGAGCCCGACTTGATCGTAGCTCATACACTTATGTTTTCCACAATTTATGATTTTGGGAATATACTCTAATAATTGTTTTATTTGAAATAATTGCAAATGTTTGAATAAAGATTAAATGTGTGTTTTGATTACCTTAAAAATGAAAAAAATTTATATTGTGATTTTATGTTCGTTACATGCTGTGATATAGTGATAATCATTGTCAATGTAAATTCTATTTTGGCTATAATAGAAGATTATAATTGTATTGTTCAATGTATGTTCAATAACTGTGATAACTGATTTACGTCGCTCACCGCGACTTTTCCTACAACAATCGAGGGTGTGACAGATTTCGTGTAATCGTAAGCTAGTCTTGATTAAAGTTCCAAATGGAAGAAAGATAATCATTTAAGCGAAGAGGAATTGGCGAATGCAAAGTCTGATCACAACAATTAAATCTCACAAGTGCATAAGAAGAGGCTGTGAGGCGTTTTTGGCGTTTTTGGTGTTTTTATGCTTGATTCGAGAAAAGAGAAGAAGAAGCTAAAAGATGTGAAAGTAGTAAGAGATTTTATGGAAGATTTCTTGGAAGAGTTTCCCGGATTTCCACCGGAGAGACAAGTTGAATTTAGTATTGATTTAGTGCTCGTTGCTAGCCTGATTTCCAAATCTCCTTATCGATTTGCTCATTCGGAATTACAAGAGTTTCTGTCTCAACTTCATGAGTTATTGAACGAAGGATTCATCCATACGAGTTCACCACCGAGGGGTGACTCGGTGTTCTTTGTGAAGAAGAAATATGTTTCGATGCGGATGTGTATAGATTATTGTGAGCTTAATAAGGTTACAATTAAGAATAGATACCCATTGCCAAGAATTGATGACCTGTTTGATCAATTGAAAGGAGCAGATTATTTTTCCAAGATCGATCTTTGTTCCTGATATCATCAAGTACGGGTGAAAGAAAGTGGTGTTAGAAGATAGCGTTTAGAACCCGATATGGTCATTGTGAATTTTTAGTAACGCCATTGGGTCTTGAAAATGCTCTCGCAGTATTCATAGATCTCATTAATAGATTGTGTCTACCTTTCGTTGACTGATTGGTTATTATCTTTATCGATGACATTCTCATTGATTTGAAGACGGATGAAGAGCATGAGAAGCATCTTCGCAAAGTATTTCCTGTTTTGAAAGATGAGAAATTATATGGTAAGTTTTCGATATGTGCGTTTTGGTTACGAGAAGTTCAATTTCTTAGGTACATAGTATCGAGTGCAAGAATCATGGTAGATCCCGTTAAAATTGAAGCAGTTACGAAGTGGGAAGCCCCAAAGACTCCTACGGAAGTGCGCAGTTTCCTTGGATTGGCAGGATACTATCGTCATTTTAGCCAAGATTTTTCTCGGATTGCTAGTTCCCTCACCAAGTTAATGACAAAAACAGTGAAGTTTTTTTGGGTAGTAGAACATGAAGAAGCATTTATAGTGTTGAAGAAGAAGTTGTGTGAATCCCCGATGTTAGCATTGTCTAATGGGACAAAAGATTTCATTGTTTCTAGTGATGCTTCAGCGAAAGGTATCGGGTTTGTTTTGATGCATCGTGGTACAGTGATTACCTATGCTTATCGGTAATTGAAAGAATCTAAGACGAGATATACGACGAATGATTTAGAGTTAGTGACCATAGTTTTTTCTTTAAAAATTTGGAGGTATTACATGCAGATGGATTTGAATGTGAGGTAGAGAAGGTAGGTCAAGTTGATCAGTGATTATGATTGTGAGATAATTTATCATGCCAAAAAAGCAAATGTAGTAGCGGATTCTTTGAGCCGAAAGTTCCCGTTAGAGGAAGGTCTATGAGAATTGAGTTAGTATCCACCCTTTTGGAATAGATTAGAGCGGATCAAGTGGAAGCGTTGAAGCCCGAGAATGTTAAGGAAGAAAAGTTGCAGAAAAATTTAGAGTTTAAAGAGAATGAGCGGGGTTTGAAGACATTCAATAATATAGTTTGGGTCTTTGCTTTTGGAGATTCTTAGAAGACGATTTTAGAGGAAGCGCATAAGTCTAAGTATTCTATTCATCCTTGGAGTACAAAGACATACTGATATCTGGGGAAAGTGTATCGGTGGACCGGGATGAAGACAACAGTAACCAAGTTTTTGACATGTGCTCAAGTCAAGTTTGAGCATCAAGCTCCATACGAGCAAACAAAGTCTCTTCAGATTCCAGCCGAAAAGTGGGATGAGATCACAATGGACTTCATTATGGGATTTTCAAAGACTAGTCGAGGTTATGATTCTACTTGGATAATTGTTGACCATTTGATGAAGAGTGCATTTTTGGCAAATATAGAGATGACTCCTTTAGAGAAATTACTAAAGTTGTATGTAGGTGAAGTGGTTAGACTTCATGGAGTTCCATTGACAATAGTGTCGGATCGAGATCCAATATTTACTTCTAAGTTTTGACATGCATTGCAAGAAGAAATGGGGACAAAAATTCTCATGAGTACTGCATACCATCGCCAAACTAATGGCCAAAGTGAGCGGAAAATTTAGATTGTGAAATATATGTTGAGGGCATGTCCTATTGATTTTAGCAGTAAATAGGATGATCATTTTCCACTTGTAGAGTTTGCTTACAATAATAGTTTCCATTTAAGTAATAGGATTCCCCTATATGAAGCATTATATGGAAGAAAGTGTAAAACACCATTTTGTTTGCTTGAAGCGGGTGAGAGGAAGCTTACATGACCGAAATTGGTGAGAATTACCAATGAAAAGATTAAGGTGGCCCAAGCTCACATGAAAGTTGCCCAAGATCGTCAAAGAGGTTACACGAATTTGAAGAAGTGAGATTTTGAGATGAATCTTGGTGATTTGGTCATGTTAAAGATATCACCATGGAAGGGGGTGATGCGTTTTGGCAAGAAGGGAAAGTTGAGTCTGAGATACATTGGCCATTTCAAGATTTTTATGAAGCTTGGGACTCAAGCTTTCAAGTTAGATCTACCTCCATAACTTAGCAAGATTCATGATGTATTTCACGAGTGTTACTTGAAGAAGTTTATGGGAAAAGAGGAGGACATCATCCATTTAGATGAAGTGAGTGTAGAAGCTTCAAATATGTTGGTCGAAGAATTTGAAGCCATAATTGGATCCTACACAAGGAAGTTGAGAAATAAAGAGATTAACCTTGTCTTGGTTAAGTGGAAGCATTCGTTGGGATTAGATCAAAAGTAGGAGACAAAGGAAGAGATAAAGAACAGATACTCACATTCAAATTTTGATAAGATTCTGAGGATGAAATCTTCTTAAGGGAGGTAGATTTTAAGAACCTATATTTTGAAGTATTAGTAATGTAGAATGTTATTTTGTGCTAAAGGCTATTTTGGTCCTTTTGGTAATATTAGATTTGTATAATGTTAAATGATGCATCTTATGTATTTATGTGATGCTTTAAAGTAGTGTGAATATGGTATTATGTTAGAGAATGGATTGGAATTGATAGATATAAGTTTGGGTGCGAATTGCATTGAAAAAAGAATGGAATTGTTGAATACAACTCCACCACAGTGAGGTGGGAGGTTTTTGCTGTAGCGTGGAGGCTGAGGCAGTTATTTGGGTGATTTTTCGTCATGAGTCATTGGTAACGTACTTTGCTTCATGGCATGGTATATTATAACATCGTGATTTAGGTATACATAACAGTTGCAGGAAGGGAAAGTTCAGAAAGTTACATGTAACTATCCTATATCACTCACCACAACCCCCCCCCCCCCCACCCACCCCCTTAAGAGCCTAAATCACCTAGTTGAGCCATTTCAGTCATAGCATGGCTCTGATACCAACTTGTAACATCATGATTTTTCAGCTAATTTTTATTTTATTTTTAAATCATTTATCTAACATGATACATTAGCGGAAGTCTTATTTTGAATTTCATGAAAACACCACCAATGTTACTTTTATTGCCAAAAACAACATTCATCAAAACTAAAGTTCATAAACATATCCAAAACAAGTTCTTAAAAACAAGTCTTATGAAAACTCAATGACATGTATAAATGGTATCAATACTAAGACATAAACTTGAATGTAACTACCCATAAGCTCCCAATACTCACTAGACCATAATATCATGCTACCTATACCAATGCAAGGCAAAAGCCACAAGCAAACAAACAAGTGTCAACAACTGCTAAGTGAGTCAACCATAAGCACAATGTTAGGAAAAACATACATAGCATCAAATACATCACATACATCATAAATTCATCACTTGGGTTTCATTAAGGTCTACCGATATTATTTATCTTTTAATATTAGATAAGTACCAATTATTTCTAACCCAACCTATAGGTCATCACTAACCCGTAAGGTAGACACCCTAGACATGGGTCCATCACTAGCCCGTAAGGTAGATACCCTACATGTAGGTCCATCACTAACGTGAAGGCAAAACTTGTTCACTACTAAGTGACCGGCCCAACCCCTCCCCACTGGGTCTATCACTAATCGAAGAGGTAAATACCTCATTCACTACTAACATGACTGGATCTACCCAATGCTCTAAGTGAGGCGCAACTCTCACCTCTAACATTTCCCCTGATGTGTTGTGTTTGCTACTCCGACGATGCAAATACAAGTATACGCGGTGTCATTTGAGAATTGTACTTATCATTATTTCCCATCACTAGAAACTTCCCACCTAAATGTGATTTTGATCCAATGCCAACACTACGCCAATATCACTCTAGTCCTCGCAACCATGGACTATGTCCCGAACGGTGGTCTAGAATAACCACTCGATGTCACTATTGGATTAAGTTCTTCCCCTTTAGCTGTCTTTCAATCTATAGGGCCCTCACAAGTATCCGAATTGGGTATACAAACCTAAGTCTAGTTTTCTATCCTTTACATCCCACTAAGTGTATTCCCCCTTTTAATTAATATGTTATTAATTCATCACGTAACAATTACACTACAAGCCTCGCTAAGTAATCATGCTCAATTTCTATTAATAATATTATATGGCATATTACTGCCATACTTCACATTATGTAAACATGGAATAATGTATATCAAGTTAAAGCATTTTACATCTTTTATATACTCATGCTCATATGATCACTTCATCATTAAGGCATATTATACCACTAGCATGCATTGTCTTAACCAACATAGGCAAATATTACCAAGAAATTATAGCATGCAAATTTCACACAAAATAAACACAAATCCCTCTTTCTAACATGGACCTATCACATACTCACATCAAAATAGCAAATAAAAGTATAAATGAAGGAGACATCATTCATATCAACACTTAATTCACAATTGGGGTACATGAAACCTATACAAGCTATGTTCATTTCAATCCCTCTAAGATGTGGAATTCCCTAACAAGTACTTAAATGGCAACAATGATTGACTCGCCTTTTTCAAAATGTGCCCTTTCCACAATTCCAATCTTGTAATAGTTGGGGTATCAAGATTTACCAAAATACAACACAAATAAGAAGATTATTATAAGTCTTCAAGATTAAAAATAGAAATTAAATACCCTAAACATGTAAACTAATTACAAGGCCAAATTCTCAGATTTTGACATGAAACCGTAGCCTGTTCAAGGCCACTTTAGCACCACCAAAACCTTTTAAAAGTTGCAATTTGTTTCCATTTTCCAGTATTATAGACTTTTATCTTTTCAGAGAGTGCTTATACAGGCCCATACAATTTTTCTACAATTTTCTAATGATTTTACAAAACTGCAGATCCGTGCAACTAATTTTTGACCAGTCAGGGAAAATGATGATTTTCACCTAGGTTAGAGACAACATCAGGTCCTGGGAAAAATCAAGGAAAAAATAGACTACAAATTTAAACTTTCAAAGTTTATGGATTCTAAATTCGACTCCCGATAATTTTTTTATATTTTTTTTACAAAACAGATGAAGAATAGGTATTTTTCTACAATTCTCAGCTTTGAATTTTAAGGGATAATTGACATCATAACTAATTAATCCATAACAAAAAAGGACTATAAAGCTAAAAATTGAGTTCTTAACAGTAGAAACATGTTATGGAGTCAAATGGACAATTTCAACTTCAAACCATGATTCAAGTGCAATGCTTTTAGAGGAAAACAAAGTATGATGCTAAAAAGGAAACACAATTTGGGGTTTGAGTTTCCTCCACCATTATGCCACATATAAAGAAATTTTGGAGACTGTTTTTAAGACCTTTTGGATGGTTTAAAACATTGACTTTTTACAGAAAAATACTTTATAAAAAATCCCTAGAATTGGCATAGAAAGAAGCATGAAATCTAGCAACAACAAGGAAGTAAATGATTCCAAAACTTTGATCAATTCATAGACATGATTAATAACACTTTTGAGGGTGTTAATAACATGATTTTGGCATAAATAAATCATCAAAGAATACACCCAATAAAGCTAGATTTTTTATCACACATAACCACTAGAATTGAGAGGAGAAAGCATAATGATCAAGAATGTAAAATAAGAATCAATGGACAATGGTTTCACGCAATTCCCATCAATTGATGATTGAATTCATACCCAAATCAATTCTCAGTCCCGAAAGAAACCACAATAACAACTTCCTTCTGCCTTGGTTCTCTTCTCAATGTTATTACGTCTCTCTCTCTCTCTCTCTCTCTCTCTCTCTCTCTCTCTCTCTTATTTTCCGATTGACCATCATGGCTTTTTTTCTTTCCTTCTTTCTGCGACACACCATACAAACGAGCCCAAGGAAGAATTTATTCCTCATAAATGCATTTATAGGCTGAACAATAAATGGATGAAGCCTTAAACCTCATTAAACACATCGATTGAATTCTAGTGGGGTTATAATCTGATTTTTTCATTTAGGTCCCTCCCTTATTTTACATTGCATCTAAAATACCCTAACCCTAGATAAGTGGAATTGTAAGTTTCTTTTAATGACATCTCAAACCCCTCAAATTGATTTATACTCTTTTATGAATTATGAATTACCCTAAAATCCCACAAATCAAGTTAATTAAATTATATACCTTATAGTTATTGATTAATTCTTTCATATATTATAGACATCATTCTTATTTAATTTATTTCATTATAAACCCTTAGAATCGAAGTAACTTTATAACAATTAATTTTCAAGTGATGGGGAGTTAATGTCATTAACGGAAGTATTTTCGGGTCGTTACATATTTGGGTACCACGACATGGTGGAAAAAGTAGGTTGCTATGGAGAAATGGAAACCACGACGCAGAGAAGGACTAAATACGGGCTCATTAATCGCACCACAGTGTAACGAAGGTAAGACCGCGGTGCGGTTTCGAGAAGATTAAATGATCGTTTAGGGCTCATTTTCTCTCAAAAGCTCACCGAAACCCTTTAGAGAAAAGCTTCGACGATTTCAGCATTAAAGACGGTTCAAGAGGTGATAAAGCTTGCTTGAGGCAAGGTTTAAGCATCTAAAGCTCTTAAGGTAGGCATTTTCTTTATTTTCAAGCTTTTAAGGGCGTTAATGGTGTTTTGTTCATTTGAGCTAATTACGAAAGATTGATCCAAGAAAGTTTGTTATTAATGTTTAATCATATGTTTAGAAGCTTTAAGCATGAATTCTATGGGTACCGTGACATGGTGGCGAAAGTAGGTTGCTATGGAGAAATGGACACCAAGACGCGGAGAAGGACTGACCACGGGCTCATTAACCGCATCACAACTCAGTGAAGGAAAGACCACGGTGCAGTTTCGAGCAAATTAAATGATCGTTTAGGGCTCATTTTCTCTCAAATGCACACCCAAAGTCTTTAGAGCAATGCTCCGGCGATTTCAGCATTGAAGAAGGTTCAAAAGAAGATCAAGCTTGCCTGAGGCAAGATTTAAGCATCTAAAGCTCTTATGGTAGGCATCTTCTCCATTTTCAAGTATTTTAGGCTTTAATGGTGTTTTGGTGATTTGAGCTAATTATGCAATATTGTTCCTGGAAAGTTTTTTATTAATGTTCAATCATGTGTTTAGAAGCATTAAGCATGAATTCTATGGAAGTTCTATAGGTAAATCCATGTCTTGATCATTAGGGTTTGAAACCCTAGAAATGGAAAATGATGAAGTGGTGTTTATGTGATATGATATTGTTAGATTAAGTGTATAAAATCTTTATTGGAGTAGTTTAGAAAGTATTTGGACAAAGGATTGTCACGTTGGAGTTTTACCCAAAATATGAGTTTTTGGCTAAAACCTCTCTTAAGGTCTTAATGGTTTAAGTAATATGTAAAGGGCTTAATGTGTGTGAATGGAATATGTTGTGGCCAGGGAGAAGTTGGTGTCCTACAATAAAAGAGCTGGATAATTTGGAAGTAGGTTGTTATTCCACTACAAGAGGTGAGTTATACTATCCTTTATTGTATAATATTGTGAAATAGATTGATGTCAAAGCATGTGGAGATGAATATGTAAATGTCGAATACATCATTGTTAGATTATCATATGTTGAGTTAATGTGTGTAACACCCAGAAACCAGAAGGCTAATTAAGGAAAGTTGATAAGCAAATTGAAGGTCTACTCGTCGAGTCCATAAGGGATAACTCGACGAGTAGGAAATTAGTTTTGGACGCGGGTAGAGAGACCTACTCGACGAGTTGGGGAGAACCAACTCGACGAGTTGGTATGGGTTTAGGAAACCCTAGATCCGGGGTTTTGCACCCTATTTAAGCATCTTAATCCCCACCCCTCAGCCTCATTTACAGCCTCCAAGTCCCAAACCCTAATCCACAAAACCCTAGTGCTTTGTTTGATGTTGTGACCCATTTTGAGTGATCCTTGTGTACTTTTGAAGCTTGAGGAAGAAGAGGAAGCTAGAGGGCTCAAGAGGGAGAGAGTAGATCCAGAAACTACACATCATTTGCTACATTTTCGGGTAAGCAAGTCCCAACCTTGGTCAATGGTTTCTTAGATCTCTCCTTTTCATTTTTATGGGGGTTTTTGGTCCAAGTATGTTAGCATGTGAGGAATGGACGACCCAAGTGGGTATTCTTCCAGATTTGGGACTTTGAAGAGCTATTATGGCATAAAGGTGCAAACTTTATGCCATAGGAGCCCCCATGCAAGCTCTAAGATGCCATCTTGGCATTTTAAGCCCAAAAGGCCATGCATGGAGGAAAAATGCAGAAGCTTTACGAGTTATGGCAGTGCTTAGAGTATAGATCTCAGTGAATGTGCCTTAGTTTTCAGTTTTGGTAGCTTGTGGACCAAGATCTAGGTCCTAAGGAGTTAGGGTTTGAGCTATAGCCATTAAGTGAGAGTATTAACGAGTAAAGCTGGAACCTTTACCCTTAAAAGGACATTTTCAGAGTATATGAGAAGTATGAAGCTTAGATCTGAAGAGTAGGGGCTTAATCCATTAAGAATGCCTAAACAGACTAAGGAACTTGACGAGTCCATGGAGGGACTCGACGAGTTGAGTTGGTATTGTCCCGATTCTGTACAGGAGGAATTCGACGAGTCTGTGAAGGGACTCGACGAGTTGGTTCATGTTTTCATGACTTTGAGTAGCAAGGGAACTCGGCGAGTCAGGGGGTGACTCGACGAGTAGAGTCAACTCGGAGCATTGACTTTGACCGTTGACTTTGACTTTGACCAAGGTTGACCTAGTTTGACTTTTGAAGGTATTTTGGACTAAGTGTTATGCTGGATATTGATAGCTCGGGGAGCTAAAGGATTAGCAGTTCGGGGAATTGCCAGTTAGCAGCCAGAGGATTATCTGCAGGACTTCAGCAGTGCAAGGTGAGTCTCCTCACTGTTTGCATGGGTCTACGGCCACAATGTCGGCCCATTTAGTTTATGTATGGTAGGAAGACCCGGGGGTTAGCCCTAGGCATTGTATGATAGTATGTTATTCTGGCACGAGCAGCTTCCGATATTTCAGTTGCGTACCTTTTGCTTTCTTCTCAGTTCTTATTTATGATTTTATTGCTATTTTCTCGCATCCATATGAGTAGTGTATCTTGGAATTATACTTCCTGCTTATGTTCGGATTATATGACATCTGCATACAATTGGTCTTAGGGTAGTAGTGTAGGGACGTCTCCGTGTAAAGTGGATTCTCAGGATGCGGTAGCTATAGCAAGTATGATTGGAACCTAGGAAGTGTTTTGATAGTATTCAGGGGTCTTACTGCTTTAGTGTCGGTTAGTTTTGGGAACACTAATAGTGGTAAGCGTGGTTGCCATCAAGATTGATCACTGAATGATATGAAGAATTGGGGATCTTCTCAACAGGGTGTGCCGTAAGATGTAGTTGAACCAAAGTGGGGGAGAGTTCTCCAAGGGTTCAGGAGCAGAAGGAAGTATGGATTTAGGATGAGTTTGCAATCTCGTCAGAAAGGAAGGCAGCCCAAGTGACTAATTGGATTGAGGAGTATGTGAGTGGGGAGTTTGGGAAACTTCCCAATGTGGGGTTCGCGTCATTTTGGTTGTTGTTTTTGGGGACCAGGTTGATGAAATTCCCGTCAGGACGCGATTTCAACCAGGATGTTAGGTCGTATGCAGGATCGAAGTGGAAAGTGTTGTGAAGTGTGGGCGGAGGCCTGTATCTCCTAGTTAGCGGAGTGTGGGAGGGGGCACATATCTCCTAGTCAGTGAAGTGTGGGCGAGGCCCGTATCTCCTAATTAGCGTGATCAGAATCAAGAAAGGTTAGGTAAAGGGGAGTCGAGGTGGAGTTAGGCCTGTGTAGCCCTAGATAGGTGAGATCTGAGAGCAAGACCACCTCGTAGTATGGTTCGGGTGAGACCTGTGGGCGAGGCCCGTGTGATCATAGCAAGGCAGGTGGGACCTGGCAGAGATCGTAGGGTCAAGGTAGGGGATCGGGGATCACAAGATTATAGAGCCATGAGTGGCAATGTAGATAGAGTAGTTCGATAGCCGAAGTTTTCTTCGGAGGTCGCTGGGAGCAATTGAGAAGGTGTTCTTTAGTTCAGCAACCAGGTGGGAGTCCGGTGTTCCAGATAATGCTAGTTAAGTTGGGACCTGGGAGGTCTCGAATCAATTGAAAAGTGGGTAAGAGGCAACAGGACCTTCAGACAGGTAATGATAAGAAAATTCTTGTGTGGAGCAGCTAGTTTACCGAGAGGTGATGAGTCACTCACAGCGGGATTAAATAATCTCAGAGTAAATGACTTAACTCTGTTGCGTAGCTCTCGTTTGAGTCTAACCGTTGCAGGGACGAATCTTTTACTCGAAGGATTATCTGATTCACAGGTTGAGTTGGGCGTTCAGTATCTGGACATAGTAAGTGGAATCATTCAATGGGTAATGACGAAATGAACTGTACTGGGAGTGGCTGGGATTTTAGCAACGACATAGGATTTATCCTTAATAGAGATAGGGAAAAGGTTTTGTTGTACAGTTGCCTTGGGAAGGCCATTGACTGCGTAGGGTAATGGTTGTACCCCTTAGGATGCCAAGTATAAGTACTCGGGGAGCACAGGAAGGACCTTCGGCAGTGGTGAGAGCAGTGTACTCAGGGTTTCTAGTGAGGGAAGTGGTCTCAAGATTTTACCTCCGAGAAGTAGCATTACTCTCAGGAAGCAGGACGGAGGACCAAGT
The DNA here is from genome assembly GCF_052849685.1 of Lactuca virosa. NCBI lineage: Eukaryota > Viridiplantae > Streptophyta > Magnoliopsida > Asterales > Asteraceae > Lactuca > Lactuca virosa. Next base: position 253,003,868 of record NC_136427.1, on the reverse strand, counting down.
GTAGCGGTCCCTTCGAGGATTGGACCGAGCACACAAGGTATTACATTGTATAGGAATTATTTTGAGTTTTCAGGCTAGTCCAGAGTGACAATTGTATCCTATGAGAGGCATCTGTTAGTCTGGGATAGATTGCGGGAGTCGAGGGAGCGATGCGTGAGAAATACTCGAGATAGGTAACGGCAGGTGACTTCGAGGACGAAGTCTAGTTTAAGTGGGAGAGAGTTGCAACACCCAGAAACTAGAAGGCTAATTAAGGAAATTTGATAAGAAAATTGAAGGTCTACTCGTCGAGTCCATTGGGGATAACTCGACGAGTAGGAAATTAGTTTTGGACTCGGGTAGAGAGACCTACTCGACGAGTTGGGGAGAACCAACTCGACGAGTTGGTCTGGGTTTGGGAAACCCTAGATCCGGGGTTTTGCACCCTATTTAAGCATCTTAATCCCCACCCCTCAGCCTCATTTACAGCCTCCAAGTCCCAAACCCTAATCCACGAAACCCTAGTGCTTTGTTTGAGTTCGTGAGCCATTTCGAGTGATCCTTGTGTACTTTTGAAGCTTGTGGAAGAAGAGGAAGCTAGAGGGCTCAAGATGGAGAGAGTAGATCCAGAAACTACACATCATTTGCTACATTTTCGGGTAAGCAAGTCCCAACCTTGGTCAATGGTTTCTTAGATCTCTCCTTTTCATTTTTATGGGGGTTTTTGGTCCAAGTATGTTAGCATGTGAGGAATGGGCGACCCAAGTGGGTATTCTTCCAGATCTGGGACTTTGAAGAGCTATTATGGCATAAAGGTGCAAACTTTATGCCATAGGAGCCCCCATGCAAGCTCTAAGATGTCATCTTTTCCTTTTAAGCCTAAAAGGCCATGCATGGAGGAAAAATGCAGAAGCTTTACGAGTTATGGCAGTGCTTAGAGTATAGATCTCAGTGAATGTGCCTTAGTTTTCAGTTTTGGTAGCTTGTGGACCAAGATCTAGGTCCTAAGGAGTTAGGGTTTGAGCTATAGCCATTAAGTGAGAGTATTAACGGGTAAAGCTGGAACCTTTACCCTTAAAAGGACATTTTCAGAGTATATGAGAAGTATGAAGCTTAGATCTGAAGAGTATGGGCTTAATCCATTAAGAAGGCCCAAACAGACTAAGGAACTCGACGAGTTGAGTTGGTATTGTCCCGATTATGTACAGGAGGAACTCGACGAGTCTGTGAAGGGACTCGACGAGTTGGTTCATGTTTTCGTGACTTTGAGTAGCAAGGGAACTCGGCGAGTCAGGGGGGTGACTCGACGAGTTGAGTCAACTCGGAGCGTTGACTTTGACCAAGGTTGACCTATTTTGACTTTTGAAGGTATTTTGGACTAAGTGTTATGTTGGGTATTGATAGCTCGGGGAGCTGAAGGATTAGCAGTTCGGGGAATTGCCAGTTAGCAGCCAGAGGATTATCTGCAGGACTTCAGCAGTGCAAGGTGAGTCTCCTCACTGTTTGCATGGGTCTACGGCCACAATGTCGGCCCATTTAGTTTATGTATGGTAGGAAGACCCGGGGGTTAGCCCTAGGCATTGTATGATATTATGTTATTCCGGACCAAAGTCCGATGCCGGGCGGTGCCCGAGGAATGTCTGCATGGTAGATTATACTTGTTGGCTGTGTGATACTTGTATGTGCCTGGTAGGGAGGTGAGTGTGGGAGAGGTCTCGTATCTCATCACTAGTTGAGTATGGATGGGGTTCCATATCTCATCCATAGCAGAGTAGGGGCGGGGACCGTGATAGGAGAGAAGTGAGTGTGGGCGGGGGTCCGTATATCACTATCAGTAGGAGTGTGGACGGGGTTCCATGACTCATCAGTAGCAGGACAGGGGCGGGGCCTAAGATAGGCGAGGCCTTAGGACAAGAATACATCTAGAGTATGTCTCTTTATGTGCTAGTATGATTATGTGATATTGTTGTATGCGTATAGCGGGCGGGGCCCAGAGACAGGCGGGGCCTAAGAGAAACAGATCTGTATACCGAGCGGGGCTCGATGCCAGGCGAGGCCTGATGCCGGACAGGGTCCGATGCCGGGCGGGGCCCGATGTAGGGGCGGGTGCCCAATATATGCGGTTATGTGTATGGTATGTGGTAGTATGGGGAACTCACTAAGCTTCGTGCTTACGTTTTTCAGTTTTGGTTTCAGGTATTTCCAGTTACAGAGAGAAGAGCTCGGGATGACTGCATTGCATACACCAAGATGTTTTAGCATGGGATGTTTACTCTGCTGTTTTGATACTCTGATAATAATGTTTTGAGATATTTGACTATGCTTTAATGAAATGATTTGATAACTTTGGTTTTATTTAATGATTTAAAACGAAATTTTTGGACCGTAATTTTGGGATGTTTCAATGTGTTATGTGAATGTTATGTTTATTATGATGTTATATGCACAAGTATGTATTTAGTAAGAATTAGGGATGCCTAGAAAAGAGAATGCTTGTAGTTTTGTATGGAAACTTTGGAGATTATGATGACTGGTAATTTTTCTATCGGTAAAAGTACAGATACATGGTCACTTATGTGACTAGCAAGATATGTGAACTATTGAAATATTTAATTTATGTAATGTTAAATTTATAACTAACCAGACTTGTTGTCTGATAGATATTGTTTCCATGTGTTTACAGGTTCAGGTAGCAAGCCATAAAGTACAACTTAAATCCCCGGGTTGACGAAGAGTGCTCACTTCCTCGCTATCAGTGAGAGCTCTTCTGCTAAGAAATTGGCCGAGATCTACGTTCGAGAGGTGGTGGCACGACATGGGGTGCCGGCATCGATAGTGTCAGATCGGGATGTGCGTTTTACTTCCAGATTTTGGAAGAAGTTTCATGAGGATTTGGGTACCCGACTGCACTTCAGTACAGCTTATCACCCACAGACAGACGGGCAGAGTGAGCAGACGATCCAGACGCTCGAGGACATGTTGCGTGCATATGTTATGGACTTCAGTGGAAGTAGGGACACATATTTTCCCTTGGCTAAGTTTTCTTACAACAACAACCACCATTCCAACATTAGTATGCCTCCCTTTGAGCTTCTATATGGGAGGAGGTGTCAGACTCCCATTTGTTGGGGAGAGGTAGGGCAGCGAGTTATGGGTGGCACTGAGACGACTGAGAAGATTCAGCAGGTCAGACAGAGGTTACTGACAGCCCAGAGTCGCCAGAAGAGTTGTGCAGATCGCCGACGATCCGAGCTAGAGTTCCAGGTTGAAGATTTTGTCCTCCTGAAGGTATCCCCATGGAAAGGGGTGATCCGATTCAGGAAACAGGGCAAGCTGGTCCTATCATAGTAATCGCCAGAGTAGGTAAGGTAGCTTACCGGTTAGAGCTACCTGCGGAGTTGAGTCAGATTCATCACACCTTCTACGTGTCTCAGTTGAGGAAGTGTGTAGCCGATGAGATTGCAGTGGTGCCATTAGAGGACATTCAGGTGGATGCGAGCCAGAATTATATTGAGAGGCCGATTGCGATTTTGGATCGGAAAGTGAAGGTTCTAAGGAACAAGGAGGTGCCTTTGTTTCAGGTCCAGTGGCAACATCGGAAGGGGTCCGAGTGCACTTGGGAGCCGGAGTCCGAGATGCGCGAGCAGTATCCTGAGTTATTTTTAGAGCCTGACTTCGATGGCGAAGTCTGATTCTAGTGGGAGAGAATTGTTGTTGGATATAGTGTCTAAGTCCATAACTATATTTGGTATGTACTTGACCCGACCCGGCATGGTCCATTTGGGTTGCACTTCACCCGAACAATTTATGGATAATCGTTTGAGAATAGTATAAGTTATGATTTATTAATATATTATAAGTCCTAATATATTAATATAAAATCATATTATTTAATTAGTATTGATCTATAATTAATTTAGAATTAATTTAGAGATCAAAAGTATGACTAATTAAATATGGGCTCTTGTATTTATATAGTGTGGGCTAATGCTTATTTGGAATGGGCTAGGCTTGCATGGAAAGTCCATGGATACTCCATGGAGCTTTAACCCATGGATCTCATGGAAATGAAAAGACATGGGTATTAGGGTTTACATGGATGTAACCCTAATCCACCACACTATATAAAGGAGGCTTTGGTTCTTGAAATTGCACTAGTTGATGTGTGAAAACTAAGAGGGCCGATTTCAAGAAGTTTGTGACTATTCTCTCAAGTTTCCAAGTTTGTGGTGATTTGTGACTTCCATTTGAGGCATCCACATTATTGGTGCTAGGCTCTCAAACTCCAAGCAATCAACTACTACTACTACAAGGTAAGTAATTCTACTAGTTTTATTTGATTCAAGTACCCCATGCCATGCTAGTTAGGATAAGAACCTTGGAAAAATAATTATTTGCATGTATCTTAGTCAAACATAGATCCAAGGTTTCTAGGGTTGCATGTACACCATAGGAGTATTAGAATGCTCAAAAACCCATCAATTGTAACATCCCGACTCCCAGGTATCGTATTTATTTATTTAATTATTTATTTTTGGGATTTAATGAGTGACTCGACGAGTTGTGTGTCCGACTCGTCGAGTAGAGCTGGATTAGTCACGTGGGTTTAATGACCGACTCGACGAGTCAGAGAGCCGACTCGCCGAGTTGGCGTTGTATGAGGAAACCCTAAATCCCCGGGTTTGGGGCCTATTTAAGGAAACTTATGTCCTCATTTTCGCCTCACCAGCTACCCAACTCCCCTGTGTGAAACCCTAATCGGCCTTTGACCTAAGAGAGAGTGTTTAGCTAATATTTGAGTGTTTTGGTGAATCTTTTGGAAGGGAAGAAGTGAGATACTAGCAAGGAACGAGGAGAGGCTTTGGGATCCAACATTCTTTCACTTGGAGCTTCTGTTGAAAAGTAAAAGCCATCACCTTGCTCATCATGTTGTTTAGATCTTGCTAATGAGGAACTTTTGGGGCTTTTTCCATATTTCCTTGAGATTTGGTATGAATTGTGCTTGCCAAGCATTGAGACATCAGATCTGGACCTTGTGAGGTCCAGGGAGTCCAAAGGTCCCAGCTTTATTCAGCCATAAAGGAGTTATTGTGCTTAAATACCTTAGTTAGAGCTTATAGTGGCATTATGGAGCAAATATGCCATGCATGAACGTAAAGATCAAAGCTTTATGTGACATTCGGACCTTGGGAGGCTAGATCTAAAGTTTGGAGTGGTAGATCTGCCATATAAACGTCTGAATAAGGTTTCGACTTAAGGGACTCGGCGAGTCCATGAGATGACTCGACGAGTCGGCTAGGGTTTTCCCCGATGAGTCTGAACAAGGGTGACTCGGCGAGTTGATGAGACAACTCGACGAGTTAAGTTGGGTTTTCACGACGTTCTGAGAATCAGTGGGGACTCGGCGAGTCACATAGGTGCACTCGACGAGTTGGATCAACATGGACTGTGTACTCGAGTTTGACTTCTGTTGACTTTACGGTTTGGTCAATTATGAGTCATGGTGACCATGGAGGGGCAAAATGGTCTTTTTCCCCAATCCAAGAGTTAGAAAGGGAAAATAACTTAGTTTGATAGAATTTGTGATTTAAGTGTTAATTAGAAATAATTATCAAGTGTGACTAGGCGGAGGCTAGGTTCGGTGATTCGTGTTCGAGGAGTATGCATTTCCTTAGCTTTCGTACAAGGTGAGTCTTCTCACTATACTTACCATGAGTGGTATCTTTGTGTAACCGAGGTGCCTTACATGCTTACTTGTGTATTGTGATATCTTGTTTTATGTCTTTGTGATTTATGCTGAATATATTTATTATGAGCTTATTGAGTTGTGGGACCGGAGGGTCTCCACTGAGACACATAGACCGGAGGGTCGTATTGAGTTAGCCTCGAGTGGCTGATGTGATGTGTGTGGTATTTTGGGGAACTCACTAAGCTTCGTGCTTACCGTGTTATGTGTTATGTGTTTCAGGTACTTCTCAGGATCACAAGAAGGCGTCGGCTTGATTGTACAAACGAGGCGGAGTCATATTTTGAGGATCCTGGATTGTGTTTAAAACATTTTCTGAATATGTGTTATTGAAATATTGTCATTTGGGGTTTTGTCAACTATGTCATGAGAATTACGTGATTTTGAAAATGAAAATTTTGTTTGAAATTTTACGGTGTTACACAAAAGTCTCTTTGGGGTTGGAGGCCAAGAAATTACGAAATCCTAGGAGTTTGGGCACTTAAATAAAACCAAATCCTGAGGCTTCTAGGGTTTGGCTCAAACGCCTGACACGCTTCACCCTTCCTGAATCCAACACCATAATTAGAAATTGAACAAATGCACATAAGAAACGTACTGGGAATCAAATGTTACAATTTTTATTTATAGAAATTCATTTAAGGTTTAAAATTTTTAGCCTGTGTTATATATGTTCGAAATAGTGTCCAATGTCATAACTAAATTGGTATAACTTTGGGAATAATAACAAAGTCCTTTTTGGGTTTCCTTCAAGAGCTAAAATTGCTAGAAAGGGTTTTAAAGGGTGAGATAAATAGTTTATCAATTTATCATAGCTTGATAAATTAATTAGAAACTTATTGAAAATAATTTTGAATTAATTTGGAATTAATTAGAATTAATCAGGAACTGATTAAAAGTGAAGGGATTGATTGTTAATTATTCAGAAGTTGAACAAGATGAGCTTTCTAGAACCCCTAAAGGGTATGGACGGTTTTGGGGAGTCTTGGAGTCTTCCAGAATTAATCTTGGTAACAGATAATGAAAAATTTTGAATTTGGTTTAATTTGATTATTTAATTGATTCAAATCTACTTTGCCTGGAAGTTCCTTCAGCTATAAATAGACCCTTACAACCTTTAGAATTTTGTCCCTAACGTTTCCAAAAGTGATATTTTGTTTTCATGGTCCTCTTTCCTCTATCCTAAATATTCTAGGATTTTAGTCTTTTGGGTGTAAGTCATTAGAAACATTCTACTTTGGGTGCTACTCCTTCTAAGTGATTGCAAGGAGTTTGAGATCTACAAGTGGTCAAAGGAAAATATGATTTTGTCCTAAAGGTTAGTAATCATTTCCCTTTTGATAGTTCATAGTCATGTTTTAAGTGTACGTTGCTATAATAGTAAAACTTAAATCCTAAGATGCATGCATACTTAGGATGATTTTTTAATGTTTCCACTGCCTTAATTTAGTGTATAGTTGCATAGAAAATCTAACAACATAATTTAACATAATGATTTCATGTAATACTTGAATCAAAGTTCAAAAGATAAACCTTAATATTGGTATTCTAATGATTTAGCCACACATGACGGCTAAATTACCGTTACAAACAAGATTAAAACAAAAAAAAATGTGATGGAAATATCTTATAATAATCAAAACTAGAAAATCTTAGCTAAGAGTTCATCTCTTGTAGAAGATAGTCGATGCCATATGTTTTAAAAGTGATTCCTCTAAAACTACCCACAAAATTGCTTTTAAAAACAAAAAACAAAAAATATTAAGCTGAAAAACATTTGACAAGGCCGTATGTATCATGTGATACCTAGAAAGTGACATGCTCTTGTCACTCAAAATTATGACAGTGTACTTTTGACATGAGAGTGTCATGTAAATGCTACAAAGTGACATGGTGATGGCATTACAAATTATGCCGTCCTTTCCCTTATTTCCCAAGTGAGATGGCGACGTCAAAAATGACATTGTAGTGTTGAATCCTTTTCCACGTTTTCACCACTTTTACCTCAATTTCTTCTTAGGTTTGCCTTAAGCATTTTTGTCCATCATTTTGCTTCAAATCCTTTAGTCATAAGCCTCGTTTATCACATCACACACCTATCATTAAACAATTTGCACAAAGTAACTCATAACAATATTTCAAGTATAATCCCGAGCATATGATGCAATGCATGATTATAATTCAAATATGTACAAAGAAAGATACAAAATGATATATAAAACGTAATAAAAAAATACTAGGAATGCAAACTAATACATGACATTAGAAAATATAAAGAAAAAAAAAATACAAATGTATCGATCAAATATTGAGCTAGTGTGCTGTGGTGTTATATAACTATATACATATCGTCCAATACAAAAGTATCCAAACAACCAAAATGTATGTCTTAAAACCCATAATTGTTGTGAAATACACCATAATTATCACTATAAATTATGACCTAGAACATCATTCTATTCTATTAGATAGAAAATCCTTGCACCGAATTTTCCACATATGCATATTATTTATTATTAATTATACTTCTAAAATGCTTATAGTGGTATAAAAAAAATCCAAGCATTGACTTTTCATTAAGAGTAAATTACATGAATGGTCCCTATGGTTTAGGGTAATTTGCGTGTTTTGTCATTAACTTATCTTTTTAACTCGGAAGGTCCCTACTATTTGTTTTTATTACGCGTTTGGTCCCTGTTTTACCTAAAAATACTATTTCTCTCTTGATTTTTTAATATATTCAAATAAATACACCCCCAACCCCACCCCATCACCTTACCTTACCTATCCCACAATTTTTCCCTATTTAAATAATAATTTTTTTAGGTAAGACATGGACTAAACACATAACAAAAACAAACAGTAGGGACCAAACACGTAACAAAAACAAATAGTAGGGACCTTCCGAGTTAAACAAATAAGTTAGGGACCAAGCGCACAAATTAACCCAAACCATAGAACCATTCATGTAATTTACTCTTTCATTAACATTACTCTAAACATTTTTCTAATAAAATCTAAAAGAAAACATTTTTCAGTTTTACTGTCACCATTTCCCCTATAAATGCGTTTATTACATATATGCAGTGCAATTTAGAACATAGTGGCTTGCTGGTAGCCTGTCATCACCAACTCCTCTTTCACTTTCTTGATTTGGACATCTTTAACGAACTCCTCTTTCACTGTCACCATTTCCCCTATAAATGCGTTTATTACATATATGCGTTCATTACAGTTATCCCTCTACTCTCATGCATATTTACTCCACGTTTTCAACTTTTGCCATGGCTGGTTTTATGGTTCCCAAGCTATGTTAAATAACGAAATTGCCCTTGTATTTTTTTTAATATTTAAATAAAAGGATCACCAATCACCTCCATCATCACCAATAACAACACCACCACATTACCTCACCACCTATCTGCCACCGGAAAACCAACCGCCAACCACCACACCACAACTATCATTACCATCATCTTATTTTCTATTTTTTTTGCTTTGTTCAATGTAATTTACTTATTTATTTATTACACCATCATCACAACCACATACAAAACTTCACCATCCACATGCTCTCCTCTTGCTTCTCGAAAAAATGCGGAGGAAATGAGGGCGGACGCAGGATTTCGTAGTAGATGTTACCGGTGCAACATTTTTTCTTTTACGTAGTGATAATAGTAGAAAAAACAAATAATTCGAAAATTTTTATATTGTGTCAAAAAAACAGCATTGCCGGTGCCACTATGGGCACCAAGTGGAACCGCCCCTGGTTTTTGGTGGTCGTGGCAATTAGGCCACCGATAGGAAAGAAAGAGGTGAGTGGAGGACATGAGATATCGAAGAAGAAACGGTTGGCGAAGAGGAGATGGCTTGTGGTATAGAAGAGATAGTTGGCGGTGGAGGAAATGTGGCGAAGAGAAAGCACGCTTGTGAGGTGAACGATTTGGGGGGAGGGTGGTTTGAGTAAATGGGTGTGGTTAGCTTTATGAGAAAACAACATAAAAGACAAGGGGTAAATTATTTATTTAGTAGGCAATTAACGGAGTTCAAGAGGGTAGCAATCTTAAAAACCACACTGTAATTTTTGGAAACGACATTGATAAGTCATATTGAAAATCAAAAAGTTCACATAAAAATGCAATATGACTATAAACTATAAAGTATAAACAAGATATAAAAAATGTAATTTACTCTTAGTTTATTGATGGCAAAACGAAGAGCACCGAGTGGGATCCCACTAATTTCCATTTTCGGAAAATGTGCTTCCATGTTTGAGTACTTGGATTTGGATTTCCAAATGTATATGGAGACTTTTTGAGAAATAGATAAAATCTGATGAAATCCATTTTTGTTTAAAATATATCTACTTATTACTCATCTTATGATTTGCACAAAACTTATAATCAGCAATTTATTTTACATTATTGTTACCATCTCCAATCGGCTGAATTTTATCCGTAAACCTACATATATAACTATTGTTTGTTTATGTAATTGCGAAATAAAGACATGTATAAAACAGGTCTAGCACACTAATTATAATATAAAAAATCAATCTAATATATGAGAAACTTACTATAAAATAAAAAAGAGAATAATTTAGCTATACTATGACAACATGTTTTATGTATTAAAAAATATATACGATGCCTATAAAAAGGTTCAAATCAAACCATTTTAACACAACAAATTCTTAACCTTGTAAATTAAGGAAGAGGGTGTCTTAATATGAGAAGCCTTGGGGTGTTGAGGCGTTGTACTCAACTTGTTTATGCTTTTGCTTTTTTCTTGTTAGCCACAATTATCATTGCTGATAAACCATATGCTTACAATTCGCCATTGCCCAAAAGTGTGAAACTGACACCATCGGTGAAGGATCCATGGAAAAAAGCACCTTATGTTTACAAGTCTTCACTATCACCGGTGAAAAAAACATGGCCGCGTCTACCTTATCTTCACAAATCTCCTCCTCCATCATACATTTACAAGTCTCCACCACCACCTAGGTACATTTACAAATCTCCACCACCTCCTCCTAAGTACATTTACAAGTCTCCACCACCACCTAGGTACATTTACAAGTCTCCACCACCTCTATATGTTTACAAATCTCCACCACCACCTTCTCCATCACCACCACCTCCTTATGTCTACAAGTCTCCGCCACCACCATCACCATCCCCACCTCCTCCTTATATCTACAAGTCTCCTCCCCCACCATCACCGTCGCCACCACCTCCATATGTATACAACTCTCCACCTCCTCCATCACCATCTCCACCACCTCCATATGTTTACAAGTCCCCACCTCCTCCATCACCATCTCCTCCACCTCTATATGTGTACAAGTCCCCACCTCCACCATCACCATCTCCTCCACCTCCATACGTTTACAAATCTCCACCTCCTCCATCACCATCTCCACCACCTCCTTATGTGTACAAGTCTCCACCGCCACCATCTCCATCTCCTCCACCTCCATATGTTTACAAGTCTCCACCTCCTCCATCACCATCTCCATCACCTCCATATGTGTATAAGTCTCCACCCCCACCATCACCATCTCCACCACCCCCATACGTTTACAAATCTCCACCACCCCCATACGTTTACAAATCTCCACCACCACCATCACCATCTCCTCCACCACCATACATTTACAAATCTCCGCCTCCTCCGTCACCATCTCCACCACCTCCTTATGTGTATAAGTCTCCGCCACCACCATCACCATCTCCTCCACCACCATACGTTTACAAATCTCCACCTCCTCCATCACCATCTTCACCACCTCCATATGTTTACAAGTCCCCACCTCCTCCATCACCATCTCCACCACCTCCTTATGTGTACAAGTCTCCACCTCCACCATCACCATCACCACCACCTCCTTACGTCTACAAGTCTCCTCCCCCACCATCACCATCCCCACCACCTCCATATATTTACAAATCTCCACCACCACCATCACCATCTCCTCCACCTCCATACATTTACAAATCTTCGCCTCCTCCTTCACCATCTCCACCACCTCCTTATGTGTATAAGTCTCCGCCACCACCATCACCATCTCCTCCACCTCCATATGTTTACAAGTCTCCACCTCCTCCATCACCATCTCCACCACCTCCATATGTTTACAAGTCCCCTCCTCCTCCATCACCATCTCCACCACCTCCATATGTTTACAAGTCCCCTCCTCCTCCATCACCATCTCCACCACCTCCTTATGTGTACAAGTCTCCACCTCCACCATCACCATCACCACCACCTCCTTACGTCTATAAGTCTCCTCCCCCACCATCACCATCGCCGCGTCCTATTTATGTCTACAAATCTCCTCCTCCACCATCACAATCCCGACCACCTCCGTACATATACAAATCACCCCCACCACCATCACTATCTCCTCCCCATCCATATATTTACAAGTCTCCTCCCCTACCATCACATTTACTCCCACGTCCGTATTACTATAAATCACCTCCCCCACCGTCAAAGTCTCCCGGAACACCAAAGCATTATTAAAGCACAAGCTTCTTAAACGAACCAGAATGAGACTCGTTGCATTATCAAATCTAAATTTGTCTTCTTTATTTGTTTCTTATTCTTAATCAAGTATTCGTGAATCAGTATGGTCCCAACATGCAATGACTCTTTGGCCTTGCTTATTTATGGTCTACAAGTCGTTTCTGTTTATTCTTTGTATTAATTATGAAAACAAATGTTTCATAGTTATATGTTTTCTTTTCACATGATAAGGTTACCAGTTTAATCGAATCTGTAGTTTGATAAATCGTTTAATTGTCTTATATATTTTATGTTCTTTTTCCTTTTGTATGAAACATTTATACATTTTTTTCCTTTTATAATAATTTAGTTAAATATGCCGTAATAATGTTACATAATCACAGTAAACTCTTTTCATCATTGATTTTTAATTGTACATAATGATAGTTTTTTGCTTGAAAATTTAGATTAGCAAAGATAACAATATTGTTGTTATTCCTACTGTTAATATTGATGAAAACTTATAACATTAAAATTTTTAAGGGTTTAACTCCAAATGATCACGATTTTTTTTAATAGTAATAGATTAATGTGCATGCATCTACCTTAAATTACTATGATAACTGTCTCTTTGCAGTAGAAAAGGTGGCATTGACCTATTAATCATGTCTTTGCATAGAAACAAAATAAATGAATAAACCAAAACCCTACTAGCAGTCGCAAACTCTTGTCGGATTTCTTTTTGACTTTTTTGAAGGAACATCTTTGACCTTTTCCATTGTCGCTATGATCACGTCCTCCTACATACGTGTAATACGAAACAAAACAAGAAAAGAGCAACAAGAATGTTGGTGGAGATGTTGGGAAGGGTAATGTGAGGGTTTTCTTTCTTTCTTTTTTTTTTTTTGGTAAAAAATGTGTAACGTCCATAAAATTCAAGCCAATTTAAAACTTTTTAAAACATTTAAAACCATTACGTTATTACAATTTGTTTCCAAATTAGTTAAACATCAGAGTATCCCCAGAATCAAATCATGAAAAATATAAGGAGATGCACGATCACGTCTTTACCTTCCCGAGATCATCAGAAGTACCTGAAACAATAATCGATAAATGTAAGCTCGAAGGCTTAGTGAGTTACCCACAAAATACCAACGCCATACAGATATAACCATATCATATAAACAAATAAGCAAACAGCATGCATAATGAGCCATCAGCCTGACTGGTCCGCCTCGTAGGGCCATCAGTCTATCTGGATCGCTCTCCGAGCCATCGACACATCTAGACCGCCCTCTCGAGGCCTTCAGCCTATCCGGACCACTCGTCGGGCCTTCGGTCTGACCAACATGCCCTCCTGGGCCTGTGGTCTATCCGGACCGCCCTGGGTATCTTGGCCTACAGCACAAAGCAGGACCTGCCTCAACCCATTCCCCCAAACCAACAAACATGTGCACATAAATATCATACGCTAGCATGCAATAACAGATACTCATACAGATCTAACAGATCACTAACATGGCAACCATCTTATAACCAGGATACCGATCTAACCGATCAATAACATAGCAATCATCCTATAACCAGGATATCGATCTAGTCGATCTCTAGCATAGCAACCATCCTACAACCAGGATATCAATCTAACAGATTACTACCATAGTAACCATCCTAAAACCAGGATGAAATCTAACAGATCAATAACATAGCAACCATTCTAAAACCAGGATGCAAATCATAAAGGGCCGGCCTTGGTGCCGTAGACCCTGTTGATATAAAGAGGAGAACTCACCTGGCACTGCTGAAGTCCCGCAGATAAAACTCCAGCTGCTGGTTGACAGATTCCCGAACTATCAACATCAAACAATACCCAATTAATAATTGGGTTCCAAGCCCAAGGTCCAACTCACACTCCAAATGCCCAAAAGTCAAGTAATGGGCCAAAGCCCAACATATGGCCTAATTTTTCAAATTGGGCCCAGACCTCTACATGGTCTTACCTTAAGGCCCATCCATTTATTCAAGTCCAAACTCTTGGTACTCCAATGGCCCAATATCTCATAATCATCAAGATCCAATTATGGCCCACCTATGGCCCAATTTTCCAAATTAGGCCCAAGCATTTCCAATGGGCCTTATTCTAAAGTCCATCTAAATATTCTAATCCATATGCTTGTTTTTGGATGGCCCGTCAATGACCCAATCACCAAAGCCCAAAAGAAAGGCCCAACTCAAGGCCCAAATGAAATTAGGGTTTTCACATGAAATGACGATTAGGGTTAAGTGTTCCCACTTAACCCATTAAGGACTTAATCCATTAAGTCCAATATTGCCTTAGGTTAATTTGCAAATGATTATTAATTAACATTTTCAGTCTAATAAATAATTCCAGTGCGGGTGCCGATCAAATTCCCAAAATTAGGGTTTCATGACATTAGGGTTTCCAACCCAAATACTAGCCCATTAATCACATGGTTGGGCTTTTAGGTCAATTAGGGCTTCATTTGGCCCATTAGGGTCTCATTAAGCCCATTAGGGTTTCACTAGGCCCATTAGGGTTTCGTTAGTCAGGCACCACCCACTACCGCCTCGGGTAGTGGTGGTCAACGGCGGCTCACGGCGGCGGCAGCCACCTCACGTTGGTGGTTATGGTTCTATTCCATTTGTCCAAGCATCCCAAACGAATCAAAACACAAACAAGGCACATCGCCATCCAACACGGCGGTTGGTGGCGGCAGGAGGTGGCAGCCACCACCTCACGGTGGTGGTTATGACTTTTCCTTTTTATTATTCTTATACCGATTACAATTTACAACACGAAATCCCGAATAAACACACACACACACACACACTAAGATAAACACACACACACAACCACCCTTGTGGTGGCCGGCAGTGGGATGGTGGCAGCCACCACCTCACGATGGTGGTGGTGGCTTTTCCTACGGAATCCAGCCAAACAATATATACAACATAATACATCAACACACCTAAACACATGGTAGAACACGCACACAGCCACCTTCCACGTTGGCTGGTGGCGACGGTAAGTGGCAGCAGACGGCGACCACCATGGCTGGTGGGCATGTTGGTTCCTTTCCTCGATCTCCAGCCAGCATCACATGCACAAGACATCTGGGTTCCATCAGTTCACATCTACGAACACAACACGAGATGAAGTACCGAGAACACATCCATCTCAGCCGCTTTGGGAGGCAGACGACAAAGGAAAACGGGCAGCAACAGCGGCTATCGGCGGCAAATGGCGTTGGCAGCAGCTCACGGTGGAACAGTCGCATGGCGGCGACAACAAAGACGAAACCCATCAGCAGCAACTCGACCGGTCCTCCTACGACCACAGCGTCGGTTTCTGTGGTTTTCCCCGGTTACAAACGACGTCCGGCGACAGGAGAAGATAAGGCGGCGGAGAAGAAGGAGAAGGAGAAGAGCGGCGGTTTCTGGTGGTCGCTATCGTCGGCGGTTGACGATGGGCGTTCCAGCTTCAGCATGGTGGCAACGCCGGTGGTGAAACGTGGCATAAGGGTGGTGCGGCGCCGGAGTTGAAGTATGAAGGCGAATGAGGTGACGGCTGGTGTTTGAAAGTGGGGTTAGGGTTAGGAATGCATGTGCGATGTATTTATACGCACCCGTCCCATCTCAATCTTTGACCCTATTGACACTTTCGGCCCCTCCAAGTCCATTCTTTTCAATTTAAATACCATAATTTACCCTTTTAGCCCCAGCTATCCAAAATCCCTTCAATTTAGATCCACTATTTACTCTTTAACCCCTGCTTCCATAAATCCTTTTATATTAAGTCCAAATAATACAAAACACCCCCTGGCTTCTAAAATCCTTTGCAAAATAAATCCCGAAATTATACTTTAACCCCCGGAGATTCAAATATCGTCATTTGGCTTCCCGAAACCAACACCCCACTAATTATTATTTGATTTTGGCTATAAAATAATAATAAAATTACATCTCGGGGTTCCGGATTTATTATTTAATTATTCTATTTTATACGGGATGTTACAAAATGGGTCATTTCTAAAAATATTTCTAAAAATAGAGTAGCTTGAGAATTGAGAATTTGAGATTGATTTATAATAATAGGGTTGTTTTTGAAATTGATCCCACATTTTCATCCAAGATTTTTAAATGTTACTAATGTGCCCTTTATTTAACCATTTAAATTGCATCTTATTTTATTTGCATTCTAACAAGATAAAAAAAATTGTTATTTATATGAATATTACATTTTATGTACAAAATTTTCTTTTATAAAAGTATATAGTTAAAATTTATGAATAAACTTTAAGTAATTATATAATTAAAAAAACTAAAATATACACATATAAATAACAAAAAATATATAATTTTATGCATTAAATATCAATTAAAAACGTCATAAAAAACAATTGTCATTATTATCCAAAAATCTATAAAAATTGGTTGCATGTAGTTAACTTCTTGTCACTTAAACTCTTTTTTCTTTTTTTTGTCAATTTCAAAATGTATTCATTGTAATAAAAAAAAACATAAATCTCAATAATTAGTATTAAATGAATCATAGGTACTATATGTTAGTCATAAACTATTGAAAATTTTAGTGTGCATCCTGCCTTTGAAAATTTTAGTGTACACACTGCTTTTACGATGAGAGCCTAGTGATTGGGAAATGAGATTTCATACAAGGGCTTCAAAGTTCAAATCCTCACTACTAGAAAATATGTCTTTAATGACACGAGAACAATGGAAGCATTGGTTTTATGACACACACAAAAGCATGTCGTAAAATAAATGTCATTTATTATGAAAATTGAAGGATTTACGATATGTATTTTTCTGTGTCATGTCAGAGTGTCATAATAGAAAACAAAAACATGGAATACACCATCAAAATAGGTATGTCATCTTCAAACATCACTTCTTATTTTATGTATTCTCTTCATTCACCATCCGTTTTTATGGAATTTAATTTGGGGAATTAAAGACTTTCAATCTCCTTTTTTTCTCTCACTACTTAAAAAAACTAATATCACCGTCACTCCTTTTTTTCTCCCACAACATCGCATCACCACCCAATCTTCGATTTTCCCACCAGCAAGTGTCTCCGATCGATGTCTCCACCAACTCTCTGCTCTCGCATTACTTCTCTAAGTCAAATACCCAAAAACCATCAATCGGAGAATCGCGATCACCCCTCCTTTCTCTCGTACCTCTATCGCACCACAGCTCAACCTTTGATCTCGCACCACTAATTGTATCTTACCATCGTCTCCACCCATTCTTTGTTGTCATACTACTGTAGCAACGAAATCGCCATTACGATCTGTTGTTATTTGTATGTCGCTCAATCCTAACTCAACCTTCAACCCCACTACCACGATATGTCTCTGTTCCTTCCAGTTACAACCCCAAAACACAATTTCTATAGATGCTAAGACAACAAACATGGATTGAATTTCATAAAATTTGGTCTGTACTTGTTAGCCATAATTATCATTGCTGATAAACCTTATGGGAAGCCTTGGGGTGTTGAGGCGTTGGCCTCAACTAGTTTATGCTTTTGATTTCTTCTTGTTAGCCACAATTATCATTGCTGATAAACCTTATGCTTACAATTCACCATTGCCCAAAAATTTGAAACTGACACCACCGGTGAAGGATCCATGGAAAAAATCACCTTATGTTTACAAGTCTCCACCACCAGTAAAAAAACAGGGCCACATCTACCTTATCTTCAAAAATCTCCTCCCCCTTCATATATTTACAAGTCTCCACCACCACCTAGCTACATTTACAAATCTCCACCACCACCGCCGCCACCACCACCACCTAGCTACATTTACAAGTCTCCACCACCACCTAGGTACATATACAAATCTCCACCACCTCCTCCGAAGTACATTTATAAATCTCCACCACTACCTGTACATTTACAAATCTCCACCTCCTCCTAAGTACATTTACAAGTCTCCACCACCACCTAGGTACATTTATAAGTCTCCACCACCTCCATATGTTTATAAATCTCCACCACCACCTTCACCATCACCACCGCCTCCTTATGTCTACAAGTCTCCGCCACCACCATCACCATCCCCACCTCCTCCTTATTTCTACAAGTCTCCTCCCCCACCATCATCGTCGCCACCATCTCCATATATATACAAGTCTCCACCTCCTCCATCACCTTCTCCACCACCCCCTTATGTTTACAAGTCCCCACCTCCTCCATCACAATCTCCACCACCTCTATATGTTTATAAGTCTCATCCTCCTCCATCACCATCCCCACCACCTCCTTATGTGTACAAGTCTCCACCTCCACCATCACCATCATCGCCACCTCCTTACATCTACAAGTCTCCTCCCCCGCCATCACCATCCCTGCGTCCTATTTATGTCTACAAATCACCTCCACCACCATCATCATCTCCACCACCTCCATACATTTACAAGTCTCCTCCCCTACCATCATATTTACTCCCGCATTCGTATTACTATAAATCACCACCCCCACCATCAAAGACTCCCAAAATACCAAAGCATTATTAAATTAAAATTTTCTTAAACGAACCACAATGAGACTCATTTTATTATCGTAAATCCATATTTGTCTTCTTTATTTGTTTGTCTTATTTTTAATCAAGTGTATTTGTGAATAAGTATGGTCCCAACATGCAATGACCCTTCCTTATTTATGTTCTACAAGTCATTTTTGTTTATTTTTTGTATTACATATGAAAAAAATGTTTCATAGTTATATGTTTCCTGTTTCACATGATAAGATTACTCGAATTTGTAGTTTGATAAATATTTTGATTTTCTTATTTTATGTTCTTTTTTCATTTGTAAGAAACACACATATATATATATATATATATATATATATATATATATATATAATAATTTGTTAAACTAGTATTTATGTCACCACGCACGTTGCGGTGGAAAACTCGTTTGTAATTAATAAAAATGAAAATTATAAAAAAAATTTATGTAAATGACCAAAAACGTAGAATGTGATTTTTATATATCAACGGTCTACATATAACACGGTAGTGATTATACAAATATAAAATGGACCACAAAAGTATCAAAATAAAGTTGCGATCGAAACAATTATGTATGGAGGAGGAAGACGAAAATAAGGATTAATAATAACCTCGTTATTTAGTACAAAGATATTACATGGTATTGATAGTAAAAATGTATAAAATATGTAAGTGAAAATCACAATAATTATCATAAAAATTTATAATGTCTATATAAATTAGGAATACAGAATAATGTAAATCAATTAAGATTAATTTTACAAAATATTAAATAATGATGTTGATAGTAAGAATGTATAAATTTTATAAGTTAATTCCACCATAAAAATTTATAATGTATATATAAATTAGGAATACAAAATAATTTAAATCAGTTAAGATTAATTTTACAAAATATTAAATAATGATTTTGATAGTAAGAATGTATAATTTTTATAAGTT
Source organism: Lactuca virosa (assembly GCF_052849685.1). Lineage (NCBI taxonomy): Eukaryota > Viridiplantae > Streptophyta > Magnoliopsida > Asterales > Asteraceae > Lactuca > Lactuca virosa. Next base: position 252,984,128 of record NC_136427.1, on the reverse strand, counting down.
AATTCCACCAAAATTACAGTAAAAGCTTACAACGTTTAAATAAAAAGTAACATTAATAAAACTAGAAAATATATTGTAACGCCCGAAAATTTGGGCTAGTCGATTTAAAGATAATAAGCGTTAAAATGACATTTTGATAGAAGATTACTTAGGAAAACTAATCTTAACAAAAGTTATAATATATGAGACAATGATTTCGTACATATAAAGAATGCTAAAATTCGAGTTCGAACGAAGAAGTTATGCTTCTTCGAAGTTTCACGATTAAACCGGCACGACTCTGCGTATCTTAAAACGTGAATTTTTGATAAATAACTTTTTAGCCTTAGTGATCTAAACAAAAGTCGTAATATTCATTAAACCGAGAGCGCGCATATAAAAAACGTCGAAATTTGACTTCGTGAGATGAAGTTATGATTTCTCGAAGTTTCAGTATAGCATTATACGACTCAGAAACTGAAATTGAAATCGGTAACAATATAAATGGGAGTTAAAGATCTCATCCATACATATCTGTCGATATAAAGACACTTGACAAACAAATATCATATAAGAAAGTGATGATTTTTATATGGACTTTAACAGTCTAAGCCTGTTAAAAATATAACTTCAAAAACATTTTCAAAATTAGCCAACGGACTCTAAGGTGTTGTTTGTTTTTTGTCTGTAGAGCTTCTTGGCTTTTTCTATCTGTGTCGTACAGACCACGCGCAGACAATAATCTTCGCAGACTGTTTGTTTTTTTTTTTTGAAAACTGCATACCTAAAAATGTTTGTGCGCCCTCTTCTTGGCGCAGATGTGGACTAAAGTCTTCTAACATCTTCAGACATCTTCTAGCCTAAAAAACACATATATTTTTATTTTCTTAGTTTTATTTTTAATTTATATTTATTCCAACTTTATTAATGATAAACAATTTGAAAAAAAAAAGTTATAATACTTAAAAAAAGGTTTGACGACACAAACATGATATTTTTGACAAATTTATAAATAAATATTTATTATAATAATGGTCGTTGAAATTGTTTATATAAATATGAACAAAAAAAATCAAAATATATTGTTATATTTTTTGTGCCAAATTTTATAAAGCATTATTTAATATAGTATCGTCAATTTCTTGAGAAAATATTTATGGTATGTTTTTCTTGAGAAAATATTTATAGTATTGTTAATTCGTACCATTGTATTTTCACTTTTTATACAATAATACATAAAAGTTGATCTAGATTTTTTAATTATTTATAACAAAGTCATAAAAGTATTAAAAAATCACCTTGAAGTTAAAAAAAACCAGTTTATTTAGATTTTAGTTTATTTTAGTAACCTGCAGATGTTAAAAAAACAAACAGTCTTCTTTTTTCAGACTGCAGACGTTTAGTTCACCTCTTCTATTGAAGAGCTCTACAGATGTGGTCTGTAGACTACAGACATTTTGTCTCAGAAAAAACAAACATCAGCTAAACGAAAGTTGTAGATCTCTTCGATAGCTACACGTGGATATAAAGAACGTCAAAAACGGAGCTCGTATGTGAAAGTTTTAAATTTTTGAAGATTGAAATTTTACCTACGTTTTTGCTTGCTACCTATGCTAGGCCACGATGTGACAAGCATGTGTCACGACGTGAGGTCATGTCTCACGAAGTGAGAGGCGTGTCTCAAGACGTGAGAGGCTCCTGGAAAACCTTTAAATAGCATTAGAAGCTCATTTGATTTCCACACCAATTCAATTCACTTCTCTCAATCTTGAGCCTATTTCCCCTTTGTTTTAAGTATTTGGCGAGGCTCGGAGGCCCTTAAGAGCCCGACATTTGGTAGCCGGCAGGTCGGAGTCCTACCAGTGCAATTTCCTGGTTTTTCTCTAAAACATATGTAAGTTAAGCCACACTAAAAGCTTTCGGTGTAACTTATATTTATAGTCATAAGTCATTATTATGAACCTATAAATAAGATTTATCAGTGATACCAAGTCATAATACTGATTGATCTATTTACGGAAGAGGTTCTAGGATGGTCATGTTGGCTTGGTTATTGGATTTCAAAAAGGATATATGTCGAAATAGTCATGCCTCACAACTACCCATCCTTGTCGATCCTTACTTGATAGATATTGGTGTAGACATTGGGATTAGTGAGGAATCTTGACTATAATTATTATGGTCACCAGGATTATGAAACCAAACTGAGTATTAGTACTTTATGCATCTAGGCCTCTTTAAAGTTCGAAGCGCAGCATTGCCAAAATCGGCTGTCACCCATTTTCATCAGGTGAGTGGATAGTTACATTCATGTTACACATAGATATGAAGTATCAAGATAATTACAAGCTTATGTGCTTATTATCTGTGCTGAGAATATTATGTGTTGGATAAGATATTATGAGATTATGTTTAACTGATTTAATTATATAAGTATTATACACTTATAAATATGTATTAGGTAGTAATAAGTAATGGTACATAGGAGATGATAGATAGGTGATGGTTGACATGTGATGATAAATAGGAGATGACCTGAACTTGACTTGCGATGTTGCGATATAGTCATCTACCAGAGTATAGATGGTGATTACTGACTAATCTAAAACAAGTCATGTGGAAACATCGGCAGGCTCATAACCTGTAGGTGATGAATTACGAGTTTCAGGCGATGTAGTAACTATGTATTCATGCGATGATACTCTAACCATTACTATAGATGTATTGGGAAGTAATCCCCAAAACAGTACTGTTTATGCGATGTAGGCGATGATCCTTTGGAAATGTCCTTAGCAACAAACATATAAGGAAATGCGATGTAGGTGATTATATGTATATAGGACGTAGGAGATGACCCTTAGGATAAATCCTTAGGGAAGAATAAATAAAGAAAATCAGGATAATCGGGTTAATTGTTTGACATGAAATATGTGAATAAACAAATTAACTATATTATTGTCGGTTGAAAACCCTATATATCTCACAAGGTTCCCAACTTGACCCACTCATTTTATTTGTATCACAAGTATCGATGCGAAGATAAATTACACTGAGAGATTAAAGGAGATATAGATCATTAGTATAAATTTATGTAGGATTTGTTTATGCTTATGTTTTGTATCGGTTATGACATCCCAAGTTTTGAAAACATATGAATATCGAATGTTTCTTCGGAAATGATTAATGTTAATATTATCTCACATTGAAATAATATTTTGGGACCAATTCAACAACAAAACAAATACTCTATTTTAACATAAGCATAAATAAAAATTTTAAAATGGTTGTGAAAATTGGGGATGTCATAATTGGTATCAGAGCATTAGTTTAAACGAAGTAGGATATGTAGGATTTCTAGACTTAAAATAGAATGCTAAGAGATGATCGTGAGTAGTGTGTCTATTATATTTTAGGTAGTACACCAGAATTGACACAAGAACTAGCTTACTTTAGGATAAGATGCCTAATTTGCTTTTATGTGCTAAAAGATTTGTAGCACCCTTTAGGTTGCCTAAATTGTTATTTCTTAATTAGATTTAAGGTCAGTTGCCGACCTAGAAATAGGAAATTTTATGTGTTTGGGTTTATAAATGTTTAATTATGGTATTAGAACTGACATATAACTTTTCCGAGTAATAAGGAGGATTACGCGTCTAAAACTTTCATATCTATATTTTTGTCTCAACACACTAAATGCCACTTTGGTGTATAGAATGAGATGGTTAGGACAAGAAGCGGATTGGGAAACAACAATGGAAACCAACAACCTATACGAGCGATGGGTCGTGCACCAGTCATCGCCCCTGCACCCGAACCTATCACAATGACAATGATACAAGCAATGTTAGACCGACAAATGGAAGAGACAAGGTGTCTACTCCGGGACAATGGAAGAAAACCTACTGCACCCATTATGCAACGTGAGTTGGAGGAGGAACATTTGGAGGAAGGGAATTACAGCCAAACTGTGAGTCAAGTTGAACCCTGAGTGGTAAGGAGTAACGATTCGGAAAGAGGGATTGACAAGGCTAGGTGTAAGTATAAGGAATTCTTAGGTGTCAAGCCACCAAGTCTTTTGGGAAGCCCAAAGCTAGAGAGATTATGGACCAGATCTCCGAGATGGAGATGGTATTTGAGAGCTGCAACTGCAACAACAAGTAGAAAACTGTCTTTGTAATCAGAAAACTGAAGACCAGGGTTTTAAGTTGGTGGAAGTTGTTGGTAGATACAATGCCATAAGAAGAAGCCATGAAGATGTCTTGGGAAGCGTTTCTAGAGCAGTTGAGGATGCAGTACTGCTCGAAAGTAGACCTGATAGACATGAACAACGAGTTTCAAAACCTGAAGAAGGGGAAGATGAGCGTTGATGAGTATGCCTTCGCATTCACCGAGAAGATGAAGTTATTTCCCTACTTCGTGCCTACTAAACTCTCCATGATAGAGAGAGGTTTGCTAACGGGTTACCGGTACACTTTGGCCTAACGGTGAAAATGGCAACTTCTTTAAAGACAGCCGTCAGAGCAGCGTAGAATGTGTTGACCCAACTTCTGGAGAAGGGTATGGAAAGAACGGATACCAAAGAGAAGAGGAAGCTGGAGGGATCTCTAAGATTCGATAAGAAGTCAAGAGTCACGAAGTATGAACCGGACAACAAGAAGTCTGGGGCTAGCAGCGAAGCCTAATGGCGTGAGAAGTGCAAGAAGACGCACTTCGGAAGATGCGATGGAGAAGTGACTTGTTATAAGTGTGGGATGATAGTTTAATATTCCAAATACTGTACATTCGATAACAAAGAGTATTACGAATGTGGAGAGGGTGGAATATTTGGAAAAATTTCCCAAAGAAAAACAAAGCAGCGAGGCAAAATGTGTTGCCAAAGCCGAAGGCAAGGGCATATCATATGATCCTTGATGAGACAGCAATAGGTCGAGAATAGAGGATGGCTTATTCGAGTATGGGATATAAAGAAGAAAATGAGTAGTATTAGGGTGTGCGTCCTGATGTAATAGGAATGTATTTTAAATAAATCTTGTAATCGTTTACAAGAAGTAGTATAATCTCTAATTATGTTAAATGGCTCAATGTGTTAAGTTGTTGCCTCATCTTCTTGAATGGTGACTTAGTGGACTACAAGACAATACTTGGGACGAGTATGAGTAGGTGTGAAATGTAGTACAGGCTTATATTACCGGAAACACATACGAAGATAAATATTATTCTGACCTTAGTAATCATATCAAATCGAGTCCGACTAATCTACGAAGTTAGTTCAACATAATGTCCAACTTTAGTTAAATGAGCAAAGGAAAAGATAAATCGAAGCGATCAGTAGAGGTATCACGTTCGCCGTTAAAATCAAGCAACCTGTAACTAGGAGTGCTACATGATAGAATGTGATTAAATCACATTAGAACATGAAGGGGGATATCTTTCATGCAAGAGTCTAACTCAAAGAGACCAGAGTCTAACCTTTGTATCATACGATGAGAGGTCATTAGAACATGACCCATCGGTCTGTTATGGTAGTCGAAGTAAGGACCTTAATTTAGGTTAAGAAAGAGCAGGAGCCTCTAATGGAGATCAAATTTAGAAGGAAGAGTAGGTACATCACCATCAATCGTCAAGAAGTGTAATATTTAAAAACTTGTTAGAAAAGACATGAGAGTTATGGTTATCACCTAGGATGGAAAGTTAACGTGTGAAGTTATTATACAATCCCTATTTTTTGATGATTCCGGGACGTAATCATCCGAAGGGGGAGACAATTGTAACGCCCGTAAATTTGGGCAAGTCAATTTAGAGATAATAAGCGTTAAAAATGACTTTTTGATAGAAGATTATTTATGAAAAATAATCTTAACAAAAGTTATAATATATGTGACAAGGATTCTGTACATATAAAGAACGCTAAAATCTGACTTTGAATGAAGAAGTTATGCTTCTTTGAAGTGTCACGATTAAACTTACACGACTCTACGTATCGTAAAAAATTGAATTTTTGATAAATTACTTTTTAGCCTTAGTGATCTAAATAAAAGTCGTAGTAGTTGTTAAACCGAGAGCATGCATATAAAGAACGTCTAAATTTGACTTTGTAAGAGGAAGCTATGATTTCTCGAAGTTTCAGCGTAGCAGTATACGACTCAGAAACCAAAATTAAAATCGGCCGATTGTTAGCAAAATTAATATAAATGGGAGTTGAAGATTTCATCCATACCTATACGTCGATATAAAGACAGTTGAGAACGAATATCGTATGAGAAAGTCATGATTTTTATACGGACTTTAACAGTCTAAGCCTGTTAAAAATATAACTTTAAAAATAAATTCACAATTAGCCGACAGACTCTAAATTGAAAGTTGTAGATCTCATCAATAGCTACATGTGGATATAAAGAACGTCAAAAACGGAGCTCGTATGCGAAAGTTTAAAATTTTTGAAGATTGAAATTTTACCTACGATTTTACTTTCTGCCTATGCTAGGCCACGACGTGACAAGCATGTGTCACGACGTGTGGTCATGTCTCACGAAGTGAGAGGCTCCTGGATAACCTATAAAAAGCATTTGAAGCTCATTTGATTTCCACACCAATTCAATTCACTTCTCTCAAGTTTCTCTCAATCTTGAGCCTATTTACCCTTAGTTTTAAGTATTTGGCGAGCCTAGGAAGTCCTTAAGAGCACGACATTTGGTAGCCGGCAGGTTAGAGTTCTACTAATGCAATTTCCTGTTTTTTCGCAAAAACCTATGTAAATTAAGATACACTCTTTTGCTTTTGGTCTAACTTATATTTATAGTTATAAGTCATTATTATGAACCTATAAATAAGATTTATCAGTGATACCAAGTCATAATACTGATTGATCTACTTACAGAAGAGGTTCTAGGATGGCCACGTTGGTTTGGTTGTTGGATTTCAAAAAGGATATATGCCGAAATAGTCATGCCTCACAATTATCCTGTCTTGTCGATCCTTACTTGATAGATATTGGTGTAGACATTGGGATTAGTGAGGAATCTTGACTATAATTATTATGGTCACCAGGATTATGAAACTAAACTGAGGATTAGTACTTTATGCATCTAGGCCTCTTCAAAGTTCGAAGCGCAGCGTTGCTAAAATCGGCTCTCACCCATTTTCATTAGGTGAGTGCATAGTTACCTTCATGTTACACATAGATATGAAGTAGCGAGATAATTACATGCTTATGTACTTATTATTTGTGATAACAATATTATGTGTTAGATAAGATATTATGAGATGCTGTTTAACTGATTTAATCATATAAGTATTATACACTTATAAATATGTATTGGGTAGTAATAGGTGATAGTAGATAGGAGATGATAGTTAGGCGATGGTAGATAGATGATGATAAATAGGTGATGATAAATAGGAGATGACTAGGAGATACCCTGACCTTGACTTGAGATGTTGTGATGTAGTTATCTACCAGAGTATACATGGAGACCATTGACTAATCTAAAATAAGTCATGTGGAAATACCAGCAGGATCCTAACATGTAGGTGATGAATTACGAGTTCAGGCGATGTAGTAATTACATATTCATGGGAAGATACGCTAACCCTTATTGGACACGTATTGGGAGAGTAATCCCCAAAACATTATTTTTTATGCGATGTAGGCAATGATCCTTAGGAAAAGTCCTTATCAACAAACATATAAGGAAATGCGATGTAGGCGGCGATAAGTAAATACGACATAGGAGATAACCCTTAGGATAAATCCTCAGGGAAGAATAAATAAAGAAAATGGGGATAATCGGGTTAATTGTTTGACATGAAATATGTGAATAAACAAATTAACTATATTATTATGGGTTAAAAACCCTATTTATCTCACCAGGTTTCCCAACTTGAACCACTCTGTTTATTTGTATCACACGTGTCGATGCGAATATACATTACACTAAGAGATTAAAGGAGATGTAGATCATTAGTATAAATTAATGTAAGATATATTTATGCTTATGTTTTGTATCAATTATGACATCCCAAGTTTTGAAAAGATATTAATATCTAACGTTTCTTAAGAAATGTTTAATGTTAATATTATCTCACATTGAAATAATATTTTTGGGACCAAATTCACAACAAAAGAAATACTCTGTTTTAAAATAAGCATAAATAAAATTTTTAAAATGGTCGTGGAAATTAAGGAAGTCACAGTTGGTATCAAAACATTAGTTTAAGCGAAGTAGAAATTTGTAGGATTGCTAGACTTCAGCTTAGACTGCTAAGTGATGATCGTGAGGAGTAGGTCTATTATATTTTAGGTAGTACAACCGAACTGACACAAGGAATAGCTTACTATAGGATAAGATGCCTAATTTTCTTTTATGTGCTAATAGATTTGTACCATGCCTTAGGTTTCCTGAATTGCTATTTTTTAATTAGATTTAAGGTTTGTTGTCGACCTAGAAATATGAAATTTTATGTGTTCAGGTTTCTAAACGTTTAATTACGATATTAGAACTACAATATAACATTTTCGAGTAATAAGGAGGATTACGCGTCTAACCCTTTCCTATCTATATTTTCGTCTCGGCATACTAAAGACTACTTTGGTGTATAGAATGACATAGTGAGGACAAGAAGTGGATTAGGAAACAACAATGGAAACTAATAGCATGTACGACCGATGGGTCGTGCACCACTCATCGCATCTTCACCCGAACATATCACAATGGCGATGATACAAACAAATTTTGACCGACAAATGGAAGATACAAGGAGTCTACTTCGGGACAATGGAAGAGTACCTACTGCACCCATTGTGCAACGTGAGTTGGATGAGGAACATTCGGAGGAAGGGAATTACAACCAAACTGTGAGTTAAGTTGAACCATGAGTGGTAGGGAGTAACGATCCGGAAAGAGGGATTAACAAGAATGAGTGTAAGTATAAGGACTTCTTAGGTACCAAGCCACCAAGTCTTTCGGGAAGCCCAAAGCTAGTAGAGATTATGAACCAGATCTCCGAGATGGAGATGGTGTTGATGGGTTTTGAGCATTCTAACACTCCTATGGTGTACATGCAACCCTAGAAACCTTGGATCTATGTTTTCTCTAATATTCATGCAAATTTGATTTTCCAAGGTTCTCATCCTAACTAGCATAGCATGGGGTACTTCTAATATAAAAAAACTAGTAGAATGACATACCTTTCTTGTAGCTTGGATTCCTTAAGACCTTGTGAGCCTAGCACCCCAAATGTGATGCCTCAAATGTTTCACACAACACCACAACTCTTGGAATAACTTGAGAGAAGAACACTTTGATCACAAAAATCGGCTAGCCCTCCTTGTCTTGTAATAGTGACCAATTTTTCTCCATATGAGGTTGCTTATATGGTGTGTCAGATGTAGGGTTAGACCATGTAAACCCTAATGTGCATGGCTTTTCATTTCCCCCATGATCCATGGGTTATAACCTCTATGGAGCATCCATGGAGCACCCAATGGGTCCTAGCCCAATCTAGTGAATCATGAACCATAAGCCTACTACATAAGAATGAATGATTTACAAATCAATCCCCATATATTTAATTAGTCTCTTTTGATCACAAAATTAATTCTTGATCAATACTAATTAAATAATATGATTTCATATTAATATATTAGAATATATTAACAAATCATAAGTGTCCTTTTTCTCATTTTGTTTATCCAATTGTTTAGATGCCGAGCAACCCAAATGGACCATGCCAAACCGAGTCAAGTACATACCAAATATAGTTATGGACTTATACACCTTATCCAACAGTCTCCCACTTGGATAAGTGTAGTGACATAAGAACATGGTTTGTTATGCGGAATTAAAGATTGCACAATGAACATGGTGATTTGGGTGTTCAAGAGATGTATTGATTATGTATTGTGTTACAAAAAGGGATCTAGATCTAGTCTACATAAATAACACACACTTACACACTCAACTTTTACATCTCTCAAGCACACCTCTACAAGTGGAATAAACCCACCTTATATAGAGGTGTTTACATGTCTCTCTCTCACTCTCTATCTCATGAAAAAAGGCTAATGCACCACATGCAAGTGGGTCTACAAAAGTCAAACATTACAATGTCATTCATGAAAAACTTTGTACCCCAACATTCTCCCCCTCAAAGTTAGGAATGAATGACCCACTTCAAATCTTCCAAAATCGAGCAACTACGCGATCCGAGCCTCAAGGGTGACACATGTCGAAACGAACTTCAATCTTCAATTCTTCCATGATTCTTCAATTTGATCACGAGCTTCTCAAACTCCAAATTGATCACCAAAAGTTGAGCATAAAAACACACCCCAAAAATCTTCAATAAAACCAAACCCATTTCGAAAATAAATCACTTCCGAAATTCCAATTGCATCATTTCGTAAGCTTCAAAAATTCAAGATCACTTCGGTCGTCAAATCCGCGTAATATGAAAAATTCAAGTTCGAATTTCCATATAAATTTCTCCCCCTTTTTATAATCGAAATTTGATTATAAAACCTTCAAGGAAAGAGAACGTGCTCTATTCGGAATTTTTCGTGTCAAAACTCCCCCTTAACATGTGGCATAAACTTTGTGCTTCAATCCGGAAAATCCAAAAAATATTGAATTTTTATCTTCGTTAACGGACCACCTTTGACAAAATTTCTCAAAATTGGGTAGAAATTGCCAATATCAAAATTCTGCAGTGACCCGGTGCGCCCAAAATAGCCAAATATGCAAAACTCTCCCCCTTAACCAAAGTTGGGTAGAAAGCGTCAATTTGCATAAACTGCAGGGGCCTGAAATGCATTTCCTTCAAATTCTCAGCAAAAACAGTCATTTTTCGAAAATGGGTATGAACCGCCAAATGTTCGAAACCTCAGAGACTATTTTCGACAATTCTGCCCTTTTTGCTCCAAACATACGAAGAGTTTTAAAAACTGTCAATCTTTCGTAAGTTCAGGGGTAATTTTCGAAAATTCTGCTTTTTCTTTACAAAACTAACGAAGTTTTGTCCTGTTCATACGAAGCCTTGAAAAATATGTTAAACTATTGAAATTTCAGGGGCCATTTTCGTAACTTTTGTCAAATCCTTCCCCAATTTTGTTTTAACGAAATCAGGCAAACGAAACTCACGAAACTTTTTCCTTTCTCTCTCCTCTTCGTACGAAACTTTTTCTCTCCCCTTCAGCCCATTTTCTCTCTCGTCTTCATATGAAACTACATTGCACAGCATTAACGAATTTCTGTTCTTCATCACTTCGTTAGAAATCCTCATCTCCAAACTAACGAAACTTTTTGACACTGATTAACGAAATCGAAGCGTGTCGAACGCTTAACAGTGAACAGTAACCTCTTAATCATTCATTCTCTGAATCGACATTTTGCTACAACAGATTTTCGTTAGCAAGCTTGTTCCAAAATCATCGACTTAAAAAAATTTCGACCTCCTGACTCCAAATCAAGCATTCCTTGTTCATTCCCAAACCATCGATTCCAAATTCATCGACATTAACTTCTCAGTCCAAAACGAAATCATCCATGGATATGAAAGTGACTTCGTCTGTTCATCCTTACAAATTCCATTCGACTTTGTTGATGTCGACTCCAAATCAAAAATCTTCGCTTTTCTTCAACAGCGACTAGACATCAAACATTTTCCAATCTTTGAAATTAGTTACAATCGATTTTAACCCAAAGCAGTCGACTATTGATAACCCACTGGATTCGCTTTTTCAGTCCAACTTACACTTTTCGAACATTGACTCCAAAATCCATTATGTATTCGAAATTGATTTCTCAGTATCAACACCAAATTGTCGATTTCCAGTACATCACTATTCGAAAACGACATCAACCATCAACATTCGAAATCAAAAAAAATCAACCCATTGATTCCAAAAGCGAACTTCCAACCATCGACTCCAATCAACTTACAGAGTTCGTCATCAAGAACACGACACATCCAAATTCGAAATTAAACTCAAATTTAAGTTCGATTTCGATATCCATATCCCATATTCAACTTGTAACAACCGATTTCAGCCTTTAATTCACAGAATCATCACTTGAACATCGACCTTGACTTTTTCTCAGTTTGACTTTTCAAAGTCAAAGCTCACTAAACACGAAATCAAAGACTCTAATGTCAAATTTCAGATCAAAAAGTGTTCAAACATCCATTCTATCAATGTTCTTCACAAACATTTAAGATTTCTTGAACAATTTTATCAACCTCAAATACTCAATTGTCGACTTCACGGTTTGAACAAAATCGATTTCTTAGTCATATTTTGATCATTATCGATTTTGAAACACATGAAACAAAACCGATTCACATGTTTACAATCACAAGTAAATTCAAGACGATTAACACAATCGTTGAATCAAAAGCAGAACTCAAGAACTCGATGTTTAGACCGAGAATCAAGAAAATCAACAGAGTACAACTCTTTTATGCACATGATGGAGAACACTGAATAATCGAATCGTATATATGATTTGGATGAATCTTTGGGCTCGTTTAATAGATATTGGATTAAAATGCATATGAATGGGCCGATTATGAACAGTATCACATTGATGATTGAAAGTGTAAAAATATTCGTGAATCGGTCCGAGAAAGAACAAGAACAATTAGATAGGATTTGGGCTCAGCTTTAATCGAATGAACAGTAAACAATTATCATTTTGGGCTCAATTTTTCGTGAATTGTAACAGATAAGAAATTTGGATCAATTTTGTTTGGACTCGAAATTAACAATAAAAGGATTACAAATTGTGTTGAGATTTGGGCTTTGATCTAAGAAAAAATGTATTGGATCATCAATGGGGTTTGAAACGTATTAGATCCAACGAAACAAAACGATCACAAATCAAAAACGCAATGCACGAATTCAAAGAAATTGAGAGATATCAGAGAGAGAGAGACTCACCAAAATTGCTCCAATTGTGACAAATGTTGCCAAACCGAGAATCGTTCTTCAAAAATCACGTTGATCTTGAAGACCCGCTCTGATACCAATTGTAGTGACATAAGAACATGGTTTGGCATGCGGAATTAAAGATTGCACAATGAACATGGTGATTTGGGTGTTCAAGAGATGTATTGATTATGTATTGTGTTACAAAAAGGGATCTAGATCTAGTCTACATAAATAACACACACTTACACACTCAACTTTTACATCTCTCAAGCACACCTCTACAAGTGGAATAAACCCACCTTATATAGAGGTGTTTACATGTCTCTCTCTCACTCTCTATCTCGTGACAAAAGGCTAATGCACCACATGCAAGTGGGTCTACAAAAGTCAAACATTACAAAGTCATTCATGTAAAACTTTGTACCCCAACAATAAGTCTAATAACTATAGTTGCAAGTATGACTTCAGGAACCGACCAGCAATCGTAGCTCTTTCAAAGTCTCGCGGAACTAAGATGATGATGTGCCATTTAAGATAAGTGATCATATAATCCTCTGTTCTAGATATCAGTCGGAAAAATACATGGAACAATGTCGTACTTATTGTCTAACAGTTTGTTTCCAAATTTCCGATTTGTTTGACATAGAACTAAACTGAACACATCAATTTGGTTTTGACCGGGGCCGGTTCATAGGTCAAAACAAAATCATCATGGGGACCAGATATCGCTTTTAATCCTCCAAGGACTAAAAGGAACAGATAAACTTCGACTCATATGCTTGTACTAACCACTTGTTGAATCATACACAAAAGCACGTTTTATGACATCGAGTTACCGATGTGTTTTCGTACAATCAATGCACAACCAACTCATAATCAACAACTCATATATCTTGGTTTGAAGACTTATAAGATATTACCGTCTCACGATCACTCGATATAAATTCCATGAAGTGATACAAGTGAGTGTGGGTTGAATCCAATACTCAGTACTTATGAGCACTCATGAATGTTGTAGCAACCATTTGCTATGTCTAACATCTTAGACATCTACAAGCCCAATTCATGACAGTCTTGATTCATATCTACTTCCAACATATGACTGACTGTGGAGAGTTTGAATAAAGTAATTATTATGGAAGTCAAAACATGCAAAATTGAAACAATAGTAAATAATTGACACAAGACAACAACACCTTACTTATAAATAAACAACAACTTTTATTTAATCATCAAATGTCAATTTACATTTTACAAGTTCCAGAAATAGCTATCTAATCTATAAAACTAATATCATCCTTCAGCCCGATGCACCTCGCATGCTTCAAATGCTTAACCCTACACAGTCCCTTCGTGAGGGGATCTGTTGGGTTCTCATCCGATGATACCCTCCTCACCACGAGGAGTCCTTCTTCTATCCGATGTCTAATGAAGTGGTATTTTATGTCGATGTGCCTGGATCTGCCGTGATCCCTTGGTTCCTTAGCTAAGGCAACTGCACCCTCGTTGTCACAGAAAATCTCCATAGGCTCCTTAATAGCTGGTACAACTCCAAGATCTGCAATGAAGTTCTTTAGCTATATAGCCTCCTTTGCCGCCTCGCTTGCCGCTATGTACTCTGATTCGCAAGTTGAATTAGCCACTGTTTCCTGCTTGGAACTTTTTCCAAGTAATTGCTCCTCCATTTAGGGTAAAGACCCAGCCCGACTGAGAGCGTAAATTATCCCTATCAACCTGGAAGCCAGCATTACTATACCCCACTACTCTCAAGTCATCACTCCCACCAAGGGTAAGGACCCAGTCCCTAGTCCTTCGTAGGTACTTGAAAATATTCTTCACTCAGTCCAGTGAGCCTTGCCCGGATTCCCTTGATATCTGCTGACCATGCTCAAAGCAAATGCCACATCAGTACGAGCACAAGTCATAGCATACATGATCGAGCCTACAGCAGAAGCATACGGTACTCGACTCATCTCATCTATCTCGGCCTCTGTACTCGGGCTCTGAGTCTTACTCAGTTTGGCGTTAGTCTGGATCGGTAAGTCACCTTTCTTGGAATCCTGCATGCTGAACCTTTTCAGCATCTTATCCAAGTAGGTACTTTGACTAAGTCCAATTAGTCTCTTACTCCTTTCTCTCAATATCCTTATCCCTAGGATATAGCCAGCTTCTCCAAGATCCTTCATAGCGAAACACTTCCTAAGCCAGGATTTAACCTCCTGCAAGGTTGGGATGTCATTTCCTATGAGTAGTATGTCATCCACATACAATACCAAAAAGCTAACTATACTCCCACTAGCCTTAACATATACACAGGACTCATCTTCGCTCCTTGAAAAACCAAACTCTTTGACTTTCTCATCGAAACAAAGATTCCATCTGCGAGATGCTTGTTTCAATCCATAGAAGGATTTCTCAAGCTTACACACTCTATTAGGGTGCTTTGCATCGACAAAACCACCTGGCTGACTCATGTAAACATCCTCAACCAACTTTCCATTAAGGAAATCGGTTTTGACATCCATTTGCCATATTTCATAATCATGAAATGCAGCTATGTCTAGCAAAACCCTAATAGACTTAATCTTCACTACTGGTGAGAAGGTCTCATCATAGTCAACTCCCGGAGTTTGAGTAAAGCCCTTCGCAACTAGTCGCGCTTTATAAGTGTGTACATTCCCATCCATGTCGGTCTTCTTCTTGAAGATCCATTTGCACCTGGCCGTCTTACGACCCGGTACATTGTCAACCAAGTTCCAAACTTGATTGTCATACATGGACTGAATCTCGCTGTCCATGGCCTCTTTCCATTTGGCGGACTCAGGGCCTGCCATGGCTTCCTTAAAGTTGTTAGGCTCATCCAAATTTACCAGTGTCCTATCACTGATAAATTCATCACCTTCCGCAGTAAAATGAAAACCATAGTAATGCTCAGGTGGATTCCTAACTCCTATGGAACGCCTCAGAGGTACAGACTCATCAATAGGAGTTTCCTCCTCAAGTTGATTGCTAGGGTTTGAGGTTCCTTCACTGCTTGACTCTTGAATTTCTTCAAGATCAATTTGCCTCCCACTGTTTCCTTGGCTTATGAATTCTCTCTCACAAAAGACCCCTCTCCTTGCCACAAAGACCACATTCTCACTGGGTCTGTAGAAGAGGTAACCAAAAGAATTTTGTGGGTAGCCGATGAAAATACACCGCTCACTACGAGGTTCGAGCTTTTCCTGAGTCTCACGTCTCACGAAAGCCTCGCAACCCTAAATCTTGATGCGATCTAAATTGGGAACTTTCCCAGTCCACATCTCGTGAGGTGTTTTGGCAACCTTCTTGGTAGGGACTAGATTAAGGATATGGGCGTCAGTCTCTAAGGCATACCCCCAGAATGAGATTGGTAACGAAGCTCGACTCATCATGGAACGAACCATGTCTAACAAGGTTCGATTGCGCCTCTCAGCCACACCATTAAGCCGTGGTGTTTTGGTAGGTGTCAATTGTGAAACAATTCCATATTCCCTAAGATAGTCAAGGAACTTTGTACTAAGATACTATCCTCCTCGATCGGATCGGATCGGAGCATCTTAATGTTCCTGCCCAGCTGATTCTCCACTTCCTGTTTAAACTCTTTGAACTTTTCAAAGGTTTCTGACTTATGCTTGATTAAGTAGACATAACCATATCTACTGTAATCATCAGTAAAAGTCACATAGAAACGGTTAGCATCCCTTGTGGCGGTTCTGAAGGGTCCACACACATCTGTGTGTATGAGGTCCAACAAACCTTCACCCCTAGCACAAGTACCAGTGAAGGGTGACTTTGTCATTTTTCCAAGAAAACAAGACTCGCAACTATCATCTGACTTTAAGTCAAATGACTCCAAGACTCCAGCCTTCTGGAGTTGGCCTATGCGCTTCTTGTTAACATGTCCAAGACGACAATTCCACAAGGATGCCTTATCCAAACTAGTGGAAGAATCGATATACAAGACATTATTTCCTAAGTTATCTACAACCGACACAGTTTCATATACACCATTACAAGGTAATGCTTTAAAATAAATAACATTATTATAAAACGCATTAATACCACCACATTCATTATCAAATGAAAAAGTAAACCCTTGTTTGTACAAACCGTGAAAAGAAATAATATTTCTCGCCATTTCTGACGAGTAACAACACTTATTCAAATCTAACACTAACCCACTACTTAGCAACAAAGAATAAACTCCAATCTTGGTGACAGGTGAAGCTTTCCTATTCCCCATGATCAAGTTTATATTTCCGTGCTCCACATCCTCACTTCTTCTTAGGCCCTGCAAATCAGAACATATATGAATACCGCAACTTGTATCAAGAACCCAAGAAGTAGTATGTGGTGAGTTGTTAGCCAATATAGTGTAAATACCTGCATGGGTAGGTTTGACCTTCCCATCCTTAACATCTTGCAGGTACTTGGGGCAGTTTCGTTTCCAGTGCCCCTTATCATGACAATAGAAGCATTCAACTTCCTTTAGGTTGGAAGAAGGAGTGACAGAACCACCTTTGGTTCCACTTGAAGAGGAGCCATCAAGAGACTTTCCCTTGGTACCCTTCGAAGGGGTCTTCCTCTTCTTCCCTCTACTTTGCCCGATTTCCAGAACAAGGGCGGCGGTAGGAGTAGGAGTGATAACAACCGATTTGCCTTTAAGACCAGTTTCAGCGGTCTTCAAAATCCCTTGAAGTTTGCTAAGTGTGACCTCCTCCTTGTTCATGTGATAGGTCATTCGGAATTGATCATAACAAGTAGGTAAGGAGTGCAGTATGATATCAATAGCCAACTCCTCGGGGAAGTTCACATTCAACTTGAGCAAACGGTCCACAAACTTTTGCATTTTCTGCATGTGGCCCGTGATGGGTTCACCATCCTTCATTCAGGTTGTTATCATGGAAGATATGATTTCATACCTCTCTTGACGAGCACATTGATGGTAGCGGTCCATCAGGTCCATTTGCATCTCAAAAGGGTAAAAGTCCTCATAGGACTTCTGGAGTTCAGCTTTCATTGTGGCTAACATGATACATGCCACCTTGGTAGCATCTCTCTCATGTGCCCTAAAGCCAGTGATCTCCTCTGGAGTAGCACTAGACTCATCAATTTCCTTCAGCTCCTTGTCGAGGACATATTCCTTGTCCTCGTAACGTGTAACCATCCTGATGTTCCTGATCCAATCATTAAAGTTTGAACCATAAAATATGACTCTCCCACAAAGGTTCATGAGAGAGAAGGAGTCGGTAGGGTTTGAGCCAGAAGCAGCATTGTTGGAAGACATCTGAAAAGAAGAAAGACAAGTTTAGATTAGATATAGAATCCTTAATAAGACACCCAAATGTAATATTAAGGCTAGGACCCAACACAATACTTTATAACTTGGAAGAGGGATGCCGTAATCCAAGCTATAAAATATTTGAAGGTATGCGAATGACAATTCACCAATTTCCACCATGAAAAATGAAATGAATTATTACGTTTTATTTGAATTGAAACTCATAGATCTTTTGAGATTCATTGAACTTTTCAATGGCATGTTTAAATCTCGATTGTGCCCTCTCAAGTTTATGACTGGGATGCCGAGGATCACAAACAAGGTGTGAATAACCATGCAAATTAACTCGGTACCCTTAATCTTTATCACCTAATCGATGTGTCGGTTACCCACACGCGCTCCACCGATCTATGATAAACATTGAGTCACCATTTGCCACTCTTACTAGTCCATGTTGGTGTGCCGGTTACCCACACACGCTCCACCAATGACTTGGTAAGGTACAAAGTGTAATTTCATGGGTTAGCACCAATTTCACATTTTCCTAAAGTAACTAAGATTGGGAATTTATAAAAGGTTTAGTTACTTTATATTTATCATTATACTTTTAATGAGAACTATAGTCATTGTCCTACCCGTTCGGCTAACGACCCTCCACCAGTCAAGGAAGCGGCGGGTGAGAGTGGACACCCATTAAGCTGCCATTTTATAGGCAACAACCTTATACCCCATTATAGACCGTCTTCGTGAATGAGGCCTACTAACGGTAAAACTGACTTGCTCTTATATATATATATATATATATATATATATATATATATATATATATATATATATATATATATATATATATATATATATATATTATTAACTTATAATACTATAAAGTATAAAGGTTGAATTTTAACTTTTAAAACTCTAGGGTTTGGAATTAAAGTTTTCTAAAGTGACTTTACAAATTCCAAAACTTGAGGGCAAGTTTTGAAACTATTCAAAACCTTTCATGTTCATAACTTATGGGTTTAATGGTTTATTAAAATGAAGACTCTTCACTTTATGTAACCTATGGTTCTTTAATGACAATTTAATGAAGTGACTTTTGGTAATCCATAACTTGAGGACAAATTATGAACTCCATCAATAACATTTAGATCAAGAATTACATCATCAAACAATTTGAAAATAATTCCTATGATCTTCTAAAACTCAAAAGTATGAACATTCATATCAACTATTTCAAGAATCATATAAACACATATAAAACTTGAAATTTTGATAATAACCACTGAAAATGGATTAGCATAATCATTACACCATCAAAAACAGGTTTTATAAGTCCAAAACAGTTTAGGGTAATGATTCTAGTCCATTTCCAGCAGCAAAACTCGAAATTCTGCACACAGGGGCTCCTACTCGCCGAGTGCAAGAACCTACTCGACGAGTAGGATGCATTTTCACTTGGACTCGTCGATTCCCCCCATGGACTCGGCGAGTTCACTGAACAGTGAGCAGAAAAATCAATTTTTTCAAGCAGTTTGCATCAAATACAAAGAAAACAAAACCAGGCTCTGATACCACTGATGGGTTTTGAGCATTCTAACACTCTTATGGTGTACATGCAACCCTAGAAACCTTGGATCTATGTTTTCTCTAATATTCATGCAAATTTGATTTTCCAAGGTTCTCATCCTAACTAGCGTAGCATAGGGTACTTGTAATATAAAAAAACTAGTAGAATGACATACATTTCTTATAGCTTGGATTCCTTAAGACCTTGTGAGCCTAGCACCCCAAATGTGGTGCGGGATCAGGTGCAACCCACCTTCACCCCCCATTATAGGGTTCGACGTCCCCGTCGAACACATCGACCCGTGCCCCAGCTCTGATACCATTTATACATAAAACATTTCAACAATAATGGCATAGTAGTCAATCATCAAAAAGGGCACATGCATCTTAGATAACTAGGTTCATCCCAATCCATCTAAGATATGTGATACTCCTAACAATGTACTTTTAAAACCACAAGTTGACTCACTAGCAAGACATACAACATCACACCACATAACAAACACAGGTTTAGCTCAATTTATTTTAGTTCTTTAGTTAGAGCTTTTTTTATTAGTTACTCTCCTCAACACTGCTGTAACTAATTTAATCTTATCGATTCACCACTTCAATATTATTTTATAATATTTTGTTTCTCCGCTTTACATTAATAATTACTCACCACTCACCGCTATAATTATTAAAGTATTACCTCTTAGTTAGGGTCTATTTATTCACCGCAAAAAACCCCAAAGCAAGACCCCGTTCGCTACTAACGTGACCGGAACGACCCAATGCACTAAGTGAGGAGCGACTCTCACCTGTAATCATTACTCCCGGTGCGCTGCACCTGATCCAACAGGGGCTGGGAAGGAGAACTAAGCATTCCTTATAAGGGGTGTGGATACCTTCCCTGACACAACGCGTTTTAAAGTCGTGAGGGCAGCATATCCCATTAGAACTCTGCAGTTAAGCGTGCTCGGGTGGGAGTAGTACCGGGATGGGTGACCCCCTGGTAAGTCCTCGTGCCGAGTGGCCCAAAGCGGAAAATATTGTGATACGTGCCGGTGGGGGATGTTATAATTTGAGATCTACAACTGCAGCAATAAGCAGAAAACTGTCTCTATAGTCAGACAACTGAAGTCCGAGGTTTTAAGTTGGTGGAAGTTGTTGGCAGATACATTGCCACATGGAGAAGGCATAAAGATGTCTTGGGTAGCATTCCTAGAACAGTTGAGGTTGCAGTACTACTCGATAGTAGATCTAATAGATATGAATAATGAGTTTTAGAACCTAAAGAAAGGGAAGATGAACGTTCATGAGTATGCCATCACATTCACTGAGAAGATGAAGCTATTTCCCTACTTGGTCCCTACTGAAGTCTCCAAGATAGAGAGTCTTGCTAACGGGTGGCCGAAAAACTTTGGACTAACAGTGAGAATGGCAATAACTTTAAAGACAACCGTTAGAACAGCCAAAAATATGGATACCCAACTTCGGGAGAGGGGTCTGGAAAGAACGGGGGAAAGAGGGAAGATAAAGCTGGAGGGATCTCTAAGATTCTATAAGAAGGGGAGATTCACTAAGTCTGAACTGCACAAAAAGATGTCTAGGGGTAGTAGGAAAGACAAGTGATGTGAGAAGTACAAGAAGAAGCACTTCGGAAGATGCGATGGAGAAGTGACTTGTTATAAGTGTGGGAGGCTGTTCACTATTCCAGAGATTGTACATTTGATAACAAGAAGTGTTACGAATATGGAGATGGTGGGCATATTTGGAAGAAATGCCAAAAGAAAAACAAAGCACCAAGGCAAAATGTCCCGCTAAAGCCGAAAGAAAGGGCATATGATATGATCCTTGAAGAGATACTAATAGGTCGGGAATAGAGGATGGCTTATTCGATTATGGTATATAAAGAAGAAGATGAGTAATATTAGGGTGTGTGGTCTGATGTAATAGGAATGCATCATAAATAAATCTTGTAATCGTTTTCAAGTAGTATAATCCCTAATTACGTTAAATGACTCAATGTGTTAAGTTGTTGTATGGTCTTCTTGAATGGTGACTTAGTGGACTGCAAGACAATACATGGGAAGATTATGAGTAGGTGTGAAAGGTAGTAATGTTCTATACTATTGGAAGCACAAGACTCAAACTTGGATCAGGAAAAGTCACAAGGCAACTAAGTCTCTAAGTAATCAAGCTATTTTGTTTATTTCCATCCTTACCTTTGTTTCGATAACGACTACGAATATAAATATTATTCCGACCTTAGTGTTAATATCAAATCGAGTCCAACTAATCTAGGAAGTAATTTTAACGTAGCGTCCGACTTTAGTTAAAAGGACGAAGGAAAAGATAAACTGAAGCGATCAGTACAGGTATCGCGTTCACCGTTAAGATCAAGCTGATTGTAATAAGAAGTGCTACATGATAGAATGTGATTAAATCACATTAGAACATGAAGGGAGATATCTTTCATGCTAGAGTCTGACTCAAAGTGACCTGAGTCTAACCTTTGAATCATATGATGAGAGGTCATTAGAACATGGCCCATCGGTCTGCTATGGTAGTCAAAGTAAGGATCGTAATTTAGGTTAAGAAAGAGCAGGAGTCTCGAATGGAGATCAAATTTAGAAGGAAGAGTAGGTGGAACACCATTAACGGTTAAGAAGTGTAAGAGTTAGAAACTCGTTAGAAAAGACATGAGAGTTATAGTTATCAGCTAGTATGGAAAGGTAATGTGCGGAGTCCTTATACAAGCCCTGTTTTGTTGATGATTTCGAGCCGTAATCATCCTAAGGGGAAGATAATCGTAGCGACCGCAAATTCGGGCTAGTTAATTTAGAGATAATAATCGTTAAAAATGAATTTTTTATAGAAGATTATTTAGGACAAATAATCTTAAAAAAAGTTATAATATATGTGACAAGGATTCCGTACATATAAAGGACGCTAAATTCCGACTTCGAACGACGAAGTTATGCTTCTTCGCAATTTCGCGTTTAAACCGGCACGACTTTGCGTATCATAAAAGGTGAATTTTTGATAAATTACTTTTTAGCCTTAGTGATCCAAACGAAATTCGTAGTAATCGTTAAAGAGAGAGTGTTCATATAAAGAACGTTCAAATTTGACTTCGTAGAACACCACCATCCTTCTACTTGCATGCACTCTCTACTCCACCAACACATAGAACACCCTAAACTAAAGTAGTCCTCGCATGCACTCTTTACCCCACCAACACACCAGATCTAAAGTAGAACACAACCCAAAGATCATGTAGTTGTTTAAACTCCACAAATCAAACCATCCAAGGGTCCAAAACATCAAATAAAATACTAAAACTCCAAATACTCTTAGATCCAAAGGTGAAAAACAATAAAGATTGGAACTTTGTGACATACGAAGGTCCATAAGGTGAATGAAGGCTGAATACATCATATGTAAATCTCCCTTTATCAATCTTTCTTGTTTAATTCACTCTAGAGCACCAAAGATCACCAAATGAGCACCAAAATGGATATTAGGAGAGAGGTTGAGCTCAAAACCATTCTATAGAGGTTAGGTTTCATAAAGGTCGTTCAAGAGGTGATAAAGGTTGAGAATGTTCAAATCCTAGGGGTAAATGGCTTTTAAATACCTCTAAAACCCTAAATAAAACGTTCAACCCATGGGCCTTAAGGGAACCCAACGTCCATATATAACAAATTAGTCACATTTTGAATAAACAGCGGTGTCCCGCCCCATTCAACAAAATTAGTAGATTTTTAGTTTTTTAGCAATAGTGATAAATGGGTTTCTACTTCCCCCGCCCTTATACTTTCTTATGGAAGCACGTTATGACGGAGAACTCTTTTACAATTAATAAGAATGAAAAATATAAATATAAATTGTCTAAGAGACCAAAATGTAAATTTATTGCATGGTATATCTCATTTGCAATTCATATGTAAAATGCGATTTACAAATGTCAACATTACTCATATAGCACGGTGACAATTAGACCATATCAAGTACACCACTAAAGTATTAAAATAAAGTTTTGATCAAAAAAATTATTTTATGGAGGAGACAGACGAATATAAAGCTTGAAATTAATAAAAACAAAACTATAAAAAACTATCTAAGGGACAAAAATATAACTTTAATATCCGGGGTACCTCCTTTGGAATTCATATATAGAATGTCATTTAAAAATATCAACAGTCGACATATAACATAGTAACGATTATACAATATCAAGTGGACCACAAAAGTATCGAAAAATAAATATCGATCCAAAAAATTATATATGGAAGAGACAGACAAAAATAAGTCTTGATAGTGTATCTTAAAGAAATTAACAAAAAAACTATAAAAGGAAATTATGTAAGGGACTAAAAATGAAACTTTAAAATATAGTAAGGGACCCAAATCATAATTTATAAAAGACTAATCATTTAACTTTAAAATTATAAATGACTAACAACATATTATAGGCTAACCACATTCGAGCACACAAGGACACATATTGCAGTATATAGTATAATTAAAAAACTCACCTGACCTAATCAACTGAAGATCACCAACGACCCCAATAGAGAAACAATTAACACGAGCCACCTACTCAACACCAAGACCATTCCTTAGTCAAATACTCAATTCTATCAAAATCTGACCAAATGTCGAACTAGTCAAAGTAAAAGGCTAACCACACTGTGGTCATTCCTTGGTCGCGTTATGACTCAGTCACAACAAAACAATCGTGGTCTAAACACAACACTGCGTTGCAGACTATTCATGGTCGCGCCGCATTTTCTCTGGTAGAAACCAAGTTCATTAAGCACTTAATCCATTAAGATTAATGCTCCAACTTTCTAGATAGTATTAAAACCTCAACTTAATGGATAAAGTTTCCAGCATTATCCATTTGCATGCCTCAAAAGTGTAACTCCCATGTTCCCAAGTACTTTCATTAATGGCTTAAATTATAAAAATGTTTTCATTTTGGTCCTTTACACGGGGTGTACTCCGTGAGTATGTTGGGCGTAGCTCACTAAAGGAGGCGTGGATTCCTTTTAGTACGCTAGGCATACACAAGATGTATGAATGGCGTTTGAGCTGACTCGAAACCCTAAATTTTTGTGGTTGAGCCCTTATTAAAACACCTTAAATCCCTTGAGGACTCTTCATAACCAGCCTCCACTCTCCCCAAACGACCATTTTGAAATCCTAATCCTTGATTAGCTTGTGTGAGCCTCTTTTGTGTGTTCTTGGTGCATAGTGAAGGAGTAAAAGTTGTTCGTTGAGGATTGTTGTGGTTAGAACTTGAAGATCATGGGCCTTCATCACCTTTGCAAGCTTCTAGAGGTATAAAGTTCTTACCTTTATGGTTCTATAGCTTAGATATACACTAGCTTTGAGATTTTCATGCTTTTGGTTCCATAGTTTGGTTCTTGTGAGTAAAAGCTACTCCAGAGCTCAAGTTTGTTACTTTATAATGTTTTTGAGGATCTAGGGTCCTGAAATGAAATTTTTATTGTTATTTCTCACTCATGCAAATGCATGAGGCTATTAAAGAGTGATTTGGACTTAGGGTTTGGTTTTGGGCTCTATTAAGCCATGAAAAAGCTTAAAGTTATCGACTTTATCGGTTAAGACCTTCCCAAGGTTCAGATCTATGAGTTGGATGTATAGACTTTAGGTATTAAGAGCTTAAAATGGAATTTTGGTATCAGAGTACTACGCCATGTGTAACTCTGGGGTACACATGGCATAACGGGTTTTGCCTTGTTTCCTTCTCGGTGGTAACTTAATACGTAGGGCGTAATTGGGGAGTACGCATGGCATACTCCCAAAGGTGCATTTTGGGCCATTTTTTGGCCTTGGGCCATGTTTAGTGGGTCTAGTATGGGAAGGGTAAAATGGTCTTTTACCTATTAGAAAGAGAGAATTTGACCTTTGATCATGGGTTATTACCCTAATTATTAATTAAGGTTATTTTTGGATATGCTTAGTGTGAGGAGCATTCATATCAGCAGCTCAAGTGTATGATTTGTCATCGTCGGATTGAGGTCAGTTTCCTCATTGTACTTGTGGGTCGAAGACACCAACGCCAACCTACTGGATTATGTTTGTAGGATGATAGTTGTCTTTATGACATTTACTGACATGCCTGTGTGTGGTTGTTGTCTTTGTGAATCTTGCTAATATAACCTTATGCTTAGTTATAGGGGTGAAATAGACTCGTACAGGTTGAAAGATACTGAAGGAGTCATAAGGGACTCAGAGAGTTGAAAGAGACTCAGAGATCCAGAAGGGACTCATGGAGTCAGAAGGGACTCAGAGAGTCGGAAGGGACTCAAGGGTGACATAGACCCGTTACAGCTTTAGGATGATAAGTATGTATGGTATGTGGTATTTTAGGGAAACTCACTAAGCTTTGTTCTTACAGTTTAAGTTATAGTTTCAGGTACCGCTGGTTTGAAGGGTATAGGCTCGACATGATCGCATAACATCCACCCGTGTTCTACATTTTATGATTTTGGATTGTACTCTCATAACTATTTTCTACATATAGATACTTTGATGGTTTTTGAAATGTATGGGTGATTGTTTGGTTGATTTAAAAACGAAAGTTTCTACTTAGTATTTTTAGGATGATACAAGTTGGTATCAGAACCTTGGTTTGAGGGATTTAGGTATAGTCTTGGGTGTGTCTGAACTCAACTAGGGAATTGCTAAAAAGAAAAAGATTTTCTAAAGGGTTTTTATAAAAATGGATTGTGATGCATGAAATCGGGCGAGCTCAAGTAAGCATTTCACAAAATACCCATACATGTTTATTTGATTCAGTATATGAATATGTGTATAGAATGCTATATTAGGGCTAAGGATTTGTTCATAATTGTTTGTTAGGAGAGATGTCTTTATGTGCCTACTATATAAGCCTCTAAAACTGCATGCTAATAGGATTTTAGATGTTACGTTAGGGTGGCCTGTTTAGGCAGTGCACTGATTAGAACTTGATTCTCGAATGCTACTTGCTTTGTGCTTTTAGCAACCACTGTTAATGTCAGGTAGCTATCTAGGGAATACACTAGGTTACATGTTACAGGAACTAGATAATTTTAGAAGGTTAGTTTTAACCCGATTGCACAGCTCTTGTTTAAGTCTAATCGTTGTAGTGTGAGACCTTGCAGTCATGGAATTATTTAGTTTCTGTTACATGTAATTGTATTTGTGAGGTAGTTAGAGGGTATTAATATGAGTTTCTTCTGCAATTTATGGCGGAGAGTGGTATGAAGGGAATCCGAGGAGAATATTGGAAGTATGTTAGCTTGGCAGATGTGTTGTAGTAAGGGTGTCACTTAGGGGAATCGGGAGGATCTTGAGGAAGGTACAAATAGGTGTGGAAGATAGTATTGGGTCCGTACTACTTGAAGCACAAGATTCATACTCGAGTATTTTCTGATGATTATGTTGTTTGATTTCAATATGGTGGTCACTCGAGGTGGTTCAGGTCCTGGTGAGGGATCATTATCGGGATTTGGAGTCGGACTCTTGGATGATCAGATGCGAGAGTTTATTTCGTCTGAGATTACCAGTGACATTCTAGAGCAGACTTCTATGATCTTTGGTTCGATCAAGGAGGGTATTATGTAGATTCTGGATGAGCACTTTGGCATAGTTTGTGCTGTGATAGTACAAGGTCAACAATATGAGGAAGGTACAAGATGCAAATACCACCTTCAAAGGCAAGATGCAAATCCCATGTCAGCGATCAAAGGCAAGATGCATCTTGTGCATCTCCATGTCAGCGATCTACTTTAGTGTTGTTGATCAAAGGCAAGATGCAAATCCCACCTTCGAACCTCGGGGTGGACACTCGTCCGGTGAGCATTCTCCATGCCAGCGATCCATAATTAGCTAGCAATAGGGTCTGTCTACCCAAATAAATTTTGGGCTCCACGCGCCCTGAACCCCTGAAAAGAGTGAGTTTGTGCCCCCAACTGACCCGCCGCAATCTCGGCACGAAAGGCCCCTAATCGATCATTAAAAAGCTCCATGATCCCTTAATTGATGGTACCAAACATCACAAGAGTTGCATCCAATATACCATGAGTGATCTCCGATGTGATGAACTCGTGTACCCTCTCATTAACCGGATCGACACTATAGCCAAAACCAGAACCTGAACCAGATGCTCCTCCTCGAGTGCTCACCACCATACCGAAATATAAACATATAAATGATCAAACTATACTATAGCGAACAATCATACTGAAGTTCCTTAGGATCTTTGTGATTTTCCTTGATTCAAGTACGGATCGTGTGCTTCCAGTAGTATGGGCCCAATACTACATTCCACACTTATATGTACTTTCCTCAAGAATCATCCTAAATCATCTAAGTCCATTTAACATGGAAACTCTCATAAGCTTTATGCTAAACATCATGCATATCTAACTAAAGCACTCCCTAGGCTCTCCTAGGAATCCTCGCCTCACTTGCCTCTACAATGCTAGGAACTTCTACCAACACTGCTTGTTTCCTTGTGCATGAAAATTACACACAATACAAGATCAAATAGACTGACGAATAAGTGATTCTACCCTAATCCCACAACCAGACAAAGAACAGGTATAAGGCTAAATTAGTCATTCTGGGGATATATGATCCTAAGAGTATATAATTTTTAAACATACAATTAGCAATTAATTTCACCAATATAGATTCCAAGTTATACATAAAATCCAATTCCTCCTAGGCTACAAGGCATCACAAATCAGTAAATTCTATCATGAAATTCCTGAAAGTATCATTAGCCCTATCCTAGCATGCAATTTACATAGATACATAATACTCTTGTATAGGTATTTTGAGAATCACTTACTTGAGCTCAGCTGATTGCACACATTGAACCCCTTTCTTTATATATATCTTTTTAATTAGAAAATATATTTTTGATATTGCCATATTTATACATATTTTAGGCAATATTTATTTACATTTTTTATTGATATTTTGGTTATTTGCATAGAATAATGGTACTTATAAGGATAAATTGTTATATGCAGCCAAAGTAAGGCATTTTCGAAGAAAGGGGCCAAAATTGACAATACATGGAACATTGGAGACTTGGAGTACAAAAGTTGAAGCAATCCACAGAATTTACCGAAGTCACGACGTGGTCAACATGTTCACGACGTGGTCAACATGTTCACGACGTGGCATGAATCTTCTGGAAGATAAATACGTACGAAGTAAGAATCCTTGCCTGATACGGATAACTCTCAAACCACGACGTGGAGCATCCTTCCACGACGTGGGGTACGAATTTCATGAAAATTATAAATTGGCTTGTCCATTACGATTGGAGGGACTTTTGGGTGGATTGGAAGGTTTTCAGAAGACGAATTTTAGCAGAAGGGAAGTCTTGGAAAAAGGTTTTCAACACCAAAAGAGTAGAGGTTCATAATTAGTTTAATTTTTGATACTTGAACATGTTTTATATTTTGATTTGTGGTTGTTTGATTGTTGCTATGAGCAGCTGAATCTAATTACTCTTGTTTAGCTAGATGAAGCTTCAGACATATGGTTTAGCTTAATGACTATTGGATTTGATTAGTTGGTGAATTGCTTGTGTTTGATTTGTTATTACCTAGCATGTTAATATTTGTTTCTTTAGTTATTTGAACTCATGTTCTGTGTAGCTTAGTGATCATTAAACTGCATGAACTTGTTTACCTAGTGATTTAGTGAATATTAAATTGCTAGAGCTAGGATCGACCAAAATCTTAGAAAGTAATTGAAGTAAATAAATTTAATTGTGCTAGAGAACATAAATTATGACCATAATTGTGTTTGCCTAATTTTACATAGCAAATTCATAATCTGCAACTTATTCTGTGTTTGACTGTGTGTGACCATATATAGTTTAACTTGAATTAGTTAATATTGGTAAATTTAGACTTAAATTACTAATACAAAAATAACCAACTTTCACAATCCATAAATGTTAGCTAACCATAAAGAAGAAGTGGATTCGAGCTAAACAGGAGTGTTTTAATTAATTGATTGAATTCTGTGACTTAAGTTCATCTGGTCTTGTAAAATCAGATAAAAACCCCATCTTTGCTCTAAAATTAGGTTAATTTAATAGTAGATAAATTAATTATTTAACACCGTTCCCTGTGATCGACACCCGACTTACCCAACTATTCTATAATTCGACTAGGTACACTGCCTAGGTGCATTTTAGTTAGTTAAGTTAGTTAGGTTATAAATTATAAAATTAGTGGGTACTTTTGTGCACATCAATTTTCTTTCAAAAAGATTACCAATTCCTCAGTTTGAGTTCAGACACATCCAAGAGTGCGCCCGAATCGCTCAAACCAATGCTCTGATAACAACTTGTAACGTCAGAAAAATACAAATAAATTTTTTTCATTTTCAAGCCATCAAATCCATACATCAAATGTTTCAAAATCAATCATGATAAAAATGTATCCCAAACATCAGAGTGAAAATCATCATGGGATGCTATGTAGTCAAGTCGGGACCTTCCCTTTGAAACTGGAAGTACCTAAAAATGTTTAAACCACAAAATCATAAGGATGAAGCTTAATGAGTTCCTAAAAATAGAAAATACCATACATATAAGTGGCCAGCCCTACGTGAGCGCTATGATCTAAACACAATCTTACAGTTACACCCAAATTACAGGCCATCCATAAACTTTCTGCCATTATCTAACCATGGTCTTCCATGCAAGTCGCAAAGACAAAGAAGTTCATTGATCCAACCATAGTCTTTCATATAGATGTTGTGATCCAGCCATAGTCTTTCATACAGGTGTTGTGATCCAACCACAATCTTTGATACAGGTGTTGTGAGATAACCACAGTCTTTCATGCAAGAGTCACAAAGACAATCTAGCAAACTACATAGTATAGTGAGAAAACTCATGTGTCTCAACAAATCAGATAAACCATAGCTCAATGTCTGCAATAGTTGCTACAACACACCTAACGAATCAAACAAGGCACAAATTTGGTCTATTCTCTAAATCTAGCAATTTTGACCAAAAGTCAACCCATGTCAACAATTCAACAGTCAGGGTCAAGGTCAACAGTCAGCATCACCATCAGTTGACCTTCACATCATAACCAGCCCATGGTCACATCATGAGAAACGCACTCATCCCAATCCCAACTCAGTCATGATTCAACTTATCCAACTCAGACTCTATACAAACCCCCGTCATGTCGTGATGATCAGGCCATCACGTCGTGACACAACTAGTCGTCACGTCATGACGAGGAAGTTGTCACGTCATGAAGACATGTTTTTCTCATCTTAATGAATTCAAATCTCAATCCATTAAGCCATTCATTGAACCCTTCTATAAAGCTTCCTAACATCTAATACATCCTTAAGATCGATGATTTTCAGCTATGCATGTCCATTGTTAGTCTAAAGCTCAAAATAGGTCAAAATGGAGAAACATCACCAAGGAACCCATGAATGGGTTCAAAACACTAGCAAATTCTAAATCTGAACCATATGACACTAAAAGGACCTCAAAGATCCATCAAGTTACCATCCTTATGGAATCTCATCATTGCAACTTGCTCAAAGCAAAAGATAAAGGGAAAAAAAGTTAGATCTACAACCTAGAAGCATAAAGTTTAGATCTTGAACACTTACAAAGGTCCAGAGATACCCAAATGAGGTCCCAAATCTTGCCAAGATGCTAACAAAACTTCCAAAGCCTTCTTCTTCCTTCAAAAGCAACCAAAAGCATCATAACTAGCTCAAAAATAGAGGAGATGATATAGGGTTTCTTTAAGGGGCTTAGGAGGTGATGGAGGTTGAGGGTGAAGCCCTTACTTCCTTTAAATAGGGCCTAAGCCTGAAAATTTGGGTTTGCCTCTGATTAAGTGCCATGTCGTGACCATCATAATGTCACGTTGTAACACTTAAATGAGAATTCACGTCTCTCGCAGCCATTTCAGGACATAACCATACTTCCCTCACATTGTAACACTCTGAAAACTCATATTTTACTTAAAATTTCATACCTCGAGGATTCGGATGTTACACCATAAATAAAATATTTTTTAGAACAATTAAAATTATGACACGCAAACTGCATATCATAAATGCTTGTCATAAATGCATGTAGTAAATATATGACATGCTGTTGGGTTATTAATGTATTGTGTCAAAGTGTTTTGCACTAGAATAATCTCATTTATAATGGGTTGGGCATGTCCATCTGTCTTTATGGTTTGCTAGGGTTAGACTATTTAATGTTCATGCATGTATCGTTCTAGGGTTATCGATTGTATTGCCCTACTTAGCTTTTACAGAAAAGTTCATGTTGATCTCTTCTAAAGCTTTGATAAAAATAAACATTCGGCACATCTTTGATCATTGTTCTTGTTATTTGATTCACATTCTTGTTCTTAGAATCTGTCGATCTATTTTATTGTTTCTACAATTGGTATCAGAGCAGGAGATTGTGTACCTCATACGCTAATCTTCTGTCGAGTTCTGTTAGGGTTTGGGTTTTTATTGGATCCGTCTTGTCGTCTTCATCATTTGTATCGATAGTAGACGTCAGATTTAAATCCTAGTTTACCCTAAACTCATTTATTGATTTACACATCTAATTCTATACAAGTTTCTGTGAATCTCTAAATCATGCAGCACGAAGATCCCCGTACTCTTTCTTTCAATCTATCCAGCAATATCGGATCTACTACCAGGATCCCAATCCTCTTCCCACAGGATTATGAAGTCTGGTCCTTGCACTTCGAAGAATATTGTTGAGCATCAGCGCTACCGGTTGATCTAAAACTAATTGGTGTTAGAAAGGGGGCAACCTTACCCATATAACGCATTCAGCCCTCCAGGACCAGACATTCGATTGTGGCACTCCAGGCCATCGTGCGAGCACTTGGTCAATGCCATTTCTGACCCCCAACAATCCCCCCTCATAAATTGCTCCCTGATAGAATCGAACCCTCGCCACTGGCTTTGATACCACTCGTTGAGCATCAGCGCTACCAGTTGATCTAAAACCAATTGGTGTTAGAAAGGGCGCAACCTTACCCATATAGCACATTCAGCCCTCCATGACCAGGCATTCGATTGAGGCACTCCAGGCCATCATGCGAGGACTTGGTCGATGCCATTTCTGACCCCTAACAACTATGTTCTAGGTCTTGAAGAACACGGCTCAACCATATGGCAAGCAATGACACAAGAGACGTTTTCTCACATAGCAACCCGGAAAGTTATCAAAACTCAAGCCGAATACAACGCTCTTCTTATTGAACACACAAATATTCCTCATGATAAAAAAGACAAGTTGCAAAGTAACATCAAGGCGTTGAGAATAATAAGGTTTGCTCTTCCACCAGATACTTTTCGTCTGGTGAGTACATGTGATACGGACAAGGAAATCTGGGACAGGTTAAAGGGGCTTTATTTAAGCGATTCTGATTTGGAACACTCAGTTCAAACGTTGCTTCTATCGGAGTTTGGTGCTTTTGTTCAAAAGCCAGAAGAAAAACTTGATCAAACATTCAATCGTTTTAATCATCTTTTGAGTAGGATGTTAAAACCCAAAATCAAGTGTGAAATAATAGAGCAAAAAGTCACATTTATGAATGGCTTGAGATCGGAATGGAAAGCAGTTGTATCCACAGTAAAAGCTCATGGACAGTTCAAGAGTTATAGTTTGGCGAAGCTTGTGGGAATTCTAAGATCCCACGAAGATGAAGTAACGAAGGATGTGAAGATTGTGTCTAGCATGGGATCGTTGTCCCTGGTTGCGAAGGGTAAAAAGGTAGTTGAAGAAGATTCAAAATCCGACCTTTCAGATTGTGATCTTACAAAAGAAGAATATGCTCTGTTAGTGTCTAATCCCAAGAAGTTTGCTAAAAAGAACTTTGGTCATTTCAAGAATAGGAACAGACAAGGAAACTTCAGTTCGGAAAAGTCTAGAGAAGAGAGCTTTAAAAATTCTCAAAAAGAAGAAGATAAGCAAGAGAAGAAGCTGCTAGGAGACTCAGGGTACGACTGCAACTACTGCCATGACAAGAACCATTTTTCCAAAGAGTGTATGCTGAGAAGGATGAGTGAAAAGAAGGAAGAAGAGAATGATGAATCTTACTATCTTCAAAAGATATAAGAGCTTAGGAAGAAAAATAGTGTTGAGAATTTGAAGCTTGCTTTGATTTTGCAAGAAGGTGATGACGAATTTGGACGAGTTGAAGTATGGTCCACAGACTCTGAAGATCAAGAAGTTTGGAAGCCTACACATGGTGGATGTTTTTATTGCAAACTATGAAGCGCAGAAGTACGAAGGAAGATGTTTGATGGTTCAGAGTGGGTCTCGGAACAGAGGGGGTACGCGACTGATGGCGGCCAGCCCTCTAAAAAATGTTTTGCTGTGATACTTGTTTCTGAACAGGCGAGTGAATGCGAGAAGGTGATCAAAACGGTACACTCTATACTCCAGTCCCTTAATATTCATGTTACCCGTTACGAATCTGAATTAGATGATTTAAATTATACTATCTTTAATTTTAGTGATAGTTTAAAGAGAACACGTCTAAGTAATTCTAACCTAAATGATCAAATCAACAGGGTAACAAATAAAAGTGAAGAGAGAAGAATGTGGATAGAGAAGCTGGAATTAGAGCTTAATAGGTTAAAGGATGATGTTATTTATCTTAAGAGAGACAATTTAGCATTTTTAAAACAAAGGAATATTTTATGTTTACTTGCGAAGAGATTATATTTCAATATTACTCAACTGCAACTTGATTGTGAAATAGGTAAAAATATACACAACATGATTTTACCCTTTCTTGAATTGAAAGAGGATGAAATCGATGCAGAGTGCTATAAGTGTGAATCTATTGTGTCCTCTGATGATGTTTCCGATTCGTACAAAATTGGGCTTGACAAAATAGAAGCATATATTCAGTCCAAAAAACACAAGAATATGTTAAAACAAATGTTGGATGATAAGGATAAAGAATAAATTAAATCTAATACTATGCAAAAATTTGACTCGTAGTGCACTAAATTAAGTTTAGAAAATACTTTTGATGCTGAAAACATTTCTGAATTTGACGAAAGTGACATGAGTGAGATTTCTGTAGAGGATGAGATAGATTGTTCTGCATTTGTACAAAATGAGGTTGAACCAAAGAAAAAGTTGATTTCTGAAAATTCAATTGAATATATTCGTGTTGTTGAAAATAAAGGATCAGAAGTTTTAAAAGCAAAAGCCACAGTTTTTCCGAAAGTACAAACCGTCCCTAATCAAGTTTTCGTAAAAACTGGACTGGACAAAACTGATACATCAGAATTGACGTCCATTGTTAATAATGATAATGTTGATGGTTGTGACAAATTTTTCTGGTCTGGACCCATAGACAATGCAGACGAAACAAAAGGTCTTTCTGAAATTACCTCGTGGAAAATGAAAGGAAAATACGTTTCGGAACCACTGAATCGTGTTGACCTTCGTTACGATCAGGCAGGGCCAAGTAGCACTAAGAATGTCCCCAGTGAAACTTCTTCTGAACAACATGAAAAGCCAGTCAGAAAAGAGAAACCTAGAACTAACATTCATAAGTCAGCTGAGGAACTCATTGCTAAGAAACGACAACTGCATGCTAGATATAGGAAGAACTTGCAAGAAAGAAAACCTTTCTGGAAAAACAAGAATTCCAATCAAAATTCTGTTAATTCAGAAAGATGTTTAGTTCAAAATACGAACTCTTCTCCAATTCAGAAACCAAAAGCTAAACCTTTTTTAAAAACACCAATTTCAAAACCACAAGTTTCAAATCCTCAAGTTTCAAAACCTGTTGAAAAATCAAATCCAGTTGTTCTACAAAAAAAAATTCAAATTCTGTCAACACATCAAAAGATGTTAAGGGCAAAAATAAAGTTGTTTCAGAACCAGATATTTCTCTCGAGGAATACGAAGCTAACTTGAAAAGGGAGGAAAAATCCTTTGCAAAGAGGATGCCTAAGAAACACAAAGAATTTATTCAACGGAAATCAAATGTGGTTGAAAGTACTCTTGGTGAAAATAAAATGAAGGTTTTTAAAATATTCCAAGGGGAGAAGAGTGTTTTGCTAAAAAGAACCTTCTGGGTTGATACGAATGTAACTTTTCCTGTTCTTAAGAAATCCTCACTAGGACACAAGAAGGTTTAGGTTCCTAAATCTCTCTAAATTTTATAGGTAATGCGTGATGAACAATACGAATCCGAATGGTACATCGAAAGTGGTTGTTCGTGTCACATTACAGGAAGGAGAGAAGAACTGAGGGAATTCCAATCGTTGGAAGATGGTGGCAAAGTAAAGTTTGGAAATAATGCCATGGGAGAAATTAAAGGATACGACATAATTACGAATGGTGAATTTTCCATTCGGAAGGTAACTTAAGTGGAAGGCCCGCAACATAATTTGATAAGCGTCTCTTAATTGGTTGTAGGTACTGGGCTGAAGGTGTCATTTGATGATGCGGGTTCTGAGATTATTGAGAAGAAAACAAAGGCAGTGCTTCAGAAATCCAAAAGAAAAGGAGAAATGTATCCTTTGAATCTTAATCCGATCAAAGGGAAGCCAGCCATTTGCCTTCTTACGAAAGCATCTTCGGATGATAGTTGGCTTTGGCACCGAAGGCTCTCCCATCTTAATTTCAAGGATATAAACAAACTCGTACTTGGAGATCTTGTATGTGGCTTACCTCTTCTGATGTTTGAGAAGGAACATATGTGTGTTGCTTGCGAGTTAGGAAAGCAAAGTCGTAAAAGTCACTCGACTATTATCAATACCAAAGTAATCGAGCTACTAAAACTATTACACATTGATCTTTGTGGTCCATCTGTAATCGAGAGCAATGGTGGTAATAAGTATATTCTAGTGATAGTTGATGATTTTTCAAGATTTAATTGGGTTTATTTTCTTAGATAGAAATCAGATGCTACTTCAAAACTAAAGGACTTCATAAAGCAGATCGAGCTTCAATTGCGAAGGCCCGTTCGGAATGTTCGTAGTGATAATGGTTCTGAATTCAAGAACCAAGTGTTCGAAGAATTCTTGACTGAGAAAGGGGTTGCTCACAACTTCTCTGCTCCTTACATTCCACAACAGAACGGTGTTATTGAAAGACAAAACCGCTCTCTTTGCGAAGATGCTAGGACAATGTTATCCTTTGCGAATCTTCCGCTTTACTTCTGGGCTAATTCTATCGGAACTGCATGTTTCATTCAGAATCGATCTCTGATCAATAAAAGATTCTCAATCACACCTTATGAGAAGATGAACTGAAGAAAATCATTGATGATGTTGCCAAAGATCTTGGAAAAGAGACACCCATTCCGAAGGCTTCTGAAATTCCACCCCAGCCACAAGCTTCTAATGCTCCAGTTTAGGGGGAGGGTTCCACTTCAACCTCCACAACAGATACACCTGTTCAGGGGGGGGGGGAATTCAAATCCCGAAGTCAATGTTGATATTCCAATCCATGGGGAGAATCCGATTCCGAACGAAGAGCCACATGCAAACTTCCAGGGGGAGAATGAGAATGAAAATAATGACTCCGACGTTCAATCAAAATTCGAGGACGTGAAATGTGCGTTTTTGAATGGTGAACTAGAGGAAACAGTATATGTGGAACACTTACCGGGTTTCGTAAATGAAAAATATCCAAATCATTGCTATATTTTGGATAAGGTTGTGTATGGTCTAAAACAAGCACCTCGTGCATGGTATGAAACCCTAACTCGATTCTTGAAACAATCCAAATTTAAACAAGGCTCGGTCGACCCAACCATCTAATGATCGTACAAATCTATGTTGATGATATCATTTTTGGGTCCACTAATCCTAGATTAACAGTTGAATTCCGAAAATTGATGGAAACTAAATTTGAGATGAGCTCAATGGGTCCTGTTAACGTTTTTCTTGGTTTAAATATTAGATAGAGTTCATAGGGTATCTTCATCAACCAGGAGGCCTACACAAAGACCTTGCTTGCGAAATTCGGAATGGTAGGTGATTCAAAGGTCAAAGTTCCAATGGAATTCGGAATAAAGCTTACACCATCCTTGGACAAGCCAGCAGCTAATATGACTATATATCGACAGATGATTGGATCTTTAATGTATCTAACATCTAGTCATCCAGATATAATGTTTGTTGTTTGCTATTGTGCCAGGTTGTAGGCGAATCCACGTGAACCACATTTGACTGTTGTGAAGAATATTTTCCGATATCTCAAAAGGACCACCTCTCTCGGAATCTGGTATCCTTCTAACTTAGGATTCTTTGTGCAAGCATATTCTGATGTTGATCTTGGTGGATGCGGTCTTGATCGTAAAAGCACTACCGGAGGATGTCAGTTTCTGGATGGCAAACTTGATAGTTGGCAATCTATGAAGCAAACATGTGTCTCCTTATCCACTGCTGAAGCTGAGTACATTGTAGCTGCATCGTGCACCTCTCA
The DNA here is from genome assembly GCF_052849685.1 of Lactuca virosa. Taxonomy (NCBI): domain Eukaryota; kingdom Viridiplantae; phylum Streptophyta; class Magnoliopsida; order Asterales; family Asteraceae; genus Lactuca; species Lactuca virosa. The sequence goes on along the minus strand of NC_136427.1, from coordinate 252,945,839 downwards.
AGTTGTATGGATTCAAAGTCAGCTTAGAGATTATGGGATAAATATGAAGAGAATTCCATTATATTGCGATTTCGAAAGCGCAATTCGGATATGTCATAATCCAGTGCAGCACTCTAAGACAGAAAATATTGCACTTAGATATCATTTTATCAAGGATCACGTTGAGAATGGAAACGTTGAAGTACACTTTGTAAGATCCTCTGATCAATTGGCTGATATCTTCACAAAGGCCTTACCAGAAACGATGTTCAATCGTATTTTACAAGTTCTCGGAATGATAGAAGTTGATTCGGTTCCGCAATCCCATTCATAATCGGAAGTTACTATTCACGTTCCATGCATTCGAAATGTTTTGGATTATACTGTTCACATCCGAGCGTTCGCAATCATTCAGATTTTACTGTTCACGGTCCGAGCTTCGGAACGATTCAGAGCGCACTGGTCATCTGGGTTTCAGAACGCCTCTGTATACTTTGTATATTAACTATCTTCTGATTGATTCTGAGCCTCGGAATGCTTCGGAAGCCACCGTTCTTTTATGCTTCCAAATTTATTTTTCTTAATTTTCTGTTTTATCTTTTTCAGAAAAATCAAAAATCACAAAAATATTTTCTTTATTTATGTTTTATCTTTTTCAGAAAACCCAAAATTACAAAAATATTTTTCTTTCATTGTGTGTTATTTTCAAAATACATTTTTGCTTCAGGTACAAATTCGTGTTACTTCAATTCAGAACAATGGGGAAGGTATAACTCCGAATCTTTGTACTAGCTAAGTGTCCATAGAAGCATGTTGTTGCATGTTGACCTAAGCCTCTGAGACTCTATGTTTGAAGCCTTAATGAAACTTTCATTCCAATTGTTTCTTCCCAACCAGGCTGATATTCACATAAGTCATTCAGCTACCTTACTTTTCTCACGATGAGTTAAGAGTTAACGGCTTAGTCATTATCTTATAGCAGAGGTACACTTTTCTCTTCGGAACCATCTCTAACATATCTCCATCGATTTCACATTCATACACGTAACCCTTGAGACTCTCAGCATTTACCACTGAGGTTTATAGTTACACAATATCTATGTTCATGATCTTTAAGTCGTTATCACCTCGATTTAAGTGAAACCCAAAATCCGAAACCTATTTTTGAATTGACGGTGAACAATTAAATTGTTCTAGATTTTTCACGAAGGAATTGACGCATATACCTTTTTGGTTGGTACCTTCACGTTTAAAATCTCATTTTTTTTTTAAATTTTTTAGTGATCTTTATGAAAAGTTATTGACCCAAGACTTTTCTTCCCAAAAGATCTAGTTTTATTTTTCTTTTGATATTTTAAGAAATATCTTTTTCCCTAAAATAGATCCAAAGCTTATTTGTTATTATAACTACACTCGTCAGACAAGTATTTCTTCCAGACTTTCGGACTTATGTTGAGTTTCAGAATTTGGTTGAAGCTAAAGCCACCCTTGAAACCTACTCAAAAGAAGACTTTCACTATTTCTTAACAAATAGATGATCGTAATTCAACGTTGAACAGCTCACGTTGAACTCTTCTAAAGCTTTGATAATATTAAGCATTCAGCACATCTTTGATCATTGTTCTTGTTATTTGATTCACATTCTTGTTCTTAGAATCTGTCGATCTATTTTATTGTTTCTACACATGCAAATGTGTGTCATCTTCCGTTATGAGTGAGGCTTTTATGACACACATTTTCATGTCATATGTACCCTTTTAAGACAAGCAATGTGTGTCATTAAAGACCGCTTTTTCTAGTAGTGTCCGGTAAATCTAAAACATTGCTAGTGTTTTTCAATTGATCTCCAACGTGAGCCTTAACGCTGGTTGATGTGGGTCATTCATATGGTGCGCTTTACTATTTTTAAGCGTGTATAGAAACTATGTGAGAATATAAACATATACGATAATATTGATCAATATATAATTTATTGAATAGAACAAATTATTGTAATTGTCCTTGTTGTTTGCAAAAATTACGCGTTTGATTGTTAATATTTCTTCGCACTCGGACCGTCCTTCATGCTTGGTTTTCTTGCGGATGTAGTCCTTATCATAAGTCAGATGACTGCATTAGACTTATGTATTTATTTTTGTTTTTTATTATTTAATTATCATTTGAAAAAATAAAACAAAAAAAACCACTCCCATCTTTTCCTACCCCACCCCCATATAACCAGATCCCTCTATTCTCTGTGTACTCTATTGCAAGAAAAAAAACCTAATCTATAATTGGACCACCGTCCACCTCCCAGAATCGGAACACCATTCCCCCAAATTGTATCACCATTGTACTTTTATCAGCTCCGAAAAACACCATAACATTGTCGCATGTCTTGAACATCTTCTTCCTGTCGTTCATCAACACTGGCATCATTATCCTTTTCCCCTTCCTCCTTGTTGACAACCATTACCGCCAACTGTAAAGCTTCGATTGAATCTAGGTTTAAAACAAGCAATCGGCGATAAAGGGTGGTGTATTTTTTTTCGATTTGGGTTTTATTTAAACAATGCCACCAAGAACTTCACTAATGGTTCTGATGTGTAGATTTTATTAGTAAGTTCCGATTATACCCTTCTATACAAAATGAGGTCTAGGAAGGATCATTCCTTAGGCAACAAGGAGTCTTAAGAAGTTGCTTAGGACTCAAGGAAATCTAGTTTGCTTAGGGATCAAGCAAGTCATTTATATGGAAAGTTGTAATCAAGTAGTATTCTAATTAGCCTAATATATATATACTTTCACAAAATCAAGTAGGATCATATCAATTTAGAGAGAGAAAGATATGAGAGATTGTAATCCAATTTTGAGTAATTTTCTGAGCTACAATAAGAGTTTATTCCTTTCAGTTTTTTGTGTTCTTATTTTTTTTCTTTGCATATCAATTGTCTTTCGATTGGTATCAGAGCTAGAAAGAGAAAACCGATCCACCAAGCATGACAGGTTCAATGGATCCATGTACGTCTAGAACGAAGGATAATTCATCATTCTCATTCTACGTTCCAATGCTCACGGAGACTAATAATATGTGTTTATATATATATATATATATATATATATATATATATATATATATATATCATATCCTGATATTTTAGCCTTAATTATTGCTATTTAGAACTAAAAGGTACATATAGTGTTTAAAATTTATATTTTATAAGTATATTGTTGCTAGAGCGGAAAAGAAGTAAAAGGAGATGGAAATTGGGCTTGGAATGCAAAAAAAGAAAAAGGTGGCCGAAGGCAGCCCACTACGCCCAACGTAGTGGGGCTTACGCCCAGCGTACACGGAAGTTCGGCACTACGACCACCGTAGTTCGTGGTATGCCCAGTGTATTGGGCTTGGTCTCCGGATGCAAATCGTGAAGATTTTGACAGAACGCCCCGCGTAATGGGCTTACGCCCAGCGTACGGAGTCGGTTCCAAATGTTATAAAAAGCGATTTTCAGCCAAACAGAAGGGAGAACTCGATTTCCATTGATCCTTAGTCGACAAGTAACCTCTATTCTGCCGTTTTGAGGGTCTAGAAGGCAGCAGGAAGGCCGTTAAGCTGATAGGAGCGAAGATCTAAGGGATTGGAGAGCGGATTCATTTCAGTGATCATGTGGTTTGTTATCGTGACCATGTTTAGCATTCTACTGTGATTCCATTATGTGTTTACTTTCTGATTTAGGGATTAAAACCCTTGATTTTGTGGATTAATTGCTATTTGGATTGTTTATTCGTGTTTAATTTATTTTTTCAAGTTTGATTGAAGATCCATATGTGTTAAGATTGTTACTTATTCCTTATTGCTAAATTAATAGAGATTAGATGACCATCTAGTTGCGTTAATTTGAATCAAAGTTGTCCACTAGAGTTTTGACCAAAACCTAGGGTTTGGAAATAAGTAATAAACTTTAATATGTGTGCATGAGTAGAATGACCATTCTATGCATGATTTAATTCCTATGACTATTAGGGTTAAATAAGACCAAATCTTGCTTAATACGAACTAAATACTGATTTTCATGATTGTTTGTTCACTTGATCAATGAATTAATAGTTGTATTGAAATCAAAGGATTAGTAGTCGTGACCATGACACTAGTCATATTTGAAATCGGTGAACATTAATAAATAAGTCTGTGTACTCAATCATCTATGATTTTAAGATGTAATTTGTCTAAACCAAAGTACCTAAAGAGATTTGTCTTCGTTCAGTTTATCGAGATTTGATGTTTAGTCGATTGTTTGAGATTTAACTCCATAAAACATTTCTTTACTGCTTTCGTGTGTAACCTATAATCAACACTCCAAATTAATTCATTACCATTCCCCTTGTGTTCGACACCTGTTCTTACCACATGTATACTATTACACGATTAGGTTCACTGCCTACTGTGTGTGTTAGTCCGGTTGCGATAAAATCAGTTTTATAAATTTAAAACTTGAGCAATTAATATATATATATATATATATATATATATATATATATATATATATATATCACATCAACTAACTACACTGTCTGGGAAATCCGTATGAAAGTAATCTTCAATGTTCACCAAGTTTGGCATGTTGTTGATCCGGGAACAACGGAAGTCAAGAGAAACAATGTAGAAATTGTAGTTTTATTCCAAGAAATCCCCGAAGACTTAATCTTTCAAGTTGGCATTATGAGTACGGCAAAGGAGATCTAGGAAACCATCAAAATTTGCCACCTTGTAGCATACAATGTAAGAGAAGCTCATTTACAAACCCTAATAAACGAATTTGATAACTTGAAGATGAAGGAATCAAGTACAATAGAAGTGGAGAATCGAGTCATGGTGGTCGAGGAAGGCGTGGTGGGGGGCGTGGAGGTCGTCACAACAATTCCTATCAACAAAATCAAACGAAAACCTCAAATAATGGAGAGTTTGAAAATAAAAAGGAAAGAATAAGGATCACTCCAAATTATAATGTTATAGGTGTGACACGTTTAGTCACTTTGCATCATAATGTCCGGAACAAAGAGCCAAAAAAAAGAAGCGGATGTATCTGAAGTTAAAGATCATGATCCACATCTTTTATGGTTCAAACCCTATAGGAGACAGTTTCTTGAATGAAGAAGGTGTCATACCAATAAAATCCGAGAATCAAGGAAATAACAACGATATGTGGTACATGGACAATGATGCAAGTAATCATATAACAGGTAATCTATCTTTCATTACCGAACTTAGTGAAAGAATGAGAGGTAGAGTAAAATTTGGTGATGAATCTTTTGTTGAGATACATGGCAAAGGTTCTATTTTGTTCAAGGGTGAAGAGGGAAGCCATCAATTATTAACTGATATATATTATATTCTGAAATATAGAATTAATATTATCAGTTGAGAACAAGCAACCAAAATTGGGTGTGGCGTGTCAATGAAAGGTGATTATCTACAACTTTATGAAAGCCGAAATATTCTTCTATTTAAAGTAACATGTTCCACGGATTGTCTCTACAAAACAAAAATAAAAGTTGGAAAGCCAATTTGCTTACACACACGTCTTAGTGAGCAATCGTGGCTATGGCATGCTAGACTAGGGCATACCAACTTTGATAATATTTTAGCTATGTCAAAAAAGGAACTTTTCAAAGGACTAACTTTTGAGTCATGCTTAGTTGGAAAACAAACACGAAGTAGTTTTTCGAAAAAGGTTTCATATCGAGCCGAGAATGTCCTAGAACTCGTGCATGGAGATATTTGTGGTCCGATATCACCATCAACTATTGTCCGAAACGGGTATATCTTCGTTCTTATTGATGATTACTCAAGGTTTATGTGGAGTTATCTTATGAAAGAAAAAAGCGAGGCCTTATTTATTTCAAGAAATTCAACACATTAGTTGAAAAGGAATGCGAAAAATCTATTAAGGTTTTTCGCACAGATAGAGGAAGAGAGTTCACTTCACAAAAATTCAAAAAAATTTGTGAAGACGAAGGTATGATACGACACCTCACGGTTCCATATACACCACAACAAAACGAGGTGGTAGAGTGAAGAAATTGTATACGCCAAAATTTCTTTGGGGAGAAGCAATTCGACATGCAACCTATATTATAAATAGGTTACCAAAAAATCTCTAAATAATTCAACTCCGTATGAGAAATTCTATTGCCGCAAGCCTAACATCAAACACTTACGAATTTTTGGGTCACTAGCTTATGTAAAAATCACAACTCCTCACGAAAAGAAGCTAGATGATCGATCCAAAAGAATGGTGTATTTCGGGTCTGAACCCGGTTCCAAAGCTTATCGTTTATATGATCCAAAGTTGGAAAAATCACGGTGTCATGAGATTTCATATTTGATGAAAACTCAAGTTGGAGTTGGGAAAAAGAATACGAGACTACAAAAAAAACCTGAGATGTTTTGGGTTCATTGGTCGAAGTTGGTTGACACCGAAAGTGGACCGATAGTGAGTGAAGCACATGAAGCTACAAACAAAACTGAGCATGGTGAAGAAAGTGAGTCAAGACTATAACCGATGTCACCTCCAACAGTCATACAAGATGAAGTTCCACAACTATGAAGGTCGAATCGCAACACACAATTTCATAGAAGATATGATGATTTCGAAGTTGGTTTTTTCATAGAGAATCATGAGCTACTATTGGCTCTCAATGAAGATGAACCGAAAAATATCATGAAGCCAAGACGAATCCATTATGGGTAAAAGCAATGGAAGAAGAAATCAACTCTATTGACAAGAATGCAACTTGGAGACTTGTAAAAAGACCATGCAACACAACCATTATTGGTTTAAAATGGGTCCATAAATTAAAAAGAGATGCAGGTGGCTCAATTAGAAAGTATAAGGCTAGAATTGTAGCAAAAGGATATCTCCAACAACAACAGGGTATGGATTTTGAAGAAGTTTTTGCATCGGTAGCACGAATCGAAACTGTTAGAATTATAATAGCACTATATGCCTCAAAAGGTTGGGAGCTACATCATCTCAATGTAAAATCTGCATTTCTATATGGAAAATTGCAAGAGGAAGTATATGTAGAACAACCTGAAGGTTTCGAAAACTAAGAAAAATATAGGAAGAACTACGTGTTCAAGCTCATAAAAGTGTTATATGGTCTATGTCAAGCTCCTCAAACGTGGAACATAAAGTTGGTATGTGCAAGAACAAGCTGTATACCGAAGGAAGATAGAGTCTGATCTAATCCTAGTTGGAGTGTATGTTGATGAAGTGGTTGTTACGGGAACAAACATGTCAATTATAAACAAGTTTCAGCAATCAATGGCAACGAACTTTTACATAAGTGATCTTGGAATATTATGATACTACCTACGAATAGAGGTATATCATAAGAAGGACAACTTATTAATCATGCAAGAAGGGTATGCAAAAAAGTTCATCAAGGACGCAGTGATGTATGAATGTAATCCTACTCTAGTTCCAATGGATCCAAATTCAAAATTCTCAAAAGGGTAAGTCGAGGAAGACACAGATGCAACGGAATATCGAAGCCTAGTTGAAAGATTAAGATATTTGCTTCAAACAAGGGCTGATTTAGCTTACTCAGTTGGCATAGCAAGTCATTACATGCAAGCTCCAAAGAAGCCACACATGGATGCTACAAAATATTAAGATATGTAAAAGGAACTATCAGATATGGGATACGTTACAGTCGTAAAAATCTAGTAAGTCTGGTTGGATATTGTGCTAGCAGTCACAACATTGATCAAGATGATAGAAGAAGTACTATCGGGCATGTATTTTACTTTAGTGAATCACCAATCACATGGTGCTCTCAAAAGTCAGAAACTGTGGCGTTATCATCTTGTGAGCTGAGTATATGGCTACTTCTGCAGCAAGTTGTCAAGCTGTTTAGTTACGTGATCTTTTAGGAGAAATAAATGGTTCTCTAGCACAAGAAGTGGTAATTAAAATTGTCAACACATCGGCAATTGCATTATTCAAAAATCCAGTTTTTCATGGCCGAGGCAAGCACATCAAATCTTGTTTCCACTACATATGAGAACGAGTTTAAGAGAAGGAGATCACAATCAAGCATGGCAGTGGAAAGGAATAACAAGCTGACATTTTGACAAAGGCGTTAGCTAAGATAAAGTTCGTTGAGATGCCCAAGCTGCTAGGAGTTGAAGACCTCACAATTTCCACTCGGAAATTAGGGGGTGATTATTAGTAATTTCAAATTATACCCTTCTATACACAATAAGGTGTAGGAAGGATCATTCCTTGGGCAACAAGGAGTCTTAAGAAGTTGCTTAAGACTTAAGGAAATCTAGTTTTCTTAGGGATCAACTAAGTCATTTATATGGCAAGTTGTAATCAAGTAGGATTCTAATTAGCCAACTATATATACTTGCATATAATCGAGTAGGATCATATCGATTTAGAGAGAGCAAGAGAAGAGAGATTGTAATCCAGTTTTGAGTTATTTTATGAGTTACAATAAGAGTTTATTACTTCCAATTTTTTGTGTTCTTATTTTTCTGCATGTCAATTGTCTTTGAGATTTGTAACGATTTATTCATATTGGTTTGGGTCAACATTGTTCAAGAATGATTTGGCTCATGGATGGGGTTTAAATTTTACTATTAGTAGGTTGGTTAATTCCTTTTTTGCCTTTTCAATCGGCTTGTGCGGTGTAGTATTAGGTGAGGATAGATATGCATAGTTATGTTTACAAATATCTTATGCCATCACACATTCAATTTTTTGCTTATTATACAATGTAAATTCGACAAAATTTTACATATTATAGCAATAAAAACTGGCGTTTATTTGCATGTCATTGATCTAATGGGAAAATAAATGTACGTAACAGTGGATGCTATATTCAAGTAGTAAATAAGAGTATGTTGTTATTCGTACATTTACCAACATTTTTTCCAGAATACATTACGTTTACCAGCAAAAATATCATTTATGTTCACCACAAAACACAGGATACCCATAGTTATGTACGTAACAAGGTTAACATATAATTTTGAATTTAAACTTTGTCTCATTAAAAGTAATTAGGCAAAGTCAAATACCAACTAATATTTAAGTTTAATTGAGTCATTGGAAGTATAAAACCGAATAAAAAAAAAAACTTTATGGAACTTTTGAGATTTTGGAACTACTACCCGCTAATTGAAATTTAGAGCTATAAGTTATTAACGACTATAACTTTATTCAATACATTTTTCGGGTAAGGAACTAAAATGGTGTTGGAGGAATGTCTTTATCTTCATTTATTTATTAAACTTTGTTATTTTATTCATTTTTCAACTCTCATTCCATATAGGATGTATGTATGCAAAAAGAATATCTTGACTTTTTCTCATTGATTAATTAAAAACAAAAAACTACTAGAATTTTTTTTAAATATGTATTTTTAGTCTGTTTTCACTTACTCCATCTTTATAATTGAATAGCAGAAGGATGCAAGTACCTGATTAAGGAAAGGCATGAGTTTAATTTTCCAAGTAAGTTATGAAAAAAAAAGTTTTTATTAGCTTTCACCCTTTCTCCACTTCAAAAGGAGTCGAATTATAAGAACTTAAGACTTTTTAGACAACTCTAAAGAAAGAAGTACATGAGTTGAAGTTGATTCGCCAACAGAGCAGGGGGTCGGACATGAATACGATTTGCGGACATGAAACATAATAAAGGCAGATGCCAAAAAGTGGGCAAGCAACTTCCATATGGACTTGTAGTCATTACTTCCTATAATTGGAGGCTGGGATAATAAGGGCTTTAGTTGTTGAAGAAAATGTCCCGATGAACCTTTATTTGCACTTTATGTCGCTAACTCGTAGCGGATATAGCTAGCAGGTGACGATAAAGGTACCTACACATTTTGAACTTTGGGAGAGAAGGACATTAATCGAGCTTTTCCATGCCTAGTCCCAGTTTCGGTTAAAGAACCCGAACGAGCTACAAATATATACTAATGAAGTTTTTAAGTGAGATAGTCAAGCCAGAAAGTCCTTCTCTCATTCTAGTGCTTGTAAGATAAGACCAGCAGATGAATCATGAAAGAGGGCCTATGCCCGGTTAAAGTGAAAGGTTGTAGTGAGACGGGGCTTACTTTGTCTTTGGTTCAGCTACTAAATAGATAAGTCATTTCTGCTCGACTATAGCCATCGGGGTGGGGATGAGGCAGAAACACTTGTCGTGCTAGTAATCCCAACCGAATAAGTAATCGAAATTGCTAAAAGCAACCTATTGCATATCGTTTTCGTCGTACTTCCTCTTCTCATTCTCTTCTTTCTCTCCCTATCGAGCTTGTTGGATTGTCATTGCCAAGATCTAGTGTAATTCCTTTTCCCCGGACGACAGTTGCACTAATGCTAGTATCAGTAGGAAGATCTTTATTGCTTAGGAGATTTCTAGTTTTCTCCCCTATAGTGTCTAAGTATTTGGCATAAAGAGCCCCAAATAACTTGTTTGTCCTGTATGCGGAAAGAGGGAGTTTCAACTCGGCCTTCTACTAAGAGTGTTGCACAAATTCCCTTTCTTATCCCTTCTAGTTTAAGCCTTTCCTTCCTATGTAACTAAGTCCTCCTATGAACCTATGCCCACCTAAAGGATAGGATAAGATAGATTACAACTATAAAGTAAAGGCTTTCTTCGAGTAAGATCTTAGCTTTCATCGTGAGTGAGAGAGGAAATGAGGATGATTCAACTCAAGCAGCTTGAAGTAATTGTTACGACCACGAAGAAACAAAAAATCCCAACTACAAATATATAAGAGCTAGAACTACTAAGGGCATTCCATCCGGTGTAAGCATCTGGATAATCTAGAATGCAACGTGGCATACCCTAAAGCCATAAGAAATGCATGGGAAAGAAGGTCAGATTAACCCCGAAAAAAGTGATCCAAAAATGGATTTGACCTAAAGTTTCAGGATATGTTCGACCAAAGATTTTACCTACCCAATAGTGAAATCCTGCAAATAAAGCAAAAATGACTCCCACAGAAAGTACATAATGGAAATGTGCAACCACATAATAAGTATCGTGTAGAGCAATGTCTAGCCCAAAATTTGTCGGAACGATTCTAGTGAGTCCCCCTATGCTGAAAAAAAATATGGACCCTACAGCATATAACATGGGTGTTTTGTATTGTATCGAACCCGCCACATGGTAGTGATCCAACTAAAGATTTTGATTACAGTGGGGACAGTTATGACCATGGTAGTTGCGGTGAAGTAGGCACGAGTATCAACATCTAATCCGATAGTAAACATTTGATGAGCGCAAACAAGCGATCAGGAACACCTATACTGATCATGACATAAACCATGCCTAGATGCCCGAATACCGGTTTTCCCGAAAAGGTAGTTATTGGAGTTAGATTCTCATTGGTTCTATGCTAGTTCTATAATATCCAAAGAGTCATTTTGATTGGTTTTAGGATTGCATCCAACATTCCAAGAATTATCAGTTTTGGTTTAGGGATTTGTTTTGTGAAATTTGGTTAGGTACATGTGTCAGTACATAGTCCATTAATAAAAAATAATCAAACTAATATTATAAAAGATAAATAATTATCTTGAGTCACATTCATTTGATAACATATATCATAATAGATATATAAATAACACATTGTTAATAATAATCATAAACTCTAGCTATTTACATGAAAATATTTTGTTGAGATAATGCAACATTCCTTTAAAGAGTTGCATTTTGTACTGTGTTGGTGATTTTAGTGTCACCATTTCATTTTAGTTTAATAGAATTTATAAATTATTAATAGAGTTTAATATTGATTTTAGACAAATGAGGATGTATGAAGTGTACACTTGTATAACGATACATGACGCTTTCATCAAAAGTCATCTATACTAAGAAATGAGGATTTTGTCATATATTAAGTCAACTAAATTAAACTATGTTCACAATATTGATGTTCTATCTACTTGAACATCTACTTACCTTTATGTGTAACTATAACCATAAAGCTCCCTTAATTATTAATATATTAGTGTAACTATTACCATAATTATTAATATATTAGTGTAACTATTACCATAGAACCCCCTTAATTATTGAAATATTAATCAACACCTAGAATGACCACTTACACATAATATCATTGTGTTACCAATCATAAGCCAATAATTAAGGTTACATATAAATCATTTAGTCTCATCAAATCTAATTAATAATCTTATATTCTCCATTTTAAACCACTGGAAGCAGAAAATGATCATTGGACCTAAATTTTAGACAAGATAGTCATTTATCACCCACTTAGACAATTACAGAACTTGTTTGAATTCTTCCTAGCAAAATACATGACTAAGGGTGAGCATTTGGACCAGTGGACCGGACCGGACCGGTGAGCATTTGGACCGGTGGACCGGACCGGACCATTTTTTTGGACCCCCGAGCCGGTTCTTGATTCTAGGAATCCATCAAAACCGGTCCGGTCCGGTTTTTACCGGGTTTAGAACCGGTTGGACCCGATTTTAAACTTTTTTTTGTAAACTTTAAACAACCATAACTCATTCGTTTTAAGTCGGATTGACACGCGGTTTTTTCCAACGTTTAATTTACAGTTTGTAGATGAAGTTAGACTATAATTTTGTTGATTTTGGTATTATGTTCAATGAGTTACAGTCGTTCAAAGTTGAGCTATCAAAGCTGAAAATTTTCAGCTTTTCAGCAACGTTTTTAAAATTTTGTAATCTGTGAAAATTTTTAAACAACCATAACTCAGTCGTTTTAAGTCGGATTGATACGCGGTTTTCTCCAACGTTTAATTTACAGTTTGTAGATGAATTTAGACTATAATTTTGTTGATTTTGGTATTATATTCAATGAGTTACAGTCTTTCAAAGTTGAGCTATCAAAGCTGAAAATTTTCAGCTTTTTAGCAAGATTTTTAAAATTTTGTAATCTGTGAAATTTTTTAAACAACCATAACTCATTCGTTTCAAGTCGGATTGACCTGCGGTTTTTTCCAACCATAACCATGTACTTGCCCATTAGCTCACCTTACGAGTCAAAATCTGAAAAACAAACTCCAAACTCATTTGCATAGTTCTTAACTTGAATATAATTCGTCTTCAAAGTGGGGACACAAATTCTAATGGTTTTTTTACATTAGTTTGAATCACTCATGAGGTACAATCATCTTATATGTATAATAAAATGTCCCAAAATTTTCAGTTAACACATTTACTAAGCAAGCCTTATAAATTAAGGTTTTACATACTCTTAACTATTACAAATATCCAATATATCTCACGTTTTACCTCTAGTCTCAAATAGATGAATATAATTCCAGAATAGTCTACTACAATGTGGTCATGAGATGTGTTTATATCTTGTTTGTAGGTTCCAAGAATGTGCAGAATGTATTCGTAAATATAATGATATTGACAAACACTCTTAAGCTTACTTCTCATTTTCCAATTTCGGTGTAAAGTTTGACTTTCCTATGTCAAACTTGTCAAATTTCAATAAGGTGCATCTTACCTTACTAGTTCTAGGATGCCTTCAATTTCTCTCCCGCAATAATCCGGATTTTTAATAAAAGGAGTTTATTACACTATTAGTTCGTAATTCCAAAACTTAAAAGATTTTAACTTCAACTTTCATCTAGAAGATTATAACTAAATTTTAATAGAGTTACTTTTATATCAACTAAATTTAAAACTTTTAACTTCGTTATTTTTAATTATTTTTTATTAATGTATTATCTATTTTATATTTATAGAAATTCACTTAAGGTTTAAAAAAATAGATTGTGTTACATAAACATAATGATTTCATAAAATACTTGAATCAAAGCTCACAAGATAAACCCTAATATTGATATTTTAATGATTTAGCCACACACGATGGCTAACTTATCGTTACAAACAAGATTAAAACAATAAAATGTGATGGAAATATCTTATAATGATCAAAACTAAAAAATCTTAGCTAAGAGTTCTTCTCTGGTGGAAGATAGTCGATGTCATAGGTTTTGAAAATGATTCATCCTATATTACCCCCAAAATAGCACTTAAAAAAATTGAGCTGAAAGACATTTGACAAGGCCATACATTTAATGTCATACCTAGAAAGAGACATGCTCATGTCACTCCAAATTATGACAATATACTTGTGACATGAGAATGTCATTAAAATGCTACAACGTGACATGGTGGTGGCACTAAAAATTATGTCATCCTTTCCCTGATTTCTCAAGTGAGATGGCCGAGCTAAATATGACATTGTAGTGCTAAATCTTTTTCCAAGTTTTCTCCACATACCTTCTAAACGAAATCTTCAGAAAAGTCTCAATATTTGGGAAAACTTTTAATAAAGCCCTACATTTATTTTTTTGAACAGAAAAGTCTCGACTATTTAACTTTTTGAATAAAAAAATCCCAAGAAACCAGTTAATTTTATCACTTTAGCCCTTTTTTGACATGTTCAGCAGGTCATGGGACAAAATCGTTAATTTTTTCAAAATAATGAGACTTTTCTACATATTTCATCAAAATTTGTATAAACGTATTTTTTTTACGTATTTATATCTATTTTTACGTATTTATGTATTTTTTTAAGTTTTTATATGTATATGTTTACGTATTTTTATGTATTTTAAATGTATAAACGTATTTTTTACTTATTTATATGTATTTTTAAGTATTTACGTATTTTTTTATGTATTTTTATGTGTTATTTTTTATGTATTACATATTATATGTATTTTTTTAAAAGTTTTGTATATTTTATGTATTTTAAATGTATAAACATATTTTTCTACGTATTTATATGTATTTTTAAGTATTTTACATATTTTTATGTGTTTTTAATGTATTACGTATTTATATTATTTTTACGTAGTTATGTATTTTTTTTAAAAGTTTTTTATATAGACGTTTATGTATTTTTATGTATTTTAAATATATAACCGTATTATTTTTACGTATTTATGTATTTTTTACTTCAAGTCAATTTCATCATTTCATCCAATTCTTACAGCTTCTTTGAGTATGTCTAGATGGTTTTTCTACATATCCACATATTTTAAGCTTTTATCATTCGCTTATCTTGAAATTAAACATCGAGTAAAAAACAAAATAATAATTTATGCACATATGAAAACTTCACGAGTCTCATGTGGCCTCAAGGGAACCTCCGTCTCATGTGGAGAAGCTGAAGATGTGTGTGGTGGAAATTTATTATTCATTATGTCATTGTATGACTTTAAATCTAAAAACTAATAGAACATCAAACATTTAACAATTTCATTTGAGCTCACTGTATTATTTGGCCTTATTTTACAACGTTGTTGAATATTTTGTATAAAGAAAAACATTATTGTGTATTTATATTCTTAGGATTAAATTTATATTTATTATTTTTTGAATAATTTCTTAATAACTAATGGTATTAGGTAAAGAATCTTGCAAAAGTTATTACATACTTAAATTTCTTTCGATAAATTCAGAAAGGATGCACATTTTGTTCGCAGTCGATAAAATCTTCTCTAATTTTAATATCTCTAAGACGGTCGCGTTCTGCCACAGAAGGCATAAATTATTATATTGTTTTTTAAATCCGATGTTTAATTTCAAGATAAGCGAATGAGTAAAACTTAAAATAAGTGGGTTTGTAGAAAAAGCATCTAAATATACTTGAAGAAGCTGTGAGAATTGGATGAAATTGTGAAGACGACTAGAAGTAAAATAAATACATAAATACGTAAAAATAATACGGTTATACATTTAAAATACATAAGAATACATAAACATCAGTATAAAAAACTTTAAAAAAATCCATATAAATATGTAATGCATAAAAAACACATAAAAATACATAAAAAAATATGTAAAATACATATAAATACGTAAAAAAATACGTTTATACATTTAAAATACGTAAAAATACATAAAAATCTATATAAAAAACTTAAAAAAAATACATAAATACGTAAAAACATATAACTATATAATACATAAAAAAATAACACATTAAAATATGTAAAATACTTAAAAATACATATAAATACTTAAAAAAAATATGTTTATACATTTAAAATACATAAACATATACATATAAGAACTTAAAATATACATAAATACGTAAAATAGATATAAATACGTAAAAACACGTTTATACATTATATACAAATTTTGACAAAATCTATAGAAAAGTTTTATTATTTTGAAAAAAATGATGATTTGGTCTCATGACCTGCTTAACATGTCAAAAAGGGATAAAATGAATAAATTAGCCGATTTTTTGGGTTTTCCTATTCAAAAAGTTAAATAGTCGGAAATTTTCTGTTCAAAAAAATAAATTTAAGACTTTATTAAAAAATTTCCCAAAATATTAAGATTTTTCTAGAGATTTTCGTACCTTCTAATTTTTGCTTAGCTTCCCCCTAATCTTTTGTCCATCATTTTGCTTCAAATCCTTAACTCATAAACCTCATTCATCGCATTACATGCTTATCATTAAACAATTCACAAAAAGTAACTGTAACGCCTGGTTCCTGGTACGCATTTAATTATAATTTATTCATTTTTGAAGAGCTACTCGACGAGTTGGAGGCCCCAGACTCGTCGAGTAGAAACGATTTTGGACGCGGGATCTTAAGCCACCTACTCGACGAGTTGAGAGCCTCGACTCAGCAAGTAGGTCTGCCAGAATGAAACCCTAATTTTGGGGTTTTGCACCCTATTTAAGCATCTTAATCCCCACTTGTTGGCCTCATTTCCAGCCTCCAAGTCCTAAACCCTAATCCATGAAACCCTAGACCTTTGTGTGAGCTTGTGAGCCATTCTTGAGTGATCTTTGTGCATTTGAAGCTTGTGAATAAGAGAAGAAGCTTGGAGATTTAGAAGGAAGCTAGTAGATCCAGAAGCAAATTCTTATCATCTTCATTTTCTGGTAATCAAGTCTCCACCTTGCTTAGTAGCTTGTTAGATCTCTCCTTTATCACTTTATGGGGGTTTTGGTCCAAGAAGCTTAATCCTTAGGATTTGGACGTCCCAAGCAAGGATCCCTTCAGATCTGGAATCATTAAGGGTTGTTATGGCATAAAGGTGCAAACTTTATGCCCTTGGAACCCCCATGCAAGTTTTAGGGTGTTACTTTGGCCTTGTAAGCCCCAAAAAGCCATGCATGGAAGGAAAGTTAGGAGCTTTACGTGTCCAAGTGATGTCTAAGGCCTAGATTTATGTTAGGATGAATTAGTTTGGAGTATTATGGTCTTTGGACCAAGATCTATGTTCTAGAGAGCTAGGGTTTGAGCTAAACCCTTTGAGAAGGACTAATAGCGGGTAAAGTTGGAAACTTTACCCTTAAAAGTATATTCCCAGTATGTAGATGAAGTATGGGATTTGGATCTGAAGGATAGGAGCTTAATCCTTTGAGATGGCTCAAACAGACAGAGGAACTCGGCGATTCCATGAAGGGACTCGACGAGTTAAGTTGGTTGGTCCCGATCCTGTACAAGGTGGAACTCGACGAGTCTGTGAAGGGACTCGACGAGTTAGTTCATGTTTTCACGACTAAGTATAGCAAGGGAACTCGGCGAGTCGGGGGATTGGCTCGACGAGTTGAGTCAACTCAAATTGTTGACTTTGACTTTGACTGAGCGTTGACTTTGACTGGGACTTTGACTTGACCAAGGTTGACCAATGAAGGGGTCTTGACATAAGGAATGGTATCTAAGGGGTTGTTTTGTATAGGGAGTGGGTAGAGCCGGTTGTAGGATCCGCGACGTTCAACTACTTCACTCGACATTTGAGGTGAGTCCTCTTCCAGTAGGAACAGGTCTAAGGCACCAAGGTCGGCCCGTTTATGTATGTTAGAATTGCCAGGGTTAGCCCGATGTAGTTTATATGTTTCTGGACTTCGGTCCGATGCCGGGGCCAGCCCGAGGAATGTTTGTATGCTTGATGTCTTTGTGATTCTTACATGTTTATGTTATGATATGATTATGAGAACAACATGCTAGATTAGGGCTAAGGATCTAGGAATGATGCCTTGTATGCCTGTTATATGTGTGTATTAGAACTGCATGCTAGTCTAGGGCTAAGGATCTAGGAAGGATGCCTTACATGACTGTTGTATGAGCTTATTGAACTGTATGCTAGTACTGATTAGTTAGTAATATGATGGCCTGAGTAGGATATGTTTGATTATGTTACTCAATGCTCGAATGCTGCTTGCTTTATGCTAGGAGTCATGGTTATCTTTAACTAACCAGTAAACGAATATGTTAAGTTACATTATTGTGAGGACTAAATGATTTCAAATATTGAGGACACTAGAAAATATATATATATATATATATATATATATATATATATATATATATATATATATATATATATATATATATATATATATATATATATATATAAATCTATCGATCAAATATTGAGCTAGTTTTATGTGTTGGTATTATCGTCCAATACAATTTTATCCAAACGACCAAACGTGTGTCTTAAGACCTATAATTGTTGTAGTAAAATACACCATAATTATCACTAGAAATTATGACCTAGAATTTCATTCTATTATATATATATATATATATATATATATATATATATATATATATATATATATATATATATATATATATATTAGCTAGATGGAAAATCCTTGCACCGAACTTTCCACAAACACGTTCAATAACGATGCATCTTATTATTAATTATACTTCTAAAATGCATATAGTGGTATAAAAAAAATCCAAGCATTGACTTGTCATCATTACTCTAATCATTTTTCTAATAAAATCTAAAAGAAAACATATTTATTTTAGGGTTACCATTTCCCCCATAAACGCGTCTATTACATATATAGTGCAATTTAAAACACAGTGATTTGCTGGTAGCCTGGCATCACCAACTCCTCTATGACTTTCTTGATTTGGACATCTTTGACATATTAGTTTATGAGTAAATTACAGTTATCGTCCCTGTAGTTTACACTCATATGCATTTTGAGTCCATGTTTTCAACTTTTACCATGTCTGGTCTTTATAGTTCTCAAAAATTGCATGCGGGGTCCCTGAGGTTGTTACCGTTTAAAAGCTCGATAAATGCATGTTAAATGACGAAATTGCTATCATAGTTGTTTTTTCTCATTATTTTTATTTTATTTTTTAAATAAATTGACCACCAATCACCACCATCACAAGTTCATAACTGATACTAATACTACCATATATATTGTCTAACCAGTAACCATCAACCACCACATAACGACTACCAATCACAATAGCCATCACCATCATCTTATTTTCTTTTCTTTCTTTTTTTTCGCTATTTTTCTTTTAATTTACTCTGTTGTTTATCACACAATCATCACAACCACACCCACAACTTTACAATCAGTGTGCTCTCCTCTTACTTCTAAAAAAATATGGAGGAGATGAGGTGTTTCTGGTAGCGGTGGCAATGAGGAAGCCGACAGGAAAGAAAGAGGGGGCGGAGGAGATGAGATGTTGGAGAAGAAATGGCTGACGGCGAAGAGGAGATGGCTTGCGTCATAGAGAAGATGACTGTCGGCTAAGGAAAGGGGGGGGGGGGGGGGGGGGGGGGGTGATTGAATCTATGGATGTAATTAGCTTTATGAAAAACAGCATAAAAGACAAAGTAAGAGTAACTTATTCATTTAATAGGCAATGAACGGAATTCATTAGACGATAACAATCTCAGGAACCGAACATATAATTTTAGAAACTACATGGACAAGTCATCTTGAAAATCAAAATGTTTAAATAAAACTGTAACATGAATATAAACAAGAGACAAAGAAAGTAATTGACTCTTATTTTATTGATGGCAAAACGTGGGAAGTGGGAACCCATTAATTCCCATTTTCGGAAAAATGTGCTTCTATGATTGAGTACTTGGATTCGGATTTCCAAATGTATACGAAGACGTTTTAAAAAAAAACAAAAAGATAAAATGTGATGAAATTCATTTTTGTTTAAAATACATTTACTTATTACTCATATTATGATGTGCAGAAAACTTATAATGAACAATTTATTTTACATTATTGTTATCATCGTCAATTGGGTGAAATTTTTCCGTAAATGTATATATATAACTATTGATTGCTTATGTAATTGCGAAATATAAATTAAAAAGACAGATATAAAAAAGGTCTACCACACAAATTAAAATATATTGAATCAATTTAATATATGAGAAACTTAGCGGGGGTTTCCTATTAATCTATAAAAATAATAATAATAATAAGTTAGCAATACTATGACAACCTGTTTTATGTATTAAAAATATATACGACGTCTATAAAAAGGTTCAAATCAAACCATTTTAGTACAACAAAACAAGTCTTAATCTTGTAAAGGAAGAGGGTATCTTAATATGGGAAGCCTTGGGGTGTTGAGGCGTTGGCCTCAACTAGTTTATGCTTTTGCTTTCTTCTTGTTAGCCACAATTATCATTGCCGATAAACCTTATGCTTACAATTCACCATTGCCCAAAAATTTAAAACTGACACCACCGGTGAAGGATCCATGGAAAAATCACCTTATGTTTACAAGTCTCCACCACCGGTAAAAAAAACAGGGCCACATCTACCTTATCTTCACAAATCTCCTCCCCCTTCATATATTTACAAGTCTCCACCACCACCTAGCTACATTTACAAATCTCCACCACCACCACCTAGCTACATTTACAAGTCTCCACCACCACCTAGGTACATTTACAAATCTCCACCACCTCCTCCTAAGTACATTTACAAGTCTCCACCATCACCTAGGTACATTTACAAGTCTCCACCACCTCCATATGTTTACAAATCTCCACCACCACCTTCTCCATCACCACCACCTCCTTATGTCTACAAGTCTCCGCCACCACCATCACCATCCCCACCTCCTCCTTATATCTACAAGTCTCCTCCCCCACCATCACCGTCGCCACCACCTCCATATGTATACAACTCTCCACCTCCTCCATCACCATCTCCACCACCTCCATATGTTTACAAGTCCCCACCTCCTCCATCACCATCTCCTCCACCTCCATATGTGTACAAGTCCCCACCTCCACCATCACCATCTCCTCCACCTCCATACGTTTACAAATCTCCACCTCCTCCATCACCATCTCCACCACCTCCTTATGTGTACAAGTCTCCACCGCCACCATCTCCATCTCCTCCACCTCCATATGTTTACAAGTCTCCACCTCCTCCATCACCATCTCCACCACCTCCATATGTGTATAAGTCTCCACCCCCACCATCACCATCTCCACCACCCCCATACGTTTACAAATCTCCACCACCACCATCACCATCTCCTCCACCACCGTACATTTACAAATCTCCGCCTCCTCTGTCACCATCTCCACCACCTCCTTATGTGTATAAGTCTCCGCCACCACCATCACCATCTCCTCCACCACCATACGTTTACAAATCTCCACCTCCTCCATCACCATCTCCACCACCTCCATATGTTTACAAGTCCCCACCTCCTCCATCACCATCTCCACCACCTCCTTATGTGTATAAGTCTCCACCTCCACCATCACCATCACCACCACCTCCTTACGTCTACAAGTCTCCTCCCCCACCATCACCATCCCCACCACCTCCATATATTTACAAATCTCCACCACCACCATCACCATCTCCTCCACCTCCATACATTTACAAATCTCCACCTCCTCCTTCACCATCTCCACCACCTCCTTATGTGTATAAGTCTCCGCCACCACCATCACCATCTCCTCCACCTCCATATGTTTACAAGTCTCCACCTCCTCCATCACCATCTCCACCACCTCCATATGTTTACAAGTCCCCTCCTCCTCCATCACCATCTCCACCACCTCCTTATGTGTACAAGTCTCCACCTCCACCATCACCATCACCACCACCTCCTTACGTCTATAAGTCTCCTCCCCCACCATCACCATCGCCGCGTCCTATTTATGTCTACAAATCTCCTCCTCCACCATCACAATCCCCACCACCTTCGTACATATACAAATCACCCCCAACACCATCACTATCTCCTCCCCATCCATACATTTACAAGTCTCCTCCCCTACCATCACATTTACTCCCACGTCCGTATTACTATAAATCACCTCCCCCACCGTCAAAGTCTCCCGGAACACCAAAGCATTATTAAAGCACAAGCTTCTTAAACGAACCAGAATGAGACTCGTTGCATTATCAAATCTAAATTTGTTTTCTTTATTTGTTTCTTATTCTTAATCAAGTATTCGTGAATCAGTATGGTCCCAACATGCAATGACTCTTTGGCCTTGCTTATGTATGTTCTACAAGTCGTTTCTGTTTATTCTTTGTATTAATTATGAAAACAAATGTTTCATAGTTATATGTTTTCTTTTCACATGATAAGGTTACCAGTTTAATCGAATCTGTAGTTTGATAAATATTTTAATTGTCTTATATATTTTATGTTCTTTTTCCTTTTGTATGAAACATTTATACATTTTTTCCTTTTATAATAATTTAGTTAAATATGCCGTAATAATGTTACATAATCACAGTAAACTCTTTTCATCATTGATTTTTAATTGTACATAATGATAGTTTTTTGCTTGAAAATATAGATTAGCAAAGATAACAATATTGTTGTTATTCCTACTGTTAATATTGATGAAAACTTATAACATTAAAATTTTTAAGGGTTTAACTCCAAATGATCACGATTTTTTTTCATAGTAATAGATTAATGTGCATGCATGTACCTTAAATTACTATGATAACTGTCTCTTTGCAGTAGAAAATGTGGCATTGACCTATTAATCATGTCTTTGCATAGAAACAAAATAAATGAATAAACCAAAACCCTACTAGCAGTCGCAAACTCTTGTCGGATTTCTTTTTGACTTTTTTGAAGAAACATCTTTGACCTTTTCCATTGTCGCTATGATCACGTCCTCCTACATACGTGTAATACGAAACAAAACAAGAAAAGAGCAACAAGAATGTTGGTGGAAATGTTGGGAAGGGTAATGTGAGGGTTTTCTTTCTTTCTTTTTTTTTTTGGTAAAAAATGTGTAACGTCCATAAAATTCAAGCCAATTTAAAACTTTTTAAAATATTTAAAACCATTACGTTATTACAATTTGTTTCCAAATTAGTTAAACATCAGAGTATCCCCAGAATCAAATCATGAAAAATATAAGGAGGTGCACGATCACGCCTTCGTCTTCCCGAGATCATCAGAAGTACCTGAAACAATAATCGATAAATGTAAGCTCGAAGGCTTAGTGAGTTACCCACAAAATACCAACGCCATACAGATATAACCATATCATATAAACAAATAAGCAAACAGCATGCATAATGAGCCATCAGCCTGACTGGTCCGCCTCGTAGGGCCATCAGTCTATCTGGACCACTCTCCGAGCCATCGACACGTCTAGACCGCCCTCTCGAGGCCTTCAGCCTATCCGGACCACTCGTCGGGCCTTCGGTCTGACCAACATGCCCTCATGGGCCTGTGGTCTATCCGGACCGCCCTGGGTATCTTGGCCTACAGCTCAAAACAGGACCTGCCTCAACCCATTCCCCCAAACCAACAAACATGTGCACATAAATATCATACGCTAGCATGCAATAACAGATACTCATACAGATCTAACAGATCACTAACATGGCAACCATCTTATAACCAGGATACCGATCTAACTGATCAATAACATAGCAACCATCCTATAACCAGGATATCGATCTAGTCGATCTCTAGCATAGCAACCATCCTACAACCAGGATATCAATCTAACAGATTACTACCATAGTAACCATCCTAAAACCAGGATGAAATCTAACAGATCAATAACATAGCAATCATCCTAAAACCAGGATGCAAATCATAAAGGGCCGACCTTGGTGCCGTAGACCCTGTTAATATAAAGAGGAGAACTCACCTGGCACTGCTGAAGTCTCGCAGATAAAACTTCAGCTGCAGGTTGACAAATTCCCGAACTATCAACATCAAACAATACCCAATTAATAATTGGGTTCCAAGCCCAAGGTCCAACTCACACTCCAAAGGCCCAAAAGTCAAGTAATGGGCCAAAGCCCAACATATGGCCTAATTTTCCAAATTGGGCCCAGACCTCTACATGGTCTTACCTTAAGGCCCATCCATTTATTCTAGTCCAAACTCTTGGTACTCCAATGGCCCAATATCTCATAATCATCAAGATCCAATTATGGCCCACCTATGGCCCAATTTTCCAAATTAGGCCCAAGCATTTCCAATGGGCCTTATTCTAAAGTCCATCTAAATATTCTAATCCATATGCTTGTTTTTGGATGGCCCGTCAATGACCCAATCACCAAAGCCCAAAAGAAAGGCCCAACTCAAGGCCCAAATGAAATTAGGATTTTCACATGAAATGACGATTAGGGTTAAGTGTTCCCACTTAACCCATTAAGGACTTAATCCATTAAGTCCAATATTGCCTTAGGTTAATTTGCAAATGATTATTAATTAACATTTTCAATCTAATAAATAATTCCAGTGCGGGTGCCGATCAAATTCCCAAAATTAGGGTTTCATGACATTAGGGTTTCCAACCCAAATACTAGCCCATTAATCACATGGTTGGGCTTTTAAGTCAATTAGGGCTTCATTTGGCCCATTAGGGTCTCATTAAGCCCATTAGGGTTTCACTAGGCCCATTAGGGTTTCGTTAGTCAGGCACCACCCACTACCACCTCGGGTAGTGGTGGTCAACGGCGGCTCACGGCGGCGGCGGCGGCCACCTCACGGTGGTGGTTATGGTTCTAGTCCATTTGTCCAAGCATCCCAAACGAATCAAAACACAAACAAGGCACATCGCCACCCAACACGGCGGTTGGTGGCGGCAGGCGGCGGTAGCCACCACCTCACGGTGGTGGTTATGACTTTTCCTTTTTATTATTCTTATACCGATTACAATTTACAACACGAAATCCCGAATAAACATACACACACACACTAAGATAAACACACACACACACACAACCACCCTTGTGGTGGCCGGCGGTGGTAGATGGTGGCAGCCACCACCTCACGATGGTGGTGGTGGCTTTTCCTGCGGAATCCGGCCAAACAATATATACAACATAATACATCAACACACCTAAACACATGGTAGAACACGCACACAGCCACCTTCCACGGTGGCTGGTGGCGACGGTAAGTGGCAGCAGACGGCGACCACCATGGCTGGCGGCCATGTTGGTTCCTTTCCTCGATCTCCGGCCAGCATCACATGCACAAGACATCTGGGTTCCATCAGTTCACATCTACGAACACAACACGAGATGAAGTACCGAGAACACATCCATCTCAGCCGCTTTGGGAGGCAGACGACAAAGGAAAATGGGCAGCAACAGCGGCTATCGGCGGCAAATGGCGTTGGCAGCAGCTCATGGTAGAATAGTCACATGGCGGCGACAACAAAGACGAAACCCATCAGCAGCAACTCGACCGGTCCTCCCACGACCACAGCGTCGGTTTCTGTGGTTTTCCCCGGTTACAAACGACGTCCGGCGACAGGAGAAGATAAGGCGGCGGAGAAGAAGGAGAAGGAGAAGAGCGGCGGTTTCTGGTGGTCGCTATCGTCGGCGGTTGACGATGGGCGTTCCAGCTTCAGCATGGTGGCAACGCCGGTGGTGAAACGTGGCATAAGGGTGGTGCGGCGCCGGAGTTGAAGTATGAGGGCGAAGGAGGTGACGGTTGGTGTTTGAAAGTAGGGTTAGGCTTAGGAATGCATGTGTGATGCATTTATACGCACCCGTCCCATCTCAATCTTTGACCCTATTGACACTTTCGGCCCCTCCAAGTCCATTCTTTTCAATTTAAATACCATAATTTACCCTTTTAGCCCCAACTATCCAAAATCCCTTCAATTTAGATCCACTATTTACTCTTCAACCCCTGCTTCCATAAATCCTTTTATATTAAGTCCAAATAATACAAAACACCCCCTGGCTTCTAAAATCCTTTGCAAAATAAATCCCGAAATTATACTTTAACCCCCGGAGATTCAAATATCGTCATTTGGCTTCCCGAAACCAACACCCCACTAATTATTATTTGATTTTGGCTATAAAATAATAATAATATTACATCTCGGGGTTCCGAATTTATTATTTAATTATTCTATTTTATACGGGATGTTACAAAATGGGTCATTTCTAAAAATATTTCTAAAAATAGAGTAGCTTGAGAATTGAGAATTTGAGATTGATTTATAATAATAGGGTTGTTTTTGAAATTGATCCCACATTTTCATCCAAGATTTTTAAATGTTACTAATGTGCCCTTTATTTAACCATTTAAATTGCATCTTATTTTATTTGCATTCTAACAAGATAAAAAAAATTGTTATTTATATGAATATTACATTTTATGTACAAAATTTTCTTTTATAAAAGTATATAGTTAAAATTTATGAATAAACTTTAAGTAATTATATAATTAAAAAAACTAAAATATACACATATAAATAACAAAAAATATATAATTTTATGCATTAAATATCAATTAAAAACGTCATAAAAAACAATTGTCATTATTATCCAAAAATCTATAAAAATTGGTTGCATGTAGTTAACTTCTTGTCACTTAAACTCTTTTTTCTTTTTTCTTTTTTGTCAATTTTAAAATGTACGCATTGTAATAAAAAAAACATAAATCTCAATAATTAGTATTAAATGAATCATATGCTAGTCATAAACTATTGAAAATTTTAGTGTGCATCCTGCCTTTGAAAATTTTAGTGTACACACTGCTTTTACGATGAGAGCCTAGTGATTGGGAAATGAGATTTCATACAAGGGCTTCAAAGTTCAAATCCTCACTACTAGAAAATATGTCTTTAATGACACGAGAACAATGAAAGCATTGGTTTTATGACACACAAAAGCATGTCGTAAAATAAATGTCATTTATTATGAAAATTGAAGGATGTACGATATGTATTTTTCTGTGTCATGTCAGAGTGTCATAATAGAAAACAAAAACATGGAATACACCATCAAAATAGGTATGTCATCTTCAAACATCACTTCTTATTTTATGTATTCTCTTCATTCACCATCCGTTTTTATGGAATTTAATTTGGGGAATTAAAGACTTTCAATCTCCTTTTTTTCTCTCACTACCCAAAAAAACTAATATCACCGTCACTCCTTTTTTTCTCCCACAACATCGCATCACCACCCAATCTTCGATTTTCCCACCAGCAAGTGTCTCCGATCGATGTCTCCACCCACTCTCTGCTCTCGCATTACTTCTCTAAGTCAAATACCCAAAAACCATCAATCGGAGAATCGCGATCACCCCTCCTTTCTCTCGTACCTCTATCGCACCACAGCTCAACCTTTGATCTCGCACCACTAATTGTATCTTACCATCGTCTCCACCCATTCTTTGCTGTCATACTACTGTAGCAACGAAATCGCCATTACGATATGTTGTTATTTGTATGTCGCTCAATCCTAACTCAACCTTCAACCCCACTACCACAATATGTCTCTGTTCCTTCCAGTTACAACCCCAAAACACAATTTCTACAGATGCTAAGACAACAAACATGGATTGAATTTCATAAAATTTGGTCTGTAAAATCCTAGCATTGTTAACGTATTCGAAGTGTTTAACGAAATTCCTTTAAGGTTTAAATGGAAGACTTTCTTTTGTTCTTTAAAGGAGGTCTGTTACTCTTTGATTTTTGATATTACTACATATAACTGTCTATTGCCTTCTTATTACTTTGAGTAATTTCATTATATGTCTATATTGGTTAGAACGTTTTACCCAAAATTAGTAAAATTCATTGCATATATTATGTAACATCCTGTTTTTTGGGCTTTTTGATAAAACTAAATTTTTTCTTAAATTAAAATAAAATAAATTGAAGTGAAATAAATGAATATTTTAAATGAATATTTTAAAAAAATAACAATAATAACTTTTTCATTAATTTAAATAAATATATGATAGAAAATTTGGCGTTAAATAAGACTTCTGTAAAAAAGGGACCAATAGTGTCAGCTTAGAGAAACTCGTGTTTGACCCGAGAATTTGATAAAATAAGCATCTCTGGCTAGGTTTACTTAAATTATGGCGGAGATGGGCCAATTGTAGAGTAAATATAAATTGTATTAAGTTTCTACCCAATCTAGGGACCAATTATGAAAGAATTTAGAGAGAGGGACCAAAATTGTCAACCTTGCCAAACTTATTGGACGCGTCGTGCTTTTGTCGATAAACTGCTTCTTTTTAACGCCATTTGATGCCCTTTTCTCACTCATTCCCCCTCCCCCCCCCCCCCTCATTTCTTCTCCACTCGATTCCAGCTTCCCTTTACCTACAGAATCGATTTTTCCTCACCAAATCCATGGGTTTTAATGCTTTGAAGATGTTGGATGATGCCTCAGATAAATCCTTTCAATATCTTGCATCTAAAGGTAGATTTCTTCCCTATTTTCCCCAAATTCATTCTAGGATTTTGTTAAACCACAAATCTGAAATTTGTACTCGATTGGTGTTATTCTTATGAAATTATTGATGTGGTTTCTTTCCTTAATCCATCTCCAAGCTCCAACCAACAAATGGTTGTAAGATTTATGATATTTGAGTTGTGTTGATGGGTTTCCTTAACCACCAATGGTGAAATCCAAATTTGATGTTCATTGTCTAGTTATGAGCTTGATTTATGCTTAGTGATTGTACTTAACTTCAAATCAATGATCTATTTGTCAATTTATGACTTATGGTGAGATTACTTGGTATTTGGTTCAAATCTAGCTTACATGGTGATGATTTGAGAATTTTAAACCTAGAGTTCATAGATTCAAATTTATGGTTCCAAGAAATGATATGAGATTGAACTTTTTATTATATTTCTTATGTTCTTTCAAATCCATGAATCATTTGTTAATTCATGACTAATGGTGAGATTTAGAGGGTTTGATTCATGTTTAGCATCCATATTATGATTTGGGTATTTTCAAACGCTAAGTGTTTTAGATCAAGTTCTACGGTTTGATTCAAGTTTAGCTTCCATATTATGTGTTCTATTCCAATTTATGATCCATGTGAGGATCCTTTTCCCATGGTGAGGTTTTATGTATTTTGGTGCACCCTTGGATCAATGGTGATTTGAGAACATCTTGATCATGAATGATCTCTAATCTTTGTCTCAATGAAAGTATATTGCTATAATTTTACCTTCATGTCTAGTGTTAGTATATAATCTCCCCTTAAGGAATTATGAAGTAAACGATTCATCTAGTGTCATAAATGATATTACTATTTTATATCTTATTTACATTTAATAAAAAATATTAAAGACAAAGACCAAGTAACATTTAAACAAATAAAATTATTATAAGTTAGCAGTACAAAATACAAAAGACAAAAGACTCAAAGAGCTCATAATTGAAAATCGCTACCAATTAACAACTCATTTTCAATGCAAAAATAAAGACTAAAAACATTAAAATCAAGAAAATTACAACACCGACAATTAACCTCCAACAGCAACAGTAATCCAAATTAGAATTTATCTATAGAACCTGAAACCTATTTGTGAATATGAGATGTTTCATATTGTGCAACTCTGCAACTCAAGGTATGCAAGTTATAAAATCTCTTGGATTCATTGTAGCTTCTCTATTCCCCATGATACTCTTGATTAGACTGATTACCCCAAACCTCCTAACTTATTTCCTATGTTTTCTTTTAGTAATGATCGATTATGTACAACCCATCAGTTCCTGGCAAGAGGTTCAAAACACAAGTTGCAGATCATACATATATTAAAACATTAACATAACCCCTTTTGAAAAAAGTGACATACCAACTTCAAAATATATAATCAAAATAGAATTTGAGCAGGCTCACTTGTTGAATAACCAATAGCTATATCATGAATTAAAAAACTAAATCCCAACCTCGGATTGGTATTCAATTGATGCCAGGAAAAAAGGAAAAATATCACTTTCAAGTCAATGACAGCGAAAAAAACCTTGACATAAAAAATGAAATCTGATTATCGATGTTGGGTCCAAAGTAGGTTTAATTCGATGAAAAAAAAAAGAAATTACAAGCTAATTGTTGGTTATTATGCAAATCGATGAAGGAAGCAAAAACACAAATTTCAGAATTTGGTTCCAAAATCGTACAGTGTTTACCTTATAACTTGATTATTAGAGGAGAGAGTTGTATGTCGAGC
Source organism: Lactuca virosa (assembly GCF_052849685.1). Classification (NCBI taxonomy): domain Eukaryota; kingdom Viridiplantae; phylum Streptophyta; class Magnoliopsida; order Asterales; family Asteraceae; genus Lactuca; species Lactuca virosa. Next base: position 252,915,604 of record NC_136427.1, on the reverse strand, counting down.
GATGATTGTTTCAATCCTCTGAATCAAATCGATGAGTGTTGCTTAATTGAGTTACCCCTTTGTAATCACCTGCGTAGTCGCCAAAATCGTATGAATATTGAAGCAATTTTTATGAAAAATATAGAGGAAGGGTTCGAACCCGTGATGTTTAAGAGTGGTTGTGGTCTTAATTGAATTCTCTGTTTTTTTTAATTCTCAACGCTTAGATAATATCAATTTCTCACCTCTTCTCCTTAAAAATAAGAGAATTAAAAGGGTGGAAAAGGAATTCAAAATTGTCTCAGTCTCTTTAATTTAACATAAAACAATCAAGGGAAATGGAATCAAATCTATTTCTCTACTCCTAGTTCTCTATACCACACAGTCCCTAAGGGTTTTGAGTGGTAGACTAAGTTTTGACCTCTGGCGGGTTAGGAGGTTCGTATAGCAGTTTGGCAAGTCGTAGAGTGTTGATCTTTCAACCTGTGTTTTAGGTGAGTTATATCACTATACTATTTACTACACTATGTGTCCTAGTGTGTCAGGATGATATTAAATTGTGGTATGTTGTTAGGCAGGTAGACTTGTATATTGTTACATGTAATGCTAAGTTGACAAGTTTATCTATTTTAAGTAGATGTCGACATATGTTGTGGTGGGCTGAGGCGTTCCAGCTTTGTGCGGAAGGCCGAGATGTGGGAGGACCTACTTTATACTGAAGAAAAAAAGGGTAAGTTGATGATAAGATCAACATTAAATGTTGTGACTCTAAACACTCACGAGGGGGAAGTTGATGGTAAGATCAACTAAAGTGTTGAGAGCTTAGACACTCAATGTTGTCTGGGCGGATCGATTCTAGCATCGAGAGCCTTGCTTGCATGCTTGTATGCTTATTGATATATATGGTATTTTTGGAACTCACTAAGTTTTGGCTTACAGTTATGGATTAAATGTTTCAGATATTTCAGATGATAATGGGAAGCCGAAGAGATGACTGTACACACTTATCAGTCGCTTTAGTATTTTGTAATTCCGCTTTTGTTATCATACTCTGATTTTTGAATGATTGTCTTCTGGAATAGATGTTTTTCATGGTTTGTTTATAAAAAGAGCAATTTATTGTATTTAAAAATCAAAAATATTATTGCTGAATTTGGGACGTTACAGTTTGACTTTTAACGTTATTGGATGAAATGACTTGTTTTGCTATATATTTAATTTTGTATTATAAGACATTAATTGTCATTCAATTTGAAAATTAGTAAATCTACAAGAAATATATATTTTTAGTACACTTAAAATTATGACACGCAAAATGCATGTCATAAATTGTGACATCCCCAATTTCACGGTACGTCATCGCAACTTGGGTCTGTCAGGCTCCAGGAGACGTCGTCTCTGAGTTCACGTCGTGAGCTCTGACACAGTGTCGGGGTTCGTGCCCCGAACTTCAAAAATTCATATCTTTCGCATACGAGCTCCGTTTTCGACGTTCTTTATATCCACGCGTAGGTGAGATTATGCTCTACAGCTCTCGTTTAGACTCTGTCGGCTAATTTTGACTTTATTTTTATTATATTATTTTTAGTAGGCCGGGACAGGAAAACTCCGTTAGAAATTCATAACTTCTTCATCTGACGTCCGTTTTCGTCTGTCTTTTTACCGTTGGACTACTATCGATGAGATCTTTGATTCTCGTTTAGATTGTTTCGGCTAGAAATCACTTGATCTCCTATTCGAACTTTGGGCTGCATACCGCTAAGTCGAACTTAGAAAAATCATAACTTCCTCATACGAAGTCAGATTTAGACGTTCTTTTTATGTATGCTCTCGGTTTAACGTATTTTACGACTTTCGTTTAGATCTCTAAGGCCAAATATCGCTCTATCGTAAATTCACTATTTACATCGTGCTGTGTTGTGCCGGTTCTGTCGCGAAACTTCGACAGGTCATAACTTCTTCGTTATAACTCAGATTTCAGCGTTCTTTATATGTACGGAATCCTTGTAACATATACTACAACTTAGTTAAGATTACTCCTTCAAAATAATCTTCCATCAAAAAGTCATTTTTGACGCTTATCGTCTCTAAATTGACTAGCCCTGATCTACGGGCGTTACAATTATCTCCTCCTTAGGATGATTACGTCCCGGAATCATCAACAAAATAGGGTATGTATAATGATTCCAGAAGTTATCTTTCCATCCTAAGTAATAACCGTAATATATATGTTTCTTCGAACGAGTATTTAACTCTTGGGCTTCTTGACTGCAGGCGATGCTCAAATCTTGCACCTGCTTTCTATCTTATGTTAAACTCCAAATTATGACCTTCAAGTCACAATCTCGATCCTTACTAGAGAGTCCTTCTTCTTTAACAAACTTAAGGCAAGTTCTTTTATTACTACCATGGATCGATGTGTCATATCTTAATGACCTATCATCGTGTGATGCAACGTTTAGACTCAAGTCTCTTAGAGTCAAATTCCAGAACAAACTATACCTTCCTTTATGTTCTAATGTGATATAATTACATTTTAACATGTAGCATCTCTAGCTACCAATTTCTCTAACAACGAGCGCGATTCTATCGATCGCATTGATTTCAATCTTCTGACTTAAGTCAGATTTTACATCGAACTTGGTTCTCCGAACTGCGTAACAAACTCCTCGTAGTCGGACTCAATTTGATATGACCACTTAGGTTAGATTAACATTCATCTTCTGAGTCATTACCGAAACGATGGTAACGACATACATGAATAAAACGGAATCAATTACTAGCTTCTTGGTAACCATTTGACTTTCCCTGATCCAAGCGTGAGTCATGTGCTTCCGGTAGTATAGGCATCTACTACCTTTCACACCTACTCATACTCGTCCTAAGTATTGTCTCGCAGTTCCCACGTCCTAAAATCACAAAACAATTTAACACATACGAATGTGTCCAAATAATCATAAAAATTTTCCTAGACTCTACTAGGACTTCTTCCATGCGTATCTTCAATCATCAATTCTACTTCAACTCGGTTGGTGATGGAAATTCCAGACGATGGGACAACTTCAAGAATTACACCAATCGTTCCACCATCCTGCCAATCAAAGGTGTACTTAAAACGTACCGTACTCCTCTAAACGTTCCGTTATTTTATCAATCATATTCAAAAGGCAAGATACCACTCTTACGATATCTTCTGATAGGTGTCATTCACTATCATCAGATTCTCTACGAGTCTTCACCATAACGTTTTGTACATCCAAGCAGACGTTCGGTGTACCGGGCGAGAATTTAAGATAGGAAGGCTTTATTTACGATAGACGTATAAATCTCCTTATCACTCCGAAACGTTTACATGCTAGTTCTAATATCGTAGTCATACGCTTAGAATCCTGAACACATAAGGTTTCCAGATCCGGTCGGCAACAGACCATAGATCCGAACAAATAATATCATATATGGCAAACATATAACATTTAGCACATAAAAGCATTTTAGGCATCTTTCCTAAAATATACTAGTGCTCGTGTCTAAAATAAGGTAGACACTCATCTCACAATCGTCGCTTAGCATTATAAGTTTAAGTCTAGAAATCCTACAAATTCCTAGTTCGCTTAAACTAATGCTCTGATACCAACTGTGACATCCCCAATTTTACGGCCAGAAAAGACCGATTTGTTTATGTTTTGTTTTAAAATCAGAGTAATCGTTTAAAGAAAACCGTTGCGAAATTTGTACCCAAAACAAAATATGATAAGAATCTACCAAAACTTTTCTTGAAGAAATGTATTTTCATTAAATAACAAAATCTCGGGATGTCATGTTCCGATACAGACCAAAAGCATAAACAGTACTAAATAGACCTTACAACAGTTATTTTCAACTACTGGTCTATATCCAAAGTATCTTGTTAAGTCATCCGACTTATTCACTGGTGCCACTACCTGTAATACAAAGAAAAACTGAGTGGGTCAGGCTTGGGGGCCTGGTGAGCATATAGGGTTTTCAACCCACAATAATATAATTATTATATTTAATCATCAAACAATCAACCCAATTACCCATCCCCATTATCTTCTTTATTTCTTAAGGATTTACCGTAAGAATCAACTATCCTTTATTCATTCATTCCTAAGGATTGACCTAAGGAATTGGCACAAAGTCCATTGCTGCCCGAGGTTCCTATAACAAACACTAAATCCATAGCTGCCAAGGTTCATCTACACAGTACTAAATCCATAGCTACCAAGGTTCATCTACACAGTACTAAATCCATAGCTACCATCATATTTATATAAGGCACTAAGTCCATAGCTGTCAGGGTTTTTAGAGTACACCGGTGAACATCAAGTCCACAACACCTACAGGTTGCGAGCCTGCTAGTGTTCCACAGGAATGTCTAGAATAGTCTGTGGTTGTCATCCCTACTCTGCTGAATGACGGGGCCATCGTTTGGGTAAAGGTTTCACTCATTTTTCACCTGTCACCCTCATCTCATGATCTAAATCATCTTTCGTCTCATCCTCAAACTCGTCTTTCATCACACACCAACTATTTCTTCTACCCATGTTCTACCCAACATATTTGTAGATATAAATTACATATACAGTTTACACCATTTAAAAACCTGTATAAAACATTCATTCAACATTCATCTCAAGTAAACAAACAATGTATAAACACATAGCACGTATTTCATAACAAATAATTCATATATATGTGTTAGAAGAAAGTAACTACACACTCACTTGATTAGACGATGCTCGGACAGCACTACGGCTCTTCAAGTACAATTCTTTTGATGTAACCAGGATATCTTCACACACCGGTCTTCTCGCGGGCAAAGCTTCGGCTTGAAACTCTTTTCTTCTCGGGATATTCGGAGCGTCGGGACTCGCTTCGGGTATCAGGGATGATATCGGGACTTCGGGGGGTTAAAATATGGCTAGAGAGGGTATAAAGAGTGATAGAATGAGTGAGGTAGCAACCAAATCTGACTGCCCTCGATTTCTATTTATAGGGCTGGATTTTTGATATTCACGTCATGAACAACAAGTTCACGTCGTGACTTCAGTCGCCATCAGGTGCGTCATCGCAACTTGGGTTTGTCAGGCTCCAGGAGACGTCATCTCTGAGTTCACGTCGTGAACCCTATGTTCACGTCGTGAGCTCTAACACAGTGTCGGGGTTCGTGCCCCAAACTTCATAAATTCATATCTTTCGCATACGAGCTCCGTTTTCGACGTTCTTTATATCCACGTGTAGGTGAGATTATGCTCTACAACTCTCGTTTAGACTCCGTCGGCTAATTTTGACTTTATTTTTATTATATTATTTTTAGTAGGTCGGGACAGGAAAACTCCGTTAGAAATTCATAACTTCTTCATCTGACGTCCGTTTTCATCTGTCTTTTTACCATTGGACTACTATCGATGAGATCTTCGATTCTCGTTTAGATTGTTTCGGCTAGAAATCACTTGATCTCATATTCGAACTTTGGGCTGCATCCCGCTAAGTCGAATTTAGAAAAATCATAACTTCCTCATACGAAGTCAGATTTAGACGTTATTTTTATGTATGCTCTCGGTTTAACGTATTTTACAACTTTCGTTTAGATCGCTAAGGCCAAATATCGCTCTATCATAAATTCACTATTTACGTCGCGCTGTGTCGTGCTGGTTCTGTCGCGAAACTTCGACAGGTCATAACTTCTTCGTTATAACTCAAAGTTCAGCGTTCTTTATATGTACGAAATCCTTGTAACATTTACCACAACTTAGTTAAGATTGCTCTTTCAAAATAATCTTCCATCAAAAAGTCATTTTTGACGCTTATCGTCTCTAAATTGACTAGCCCTCATCTACGGGCGTTACATAAATGCACAACGTAAATGCATGTCATAAATGCACAACGTAAATACATGTCATAAATGCACAATGTAAATGCATGTCGTAAATTTATGACACGCAAATGTGTGTCATCTTCCTTTATCTCTGGGGCTTTTCTGACACACATTTATGTGTCATCTTTACCCTTTTATGACACACAATGTGTGTCATTAAAGGCTTTTTTCTACACTACTATAATATAGGCCTTTAATGACACGTGAAGTATGGCATGCACTGGCTTTATGACACTCAAATGTGTGTGTCCTAAAAATAATGTCATCCCACCCATAATTTGAAGGATTTATGACGCACAGGTTTGCATGTCCTAAAGATACCTGTTGTTTTATAAATTTTTTAAGAACGTGCGTTCTCCTTCCTTAATAACTAAAGGGGAAAACAAAATTCCCCAAAATTTTGAAGTACCCTACATTGTCTACCTCTACACTCTCTCCTTTATATCTTCGTCATCGGACCTTCATCGTTTTGGTTCACTAGTACCTTCACTATATAACACAGTTAATCGGTAACCCCCACCCCGTGGGTGCGATTTCTAGGGCTCGAATCAACATTTCTCCCACAACTTCGTTGAAGGTACAGTAATACCATCTAAAACTTAGTGGGCTCGATCACATCCCCAAATATGAGATTCTACCTACAATAATCGAGACCAAAATCGAATAAGAGCCAACGTAGGGCTTTTAAACATGAGATTTTATGAAATTTCAAACAACATCTCTCTCAAATTGGCATTATTCATTGTCTAAACACACAATGTGCTAAATTCTCTTCTTTATTGTTTGAATGTTTTTTTAGTTATGTCAATTTCCCCTTGATATTTTGTATTTATTTGAATTTTAGGTTGGGTATGGTATATGGACTTTCTTTCTGTATATGTTATAATATCTAGTTCAACTGTAGAGTTGTAGAGTTGTAGAGTTGTAGTTCTTGCTTATATAGACGAATCTTGATTCTTTTAGTTACCTACATACATGGGTTTACTTTATGTTAATAAGTGTCCGATCTATATTTTATTTAAGTGAGTCACTTACATTTTTATCTTTTTTTGTCGGTATTCATGACCTCTTCTTATCATATATTTGGTAGACCTAAATTGGATTTTGCTGCTTCTTGACAATTGAAACATCAGCTTTAATCAAGAATGGAGAGCTTAGAACAACTTGAAGCTTTGTGTGATAGACTCTACAATTCACATGCAAGACTCAGCTTTATGTGATAGACACTTCTTATGTGGTGGCATTTTTTATATTGTTGTAAAAGCCATGTTACACATCACCCAAAAAAAACAAAATGAAAAGAAACTTAACAAACAACAATGATTTTTGATTTATGTTATAGATAATAAAGGGCATATGATTACTTCTTAGTTTTTAAAATCAGTCGGGATTATTTCCAAGAATTCATAAAATTTTCAAGAATCAAAGCTACAGAGTCTTCTGTTGCGCTTTTTGAATAGCAACTAGAAAATCCCTTATATCTTAATGTTCTTTATATAGCTTATTTGCTGCCTGAAATCAGGGTATTATTATTATTATCCTAAGATGCATATTTAATCTTTTCTTAATGTATAAGAATTTCATGCTTGCGGACTTTACTTACATGGTTGTTGTTTTTATCATGCATCAACCGAACATTGTTATATTGGTTTTAAGATACTAAATCAGCTTGCTATGAGATGAATCAGGTTGGTTAATATAGTTCTGCTCCTTAATCACTGCGTAGAAGAACTGTTTGTATGGGCATTTTAGTGAATATTTTTGTGACATGTCATTACATGATGGAATTTTGTAATTTATCATTATCTGTCTTTCTACTTGTTTTTATTCCTACCTATTTTTATAGCGAAGTCCAGGGTTGCCTTCTTCACAACATAGGAGAGTTGTATGCTCCTTTAGGGATCAATGTCTTTTTCAAGTTTTTCAAATATCTCTTACTTCACTGCAACAACTGAAAATCGGTGGTAATGTGATGGTGTTTTTCACTTCAATTTTGGTAGAAATTTCAACCTTTGTATTTCACTATCATTATGAAAAACACAATTAGTTGCATACAGTTGGAAGCCGGTTGCCAGAGTTGGCACTTACTCTGGCATTAAAATGTTTTGTTGGAACAACAATTGATGAACGATAAGATGAATTTGGTATCGTTCATGTATTACTTCTACACTTGATTAACATAAGAACAAGAACACTTGATTAACTCTATTTTTTACTTAGTAAACAAAAAACAATCACTTTGGCCTTCTTACAATAATCGATATGAACAACCACAACTTTGCGTGTTACTTTGTGTCATCTCCTGTGGCTCCTAGTCCACTGGTACATAAATATGTAAGGTTTAAAGCAAGAATAGGGGTATCAGGATTGCTAGAATGTTTATTAGTCTACCCTGCACGCTCTATAAGAATTAAGACAAAAAGACAAAATTACCCCTCCACTATCATCGGTCCCTTACTACTTGTTGTATTTCCATTTCTAGCCATTCTAGATAAAATTACCCATCCACTATCACAGGTCCCATACTACTTCGATAACTCTTGAAAACCTTTTTTTGTCTAAAGACCAAAATATCCACACCAGATATTATAACATCTACAACTCTTAAATACTTTACTTTTTTCACGCAGATATTGGCCGAAACTTCCTTGGCTTCTGATCCGACAGTCGATAATTCTCACTTTGGTCAAACTCAAGTTGGTAAGGTTGTTGTCTCTAAGTGTGATACCAGGGTGAATTCCAATTTTAGGAACCATGATTGTTCAACTTCTTTGAATGACAACTCCGAAACCATGTTGCTAAGATAATATCTTTCTAAGCTTAGGGAAATCAAAAAACATGGGTGAAAAGAGGGAAGGCACATGGAAGCCCAACTTGTGCTTACAACTGCAACTGTTGTGATATTTCCTAAACCAATCTGGTCAAGTTGAAGGTTCTGGAACGACTTGCAGTTCACCATTTCTCACAGAGAGCATCATGGAGGCTTCTTAAAGGTACAATGTCCCCATAACTCTTGTTCTTGTACTATACTTTTTAGTGATATATCGACTTTGTTATTAGTTTCCTATACTATACAAATAAATTATGATATGGGATTAGGTAGCAGGGAGAAGCTTGTTCAGAAGGATTTCGAGGTTTGGGATTTTGGTGTTAGTTCAATGCCCTTGCAAGTAATAATTTTGTAAACCATTTTTCTTTGACTATTGACTGCTGTCTCTAGTTTACACTTTGCATATGTTCTTTATATCAATCTACTTGCATTTCTTCATATTATAGCATCTTACTTTGAAAACTTACGCAATTATAGCAATGTCATCCATGCATAAAGCACGTTTAATTAAAGTACAATGCTCGAATAAGAAAAAATTGAACTACAATGGTATAATTGGGTAGAAATCTCAAATTTCAGTGTCCTAATAAGAAAAAAATTACATTTTTCGAAGTACGTGCCTTTATAAGAACAAAATTAAACTTGAATGCTAGAACAAACAAGTAAATGAAAGTTTCTTGTTTAATTGATAATAGTATGAAATAATCAATCTACAAGACACTTATATATTTATTTACATATGTAGGTTACGTGTTATGAGGCATTGAAAGAAATAACAAAATACGGGAGACAAAAGTGGTTCCCTAATTCAAGTTTCCATGTCAATAGTTCTTTTGAGGGGCTTGTATCGGAAGGAATAACTAGGAATTTGATGCATTTGTGTTAGGTAAATGGGTCTGAACATATGTCTTAATTGGAGATGGTGCTTTGTTAGGGGAATTGATATGATATGATGAAAAAGTTAATATATTACACTTATTTAGCATTAAAATGATTATTTGTACTTTACATACTATATATTATGAAATGGATTGTCCTTTTTTGTATTTGATAGTTATTTTGTATTATGAGACATAAATTGTTATTTAATTTGAAAATTAATAAATCTATAAATAATATTATTTTTAAAAAATTTGAAATTATGACACACAAAAATATGTGTTGTCTTTCTTTATGACAGAGGATTTAATGACACGCAATCAATGTTTTAAAAACCGACTTTTTTAGTTGAACCGGTCTGGTGATTGGTTCCCGGTTTAACCATTGATTCAACAAATACTTTTTTCTACATCTGGCGGTAGTGTGCGCCGGTTTTCGAGTTGTGTATACTCCAAAAATGTTCAATTTTCTTTGGAAGTATGTTGTTTTTTAATAGGCTAAGTGAAATTCAATTATAAAAATCCAATAAGCTAGTTCAAACGATTTTTAACCGGTTCTAAATACCGGTTCAACCCGATTTTTAAAGAAACCGTCCCGTTCGATACGATCTAGAAGTTGACATAAAATCGGTCGTTACTGAACTGATCTCGTCCCCGATTCCCGGTCCAACCGGTTCAACCGGTCGGTTTAAACCGGTTTTTAAAACACTGCACGCAATGCATGTCGTAAATGCGCATCGTAAGTGTGTGTCGTAAGCTTATAAAACGCAAATGTGTGTCATCTTCCTTTATTATAAGGGATTTAATGAAGCTCATTTGCATGTCATATGTACCTTTTTATGACATGCAATGTGTCTTATTAAATTGTTAAAACCCATTTTGAATCTGTGGATGCGGAATAATAATATCTCGAGATTTAACGAACATAAAATGAAGAACACCATAAGATGAGTAATTCCATGATAATACTAGAAAAGAGATAAAAGATAATACATGAAGAACATGGTTGGGAGAGATAAATCTCCCTTGGTGGGAGAAATCACACCACACTTTCTCTCTCTAGAAACTACATTGTGAGTGAACTCTTACTTTTACAATGACCAACTCTCTTTATATATAAGGAGAGAGAAACCAACAATACAATAAAGGGAAAATAATAACCCTAACTATCACTCATAATTTGTAGAGCATTTACATGCTCCAACATTCTCTCCCTAAATGCTCGCAAATAATAAGGGATACAAATGAAGTGATAAAAGGCTAAAATACAGTAACCGACTAGCAAGTGTGGTAATAAAATGAAACATAATGAGAACCAAATGCTGAAATGTCTCTGAAACTCTGAAGTGTCTGTGATGTCTTAAACTGGGCGATGAAGTCTCTGTCGTCAAAGTCTTCTAAGTACCGAGGCATATGCTTCTCCGGTGCTGAAGAGTGAGATTCCAATCCACATATGCGATCAGTGAACCAAAGCTAATCAACTTCAAAAAGTGTACCAATAACTTTTGAACTGTATGTTCCGTAATCAAGTTACACTTCGGCTTCAAAAAGTCTGAAACATCTCTAGTTCTCGAATCATAATACACCCAAAATTCTTCAAAAGAATAACCTGCTAAAAATGTGAAGAATCCAAAAGTGAAGTACGAATAATAAATAATGTGAATCCAAAGACATGTTCCAGCAATGCCAAAAATTTGATCGGATGATAAAAAATAAGTGTCACGTCACATCACCAAAATAATCTTCGTCTTCAAAATATGGCAAATCCAAACTCGAGAAATCATAAGATCTGAACCGGATGCAAACACAAATGAATCATCCTGCGGTAGAGTCCGAATGATAAATAATCTGGAACCGGGAAACATCTAGTAATGCCAAAAATTTGATCCATGAAGACCAAAAATCAGTGTCACATCACATCACTAAATAAATCATCGTCTTCATAAGTCTTCAAAAATCCAAACTCAAACAATCATAAAATCACATCCGAATGATATTATCTCCCTATTTTTGATAACCAATGATCGGATATCAAAAATCAACAAATCATCAGGATGAAGAGTGTCAGATACCAAGAGCTACGCAAGCTCTCCCTAGATGTATGAAGGGTCTCGATAAAACACGAGAATGAGAGTAAAATAAATACTCTGCGGTCATATGTAGCTGGATGATTCAGTCGCTGAAAACTGCTCGATCAAATACCAAAGTAACAATAATAACTTTGCGTGAAAAAATATATGTTGTGCTGAAAGAATAATACTGATATACCCAAACTGTGGTGCCGGAACTCTTGAAGTGGTCTTTAAAAGAAAAAAAGTCCACATGCTCAAGATACATGGTTCGTCAACCGTAGATCAAAAACGACAAGTCATAAAAAAAACTTCATGAAACGAAGAATGCGAAACAACTTTGTTGATCAGGCGTCGTGGCGGTGCAAACATCGCGAAGAATAATATGATGTCCGGCTGAGGTATGGAGTAATCCTCATGGAAAGAATAAAATTCTTCCAATATAATCAACAACAAGTAAACCAATGTGACTATCAAAGGTTGGGTCGTGGCAAAAATTGGTATTAAAAAAAATTGGTTTTAATAAAAATGGTGTTAAAAAAATAATTGGCTAAATAAAAAAATTTGTGTTAAAAAAAATAATTGGCTAAATAAAAAAATTGGCGTTAAAAAAATAATTGGCTAAAGAAAAAAAATGGTGTTAAAAAAAATAAATGGTGTTACTTAAAAAATAAGGCAAAAAGAATTAAAAGGAAAAGGAAGGGGAGGGGGCTGCTATGAGAGGGGAGTAGGAATGAGGAGGAAGAAGGATGAGAAAATACCACAGTCGAGAGGACTGCAGTGAAAAGAGTTGCAGGTGAGAGGGGTTGCGGATGAGAGGAGTTGCGGTTGAGAGCTGAGAGGGACTCCGGGTACAAGGCCTGAGAGGAGTACCGCAGCTGAGAGGACTTCGGTAACAAGTCTGAGAGGGGTACCGCAGCTGAGAGGACTTCGGTCGCAAGTCTGAGAGGGGTACCGCAGTTGAGAAGACTTCGGTAGCAAGTATGAGAGGGGTACTGCAGCTGAGAAGACTTCGGTAGCAAGTTTGAGAGGGGTACCGCAGCTGAGAAGACTTCGATAGCAAGTCTGAGAGGGGTACCGCAGCTGAGAAGACTTCGGTAGCTAAGGGCTCCGGTACCATGACTGAGAGGGGTACCGCAGAGGCTTCTCAGGAGGCTCCGGTAGGGCAGTTTTTGGACTGCGGTTCAGGGAACCGAGGAGGGAAAAGTTGATGACAAAAAATGCTATTTTTCATGAAAAAATGATACTGAAAAGGCCATTTCTTCATATTTTAACAAAGGGAATCTTTTCTAGAGTATTTTGGGTCAAAAAGAGGTGTTCGGAAGGCAAAAAAATGAGGGGGCAAAGCTTTGGTTAAGGAAAAAGGTGGAGTGTGCATGAGATTTAAGGGACAAAAGGTGATGGGATTGGTCAAGTCACATGGTTTTTTTGTCTTTTGAGGGAATAATAGATGGAGTACTCTTTTCCTAAAAGAGTAAAGAGGACAAATGGCTTTTTGCAAACAAAATTCACACGTCCATACTTCTCTTAAAAGATCTACAGCAACAATTAGAATTCAAAGGCATGCATATCATACCTTTTTATGATGAACATATGAAGTTGCTGGGCAAAGATCTTCATAGAAAATTATCCACTTTCTTCAATAATAAGCCCAAAATTTGTGTCTCATTTCCAAGGCATAAATAAAATGCCTGGAGCAAATCTTCAACAATTTTTTTAAGACCCCAAAAATTTTCTTCTCCCTTTTTCTTCTTCTTTTCTTCAACAGCATCATAAGAACTTTGTAAACTTGGATTTTCAGCAGAAAAATGAACAAGACAGCAGCAACTTTTTTTATTCTTCTAAGCTTGAATCAACACATAAAAATAGAAAAACTCATCATAAAAATTTCCGGTTTGAACCCGAAAATTCTTGCAAAAATCGAAAAAATCTTCAAGATAAACATCGAACGGGAGTTGTTCCCTTGAACTAGTCGCTTGAACCTTCAAGGTACGGCTCGGATACCAATTGTTGAAACTCATTTTGACGATCGGTGGATGCGGAATAATAATATCTCGAGATTTAACGAACATAAAATGAAGAACACCATAAGATGACTAATTTCATGATAATACTAGAAAAGAGATAAAAAAAAATAATACATGAAGAACATGGTTGGGAGAGATAAATCTCCCTTGGTGGGAGAAATCCCATCATACTTTCTCTCTCTAGAAACTACGTTGTGAGTGCACTCTTACTTTTACAATGACCAACTCTCTCTACATATAAGGAGAGAGAAACCAACAATACAATAAAGGGAAAATAATAAACCTAACTATCACTCATAATTTGTAGAGCATTTACATGCTCCAACATAAATGGTTGTTTTCTAGTAGTGCTAGTGAAAGACTCACACTTTCATACTTGACAGTTGTTACTCCGAAACATGCTACATGCATATTCATAAAAACAATATTTTATACTGATAAAGTGATTACAAACTACTGGATACAAACCAACTATTTCAAAGTGTTATATATTACATAACTTCCCAGGATTCTATAGTTTTATACATATGGGAGTGCAAAATACAATAGTTTCAAACTATTCGAAAATCTTCTATCAATACAATAGTTTCAAACTATTCAAAAATCTTCTATCAGTATATAACTATATTGGATGCTTATCTCCTGCAATTTGTTAAACATTGAGAGGGTAAGCGGTGACGCTTAGTGAGTTCAATAATAGATACAATATAACGTTATGCCATATATATACTTCAATATGGCAGAAGCAAAGAGGAACAAGGAACAACAAAGGCATATGTGAATCATGTGACAAACTTTCCATATCAATCATTGATTTAATTCAAAGATATACAATCAATGAGACATAACAATTTCCATACTTGATATACATCAATAAAGCTTTGGCCCAAATGGCACAGAAGACATACAACTTCGGATTAACATTTTGGTAGATTTCAGGCTTATAGCCCTGTCTAACCTTCTGCCAATACCATAGAATAGAAATCATTCTCTTACGGAGACATGTTCTACATGGCCAGAGGCTACATACCAGTACCAATATGAATCTAAGTCCTTTCACTGATCACATGGTCAAAGGTATTTCTTTTGCTATTAAAAATAGCGAATAAAAATAACACGGGAAAATAACCCGGAATAATAACACTGAAAAGCACATAGCACATATAACACATAACATACAATTGTTCCTATATATTAAACTCACCGTGAAATAACCGGGGGTTAAAATAGTAATTTGGGCGGCACTTCGTTACTATAATTAGCTTTCTTCGTTGAAAACCGGGAGTTTTCTTGAAAACCGGGCCCTGCGAGGGTTGGGCTTCAAAACCGAAAAGATAAATTTTTCGGGCTTCTCGGCAACTTCGGGGCGTGTTTCGGGCGTTGGAAATAATCTCGGGGCTTCGGGGGAAGTGGAAGTAGAAGAAATATAAGTTTAGGGGTGAAAAAGACACATTTTCTAACATTTACCCGGGAGGTCTCGCACCCATTATATAGGGCCGAGGTCCGGATCCGAAGCGAGAGGGAGAGGGCAGGTGGTTGCGAGGCTTGGAACACATGGCAGAAGGGGCGAGGCTCGGATGCGAGATGGCTGCGTGCCGGCTTCGGATTGGTCCGGCACTTCGGACACGGGGCGAAGTCAGAAGCGAGGCGCGTCGGAAGGTCATTGGACCACACCCTCGGTCAAATCAGCAAGCGACACGCGTCGGACTCAGCGGGTGACTCACCGAGATTGGCCTTATCCTTGCGAGATTCCTCTGAAATTGTGCCCAAATCTTCTAAAATCCATAACTTTCGCATACGGGATTTGTTTTTGACGTTCTTTATATGCACGCATAGGGAAAATTATTCTCTACAACTTTTGTTTAGACTTCGTCGGATAATTTTGACTTTATTTTAATATTATTATTTTTAACAGACCGGAACTGGTAAATCCGTTAAAAATTCATAATTTTCTTCATCCGACGTCCGTTTTCGTCAGACTTTTTACCGTTGTACTGCTATTGACGAGACCTTCGATTCTCGTTTAGGTTGTGTCGGCTAAAAATCACTCGATCTAAAATTCGAGTTTTTAGCTGTCTACTGCTAAGCTGAAATTTAGAAAACTCATAACTTCCTCATACGAAGTCAGATTTTGGCGTTCTTTTTATCAAAACTCTCGATTTAACGAATACTACAACTTTCATTTAGATCACTAAGGCTAAAAAGTAGTTTATCAAAAACTCACTTTTTACGTCATTCGGCGCCGTGCCGGTTTTGTCGCGGATCTTCGATTGGTCATAACTTCTTCGTTATAACTCGGATTTCGATGAGGTTTTCGCCTAAATGTTTCTAACGAGATTATCTACAACTTTTAATAATAAAATTTTACTTATTTCAAATTTTATATTTTCGTTAAATTTTGATATTTTAACTTTTAATTGGAATCTCATAAGATTTCCAATATTTTCCGAGTGATTCTAAACATAGTTTTACTTCATTTCTAGTAAAAACTATCTGTTAGAACTCAATACTCAATATCACATAATATTTCATAATATTATTTACTTAAAACACGATTTCAAAACGTGTATGTTACAGCTAGTAGTGCCTGGTACATCAAAAATATTGCGAGTATTCTGCGATTGACCTCCCATGTGGGCCTTAGAGCTGGTTGATGTGGGTCACTTAGATGGTACGGTTTACCTTTTTTAAGTGTGTATAAACATTGTGAGGGAATATAAAAATATATAATAATAATATTGATATATATATATATATATATATATATATATATATATATATATATATATATATTCTATTGAAAAGAACAAAGTATTGTAATCGTCCTTGTCGTTAGCAAAAACTATGTGTTTGGTCTCTAATGTTTTTTTGCACTCGGACCATCCTTCATGCTTGGTTTAGTCCTTATCAAAAGCCAAATGATTACAATACCCTTATGTACTATTTTTTATTTTTTATTATTTGTTTGTCATTTAAAAAAACAAAAAACACACACACACACCCATCTTTTCCCATTCCACCCATACATAACCTGATCCCTCTCTTCTCTTTGTACTCTAATGCAAGAAAAAAACCTAAACTAGAATTAGACCACCGTCTGCCTCCCAGAATTGGACTACAACCCCCTAGAATTGGACCACCACCACCCACCACCAGACCTTTATCAGCTCTAGCAAACAGCAGAACGTCACCGCATGTCTTGAACATCTTATTCCTGTTGTTTATCAAATATGGCGTCGTCATCTGTTTCCTCTTCCTTCTTGTCGACAACCACTGTCACCAAATGTAAAAGCTTTGATTGGATATAGGTTTGAAGCAAGCAATCATCGATGAAGGATGGTGTACTTCTTTTCTATTTGCGTTTTATTTAAACGTCGCCACCAAGAACAACACTAGTGGTTATGATGCATGGATTTGTAACGATTTATTCATATTGGTTTTGGGTCAACCTGTTCAAGAAAGCCACTAATGAGGAATAAATTGATGGTGTAAAGTGAAGGTTTTGGTTTGGAGGTGAAGAACTCATATTCCCCTTGAAGGTTGTAGATATGGGCTTTTTAGCACCAAAAAGAAGTTTCGAAAGGGCCTCTTTAGCTCATGGCCTTTCTAGTCTCCCTATCGATCCGGTCTTGTTATCATCAAACTATACATATCCATATTGGGCCTCTTTAGCTCATGACCTTTCTAGTCTCCATATCATCCCGAAAGGGCCTATTTGACTCACGACCTCTTCGATCTTGTCATCATCCCAACCAAGACTTTTTGACTCACGGCCTCTCCAGTCTTATCATTAGCCCAACGAAACAGATAACATGCAAGCAAAAAAAAAGACCCTACTACTCTAGCTAAGCATACAATCATGTCATAGTATTACATAGAGGATCCGATCACGATATAAGTAATATAGCGAGAGGACTTACCAAAACATGAACTGAAGAATCACTGATGCATACGCGAATACTCGCACAGAACAGACTCGCGAACCACCTAAACACTAAACAAAGGCCAAACCCCCGTCTAAAACCCAAAACCATGTTGGTGATTTGTTATCAGCAATGTTATTTAAGTGTAATGGGATTAATTAATTGACCAAAAGTGATTTTGATAAATATTAAACAAGTAAGGAAGGTGTGGAGTACACACTTGTTTAAGTTTGATCAAATTTCAAAGTACACTGTCATTTAGGGGCGAAGCCCCTGAACGAACGGGGGTCCGGGGGCAGCGCTCCTGGGAGCGGGGTCCAAGGGGCAGAGCCTTATCCAAATACCCGTTTTTATGTCGGTTTTATGGTTTTATGACAGTTTGAAACTGTCATATGACAGTTTTCAGACAAAGATCATAAATGGGTTTTTGGTCTCATTTTCTGGTACATACAAAATCATATCATCAAAAACACTCTCTATTCTTGTCTCTCTGAGTCTTATCCGATTAAAGAAGATTGGGAGTACCACCCAAATACTTTAATCTGAAAGTGTTCAACACGATTCTTAGAATTTCCAAGCCTTTCTATACCCCAAATTTCTAACAAACCCCAAAGTTTAACCTAAAGTCAAACTTGGTCAAAATTTAAAAAGTCAACAGAAATGGTCAAGGGCACTCCACGTCCCTTGTAGGTACCCAATGACCACTACATGACAATTTAGTCACGAAATTACGACAATTTAAACGACTTAATCCATTAAGTTGGAAGCCCCAATTCTCATATCCGAAACTCCTTTATGTCTTAATGGATAAAGTTTTCATCTTTGTCCATTTGGATGGCCCAAAGCAAGATCTAAAACTCTAATTCACAAAAGTGGCCAAAATACACTTATCTTAATTCATGGAGCAAAGAGAGCTCTTGCATGCACTCTTTGCTCCATCTAAAGACCAAATCTGATCTCAAATGTCATCCACAAGCTCTGGAGTTCCTCAAACTCAAAGAAACAAACCTCAAAGGAACGAAAACTCACTAAAAAGAACCAAAAACCCAACCAACTTCTAGATCTACGGAGGAAACATAATAAAGTTTGAATCTTTAGAGCTTACCAAGGTCCAGAGATGTAGAGAAGGCTGACTTCTTCATAATCAATGGTTCCTTGCCTAAGCTTGCATGATGTCATCACTCATGATCACCATAAGAGTACAAATGAGCACCAAAATGAGTTTAAGAAAGAGGATGAGCTCCAAGAACTTCAAAAGAGGCTAGGGTTCTATTGAAGGCGTTCTAAGGTGATGGAGGCTGAAAATGACGAAACCCTAGAGGTTAATGCTCTTAAATATGCCCAAATCTCGAGGCCTAAGGCCTAAGCCCAATCTTCGTGGATGCATCATGCCTATAAGGGATACCTGGCGCCTCAAACGAATTTTTACGATTAATTCCATATTGTGCATCTTATTTTGCTCCTTACTTCTATCTTTCCTTGGATTTTAAAACCACCAATCATGGAATGAAAAACACAATCGAAACTCGTGTGTTACACAGTCAATGTGACTGGTGTGCATGTCGGTAACTAGTGGTGGTTGTCGGTAGCTAGTGGTGGTCAGAGTTGGATTGAGATGAGTGTAGGTCCCACTTGTCTATAAATCAATTAATTCAATTTCCTTAACTAATAATAATAATAATAATAATAATAATAATAATAATAATAATAAATTGAAAAAGAATATATCATGGGCAATATAGTCTTTTTATGTCCGCGAGGGATGAAAATCACGACAAAATCAAAACATGAGGACTGACCGAGTGCAAAAAAAAAAACGACCAAACACATAATTTTTGCAAACCATAAGGATGATTTTAGTAATTTGTTCTATTGAAAATAATAAATCAGTGTGATGCGAAAATTTTAATACGAAATAATACGAAACAAGGTAAATACAATTTTGAATTTAAACTTTGACTCAATCAAAGTAATTGAGTCGCGTCAAATATCAAACGGAAATGCATAACAAAAGTGCAATTAATTTTATAGTATAAAAACATACTTATATAAATATAAACAAAAACATACAAAAAGCACCTAAAACGATGCCTGTAATCTATAAATAAATCTTGTACATCAATATCATATTTCTAACCATTAATTTGTCATAGTGGATTCAAGATTCAAACAAATTTTTTTTTTTTAATTTATCATCAAGACATCAAGTAAAGAAACCATAAACAAAAATTCATAAATATATTCAAAATGTGGCTCATTGGTCTTCATGCCTCTAGATGAGCTTCTTTCCCCTTTAGTGGGTTTTCTCTTTAGTGGTTTTTTTACGTTGGTCAATCCTTTTTTATTGTATCAAAGACCGAAAAAAAATGCTTTTTGTGGCACTCTAAAAATTGATTTGGCATAAGTTAGAACCTTCAATATGGTGTTGCTAATAAAAAATGAAAACAAAGGGTTATTATAATCTGTGTAGTTGATATAACAAAGTGAGATGCTCTAATAGAAAGGAGCATCATAATGGACTAATGGTGCAAGAAGCATATCATAATCTCCATCAAATAGAAATTTTTTTTTTCTTTTTTGGAATCTAGTAAAATGAATTTCAAATAAACAAACCTCCTGATAGTAACAAAGTTGTAGCAACACCAGAAACATATCGCACAACTTCTGGATCAATAACCAAAGTCACCAAATTTAACCTTCAAAAAACAAACTCAACATGTCAACATGAAAAGTCAAATGAGGCAATGAACTAGGATATAAAAGTTTACCTAAAATGCATAGACATAAAATTCTTTAACAAAATCAACACCAAAGCTCTTTTCCACTTCTCAGTATTTGAAGTAAATTCATTGCAGTCATAAAAAATTTCTTGCAGTTAAAGAAAAGAACTCATTAATTTGAAATTGAAATTAGTTCATACTGTCACATTGAGAACCTAAGAGAGCATGCCAATGTTGGTGTTAGTACATACCATATTTTGTATGTTACACTCAATAAATTTCTAAATTCTACAAACAAAATTCTTACTTGTCTATCCCATGTCAAAATCAATGGACATATCTAACTAAGATTATGAATTATCCAAAAAATTAAAACAACAAAAGAATTTCTTCATAGTAACAATAAGAACATGAAATCAACAAAATTCGACCTTTACATACCTCCAAAGTATATCTGGATAGTTGCCTTGAACTTTCACCCTTTATCATGCAAAATACTCAATTGCATTCCATCGGGAGAGGGTATCAGAAATCGACACCTAGTCCTCTACATCTTGACCTTTCGTCTTTCTAGGCGACCATTGGCATTTGGCAATTAGGGAAGTAGATCAAGACAATTTATTGATTTCAGAAACTCCTCCCAAAACATATTGTGTTGTTTCTTAATTTATACACGCAATTTTTGTTTCCAATGTAGTTGCATGTTTTTATTTCCATGTATATTCCGAAATTACCTAAATGTTTATTTGATGGTTACTAGAACTCCTTATTACTTAGGAAACTTTCCTTATTATGAGGAGTTTTAGAATATGATTATGATTATTTTGCAAGGCTATTTTTAAAACCGTTTAGATCCTTTATTCGTTTATTACTTCATCACTTTTTTTCTACTTCTCCTTGGCGACTTTCAGCTATGTAACATTCTCTTTTACAGTCGATCGAGATTTATTAATATACTAAGTTATCTCTTGTGGGGTTTTTTCCTACAAGGGTTTCGACCTATTATTCATTTATTTGTGCTCTTGCTTGTTATTTAATAATGCAGTTTATCATCATATGTATTGACACACATCTTATCATTATCACATTCGACGTTGTAAACATAGGACGCAACTTCGTTTGTTAGATCTTTGCTCAAAGACATGCTAGGGAAAAAACATGCATCTTCATTAATGACAACTTTTATTGATGCAAGGTTCGCGTTTTCATGAGTGTCTGCAACAACTCCGATATATCTCCGGTAAATAAAACTTTAAACAAGATAAAATTGGTCTGAATTTTTCATTTCAATAGTTGACCATACACTACAATGATCGAGCCCTATGCAGACGACGATTAGGGACTCCGCAACACGGATAAAAAATAAAACAAAATTAATTTTTAATCACCCTATACCGACAACATGTCGTCGGCATAGGATGACAAAAACAACGGCGTCTTGGCTTTCTGCTACAAGGAATTAAAATAAATCGAAAATATTTTTTTAGTTCCTTTTCCAGACGACATGTCGTCGGTAAAGATTTTCGATATACCGCCAATATTTTAACGTTTCCCGCCGAGTCTATACCGACGACTTGTCGTCGGCATAGCTCTTCTGGTCAAACGCAGATGGTCAATGTTTTAAAACGATGTACCGATGTTGTCGGTATAGGTTGACTTTTGCCGACAACATGTGTCGTCTGCATAGGACTCTATTCTTGTAGTATATCAGAAGCAAAGACCTCTTCATCTTCAACAGCTGTGTGAAGCCGTTGGCATTATCACCCGCAATATCTTTGGCAAAAAAGATTCCGGCGATCGAATCCTGGCGGTGATTACTGAAATAAAACAGTTTTAAACACAGACTTGCTGGCAACACCAACTCCTCTTTGACTTATTACATCATAATTCATTCGGACATCTTTGACTTTCATCATAATTTGGACATCTTTGACTTTATAGTTTATTCAAGGCGAAGTGAAACAACACCGAGTGGGAACCCATCAATTTCCATTTTGCAAAAAAAAAAAAAAAAAAAAAACTGATTCCATGATATAATTAATAATAAGTGGATTTGGGTTTCTAGATATATATACTTTTTGGACCATACAGAATGTGATGAAATTCATTTTTGTTTAAATTAATTACGTTTTAATTAAGTATATATAATAGGGTAATATATAACGGATAATTTATAATAAAGTCCGAAACTTTGACATTATTGATGAAAAACTATAATTTTTTTAGTAGAAAAAACAAAATAACAAAGAAACTTTATAAATTTGAGATTTTAGCTGGTAAAATACTTTCATAAGATTCTAAAGGTTTTTAAGAAATAAAATGGTTTTTAGTGACATTTTAGGAAATTATAGATTTCGAATGTTAGTATTTAGGGAATCAGAATAATAATATGTAAACTTGGATAATTTTAGGATCATGTTTTCAAACACTTTTCGAAATCTGTAATTCATCCATATTGCCTAGGGTACACAAATTCAGAAGGGGGTAATCCAAGAACAAAATTAATTCAAATTACAGATCTAATTCGAATTATGAAACACATAATACATTTGCTTGATGTGTTGTTTTGAGAGACACAGAGATCAAAAGGATCTATTTTTGAGTATATATGTTCCAACCGAAATTTGGAACTTTAATCATCCTTATATAGATGATAGAAAATCGGTTGAAAGTTGGTTAATAGGTGGTTAACGGAAGTTGCATGCATTTGGCGTCAAAATGAGTTGGTTATTAAGACATAACCAACTTATGACATCATCATAATATCACTACTAAATTTGGCGAGAATTTACATGGTTGGACCCGATATAGAAATTCATTTTGGTTTCGGGGCTCTGCCCCCGGACCCCTGTATCCACGAGTTCACATTTAACATTCCAAATGTGCACCTGCACCTCCGGTCTCGGATAATGAACTGAACTTGGCTTGTCTCGACAATAATAACAATTACATTAAAATATATTGATAACATTAAAATTACCAACATTGTCGTTGTCTGATCCAAAGTATTTGCTTCAAACAGATAAAATACAATAACAATGTTTTGCTCGGATAGAATAAATACAATAATATCATAGTAACTAATATTTTCTCTCTGAGGAAAATTATCTAGATCTGCTAGAGAAAATGTGATCATATTACAATAATATTGCACTAAGAATACATAAAGACAATACATTATGTATTGTCGTGATTATATAGATTAGATAGGGAAAATACATAAGTCTAACGTTTAAAAAACTAAGATAATATTATATGTATGATCCAAATTATTTGGATCTCATGAAGAAAATACAATAAAATTACTATAATGTTATTGTAAGGTTGCGATAAGATAATATAATAAGATATTATAATAAAAATTAAAATAATATTATTCTCTCTAGGTAAAGGGAATATAAAATAGTGAAAATAAAATAACATCAAAAATATAATAAAATTACATCAAAATAACATAATAAGATTAAAACAATTATAAAATAGTTGGTATTTTGTTTGTAAAAAATCGATATAACCTGTTTTACATGTGATTATGTGAATATGTGATATTGTAGGTCAAAATCCAATTTTTATAAAATTTCCAATAGGTGGTATCTTTTTTCAGTTAAAAATGATAAAAACATGGCTTTTTCGTAATAATGCCAAAGTTACAGAAATTTATCACATATTTACCAATGGATATACTTATCTCTATTATGGTGTACCTAAACTTGTAATCAAAAATATATTTATCAGTATTGTTATACTCAATGTTTTTATCTAACAACCGTCTACTTATGTGATAAAGAAATATAAAAGAGTTGTTTAAAAAGGATCCAACACACAAAATATATAAAATGAACTAATATGTGAGAAACTTAGTGGGGGATTCCTATTAATCTTTTTAGAAAAGAATAATTTAATAATAGCATGACAACCTGTTTTATGTATTAGAGAAAAGGACGTGCGATGGCTATAAAAGAGGTTCAAATCAAAACACTTTAGCCAAACAAAACGAGTCTTGATCCGTAGAGGAAGAGGTTTTTTAATATGGGAAGCCGTGGGGTGTTGAGGCATTGGCCTCAACTAGTTTATGTTTTTGCTTTCTTCTTATTAGCCACCATTAATGTCATTGCTGACGATAAGCATTATGTTTATAATTCGCCATCACCCGTGAGTTGGAAACTACCACCACCGGTGAAGGACCCATGGCAAAAATCACCATACATTTACAAGTCTCCACCACCACCATCATCATATGTGTATAATTCTCCCCCTCCACCTCCATATGTATACAAGTCTCCCCCTCCACCGTCACCTTCACCACCACCACCACCATATGTTTACAAATCTCCACCACCACCGCCTTATGTTTACAAGTCTACACCGCCGCCATCACCATCCCCACCTCCTCCTTATGTCTACAAGTCTCCCCCTCCACCTCCATATGTGTATATGTCTCCCCCTCCACCTTCACCTTCCCCACCACCTCCATATGTTTACAAATCTCCACCACCACCTTCATCATCACCACCACCTCCTTATGTCTACAAGTCTCCACCGCCATCATCACCATCCCCACCTCCTCCTTATATCTACAAGTCTCCACCCCCACCATCACCTTCCCCACCACCTCCATATGTGTACAAGTCTCCCCCTCCACCGTCATCTTCACCACCACCTCCATATGTTTACAAATCTCCACCGCCACCTTCACCATCACCACCACCTCCTTATGTCTACAAATCTCCACCGCCACCATCACCATCACCACCTCCTCCTTATATCTATAAGTCTCCCCCTCCACCGTCACCTTCCCCACCACCTCCATACTTGTATAAGTCTCCCCCTCCACCGTCACCTTCACCACCACCTCCATATATTTACAAATCTCCACCACCACCTTCACCATCACCACCACCTCCTTATGTATACAAGTCTCCGCCACCACCATCACCATCCCCACCTCCTCCTTATATCTACAAGTCTCCCCCTCCACCGTCACCTTCCCCACCACCTCCATACGTGTATAAGTCTCCCCCTCCACCTTCACATTCCCCACCGCCTCTGTATGTTTACAAATCTCCACCACCACCTTCACCATCACCACCACCTCCTTATGTCTACAAGTCTCCACCGCCGCCATCACCATCCCCACCTCCTCCTTATATCTACAAGTCTCCACCCCCACCATCACCTTCCCCACCACCTCCATATGTGTACAAGTCGCCCACTCCACCGTCACCTTCACCACCACCTCCTTATGTTTACAAATCTCCACCACCACCTTCACCATCACCACCACCTCCTTATGTCTACAAGTCTCCACCGCCACCGTCACCATCCCCACCACCTCCATATGTATACAAGTCTCCCCCTCCGCCGTCACCTTCCCCACCACCTCCATATGTATACAAGTCTCCCCCTCCACCGTCACCATCACCACCACCTCCTTATGTATACAAGTCTCCACCGCCACCATCACCATCCCCACCTCCTCCTTATATCTACAAGTCTCCCCCTCCACCGTCACCGTCCCCACCACCTCCATATGTGTATAAGTCTCCCCCTCCACCTTCACCTTCCCCACCGCCTCCATATGTTTACAAATCTCCACCACCACCATCACCATCACCACCACCTCCTTATGTCTACAAGTCTCCACCGCCACCATCACCATCCCCACCTCCTCCTTATATCTACAAGTCTCCCTCTCCACCGTCACCTTCCCCACCACCTCCATATGCTTACAAATCTCCACCATCACCACCACATCGGTATTACTATAAATCACCACCCCCACCGTCAAAGTCTCCCGGAACACCAAAGCACTACTGAAGCACAAACTTCTTCGACAAAGAATAATGAGACTTGTTGCATCATAGTAAATCTTACGTTGTCTTCCGATACAATTTGTTTGTTTTTTTCATTCTTAATCAAGTGTATTTTTGGATTAATATGCTCTCAACAAGCAGTGACATTTGCTTATTTGTTTTGTACAGGTCATTTCTGTTCATTCTTTGTATCATTAAAATCAAAAGTTTCATAGTTATGTTCTTTTCTTCGAATATTGTCATCACTCCTTTTTTCTCGAAGCAATAACTTTTTTTATTTTATTACCTCCGCTAGCCACCACCTTGTAAACACCCAAAAAAATATAGTACGGAGGCTTCAACGCCAAGATAGGGTTAACAAACCAGTCTACTCTTTTTCTTACTCCTGTAACGCATCCAATTGAAACTTGAAAGAGTATATTTGGTTGCCAAATAAAGATGAGCAGGTATACTGGAATTGATTTTTATCAAAAGAATGTTTTGATAAGCATATATATCTGATCAAAGCCATATGGATTAAAAATATGCAAGCAACTAGCTAATTAGCCTCAAAGCTTTACAGGAAAAGCTTTAAAACATGATGCTATAATTAATTGATTCTTATTTTGAGTACTTACATCATCACAGTAAAACCCTAATCATTGCTGATGTTTTTCCATAGTAGTAGATTAATTTAACGTGCATGTACCCTAATAAATTACTATTATAAATGTCCATTTGCAGTTAGGAAACGTTGCATTGACCATTTCCTGTCTTTGCATAGAAACGAAACACTTGAATATACCAAAGCCCTTCTGGTAGTCGCAAACTCTTGTCGGATTTCCATTTGACTTTTTTGAAGGGGAATCTTTGACTTTTTCCACCATCTCCATGAAGATAGTTGACTTGAACATCTAAAGAATTGATGATATCTAAGTTATCTTTGTAATTTGTAATTACAAGTTATATCAAATTGTAATAGTATTTTCCTTGATAGTTTTCTTAAAATTCAAAAGTGTCATAATAATTAATATATGATTACATAAAATATTTTATAAAAACTATTAAAATCCTCAACTTTTATCAAAAAAATATGTTGTGATGTCAAAGATAGAGATATGTTGTCATACCAAAGATAAAGATACTGGATTGAGAGACTTTCAAACATACAGAAGAACTATATCTTCACATTACATTTCTTTCACCAAGTTTATAAAAGCTAATAATCAGAATAGATTTCTTATATAAATATACAAATTAATGTACAAATAGTAGTACTATGCACGAAAAACAAGCATCCACCTCATGTGTTATGTGTTAACTTGATGGAATGCTTACTAAACACTAAGTTTGGGTCGAAAATCAGATTTGGCAAATGGAGCTGTGAACTCATCAGCACAAGCCATCCGGATTCTCTCAGGAGTTGCAGGATTGTCAAGAGGAAACCAGCCATGAAACCCTGATTCAGCTCTTGCACCTATAATCGCATCTTTAATGGCAAAAAACACAGACGAAGCAAGAAAGAATGGAGGTTCACCAACAGCTTTTGATGAATGTATCGCCTTGTCATTTGGAGCATCCTGTATATTACAATTTACAAACATTCAATTGATATCCATTCTTTTGTTTGGATTTTTACAAGTATATATGTATAATAAGTTGTACCTTCAATAGGGAAACCTTGAATTTGAAAGGAACATCATTGACAGATGGAATCTTGTAATTTCCAGGACCAGATGTAAACAAGAAACCAGGTTGAATCCATTTATGAGCTTCATCTCCCCATTTCAGCTCTTCAAGAGCCACCCATCCCATACCTTGCACAAATGCTCCTTCAATCTGTGTATGCAAATTAAAAACACAAATATGATTATAGCGTTTGAAGATCAGGGTCAAGAATGTAAATTTACATGTTACCTGTCCAACATCAATGGCTGGATTGATGGAGAATCCGAGGTCCAAGATGACATCAGCAGCCCTTGTGTGGAAATCTCCGGTCAATGTGTCGATTTCAACCTCGGAAAATGCAGCCCCGTATGTGAAGTACCTGAATGGATTACCTTTTCCAGTTGTCCAATCGAACCCAATGTCAGGGACAATGTGAAACCCGTGTGCAGAAAGATCTATACGCTCACAATAACATGTGTTTACCAACTGAAAACGAATAAAAAAATTAGAATAATCTCATGAGTTGTTCTGTTGTTATTTGTTAAAGTTAATGATTCAATCAAGTGTTGTTGTTGATAATTCATATACCTCCTTGAAAGAAGTGTGTTGTTTCTTGGATGCAATCGGCTCCATTCTTGATTTTATTTGGTTACACGCGTCCAAAACTGCTGCACCATACATATCCGAGCTGGCTGAAGCTGCTGTTGGAGACGCATTAGGAACCTAACAAATGTAAAGAAATAGAACCAGAATTAAGGGTTTGTTTGGTATGATGGAATGGAATAACCAAGTAATTCAAAAAAAGAATTCACGGTGCCACATTATACTATATATCAAAAGGCAACCTCGGTGGATGTTTTCAGTTTTCACCGACAGTTGCCACCCCCAGAATGGTATTTTCCACCCCTCTACTTTGTGAAATGCCACTTTCACCCCCTCAACTTTGAACACCAATATTATCCACCCATCTACTTTGTAAAACGCCACTTTCCACCCCTATACTTTGTAAAATGTCACTTTTACTCCCTCAAGTTAGAACTTCCTAAAATGTTACTTTCACCCCCCTCCATTTCCTAAACTTTTATGTTTACCCCCATAGTATTTATAATATGATTTTCCTACAGTTACCACCCCTCAACTTTGTAATATGTCACTTTCACCCCCTCGATTTTGTAAACTTTCGTGTTTACCCCATCCAACCGACAGTTGAATCAGTGGTACCGACCCTGTATATTTATCTACTAACAAATGCAACGGTATCTAACTTTTATCAATACAATCACCAAAATTCAATTTACAAAAAAGATTGGCCCCACCACAACAACACGTGGTGGGCAAAATACTAGTTTAAAAGTAATTCTTATAATTTTCATGTACTATAATACATTATTTATTACCTTGTCAGTACTTGTTTCTGAAATAAATACAGAACTAAGTGGAATTTCAAAGGCAGAAGCAGCAATTTGAGCAACTTTTGTATGTAAACCCTGGCCCATCTCAACACCGCCATGTGTCACCAACACAGTTCCATCTGTATACACTTGAACAAGCGCACCTGCCTGCAGCCAATAAAAAAATTATTAAGCTAAAACTAACTACTAAAACCTTAAAAAACAATAACCAATCATTTCAAACGCAAACTCACCTGGTTCATAAACTTTGTAGTAAATGAAATACCAAATTTAGTTGGAACCATAGCAATTCCACGTTTCTTCCATCGATTATGAAGATTAAACTCATCAACTTCACTTCGAATTTTCAAGAAGTTGCAAGATTTCTTGAGTTCATCCCATAGCCGATGCAAAGTACAGTCTTGAATTTGTTGACCAAAGTGTAATATTGACCCATCACCAATAAAATTCATTTCCTAAAATGGAAATAATCAATAGTAATATAATAATCTTTATGACATATACGAATAATGATTCGGTTTATATACGTACTCTGATTTCTTCGGGACTTTTCTTAACTTCCATGGCAATTCTTTGGATCCAATTTTCAGTAACCAACATACCTTGGGGCCCACCAAACCCTCTAAAAGCAGTGTTACTAGGATAATTAGTGAAACAAACACTTCCGGAAACTCTAACATTTGGAATCTCATAAACATTATCCGAATGATACATTGCACGTTCAAGTATCGCTTGAGACAAATCAAGTGAATTCCCTCCATTGTTATAGATTTCAAGATCTAAAGCAACCACCTTTCCTTCATTTGTGAACCCAACCTAATAACCAAAATACCCCCATGTTAGTAAACATAAAACAACCAAAATTTCGATTGATTCAAATCATGAAAAACCGTTACCTTGTACTTTCCAAGAAAACTATGTCGCTGACCGGATATCATCATGTCTACATCCCTATCCAATGTAAGTTTCACGGGTCGGTTCAAAATGTATGCGGGGACCGCCGCCACCGCAGCAAAAAAAGCCGATCTCGTCTCCTTCCCGCCAAATCCGCCGCCAATTCGCTTCACTCTACAAACCACTTTTGACATCGGGAGACCGAGCACATGGGCAACATACTTTTGATGCTTTTGTGGTGCCTAAAATCACACAAAATCTGTTCACTTTTCCCCAATTTTGGTTTTAAATTATTCTGTTAAAATTGTAAATTTCACGTGATTTCCTTAGATCATGTTATTAGTTAGTTGCTTGATTTCAATATGTCAATATCCGCCAAATTTAGATCCACCCTACATTAAGGGTTTAATGTATGCTTTTAAATTAATCTTGAAAATCAATAAGATTATTGTTTGTGAAACTCTAAAGGGTGTGATCTTACTTGAGTCGATGAGATCATGTGAACCTCATTGCCACCATCCATGGTCCAAACGAATGAACTTTGTGGCTCCAAATAGAAGTGTTCTTGGCCACCAACATGAACCTCGCCCTCGATGATTTTATCACATTGGTTTGACTCAAAACAGAGGTCAACATCCCCTTTACTTAATATCCTATTCGAATTTGGAAAAAAACTTTTGGAGTTTACAGCATCTTTTATGGATAAGATCGGTGGTAAAACTTCATATTCAATGACCACTTTTCTTGCTGAAAGTTTCGCATTTTCATGAGTATCAGCAACAACGACTCCTATAACCTGAAAACATTTGACAATAATTTCTAAATCAAGATACGATTAATACAAATCAACCCGATTTCTTTATTAAGTATTAGTTAGAGAGTACCTGGCCAACACAAGTGACAATATCAGAAGCAAAGACTTGTTCATCTTCAACAACAGGGCCAGTGGCATTATCTCCCGGAATGTCTTTGGCAAAAAATATTCCGGCAAATCCAGGTGATGATCTGGCACCGGAATCATCAATTGAAAGCAAACGAGCATGAGGCTTCTTGCTTAATATCATAGCAGCATGTAAACCGCCAGGTGGCATAGGGGTGTCATCTGTGTACTCAGCCTCTCCTGTTACCTGAAGTCTAGCTGACATATGAACTTCAGGGGACCCCACAGAAGTTCCCTGTTTTGTGATTTCATAATCTTGACTACCCATTACAGATGGCCGATGAAACGGCTCAATAGCTGATAAATGGGAAATGGGTATGGGTTCTTCAAAGAAATCTTGACCTTTCATTTGATGAGATACCCACAAAAAGAATTTGAAAAAGAAACTTAAAGTTAAAGATTTACGAAACTCCACCATGCCACCTGGCGCATCTTCTGAAATCACAACATCCTGTTTCAAGATTTCCATGGCATTTTCCACCATTTCCTTATTCCATGGCTTCCCGATTAGGTAAGCTTTTGTTTTTACAGCTGATAGAGAAACAGGAGCAACACCACCATAAACAACACATGCATCAGAAACAATCCATTTCTGATCTTTTTCTTCAAGAAAAACACGTATTCCAGCATTTACAAGGGCAATATCGTCTTCTCTTCTGTGAGCTTGTTTAAATTCTTTGACATACTCAAACCTTTGAGTCCATGGAAGAAAAACCGAATAAAGAATCTCGTTTTTCCCCAAATCCACTTTTCGATATCCCAAAAAGAAATTTTCAGCTAAAGTGGTTCTAATGTTTCCATTAATGTCAACAATTTTAAACTTTGCTTTTGAAGCCATCCAAAGAGGATTCAAATCTGAAATCGGACTTGCAGTACATATATTCCCACCAACAGATGCAACATTTCTTATCTGAGTTCCAGCAAACCATTTTATTTGTTCAATGATCGCCTTACAAGATGATGTTTCATGAGAAGAACGCTCATTGACAACTTTTTTTAACAACTTTTGAAGCTCTGAAAGCCTAACAGCAGCTCCTATCTCCATTCCATCATCGTTAATGGTCAAAATATTAAGTTCGGGTACATGGGTCACGGATACAAAAACCGGGTAATGAAGTTTTTTTAACCTAGTTTCTATTCCAACTTCGGTGTTTCCCACAACTAATTTTGCATCAGGGAATCTTGATTTTAACTCTAAAACGTGTTTTAGCTCCAATGGCCTATGCCATTTGATCCCATTAAAACCATTCAAGCTTAGATATCTTGGTTTCCTCATTAAAAGCTGAGGTGGGAATATGATTTCTTTGTTTGTGTATGAACTTCCATCAATTTCGTTATAAGAAACAGGTTTATAATCGTGGCAAATATCGCCTTTTTTGACAGTTTTTGATCCACAAGAACACGGTTTACCAGTTGAAGGGCAAACAAACTCACCATCTGTTTGTGATGAAACAGAATTGGTCGTGTATAATAAGTCATTAGTCTTGGAAAAGACACGAAATGCATCAAGAATAGGTCGATAACCAGTGCATCGACATAAATTTCCTCCAAGGCTTTCTTCAATTTGCTCTTCAGTGGGAGTTGTTTTGCTAGACCTTAACAGCGCGTACATGGACATGATGAATCCAGGTGTGCAAAATCCACATTGTGACCCGTGATTACGTGCTAATAATTCCTGTATATATTTTAAATCTAAGTTGGAAACAACTTTAATAGAAAAAGACATACTCATAACTCATAAGGAACTAAAAGAGGGTTACCTGAACTGGATGCAAACCAAATTTGTGATTCCCTAAACCTTCCACTGTGATTACATGCATTCCTTCAACAGAATACAATGGAGCCAGGCAAGCATTGATTGCCTGGTGCCTGAAGAACAAAAAACCAGAATTAGATATGACTTGAATCTTTGATCATATTGTATTTGAAACAAAATAGGAAAAAAAAAGGTGGAAGTGAAAGAAAGAAACTCACACGCATTTCTTTGAATTTTGATCCAAGTAAGAAACCATGACAGTGCATGCCCCACAACCTCCTTCACCACAGCCAAGCTTCGTTCCTGTTAAACCTACATCTATATGTGGACAACAGGGGTACAAGAGGAGTCAGATGATTTAGTAGGAAAAGGTGGGGGAAAAAAGAAAGAAAGCAGATATTAGAAATAAAGCTGAAAGAAAGAAGAAGAAGAAACAAGCACACTAATAGTGTATGAAAGAAGCAACAGATAACATAGAAATTAGGCTCTAAAAGCACGAATGCCATAAAAGAAACATGGAACTAGACATTCACAGAAGGACCTAGTAACAAGCATATACGCAAGCAAGAAAGTAAACAGAAGTAAAGAGTAAAGTTTTTCAAAAGTTCCACAACTGATACAAACACAACACTAAAACGAAGTTGGGGACTTTAACATCTAGAGTCAACTTGAAACATCAGATAGAAATTGCCAAATCTTGTTTCTATCAGAACATCAGTGATAGAAAAAGGTAAAATAGGTTAATCAGATTCGAAAAGAAAGAAAAAAGATTCAGTTTATGCGTTTTCGTTTACCTCTAAGATACTCGAGCAGAGTTAAGTGGGCTAAACCATCAGGGAGCACTTTACGGACTCCGTTAACATACAGAATAGCATCTTTTGAGACTTCTCCGATCACTTCTAGCTCCTCCTCGGTCTTCAAAGATCCCATGGGAACCCAAGATCAGTGTTTCTGTGAGTTTGAGTAAATTTTATGATACAAATCGCGTTTGATCGAAAACTCGATGGATGAGTACAAAAGTAGGAAACGCACCAAAAAATGTGGGAACTGTTTGTGATTGCGAATTGCGAGATTGATTTTGAGGTTTTTTGTTTGGTTGAGACTTGTTGGACTTTTCTTTTTCTTTTCCTGATTTGGATCGAAAGTCGGAAATCGTGGATTCGCGGGTCTCTTATATCTTTGGGATATTCATCTCAGAGGCGGTTCTTGGGTTGTAGATTACACGTCCAATGATTTCGAATCTTTTCTTTCTTTGGAAGTATTTCGATTTTCATTGATTGACTCATTGACCGATGAGCACGTGATGATATCATTTTTTATTTGCTCTTGCAACTGCTTGATGAGTTGCTAAACTTTGAACTGCTCCACCTCACATGGAAAGAGTTAATTTACTATTTTTCGCCGGATCTAATTTCCTCGGGATGAAAAATCTCATAAACTAGTTTTATAATGTTTTTATAGAGTGTTTTTTGTTTTATGGATTTTAAAAAACAAATTTATATATATATATATATATATATATATATATATATATATATATATATATCACTATTCTAGTAAAAAAATAGTTTTAATCTCTTTTTGTCATGTATCACTCTAATACAACTCCACATTAATATTATGACAAATGTCATTGAGATATATTAGGCAATCATTTTAAAATTCAAATTTACTTTTTCTAATTATATTTTAAATTTAAAGTTATAATAATTTTAAAATTTTGATATATCTCTTAATTAATAATTTATTTAAAATGATTTATTTAAAATAATTGATTAATAATTATGAATCTTTACTATGAAAATTATATATTTAAGTCATGTTCCTCACGGGTTATAAACTAGTATATATATATATATATATATATATATATATATATATATATATATATATATATATATATATATATATATATATATATATATATATATATATATATACAGTGGCGAGTTTAGAATGGAAAACACCGTGGTTCACTAACAGTCGTACCGGTTAAAAAAATGGGTTCAATCGAGTCGCTTCACCAAGAAAAATAATTGTTTTAGCATGTATAAAAATTGTCGTTGAAATGACTGAGCCCGAATCGATTATTTTTTATTAAAAGCAACGTATACTTGGAGTTAGTCAGTCTAAACCAGACATCACCAAGCTTATGTTGTACAAATATGAAAAAAGAAGCATCTATTTATAGTAGAAAACTCCTTAACCATTGTTTTTTATAGTTAATGTGAGACTACTTAATCTCACTTATGATATGCTTTTTATTGTCTTTAGTTTATATCTTTTTTTTCTTCTTTTTTTTACCAAACACATTAAGATAGGTCCTTCAAAATATTTAGGTCCTAAATGCTTTTTTTATATGACTTGTTATAAATTTTTTAATTTTAGGTGGGTCAATTCCCATAACATAGCCTCGCTACTGTTATATATATATATATATATATATATATATATATATATATATATATATATATATATATAAAACGTGAGGTTTAATAAACAATCATTATTAACAAGGAATCAATCGTGAGTGTCGAAATTTAAAGCGATCAACGGCTAAGGGAATGGATGTACACGTGTACATTGGACGCACATACAGCAGATTATACCATAAAACTCACATCTTTACCAAAAACGTCACCTCTTTTTTTCGTTTAAAATTTTTTTAAGCCACGTTTTTTATCAAAAAAAGATAATAAAAAAAACGAATATACCGTTGTTCATGATTTTTCTTCCGCTTTCCATAGAGATCCATGGGTGAGCATATTAACCAAAAAACCGAACTATAACCAAATTAACCAATATAATCAAACCATTTTAACCGAACTACAATCATTCACTTTTATAACAATAAACTTTATGTTTTTCAATTTTTATAGAAAAATATTTTTATCTTTATATCATCTTGGACCATTATGGTTAATTGATATTAACCATTAACCATAATCATTAACCGACTAAAACCGTTATCCAAAACCAATATTAACCGCTACCCACTGGTTATTGAAATACATTAACCAATCGTAATGGTTATGGTTCGGTTTTGACCAATAACCGAACCAAACCGCCTCATACACAACCCTAGTTGATATATTAAAAAAAAAACTTTTTTTTCGAAAAAAACCCAACCCACTTCATTTTGTTGTTTTTTTAATATTTAAGTTTATTTTTATTATTAAAAAAAACTAATTATACTAAAAATCTCAATTTTTTTTTTCAATTAAATCATCATCGGTTAAAAAAAATTACTATTTCAATTCTTTAATCATTCACAAATTTATATAAATTTATATACATATGAAAGGCATAAGAACAGTAAAGTATGTGAGGGGCGGCTGCTTTTTTGACATAAATGGTCCCTGAATTTTATTAAGGTTGTCAATTTTGGCTCACTTTTTAATTTTTATTTAGTTTTGGTCCATTTTTTTAAGTCAAAAACCACTTTTGGACCACTTCTGGTTTTTTTAGTTAAAAAAAATGGTTTAGGCAAAGCCTGAATCACCTACTAGTTAAGTGAAATTTACATATGAATCAAAATATATTTCTATGTAGTTTTATAATTTTTCAACGTTTTGATTAATCGTAAATTAATTTTGTAAAATCAACAAATGAATTTATTCACATTGTGAATTTCAACTGTATATAATTTAGTTTTCAGAATTCACAATGTGAATATGACTTACTATTATTCACATTGTGAATCTGCTCAAAAATTCAAGGCATATTCATAATGTGAATCTGAGCATATTCACAATGTGAATCTATATTGAATTTTTTTTTTATTTTGTTTTTTTTTTACATCAATAGGAATCTATGTTTAAAGAGTACCAAAAAATATGAATTTTGATATATTTATAGAAAAATTTCGATAAAAAATAGGCCTTAACTTTTCAAAAAACAAAAAAATAAAGTGTGTTTTTTTGGAAAAACAAAACGTTTTTTCTATATCAATATCGATCTTTATGGAAAGAGGACGAAAAATCATGAACAATTGTATATTCGGTTTTTTTCGATAGAAAACATAGCCTAAAAAAATTAAACGAAAAAAAAATGAGTTTTGTTATAATTTGGTGCATGTGCGTCCATTGTAAAAGTCTACAACCCTTCCTTCGGGTCGGTCAAGGAGGAGATTATAGAGATTCTAGATGAGTGTATGGGCGCGTTCCGTACTGAGATTATGGATATTGTGGGAGCTTGCACTCTTTCCTTCCGCGAGTATCGTGCTTGTGGAGCTCCCGAGTTCTTTGGGGAGAAGCACCCCATTGCTAGTAGGAGATGGTTGACGGATATGGTGAACGCTTTACGGACGAGTTTTTGCCCCAAGGGGTCGAAGGTCAGATTTGCTTCCTGTCTTCTGAAAGACATAACTCGATATGGGTGGGAGGAGGTAGACTTCGCTTTAGGAGGCGAAGCCATTGAGACAATGACTTGGGATGAGTTTGTGACCCGGTTTAAGGCAGAGTTTGCACCAACTATTGATATGCAGCAGTTGGCGAGGGAGTTTCAGGACCTTCGCCAGACGATTGAGATTGTGGCAGAGATCACTGCCAAGTTCCGGGAGAAGGTTTTGTTGGTTCTGCTGTATGCAACGGACGAGGAGATGGAGAAGGTAAGGTATCATGACATGCTGAGGGATGACATCAGGGAGTTTGTGAGTTTGTCAGGGTGCGAGACCCAAAATGATATGATTGTTAGAGCCTGAGGGAGATCGATTTGGAGTACCTCCAAAAGAGGAGGCCATAGCAGACTCAGATCACAGTGGGCCAGACAAAGAGGCCCAAGACTCAGGATTCACGTTTGGAAGGCCATCAGGGTCGGGGCTGTTGTGCCAAGTGTGGGAGGACCAATGAGGGAAGATGTCGGGAGACAAGTCGGGGATGTGTCAGTTGTGGTCAGATGGGTCATTTCAGTAGGGATTGCCCCCGTGGGTCGGTTCCGCTGTGTTTTCATTGCAACCAGGTGGGCCGCAAGACCGACTGTCCGATGTTGAGGGGTGGAGCAGTGAGTGCACCTGCTCTAGTTGCTTTGAGGATCACTGACAGTCGTGAGGGTAGGGCAGGAGCCTCAGCAGCGAGGAGTCGAGCATTGCAGTGTCAGTCGGGGGAGGCCAGAGTTTCATCAAATGCTATCGCGGGCATTGTCTTCGGTTTAGTTTCTCTGTAGTTTCTTGGTTAACATTATCAAGGGTCGTTATATGACATTTTTCATACCGAGAATTATGAGTGGGGCTCGTTTTATTGAGCTAGTTTTAGATTGTCAGATAGTTTGTTGTGGGCCACTGATGGAAGCAATTCAGGGGTATCTCTTGGAAGATCAGTAGTCAGACTAGCGTGATTGGTCCAGCATCGGGGCAGAGCCAGTTATATTGCAAGTTCGTTGCCTTTTGGAATTCAGAATAGATATGGAATATAAAGTATTGATTGGGATTTGAGTGCAAGTGAGTTGCTGCTGGGTAGATATTCTCAGGATGTGAGGGTAGTCCTCACGTTAGAATCTTTAAGGAAAAGATCTCATGGAAGTTTGTTGTCCCCTTTTGGGATAACAAAGTCAAAGTTCGTAACTGCTTTCGTCGCTCAGTATTGATGGAAGCGGTTTATTGATGGAATCTCGGGTCTGATCGCTACTGTTACTAGGGAAGGAGCGGTGGCGAGTGGATGATGATGATGGTCGTGTGGGCTAGAATTGACAAAGGAATTTCAGAATCATATTGGTTGAAGATAGTTAGAATGCAGAGATCCTTCGGCGAGCGGGTAGTTGGATTGGTGATCCGTCCGTTATGGTCAAGGGTTATAGTTTTTGTCATGATCAGTAATGACTTAAAAGTTTGGAGTTGTATCATGGTAAGTGTTTGGGATTATTGGACTTGTTGAGATTTCGGGAAGTATTCATCTGGATATGGAATGTGTGTGATCATTAAAATTGGCTAGTAATGGAACGCTAGTTCTTGTAAGCTCAGGTTGTCGATAGTTTGAGTTGTAAGGATGTGAGGCGGGTTGGAAACCCATAAATTTTTGTGAATTTGACAAGGTGTAGTTAAATCCAAGTGGGGGAGAACTGTTTGGATTATGGGGATGGAAGCAGGTGCGGAACAAGGGGATGGTATGGGTGAGACCCGGCAGAGATTGGTTGGAGCAAGGTATTGGATTATGTTTAAAATGGGATGACTCTGTGGTCAGTGATTGGTATTTGTGTGATGTTTAGGCTAGGGTATCCTTTATCACTTAGACTCTCAGTAGGAGCCTAGTGGTTGGACCAAGTGTGAGACTGTCAGTCTCAGCGGTGGATTAGGGATTTTATATCTCAGTTTAGTGCAAGGTCGTCATAGAATCAGAATATTTCGGATGAAATGCAAGCGCAAATCTTTGGATTTTAGGACATGAGTCAGGTATCGGGTTGGCAAATGGATGAGACTCGCGTAAGGAGTCGACTTTGTGTATAAAGGAGACCTTTTTCATCTGCAATTTATGGTTAAGGAATCTATCTGCCAAAGGTATCAATTGGATAGTTCAGGATCAAATGGATGTTTTTTAGTTCAGGGGCAGTAAAAGGTCCTAGTGATTGTGTTTCGGGATAGTCCTACCTGTGTGGAGGTCAAGCAAAGTTTTAGGGGTTTCAGAATTATAGCAGTGAGGTGTTGGATTGGCCGCACAGGGATAAATGATTTGTTCACCATTAAGGTGCATGAGTTATGTTAAAGTTGGGTTTCTATGGTAACATTGAAAGGTCACTATGAGTATGAGTCAACCTTTTCGGCGAATCGGGGATTCACGGGGGATTGGTCGGAGCATCTGGTTGGCAGGAGGATGGTAAAGAGTGATTTTGAGGACGAAATCTAATTTAAGTGGGGGAGAGTTGTAACACCCTGTTTCAAATCGTTTCCTAATTCGGGGTCGTGACCCAAAGATCAGATATCATAAGGCTTTGGTCCTTGGGGAAAGAGAGATTTAGACCCCTTGCATGTGGATAATGTAGATTAGGTGATCCGAGAGTTCAATCTGTGTTCTGGAGCCTAAGGTGTAACATACACGTTTTGAAATCGTGTTATGTAATTTGAAAAGTTAATAATATTATGAAATATTATGTGAAATTGAGTGTTGAGTTCTAACAGATAGTTTTTACTAGAAATGAAGTAAAACTATGTTTAGAATCACTCATAAAATATTGGAAGTCTTATGAGATTCCAATTAAAAGCCAAATAGTGAAATTTAGCGAAAATATAAAATTTGAAATAAATAAAATTTTATTATTGAAATTTGTAGATAATCTCGTTAGAAACATGTAGGCGAAAACCTCGTTGAAATCCGAGTTATAACGAAGAAGTTATGACCAATCGAAGATCCGCGATAAAACCGGCACGGTGCCGAATGACGTAAAAAGTGAGTTTTTGATAAACTACTTTTTAGCCTTAGTGATCTAAATGAAAGTCGTAGTATTCGTTAAACCGAGAATTTTGATAAAAAGAACGCAAAAATCTGACTTCGTATGAGGAAGTTATGATTTTTACAAGTTTCAGCTTAGCAGTAGACAGCTAAAAACTCGAATTTTAGATCGAGTGATTTTTAGCCGACACAACCTAAACGAGAATCGAAGGTCTCGTCATTAGCAGTACAACGGTAAAAAGTCTGACGAAAACGGACGTCGGATGAAGAAGTTATGAATTTTTAACGGATTTACCAGTCCCGGTCTGTTAAAAATAATAATATAAAAATAAAGTCAAAATTTTCCGACAAAGTCTAAACGAAAGTTGTAGAGCATAATTTTCTCTACGCGTGCATATAAAGAACGTCAAAAACGGAGCCCGTATGGGAAAGTTATGGATTTTACAAGATTGGGCACATTTTTCGAGAAATTTCGCATGAATAGTGATTGCCACGTCACCCTCGCTCGGAGCTGGCCACGTGTCCGAAGCTGCTGCGTGGCATGTCCGAGAAGCGACGCGTGTCGCACAGGTGTCCGAAGAAGCCACGTGATCTCGCATGTGCCCCACGTGATCCGACACGCGTGTTGGCTCCTGATTCGACCGAGGAGGAGGCCCAATCCGAAGCGCACATCTGTCCGAACCGAGCCTCGCCCTGCTGACAGCTGGTCCGAGCCTCGCATACGATCCTCTCGCTTCCCAGCCTCGGATCCGAGCCTTCGGTCCTCCTCCCCTATAAATAGCAGCCATGCGAACCCTCCCGGGTATTTTTAGAATTTTGGCACTTTTTCACCCTTTTTCAATATTTTTACTATTTTGACATCCCCCGAAGCCCCGGTACTTATTCCAAAGCCCGAAACGCGCCCCGAGATTCCCGAGAAGCCCGAAAAATTTATCTTTTCGGTTTCGAAGCTCTACCTTCGCAGAGCCCGGTTTTCAAGAAAACTCCCGGTTTTCAACGAAGAAAGTCATATTTAGAGCCGAAGTGTTGCCCAAATTATTATTTTGACCCCCGGTTAATTTAAGGTGAGTTTAATACATAGGAACAATTGTATGTTATGTGTTATATGTGCTATGTCCTTTTCCATGTTATCATATCGAGTTGTTGTTTCCGCTATTTTTATAGCAAGGCTGTACCTCTGACTTGAAGTGTATGACATAGGCATCACTTGGGTATTGGTATGAACCGTTGCCCATGAAGTGTATGACATAGGCATCACTTTGGCTTCGGTAGTATGCTAAGATAAGGCTATAAGCCTAAATATTCTAGCAAAATGATATTCCTGAGTATTTTATGTGCCATTTGTGCTGAAACTTTATTGATTGTATATCAAGTATGGAAATTGTTATGTCTCATTGATTGATATGGAAAGCTTTTCGCATTATGCCTTTGTTGTTCCCTGTTCCTCTTTGCTTCTGCCGTATTGAAGTATATATATGGCATAACGTTATATTGTATCTATTATTGAACTCACTAAGCGTCACCGCTTACCCTCTCAATGTTTAACAAATTTTGCAGGAGATAAGTAACCAGTGTAGTCATATACTGTTGAAAGGTTTAGAATAGTTGTAATATTACTTTTGTATTTAGGGATCATGTTTGTATAAATTTACAATATCCTGGGTAGTTATGTAAAATATTAAAACATAGTCGGTTTGTATCCAATCTTTTGTAATCACTTTATCAATGTAAGATAATGTTTTATAAATATGCATGTAGCATGTTTTGGAGTAACTTTATTGTCTAGTATGAAAGTTTAGAAAGGGGTTCTTTCAATCATGGTATCAGAGCAGTGGTTTAAGTGAACTAAATTCCATGGATTGGTATTTTGACTTAAACTATTGGAAGTTCAATATATGAACTGAATCATTGTAAATATATGGATACAAACCATAGGAAACACTTAAGTGGGGTATTGGGTAGTGATAAACCCTAGTATTCTAAGATATTAAGTTACTTCAAAAATTTTAGAGAATTAGTTTATGTGAACTAGGAATTTTGAGAATTTCTAGATTTAAACATGAATTGTTAAGTGATGATACAATATGTATCTGGTATACTTTAGGTTGGATACCTAATGGACACAAGCACTAGAATATTAAGAGGAGATATGCCTTATATTCTAAGATGTGCTAAAGGATAAATAAATATAGCATGCCTTAAGTTGCCTAGCTATATTGTTATTATTTGAGAAAGTTTAAGGTCTGTTGCCGACCTTGGTTTAGAAAATTTTATGTTCAGAATTCTAAGAATTTTCGTAATAGAATTTACATGAAACTTTTCGAAGTAATAAAGATACTTATGATAGTTGACATTGATAAGTTTATTGGTAAACGATCGAAGTGTTATTGTAAATAGTGTATTAATACCAACAGAGTGGTATTATACATTTAAAATATGTAAGATAATATAATAACATATTTGGAAGAAAGATGTGCGTTTGAAATACATTTAGATGAGATAAATGTTTTGGCATAACCAATGAAGTTGTTCCACCGCGTCCAGATTAAAGCAGTGATAGTTTATAGAGTCGGAAGAACCGAGGATGGTGATAAATACTTCAACAATATTGAAATTAATGTAGTACAAGATTTAGAAGAATTAAATGAAGATCAAAGGAAAGGCTAATGAAGTTTTTAGACTTATTAAGCCAAGATTTTGTGATGAAGTATGTAGTTCGAGTAGTAACCCTATACAGGATACTCAGACTTAGTATTTAATAATACTAAGTGATGATTGACTTCTATCACATCCTTATGGAAGTTTCATTGTGTGTTAAGCCGACTTTAACATACAAAATTGGGATAGTGAAATAGGTTATTTGGTTGTGAAAAGGCTGAGTGGCTTACTTGTTAGAGCAAGGTAGAGTACTTAGTTGAAGAAGATATATACTCATATTATTATATGAGAAGAGATGTTGTAGTTAGGAATGGTACAGAGAACCAAGTTGAAGCTAGTAGAGCTTGCTGAGATGCAGCTATAATGCAGACTTCTTAGGATAGACTCCTATGAAGTAGACTTAAAAGATACAACCATGAGAAGAAGACTTACTCAGATACAGGAATGACGATGTCACGAAAGGATAATGAAACCAACAAATATGCATGATGGTTTGCATGAGTTAGAAGATGATGTAAGTAGTTGGAAACTATTTGTCTTTACACTGCTAGAGGAAATTTTGGGTGTAG
The DNA here is from genome assembly GCF_052849685.1 of Lactuca virosa. NCBI lineage: Eukaryota > Viridiplantae > Streptophyta > Magnoliopsida > Asterales > Asteraceae > Lactuca > Lactuca virosa. The sequence continues at coordinate 252,872,211 of NC_136427.1, read as the reverse complement.
TATGTCTTGCAGAGTAGACACTACCCGAGAAAGAATTTATATGAAGAAATAGAAGTAAAATTTCTATCGACCTATGGAAAAGTATTAGGATATATTAAATCGAGCATATGCATGAGAAGAATTTTAGAAGGCGAGTATAAGTAATCCAAGATATGTTTGATAAAAATGCGAAAACCCTAGTTGAGTCTAGGAGAAATTGTTCTATGTACTTGTTTGAACGCACTTAGGTGTGAAAATTTGCTTTGTGAAAACTTTTGAATGGTGACTTGGGAACTGCGAGACAATACTTGGGAGGAGTATGAGTAGGTGTGAATAGTAGTAGAGGCCTATACTACTGGAAGCACAGGACTCACACTTGGATCAGGTAAAGTCACAAGGTTACCAAGAAGCTAGTAAATGATTCTGTTTTATTCATGTGTGTCGTTACCTTCATTTCGGTAATGACTAAGAAGATAATTATCGTTCAAATCTTAATGTCATAAAGAATCGAGTCCGATTAGTATAAATCCGCGAAAGGAGTTGATTGGTTCAGAAAGCCATGTATTGAGTAATGACGAAACTTCAGTAGGAATACTGAAAAAGTAAATGGTCGAGGTAGTCAATAGAAATATAACGATCTTCATTAAAGGGTTGAGCAATCATGTGACTTTCTATGTGGTGTTACTGGCCACAAGAAATGTCTCCGCCCTACTCTTACTAGTCAAATGACGGGGAGTCAAGTTTCCGTTCAACAATCAAAGAGTACTCCAACTAAAAAGGAGGAGGTGCCAAAAGCTAAAAGATGTATATGTCCGAAAGCACGAATTAGAGATACGTGGTGCTATTCTTTCTATTCCGAAGCATCCACGTGTTGATCAAACTCTTTTCATTTTCTTTATTCCATCAGCTTGATTTATTCGATCTGATTCTAATACAAGAGTTTGGTTCGTTATGTGTCTTGTGCGTTATAAAATTAAAGGTCATTAGAATAAGACCATTCGAGTTGTTGATATAGCAAAAGTAAAGACCTTATCTTGGGTTTAGTCTATAAACCAAGAAGAAGCAGGAGTTTGCAATGAGAATTGAGTTTTAACTCAAAGATTAGGATCGAAGGCCCAATAGAGAATGATGAGCGGATGCAGGTTTAAGCACCGCTAGTAATTAAGAAGTTTGAAGTGTTTGACAATCGTTTGGCAAACCAAAAGTTAAATATCGTATATTTTAGATTACCACAGAGGAAGTAAGTTAGGACTCGAATGTTGTGACTAGTAATTTTCTCGTAAACTTTAGATCTGCTCACATCTTATTTGATTGTGATGCCTCAGATTCTTTCATGCCTTATAAATTCGCACATTCTTTTCAAATTGCTTGTTACGCAATTGTCCAATCATTTCATATAGATAACATAGGAAATATATCATTACTTGCTGATAAAGTCTATAGAGATAGTGTCATAGGAATTGAAGGTTATAATCTTCCTGCTAACCTAATTCCTATATCTTTGCCCAACTTTGATATTATTCTCGACATGAATCGATTGTCAAAGAACTACGCAGATCTCTTGTGCTATGAAGAGATGATATGCATCCCTATCGAAAGGAGGGATTCTATTTATGTCTACGGTGAAAGTAATAAATTTATATCGAAGGGATATTCTACTTATCCGGCTTATACAGTTAATACCTTGAAAGAGGAAAAGAAAACTGTGAATGATAGCATTTGGATAATTATCGACCGACTGATGAAGAGTGCATATATTCTCGCCACACGTGAAACGGCTCCATTGGAGAAATACGTGTAAGTTTACTTAGACGAAATCATCGCGAGACATGGTGTGCCACTAAATATTATTTCCGATCGTGATACTCGCTTCACTTCTCACTTTTGGGCGAGTATGAAAAGTGAATTGGGATCTCGAGTTGCTCCCAACACAGCTTATCATCCCCAGATAGATGGATAGATGGAGATAACAATCCAAGCAGTAGAAGATATGCTTCGTGCATGTGTCTTAGAGTTCGGTAGTAAATGTGAACACCATTATGTTGTCATAATGTAGGACAAAAAATCCTTGGTGGTCCTGAATTGATTCAAGACACCACTGATAAAGATTCAAATCATACGAGAATAAATGAAAGTAGCCCAGGATCGACGAAAGACCTGTGTAGAAATGGAGGAGACGATCCATAGAATTCCAAGTGGGTGATACTGAAGGTAACCCCGTGGAAAGGTATTATGAAATTTGACAAGAAAAGGAGATTGAGTCCTAGATTTATTGGACTTTTCAAAATTATCGAACAAGCATACCGCTTGGAATTGCCTGAAGATTTGGCAGGTATTCATGATGTATTTCATGTAAGATATCTACGTAAATGCTTGAGCGTATATGATGAAACGGTTCCATTATCCGAGGTGAAACAGGATAATAAATTAAGTAGAAGAGATCGTAAATGAAAGAACGACTAATCTACGTAATAAAGAAGTAAAGTTGGTGCTTGTCAAGTGGAAACACCATCGAGGCACAAATTATACTTAGGGAAAATAAGAATGAGATAAGAGCGAAATATCCTCATTTGTCTAAATCGTTGTGATTTCGGGGACGAAATCCTCAAAAGGAGGAGGTAATTGTAACATACACGTTTTGAAATCGTGTTATGTAATTTGAAAAGTTAATAATATTATGAAATATTATGTGAAATTGAGTGTTGAGTTCTAACAGATAGTTTTTACTAGAAATGAAGTAAAACTATGTTTAGAATCACTCATAAAATATTGGAAGTCTTATGAGATTCCAATTAAAAGCCAAATAGTGAAATTTAGCGAAAATATAAAATTTGAAATAAATAAAATTTTATTATTGAAATTTGTAGATAATCTCGTTAGAAACATGTAGGCGAAAACCTCGTTGAAATCCGAGTTATAACGAAGAAATTATGACCAATCGAAGATCCGCGATAAAACCGGCACGGTGCCGAATGACGTAAAAAGTGAGTTTTTGATAAACTACCTTTTAGCCTTAGTGATCTAAATGAAAGTCGTAGTATTCGTTAAACCGAGAATTTTGATAAAAAGAACGCAAAAATCTGACTTCGTATGAGGAAGTTATGATTTTTACAAGTTTCAGCTTAGCAGTAGACAGCTAAAAACTCGAATTTTAGATCGAGTGATTTTTAGCCGACACAACCTAAACGAGAATCGAAGGTCTCGTCATTAGCAGTACAACGGTAAAAAGTCTGACGAAAACGGACGTCGGATGAAGAAGTTATGAATTTTTAACGGATTTACCAGTCCCGGTCTGTTAAAAATAATAATATAAAAATAAAGTCAAAATTTTCCGACAAAGTCTAAACGAAAGTTGTAGAGCATAATTTTCTCTACGCGTGCATATAAAGAACGTAAAAAACGGAGCCCGTATGGGAAAGTTATGGATTTTACAAGATTGGGCACATTTTTCGAGAAATTTCGCATGAATAGTGATTGCCACGTCACCCTCGCTCGGAGCTGGCCACGTGTCCGAAGCTGCTGCGTGGCATGTCCGAGAAGCGACGCGTGTCGCACAGGTGTCCGAAGAAGCCACGTGATCTCGCATGTGCCCCACGTGATCCGACACGCGTGTTGGCTTCTGATTCGACCGAGGAGGAGGCCCAATCCGAAGCGCACATCTGTCCGAACCGAGCCTCGCCCTGCTGACAGCTGGTCCGAGCCTCGCATACGATCCTCTCGCTTCCCAGCCTCGGATCCGAGCCTTCGGTCCTCCTCCCCTATAAATAGCAGCCATGCGAACCCTCCCGGGTATTTTTAGAATTTTGGCACTTTTTCACCCTTTTTCAATATTTTTACTATTTTGACATCCCCCGAAGCCCCGGTACTTATTCCAAAGCCCGAAACGCGCCCCGAGATTCCCGAGAAGCCCGAAAAATTTATCTTTTCGGTTTCGAAGCTCTACCTTCGCAGAGCCCGGTTTTCAAGAAAACTCCCGGTTTTCAACGAAGAAAGTCATATTTAGAGCCGAAGTGTTGCCCAAATTATTATTTTGACCCCCGGTTAATTTAAGGTGAGTTTAATACATAGGAACAATTGTATGTTATGTGTTATATGTGCTATGTCCTTTTCCATGTTATCATATCGAGTTGTTGTTTCCGCTATTTTTATAGCAAGGCTGTACCTCTGACTTGAAGTGTATGACATAGGCATCACTTGGGTATTGGTATGAACCGTTGACCATGAAGTGTATGACATAGGCATCACTTTGGCTTCGGTAGTATGCTAAGATAAGGCTATAAGCCTAAATATTCTAGCAAAATGATATTCCTGAGTATTTTATGTGCCATTTGTGCTGAAACTTTATTGATTGTATATCAAGTATGGAAATTGTTATGTCTCATTGATTGATATGGAAAGCTTTTCGTATTATGCCTTTGTTGTTCCCTGTTCCTCTTTGCTTCTGCCGTATTGAAGTATATATATGGCATAACGTTATATTGTATCTATTATTGAACTCACTAAGCGTTACCGCTTACCCTCTCAATGTTTAACAAATTTTGCAGGAGATAAGTAACCAGTGTAGTCATATACTGTTGAAAGGTTTAGAATAGTTGTAATATTACTTTTGTATTTAGGGATCATGTTTGTATAAATTTACAATATCCTGGGTAGTTATGTAAAATATTAAAACATAGTCGGTTTGTATCCAATCTTTTGTAATCACTTTATCAATGTAAGATAATGTTTTATAAATATGCATGTAGCATGTTTTGGAGTAACTTTATTGTCTAGTATGAAAGTTTAGAAAGGGGTTCTTTCATAAGGGTATAACCGTAAAGTGATGGTTTGGGCCTCTTATGAATTTTGGATTTATGTTTGGGAAGTTTTAAGGCACATGAGAGTTGATAGGAATGTATAGTTTCTCAATACCTTTCCGTGGATATAAGGATCGTTGAAATCGGACTTAGATCGAAGAAGTTATGGCCTTCGGAAGTTTGGTGGTTTTGGAGCTAAGTCTAGTACGTTGGGCGTACAGGGAGTACGACGTGCGTACTAGGGTGAATGATCGTGCATGTCTTTGGAGTAAGCTGAGCATACTAGGAGTACACAGGACGTACTCCAGTTAAGTGCAAACCCTAATTTAGGGTCTTGGACCCTATTTAAAGGCCTTAACTTATGTCCAAACGCAGTTATATTCAGCCTCCATCAACTTTAACCCTAAAAATCAAAACCCTAGCCTTCCTTTGAGTAATCTTGAGCCTTTTGAGTGATTTTGAGTGTTTTTGGTACACATTGAAGAGGAAGGAGCTCATTAGAGAAGTTTTGGTTAGCTTGAAACTTGTGGATCCAGACTTTATGCACCTTGATCTATCTTCCGGAGGTATAAAGCTTCAAAATTTATGGTTCATTAGTGTAGATCTAGTTATGGGTTTTGATATAAGCATGTTTTGGCCCCATGGCTTGAATTTGTGAGTAGAAGTTACTCCAAAACCTTTAGACTTCATATCTTGTCATTTCAAAGCTTGTTAAATGATAAAAGACAGATCTTTAGGGTTGAAGTTCACCCATGCATGAGTTGTTGGCCATTTCATGAAAGTAGAATGATAGATCTAGATTTTGCACCTCATGGATCCATGTTATGGCTTAAAGTAATCAACTTTATGGATTAAGACCTTAGTTAGAAGTATATCTGAAGGATGGACATTAAGTTCTTAAAGGGTTATGATCCTTTGGATGAGTTTTGGCACCCTTATACGTACGTTAGGCGTACGTATGCGTACGCTCAGCGTAATGCATGAAAACCCCATTTGTAAGCTTCAATGGGTTGTACCTTGTGCAACATCTTGCTGTACGCGGGGCATACCAACCAGGTACGTGGGTGTACTCATGGAAAACTTATTATGGGCCTTGGGTCTTTTGGGGGTTCGACCATGAGATGTTGGGTCAGACTTGGGAAGGGTAAAATGGTCTTTTACCCATTGGAAGGATAGGATATGGATTGGACATCGGATTTTGGGAGTTTGTCTTGATTATTGATCGGGGGTAATTTGGTTATGTTCAGTGTGAGGATTCCGGTAGCAGCGGCGCGTGTATTCGGTTATTTTAGACTGAGGTGAGTCTCCTCAATGTACTTGCGGGTCAAAGGCACCAATGTTGGCCCATGATTTATGGTTATTAGTTTGCTACCTGTCTGTGTGACCCTTGCTGTAATGCCCTGTTTCAGATCGTTTCCATTTCGGGGTGGTGATCAAGGATTGGGTATTAGCAGGCTTAGGATCCTTGAAGAAATTAGTTTTGGGCTCATTTGGAGGTGGATGATGTATATTGGATGAACCGGGTATTCGGTTTGTGTTTTGGGATTAAAGGCTATTTCGGTAATTTGTCAGCTTGGGCTTCTATGGAAAAGGGATGTTTGTTCGGGATATGGTAAGGAGGGTACGATTTAATTAAAGCATAGAGCTTCTCGTTACCTTTTCATGGATATATGGATCGTCGGAATCAGATGTATATTGAAGAAAGTATGGCCTTCAGAATGTGCAGGGTTTCAGGGGAAACCTTAGTACGTGGGGCGTAATGCTGCGGTGGAGGGTACTCGAGGCGTAGTGTGGATTACACTAAGCGTAGTGCGAGGACTAATCGGGAATGTGAAGCCTCGTACGTTGGGCGTACGAGGAGTACGCGGGGCGTACGATGGGAGTTAAGAAACCCTAATTTTAAGTGATTGTACCCTATATAAGCACATTAAGTCCTTAGGGATGGCCTCTTTACCAGCCTCTAAGTCCCTAAAATCCTAGAAATTGTCCTTTAGCCTTCATAATGGTATTTTGAGCTCATGGTGTCCATTTTTGGTGTGTTTGGTCCATTTTCAAGAAGATGAAGGTTCGTGCAAGGATAGGGATCAAGGAAGAGCTTATGGATCTGGATTATGGGCTTCATTTCCAACTTGATTGAGGTAAAAAGCTATGAACTTGATCATTGATGTCTTAGATCTAGTATGTATGAGTTTTTGGTTCATTTTGGTCCCAAGAATGAGGTCTAGTGGTTTGGTACCGCTCAAGGAGCTATGAGTTTCCACTCTTGGTGTTTCTGAGGTTCTAGATGCTTAAAGTTGTCTCCTTTAGGGTTTGGAATCCCCCATGCATGAGATGGTGTCCATTTGGTGAAAGTATAATGCTTTATTTTGATGTTGGTTTCCTTTGGGCCATGAAAAGTCATCAAGTCAATGACTTTATGGTTCTAGACGTTCTTTAAGAAGTAGATTTGTGGTTTGGACCCCTGGTCTTGAGCATTAAGTGCTTAATGGAGTTTTGGCTTAATGGATGAGTACGTTGGGCGTACAAGTCTGTACGCGCAGCGTACAAGCCAAATTGCATGTACGCTTAGCGTACAGCTGAGTACGCCCCGCGTACTCATTCATGAAGGGTTTGACATGTTGGGCTTTGGTGTGGGTCGTCTTTTGGGCTTAGTTGCCTTGGGCCTTATTGGGCCATCAGGCTTTGGGCTGATAATTATGTTGGAAATGCCTTCAATGGGTTTGGTCACAATTTGGAAAATTGGGCCATGAATTGGGCCTTGGGTGGTTTTGGTATTTAGGCCTCTTGGATTATTAGGTTTGGGCCTAAGTCTTGGTCCAAACTAGATTAGGGGTAAATTGGTCAGTTACCCTAATAATGGATTTATGGGCATGGTTTGAGACCCAATTGATAATTGGGTGTTGTTTTGATATTGACAGTTCGGGGAATCTGTCAGCCAGCAGCCAGGGATCGTTTGTGTGTTTCGGCAGTGTGAGGTGAGTCTCCTCACTAGGTTTAGCGGGTCAAAGGCACCAATGTTGGCCCATGGTTTTATGTTAGGATACTAGATGTCTGTTCGACTCTTGCACATGTTATATGATGATATGTTTAACGGTCAAGGCCCGATGCCAGGCGAGGCCTGATAAGGATATTGTATGTTAGTTATTAGTATGTGTTTTATGATTACCGGGCGAGGCCCGATGCCGGGCGGGGATCGATGAATGTATAGAATGCTATAGTTTTTGTGATTATTGCATGTGTTAATAGGTTATACGTTTATATGATTATATGGTTATATGATTATGTGTGTATCGGGCGGAGCCTAAGGTCAGGCGAGGCCTGGTGAATGACATATCTGTAATCCAAGCAGGGCTTGATGTCAGGCAGGGGCCAGAGGCCGAGTGGGACTTGTGACCGGGCGAGGCCTGATGGAGGGCGGGGGCCCAGTATGTGATTTATATGTGTGGTATGTGGTATCTTGGGGAACTCACTAAGCTTTGTGCTTATGGTTTTCAGTTTATGTTTCAGGTACTTCGGTTTTCAAAATGGAAGGGCTCGGATGATTGCAGAGCACACAACACATGTTTCCGCATTCTGTGAATTACTCTGATTTAATGATGTTTTGATAAATCTTGATTACCTTGGTTTTATGAAGATGTTATGTATTAACTATTAATCTAAAAACGAAAATTTTTGTGTCATTATTTTGGGACGTTACAAGTTTGTATCAGAGCCTTGGTTTGAGGGATTCGGGCATACTCTCGGCTGTGTCTGAACTCAAACCGAGGATTTTGTAAAGTTTTTCAAAAAGAAATATATTTTGGAACAAGAGTTTTCCCTAAAAGAAGAAAGGGTGTGGTGCATGCAATCAGCCGAGCTCAAGTAAGTTTTCCCAAATTACTCATACATGTTATCTATTATGCTTTGATTTGTGAATCTATGAATCACATGCTAGTTAGGGCTAATGATCTGCTCATTTCTTGCATGATAGAATGCTAGGAGAGATGCCTTGTCTGCCTATTGTATGATCTTGTAGACTTGCATGCTAAATCCGATTATCCAGTGATAGTTTGGCCTAATATATGATGTCTGGTAGCCTAGGAAGCATGGGATGCTAGATTGGGTAGGATTTGTATGCGTAAGACAATCAGTAGCGGGAGTGGGAGCTCAAAGTATGAGTTGTAGTGTGTGGGATTGGAGTGCTACCGCTCGAATGTTGCTTGCTTTGTGCTTTGTGGAACTCTTAGGTGATGGGAGTTAACTACCAATTGAATATGTCAAGTCACATGTGACAAGGGTTGAATAATCTCAGAGTGATGGATTTGAACCTATTGCACAACTCTTTTCTGAGTCCAACCGTTGTAGGGATGAGTCTGTTACTCGAAGCATTATCTAAGTTTTGTTGCATGTGATTGTATTAATGAGGTGGGTGACTGGCATTATGAGGAATTCTTCAACAGCTGATGGCAGGGTGAGGTCAAGAACCTAGGAAAGCCTAGGGGTTGCTTTGTAGGGTTTTGTTGCATATATATAAATAACTTTGAAATCCGACTTCGTATGAAGAAGTTATGCTTCTTTGAAGTTTCGCGATTAAACCGACACGACTCTGTGTATCGTAAAAAGGTGAAATTTTGATAAATTACTTTTTAGCCTAAGTAATATAAACAAAAGTCGTAGTAGTCGTAAAACTGAGAGCGTGCATATAAAGGACGCCTAAATCTTACTTCGTGAGAAGAAGTTATGATTTTTCGAAGTTTCAATGTAGATGTGTTAGCACATAAATCGATTTTTAGATCGATCGTCAAAGGCTCCTGACTGTTGTGTTTTTTGTAGGTATTTCAACCATTCGCTTTGTGAGGTAACATTCCAAAGCTTGTGTGATGTTTTCTTTTTGTTTTGGCAAATTTCGTTATCTCCAACACTCGCAGCCATGGCTGCCGGATTTCAACCACTACACCACCACCTTGTTGGGTGGTTGTGGTTGTTTCTATTCCAAGTTCCATGAATATTCTGTCCAAGGCGTCAATGGGTTCAATTGCAAGACTAAATCAAAATTTTTGTAGTATTGCTCTCATGGTTCTCAATCTAGATTATGCAAATTGTGAACTTAATGAATCACTTAATCCATGACTTAACCAACCTTATTAAGACACTTATGTCTTGGTTAAAATTCAGCCCATATATCTTATTGTGTATCCTAATGAGTTCTTATATGAGATTGATGTGTGATTGAGAGTATCTTATTCACTTCCATGTTGTGTCAAATCATTCGTCTTTTCATTAGGTACTTAAAATATGTCCTGATACCTTCATTCAATCATATTGTGTGTGAAATTTAGTGGCTTTAGTCCATTGTCAAAAGTCTTAAAGCATATGGTGATTTTTGGTAAAAGTTGGAAATCTGCACAACAATTTTGATCTGTTTTGCGAGGCCTGTAGAGGCCATTATGATCTGTTTTAGAGAAAATAACCACAAGAACAAAGTTGTAGGAAACCGAGTTTAGTTGCCAAAAAGTTCTGAATCATCCCGTTTGGAGTTGTAGATTCTGTTTTATGATCAAAACACTGAACATGGGTGATGGATGGAATTATAAAAAACAAAATATAAAATTAAAATATGATGAGCTAAACTTATAGAATTTGTATGAAATTAGTAACTTGATTATATATGTGATTAGGTGAGGTCTTGACATCTTCAAGGTAGCTCAAAACTTGAAGTTATTAAAGGATTCCTCAAGGCCAAGGTGGGTTAGTAGTTTTACTCACTAAATGTGCATAAGTCGAAAAGTACATTTCATACATAGATCATTGATTCAATTTATGTATAAACTAGCCATTGGTTTATATTTGAGTATGATATGTTAATTTGATATGCTTGTTTTCTAGTTGTCATGCTTAAGGTCTAAATTGATATTTGACTCCATTATGATGATTATGATGTTTATGGCATGCTAGCATAAATTTATTTGAAATGATGATAGCTGGCTATGCTTTGGTGAATTGTTGATGAATTTGGTAAATATGATTATATTAATTGGTTGTATAAAATTGTGTGCTTAATATGATGATTTATTGAATTTCACGGGGCGTTGCGTAATGGGTTGGGTAGTTTATGACACTCGCCTTAAACCTATCCGGATACCTTTGGTGACATAATAAGTTGAAAGAGGACCTATAAGAAAGAGCTTAGGCCATTTTTTTTATTAGTTTCCCGATCTATCTAGAAGATCCCACAACACATGATATACGTACACTGTCACTACAGTGTTCGTGGACTAGAGTGGTGTGGTTCTGCCGAGGAGGATCAGTACAAACATCACGTTGGATTGGGAGGTGTTATAGATGTACGACAGCGTTGGTACCATATCCTGAACGACATCACAGAACACTTGTGTTTCGCATAGTCGAAGTAGCGAAAGGGGTGTCTGGGGCTGTTGTTTCGGGTATAAGTCATGAGCCACTTAGAGCATTCGGTAATATGGGCACATGAGTAGTGAACTGGGTAGTTCCCTTGGGATAGGATGTGCGTAGAGATTCATGCCTATCGTAGGATACTTTTGGCGATATTCTTGTAGTGATATGCTTTTGGTGATATGCTTATGGTGATATGCTTTTGGTGATATGCTTATGGTGATATGTGTGATGCTTTTGGTGATATGCTTTTGGTGATATTCTTTTGGTGATATGCTTTTGATGATATTCTTTTGGTGATATGCTTTTGGTGTGACATCCCCATTTTTACGGCCAGAAAAGACCGATTTTGTTTATGCTTTTTAATAAAAATCAGAGTAACTTCTTAAGAAAAGTATTGCGGAATTTGTTCCCCAAACAAAATATGATATAAATTTATCAAAGCATTTCATAAAGAAATGTATTTTCATTACATTACAAAAACTCGGGATGTCAATCATCGATACAGACCATAAGCAAAAACTCAGGATGTCAATCATCGATACAGACCATATCTATGTGTAAGATGAAAGTGAATATACACTCACTTGATACGGAGTGATTCGGACAGCACCTCGCTTCTAAAAATAATCTTCTTTGACGAAACCGAGAAGTTTGCTTGAAAACCGGGCTCCGCGCGGGCAGAGTTTCAAACCGAAAAACTCTTTTTCTTGGAGCCTTCGGGGGCTAGGGGGTTTTCCTAGGCTTTAGGGAGGTAGTGAGAGAAAGTAGAGAGAGAAGGGAGTGGTAAATTGGTGAAGAAATATGGCAGCCCTCGGCCTCCTTTTATAGCTGAGGCCTCGGACGTACGCTGGGCGTACCGAAGCCCAACGGCTGGGCGTAATGCTTGCTCCGTACACACGTGGCAAGACTTCGGTGGGGCCACGTGGCTTGTTGTGGGCCGAGGAAAAAGTCAATACGCGGGGCGTTCCTCCTTCGTACGTGGGGCGTAGTGCGAACGCTGAGCGTCCGAAGGTACGCTGGGCGTACCCCTTCGCACAACCTTCGTGATTTCCCACTCCAACTTCAAAAATCCATATCTTTCACGTACGAGCTCCGTTTTCGACGTTCTTTATATCCATGCGTAGGCGGGAACGTAGTCTACAACTTTTGTTTGGACTCCGTCGGCTAGTTTTGACTTTATTTTAAAAGTTATATTTTTAACAGGCCGGGACAGGATTGGTCTGTTAAAAATCCATAACTTCTTCATTCGACGTCCGTTTTCGTCTGTCTTTTTATCGTTACACTACTATTAACTAGATCTTCGTTTCTTGTTTAAGTTATGTCGGCTAAAAACCGCTCGATCTAATATTCGAACTTCGGGCTGCATCCCGCTAAGCCGAAACTTAGAAAAATCATAACTTCCTCATATGAAGTCAGATTTGGGCGTTCTTTTTATGCATGCTCTCGGTTTAACGTTTTCTACGACTTTTGTTTAGATCTTTAAGGCTAAAAGTCGCTCTATCGTAAATTCACTATTTACGTCTCCCGGTGTCGTGCCGGTTCCCTCGCGAAACTTCGACGGGTCATAACTTTTTTGTTATAACTCGGATTTCGGCGTTCTTTATCTCCCCGGAATCCTTGTTTCGACCACTACAACTTTCTTCATAGATATCGGGTTAATCTAACATTTTTATTTTGACGCTTATTTTTATCCTTTATTTATTATATTATTATAGACAAATAATAAGCACACAAAAACACATATTTCACATTATATTCAAGTAAATCATCTTTATTACTTTAAAATGGGTTACAATAGTTGACCTAGACTATTACATCATCTACTAATGCTTATCCCCAAAACACGGGCGTTACAATTCTCTCCCCCTTAGGATGATTCCGTCCCGGAATCATGGTCAGCAAACAGATGCGGATAGCGACTCATCATGTCACTTTCTGTTTCCCAAGTGAGATTCGGCCCATTCGTATGTTTCCAACGGACTAGCACTAAGTCGACCATCTTGCGTCGTAACTTTTTAGTCTTACGGTCAACGATTGCCTCGGGCTCTTCGATTAGCCTCTTATTCTCATCCATCCTTAACTATGATATTGGAATTATGTCGGGAACTTCTCCCGTGAATTTCCTCAAATAACACACATGGAAGGTGTTATGAATACCGTCTAGTTCTTCGGGTAATTCGAGCTTGTAAGCTTGGTTCCCAATCTTTTGAAGAACTTTGAACGGTCCAATAAACCTTGGACTCAGCTTTCCTCATTTCCCAAATCTTATAACTGTTGGATTAATGTCTAAGTCCATAACTATATTTGGTATGTACTTGACCCGACCCGGCATGGTCCATTTGGGTTGCACTTCACCGGCACGATTTATATGGATAGTCTTTTGAGAATAGTATATTTATGATTTATATTAATATATTATAAGTTCTAATATATTAATATGGAATCATATTATTTAATTAGTATTGATCAAGAATTAATTTAGAATTAATTAAGTGATCAAAAAGAACTAATTAAATATGGACTCTTATATATATGGAATGGGCCAAGTTCATTTAGGTTGGGCTAAGCTTTCATGGATGGTCCATGGAGCTTTTAACCCATGGATCCTATGTAAATGAAAGGTCATGGGTATTAGGGTTTACATGGATGTAACCCTAATCCTCCATAATATATAAAGGGGTCCTTGGCTCACAAAATTGGCACAAGTGTGTGAAAATAAGAGTGGGCCGATTTTAGTGTGCATACATATTCTCTCAAGTTCTTCCAAGGTGTTTTGGTGATTTGTGATTCCATTTGAGGCTTCCACACTATTGCGGCTAAGCTCTTAAAGCTTGAAGACATCAAGCTACATCAAAAGGTATGTCATCTAACTAGAACTTTGTAGTATAGGTGCTTCATAATATGCTAGTTAGGATGAAACCTTGGAATAGTTAATATTTGCATGTATAATAGAGAAAACATAGATCCAAGGTTTATAGGGTTGCATGTACACCATAGGAGTGTTAGAATGCTAAAAACCCAACAATAAGTCCCTTCCACTGTGAGACTTTAAGCAAAACCGAATCCCCAACTTCAAAAGTTATCGGTCGTCTTTTCTTGTCAGCATAGCTCTTCTGACGATCCTGAGCTGCTAACATCCTTTCCCTAATCACTTTCAGCTTTTCAGCAGTCTGATGGACTATGTTGGGGCCCATAAACTGCTTTTTCTGTCTTCAAGCCAACAAGACGGCGTACGACACTTTTGTCCATATAAGGCTTGATAAGGTGCCATCTTGATGCTCAAATGGTAATTGTTGTTGTAGGAAAATTCTACCAGAGGTAAGTGTTCATCCCAGTTACCTTGGAACTCTAGGGTACACGCTCTTAGCATATCCTCCAACGTTTGAATCGTTCTTTCGCTCTGACCATCGGTTTGCGGATGATAAGTTGTACTTAAACACAATTTCGTACCCAATTCCTCTTGTAGACTCCTCCAGAATCTTGACGTGAAACGACTATCACGATCCGATACAATCGTAAGAGGAACACCGTGAAGTCTTACTACCTCCTTCACGTAAGCATTTGCGAGCTTATCCATAGACCACATCTCGTTGGCTGCTATGAAGTGTGCACTCTTAGTGAACCGATCAACGACCACCCAAATCATGTCGTGACCGTCCCTTGTCCTGGCCAGTTTAGTGACAAAATCCATGGTAATGCCTTCTCATTTACCCATGGGTACAGGTAAAGGTTCTAAACTCTCATACGGTTTCTGATGTTGTGCCTTAACTCTCGCATATGTCACACACTCGACCACATACTTTGCAACATCGAGCTTCATCGTCGGCCACCAGTAGTAGGCCTTTAGGTCCCTATACATTTTAGTGCTACCGGGATGAATCGAGTACATGGTCTTGTGCGATTCCTCCATCAGAAGATCTCTTATTCCTCCCGTCTTAGGTACCCAAATCCTATCTTGGAATACCTTGAACCTTTGATTGTTCGTACCGAACACCAGCGTTTTGCCCAAACGCTCTTCTTTTCGGTCATTTTTCTCTGAAGCTTCTTCTTGAGCTTTCTTAATGCTTTCCACAATTGTTGAGACAACTTCAATTCTTAACGCTCTAGGTATTCTCCTTTCCAGGCTCACTTTTCGGCTTAAAGCATCGGCTACGACATTTGCTTTACCAGGGTGGTAAAGTATCTCGCAATCGTAATCCTTAAGCAACTCTAGCCAGCGTCGTTGCCTCATATTCAACTCTTTTTGATCAAAGAGATACTGAAGACTCTTATGATCAGTGAAAAGTTTGCACTTCGTGCCGTAAAGATAATGCCTCCATATATTTAGTGCAAATACTACCGCCGCCAACTCCAGATCATGAATGGGGTAGTTCTTCTCGTGTTCTTTTAATTGCCTCGATGCATATTCTATCACCTTATCCCTTTGGGTCAGAACGCAACCTAACCCAATTCCAGATGCATCGCTATAAACTGCGAAGTCTTAAACTCCATCGGGCAGAGAAAGAATCGGTGCTTCACATAATTTCTTCTTTATCTTCTCGAATGCTTCTTCGTGCTTCTTGCTCCATGTATAAGTAGCTCCTTTATGGGTCAAAGCTGTTAATGGAGCAATTATAGAAGAAAAGCCTTGGATAAACCTTCGGTAATATCCGGCTAATCCCAGAAAGATTCGGATCTCCGTAGGACTCTTTGGTCGCTCCCACTTCATCACAACTTCAATCTTCGTTGGGTCAACCATGATTCCTTCTTGGTTAACCACGTGACCCAAGAATTGCACTTCGTGCCGTAAAGATAATGCCTCCATATCTTTAGTGCAAATACTACCGCCGCCAACTCCAGATCATGAGAGGGGTAGTTCTTTTCGTGTTCTTTTAATTGCCTCGATGCATATGCTATCACCTTATCCCTTTGGGTCAGAACGCAACCTAACCCAATTCCAGATGCATCGCTATAAACTGCGAAGTCTTAAACTCCATCGGGCAGAGAAAGAATCGGTGCTTCACATAATTTCTTCTTTATCTTCTCGAATGCTTCTTCGTGCTTCTTGCTCTATGTATAAGTAGCTCCTTTATGGGTCAAAGCTGTTAATGGAGCAGTTATCAAAGAAAATCCTTAGATAAACCTTCGGTAATATCCGGCTAATCCTAGAAAGATTCGAATCTCCGTAGGACTCTTTGGTCGCTCCCACTTCATCACAACTTCAATCTTCGTTGGGTCAACCATGATTCCTTCTTGGTTAACCACGTGACCCAAGAATTGGACTTCTCGAATCCAAAAATAACATTTGGAGAACTTAGCATACAACTTCTCCTTTTTCAGAACTTTTAACACTTCTCGCAGGTGCTTGCCATGCTCTTGCTGGCTCTTTGAGTAAACCAGAATGTCATCTATGAACACTATTACAGATTTATCGAGGAACAGTTTACAAACCCTGTTCATCAAATCAATGAATGTTGTTGGAGCATTAGTTAGTGCAAACGACATAACCAAGAACTCATAGTGTCCGTACCTCGTTCTGAACGCGGTTTTCTCAATATCTTGCTCTCGCACCTTCAGCTGATGATATCCTGACCTAAGATCGATTTTGGAGAAATAACTCAAACCTTGCAGCTGATCGAATAAGTCATCAATCCGTGGCAATGGGTACTTGTTCTTCACTGTTGCCTTGTTCAGCTCTCTGTAATCTATGCACATCCTCATGCTTCCATCTTTCTTCTTTACGAATAACACCGAAGCTCCCCAGGGTGATGAACTCGGTCTAATGAAACCGTTGTCCAACAACTCCTGAAGTTGCGTCATAAGCTCCTTCATCTCCGTCGGTGCCAATCGGTATGGTACTTTTTCTATTGGTGTCGTTCCTGGTAACAAGTCTATTCAAAATTTCACTTGTCTATCAGGCGGTAATCCGGGAAGATTTTAGGGAAAGACTTCCGGATAATCACACACCACTGGTATTTGTTGCATCTCCTTCTTCTCTTTCTTAGCATCGATCACAAATGCCAAGTATGATGTGCATCCTTTGGACAAACATTTTATGGCTTTCATCAGGGAAATGATTCCATAATTCACTCTACGTTTGTCCCCGTAGACCAGAAACGACTTTTTGCCAGGCGGGTTCACTCTTACTATCTTCTTATTGCACAGTATCTCGGCATCATTGGCGCTAAGACAATCCATTCCCAATACGATATCGAAACCATTCAGCTCAATAGGTAACAGCTCCTCATGGAATTCGTTTCCATTTAAGTCGATGACGATATTCCTAATGCAATTGCTAATAGGTATGAATTTGCCACTGTCAACTTCTACAACTAGGGCATCATCAAGTTTTTCTATAGGCAATGCTAGTCTTCCACCAAATTTATGTGATATAAAGGAGTAATTTGCTCCAGAATCAAACAATATATTGGCAGGCAATCCATTTACAAGAAAGGTACCTGAAGCGACGTCCACTGCTTCCTTCGCGGCTTCCAGTGTCATCTGGAAAGCTCTGGCTTTTGGCTTCGGTGGGACATTAGGCCTTGTTGCCTCCTTCTTTTTCGGGCAGTCCTTCAAAAGATGCCCTTCCTCATTGCAACCATAACAAACTTTCTTGTTGAATGTGCACTCGTTGACATAGTGCCCAGGCTTCCCACATTTAAAGCAAGTGACCTCCCCGTCACACTTCCCATGATGTTTCTTTTTGCACTTTTCGCACCATTTCGCTTCGCCTCCTCCTCCTCTCGAACCAGAC
Source organism: Lactuca virosa (assembly GCF_052849685.1). Classification (NCBI taxonomy): domain Eukaryota; kingdom Viridiplantae; phylum Streptophyta; class Magnoliopsida; order Asterales; family Asteraceae; genus Lactuca; species Lactuca virosa. The sequence continues at coordinate 252,854,310 of NC_136427.1, read as the reverse complement.
TTCGAGGATTTACTTTTCTTGTTGGATCTTAAAGATCCCTCGAACTTCCTCTTTTCTCCTGCCTCAGTTCTTTCCAGACCCCTTTCTTTTAGCTGGGTCTCAACATTCTTGGCTGCTCTAACGGCTGCCTTCAGCGTGCTTGCCATTTTGGCTGTTGGGCCAAAGTCTGATGGCAATCCGTTAGCAAATTTCTCGACCTTGGTGAGTTCAGTCGGCACCAAGTATGGGAATAGCTTCATCTTCTCAGTAAACGCAGTAGCATAGTCATCAATGCTCATTTTCCCTTTCTTCAAGTTTTGGAACTCATTGTTTAGATCGATCAGATCTATCTCGGAGTAGTACTGCATCTTCAGTTGTTCCATAAACGCTTCCCAAGACATCTTCAAAACTTCTCCTCGTGGCATCGTATCCGCCAACAATTTCCACCAGCTCAAGACTCCGGTCTTCAGTTGTCGAACCGCAAAGATGGTTTTCTGCTTATCACTACAGTTGCAACTTTCAAATACCATCTTCATTTCGGAGATCCAGTCCATAATCTCCATAGTCTTTGGGTTTCCGAAAAGACTTGGTGGTTTGGCACCCAATAAGTTCTTATACATACGTCCCTCTCGGTCGATTTCCCTCTCCGGGTCGTTCCTTCTCACCACTGGGGGTTCCACTTGACTGACAGTGTAGCTGTTATTCCCTTCTTCCGACTCTCCGTCATTTCGTTCTCGTTGTTCAACAGGCATTGAAGGTTCGCTTCTGTTATTCAGCAACAGTTGTCTCATTTTTTCCCTCTTTTCCGCCATCATAGCCCGAATCATGGCTTGAACTCCCGCAATTGTGACTGGCTCGGGTGTAACTTCGACTATCGGCACCTGCTCAATCACTTCGGGACGAGGCTACTGATTCCTGTTTCCATTTGTGTTTCCATCTCCACTTCGGGTTCTTGCCATTTCGATCTATACACCAAATTAGGTGAATCTAGATCTTTATTTATGATGGACGTTTAAATTCCCCTTATCACTATGAAACGTTACATGCTAGTTCTAATATCGTTTTCAAACGCTTAGAATCCTAAACACATAAGGTTTCCAGATCCGGTCGGCAACAGACCATAGATCCGAACAAATAATAGCACATAAGGAAAGCATAAAACATTTAGCACATAAAAGCATTTTAGGCATCTTTCCTAAAATAAACTAGTGCTCGTGTCTAAAATATGGGAGACACTCATCTCACAATCATCGCTTAGCATTCTAAGTTTAAGTCTAGAAATCCTACAAATTCCTAGTTCGCTTAAACTAATGCTCTGATACCAACTGTGACATCCCCATTTTTACGGCCAGAAAAGACCGATTTCGTTTATGCTTTTTAATAAAAATCAGAGTAACTTCTTAAGAAAAGTATTGCGAAATTTGTTCCCAAAACAAAATATGATATATATTTATCAAAGCATTTCTTAAAGAAATGTATTTTCATTACATTACAAAAACTCAGGATGTCAATCATCGATACAGACCATAAGCATAAACCAAAAAGAAATAAACATCTTAGGCCACAAAACACAATCTGGCCTCAAATCCATAATTTCTCGTCAAGTTATCCAATTATGCTTTTGCCACTACCTGTGATACAAGAAAACTGAGTGGGTCAGGCTGGGGAGTCTGGTGAGCATATAGGGTTTTCCACCCACAATAAATAAGTTTATTATTTTCAACAATCATTAAACCCGATTACCCGTTCCCGTTATCCTCACCTTACGTCCCTAAAGCATCTCTCATAAGGGACCTATACTAAGGAATTTCATCAGGATGGACACTACTGCTAAGGGCATTCCTCAGCCATATATGTCTGTAAGGCAACCATGGGGGGGATGGAGTACACCGGTGAACACTTCGTTCACAAACACCTACAGGTTGCGAGCCTGCTAACGTTCCACTGGACTTCCTAGAAAAGTTTGTGGTCGTCATCCATACTCCGCTAGATGACTGGAACAACGTCAACATTAAGGCCTCCCATCATTTTATTTCATCACACACCATTTATTTTATCTACCCATGTTCTACCCAACATATTTGTAGATATAAAATACATACATGGTCCAGAACTGTAAAATAAAGTTTACATCTTTTATCCAGCATAACTTTTAAAGCATAAAACACATATATAGTCCAGATCTGAAGAAAAGAAGTTCAGATCTTTCATCCAACATAGATCTCAAAGTATACAGTTTAGATCTGAAGAAAAAGTTTAGATCTGAGGTGAGAAAGTGTAGATCTGAAGGAAAAAGTTTCAGATCTGAAAGAAAGAAGTATAGATCTTTCATCCAACAAACATCTCAGGTAAACAAATAACATATTTATACACATAGCTCATAATTTATATAAAATACTTCATATCTATGTGTAAGATGAAAGTGACTATACACTCACTTCATACGGAGTGATTCGGACAACACCTCGCTTCTAAAAATAATCTTCTTTGACGAAACCGAGAAGTTTGCTTGAAAACCGGGCTCTGCGTGGGCAGAGTTTCAAATCGAAAAAGACTTTTTCTTGGAGCCTTCGGGATCTCCGGGGCTTCCTTCGGGGGCTATGGGGTTTTCCTAGGCTTTAGGGAGGTAGTGAGAGAAAGTAGAGAGAGAAGGGAGTGGTAAATTGGTGAAGAAATATGGCAGCCCTCGGCCTCCTTTTATAGCTGAGGCCTCGGACGTACGTTGGGCGTACCGAAGTGTAACGCTCGTAGATTCGTGCTAGTCAATTAAGATATAATAAGCGTTAAAAATGATTTTTTTTATAGAAGATTATCTAGGATAAATAATCTTAACCAAAGTAATAGTTAGGGTTAACAATTGTAACCTATTTGACGTAATAAAGAATAATTATTTGAATATTATATGTTTCATGATTATTATAATATAATAAAATAAGAAAAATCAGTCGAATCTGTAATGCCCGTGTTTCTAGGCTAAGCATTTATATTGACATTATAGTTTAGGTTAACCTTTGTAACTCATTTTGAAGAAATGAAAAGGAATTATGTGAATATTATGTGAATTATATGTTTTATGCTTAATTATTAGGGCATAATTAATTAAGAATAAAAATGAGCGTCAAAAAAATTAAATTTTAGATAAAGCCGATATCTATTAAGAAACTTGTAGTGGGCGTGACAAGGATTACGGATATATAAAGAATGCCGAAATCCGAGTTATAACGAAGAAGTTATGACCTGTCGAAGTTTCGCGACAAACCGGCACGGGGCCGAATGTCGTAAAAAGTGAGTTTTCGATAAACTACTTTTTGGCCTTAGTAATCTAAACGAAACTTGTTGTGTTCGTGAAACCGAGAGTAGGTATAAAAAGAACGCCCAAATCTGACTTCGTATGAGGAAGTTATGATTTTTCGAAGTTTCAGCTTAGCAGTAGACAGCTAAAAACTCGAATTTTAGATCGAGTGATTTTTAGCTGACACGACCTAAACGAGAATCGAAGGTCTCGTCATTAGTAGCACAACGGTAAAAATTCTGACGAAAACGGACGTCGGATGAAGAAGTTATGAATTTTTAACGGATTTCCTGTCCCGGTCTGTTAAAAATAATAATATAAAAATTAAAGTCAAAATTAGCCGACGAAGTCCAAACGAAAGTTGTAGAGCGTAATTTTACCTACGCGTGCATATAAAGAACGTAAAAAACGGAGCTCGTATGCGAAAGATATGGATTTTAGAAGTTTTTGCACAAAAACCGAGAAAATTCGCATAGTCACGAGTTGCCACGTCACCCTCGCCTCGCATGTGCCACGTGTCCGAAATGGTGAGTCATGCGAAGCCACGTGTCGGATTTTGATTCGACCGAAGGGAGGCCCAATCCGAACCTCGCACGCCTTACTCCGAGCCTCGCACATGGACTGCGAGTCCGCGGTCCAATCAGCAACTGCCACCGAGGCCTTCGCATGTGCAACCTCGTGCGAGCCATCCCCCCCTGCGAGCTTCGGATCTGCGACGCGTGGTTCTTTCTCAGCCGTCGGATCAAGACTTCGGACTCCTATAAATAGAAGCCTCCTGCGAGCCTTCTCGGATACTTTTGGGATTTCACCACTTTTCACCCCTTTCTTCATATTTTCTTCATATTAACATCCCCCGAAGCCCCGGTATCGATTATAAGCCCCGGAATACGCCACGAAGAGCCCATAAAGCCCGGAAAATTTATCTTTTCGGTTTCGAAGGCCGACTTTTGCAGAGCCCGGTTTCTCAATAAAACTCCCGGTTTTATTAGAAACGAACGTTTTAGGAAACGAATTGCTGCCTGATTATCATCAAAACAAGTGAGTGTATAGTCACTTTCATTTTACACATAGATATGAAGTATTTACCTTATAATACGTGCTATGTGCAAATATATTAATTGTTTATTTGAGGTGACTGTTGAGTTGATGTTTTATACAAGTTTTAAACTGTATAAGTATTTTTATCTACAAATATGTTGGGTAGAACATGGGTAGATAGTGATGTGTGATAAAATAAAAGTGATGAGAGGTCTCGTTGTGATTTGTGATTCAGTCATCTAGCGGAGTTTGGATGACGACCACGGACTTTCTAGACAGTCCAGTGGGAAACATTAGCAGGTCCGCAACCTGTAGGTGTTAATGAACTTGGGTGTTTATTTGCTGTACTCCATCCCCCTCATGGTTGCCTTTAGGACATGTATGGCTGAGGAAACCCCTTAGCAGTAGTGTCCATCCCGATGATATTCTTTAGGCTAAGTCCCTTGTGAAAAGTGTTTAGGGACGTAAAGTGAGGATAACGGGAACGGGTAATCAGGGTTATTGTTGATTGGTGAACTTAATAAGTTTATTATTACTGTGGGTTGAAAACCCTATATGCTCACCAGGCTCCCAAGCCTGACCCACTCAGTTTTTCTTTATGATTACAGGTAGTGGACCCCGAGCTTAGTCGGAGGATGACGTGAGATTTTTGGATTATAGGCCAGCAGTTGTAAATAACTGTAGTAAGGCTTATAATGTCTTGTTTATGCTTTTGATCTGTATCGGAACATGACATCCCGAGGTTTTGCTATATATGAAAAATATATACCTTCTTAATGAAGGGTTTTGATAAACTTTTATCATATGTTGTTTGGGGACCGATTCCGCGACATCTTTTGAAAAGATTTCTCTGATTTTATTTTAAAAAGCATAAATTAAATCGGTCTTTTCTGGCCGAGAAATTAGGGGATGTCACAGTTGGTATCGGAGCATTAGTTTAAGCGATGATTGTGAGTTGAGTGTGTCTATTATATTTTAGGTAGTACACCTAAATTGACACGAGCACTAGTTTATTTTAGGAAAGATGCCTAAAATGCCCTTATGTGCTAAATGTTATGTGTTTGCCATGTGTGCCATTAATTGTTCGGATCTATGGTCTGTTGCCGACCGGATCTGGAAACCTTATGTGTGTAGGATTCTAAGCGTATGATTACGAGATTAGAACTAACATGTAAACGTTTCGGAGTGATAAGGGAATTGAAATGTCTAACAAGGATAAAGACCTAAATTTGCCTTATTCGGTATATAGATTGTAATGGCAAGAACTCGTAGTGGAGTTGCAAATGCAAATGGAAACAGGGATCAACAACCTCAACCTCAAGTAGTTGAGTAAGTACCTGTTGTAGGAGTTGCACCTGAGCCAATGACGATGGCTGGGGTACAAGCAATGATGTAGATGATGTTAGATCGCCAGATGGAGGAGACAAGTCGATTACTACAACAGCATAGGGAAGAGACTACGATACCTGTTGAACAGCCCGTAGTGAATGAAGGGCAATCAGTAGGAGGGAACTACAGTGGGACTCTTGGTCAAGCCAACCCACCGATAGTTAAACAAGACAACCAGGATGGAGGAGCTGATGGACGCGGGTGCAAATATAAAGATTTCATGGCATCTAAACCACCATGTCTATCTGGGAGTCCGACACCGGTGGAAGTCATGAACTGGATCTCCGAAATGGAGACAATGTTTGAAAGCTGTGAGTGCAGCAACAAACAAAAGACCGCACTTGCAATTCCTCTGTTAAAGTCTGGTGTGTTGAGCTGGTGGAAATTACTAGCTGATTCGATGCCCAAGGGAGAAGCTAGTAAGATGTCTTGGGAAGACTTTGTGCTACAACTGAAACTGCAATACTGCTCTGAGCAGGACCTTCTGGAAATTAATAATGAGTTCCAGAATTTAAAGAAGGGAAAGATGAGCGTTACTGAATACGCTGCTAGTTTTACTGAAAAGATGAAGCTTGTTCCTTACCTAGTTCCAACTGAACTCTCTAAGGTCAACAAGTTTGCCCTCGGATTACCAGCGGACTTTGGTCCGATGGTTAAGCAAGCAACCACTTTGAAAGCCGCCATCTGGGCTGCTAAGAATGTGGAGGTTCAGATCAGGGAGAAAGGTCTGGAGAGGGCAGAAGTTGGTGAAAAGAGAAAATTTGAAGGAACTTCAGGTTCCAACAAGAGAAGCAAATTTTCTAAGTCTAAGAAGTTTGGAGGAGGAGTAGGTGAAGTGAAATGGTGTGAGAAGTGCAAGAAAAAGCACTCTCGGAAATGTAGCGAGGAAGTGACTTGCTACAAATGTGGAAAGACTGGGCATTATGCCAACGTGTGTCCATCCGACAAGAGGGTATGTTTTGAGTGCCATGAAGCAGGGCATGTTTTTAAAGACTGTCCAAAGAGGAAGGATACAGAAAAGCCCAATCTACCACCAAAGCTGAAGGCGAGAGCCTTTCAGATGACCCTTGAAGCTGCAAAAGAAGAAGTCGATGTCGCTTCAGGTACCTTTCTCGTAAATGAATTGCCTGCCCAAATTTTGTTTGATTCTGGAGCCAATTACTCCTTTATATCGCATGAATTTGGTAGAAAACTAGCTTTGCCTGTTGATAGACTAGTTAATGCCTTATTAGTCGAAATTGCTAGGGGCAAGTTTGTACCTGTTAGCCATCGTATGAAAAACATCATCATTGACTTGGATGGGAATAAGTTCCACGAGGAATTATTGCCTATCGAGTTAAATGGTTTCGACATAGTTTTAGGAATGGATTGGCTTAGCGCCAATGATGTCGAGATACTGTGTAGGCAGAAAATAGTAAAAGTAAACCCGCCAGGGAAAGAGTCGTTTATGGTGTACGGAGACAAACGCAGAGTAAACTCTGGAATCATTTCCCTAATGAAAGCCAGAAAGTGTTTGGCCAAGGGGTGTACATCATATTTAGCGTTCGTGATCGATGCTAAGAAGGAAAAGAAGGAGGTGCAGGATATTGCGGTGGTGTGTGATTATCCGGAAGTCTTTCCCGAAGATCTTCCCGGATTGCCCCCTGATCGACAAGTTGAGTTTCGTATCGACTTGTTACCAGGAACGACGCCGATAGCCAAAGCACCGTATCGATTAGCGCCAACCGAAATGAAAGAACTTATGACACAACTTCAGGAGTTATTGGACAAAGGTTTCATTCAACCTAGTTCATCAGCCTGGGGAGCCCCTGTGTTGTTTGTAAAGAAGAAAGACGGGAGTATGAGAATGTGCATCGATTACAGAGAGCTGAATAAAGCGACCATAAAGAACAAGTATCCATTGCCGAGGATCGATGACCTATTCGACCAATTGCAAGGTTCGAGCTATTTCTCGAAGATCGATCTTAGGTCGGGATACCATCAACTGAAGGTGAGGGAGCAGGATATCGAAAAGACTGCGTTCATAACAAGATATGGACACTATGAATTTTTGGTTATGTCGTTCGGATTAACCAATGCCCCAGCAGCTTTCATGGATTTGATGAACAGGGTTTGTAAACCATACCTTGATAAATCCGTGATAGTATTCATAGACGATATCTTGATCTATTCGAAGAGCAAGCAGGAGCATGACAAGCATCTGCGTGAAGTGCTAGAAGTTTTGAAAAAGGAGAAGTTGTATGCAAAGTTCTCCAAATGTGAATTTTGGATTCAAGAAGTCCAATTTTTAGGTCATGTGGTTAACCAAGAAGGAATAATGGTTGACCCAGCAAAGATTGAAGCTGTGATGAAGTGGGAACAACCAAAAAGTCCTACGGAGATTAGAAGCTTTTTAGGATTAGCCGGATATTATCGCCGATTTATCTAAGACTTTTCTTCGATTGCTACTCCATTAACAGCTTTGACCCACAAAGGAGCTACTTATGCTTGGAATGAAAAGCATAAGGAAGCCTTTGAAAAGTTAAAGAATAGACTGTGTGAAGCACCAATTCTTTCATTACCTGAAGGAGTTGAGGACTTCGCAGTCTATAGTGATGCCTCTGGAGTTGGGTTAGGATGTGTTCTGACCCAAAGGGATAAAGTGATAGCATATGCATCGAGGCAGTTGAAAGAGCATGAAAAGAACTACCCCACTCATGATCTGGAGTTGGCAGCGGTGGTATTCGCCTTAAAGATATGGAGGCATTATCTTTATGATACTAAGTGTAAACTTTTCACTGATCATAAGAGTCTTCAATATCTCTTTAATCAGAAGGAATTAAACATGAGACAACGGCGCTGGCTGGAACTACTCAAGGACTACGACTGTGAGATACTTTACTACCCTGGTAAAGCAAATGTTGTTGCTGATGCTCTCAGTCGGAAGGTAAATCTTGAAAAGATAAGGCCAAGAGTGTTGAAGATTGAAGTCGTCTCGACAATTGTGGAAAGTATAAAGAAAGCTCAGGAGGAAGCTTTAGAAAAGAATGACCGAAAGGAGGAACGTTTGGGAAAAACGTTGGTGTTTAATACAAACGGTCAGGGATTGAAGGTATTCAAAGATAGGATTTGGGTACCTAAGACGGGAGGAGTAAGAGGTCTTCTGATGGAAGAAGCTCACAAAACCATGTACTCAATTCATCCCGGCAGTACGAAAATGTATAGGGATCTAAAACCCTATTACTGGTGGCCGACGATGAAGCTCGATGTTGCTAAGTATGTGGTCGAGTGTGTAACTTGTGCTAGGGTTAAGGCACAACATCAGAAACCATATGGGAGTTTAGAACCTTTACCTGTACCCATGGGTAAATGGGAAGATATCACTATGGATTTTGTGACTAAACTGCCCAGAATAAGGAACGGTCACGACATGATTTGGGTGGTCGTTGATCGCTTCACTAAGAGTGCACATTTCATAGCCGCTAATGAGAAATGGTCTATGGATAAACTTGCGAATTCTTACGTGAAGGAAATTGTGAGGCTACACGGCATTCCGTTAACGATTGTATCCGATCGTGACAACCGTTTTACCTCAAGGTTTTGGAGAAGTCTACAAGAGGAATTGGGTACCAAGTTGTGTTTGAGTACAGCTTACCATCCGCAAACCAATGGTCAGAGCGAACGAACGATTCAAACATTGGAGGATATGTTGAGAGCATGTATCATAGAATTCCAAGGTAACTGGGATGAACACTTACCTCTAGTAGAATTTTCCTATAATAATAGTTTCCACTCGAGCATCAAGATGGCACCTTATCACGCTTTGTATGGGGAGAAGTGTCGAACGCCATCATGCTGGCTGGAAGCTGGGGAAAAGTAGTTTATGGGACCTGAGATAGTCCATCAAACTGCTGAAAAGTTGAAAGTGATAAGGGAAAGGATGTTAGCTGCTCAAGATCGACAAAAGAGTTATGCTAACAAGAAAAGACAACCGATATCCTTCGATGTTGGAGATTCGGTTTTACTTAAAGTCTCTCCGTGAAAGGGACTTATAAGATTTGGTAAGAGAGGAAAGTTGAGTCCAAGGTTTATTGGACCATTTAAAGTTCTTCAGAGGATCGGGAATCAAGCTTACAAGCTAAAATTACCGGAAGAACTGGAGGGTATTCATAACACATTTCATGTGTGTTATTTGAGAAAGTTTACGGGAGATATGCCCGACATAATTCCGATTTCTGAGTTAAGGTTGGATGAAAACAAGAGGTTGATTGAAGAACCTGAGGCAATCGTTGACCGTAAGACTAAGAAACTGAGACACAAGATGGTCGATTTAGTGCTTGTGCGTTGGAAACATACAAATGGGCCAAATCTAACTTGGGAAACGGAGAGTGACATGATGAGTCGCTACCCGCATTTGTTTGCTGATGTGTGATTATGGGGACAGAATCATCCTAAGGGGGAGAGAATTGTAATGCCCGTGTTTCTAGGCTAGACATTTATATTGACATTATAGTCTAGGTTAACCTTTGTAACTCATTTTGAAGAAATGAAAAGGAATTATGTGAATATTATGTGAATTATGTGTTTTATGCTTAATTATTAGGGCTTAATTAATTAAGAATAAAAATGAGCGTCAAAAATAATAATATAAAAATTAAAGTCAAAATTAGCCGACGAAGTCTAAACGAAAGTTGTAGAGCGTAATTTTACCTACGCGCGCATATAAAGAACGTCAAAAACGGAGCTCGTATGCGAAAGATATGGATTTTAGAAGTTTTTGCACAAAAACCGAGAAAATTCGCATAGTCACGAGTTGCCACGTCACCCTCGCCTCGCATGTGCCACGTGTCCGAAATGGTGAGTCATGCGAAGCCACGTGTCGGATTTTGATTCGATCGAAGGGAGGCCCAATCCGAACCTCGCACGCCTTACTCCGAGCCTCGCACATGGACTGCGAGTCCGCGGTCCAATCAGCAACTGCCACCGAGGCCTTCGCATGTGCAGCCTCGTGCGAGCCATCCCCCCCCTGCGAGCTTCGGATCTGCGACGCGTGGTTCTTTCTCAGCCGTCGGATCAAGACTTCGGACTCCTATAAATAGAAGCCTCCTGCGAGCCTTCTCGGATACTTTTGGGATTTCACCACTTTTCACCCCTTTCTTCATATTTTCTTCATATTAACATCCCCCGAAGCCCCGGTATCGATTATAAGCCCCGGAATACGCCACGAAGAGCCCGTAAAGCCCGGAAAATTTATCTTTTCGGTTTCGAAGGCCGACTTTTGCAGAGCCCGGTTTCTCAATAAAACTCCCGGTTTTATTAGAAACGAACGTTTTAGGAAACGAATTGCTGCCCGATTATCATCAAAACAAGTGAGTGTATAGTCACTTTCATTTTACACATAGATATGAAGTATTTACCTTATAATACGTGCTATGTGTAAATATATTAATTGTTTATTTGAGGTGACTGTTGAGTTGATGTTTTATACAAGTTTTAAACTGTATAAGTATTTTTATCTACAAATATGTTGGGTAGAACATGGGTAGATAGTGATGTGTGATAAAATAAAAGTGATGAGAGGCCTCGTTGTGATTTGTGATTCAGTCATCTAGCGGAGTTTGGATGACGACCACAGACTTTCTAGACAGTCCATTGGGAAACATTAGCAGGTCCGCAACCTGTAGGTGTTAATGAACTTGGGTGTTTATTTGCTGTACTCCATCCCCCTCATGGTTGCCTTTAGGACATGTATGGCTGAGGAAACCCCTTAGCAGTAGTGTCCATCCCGATGATATTCTTTAGGCTAAGTCCCTTGTGAAAAGTGTTTAGGGACGTAAAGTGAGGATAACGGGAACGGGTAATCAGGGTTATTGTTGATTGGTGAACTTAATAAGTTTATTATTACTATGGGTTGAAAACCCTATATGCCCAGCAGGCTCCCAAGCCTGACCCACTCAGTTTTTTTATGATAACGGGTAGTGGACCCCGAACTTAGTCGGAGGATGACGTGAGATTTTTGGATTATAGGCCAGCAGTTGTAAATAACTGTAGTAAGGCTTATAATGTCTTGTTTATGCTTTTGATCTGTATCGGAACATGACATCCCGAGGTTTTGATATATATGAAAAATATATACCTTCTTAATGAAGGGTTTTGATAAACTTTTATCATATGTTGTTTGGGGACTCATTCCGCAACATCTTTTGAAAAGATTTCTCTGATTTTATTTTAAAAAGTATAAATTAAATCGGTCTTTTCTGGCCGAGAAATTAGGGGATGTCACAGAATCGTCCGTAAATCGTAAAAATAAGTGCGCCAAAACACACACACCCACACATACACACATATATATATATATATATATATATATATATATATATATATATATATATATATATATATATATATAATATTTAGGAAGTATACGTCGTCCCGATCCCGAAAATATAAATTTCGTCGAAATCCGAATCTGTATAAATTATATATGATTTTTATAAGATATAAAAGTCAGCCGCGCACAACGAATGTATGACGTAAAAAGCTACGAAGAGAATGGTTGACTTTTAGCTAATGCGACCAAAATGAAAATCGTAGTACTCCTTAAAAATAGGAATTTTGAGAAAAAGAATGTCAAAAACGGAATCCATACGAGAGAGTTATGATTTTAGCAAAATTATTTAATTTTATAAAAATATGGACAAAAATATAAATTCAAAATTAGCCGATGGAGTCTAAACGAAAGTTGTAGATCTCGTCGATAGTTACGCGTGAATATAAAGAACGTCAAAAAAAGGAGTTTGTATGAACGAGTTATAAATTTTAATAGCACATTTACGTATTAAAATAAAGTGTAAATCATATATACGTCTACATATATATACATATGTATATATCATTAGAAAGGTATCGACGATGCAGTCATTATAAGACTAGTGTTGAGTACTTTCGACATTAGTTTAGTACAAAATATCATTAAATCTATTTAAAATAGTATTATAAAGGGGTGTTTAGTCATTTAAGTAAATATAGAGGGTGGTTTTTGAAAATTCAATTACTATAAATAAGAGTCTCTAGGCTCTCATATTTCTTGCACCATTCTCTTGATTCAAGAGTCTTTTCCTTCTTATCCCCCGAGCATTTCGGTCCCTCATGATTCGACTTCTCTTTCTGTAGTTTTAGTATAGCAAGGTGAGCGCTAAAGCGCTGCAAAAATCTTTCTTAGAAAGATTCAGCGACGAAGTTCTGCCCCTGCAGAGTCCGACTCCTAGCTAAGTAAGTTATGCTACCCTACTTTAAAAATAGCTTATAATATCGTTATTATGAACCTATAGATAAAATTTATTTGTGATTCAAAGTTGTTATACTAATTGAACTACTTACGGGAGAGGTGTCTAGAATGGTCGCGTTGGGTTTGTTGTTGGATTTCAGAAAAGCTATATGCCGAAATGGTCCTGCCTCCAAATTGTCCTGCCTGGCTGATCCTTACTTGATAGATCATGAAGTAGACTCTGAGTTAATGATGAATCTAGACTAATAATTAGTCGCAATGAATATTAGACTAAAATCTAGTGGTAATGATACTAGGTTTCGTCGAAGGAAAATAAATTAAGCGAAACACTGTCTGAGTTCGGAATCACCACCTTAACAGGTGAGTGCATAGTTACTTTCATCTCACAGATACATATGAAATATTTTATATAAATTACGTACTATGTGTGCATATTATCTGAATACTTGCTGTCTACGTTGGATGAACGATTTTATACATGTTTTAAATAATTTAAACTGTATATGTATTTTATATCTACAAAATATGTTGGGTAAAACATAAATAGATGAAATATGAGTTGGATGATGAGATAAGAGGTGATATAGACCATGAGATTAGGGTGAGAGGTGAACAATGAGAGAAGCCTTTTACCCAAGCGTTGGCCCCGTCATCTAGCAGAGTATGAATGACAACCACAGACTATTATAGACAGTCCAGTGGAACACTAGCATGCTCACAATCTGTAGGTGTTGTGAACGATGTGTTTGTTGGATAAGGTGTCTAAGTCCATAACTTATTTGGTATATACTTGACCCGACCCGGCATGGTCCATTTGGGTTGCACTTCACCCAAACTGTTTATGGATAATTTTATGAGAATTGTATACTTACGATTTATTAATATATTATAAGTTATAATATATTAATATAAAGTCATGTTATTTAATTAGTTTTAATCTTGAATTAATTATGAATTGATTTAGTGATTAAAAGGAAGACTTATTAAATCATGGGCTATTGTATTTATATGGTGTGGGCTAATGCTCATTTGTTAATGGGCTAAGCTTATATGGAAGTCCATGGATGATCCATGGAGCTTTTAACCCATGGATCCTTGGAAGAGGAAAAGACATGGGTTATTAGGGTTTCACCCTAACCATGTACACTATATAAACAAGCTTATGTTGCATGAAAAAGACACTAATGTGTGTGTAAGTGTGGTGGCCAAAATCAAGAGTTAGTATACTCTCTCATACATTTTCCAAGTTTGTGGTGATTTGTGATTTCCATTTGAGGCATTCACATTATTGGTGCTTGGCTCTCAAACTCCAAGGAATCAACAATCAACAAAAGGTATGTAACTCATCTAGTTCTTTTATGTTTAAAAGTACCCCATGCCATGCTAGATAGGTTATAAACCTTGGAAAATAATATTTTGCATGTATCTTAGACAAACATAGATCCAAGGTTTAATAGGGTTGCATGTACACTTAGGAAGTGTTAGAATGCTCAAAACCCAACAGTGGTATCAGAGACTAGGCTTGTTTGTTTGATACTTGATGCAAAATAGTGATAAAAAGTCGATTTTTTGCTGTCTGACTGATGAACTCGCCGAGTCCATGGGGGGACTCGCCGAGTTCATGTGTAAACTCATCCTACTCGCCGAGTAGGTTCGTGCACTCGGCGAGTAGGAGCCTCAGAATGCAGATTTTCGACTTTTGCTGCTGGAAATGGACTAGAAACATTACCCTAAACTGTTTTGGTGTTTTAAAACTTGTTTTAGTTGGTGTAATGGTAGTTCTAATCCATTTACAATAGCTTATATCAAAATTTCATGCTTTGTACGTGTTCATATAATTCTTGAAACTTTGATGATCATGTTCATGTTCTTATGAATTTAGAAGATGATAGGAATTATTTGCTGAATTGTTTAGGATTAATTCTTGATCATTTATGTGTTTTAATGGAGTCCATAATTTGTCCTCAAGTTATGGATATCCAAAGGTCACTTCTTTTAAACACACACTTAAAACACATAAGTTACATAAAATGAAGAGTCTTCATTTTTATGAACCTTTAATTCATAAGTTATGAAATGAAAAGTTATGGAGAGTTACAAAACTTGCCCTCAAGTTTTGGAATTTGTAAAGTTTCACACACTTTAATAAACTTTAATTCCAAACCCTTAGAGTTTTAAAAGTTAAAATTCAACCCTTATACTATTTATAACATTAATGGTTAATTATTATATATATGTATAAGATCAAGTCGTTTTACCGTTAGTAGACCTCATTCACGAAGCCGGTCTATAAGGGGGGTATAAGGTTGTTGCCTATAAAATGGCAACTTAATGGGTGTCCATTCTCACCCACCGCTTCCTTGATCGGTGGAGGGTCGTTAGCCGAACGGGTAGGACAATGACTTTAAATTCTCATTAAAAGTATAATGAATATTATAAAGTAACTAAACCTTTTATAAATTCCCAATCTTAGTTACTTTAGGAAAATGTGAATATGGTGCTAACCCATGAAATTCACACTTTGTACCTTACCAAGTCGTTGGTGGAGCGTGTGTGGTTAACCGGCACACTAACTTGGACTAGTAAGGATCACGAAGGGTGACTTAATGTTTATCATAGATCGGTGGAGCGTGTGTGGTTAACCGGCACATCGATTAGGTGATAATATTAAGGGTACCAGGTGAGTTTGCATGGTTATTCACACCTTGTTTTGTGATCCTCGGCATCCCAGTCACAAAACCTGAAGGGCACAATCGTGATTGAAACATGCCATTGAAAAGTTCAATGAATCTCAAAAGATCTAGGAGTTTCAAATCCAATTAAAACCTAATAAATTATTTCGTTTTTCATGGTGGAAATTGGTGAATCGTCATTCACCTACCTTCAAATATTTTATAGCTTGGATTACGGCATCCCTCTTCCAAGTTATAAAATATTGTGTTGGGTCCTAGCCTTAATATTTCATATTGAGTGTTATATTAAGGACTTGAATCAACTAACTTGATTTTATCCCATTGTAGATGTCTGGTTCAGACAACTATGATCTTCCCAAATTGCTTGAAACAAGCTTTCCTCATGAAGATGATGTCCCTCAACATCATGCTTCACTCCCCCCACCTCCTCCATTTATTCTCCCTGACCCACAAGCCCGAAGACTTGAAAGGTTCAAGGTCACTCAAGCTCTACTAGAAATGAAACATAAAGATGGAAGACCTGTGTGCACTCATGTCTTAGGAATGAAGTCACACATAGACAGGTTGAGAATGTTGGGTGCTGTTATTTCAAGGAAGTTCACTGTTGACTGGGTTCTTCAGTCACTTCCTGAGTCATATAGTGAGTTTATTAAAGACTACCATATGACAGATCACGACATGACCCTAATAGATCTTTCTTATTTGCTTGTTGCTGCTGAATCAGCAATGATTTGGCGCAATGGTCAAGCAAATATTGATGGAAGGTCTAATTCTCAAACTTCCATGGACATGGACAACGGTAACATTGGAAGTCCAGAAAAGCTTTCTCGTCCCAATGGAAGGGGATCGGCCTTGGTCAACCCGGTTGACCAAAAGGTAAAGGGAAAGGCTAAGTCTGTGATTGTCTCATGTACCATTCCCAAAGAGTCTATATGTTTTTATTGTCATGAGAAGGGACATTGGAAGCGAAGCTGCCCTGAATACCTGAAATGTTTGAAAGCAAGTAGAGACAAAATGTTTGACTCGGCTTTAGGTAAGTCCACTATCTAACTTTGTTAAAATTCCTAATTGTTGATTCTTATTACATGATGTGACTAGGTTGCATCTTGATGTTTAGCAGGATCGAGCAAAAGGAAGGTTAAAAGAAGAGTGTGTTGAATCTGATCACGAAGATGGATTTCTATCGCATGGTTCGAGGATCGGATTTTGAGCCACTACTTAAAAGTTATGATAGATTGCTAAGAAATATGTAATAGCATAGTTTTCATTTAAAGTTGCATTGTAAGGAATATTTTTCCGCATTTTAATAAAGAAATAAAAGTTTTGTTTAGTTTGTTTTATATTATATCCCCTTACAATGGCATTTATGGGAAATTGATGTTTGTATGTTTCTAGCAATATTGGAAATATGAGTTTGATTCTCTCATATGTGGTAGTGTCTGAATTTACCAAATGAGGAAAGGTTCTCATCACCCAAGCTTCAGTTAGACAGAAACTTGGAATCATATAAGTTGTATTGTATGATGAATGAGAATTTTCATCTTTGTAAAATTGAGACTAATTCATTGATCACATGCATATGTGAGTCAATTGAAGGACTAAGGAATTAGGTACACTCGGTGTGTGCTGGTCAAGGTCCACCACAAAGATCAATTCGTCATGATTTACTAAAGATTAGTAAATATGGTTATACTTATAAGGTTAAGTATAATTCTGTAACATTGGAAAAGTTTCAATGTATGGCAGAACGGATGAGAAGAATCAAATTTGGCAGAAAGATAAAAGTTTCTCAAATCTGAAAAGATGGGAGAGTACTTTAGTATCATGTTTTTATGATCATCTTAATGATTATGAAACCATATCACAAATTCATACTCTAAGGACATCTTAGTGCATTGTTATGACTAAGATGAGGGGTCATGAATTGTTGGAATGGTTAAAATCAAAAAAATGGATCATACATGTTTTTATGATCATCTTAATGATTATGAAACCATATCACAAATTCATACTCTAAGGACATCTTAGTGCATTGTTATGACTAAGATGAGGGGTCATGAATTGTTGGAATGGTTAAAATCAAGAAGATGGATCATACTTCGTTCCAAAACAACTCTTAGAGTCATAATCCAAGATTGTAACATTGAGTGACATAAAGTAAGGTTTAAAACACTTATCAAATGTAGTGTAAAATGTTTTCTACTCCTGTACATTTGAAATTGGTAAGTTGTGATGTCTTGGATAAGACAAAGACCAACTAAGACCAATTGTGTGAAGTGTTTATCTTGATAAGAATCTGCACTATCCCTTGAATATTTGTTTTATCAAGGAATGGTTCTTGACTAGGGAAACTTATATGTCAAGAGGACAGTGGGAGTCTTTAAGATCCTGAAAGGATTTCAAGATATCAAGAGTAAAACCTGAGTTTTATCACTAGCGCACGACTTAAGGTTTGCAACCTATTAAGTTGACATAATTCTTGTTTCTGTGTCTGTTCCTATTAAGTTGACTATGCATATGAGTTCTGTTAGTTCTAAACTGTGTGCATAACAGCTTGGAAGCATTGGTGGGCCTTGTGCTACCAGATGACAAGAAATTAAGATTGAACAAGTTCAATCCATGTAAGGCTGAATTTGTTACTAACCTTGTCTTGTGATTATGGTTTTGAAAAATTCACATGGATAGGAACTCATACACCATAAAATCTAAGTGTCATAAGGTTTCTCTCCGATTCATGAAAATGATGGTGAGGAAATGCTTTCACTAAGAAGATTTTAAGTAGATAGCAATTGTGATGTTTGCATTCTCAAAGTCGTTAGTGGAGCGTATGTGGTTAACCGGCACACTAACATGGACTTGTGAGAAATGGCAAAGGTCTAAACAATTAAGACTATGATTACGGCATCCCTTTTCATAGTTCTGGAAATTGTTTAGACACACATGTGAGCTATCTAAGAAAGGGTGTACGAATCTAAATTTCAGAAGTCCAGCTGATTTCTGTAAATATGTCAGAGCTAGTGGGAGCATAAGTGTTATGCTGATAATCATCATGTTAGTGGGAGCATGATTATTATGTTTAGTGTTGCAAGTTAGCAATGTTAATTATAGAAAAACAAAAGTTTCAATTCGTAAAGTTGTAGGGGTTGAAAAAGTTGTTTTGCTATAATTAAGGGAGAGGAAATTATACTTCATTTCAATTCTAAAAGCTTAGATTGAGTTTTAATCATCTTTAGTCAAGTATATATATATATATATATATATGAATTTTATGTTGGAATGGTTCAACATAAGGAAATTCTATATATATTGCGTTCTCAAATTCGATTATGATTACGACATCCCTCTTCATAGTCGATTTTTGAAAACATGGCAAATAAAAAATATTGTAGCAAAAGACTGATCTAGTATCAGGTCTTTATGTGAGACATCATGAATCGTGTCCCATATGCTTCGGGTATAGGATCGGTCACATGTGCTATAATATTCATCCTTTCTAAATTTTCCAAATGCTCAGAGCATTAAGAAGGGAAAAGTCTAGAATTGGATAAGACTAAAATGATTAAGCAATTGTCGAGGACAATCTAAGGTTCACCAAAGATTGGTTGCTCAGGGACAGTTGGAAGTATGATGTAAATTGTTGGAAAGGACCATATTGACATATTCTGAAAAGAGGTGACTCTTGTTCGGAAGTGATAGTCGAAATGGGACTATGGAAATGTCTCCATAGGTGGAAGTTGTTCAATCTGTGTAAGATTAGAAAACCTTAGTGCAAGAAGGATGTTCAAAGCAATGTACTTTGAATATGAGACTTCGTTTCCATAGAGTTGATCTCCTTTGGAATCCTCTGTAATGACTGATGACAAGGTTTTTGTAACGCCCGGGTTTCGGGGCTAAGCATTTTTAGACGATGTAATAGTCTAGGTCAACTATTGTAACTCTTTTGATGTAATAAAAATGAAATATTTGAGTATTTTGTGAATTATGTGAATTTATGTGCTTATTATTTAATTATAAATGTATAATTAATAAAGAATAAAAATAAGCGTCAAAATGAAATGTTAGATAAACCCGATATCTATGAAGGATGTGGTAGTGGTCGTGACGAGGTTTCCGAATATATAAAGAATGCCAAAATCCGAGTTATAACGAAGAAGTTATGACCCGACGAAGTTTCACGACGGAACCGACACGATACCGGGAAGCGTAAATAGTGAATTTACGATAAAGCGAGTTTTAGCCTTAGCGATCTAAACGAAAGTCGTAGAGTTCGTTAAACCGAAAGCGTGCATAAAAAGAATGCCCAAATCTGACTTCATATGAGGAAGTTATGATTTTTCTAAGTTTCAGCTTAGCGGTATACAGCCCAAATACTCGATTTGAGATCGAGCGGTTTTTAGCCGACACAACCTAAACGAGAATTGAAGATCTCGTTAATAGTAATGCAACGGTAAAAAGACAGACGAAAACGGACGTCGGATGAAGAAGTTATGAATTTTTAACGGACTAATCCTGTCCCGGCCTGTTAAAAATATAACTGTTAAAATAAATTCAAAATTAGCCGACGGAGTCTAAACAAAAGTTGTAGATTACGTTCCCGCCTACGCGTGGATATAAAGAACGTCGAAAACAGAGTTCATATGAAGAAGATATGAATTTCCAAAGTTTTTAAAATAATTAATTTTTATTTTTAATTATCTATTTATTTATTATTCGTTCTTTACAACCGACCGGAGGAATCTACTTTACACCGGAGAAAAGGAAAAGGAGCCGGCAACTATTCGAGTACCGCGCGCTTACGCCCAGCGTAATTCGCGAGTACGCCCCGCGTACGGACTACGCCCAGCGTAGTCATGGAGTACGCCCCGCGTAAACCGAGGTTCCAGCGACTATAAATAGAAACCGAAGTTCAGCCATTTTCCTTACCAATATTCATTCCTTCTCTCTAAATTTTGCCTTGGTTTGCGTGCCAATAATATCCCGAAGCCCCGATATTATTCCCGAGCCCCGAAGCAAGTTTTGAAGCCCCGAGGATCCCGAGAAGTGCAACTCTCGAGCCGAAGCTCTGCTCGCGAGAAGCTCGTTTTTTTGTGAAGATCTTCCAGGACTACCGAGGAATACTACTTCTACAAGTCGTAGTGTTGTCCGGTTATCTTCTGAACAAGTGAGTGTGTAATTACTTTCTTCTAACGCATATTATGAAGTATTTATTATAAAATATGTGTGATGTGTATATTTGGTTGTTATATGTGTGAATGTATATTCACTTTCTTCTATCTCATATATATGATATATTATCTATGAAATATGTGTTATATGTGTGTGCCTTATCTGTTATGTGGAATATATATTAAATGAACATGCTTTACAGGTTTTAAAACTATGCATAAAAATATATATTTTTATCTACTAATATGTTGGGTAGAACATGGGTAGATAGTTGATGTGTGATAAACAGATGAGAGGCCTCGATGTTGTTGTTGATCTAGTCATCTAGCGGAGTATGGATGACGACCACGGACTCTTCTAGGCAGTCCAGTGGAACACTAGCAGGCTCATAACCTGTAGGTGTTGTGAACGACGTGTTCACCGGTGTACTCTACTCCCCCACATGGTTGCCTTTAGGACATCTATTGTTGAGGAAACCCCTTAGCAGTAATGTCCGTCCCGATGAACTTTCCTAGATTAGGTCCCTTTAGATAGATGTTATTTTAGGGACGTAAAGTGAAGATAACGGGAATGGGTAATTGGGTTATTGTTGGTCGGTAAAAATTAAATATAATTATTTATTGTGGGTTGAAAACCCTATATGCTCACCAGGCTCCCAAGCCTGACCCACTCAGTTTATTTGTATTACAGGAAGTGGCGCAAGGGCATAAGATGGATGAATCATCAAGTTGTTTTGTTTATGAGCCTTTATATGAATTCAACTGTTGTATTGCTTGTAATATTTGTTTATGCTTTTGGTCTGTTTATCGGAACATGACATCCCGAATATTGTTATAAAATGATTATGCATCTTTGATAAAATGCTTTGATAAACTTTATTTTATCATATTTTGTTTTGGGACAAATTCCGCAACTCTTTTGAATAAAAGAAAAAGATTTACTCTGAAAATATTTTTAAAAGCATAAATAAAATCGGTCTTTTCTGGCCGAGATTTTGGGGATGTCACAGTTTTGGTGACCTTGTGCATAATCATTACGAGAGGATCAGTGCATATCAGTTTAAAATCTAACAGTTTTTTTGGTAAATGGTAGGAATTAGGAATTCTTACATTTACAATAAGGATTTGGGATTGTGAAATGAGCATCATTGGAATCATGTTCAATTGATCTATTTCACAAAGTAAAGATCATAGACAAACATAGTGTGCATACTTGGAGTATGGCATAACTATTGTTTAGAAAAACAAAGTGTACGTGCTAGGAGCATGGGACGACTGTTGTTTTTGTTCAAGTATTAAGTTGATTATTTGAAACATTATACAATGAATAATGTGTAATCAATATGGTGATAAATAAAAGGTGGTTTTATTTATATTCAAAAGGGTTCTGAGACCATATTGGATTCGATTATTATTGTGTTTCACTTTGCATGTTTTGACTTCCATAATAACTAGGTTATTCTTTCCGAATGATTAAGTTATTCAAAACACACACACACACACACACACACACACACATATATATATATATATATATATATATATATATATATATATATATATATATATATATAATATTTAGGAAGTATACGTCGTCCCGATCCCGAAAATATAAATTTCGTCGAAATCCGAATCTGTATGAATTATATATGATTTTTATAAGATATAAAAGTCAGCCGCGCACAACGAATGTATGACGTAAAAAGCTACGAAGCGAATGGTTGACTTTTAGCTAATGCGACCAAAATGAAAATCGTAGTACTCCTTAAAAATAGGAATTTTGAGAAAAAGAATGTCAAAAACGGAATCCATACGAGAGAGTTATGATTTTAGCAAAATTATTTAATTTTATAAAAATATGGACAAAAATATAAATTCAAAATTAACCGATGGAGTCTAAACGAAAGTTGTAGATCTCGTCGATAGTTACGCGTGAATATAAAGAACGTCAAAAAAAGGAGTTTGTATGAACGAGTTATAAATTTTAATAGCACATTTACGTATTAAAATAAAGTGTAAATCATATATACGTCTACATATATATACATATGTATATATCATTAGAAAGGTATCGACGATGCGGTCATTATAAGACTAGTGTTGAGTACTTTCGACATTAGTTTAGTACAAAATATCATTAAATCTATTTAAAATAGTATTATAAAGGGGTGTTTAGTCATTTAAGTAAATATAGAGGGTGGTTTTTGAAAATTCAATTACTATAAATAAGAGCCTCTAGGCTCTCATATTTCTTGCACCATTCTCTTGATTCAAGAGTCTTTTCCTTCTTATCCCCCGAGCATTTCGGTCCCTCATGATTCGACTTCTCTTTCTGTAGTTTTAGTATAGCAAGGTGAGCGCTAAAGCGCTGCAAAAATCTTTCTTAGAAAGATTCAGCGACGAAGTTCTGCCCCTGCAGAGTCCGACTCCTAGCTAAGTAAGTTATGCTACCCTACTTTAAAATAGCTTATAATATCGTTATTATGAACCTATAAATAAAATTTATTTGTGATTCAAAGTTGTTATACTAATTGAACTACTTACGGGAGAGGTGTCTAGAATGGTCGCGTTGGGTTTGTTGTTGGATTTCAGAAAAGCTATATGCCGAAATGGTCCTGCCTCCAAACTGTCCTGCCTGGCTGATCCTTACTTGATAGATCATGAAGTAGACTCTGAGTTAATGATGAATCTAGACTAATAATTAGTCGCAATGAATATTAGACTAAAATCTAGTGGTAATGATACTAGGTTTCGTCGAAGGAAAATAAATTAAGCGAAACACTGTCTGAGTTCGGAATCACCACCTTAACAGGTGAGTGCATAGTTACTTTCATCTCACAGATACATATGAAATATTTTATATAAATTACGTACTATGTGTGCATATTATCTGAATACTTGCTGTCTACGTTGGATGAACGATTTTATACATGTTTTAAATAATTTAAACTGTATATGTATTTTATATCTACAAAATATGTTGGGTAAAACATAAATAGATGAAATATGAGTTGGATGATGAGATAAGAGGTGATATAGACCATGAGATTAGGGTGAGAGGTGAACAATGAGAGAAGCCTTTTACCCAAGCGTTGGCCCCGTCATCTAGCAGAGTATGAATGACAACCACAGACTATTATCGACAGTCCAGTGGAACACTAGCATGCTCACAATCTGTAGGTGTTGTGAACGATGTGTTTGTTGGATAAGGTGTCTAAGTCCATAACTTATTTGGTATATACTTGACCCGACCCGGCATGGTCCATTTGGGTTGCACTTCACCCAAACTGTTTATGGATAATTTTATGAGAATTGTATACTTACGATTTATTAATATATTATAAGTTATAATATATTAATATAAAGTCATGTTATTTAATTAGTTTTAATCTTGAATTAATTATGAATTGATTTAGTGATTAAAAGGAAGACTAATTAAATCATGGGCTATTGTATTTATATGGTGTGGGCTAATGCTCATTTGTTAATGGGCTAAGCTTATATGGAAGTCCATGGATGATCCATGGAGCTTTTAACCCATGGATCCTTGGAAGAGGAAAAGACATGGGTTATTAGGGTTTCACCCTAACCATGTACACTATATAAACAAGCTTATGTTGCATGAAAAAGACACTAATGTGTGTGTAAGTGTGGTGGCCAAAATCAAGAGTTAGTATACTCTCTCATACATTTTCCAAGTTTGTGGTGATTTGTGATTTCCATTTGAGGCATTCACATTATTGGTGCTTGGCTCTCAAACTCCAAGGAATCAACAATCAACAAAAGGTATGTAACTCATCTAGTTCTTTTATGTTTAAAAGTACCCCATGCCATGCTAGATAGGTTATAAACCTTGGAAAATAATATTTTGCATGTATCTTAGACAAACATAGATCCAAGGTTTAATAGGGTTGCATGTACACTTAGGAAGTGTTAGAATGCTCAAAACCCAACAGTGTTCACCCGGTGTACTCTAAAAAAACCCATTGACATGTATTGCGAGTGGACTCTCGAAAACAATATTGTTAAACCCTGGCGACTATGCAGACTTAGTGCTTGAACCTTGGCGACTATGCAGACTTAGTGCCTGAACCCTGGCGACTATGGACTTAGTGTCTGTTGTATAAACCCTGGCGACTATGCAGACTTAGTGCGTAAACCCTGGTGAATATGGACTTAGTGCCTGTTGTATAAACCGTGGCGACGATGGACTTCGTGCCGATTCTTTAGGATAATCCTTAGGAAAGAATGAACGAGGAATAGTTGATTCTTAGGGTAAATCCTTAAGAGTAAAGAAGATAATGGGGATGGGTAATTGGGTTAATTGTTTGATGATTAAACATAATAATTATATTATTGTTGGTTGAAAACTCTATGTACTCACCAGGTTTCCCAACCTGACCCACTCAGTTTATTTGTATCACAGGTGTCGATATGAAGTTACATTACACTGAGAGATTAAGGAGACATAAATCACTAGTGATAATGAATGTAAGTTCTGTTTATGCTTATGTTTCTGTATTGACGATGACATCCCAATGTTTTAAAATGAATAAAATACATTTCTTCGAAGATGATTTGATAACGTATTTATCACGTTTTTTTGGGAACAAATTCCGCAACTCTTTTCTTTAAAAGGTTACTCAGATTTTCAAAATAAAGCATAAACAAATCGGTCTTTTTTGGCCGTGAAAATGAGGATGTCACACGAAGCCCTACGCTGGGCGTAATGCTTGCTCGTACACACATGGCGAGACTTCGGTGGGGCGACGTGGCTTGTTGTGGGCCGAGGAAAAATTCAATACGCGGGGCGTTCCTCCTTCGTACGCGGGGCGTAGTGCGAACGCTGAGCGTCCGAAGGTACGCTGGGCGTACCCCTTCGCACAGCCTTCGTGATTTCCCACTCCAACTTCAAAAATTCATATCTTTCACGTACGAGCTCCGTTTTCGACGTTCTTTATATCCACGCGTAGGCGGGAACGTAGTCTACAACTTTTGTTTAGACTCTGTCGGCTAGTTTTGACTTTATTTTAAAAGTTATATTTTTAACATGTCGGGACAGGATTGGTCCGTTAAAAATCCATAACTTCTTCATCCGTCGTCCGTTTCCGTCTGTCTTTTTATCGTTACGCTACTATTAACTAGATCTTCGTTTCTCGTTTAGGTTATGTCTGCTAAAAACAGCTCGATCTAATATTCGAACTTCAGGCTGCATCCCGCTAATCCGTAACTTAGAAAAATCATAACTTCCTCATACGAAGTCAGACTTGGGCGTTCTTTTTATGCACGCTCTCGGTTTAATGTTTTCTACGACTTTCGTTTAGATCGCTAAGACTAAAAGTCGCTTTATTGTAAATTCACTATTTACGTCTCCCGGTGTCGTGCCGGTTCCCTCGCGAAACTTCGACGGATCATAACTTCTTCGTTATAACTCGGATTTCGGCGTTCTTTATCTACCCGGAATCCTTGTTTCGACCACTACAACTTTCTTCATAGATATCGGGTTTATCTTACATTTTTATTTTGACGCTTATTTTTATCCTTTATTTATTATATTATTATAGACAAGTAATAAGCACACAAAAGCACATAATTCACATAATATTCAAGTAATTTGTCTTTATTACTTTAAAATGGGTTAAAATAGTTGACCTAGACTATTACATCATCTACTAATGCTTATCCCCAAAACACGGGGCGTTACATTTGGTGATATGCGATGCTTTTTGGTGGTTGTCGAGGCCAACAAAATTAATAACCCTAAAAATTATACACTAAAATAGTGTATAATGGTAAAGGGATCGAATCCACGAAGATTGGTTCAATTTTATAACTCTATGAAAAATCTCTTTGTAAAAATACTTGTAAAATGACAATAAATTAAAAATGGGGGTTTTGGTCTTTTGAAATACTTGAAATAAACTAGAATTAAACTAAGATTTAAATAGACAATTTCAAAAAAAATAAAAATAAGAGTTTGATGTAAAATTAATAAGGGAAGGATGGTTGACTTAAGGTTTCCTCACTTTGACTTTTGATGAACATATCATTAGAATCCAATGGTGCAATACTTGTTTTAAATCCTCAATTTGGCTATAGTAATCCAAGAAGCTTGAGATTATCTAGACTTTTCTTAGTTGTTAAAATGGTTAGAGAAGTTCATAACAATTTCCTTAGTCAAAGTCATAATTTCCATTAAGCATGTGATTAGTGAAAATCAACTAGCATTAAGAACCAAAAAGTCACCAAATCCAAGAGGAGTCAAATGCTTTCACTACCATGTTGGAGAAAATGTTTTTATGACCGTGTGAAGCAAAACTAACACAAAAATCATTTGTTGCTTGCTAATTTGAGGATCCTTTACTTAATCAAGAAATTAGCCAACTAATCACCACAAACACATTTAGATTCATGAATAAAACATACAAGTAGTGATAATATGTTAAAACACAAAACATTCCCATAAAGATTTAAGAACAAGTTCATGGATTCTTCAACATTCAACAAAATTCAAAGGATTCCACAAAAGTCAACCAAGTTTTGTTTAGCCAAGCATGACTAAACTCAAAGAAACAAAGTTAGAAAATATTGTACCAAACATTTAACAAGAATCAAGAGGTGAAAAGATGATGTTCTTGAGGTGTTTTTGGCCTTCAAAAGTCTTCAAAACTCCAGAGAGAATCCTCCAAAATCGGATGTCTAAGAGTGTAGAAAAGTGGCACACCAACCTTCCTCATATAACTCAAAACAAGAAATCCCGAAAATGCCCCTACAGGGCCTTGCGCGACCCGCATGCTGTTGCGCGGGTGGTTCCTGAATGTGGCCTCTTTGAGGTTTGGGCCTCCATAGCTTAGCCCACTTGGCCCAGTTTGAGTCCAATCAGCTCCTAGCCCATTTTCTTCAAGTTTTCTTCATTTTAAGCCCAATTTGGCTTCTCCAAATCCTCCATAGCTCGTGAACTCGCCCGATCAATAATCTCCACACGCTCGAATATTCTCCCGTTTCTTGCATTTACAAAGTTCATTTTTTTTCTCCACGCCTTCAAATAATCATCAAGCCCACTCCATGCATCAACTCCATTATGTGACAACCCGATTTTCCTATCTTGTTCAACCATTCAATTTAGTCAAATTCAGGCTTGTTTCAGCTAACTTTTAGCACTGTTTAGAGTCTGTTTGAGCATTCTAAGCCTAGTATATCAAAGGGTTAAGTGTTAGGATATAGCTACTGAAGTTCAAACCATCAAACAAAGCCATAAACTCCATCATGTGGAGTTTACGGCCGTAAACATGGAGTTTACGGCCGTAAACTCAACCATGGCCGTAAACCCTTCCTATATATATATAAGAGCACTTCATTTTCCTCATTCTCTTCCTTCCTTGGCCGAAAACTCTTCAAACTCTCTCAAGTATCATCAATTTCTTCATCTAGATCTTCACATATGTAAGTGATCCCTTCCATCTATGTGTTAATACATATCTTATTCTTGAGTCTCCTTTGAATTCACCCATGAATTCCATCTTTTGAGTCTAGATCTTCAAGATCCTCAAGAACACCAAGACCACCCTAGTGTTTTGGGCCGAAATCAACCATTTCAAGCCTCTATATCGTAAGTACTCTCTCCTTAGCTTGTTATCTAGTTGAAACACCTGGTTAGAACCTTAAAATCATCAAGAATGCATGAACAAAAGGAGTTTACGGCCAAGCAATCTCCCTTGGCCGTAAACCCTAGTATGAAGTGCAAATGGACCTTAAACTCTTCCTAAGGCTTGGAATTGAGGCTGGAACACCCCTTGTGCTTGGTAAGACCTTGAATCATCACCAAACTCATCATTTAGAGAGTTTACGGCCCAAGAGTAAACACCCTTGGCCGTAAACTCCAATTATGGTCAAGCCTTGGACCTTAAACACACCTAGGCCTTTGCTAACCTTTGGGACATTCAAGCCTTTGAAACTCCTTACCTTTAAGACCCTAAATGTGACCATTTAGAGAGTTTACGGTCGGGAGTAAACTCCCTTGGCCGTAAACACCTCAACACTCTCCATTAAGTTGGTCCTTTTCATCATTGTGTAGAGCAAAAGTCCCTCAAGCTTCCCTAGTCTTCAAACACCCTCGTATGCATGTTTGACCATGAGTTTACGGCCGTAAACTCCCTTGGCCGTAAACACATGGCCGTAAACACCAAACCCATGGCCTTGAACTCCATTGGTGGCCGTACACTCCCCTTAGTTCAATCACATGTGATTCCAACACTTGGTCCAAGTGTTTCCTAGTCCCGTGAGGTGTTTCCTTGCATTTGGTTGCTTCTAGACACTATATTCATGTCAATATATGCCATTATATGTCATTTAGGACTTGTTGTGTCTCGGGACTTCATTCGTGGAACTTCTCATCCTTACGCGCGTATTCGTTGAATCACCCACATCAGCTGAGTTCATACCCTTACGCTTTTCCGAGTTTTTCCATGTTTTCAGGGGGGAATACAAGCAAATGTACAAGGAAACTTGTGCTCAAAGTATATTATTTTATGTTCATAATGCTTTTAATACAGAAAACAGTTTTACCAAACGATTAAGAAATCAACTCGTAAAAACAGTTTTCAAAACTAAAGCAACGAATTTGTGAATCATATCGTAAAATGTGTTATTTTATAAAGGATTCATACAAAACGTAAACATGATTTTTAGTATTATTACATGCAAATTGTTAGTCTAAAGTTGGAGACACGTCCTTAGTAACACCCCCCCACAGAAACTGGGTGTAGGACTAGCATTTGTAACCAAAATCCCTTCTAGGGAGAGCGTGACTGTTGTGTATAGATCTATACGGGACCGACTATCCCACACCTTACTGCTAGCTACAGTTGGACCGATAGGTCCAGGGGTGACAAAGTCATAAAAAGATATTGGCCCCGTTACGTGCCATATCAAGTCTAAGTACGATTATGACACTCACAACCTAGATAACAGCAACATACATGTGTAATAATGAAACAAGTGAACTAACCTCAAAGTAATAATCGATTTGATTACTAGAAAGTATTAATAATACCATTTTACCACTTATTTATTAGTTTTATTTATGTAATAAGGCTAATACACCTCACAGGGAGTAAACAAGAAAACCACGTCTAACGATACAAGTATGGTAGATACTTGTACACCTCAGACAAGAACATATAACTAACTATCAACCTTTAAGGAAAATATAGGATTTTACCAGGATAAACCGGCTATTCAAAACGGATTTGTTTTATAAACAACGGATATTCATATTCATTCCACGACACCTTGGATTGTACATACCTTGGTATGAATCTGGAAGTCATGGAAGGAATAGGTTTTCAAACATGCTTTTATTAAGAAAATATAGGATTTTCTTGAGGAACACTTTTCAAAAGGATCAAAGAACATTTCCTACTAAAAAACTAAACGCTTATGAACTCACCAGCTTTATGCTGATATTCTTTCAAAACTGCTTGTATTCTGAGGGTATTAGTAGACAGGTACTTCCAGGAGTTCGGAGAAGTTGGAGCGTTAGAGTCACGTCTTTACTATTTTACTTTTGCTATGAACAAAACTATGTATTAAACAATGTAAACCTTTTCACATATGTATTCAATGTCTGGTTGTGTTTACTATGCTTGTTATGATACAATTGTTGTGATACTACGCATGATGTCCTCCGCCCAGAACGTTTCCGCCGTTCCGGTTTTGGGGTGTGACAGATTGGTATCGGAGCTATTGTTTATAGTGAACTAAGTATACCGAACCTTACATGGTATACAACTATAAACACTAAAGGGCCGAAGTGCTCTGAACTAAAAGTATACTTTTAAAATATAAGTATTTTTACAAAAAGTATACAAGTATACCTACATTACAGGAACAGTATCATGAGTAGAACAAAACAAAAGTATTTGGATATTGGACGCTGCGGTTAAACCTGGGCAGTTATGTAATCATATCTAGGGTGAATATAGCCTGATCAACTATATTCAATCGAGACATGACCAACATGTGGTTGGGAGTGACTATGGTGTTGCAACAAGCCTAAAACTTACCTAAATACCCGAAGAGTTATAGAACCGAACATAAGGATTAAAATACTATAGAAGTATTTTAGGATGCAATAACGACCGAACCGGAAACTTACCCAGGAGAATCAATCATGTAACTATAATACATTGGAAGTATTATAGATTCGATGCCTATTAACTATTCCTTTACCATCACCTCGAGTAGATAGCATGGCTGGATTTCATCTCCTTGGCGACTCGTACTTTCCCAACCAAGGAGATGGCGGATGGATCGAGCCAGAGCCAGAAGGAGACCATGAAATTCCTTTGGACGATGACCTTGCCGAACCATTTCCTGAAGAGACTGACTCAGAACCCGAAGTCGAGAACCTACCTCAAGTGACCCCAATACCAAACCCTAACCCTCAAGTTGGATTCCAAGGTCCAACGCTTATGTGGGTCGGGAGTTTGAATAGGTGGAGTCACGAGCAAGATCAACCCCTCCCATACAACGGAAACCGCAACTTCTACAAATTGAACGAAGGAGGCCCCGCAGACAGGGCCCTTCCAATCCTGATACGTCGGGTGGCTCGCAATGAGGAACTGGGTATGGCAACCCTTCAGCGAACTATGGAGCTCGAAGCGGATTCGAACGCCAACACGGATCGCATTCGTCGCCTCGAGATTTCTCATGCGAGAGATGCAAGGAACAATGAAGCTCTGCAGCGAGAGTTAGCTACAACCCGAGCCGAAGTCATAGAGCTCCGAGCACGCCAGTCAGAGTACGAGAGACACCTGCTTGGTGTGGAACGCCAGCTGGCCGAATTAAGGTTTCACTTGAGAAGTACCCGTCGCCGATAGGGGAATGCTCTACTCAATCTTCCTTTTTGGCCTAAGGAATGACTTTCATATTTATGTTCTAAGTAGATCTTTTCTGTAAACATCTATGTTGCTAAGATTCTTTCCCTATTGGAATAACTTAGACCTATTTTTAGAGCAGGGGTTCCGAAATATGTGTAATCTCAGTTCCAGTTATGATGGCAACAACCATATTTCAGTTAAAGATGATGTTTGTCAAAAGTATACCTTAGATCGATAGCATGCAAATTAAGCAACTTTATCTAGGTCCTATCACTGTTTTGTCTTCAAAACACGTATCATAGGATGTAATTAGACGATCATTCCTCTTCCCCATCAATTTCATATCAGTTTTCATGAAAAACTTCGATGTCCTAGTCGGCACGGGATGGTTGAGCCCCAAATCGTGCTGATATCATTTGCTTCGAGGAAGCAATTCGTCTCAATCTTTCCCTCTGACGAGATCCTTCCTGGTTATAGTGATAAAAATTTGTTCAAACCTTCGTATCATTTTCTACGCCAAGACCCAAAAGTATCTGCGAAAGGGATGCCATGCATTCCTGGCTCATGTGGTTGATGAGACACAAAAAGTTAAAGACCTCGAGAGCATCCCCGAAGTCTTCAACCTTCCTAATAACTTCCCCAAAGATATTCCAGGGATTTCTTCCGAGTGTCAAGTTGAATCCCGTATCGACTTGATCCCCGGAACTACCCTTATAGCTAAATCTCCATATCGTCTAGAGCCGACGAAAATGTGAGAGTTATCCAGCCAGCACAATGAGCTGAACAACAAGGAGTTCGTAAGTTTATTGTATGTGAACTTTATTGCGTTTGAATCGTTTTCTATTCTTGCTAAGACCACATCATGGGGATGTGGGTCGAACCAATGAGAGTCAGATAGCAAAAACGGGAAATCTTAATGCATAGATAAACATTTAGGATACATCCAGAGGCAACCATTGTTGCTCACAAGCTTCTTTTCTGGACATGTAGCATAATCATGCCTCCGAAGAAACGTAACCAACCCACATGTAAGACGCCAATCCTCCAGATGAACTCAGCTACGTTTCAAGCTACTGTCATAGCAGCCGTAGCCGCCGCCTTAGTTGTTCTTAACACTAACAACCTAAATGGGAATGGGAACGACTTCCACACCTCAAGCTATAACAACACACCAGGAAATCAACAAGGGCTTGTCCAAGAGAACATTCCAACTCCCAAACCTAAGAGCGCCAAACGGAAATTTTGGTCCGAGAGGAAGAACAAGTCGTCTCAGAAACTTGCTAAGAAACGACAACTCGAGATAACTCCTACAGCCGCCACATCCGCCCAACCAATGCCAACGCTAGCGCGACAATATGCTGGAAAACTTCCATATTGCGAGATATGCAACTTCCACTACGTAGGAAAGTGCCGCGAACTTCGATGTGAGAACCGCAATAGGCAAGGACACACCACGCGATGCGGCAGGGCACCTGCACAGCCAAACACCTCGATTCCTGGCATACAGATGGGCCAGGTTTGCTACAATTGTGGTGAACCCGGACATTACAAAAGAAATTGTCCAAGGATTAAGGATGGCCAGGAAACTTGTTCCGTACAGACCCCAACTCAACACATCACTTCCACTACCGATGCTAGCATAGTTCAAGTGTGCAGTGCATGTGGCGAAACGGGACATTTCAAAAGAGACTGCCCAACAGAAAAGAACAATGAGGAAACAGGAGGAGTCTAACCTCAGGGGATGAGGAAAACATCAATGAAAACTGCGGTGTTTTGGTACGTTTCCGAAAACCCCAATAATTGTTCATAATTGTGATTACTTTCTCGTCCGGATTGAATCACGAAATCCTTATAAGTTTTAAAGCCCTAATAAACAAATCATGATAGCTTAAGTGAATATGCTAGAGTCAGTTATAGATATACATGACTTGTATGCACCAAACGATCATAGAGAGATCTAGTAAGAACCGTTTCATGAAAGTTCATAGTTTCAAAACATCAGAACCTTCGGGTAAGTAGTACCTGTTAACCTCTAGTCAAACACAGCAAACACCAGAGACATTCATCCAAGGGTTGCAATGTCCTAACAAAACGATCCTCCCAAACTAACTTAACGCGCGATTCTACGACGTCGTCCCGCTTAGTCCGACTGAGTCTATGTTATACCAAACCCTTTTGTCTTAAATCGTTCGATCGCAAAACTCCCGTCACTCGTAACGACAAATTAGATGCGAACTTCAAAAATTCATCACCCTTCGAAAAACCCGAAAGTATTCATACGAAGAGTACCACCCACAAGGACATAGACCGAGTAAGAGGGTTATCCGGACAATTGGAAATACGTCGTGGGACACTCAACTACTCTTAGTTGAACCTTCTCACAACAAAAGGCGACCTTTCCAGCATCAAGGCTGCGCCGTTCGAAGCCCTCTATGGCCGTAAGTATAGATCCCCTC
Organism: Lactuca virosa; assembly: GCF_052849685.1. NCBI lineage: Eukaryota > Viridiplantae > Streptophyta > Magnoliopsida > Asterales > Asteraceae > Lactuca > Lactuca virosa. Next base: position 252,820,151 of record NC_136427.1, on the reverse strand, counting down.
TGTGCTGGGCTAAAGTGGGCGACACGCAACTATTCAAGAGTCAAGTCCACGACAGTACTCTCACGAGTCCTGAAACCATCCGAGAGACGACTAAAAGAGATCGTACGAAAAGGCTACGCCGATAAGAAGCAAGAACCCTTGGAATTCCAAGTTGATGACCCTGTCCTCTTAAAAGTCTCACCCTGGAAAAAGCCTGATACGCTTCGGAAAGCGTAGAAATCTAAATCCAAGAATACGTTGGACCATCCGAGACCCTTGCTAGGATAGGTCTGTTGGATTAATGTCTAAGTCCATAACTATAATTGGTAAGACTTGACCCGATCCGGCATGGTCCATTTGGGTTGCATGGCATCATGCATTTGGATAGACTATAATGAGAGAAATAACACTTAAGGTTGGTTAATATATTATAAGTTCTAATATATTAATAAGGTTATTTAATTAGTATTGATCAAGAATTAATTTGGAATTAATTAAGTGATCAAAAGGAGACTAATTAAATATATGGGTTGATTGTGTAAATCATTCATTCTTATATATGTGGGCTTGTGATCCAAGATTCCTTATGTTGGACTAAGTCCATGGGATGACCCATGGATACTCCATGGAGGTTAAAATCCATGGAGCATAAGGAATGGGTAAAGTTATGAGTTACATGGTGTAACCCTAATAGCCACCATATAAAAGAATCCCATGGCTCAAGAAATCGTGCACTAATGTGTGAGTGTGAGGGCTAGACGATTTCAAGGAGTGTTCAAGTTTCTCTCAAGTTATTCCAAGTGTATTTGGTGTTGTGTGAACCATTTGAGGTGTCACACTTGGGGCACTAGGCACTCAAGCTTCATGAAGACATTCTACATCAAAGAGGTATGTATTCTATCTTGTTATATTTATTATTTTGTATGCTAGATTAGGATAATACCTTGGATGTTCATAATTGTATGTATAATAAAGAAAACATAGATCCAAGGTATTTAGGGTTGCATGTACACTTAGGAGTGTTAGAATGCTCATAACCCAACAGTGGTATCAGAGCCTGGTTTTTTTTTTGTTATACTTGCAAAAGTAGCTGAAAAAATCGAGTTGGATGCATATATTCGATTGTTTTGGCTGGAATTGGACTAGGAACATTACCCTAAGATGTTTTTGGACTTATAAACTTGTTTTTGATGTGGTAATGTTCATGCTAATCCAATTTCTAAGATAATTGTCATAATTTCAAGATTTGTATTAGTTTGTATGTTCATGCTAATTTCTTGAAGATTGATGATTTGAATTATCTTGTTCTTATGAGGTTCTTAGATTAATAGAAAAGTTGTGTGAAATAGTTGTTTTCAATCCATTTTAATCTAAGAGTTGATTCCAAAGTGTGTTTTTGTAACTTGTCCTCAAGTTATATGAAAAGTCACATTTAATAATCATAAAACTCATAAAAGTTGGCAAAGGTTACAAAATGAAGAGTCTAGTTCTAATTAAATGGTTTTATGACTCCATAACTTGTCCTCAAGTTATGGAGGTTCAAGAGTCTCTTCATTAAATTAAAAAAAAAAGTGTAACCTTAATTAGTTCCATAAGTTACAATAAAAAAAGTTATTTTTTTTAATTAGTTTAAAGTCTTCCATAACTTGTTCTCAAGTTATGGAACTTGAAGAGTTTTTTTTTTTTTTTTTTTTTTTTTTTTAATTAAAACTACTTTAAACTCATAAGTTATGGAATTAATTAGTTTTGAATAGTTTCAAAACTTGCCCTCAAGTTTTGGAATTTGAAAAGTTTTCACTTATGAATACTTTAATTCCAAGTTAGCCCTTAGAATTTTAAAAGTTAAAATTCAACCCTTATACTTTATAATATTATAAGTTAATAATATTTATATATATGTATAAGAGTAAAGTCAGTCTTACCGTTAGTAGGCCTCATTCACGAAGCCGGTCTATAAGGGGGGTATAAGGTTACTACCTATAAAATGACAGTTTAATGGGTGTCCACTCTCACCCACCGCTTCCTTGACTGGTGGAGGGTTGTTAGCCGAACGGGTAGGACAAGTTCCTAAAAAGTTTAAGGTCACTCAAGCCCTATTGGCAAGGCAAGGTCAAGGTGTGATCACATCTTGGAGATGTAGTCACATATTGACAAGCCGGGAGAGTTGGGTGTCAAAGTCTTGAGAAAGTTGGTGGCTCAACTACTTTCTAAGTCACATAGTGAGTTCTTTTGGGAATCCTATGAAACAGACTAAGACAAGACCCTTAATGATCTTATCTATTTGCTAAGATCAACTTCCTAAAACGCTATGGACATTGACAATGATGACATTGGATATCCAGTAAAGCTCTCTCTTCCCAATGGAAAGGGATCGGCTATAGTCAACTCGGTTGACCCAATGGTAAAGAGAGAGGCGAAGTCTGAGATAGTCCCATTATCAAGGGTTCATAGGTAACTATTGCCAAAGGAAGGGGCATTGGTTACGAAGCTGCCAAATTTACCTAAGGATGTTAAAGTCAATAAGTTTGGCTCTACTTCAGGTAAAGTCCATTGTCTAACTCTATTAAGTACATGCTGATTCTGATCGCGAAGATGGATTTCAATCGCATGGTTCGATGATCAGAATTTTGGGCTATTACTTAAGAGTTATGATATTTATATTGCTTAGGAATAGATAACAACAAGGTTTTCATATGGATTGTAAGGATAAGTTTTTCCGCAAAGTTTTAAAATAAAAGAAAAAGGTTTTGATTTTATTTATTTTAAGTATCCTTACAATGGCATTTGTAAAAAGTTGTTGCTTATAAGATTCCATTGATAGCAATATTGGAAAAATGGATTTGATTCTTTCGGTTGTGGTAGTGTCTAATATTACCAAATAAGGAAAGATTCTCATCACCCAAGGTTCAATTGGACCGAAACTTGGAATCATGCAAGTTGTATAGTATGATGAATGAGAACTTTCAGCTTGGAAAATTAAGACTAATTCCTTATGTGAATAAGGAAAGGACTAAGGAATCGAGTACACATTCTTGTGCACTGGTCAAGTCCACCACAAAAGATCAAGAAGACTATTCGTCATGATTTACTTAAGTTCAGTAAATATGATTATACTTATAAGTTTAAGTATAAGTCTGTAACATTGGAGAAGTTTCAATGTGAGACAGAACGAATAAGAAGAATCAAAGTATGGCAGAAAGATAAAAGTTTCTCACATCTGAAAAGATGGGTGAGTACTTTAGTATCATGTTTATGATCATCTTAATGATTAAGATACCATATCACAATTGGTCCTCTAAAGTCATCTTAGTGCATTCTTATGACTAAGAAGAGGAGTCATGAATTGTTGAAATGGTTAAATCAAAAAGATGAGTCATACTTCGTTCCAAAACAATTCTTAGAGTCATACTCCAAGATTGTAACTTGAGTGACATATCTTAAAGAGGGTTTGTTAACACTAGTCAAATGTAAGAGTAAAAGGTTATCTACTCTTGTACATTTGAAATTGGTAAGTTGTGATGTTTTGGATAAAAAAGAGACCAACTTAGGCCAATTGTGTAAAGTGTTAGTCTTGATAAAGAATCCGCACTATCTCTTGAATATTTGACAAGGGAGTCTTATATGTCAAGAGGACAGTGGGAGTCTTAAAGCTCTTGAAAGTTTCAAGACTTAATCAAGAATAAAACCTAAAGTCCTTCACTAGCACACGACTTGAGGTTTATAACCTATCGTGTTGAAATTTTTGTGCCTATTCAAGTTGGCTTTGCATAGGAGTTCTGAGAGTTCTCAATTGGTTGCACAACTACTTGGAAGCAATGGCAGGCACCTGAGCTGCCAAATGGCAAGAATTTAAGATTGCACAAGTTTAATCAATATGAGTTTGGATTTGTCACTAACCTTGTCTTGTGATCATGGTTTTGACAAATTCACATGGATAAGAACACATACACTATTAAATCTAAGTGTCATAAGGTTTCTCTCCGATTCATGAAAATGATGGTGAGGAAACACTTTCACTAAGTAGATTTTAGCTAGATAGCAATTGTGATATTGGCATTCTCAAAGTCGTTAGTGGAGCGTGTGTGGTTTACCGGCACACTAACATGGACTTGTGAAAAGTGGCAAAGGTCTAAACAATTGAGACTATGATTACGACATCCCTTTTCATAGTTCTAAAATTGTTTAGACACATATGTGAGCTATATAAGAGAGGTGTATGATTTTGATAAAGTTTTATCAAAACAATCTAGTATCAGAAATCTGAACTTTGGTAAGAAAGTCAGCTGATTTCTGAGTACATGTCAAAGCTAGTGGGAGCATAAGTGTTATGCTAATAATCATCATGTTAGTGGGAGCATGATAATTATGACAAAGGTTGCAAGTTAGCAATGTTAATTATAGAAAACAATAGTTTCAATTCGTGAGGTTGCAGGGGTTGAAAAAGTTGTTTTGCTATAATTAAGGGAGAGGAAATTATACTTCATTTCAATTCTAAAAGCTTAGATTGAGATTTTAATCGTATTTAATCAAGGATATATATATATATATATGAATTTCATGTTGGAATGGCTCAACATAAGGAAATTCTATATATGGGTCCATTATTTGCGTTCTAAAATTCGATTATGATTACGGCATCCCTTTTCATAATCTGAATTTTGAGAACTTGGCAAATTGAAATGGAAATATTATAGCAAAAGACTGGTTTAGTCTTTATGTGAGACATCATGAATCGTGTCCCATATGCTTCGGATATAGGATCGATTACATGTGCTATATTCATCCTTTCTAAAATTTTCCAAATGCCTGGGGCATTATGAAGGGAAAAGGTCTAGAATTGGATATGACTAAAATGATTAAGCGATTGTCGAGGACAATCTAAGGTTTACCAAAGATTGGTTGCTCAAGGACAGTTGGAAGTATAATGTTAATTCTGGAAGGACCATATTGACATAATCTGTAAGGAGGCAACTCTTGTTCAGAAGTGATAGTCAAAATGGAATATGGAAATGTTTCAAAGTTAGAAATTATTCAATCTGTGTAAGATTAGGAAACTTAATGAAAGAAGGATGTTTCCAAGGAGCTGATCTCCTTTGGAATGCTCTGTAATGATTGTTGTCAAGTCTTTCTGACTTTGTGCATAATCATTAAGAGGATCAATGCATATAAGTTTAGAATCTAACAGATTTCAGTAAATGACATGAATTTGGAATTCTTGCATTTGCAGTAAGGATTTGGGACTGTGAAAAGAGGATCATTGGAGTGATGTTCAATTGATCTATTTTACAAAGTAAAGATCATACACAAACATAGTATGCATACTTGGTGTATGACATGACTAGTGTTTAGAAAACATAGTGTACATGCTTGGAGCATGGGACAACTATTGTTTTAAATTCAAGTATAAAGTTGATAAAACCGAAACAATGAATAATGAGTAATCAGTATGGTGATAAATAAAAGTGTTTATTTATATTCATAGGGTTTGATACCATATTTGATTCATTTATTCTTGTGTTTCACTTTGCATGTTTTGACTTCCAGAATAACTAAGTCGCTCTTCCTGAATGATTAAGTTATTCAAACCATCCACAGTCGATCATATGTTGGAAGTAGATATGAATCAAGACTGTCATGGGTTGGTTTGTAGAGGTCCAAGTTGGTGGATAAAGTGGTGCTATAACACTCATGAGTGCTCATAAGTTCTGAGTATTGGATTCAACCCGCGCTCATTTGAATCACTTCATGGATTTTATCACGAGTGATCATGAGACGATAATATCTTATATTCTTCAAACCTAGAGATATGAGTTGTTACTATGAGTTGGTTATACATTGATTGCACGAAAACGCATTGGTAACTCGATGTTATAAAACGTGCCTTTGTGTATGATTCAACAAGTAGTAGAACAAGCCATATGAGTCGAAGTTTATCCATTCCTTTTACATTCGGGATAAAAGCGATATCTGTGGGCCCCTCGATGATTTAAAGATGATACATGTGAGTGCTTGGCCAAGCCAGGACTGATTTGATTTGTTCAATCAGTCAGTCATCATGAATCGGAAATCGGGAAACAACAAATGGACAGAGAGAATGATTGATAATCCGTCTCAGTCCATATGATATCTAGAATGGAGGAATATATGATCCCTTATCTAATGGACAAGTCATTGACAAAGGTCAGAGTTCATCGACAAGGTCAGAGTTCGACAGAAGCTTTTGAGAGCTACGATTGTTGATCGGTTCCTGAAGTCATACGCAATAATAGTTTTAGACTTATCCAAGTGGGAGACTGTTGGATTAATGTCTAAGTCCATAACTATAATTGGTAAGACTTGACCCGACCCGGCATGGTCCATTTGGGTTGCATGGCATCATGCATTTGGATAGACTATAATGAGAGAAATAACACTTAAGGTTGGTTAATATATTATAAGTTCTAATATATTAATAAGGTTGTTTAATTAGTATTGATCAAGAATTAATTTGGAATTAATTAAGTGATCAAAAGGAGACTAATTAAATATATGGGTTGATTGTGTAAATCATTCATTCTTATATATGTGGGCTTGTGATCCAAGATTCCTTATGTTGGACTAAGTCCATGGGGTGACCCATGGATACTCCATGGAGGTTAAAATCCATGGAGCATAAGGAATGGGTAAAGTTATGAGTTACATGGTGTAACCCTAATAGCCACCATATAAAAGAATCCCATGGCTCAAGAAATCGTGCACTAATGTGTGAGTGTGAGGGCTAGACGATTTCAAGGAGTGTTCAAGTTTCTCTCAAGTTATTCCAAGTGTATTTGGTGTTGTGTGAACCATTTGAGGTGTCACACTTGGGGCACTAGGCACTCAAGCTTCATGAAGACATTCTACATCAAAGAGGTATGTATTCTATCTTATATTTATTATTTTGTATGCTAGATTAGGATAATACCTTGGATGTTCATAATTGTATGTATAATAGAGAAAACATAGATCCAAGGTATTTAGGGTTGCATGTACACTTAGGAGTGTTAGAATGCTCATAACCCAACAGTGGTATCAGAGCCTGGTTTTTTTTGTTATACTTGCAAAAGTAGCTGAAAAAATCGAGTTGGATGCATATATTCGATTGTTTTGGCTGGAATTGGACTAGGAACATTACCCTAAGATGTTTTTGGACTTATAAACTTGTTTTTGATGTGGTAATGTTCATGCTAATCCAATTTCTAAGATAATTGTCATAGTTTCAAGATTTGTATTAGTTTGTATGTTCATGCTAATTTCTTGAAGATTGATGATTTGAATTATCTTGTTCTTATGAGGTTCTTAGATTAATAGAAAAGTTGTGTGAAATAGTTGTTTTCAATCCATTTTAATCTAAGAGTTGATTCCAAAGTGTGTTTTTGTAACTTGTCCTCAAGTTATATGAAAAGTCACATTTAAGAATCATAAAACTCATAAAAGTTGGCAAAGGTTACAAAATGAAGAGTCTAGTTCTAATTAAATGGTTTTATGACTCCATAACTTGTCCTCAAGTTATGGAGGTTCAAGAGTACATTGCGGCGAGCGAGGACATGGAAAAGTTCCAAGCAAGAAACCGTAGCTGATTCAACGTGCGAATCAGAGTACATTGCGGCGAGCGAGGCGTCAAAGGAGGCTATATGGTTGAAGAACTTCATTGGAGACCTTGGAGTTGTGCCATCCATAAAAGAGCCCATGGAAATTTTCTGTGATAATGAAGGAGCGGTTGCCTTAACCAAGGAACCAAGGGATCATGGCAGATCTCGTCATATCGACAGGAAATACCATTTTATTAGACATCGAGTAGAAGAAGGACTCCTCGTTGTGAAGAGGGTATCGTCAGAAGATAACCCAACAGATCCCCTCACGAAGGGACTGAGTAGGGTTAAGCATTTGCAGCACGCTAGGAGCGTAGGGCTGAAGGACGATATTAGTTTAGATTAGATAGGTAGGAAACTTGTAATGGATGATCATGTATTCAACATTTGATGATTAAATAAAGGTGTGTTGTTTATAAGAAAGCTTCTATCTTGTGTTGATTATTTATCTATTGTTTCAATTTTGCATGTTTTGACTTCCTGAATAATAAGATTATTCGAACAGTCCACAATCGTTCATATGTTGGAAGTAGATATGAAGGAAGATTGTCATAAATTTGTTTGTAGATTGTCTGAAAAGTTTTAGACATAGCAAAGGTTTGCTGCAAAGTTTATGAGTGCTTATGAAATTTGTATTGAGCATTGGAATAGACCCACACTTGCTGGTATCACTTCATGAATGTTATCACAAGTGATCGCAAGATGATAATATCATATAATCTTTAAACCTAGAGATATGATTATTGTTTGCTAGTTGATTATACATTGATAATGCGAAAACGCATCAGTAACTTGATGTTATAAAACGCATTATTGTGTGTGGTTTAACTAGTAAATGATAAAGGCATATTAGTCGACGTTTTTCTGTTCCTTTTATTCTATGAGAATAAAAGCGATATCTTGGCCACTTGATGATTTGGTTTGACTTATGTGTCGGGCCCGGTCAGGATGAAGTTGATGTGTTCAACTGAGTTCTATGTCGAACAAATCAGAGATCAAGAAATAAAATGCTAAACAATAAGTATTGTTAGCATGATATCTAGAACAGAGGATTATACGATCCCTTATCTGAAGGACAGATTATTGGTCAGAGTTGACAGCGGCTATTGAAAGCTACGATTGCTAATCGGATACGGAAGTCATATGTGAGATGTAGTTACTAGACTTATCTAAGTGGGAGACTGTTGGATTAGTGTCTAAGTCCGTAACTATATTTGGTATGTACTTGACCCGAGTGTGCATGGTCCTTTTGGGTTGCCTTCACCAAAGCAACTTGACAAGGTAATTTGATATGAGAGAGAAGATATTATGGTTTATTAATATATTATAAGAATAATATATTAAAGGAGAAATCATATTTATTTAATTAGTATTAGTCATAAATTAATTAGGAATTAATTTGGTGACTAAAAGAGATTAATTAAATAAAGGGGTATAAACTGTCAAATGTGTGATAGTTGAGTTTTGGACTGGGAAACCTAATGGACTAAGGGGGAACGAAATTATGATGAGGGATCATCATATTTTCGTCCAAGGGCCTCATTCCAGAAGGTTCCTTGGGCTGCTTGGTGGCTAAGCTATCCATTAGGGTTTAGACTGAAACCCTAGCACCCTACAGTATAAATAGATGCCCTATGCTTCAATTTTAGGCCACTTGATTCCAAGGGAAACCCTAGGGCCGAAATTAGCATCCTTCCCCCCTCTCTCTCTTAATTGCCTTCTTGCTTCAAGGTGTTTGTGAGCCATTAGAGGCACTACAATTGTGGTGCTTGCTTTCAAGAGTTCAAGAGATCAAGGAAACTAGTTGTTATTGCAATATAACAACAAAGGTATGTCTACTACACTTCTATATGTTTTTTTCGAAAATTATAGAAGCATCCTAGGGTTTATTTTGTGTTCATATAGTTGTATGTCTTATAGTGAAAACATAGATCCAATCTAGGGTTGCATGCACACATAGGATTGTTTGTATAAAACCCATCAGTGGTATCAGAGCCTTTGGTTTTTGTTTTCAATTTGATTTGATACATATTATGAATTTGACAAATTAGGGTTTATGGCAAGTAAACCCTAAGGCTTGGTGTTTTTCGAAAATAGGGTTAAGAAACCCTAGTTGGCGATTTTTTGTAGGGTTCTTAAACCCTTTTTGCCTAGCCTCCAAATTTCGAAATTAGGGTTATGAAACCCTATGGATTTCGAAAATCCCTTGCCCCCCAAGACAAGATCCCAAAATTTTAGGGATTTGGATAATGCCATCTTTGTGATTATCAACTTAATTGTTTGAACTAGATAATTGAAGATCTTGAATTATCCTTTCCATAAATTTCGAAATCTAGGGGATAAAAAGGATTAGGATAAATTAATTGTTTAATTTTATGATAATCCTTCATGATTTAATAATTTAAATTAATTGTTTAATTTTGATAATTATTAAATCAAAGATTTTTGGTGTTTAAAATTTTAAATTAAATTGTCTAATTTTCGAAAAATTTTAAATGCAACAAAGACACTAGTATTTTAAAATGTTTTAAAATACACCCTTATACAATTATGATATTATAAGATTAATTATTATATATATGTATAAGAATAAGCTAGTCTTATCGCTAGTAGGCCTCATTCACGAAGCCAGTCTATAAGGTGGGTATAAGGTTGCTGCCTATAAAATGACGCTTAATGGATGTACACTCACATCTACCGCTTGCTTGACTGGTGGAGGGTCGTTAGCCGAACGGATAGGATAGGGCACTTAATTCCTCATTATAAGTATAATGGAAATATTAAAGTAACTACATTGTTTTACAAATTCCCACTCTTAGTTACTTTAGGGTAAAATGTGAAAATGATGCTATTCCATGGAATTACACTTTGTACCCCTGTCAAACGTTAGTGGAGCGTGCGTGGTTAACCAGCACACTAATTTGGGATTGACATTGGTGACAAAGGGTGGCTCGATGTCTTATCATAGATCAATGGAGCGTGCGTGGCTAACCAGCACATTGATTAGGTGATGAAGACATTGAGTGCACCATGATGATTCGCATGGTTATTCACAAACTTGTTTGCGATCCTCGGCATCCCAGTCGCAAATTTGAAGTGCATATCGAGATTTAAACATGCCATTGAAATGTTCAATGAATCTCAAAAATAAATCTAGGAATTTTCAAATACATTTAGAACTTAACCTCTTTCGTTTTTCATGGTGAAAATTAGTGAGTCGTCATTCACTTACCTTCAAATTATTTACTTTTAGATTACGGCATCCCTTTTCTAAGTTGTAAATAATGTTGTTGGATCCTAGCCCTAATTTCTCATGTGGGTGTTTAATTAGGGATTCATTCTAATCAAACTTTGTTCCTTTCTATTTCAGATGTCAAACGCAAACGCAAACAACAACACTTCTGGGTCATTCTCGTTGATGAACCTGTGTCAAAAAGTGACATTTGATGGTTCGAACTTCAACGAGTGGATGAGATACATTCGCATGATAACTCGTTATGAGGACAAAGAATATGTCCTAGACGAGAAGCTTGAAAGGATCAACCCAGAAGAAGCTACTCCTGAAGAGATGGCCGCCTTTGAGGCCCACGAGCGTGATGCAACGAAAGTTCATTGCATCATGTTGGCCACCATGAACCTCGAACTCCAAAAGTCCTATGAGGACATGTATCCATATGAGATGCATCAAGATTTGCTGGACAGGTACCACCAGAGCGCGAGGCAAGAGCGCTATGAGATCATCACCAACATGATCACCGCTAAGATGGGGAGTGGAGAATCCCTAACTGCTCATTTGCAAAGAATGCAAAGATATGTTGATCGTCTTCTCAAACTTAATGTTAAGTTTGATGAGGATTTGGCTATCGACATCATCCTCCACTCCTTGCCTTCCTGCTACAGCCAGTTCAGAATGACCTACCACATGAATAAGGAAGAGGTCACCCTAAGTAAGCTTCAAGGGCTCCTGAGGACAGCTGAGAGCAACCTCAAGGACAAATCTGTTGCATCATCCTCTACTGTAGCTGCTCCTGTGTTGGCAATTGGCCAAGGAAAGGGAAAGAAGAGGAAGGCTCCTTACAAGAGCCACCATAAGGGTAAGACCCAAGATGGTTCTTCTTCTAGTGGGACCAAAGCAGGTTCTGTTAAGCCCTCTTCTGACCCCAAGGAAGCAGAGTGCTTCTATTGCCACCAGAAGGGCCACTGGAAACGAAGCTGCCCTAAATATCTGCAAGATATTAAGGATGGGAAGATAAAACCCACCTTCGCAGGTATGTATTTAATTAAATCTAATAACTCATCATTTGCTACTTCATGGGTTCTTGATACAGGGTGTGGTTACCACATTTGTTCTGATATGCAGGGCCTAAAAAGAAGTAGGGAAGTGGAGCATGGAAGGATAAGCTTGATCATGGGAAACAAGAAGTCTTCACCAGTAACCAAGATCAGAGTTTATTCCTTAGTGTTGAGTAATGGGTTAGGGCTAGATTTAAATAATTGTTGCTATTCGCCAGATATGGCAAGAAACATCATTTCTTTTCATGGTTTGTTTAGACAAGGTTTCAGATATTCATTTGATAATAGTAATGGTTCTATTAATGCTTATTTGAATGGTGTCTTTTATTTCAATGCATTACCTTGTAATGGGATTTATGAATCTGTGTTAGTTATTGATAATTTAGGAAATGATGTTTTGAATATTGATTCGTCCACAAGTTTGGACAAAGCATGCTTGTGGCATTGTCGCCTTGGCCATGTGAACAAGAAACGCATAGCCCAACTCCAAAAGGATGGAGTCTTGGAGTCTTTCGACCTTAGGGACGATGACGTGTGTGAGTCTTGTTTACTTGGGAAGATGACCAAGTCACCCTTTACTGGCACATGTGAAAGGGGTGAGGGTGTATTGGATCTCATACACACAGATGTATGTGGACCCTTTAGATCCACCACAAGGGACGCTTGTCGCTTCTACGTGACTTTTACAGACGATTATATCAGATATGGATATATCTACTTAATCAAGCAAAAGTCAGAAACTTTTGAAAAGTTCAAAGAGTTCAAGAATGAAGTGGAGAATCAGTTGGGCAGGAAAATCAAGATGCTTCGATCTGATCGAGGGGGAGAGTACCTAAGTCTTGAGTTTCACGACTATCTGAAAGAGTGTGGAATAGTTTCACAATTGACGCCTCCTAGAACGCCACAATTGAATGGTGTGGCTGAGAGACGTAATCGAACCTTGTTGGACATGGTTCGCTCTATGATGAGTCGTGCTTCGTTACCAATCTCATTCTAGGGGTATGCCTTGGAGACTGCCGCCCATATCCTTAACTTAGTTCCCACCAAGAAGGTTACCAAAACGCCTCACGAGATGTGGACAGGGAAAGCTCCCTCGTTAGCACATATCAAGGTTTGGGGTTGTGAAGCTTTCGTAAGACGAGAGACTCACGACAAGCTAGAACCTCGTAGTGAGAAGTGTTATTTCATCGGCTATCCACAGAAGTCTTTTGGTTATCTCTTCTATAGACCAAATGACAATGTTGTCTTTGTTGCTAGGAGAGGGGTTTTCAGATAAAGAGAACTCATAAGCCAAGGAGACAGTGGGAGTCAGATTGACCTTGAAGAGCTTCAAGAGTCAGGAGAAGAAGGAACCTCTGACACTGGCATGCAACCTGAGGAGGAAACTCCTGTTGAACCTATTGACCAGTCCTTACCTCTTAGACGTTCAAGTAGAGTTGTTGTTCCACCCCAGTTTTATGGTTTCCATATTACTACTGACGGGGATACGTTTATTAGTGATAGTACACTAGTAAATCTGGACGAACCTAACAGCTACAAGGAAGCCATGGCAGGCCCAAAGTCTGTTAAATGGAAAGAGGCAATGGATAGCGAGATTCAGTCCATGTATGACAACCAAGTTTGGAATTTGGTTGACAATGTGCCAGGTCGTAAGACGGTCGGGTGCAAGTGGATCTTCAAGAAGAAGACAGACATGGATGGGAAAGTGCACACTTATAAAGCGCGATTGGTCGCGAAGGGCTTTACTCAAACTCCTGGAGTTGACTATGATGAGACCTTCTCACCAGTTGCGAAAATAAAGTCTATTAGGGTAATGCTTGCGATAGCTGTGTTTCATGATTATGAAATTTGGCAGATGGACGTAAAAACCGCTTTCCTAAATGGGAAGTTGGCTGAGGATGTTTACATGAATCAGCCAGAGGGTTTTGTCGATGCAAAGCATCCAAATAGAGTGTGCAAGCTTGAGAAATCCATTTATGGATTAAAGCAAGCGTCTCGCAGATGGAATCTTTGTTTTGACGAGAAGGTCAAAGAGTTTGGCTTTCTGCGAAATGAAGATGAGTCATGTGTATATGTCAAGGCCAGTGGGAGTATAGTGAGCTTCCTCGTATTGTATGTCGATGACATACTACTCATAGGAAACGACATCCCAACATTGCAGGAGGTCAAGTCCTGGCTTGGGAAGTGTTTCGCTATGAAGGACCTCGGAGAGGCTGCATATATTCTGAGAATAAGGATAGTGAGAGACAGAAGTAAGAGACTGATAGGACTCAGTCAGGATACATACTTGGAAAGGGTACTAAAACGTTTTAGTATGGAAAATTCCAAGAAAGGGGAGTTACCAATCCAATGCAATACCAAACTGAGTAAGACTCAGAGCCCGAGTACAGAGGCATAAATAGTTGATATGAGCCGAGTACCTTACGCTTCCGCAGTTGGCTCAATTATGTACGCTATGACCTGTACTCGCCCTGATGTGGCTTTCGCTTTGAGCATGGTCAGCAGATATCAAGGGAATCCTGGTAGGGCACATTGGATTGTTGTCAAGAATATTCTTAAGTACCTACGAAGGACTAAGGAATGGTTTCTAGTCCTGGGTGGGAGTGATGACTTAAGGGTGCGAGGGTACAGTGACGCTAGTTTCCAGACAGATCGGGATAATTACCAATCGCAGTCGGGCTGGGTCTTTACCCTGAATGGAGGAGCAGTGACTTGGAAAAGTTCCAAGCAAGAAACCGTAGCTGATTCAACGTGCGAATCAGAGTACATTGCGGCGAGCGAGGCGTCAAAGGAGGCTATATGGTTGAAGAACTTCATTGAAGACCTTGGAGTTGTGCCATCCATAAAAGAGCCCATGGAAATTTTCTGTGATAATGAAGGAGCGGTTGCCTTAACCAAGGAACCAAGGGATCATGGCAGATCTCGTCATATCGACAGGAAATACCATTTTATTAGACATCGAGTAGAAGAGGGACTCCTCGTTGTGAAGAGGGTATCGTCAGAAGATAACCCAGCAGATCCCCTCACGAAGGGACTGAGTAGGGTTAAGCATTTGCAGCACGCTAGGAGCGTAGGGCTGAAGGACGATATTAGTTTAGATTAGATAGGTAGGAAACTTGTAATGGATGATCATGTATTCAACATTTGATGATTAAATAAAGGTGTGTTGTTTATAAGAAAGCTTCTATCTTGTGTTGATTATTTATCTATTGTTTCAATTTTGCATGTTTTGACTTCCTGAATAATAAGATTATTCGAACAGTCCACAATCGTTCATATGTTGGAAGTAGATATGAAGGAAGATTGTCATAAATTTGTTTGTAGATTGTCTGAAAAGTTTTAGACATAGCAAAGGTTTGCTGCAAAGTTTATGAGTGCTTATGAAATTTGTATTGAGCATTGGAATAGACCCACACTTGCTGGTATCACTTCATGAATGTTATCACAAGTGATCGCAAGATGATAATATCATATAATCTTTAAACCTAGAGATATGATTATTGTTTGCTAGTTGATTATACATTGATAATGCGAAAACGCATCAGTAACTTGATGTTATAAAACGCATTATTGTGTGTGGTTTAACTAGTAAATGATAAAGGCATATTAGTCGACGTTTTTCTGTTCCTTTTATTCTATGAGAATAAAAGCGATATCTTGGCCACTTGATGATTTGGTTTGACTTATGTGTCGGGCCCGGTCAGGATGAAGTTGATGTGTTCAACTGAGTTCTATGTCGAACAAATCAGAGATCAAGAAATAAAATGCTAAACAATAAGTATTGTTAGCATGATATCTAGAACAGAGGATTATACGATCCCTTATCTGAAGGACAGATTATTGGTCAGAGTTGACAGCGGCTATTGAAAGCTACGATTGCTAATCGGATACGGAAGTCATATGTGAGATGTAGTTACTAGACTTATCTAAGTGGGAGACTGTTGGATTAGTGTCTAAGTCCGTAACTATATTTGGTATGTACTTGACCCGAGTGTGCATGGTCCTTTTGGGTTGCCTTCACCAAAGCAACTTGACAAGGTAATTTGATATGAGAGAGAAGATATTATGGTTTATTAATATATTATAAGAATAATATATTAAAGGAGAAATCATATTTATTTAATTAGTATTAGTCATAAATTAATTAGGAATTAATTTGGTGACTAAAAGAGATTAATTAAATAAAGGGGTATAAACTGTCAAATGTGTGATAGTTGAGTTTTGGACTGGGAAACCTAATGGACTAAGGGGGAAAGAAATTATGATGAGGGATCATCATATTTTCGTCCAAGGGCCTCATTCCAGAAGGTTCCTTGGGCTGCTTGGTGGCTAAGCTATCCATTAGGGTTTAGACTGAAACCCTAGCACCCTACAGTATAAATAGATGCCCTATGCTTCAATTTTAGGCCACTTGATTCCAAGGGAAACCCTAGGGCCGAAATTAGCATCCTTCCCCTCTCTCTCTCTTAATTGCCTTCTTGCTTCAAGGTGTTTGTGAGCCATTAGAGGCACTACAATTGTGGTGCTTGCTTTCAAGAGTTCAAGAGATCAAGGAAACTAGTTGTTATTGCAATATAACAACAAAGGTATGTCTACTACACTTCTATATGTTTTTTTTCGAAAATTATAGAAGCATCCCAGGGTTTATTTTGTGTTCATATAGTTGTATGTCTTATAGTGAAAACATAGATCCAATCTAGGGTTGCATGCACACATAGGATTGTTTGTATAAAACCCATCATTTTAATCTAAGAGTTGATTCCAAAGTGTGTTTTTGTAACTTGTCCTCAAGTTATATGAAAAGTCACATTTAAGAATCATAAAACTCATAAAAGTTGGCAAAGGTTACAAAATGAAGAGTCTAGTTCTAATTAAATGGTTTTATGACTCCATAACTTGTCCTCAAGTTATGGAGGTTCAAGAGTCTCTTCATTAAATTAAAAAAAAAAAGTGTAACCTTACTTAGTTCCATAAGTTACAATAAAAAAAGTTATTTTTTTTAATTAGTTTAAAGTCTTCCATAACTTGTTCTCAAGTTATGGAACTTGAAGAGTTTTTTTTTTTTTTTTTTTTTAAATTAAAACTACTTTAAACTCATAAGTTATGGAATTAATTAGTTTTGAATAGTTTCAAAACTTGCCCTCAAGTTTTGGAATTTGAAAAGTTTTCACTTATGAATACTTTAATTCCAAGTTAGCCCTTAGAATTTTAAAAGTTAAAATTCAACCCTTATACTTTATAATATTATAAGTTAATAATATTTATATATATGTATAATAGTAAAGTCAGTCTTACCGTTAGTAGGCCTCATTCACGAAGCCGGTCTATAAGGGGGGTATAAGGTTACTGCCTATAAAATGGCAGTTTAATGGGTGTCCACTCTCACCCACCGCTTCCTTGACTGGTGGAGGGTCGTTAGCCGAACGGGTAGGACAACGACTATAATTCTCCTTTCATTAAAAGTATTAATGATAAATACTAAGTAACTAAACTCTTATTAATACCCAATCTTAGTTACTTAGGAAAATGTGAATTTGGTGCTAACCCATGAATTTACACTTTGCACTTTGCTTAAGTCGTTAGTGGAGCGTGTGTGGTTAACCGGCACACTAACCTGGACTTAACAAGGTAGGCAAATGGTAACTTAATATTTATCATAGTATCGGTGGAGCGTGTGTGGTTAACCGGCACACTGATTAAGGGTAAATATTAAGGGTACCAAGTATATTTGCATGGTTATTCACACCTTGTTTTGTGATCCTCGGCATCCCAGTCACAAAACCTGAAGGGCACACTCGAGATTGAAACATGCCTTTGAACAGTTCAATGAATCTCAAAGATCTAGGACTTTCAAATCCAATTAAAACCTAATAAATTATTTCGTTTTTCATGGTGGAAATTGGTGAATCGTCATTCACCTACCTTCAAATATTTTATAGCTTGGATTACGGCATCCCTCTTCTAAGTTATAAAATAGTTTGTTGGGTCCTAGCCTTAATATTTCATATTGGGTGTCATATTAAGGACTTTAAATCAACTATCTTGAATATCTCCCAAAAAGATGTCTGGTCTAGACATTTATGATCTTCCCAAATCTCTTGAAACAAGCTTTCCTAAATGAAGATGATGTCCCATGGATATCATACTTCTTTCACCTCCTCCAATTATTCTCCCTAACCCACAAGTTCCTAAAAATTTTAAGGTCACTCAAGCCAAAGTGTGTTTTAATCCATTTTAATCCATTTTAATCTAAGAGTTGATTCCAAAGTGTGTTTTTGTAACTTGTCCTCAAGTTATATGAAAAGTCACATTTAAGAATCATAAAACTCATAAAAGTTGGCAAAGGTTACAAAATGAAGAGTCTAGTTCTAATTAAATGGTTTTATGACTCCATAACTTGTCCTCAAGTTATGGAGGTTCAAGAGTCTCTTCATTAAATTAAAAAAAAAAGTGTAACCTTAATTAGTTCCATAAGTTACAATAAAAAAAGTTATTTTTTTTAATTAGTTTAAAGTCTTCCATAACTTGTTCTCAAGTTATGGAACTTGAAGAGTTTTTTTTTTTTTTTTTTTTTTTTTTTTTTTTTAATTAAAACTACTTTAAACTCATAAGTTATGGAATTAATTAGTTTTGAATAGTTTCAAAACTTGCCCTCAAGTTTTGGAATTTGAAAAGTTTTCACTTATGAATACTTTAATTCCAAGTTAGCCCTTAGAATTTTAAAAGTTAAAATTCAACCCTTATACTTTATAATATTATAAGTTAATAATATTTATATATATGTATAAGAGTAAAGTCAGTCTTACCGTTAGTAGGCCTCATTCACGAAGCCGGTCTATAAGGGGGGTATAAGGTTACTGCCTATAAAATGGCAGTTTAATGGGTGTCCACTCTCACCCACCGCTTCCTTGACTGGTGGAGGGTCGTTAGCCGAACGGGTAGGACAAGTTCCTAAAAAGTTTAAGGTCACTCAAGCCCTATTGGCAAGGCAAGGTCTAGGTGTGATCACATCTTGGAGATGTAGTCACATATTGACAAGCCGGGAGAGTTGGGTGTCAAAGTCTTGAGAAAGTTGGTGGCTCAACTACTTTCTAAGTCACATAGTGAGTTCTTTTGGGAATCCTATGAAACAGACTAAGACAAGACCCTTAATGATCTTATCTATTTGCTAAGATCAACTTCCTAAAACGCTATGGACATTGACAATGATGACATTGGATATCCAGTAAAGCTCTCTCTTCCCAATGGAAAGGGATCGGCTATAGTCAACTCGGTTGACCCAATGGTAAAGAGAGAGGCGAAGTCTGAGATAGTCCCATTATCAAGGGTCCATAGGTAACTATTGCCAAAGGAAGGGGCATTGGTTACGAAGCTGCCAAATTTACCTAAGGATGTTAAAGTCAATAAGTTTGGCTCTACTTCAGGTAAAGTCCATTGTCTAACTCTATTAAGTACATGCTGATTCTGATCGCGAAGATGGATTTCAATCGCATGGTTCGGTGATCAGAATTTTGGGCTATTACTTAAGAGTTATGATATTTATATTGCTTAGGAATAGATAACAACAAGGTTTTCATATGGATTGTAAGGATAAGTTTTTCCGCAAAGTTTTAAAATAAAAGAAAAAGGTTTTGATTTTATTTATTTTAAGTATCCTTACAATGGCATTTGTGAAAAGTTGTTGCTTATAAGATTTCATTGATAGCAATATTGGAAAAATGGATTTGATTCTTTCGGTTGTGGTAGTGTCTAATATTACCAAATAAGGAAAGATTCTCATCACCCAAGGTTCAATTGGACCGAAACTTGGAATCATGCAAGTTGTGTAGTATGATGAATGAGAACTTTCAGCTTGGAAAATTAAGACTAATTCCTTATGTGAATAAGGAAAGGACTAAGGAATCGAGTACACATTCTTGTGCAATGGTCAAGTCCACCACAAAAGATCAAGAAGACTATTCGTCATGATTTACTTAAGTTCAGTAAATATGATTATACTTATAAGTTTAAGTATAAGTCTGTAGCATTGGAGAAGTTTCAATGTGAGACAGAACGAATAAGAAGAATCAAAGTATGGCAGAAAGATAAAAGTTTCTCAAATCTGAAAAGATGGGTGAGTACTTTAGTATCATGTTTATGATCATCTTAATGATTAAGATACCATATCACAATTGGTCCTCTAAAGTCATCTTAGTGCATTCTTATGACTAAGAAGAGGAGTCATGAATTGTTGAAATGGTTAAATCAAAAAGATGAGTCATACTTCGTTCCAAAACAATTCTTAGAGTCATACTCCAAGACTGTAACTTGAGTGACATATCTTAAAGAGGGTTTGTTAACAATAGTCAAATGTAAGAGTAGGAGTGTTAGAATGCTCATAACCCAACAAGGTCCCGTAGCGTACAAACTCCAGCGCTTAGCAGCGTTCATCCCATCTTCCGCATGTCGAACCTAAAGAAGTATCTGTCCGATGAGACACTTGTGATTCCACTCGATGAGATCGAACTACACGACAGCTTACACTTCGTGGAAGAACCCGTAGAAATCATGGATCGGGAAGTCAAACGAACAAAACAAAGTCGCATCCCGATAGTTAAGGTTCGCTGGAATGCCAAGCGGGGACCTGAATTCACTTGGGAGCGCGAAGATTCAATGAAGCAGAAGTACCCCCATCTCTTTCCAAGTTCATGATGGTACTCTATTCTTGAATTTCGGGACGAAATTCTCTCTAACGGGGGGATGATGTGACAACCCGATTTTCCTATCTTGTTCAACCATTCAATTCAGTCAAAGTCAGGCTTGTTTAGCTAACTTTTAGCACTGTTTAGAGTCTGTTTGAGCATTCTAAGCCTAGTATATCAAAGGGTTAAGTGTTAGGATATAGCTACTGAAGTTCAAACCATCAAGCAAAGCCATAAACTCCATCATGTGGAGTTTACGGCCGTAAACTCAACCATGGCCGTAAACCCTTCCTATATATATAAGAGCACTTCATTTTCCTCATTCTCTTCCTTCCTTGGCCGAAAACTCTTCAAACTCTCTCAAGTATCATCAATTTCTTCATCTAGATCTTCACATATGTAAGTGATCCCTTCCATCTATGTGTTAATACATCTCTTATTCTTGAATCTCCTTTGAATTCACCCATGAATTCCATCTTTTGAGTCTAGATCTTCAAGATCCTCAAGAACACCAAGAACACCCTAGTGTTTTGGGCCGAAATCAACCATTTCAAGCCTCTATATCATAAGTACTCTCTCCTTAGCTTGTTATCTAGTTGAAACACCTGGTTAGAACCTTAAAATCA
Source organism: Lactuca virosa (assembly GCF_052849685.1). Taxonomy (NCBI): domain Eukaryota; kingdom Viridiplantae; phylum Streptophyta; class Magnoliopsida; order Asterales; family Asteraceae; genus Lactuca; species Lactuca virosa. The sequence goes on along the minus strand of NC_136427.1, from coordinate 252,798,962 downwards.
TCAAGAATGCATGAACAAAAGGAGTTTACGGCCAAGCAATCTCCCTTGGCCGTAAACCCTAGTATGAAGTGCAAATGGACCTTAAACTCTTCCTAAGGCTTGGAATTGAGGCTGGAACACCCCTTGTGCTTGGTAAGACCTTGAATCATCACCAAACTCATCATTTAGAGAGTTTACGGCCCAAAAGTAAACACCCTTGGCCGTAAACTCCAATTATGGTCAAGCCTTGGACCTTAAACACACCTAGGCCTTTGCTAACCTTTGGGACATCCAAGCCTTTGAAACTCCTTACCTTTAAGACCCTAAATGTGACCATTTAGAGAGTTTACGGCCGAGAGTAAACTCCCTTGGCCGTAAACACCTCAACACTCTCCATTAAGTTGGTCCTTTTCATCATTGTGTAGAGCAAAAGTCCCTCAAGCTTCCCTAGTCTTCAAACACCCTCGTATGCATGTTTGACCATGAGTTTACGGCCGTAAACTCCCTTGGCCGTAAACACCAAACCCATGGCCTTGAACTCCATTGGTGGCCGTACACTCCCCTTAGTTCAATCACATGTGATTCCAACACTTGGTCCAAGTGTTTCCTAGTCCCGTGAGGTGTTTCCTTGCATTTGGTTGCTTCTAGACACTATATTCATGTCAATATATGCCATTATATGTCATTTAGGACTTGTTGTGTCTCGGGACTTCATTCGTGGAACTTCTCATCCTTACGCGCGTATTCGTTGAATCACCCACATCAGGTGAGTTCATACCCCTACGCTTTTCCGAGTTTTTCCATGTTTTCAGGAGGGGGGGGAATACAAGCAAAAGTACAAGGAAACTTGTGCTCAAAGTATATTATTTTATGTTCAGAATGCTTTTAATACATAAAACAGTTTTACCAAACGATTAAGAAATCAACTCGTAAAAACAGTTTTCAAAACTAAAGCAACGAATTTGTGAATCATATTGTAAAATGTGTTATTTTATAAAGGATTCATACAAAACGTAAACATGATTTTTAGTATTATTACATGCAAATTGTTAGTCTAAAGTTGGAGACACGTCCTTAGTAACACCCCCACAGAAACTGGGTGTAGGACTAGCACTTGTAACCAAAATCTCTTGTAGGGAGAGCGTGACTGTTGTGTATAGATCTATACGGGACCGACTATCCCGCACCTTACTGCTAGCTACAGTTGGACCGATAGATCCAGGGGTGACAAAGTCATAAAAATATACTGGCCCCGTTACGTGCCATATCAAGTCTAAGTACGATTATGACACTCACAACCTAGATAACAACAACATACATGTGTAATAATGAAATAAGTGAACTAACCTCAAAGTAATAATCGATTTGATTACTAGAAAGTATTAATAATACCCTTAGGACTTAGTTCACCACTTATTTATTAGTTTTATTTATGTAATAAGGCTAATACACCTCACAGCGAGTAAACAAGAAAACTACGTCTAACGATACAAGTATGGTAGATACTTGTACACCTCAGACAAGAACATATAACCAACTATCAACCTTTAAGGAAAATATAGGAATTTCCCGGGATAAACCGGCTATTCAAAACGGATTTGTTTTATAAACAACGGATATTCATATTCATTCCACGACACCTTGGATTGTACATACCTTGGTACGAATCTAGAAGTCATGGAAGGAATAGGTTTTCAAACATGCTTTTATTAAGAAAATATAGGATTTTCTTAAGGAACACTTTTCAAAAGGATCAAAGAACATTTCCTACTAAAAAAACTAAACGCTTATGAACTCACCAGCTTTATGCTGATATTCTTTCAAAACTGCTTGTATTCTGAGGGTATTAGTAGACAGGTACTTCCAGGAGTTCGGAGAAGTTGGAGCGTTAGAGTCACGTCTTTACTATTTTACTTTTGCTATGAACAAAACTATGTATTAAACAATGTAAACCTTTTCACATATGTATTCAATGTCTGGTTGTGTTTACTATGCTTGCTATGATACAATTGTTATGATACTACGCATGACGTCCTCCGCCCCAGAACGTTTCCGCCGTTCCGGTTTTGGGGTGTGACACATTATCACCACGCCTAAGATCCTTGTTGTCTACCAATTCCCATCGCTTTCCATACGTCCCAAACATTCCCGCTCCGCTAGACCCGAAAACCTGCAATTATGCTCACAAAATTCGAAAGTACCCGAAAGTGGCCATAAAATAACAAAAAGGAAAATATGCATGGAAATTATATAAATTATGAATGAAATATGCTAAAATAAACTATAAAAAGAAGTAAATAAAATAAACTATCACTTTTGGTGATATGTGATGCTTTTGGTGATATGTTATGTTTTGGTGATATGTGATGCTTTTGGTGATATATGTTGTTTTTGGTGATATGTTATGCTTTTGGTGGTACATGATGAATTTGTTGTTATATGTATTGTATATGTGAGTAAGGAGTATTTGTTGCTTAACGTTGTTATGTCATAAACTGAATTGTTGACCCATTTGGGAATCGTACGTTTTCCCTACGACTATATGCAACTTATATTAACTCACTCAGCAGGGGCTAACACTTGTTTCTTGTAGCTTGTGCCTTTGGCTCGGTACATGTAACTTAGAAGCATGGATTGGGTAGGTTGGGAGCGTTTATCTTTGGGGTAGTTTGATATTACTTAAACGATACCACTTAGACATGTTTTGGTTGTTACTTTTCAATAATGGTTTTCTTAAACTTAAGCGGTTTTAACCGGGTTGTTTCTGAAAGATGGTAACGTGTGGTTTATTTAAAGTGAATTTTATAAAAGACTTTCGTTGCATTTTCTGTTAAAAAGTGTTAAATAAAAAGAAAAATTTTGGGGTAAAAATCACGACGTTACACACCACAACCGAGGGCGTCCTAAAATTCTTCATCGACATCAGACTCATACACATCCTCGGTCAATCCATTCTAAAAAACGTCTAGCCTTTCGTCGCTCCCAAGAGTCTGATTAGAAGAAAACGACTCCCTTATGGTGTTGATACACCGAGTTTCAAAGAATTGATATCAAATCGAATAAGAATTGAGGAGATTTGATAATTTATTGGATCAAGTTATTTGGCGTTTCTTGAAATTGATAGTTGAATTGATTGAAACCGATATCAAATTGAATTGGCGTTGAAAATTTATTTGGCTAGATGGTGCTGATACACTGAGTTATGAGATTTTTGTTATGCTTGATTTTCGAGGGGATTGTTAGTTTGTGGGTAATTTGCACAACGATTAAGGGCGAGGCTTTGTTGAGGCGTCGGTCAAGGAGACAACGAGAAGGGGACCATTTGTGTAACGTTTGGAAAACGTATCCTAAAAATACAACTTTTTGAAAACCATAAGAACCATTTATGAAATTTTGTTTAATCGTAACTATTTAATTTAAAAGAAAAATGTAATATTGGTCTAGAGAGACATGCATCTGTCGATCTTTCAAAAGTAACCCTATTGTTATTGTGTAATTTTGCCTTGGAAAAGTAATCCACAAACACTCCTCTAGTTTCGCCCGCCTCCAAGACTTGCGCCACAACCCATAACACTAACGCCTCCCCTACCTTTTGCTGTTTGGAACAACGGTGAACCGATGTCTCCTTAGGTTAAAATCAATAAACGCAATCGATTTCACCCCCTTTTCCTTCCGATACTGAAGACACCCAGATCCCTTTACCCCTTTCTTACTAATGACCCTCCCTCCCTCCCTCTGTCTATTTCAATGGCAACGCAGTTTCGTCTTTGAGTTGAGATTGTCTTACTTCTTTTGCAGCGTAGGTAGATGAATTAAAGGTCTGTTTATTTTTCGTATCTGCTAGACTTACTATTGATTCAAATATCATGTTTGCTCTTTCCCCCTTTTTCTTTTTGGATGTCAATGTCATATGTTAATTAAAGTTTACCTCCATTCCTAGAACGATTGAAATGTTTATAACTGACATGCATGTTTCCGTTTTATAGCTTGAGAATGTACTGTTTATCCTTTAACGGAAATCCTGTTTTATAATATGCAACAAAAACAAATCTATCGAAGATTTGAAGCTAACAAACGAGCCCATTGGACATTCATGGTCTTTTCTGAGGAGTTGGAGATTAACTAAAGACCCATAAGCATAAGATATGGTATCGGGTTGAATGTCTTTTTAATATTGAGATAAAAATATTAGAAGTCTCTTGTTAGGTTTATCCGTTTATGCATCTGTTAAACTCAGTGTCACATTTTAGTTTTGTTTAGATGTGCCTCAGTTACTATCCCAGTTGTAATGTGATTGTGGAAGGCTGTGGTTTTGGTATAAATATATGTGAATTTTGGAATACGTATAGTTTTATATATGAACAGCTTGGTGTTCTAGACACTTATAGTATGAAACTTTATGTGGTACTTTTGGAATTTATATCTTACTTTTGTTTTGTTTCTTTGGTGCCCCTTTTTTAGGAAGTGAGATCCGAGTTAATAAGAATATCGTGGAACCCATTGCCATTATTGTAATCTACACAAAACGTGAGAGGCTCTAATGAATTCAATACTAAAGTACAAGAATAAAAGATGGGACCTCATGGTTCAACCATACAAGTATTTGACAGGTTCAAATTATTGTGAGAAAACCTGTTATCGATCTTTAACCCGAAAAACTCTTGTAACAAATCGGTTTTCTGGGAATATTATTATCAGAAGATATCTTTCAAACCCTTCAAAGTTTTCCAGCTCTGCTTCTCCAAGATTACTTGCAGGCTCATACACAAATTCTAGTGGTTCTTTTCGATTTTATAGCTCAGAGGGTGATGGAAGAAACTCAAGTGAAGATAAACACGTGCCCTTGAAAGACGCATTGAAGTCTGATAAGGGTAGTATCGGAAAAGAAAGTATCAAGGAGGATGTGAATCACCATGATGCACATGCTCGTTTAGGTGAACAAGATCAAAAGGAATGGCTTATTAACGAGAAATTGGCTATTGAAAGTAAAAGAAAAGAATCACCCTTTTTAACTAAAAGACAAAGATTCAAGAATGAGTTCTTACGAAGGATTATTCCATGGGAGAAACAAACTGTCTCATGGGATTCATTTCCTTACTATATACAGTAAGCTTCAAGATATTGTATTATTACATTGTTCTTTTACTTTCAAAGTTCTTACTTTTTTCATCTTATCACAGTGAACATTCCAAGAATCTTTTAGTTGAATGTGCTGCTTCTCATTTGAAAAACAAGAAATTTACCACAACATATGGTTCACGTCTAGATTCTTCAAGTGGGAGAATACTGCTCCAGAGTGTACCAGGTATGAATGAATTGAAAAAGGGTAAATTTGGGTTAAATTTAAAAGAAACTTTAGTTACTGAGTGTAAGAATGATTAATGATTGTGATGATGCAATGCAGGCACTGAGCTTTACAGAGAAAGATTCATCAGAGCACTTGCACGCGATTTACAAGTTCCATTATTGATTCTTGACAGCAGTGTTTTAGCTCCTTATGTAAGTTTAAATGTGCAATTGTTTTCTAGCTTTTGGATTCTTGAAATGATTGTGGTTGTGGTGGTTAAATGTTAATTGTTGCAGGATTTTGGTGAAGATAACTCAGAAAACGAGTCAGATGATGAACATGGTGAATCAGGTGAAGAGATGACATCAGAATCAGAAGTTGATGATGAAGCAAGCAATGAAGAAGAGTGGACTAGCAGTGGTGAGCCAGGGTCAGATGATGAAGATGTTGAAGCTCGTGCAGCTGAAGCCTTGAAGAAACTTGTTCCTGGGAACCTTGAAGATTTTACAAAAGTAAGACCTTACATAATAAGGGTACATTTGTAATTAGTTAATTACCTTTTTCAAAAACTTCATTTCACACTTCTATCTATATTCTGTAACAGAACATTGCTGTTGTTGGGGAGATTCCTCCTGAATCATCAAAGCAGGACACCGAGTGTTCTGAGGACACAAAGGAGCCTTTAAAGAAAGGTAGATTTTCATTTTCATTTCCATTTTCTATTAAGTAATTAATTATAAATTCATTTTTTGTTTGGTAACACCTAATTTATTTTTTATATGGTTTAAACCAGGGGATCGTGTGAAGTATGTTGGGCCTTCTGTCCATGTGGAAGAAGATAACAGGTTATTGTCTTCTTCTTCTTCTTCAGTTATCTCTCTCCCAATTAGTTGCTGCAAATGCAATTACTTTATTTGCTATTGCTTGCTGTGTTAAGTCTCTTGAATACATTAAAATCAACTCAAGTATTGAAATTTGAAACCCTAGTTGCTGTAATTACTTTATGTTCAATTAGTAGTTGAATGCATCACAGGATAAAATTGGGGTCGATAGCAACGTCTGATGGTCCCACAAATGCATATACCGTTATTTCACGCAGGTGGGTTGGTAAGTTGTATGAAATAATAATAATAATAATAATAAAACAACTGTTGATAAATGCATGTATATCAAGATTCCAATAGTTTCATGTACTTAAATCTTTCATTCTTTCTTGATTTGCTTTTGGTTTTGCTTGTTTATGATTGTGAATATATTATAAAACTTATCCTTTACAAATAGAGTTGTTGGTGTTAATCTGTTTCTGGTAATTTTTATTTTCTTTTTCAGACCTTTAGGCACTGGTCAACGTGGGGAGATTTATGAGATTAGTGGGGAAAGAGTTGCAGTTATCCTGGATAACACAGAAGACAATGATCAATCTGCAAAACCATCAATATATTGGCTTCTTGGTAATTTTCTTTTTGTATATCTAACAACATTAATGAATGCTATAATGAAGATGAAGATGAAAATGTTGGTGTTTATATGCAGTTAAGCATGTTGAGCGTGATTTTGATACTGAAGCTGAAGACTGTTATATTGCAATGCAGGCATTATCCGAGGTTGCATACATGCTTCTTTCTATAGTTCAGACCATGTTCATTATAACATAAAAAATGAAAAGTAAAACAAGTATTTTGTTTGTTTGTTAGTTTTCTTATTATGATTGGCTGCAGGTGTTGAAGTCTGTGCAACCTCTTATTGTGTATTTCCCAGACTCATCTTTATGGTTGTCAAGAGCTGTTTCTAAGTCAAACCGAAAAGAATTTGTGAATAGGCTTCAGGAAATGTTTGACCAGATATCGGGTCCTGTTGTTTTGATATGTGGGCAAAATAAAGTTGCTACTGGATCAAAAGAGAAAGAGAAATTTGTAAGTTTTGTTTTCTGTTGTCATGTTTCTTGCCTTTCTTATATCTTTCATACTAAATAATAGATTTGGTAATGCTTTTGTTTTGTTAGCAGACTATGATCCTTCCAAATTTAGGTCGCCTTGCAAAACTGGTAATTCTTTGATTTTTTTACTTTCTAAATACTCTATGTTATCACTTGTTTTTTTCCAAAACAAATTTATGCAATGACATTTCATTTTGGGACCAAAAGATGCAACATTTGACCAGAAACCTGTTTAACCATCTGAAAAATATAGTTACATAACACATAGGATAGGATACGCTAAAAACAAATCAACAGAAGTATTTTGCTATTTTTTATGAGTTGACATTCGTTAACTGAAACTGGAACTTGTATTCTTATTCAGCCTCTCTCTTTAAAGCGACTTACTGAGGGACTAAAGCCAACGAGAAGGCCAGAGGACAATGATATATACAAGATATTCACTAATATCATGTCTTTGCATCCTCCAAAGGTAATTAACAAACTGGAAGCTTAGTAGAATTCCATTTAACATATTTACAATTACATACTCATTTATTATTCTTGGTCTTTTTCATTCCAGGAGGAAGATCCACTTAGAGTATTCAATAAACAAATTGATGAAGACAGACGGATTGTGATATCAAGGAGCAATATAAATGAATTGCATAAGGTATATACATCCTCTCTCTCTCTCTCTCTCTCTCTCTCTCTCTCTCTCTCTTTTATAATGCAATAATTTCATGCATGCGTTACTTGTTTTTTATTAGTGTTTTCTGTTTATGGGTATTTAAAATACATATCTTTTTCAGGTTCTTGAGGAAAATGAACTCTCTTGTGTGGACCTCTTGCATGTAAATACTGATGGAGTGATACTGACGACAAAGAGTAAGATCTGTTTCTTTTTCTTTATTTCTTCCAGTAAGTGATGTCTGGATAAATGATGACTAAAAGATATTTGATAAAATGATAACACACTTGGCGAAATGGAAGGAAAATATAAATGTAGGGAAAAGTTGGGGCTAAATGGAGAAAGCCTCATTTCCTTGACTTTCTTTATTAAGTTCTTCTTTCTGCAATAAGTCAAAAAGAAACACTTATATTGGAATTCTGTTGTGTGTGTGTTTTTTTTTTTTTTTTTTTTTTTTTTTTTTTTTTGTAGAAGCGGAGAACGTTGTTGGTTGGGCTAAAAATCATTATCTGTCCACTTGTGATCTTCCTTCTGTCAAGTCTGATAGATTAAATTTGCCCCGTGAAAGGTATTATTTTCACTCTGTAGGTGCTTTTGATTAGTTTCATTTCTGACTTCCATTTTGTGGGCATTGACTAATGATGTGGGGACCACAAAGTAAAGTTGAAAAATGAAACAGTATTTGGCTAAATTAATCAGCTCACGTTATTTAACTGAATTATGTTTTGAAACATGAAGCCTTGAAATTGCAATTATGAGACTAACGGAGCAGGAATTGATCTCCAAGAAGCCTGCACAAAACCTAAAGGTTTGTTCTTTGCTTTATTTCATCTTAATGTATACATGCTTTTAGAAGGCCATACATATATGCTTTTCATGACAATAGAATAATTATAATCATGGTGTGTGTAAACATTCCTGAAGTTATATATTACTATTACTGGTAAGTAGATTGCTATTATAGTTAAAAAGATACTACTAGTATAGTATCTTTTTAACATGGATTTCCCATCCATATTGGTAGCACTAGCAAGAGTTAAGTATGTTGCTATCCCTGCAATTCGTCTTTTTGTACATACCTAGTTACAGTAGCATCTCACTTAGGCCATTTGGTAAAAAAACTTGAGACTTTTTCAAGTCATCATCTCAGCAATCTTTTGTTTTGATGCAAAAATACCAAACCATTTGGCATTTGGAAACAGGGAAATATTTTGCTTATCAATAACAACCAACATACTTTGCAAATGGTTTAATATCGTAAACCAAAATGTTGATGAGATGAGACACTGAAGAAAGTCAAATATGCTTTTTTGATAGATACATAAAAAATAGTTAGAGTGGATTAAATGGGACAAACGGATAGCATGTTGCTTGCTATTTTATAATGTATATATATGTATGACCTTATCTCATATTCAAGTATTATAAAATTATTTCGATAACCATCAGATAAATGGCATCATTATTTCAATTAAGAATGCTGTTTGCCAGTTATAAATAAAGTAAGCAGCTTATATACAGATGATGTATCTGATTTTTGATCACTACACAAAATTTTTCTTGTATCATTCATACACAATATAAATGAATGAATGCCACAGAACCTTGCAAAGGATGAGTATGAGAGCAACTTCATTTCAGCAGTGGTGCCTCCGGGTGAAATCGGTATAAAGTTTGATGACATTGGTGCTCTTGAGGATGTGAAAACTGCATTACATGAACTTGCCATTCTTCCAATGAAAAGACCTGAGCTTTTCTCTCGTGGAAATCTACTCAGGGTCTGTATTTTTAATTTTATTTTATCTTATTTTTGAATGGCTGTTGACTTTGTGTAGCTAGCTAACAAAAAAAGTATTCCTTTTCTTTTTGATTTGTTCTTGTTGTCAACCTTACCAACCAGCCTTGCAAAGGAATATTGCTTTTCGGGCCTCCTGGAACTGGGAAAACACTTCTTGCAAAAGCACTTGCAACTGAAGCAGGAGCTAACTTTATCAGCATAACTGGTTCCACACTTACATCCAAGGTACTCTACTTGCATTTCCACCCAATCAATAAATACCAAATAACCAGTGTATCTACTTAATTAGATATAGCAACACACTTACATCTCTATTCTCTACACATAAATAGCAACCTGTTCACTGATAATAGCAGCAATATGTAACAAATAAACTACATTACTATTACTTACTCAGGTAGCAATTAGGTTGCTATTATTGGTAAAAAAATATGTAAGTATGCTATTATTATATACATATATATATGGGTAAAAAAGTTAGTACGTTGCTGTTATGTGTAATAAGAAATTGTATTGTAATGTAGGTTGCAAGTGATATTTTTCCTTCTCTGGTTGGCTCCTGTTTTTCTGATATTTATTGTTATGTATCCACAGTGGTTTGGTGATGCGGAAAAGCTTACAAAGGCCCTATTCTCCTTTGCCAGCAAGTTGGCCCCTGTTATTGTTTTTGTTGATGAGGTGGGTAATGTTTATTTTTCAAATCAAAAACATCATATTATTACTGCACAGCACAACCAAAAAAACCCACTCATTCTTTCTGTGCAAAAGACAGACAGGCGTGAATGCCCTTAACATGATCCTTATGTTTAGTTTTTTTTTTTTTTTTTTTTTTTTTTTTTTTTTTTTTTTTTTTTTAACATTATTTGGTGGATGTGGATGTGGATGTTGAACAACAAACAAACAAACAAACAGGTAGACAGTCTGCTTGGGGCGCGTGGAGGGGGGTTTGAGCATGAGGCAACGAGAAGAATGAGGAACGAGTTCATGGCAGCATGGGATGGATTGAGATCAAAAGACAGTCAGAGGATTCTCATTCTTGGTGCCACTAATCGACCCTTTGATCTTGATGATGCTGTCATCCGTAGATTACCAAGAAGGTAACAACATAACATAACATAACATAACATAACATACCATACCATATTTAAGCTACTTTGGTGTAATGTAATGTTTGCTTATATTGGGGTGGGGTTGGGTTGGGTTTTTAGGATATATGTGGACCTGCCAGATGCGGATAATAGATTGAAGATACTCAAAATATTTCTTGCCCAAGAGAATGTAGCACCTGGTTTTGATATCAGAGCTCTTGCAAATGCAACTGAAGGATACTCTGGGAGTGATTTGAAGGTAATCAATCATCTAAATGTCATCTGTATTATAAATGATATGATATGATGGTTAAAAAATACTTGAGAAAATAAACAATGGGGAGCATTTGGAAGGAGCTAGACAGATAGATAATAAATGAGTTTGTAAAAAAGTTGGGACGATGACAAAGTCTCTTCTTTTCTTTTCTTGCTGTATTAAATTATGTCCTCTCCTCGTTGATTATATTTCTTTCTCTCTTCTTTTGTTTTGTGCAGAATCTGTGTATTGCTGCGGCATATAGACCCGTTCAACAACTTTTAGATGAAGAAAAGAAAGTAAGCTTTTTTCTTTCAGCTTTATAACCAACTAACTAACTCATTGTAGTCCTTTATATGTTTCTGTTTATTTTTTTTTTATACATCAATCCCATTCCCATTCCCATTTCACAGGGAAAGAAACACGACACAACTCCAGCAGCAGCATTAAGAGCGCTTAATTTGGATGATTTTATTCAATCCAAAGCCAAGGTTCTTTTCCAACAACTCAAACAACACTTCACTTCCGTTGTCTTTTCCGTTGGTTATAAACTTAAAATTGTTGGATGATATATATATATATATATATATATATATATATATATATATATAAAATGTATAGGTGGGCCCATCTGTTGCTTATGATGCAACAAGCATGAATGAACTCAGAAAATGGAACGAGCAATATGGAGAAGGCGGAAGCAGGAGGAAATCACCATTCGGATTTTGATGGATGACATGACAGATTTTCATATTAGGGCATTGCCATTTGCCAAAAATGGAAGATGGAAGATAATGTAGGTAGGTCGCGCAGACACAGACACACACAATGTTTGTTTGTACTTGTGGTGAAGATAAGGAGAGCCTTGCTTGCATAAGGAAATATGATATGATTTTATGTATTCTATCTTGTCAAATACTACACTCTCTGTTAAAGATGATAGATAGATAGATAGATAGCACCCGATGAAGACAAGACTAATAATTCCTTATAAAATTTTCCATTTATTTCATAAGCACCCTAAATCTTCCCATTCTCAATCCCATGATAATACAATTCTTTCTCAGAGTGAATGTGAATGTAGAGAATAATAAATACACAAACAAATAAATGCAAGTCTTATTTAGCCTTATTTTATTTAAGAAGGAAGACAAGACAAACCTCGGCCTCGACCATTCATTCATTGTTGGGCGATTCGGACTCTCATAAGTCCCAATTTGATGAGAATACTTGGCAAGAAGTTTGTCTGTGACAGGCCATTGGCTTTCATCACCAATACTCGAGTCTTGTCCCATTGTAGAAGGAGCGTCAACCCTTCTTCACTCTCTTTCTCCGAACTTCTCTTTTTTTGGTTCAAATAAATGGGAAAATGACCTTGGAGAACATTAATTAATTGTCTTTATTAGGTCCTTAATGTATTTCCTTTTTGCACGATAGGTCATTTATGTATGAATTCACGTGTCAACTGAACCATTTTGAGAAATGTGAAGCAATCATCCAATTTTGTTGATTTGATGATACTAAATATATTTTTTAACGACATGTAAGTAATTCGACATCGTTTAAATGAAGTATCGATATATTAATGTGGTATAGTTTCTTCCATCGGTTTGTTCCATAAACAAAAAAGTAGACCAAAAAAACCTAGGGTTTTTTCAAGTGTAAAAGCATCTAAGCAGTGGACGTGGCAAATCCGAATCCTGATGGAGTTTATGCGAAAGTGGAGCTCAACTATGATGGGGTTTTGTTCGTGATCTCTTCTCTTATGCTAATGGTTTCACCTTTACCATTGACGATCATGATTTTGCTGGTATGACCTACTTTGAGTGTGTGACCTGGCTTGAACGTTTCATGCAAGAATAGTGCAAGAAACTTTACTATTGTGAGTATGATGAAACATTGTTGGATGAGATTCTTCCATTGCAAATGATCTAGACTATGCATCTTTCAGTTTTTATGCTTATGAAACAAATGGTAAAATTTCTTTCTATGTGGACCATACTGGTGTTGGAATAGATGAATTGTTTGTTGATGAAGTCAATGAATAAGATGAACATGATCCATGCATCATGGGTGGGGAAATGAGAAAGAAGTAGCTAATATGGGTGAAGTTTATGTTGATTATACCGAGGAAACATTACTTATGAACATAACATCAAATGGAGAATTTCTGAGTAAATTGTCTGCTCAAAAGGGAGAGGACTTCAACATCAACAATGATAAAGCTGTTGAGGATGCAAGTGAGACTAGGTATATGCCATTTTTAATGAATCTTTACATTGGAAAAAGAAAAAGCATGTACTTGGTATGGGGTTTAAGGACCCAAGGCAAGTGAAATCACGTTGCGTGACTATGTTTTGGCCATTGAGTACCAACTTTGTTTCAAAATAATGATAGGAAAAGACAATTAATTTTGTGTTATAAGGGTTCTTGCACATTCAGGTTATGTGCATCCTGAATGAGTGATGAAGAAACCTTCTAGATAAAATCTTTGAAGAGTGAGCATAATTTTGCAAGAAAATTTAAGTTATGGTCACTATAGTAACTAAATTTTACATATGTAGAAGATTAGTGTAAGGAAACTTAGATTGAAAGTAATAAAGAAGTTTCGTATTCAAGTAAGTCTTGGACAATGTAGAAGAGCTAAAAAGTATGCATTGCAACTTATTGAAGAATATATTGTGGAACACTATGCAACATTATGGTCCTATGATGAAGAAATAAGGAGATCAAATCCAGGGTCTTTTATGAAGCTTGATGTCAATTGCATGACAGGCAGGAAAAACTATTTTAGTAAATTATATGTGTGCTTTTAGGGAGTAAACAAGGGATAGATGGAGGGTTGTACAAAAATAATAGGTCTTGATGGGTGTTTTCTAAGGGGAATTTGCAAAGGAGAATTGATTAGTGCTATTAGCGGGGATGCAAACAACCAAATTTACCATATGGCATGGACAATTGTTTGTGTAGAGAACAAGGACAACTGGAAGTGGTTTTTGGATAATCTCGTTGACCTACAACTGAATTTAGGAAATGACTATACTTTGATGTCATATCAACACAAGGTAATCGTTAATTTTTAGTTTTTTACATTTTTATTTTTTATTTAAACATGAGTTGTCATAACTTATTTGTTTTCTTAAAAGGGTCTGATTGAGGCAGTGAAAGAAATGTTACCCTTTACAGAGCACAAACATTGTGTAGACATATTTACGAGAACTTGAAGAAAAGATGTAACATCCATAAAAATCACAAGAAATTTAACATTTTAAAATCAACCCAAAATCATAAATGGTTTACAAATCATGGTTTTCAAAATATCTTCCAAATATTAGAGTCTTCCAAAATCACAAGCCATAAACAAGAGGATGTGTACGGTCACGCCTTCGCCTTCCCGCGATCATCCGAAGTACCTGAAACCATAACACAAAACTGTAAGCCAACGCTTAGTGAGTTTTCCCCCAAAGCACCACCACATAAACATAACAAAAAATAGCATGCATACGGAACCTTCAGCATGACTGGACCGCCTCACCGGGCCTTCAACCTATCTGGACCGTTCTCTGGGCCTTCGGCCTGACTGGTCCGCCTCAACCCAACCGCACATAACATGTCGGCATATACATAACAGATAAACATATTGGGCCCAATCTTCCAAATTGGGCCCGGACCCATCATGGGCCTAAAATCCAAGGAAGCCCAACATGCTAGTCCAAAGCCCAAAAGCCCTAATGTCCCAAGGCCCAAAATCGACCCATTGGGCTTCAGCACAGAACGCCTAGCGTTCCTCCCTACAACGCCTGGCGTCCGAACATCGGGCGTTCCCATGCGAACGCTTGGCGTTTGCTCGCTATTCACCACCTTCCAAACTAATGACTTAATGGCTTAAGATATCCAGTCCAAACTTCAGATCCAAACATAATGCAACACCTAAAGCCATAAAGTTGCAAACTTTATGGCCATGGATGGCTACAATGAGCCCAAAAGCTAAAACTCCAACTCCTTAACCCATTAAGACATCTTAAAACTTGCATGGAGTGAAAGGAAGGTCCAAGATCACATTTTTATCACTTAATCTACCCTAAAACGTCCAAAAGGACAACTCCTTTGGTCTAAGGTAGCTCCTACCCTAAAAATACCAAGAAAATGGGGGCTAATAAGCATAAACTTCTAACATAATCAAGATCTAGAGATATGATGATCAAGTTCAGAGCTTTATACCTCCTGGAGGTTGCTGGGATGATGAAGATCCCATATCTAAAGCTTCTACAAGCTTCCAAGCTTTACCACCACCTTCTTCTTCCTTTGGAACACACAAAAACAGACACTAAAGCTTCAAAATGTAATAATAGGGCTAGGGTTTGCAAGATGGGTCGTTCTAAAGATGGAGGCTGGTGAGAGAAAGGGTTTTGAGGCCATAATGTTCTTTAAATAGGGTGCAAACCCTAAAAATTAGGGTTTGATCTCTGCGTGCAAACGCCTGGCGTTCATCATAGAACACCTGGCGTTTGAACGCCAAGCGTCTCGTGCCAAACGCCTGGCGTTTGGACCAATTTGCCAAAAATCATCAGGATGCACTATACTTCAATTTTAGGGTTAATAATGAAAGTACCTTAAATCGTATGTTATAATTCTCCCCCACTTGACTTCGACTTTTTCCTAGAAGTCTGCTGCAGTGAATAACTCAGGATAATGCTCCCTCATCTCAGCCTCCGGCTCCCAGGTCCACTTGGAGCCTCTCCGATGCTGCCACTAAACCTTTACCAAAGGTATTTCCTTGTTGCGTGGGACCTTCATATTTCTTTCCAAGATAGCCATCGGTCTCTCAATATAATTCAGGCGCTCATCGACCTGAATATCATCCAAAGAAATCATTGTCTCATTGTCCAACACACACTTACGCAACAGAGAGTCATGGAAAGTGTTGTGGATCTGACTGAGCTCGCTAGGCAAATCCAACCGGTAAGCCACCCTGCTTACCCTGGCGATCACACGGAAAGGTCCAATATACCGGGGGCCCAACTTCCCCCTCTTCCTGAAGCGTATCACACCTTTCCAAGGTGAGGCCTTCAATAATACCATATCGCTGACCTGAAACTCCAACTCTGATGGGCGTCGGTCGGCATAGCTCTTCTGGCGACTCTGAGCGGTCTGCAGCACAATATGTCTGATCCCTCCAGAAACTGGGACCCAAACTTGTCTGCATCGAGTTAACAACCCTCGACTATCGGTGACAAACCTGTCGATCTCACCCCTGATCCTCTCCTACTTCCAGTTCTCTTTTCAAACTCCCTCTGCCCGAGCCTCTCTGATCAAACCCAACAACGGAGAATCAACGGATATCCTCATACACATCTCCCCAACTGAAGACTCAGCCGACTTGCGGCTCAAAGCATCCGCTACCACGTTCTCTTTGCCCGGATGGTAAAGGATCTCGCACTCATCATCCTTGACCACGTCCAGCCACCTGCGTTGCCTTTTCTTCAGGTTCGGCTGATCCATAAGATATATCAAACTCTTATGATCAGTGTAAACAGTACAATGGACCCCATAAAGATAATGTCTCCAAATCTTGAGGGCAAACACCACTGCCCCCAACTCCAGATCATGTGTGGGATATCGCGTCTCATGCGGCTTAACCTGCCGCGAAGCATAAGCAATCACCCGCCCTTTCTGCATAAGGACTGCCCCCAAACCGGTGATGGATGCATCACAAAATACCACAAAATCCTCTACTCCCCCCGGAAAGGTCAATACCGGGGCCTCACATAACCTCTGTCGAAGAGTCTCGAATGCCGACGCAAAGTAATCACAATTCTTGTACCTTGTTTGACAACGAAGGAGACATAGATGAATATTAGGGTTTATAGAAAATAAATAAGGTTTTGTCCAAACAAAAAATTAGGGTTATTACAAAAAAATTCACATTTTTTTGCAAAAAATTAGGGAACCAAAATCGGAACCTCGCCGGTGAGTTTCAACAGTTCCATAAGTGACATACATGGTTATCCTAACTCCAAGAGGTTCGTTCCTTGGCAAGAAAATCACATAAGCATTTCTTAATGTCTTTATTCCTTAATGTCTCTGGTAGTGGTTACAACTCATAGTGGTTACAACTTATAGTCGTTGATGAGAGGAAGACGAAGACATCGAGCTAAGTATTTATGTAACATCCCAAAAATCAAGGTAAAATTTTCATTTTTTCAAAACCAACCAAAAACCATAAATGTTTACAAAACATAGTTTTGAAGTGTCAAAATCACAAATGAGAGCATCCCAAATCAAATCTCATAAAATCTGGAGGATGTGCATGATCAAGCCTTCACCTTGCCCCAATCAACAGAAGTACATGAAACATAACACTTAAACTGTAATCCAAAACTTAGTGAGTTCCCCCAAAATACCACCACACGACATAACATATACAATCATGCATGTTGGGTCCAATCAGTCATCAGACTGGAATACCCTCGGGTCCACAGCCATCGAGTTGGATTACCCAGGCCCAATCAATCATCGGACTGGAATGCCAATATGCAACGAGTCCAATCAGTCATCGGACTAGAGTACCCCTCGGGTCCACATTCATCGGGCTAGATTACCTATGAGCCCACATGATGAGTCTAGCTGGCCTTCCTGACCCACAACTCATGTTTGGATTGCTCCCACGTTTGTTAGCCTCCACACAGAGCAGTATTGTCTCAACCCAATCGTATTATGTCGACATATGCAACAGCTAAAACATATAACAACAACAAATAAGCAACATCCTAAACCATGATACACAACCTACTGGGCCGACATTGGTGCCTTCAACCCACAAGTACAGTGAGAAAACCCACCTCACAGTCTGAAATGTAGTTGAACCAAACATAGCTCCTTCTGCTGACTCCATAGGTCACATTGCAACAAACAGTGACCTAATCTGAAACTACTGCTCAAAATACCCAAAATGGCCCTAGGTCAAACCCCAGGTCAAAGGTCAAAGTCAAATAGTCAAAAAGTCAAGGAAAGTCAAGCTGACTGAGTACGCCCTACGTACTCAGTCACTACGTTGGGCGTAGTCGTGACTCATCCAAAAGACAAGTTTCAAACCCAGTATGTGCAACGTACCCCTTGGTACGGCCAACGTACTCTGCCTGGGTCCAAATCTTCTCATTAAGTGTTTATTCCTTAAATACCTTTCATCCAAACTCAGATCTAGACCCAAAACATCATTTTAAGTCATAAAGTTTCCACCTTTATGACTTTCCATGGCTAGAGAAGGTCCAAAAGCTAAAAACCTAACTTAATAATCCATTAATACATCATAACTCTTTCATGATAGGAATACAATGACCAATATCACATTTTTATGGTTCCTAACACCTAAAAACGTCTGAAATGATAGTTCTTCTGGTTAGAGTATACCATACTCATGAACACCAAGCTTATGGGACCAAAAATGAATACAAACTCAAGGCTAGCAAGATCTAAGCAACAGTGGCGGAGCCAGGATCATAGTAAAGGGGTATCCCATTTTTTTTAAGGTAACCCAATTTTTTTTCCAGGGTACTAGGGTTTCCCAGGTTCGGTTTAAAACCCAAACCTTAATCGAATCTTTAGCTAACCTCAAGTTTTGTTGTATAAACATGAAGTTGAAGTATATTTTGATACTTGAATCGATGTGGGACTCAAAGTAGATATCAAATGAAGCATGAGTATAACTGGTTTATATAATAGACAAAAATGACTGAGTTTACATGTGTTTGGCGATGTGGGATAGAATAGCTGGGAAAATAAAACAAAAGTAAACAAAGGATATGTAAGAAGCAAGAATTGATCTTGAGACCTTTGCTTCAATAAGCCAGCGTCTTAACCAGCAGACCAACTATTTGTTTATGTTTATAAGTGAAGGGATGCATATATATACACTATACTGATTTTTGTTTTGAGGGATGCATAAACAAAAATTACACTACCGAAAAAAATTTGAGGGGTATCCCGGGATCCCCTTGGATCCGCCCTTGCTAAGCAAATAACTCATCAAGTTTCAGACTTTATACCGTCAAAGGTGCTTAAGGGTGAAACACTTCTGGATCCAAGATATGCCTTGAGCTTCCAAGATGATTTCCCTTCGTTCTTCTTCCTTCAAGAACACCAAAAATGCATTCTCAAGCTCAAAAAGGCTCACACAAAGGATTAGGGTTTGCTAGGAACGAACTGGGAGATGGAGGCTGATGAGGGAAAAGGTCTTGAGAAGTTAATGATGCTTAAATAGTGCTCAAACCCTAAGAATTAGGGTTTGCACTTTTGCCACGTACGCCCAACGTACTCACATAAAGGCGCGACATTCATTAACGAGCCATGGGGACCAATTTGCAATGGAAAATACTTGAACAATGGGTGTTACAATTTAGGGTTTTCACTTGCTCAAAAAAGGGGAATAATGAATGAGAAGGAGTACTGAATGGGGTTATAAGGTTGTATCGTGGAAACACGTCCATGAAGAGGTGGCAATGATGTGTCTAACACATGGTCTGTCGATTTCCATGTAAGCCATCCAACTAACCTTAGGTAACTTGTAAACCGATAAAATTTGGACTTAGTCCCCTATATTTGGTAAAAAAAAACAAGTTAAGTGAAAAATTCTCCGCAGCTTTCTTTGTTTGGTTCAAAGAAATAAAATAGTGATTCTGCATCGGATAAAACTTAATCTAAAACCAACGGTGAAAAAAACCATTTTTAATATAAATTTTTCCAAAACATAATATGTATCCAACATGATGTGTTTTATGGTTTTGAAATCTACGTTTATTTAGACAAGATTTTTCTCGTGCGATTCATTAGGTTATAGACGAGATTTTTCTTAATGGAAATTGGACTTCATCGAATATTGGTTCTTAGTCATTACATCTTCTCTTCGGCTATAGACGAGATTTTCTGCATGAGATCCGGGAAGTTATACCATGGTGAATGTTTTGTTATGGACAACATTGTTTTGGTTTTATAGACTAAGATTAAGCATAATGCAGGGTTGGATATCTAGAAGGTATCTTTGGAAGATAAGGGGCTACGGGTCATCACGGTTAGAATGGAATATGTATGTTGCAATTTCAGTGGAAAGCGGAATAGTGAAGGAGTAAAAGTATGTATTTGAGCAAGTTCTACAACCTATTGAGAGTTTCAAGTACATATGCTCTATAATTTATAAGAATGTGTATTGAGGATGACATCACAGGCATGTGGGATGGTTAAAGTGGAGAGCAACCATAAGAGTTTTGTATGACAAAACGGTTCTGCTAAAACTAAAGGAAAAAGATGTAACATCATAAAATGAGGTTGAACGTTTTGATTTAATGCCCATGTTATTATTATTATTATTAACTCGTTAACATTTGTTAAGGGTGTGTTGTGTATCATTAAGGATGTTAGAAATACAGATCTAGCATATGTACATAAGGTAATATGAAAACATTGAAAGTGTGTTGCTATTAACATATTGTCCTTAATTTTTGAAGAATTGTTGAAGTGGGTTGTGATTAGGCTGTTGATTCAAGGCATGGAACCTAGTATAATTAGTTAGAAGTCAAATAAATCTTCCCTGATTTTGGAGTAAGAAATAAATAAATGAATGAAGATATAAAAATTTACAAACCACATTTGGAAAAAGTTAGCCTATCTAGGGGTTCACGAATTGTATAACCTCTGTGGTTGACAGTTTTAAATATCAAAATTTTCATGGAATGAGCTTCTGGTTCATGGCGTCTTCAGTATTAAGTGTTGATGCTTCGGGAGGATTTGATTGTTCAGATTGAGAAAAAACAATGAGGATTTGCATGCAGATCATAACAAACAACAAGAGTATTGCACAAAATGTTATCGCTTCCCAAGAGAATGAACACCATTCGAAGAATTTAATCACTCCAAATAATAGAAGACATGACCAAATAATAACAACCTGTCCATATAAAAACAAAACCAAGAGGGTAAGGTAAGCAACCAAAAATAATAAATAAATAAATAATTAGTTATAAAGTCTTCTTACATATAATGATTTCTTTGGTCTACCAATGCCATGACATTCCATGTCACCAAATGTGTTTTCAGACTGATGTAGCTCCAATGAAGCATCCTGAAAATCCAAAACATTGACATGATTATTCATAATCATCATGGGATTAATCTTTGGTGAAATGTTGATAATACCTTTTCAAGAAATATGTCTCTACACCATTGTCTAATGTCGGCATCGGTATGTGGCAACTCACGAATCAAGTGTCTTTTGACATGCACATGTACCTACAAGAAATAATGACACTGGAATATGTGATAAGAAGTAGGAAGACTCCCAAATGGTCTTCTCTTGCCTTGTCCCATATAATAATCGCAACTAATTGTCAAAACTTGTGAAAATGATTTAAGCTAAAAGAACTAATTCAACTATACAAGGTAAAGTAAAGATGTCAATGTGATAAAAATAAATAAATAAATAAATAAAGACAAGTGTATGTATATATATATATATATATATATATATATATATATATATATATATATATATATATATATATATATATATATGGTGTTTGTAAAGTGTAATGGGTTTACCGTGGAAGATCTTCCTCTGAACATTCTCAAGATTGTTGGCAATGGCTCATTTTTAGGAACTGCCACTGTACAATTGTATATTGCTGGAACAAATGAGCGCAAGTGATTGACTGCAGCAACAAAACCCTGAAAGATACAAAAATAGCTACTTTTTAGTTTAGATGATACATCATAAGTATTAGTTTTTGAGAAGCAAACAACAGATCTCATATATTCAGAGTTTGGAGAGAAAAAGAAAATAGATTTTAACTAAACCTTTGTTCGAGGGATCAAAACATTCCTAGGAACAGGTGACTTTGTTGCAATAGCATATTCCTGAGCAGCAAGAAGCTTTGCATGTGTAAACCGTGTCCCTTCTACAAAAACAGCTAACCAGAAAGGCATTGGGAAATCTCTTAGGTTTTCAAAGCCTTCCTGTAGTTCATCCCTCCCCCCAAACAAAAACAAAAAAAAGAATATCATCAACACTCGTTATTCATTCCCAATTTAGATTATGAAAGATTCTTGAAATGATGAAATCTCACCATCAATATATTCTCATCTTTAGACCAGTTTCTTTCCAGAAAGATATATTCAGTAAACCACATTGACCAGCCAATAACCTGCATAAAAAAAAAAAAACACACACACTCTTTTTCTTATTTTGATGATATATACAACTAATTTAAAATGTATTTAAACATACCGGAAGGAATTTTAATGATTTTTTAACCAAAGCAAGAGTGCTACCAAGACAACCTGAACGCTGCCAATAACAGAAACAAAATTAATGAATAATATATTAATATTATATAGTCGACAAAGTCAAAGTATTTTTTTCAAACAATTACCTGAGCCAAGACCCATCCAATGAGCCAATCAATGTCACTTTTATGGTTGCAAATAAGGAGTACATGTTCCTTACCTGAAGATATATATAATCAAAATAAGCTGATGTGTAAAATCTGTTCAAAGGCTGCATACGAATGTTATAAGGTAACTATATGAACTATTGAAATAATACCACAAGCGGCTAAGGAGAGCTCTCACCCATTAATTCAAGTGTTTCAGAATCTATAAATAAATCAACCTGTAAAAGATGATCATAAAATTTTAGAAAATATATCCCCTATCTGGAAGTAGAGTTTGCAGCATGAGAGTAAGAAACAATGAATGAATAATAACCATCAAACTTCCAATACCTTAATGTGTGCCCACCAGTCGAAAAGCCATATGAGCTCCAACCACAGGAGTTGTGCAAGACAAGCATTGATCTTCCTGTACATATTTTTTGAACATGGACGAACAAGGACAAAGAAGAATGCCTGAAAAGTACAATCATAAACTAGTTAACCAAATTATTAGCATCAAATAAATAAACATGATCTGAATAAAGGTTCAGGTCTTCAGACTTAGCTACTACTCCCTTCTTCCCAAGATAATTGCAATGTTTGTCTTAACACATAGTTTAGTGAGATTGTTTGACTACCAATGAGATATTTGAAATGCCCTCCATAGTCCAGTATTTTGTTATAAGTATGATGTGGAATGAATTGAATTGGAATGGGATCTCAAGATTTTTACATAAACTCGTCAATTTGGAAGTTAAAACCAGTTGGTTTGACATTAAAGCTGAGTTGTTTCTGATTCAAGGCAACAATATTCTTAATTTTTTCCTCAATATAAAAGCATTAAATGGCTCCCCTCCCTTTAGGGAGAAGGGCTATACATACTAACGTGTCCCTAGAGACTCCATGTTATGTAGTAACCGTTAGACTTACATGTCACTGGAGAAAATAAATGAAGCATATCCTCCTAATTCCTACAAACTAAAGCAAATTAACACTAGAAGTGAGCATTGCCTTTGCGATTTACAGAATTTGAAACACAACACGAAAAAAAAAGTATAGAAACATAATTTGAATTCCGAAAATTCGACGCTCGATAACAAATTTTCTCCGTTGCTACCAAATACCGATAATTCCTCGATCTCCACCCCAACAACAAATCTTTCTAATTGTGTATCTAATCATTTATAAGCAATAGGAAAAGAAAAACACAAGTAAAAATCAAATTCGTATAGATTGGATGAATGAATTGAAATAATACCTGGAGAAAATTGATGATGAGTCCAGATAGAAGAAATAGTAAGCCGATAGGCAAAACCACCACCGCTGCGATGGCCATTGGTGTGGATTTGGACGGGAGAATGAAAGAAGACGTAAGGAGGACGAGAACGGAAAAAGGTTTGAATTGGAGAGAGATTGGGGAATGATGAATGGATGATCGCCCGACATTCTCGGCATCTGCTCGTTAACAGAGACTCACATGCTAATTTTGTTAGAATTTTTTTTTTTTCATAACTACTAGATCTAAAAACCGCAAATCAAATGCCAGGTTTTCTGTGAAATGCGCCAAATTTGAGAGGTTTGATTTTGGAAGCTTTGTGATTTTCGGTTGATTGGTGATCTTGGTTGGTATGCGCCAATTATTAGCTAGCTGATGTTGAAGAAAGATATAATTTTGGAAGCGTGTATTCAAAACTTGGTTGCCATTACTGGGAATTCATTCTCTTTGTTAAGTCTACGCTTCTCAAAATATAAAATGTAAGATTTATAAAAGACGACTTACTAAAAAGTCAAACAAACAATTTTTGTCCTAGTAGTAAACAGATAAAGAATCTACAAATGTAACAAACGCAAGATTAATATCTATAATTATCAACGCTGCAAAACTTCCCTTACATGTATGTATATTGGCATTGAGCCACAAGACAGCAACAGAGATTAAGAGCATCAACCTCAAGATGCTCCAAAACATTCTTTCACTCTATTATACTAACAAAAATATTCAAGTTGTTTACCAACTTAGTGTTCCTGATCATAATAAGAAAGAAATAAATGGAAAAAGTGCAACCAAAACCAAATTATTATCAAAATATAATCCATAAAAGAAACAAATAAAATATCCAAATGATTCAAGTACAGACAACATCAAGGCAAATAGCCTTACCCTTAATCAGAAACATTTGTGGAGAAAATTTCAACCATAAAAAGGTAAATAAGAATGTATTAAAAATCTGTGGTGTGTTGAATAATTTAAAGATATAAATTAAACTCATAATCACTTGTAGCCTTCCGTATCACATCACATATATTTGGTCAACCAAGGTAGTTCATTGCTGTCCTTGAGTGCAAAACTCACATCATCACTGCCATCATTCCACCATAAAAAAAAAAAAAAAAAAAAAAAAAAAAAAAAAAAAATCAGAATGTTTATAAAAAGTTAATTGATATAAAATCTTTTTAATCCTAAAGTTAATTACAATAACCAACCTAGGAAAGTTGAGCTGCAACTTCTGCAACCTGTGACTCGCCCCTGATTCACAAAGAACAATTCTGGATTCACCAAGCTTACACCTGCCAATAAAAGAAACAATCTTGAAATTATGTAAAAACAAGTTTTTATTTCAAATAAACATTTGAATATAAAAATCTGGCTTACCCAATTCTCAGTAGTGTGTCCCATCCAGGAAATGTGATTCCATTGCTTGTACACAGACATGAAACCGTTTGTGCCAGCTGTACCCACAAAACAAACATCAGAAAAAAAAAAAAAAAGAGAAATCTTCTTCCTTAATAAATGAAAATAATTTTGCCACATGTCATTCTCTCGTGCATTATGACACATGTCATTTTGTCATAATTTTGAGATATTTATTTTCCACTTGTCATTTACTTCATTTTTCATTATTCAATATATCATTAATTTAGTTTCCATAAATTAAAGATACCATAATGACCATATTAATTTCAAATTTCAAACTTCAATTTCAATTTTAAATATATTTACAGTTTAAACCTTCGTATTTAACATTTTGTTATAATTAATACATTTAGTACACGGGTCTGACAACTAAACATATAATTTTAATTTATTTATTTTTTTCATGTTTTTTTTTTCTCATAATTTTTACTTCTTTCAAATTTCAAATTCAAATAAACTTATTGTTTAATCATTCGTATTTAATATTTTGTTTTAATCAACCCGTATAATATACGGGTCTTACAGTTAGTAATAATAATAAGAAAAAGTCACGAGTTTATATATTTGAGGAATCTAATTAGTCAATGGTATGTGCACATGTTGATGTTTAAAATAAGCTCCATACATATATATACATATAATTTAGTCGGATTTGAAGTCAAACTTGTAACTTGCGGATGATATATATATATATATATATATATATATATATATATATATATATATATATATATATATATATATATATGAGATTTTTTAATTACTTACATTCCACATGTTATTATGTGGTATTTTCATTTTTTTGTTAATAAAAAATTGATCAATTCCACTAATTACCACCTCTATTATTATATATGTAAAGTATTTATTATATTAAATGTGTAGATCAACACTATAACTAATGAAATACTATTTATTACTTAAGATAAGGGTAAATAGCACAAAAGACATTAAGTTTACACCAAAATTCTAATTTGACAGTTTTGATGATGTGGCATTCTGGTACATGTCAAAATTGAATATTTTTTTTTCCACAAAAGACACTAAGTTTTCCCTTTTTTTCAATTTTGACATTAAGTTTAATTTTTTCTTTCAATTTTGACACTTGTATTTATACAAAAATATGGTTTTTAAATGAAAAAATATATATATTTATAAGGTCTAAAATGTATTAAAAAATTATTTATATGGTTTCAAATGGAAAATTGTCAACATTGAACAAAATTGGAAAAATGATGTTTGATTTGGAACAAAAAAACAGAGTGTCAAATTGAAAAAAATAAATAAACTTAGTGTCAAAATCAAAAAACAGTGTCAAATTAGAATTTTGGTGTAAACTTAGTGTCTTTTGTGCTATTTACCCTTAAGATAAATATATTTTTCTCCATAAAATGAATATAATAATAAATAGTTTGTTTTTTCTACCACTAAAAACATTTATTATGATTTTTTTGTTACATAAATTAAAATAATGAAATATTATAAAACAATATTGTCAAAATTGAGATATAATAAAATATATTTTGTTAGACTTTGAGATGAAGTAGGCATAAAAAATATTTAATGTTTACACCTTGATATAAAACTTTTATTCTTAATAAACCTGTGTAATACACGGATCTCACACCTAGTAGAAAAATATGCAATCTATGATTTATGAATCATCAAAAGAAAAGAAAAAAAAACTGACCTTTTCGAAGGTGGTTTCACTCATTCCTGTCTTATAAAGCTCATGCACCATTGCAGCTAAGAAAACCTTACTCAGTTTAGAACAATTTCTCATTACCTGAAAAAGGGCATAATTGGAATTTTAACTATATGACATGATAGGATTCATAATGATATTATTAAAGAGACATAAGCTTACAAATTTGACCAAAAATTCATCATCACTGACCTGAATATGAGGAGCCTGGAACATCTCCTGTATGGCTGCTTCCACATCAGCCATGCCTACAAGGGCTTTTCCTGCAAACATGCACCCACCATAGAAATCATGCTTCATAAAGGTACATTACATGAAGAAATCACATTTTGACATATTTTTTTATATAGGATTTGAGTGTTTGTGGTATAATGATATAGGTTGATAGATAAGGGGATGTTTATTTTTGACATAATGGACTTAATGGGTTAAGAACTTAGGCCTTGTTTCTTTTTTTGCATATTAAGTCTTGAATTGATGAATTAATAAGGCATACCGAATGAATAATGATATATGTGTGGATAAAGTGTTTCTGTAAATATTGAAATGAACGCAATGTCGGAAATCGGAATCTGAATAAATGACTATTTTACTCTTCTATTTAAAATTGTCAAATAACAAATGACCATTTATTTGATAACCATTGTAAAGGATCTCATTAAAAAACTAAAAATCAAAATAATTCTAAATTGTTTGAATCACCGTTTTATTGCATACCTGAAGTATAAATGTATTGGGGATCAAACAGATAAAAAAACAATCAAATGTGCATCATGTTTAAATCAAACAAACATAAACCAATGTTTGTCGATTAGTAACATCTAAATTCAAAGACTTTTTATCAAGCTCACAAACGTACTCATTAATCAAACAATTTGTCGAACATCAAAATTATACCAACCTTAGCATAGTATAAACTCAAATTTAGAACTAAAATTCCCTTCATTTTTTTCAATGTTCCTTTATAGCATTTGGTAATCATTAATCTTGACTATACTGGATCATTATAATAATATGAAAAAAAAAATGAATGCTTCATAAGAAAAGTTAAAACAATGTTGTTGGTGTATATAATCTGATAGAAAGATAGCAGCAGATGAAGTAGAAGGTGTGGAGAGGAAAAAAAAAAAAGGAGGGTATAAGTGGAAAATGTAACATCTGAAAATCGAAAGTGACCTTCCCACTTTACCCACTCAGACACGTGTTACACTTCTAACTTCTAAGTAGGCCTGGGTTTAGTCTTGATAGTTGTCTTCAGTTAGTTACTAAGGGCAATATGGTCATTAATCATTATCTCGTTAGATAGATTAGGTCAGTACTTAGTATAAATAGGTGGTTAGGGATATCTTGGATTTATTTCTGTTAGAGTGAAAGCTCAGGGAGAGAACTAGCCTCTCGAATTCTAATGGAAATGTTGTAATTTTTCACATTTACTAGTAAAGTAGTAATTATTCGGTTCTTATTTCAATCAGTCAGTTCTAAATACCTAGAGTTCATGAACGTGTTTAATATGTTAAGTTAAAAAGAAACACTTATATATGTCTGATTAGCTTAAGTTTTTTACAAATCAAGTCCATTAAGTCAAAAAGAAACACCACCCTAATCTGGATAACTATATATAGTTGTTTCTTTTTTACTTGATCTACAAATAACGACTTAATGGACTAAGTCAAAAGAACCCAGACATAATGTATTCAAGCACTAACCATTTACCTATTTGCACTTCTTTTTCCCTCAACTCCTCTCACAATTAAATTGATGAATATTGTGATAATTGTTAGTTTGGCATGTAAGAAATGAGACTTATGTATACAGCACTGTATCCAGACAGACAGACACCATTACCACATACAAGACTTGATAGGAAAAACATCCCTAAAGTTGTTTTTGTAAGATTATTAAGGATTTATCTTGGAACACCATTATTGGGTGTGTTAGACATATTAGGCTTTTGGGTATTAAGCTTAAAATGGTAATTTAGGCTAGATTAATGGCTTATTATGTATGTGACTATGTTTTAGTAGAATATAAGAAATTAAGAATACTCGTGCATAGTTTACATGTTGGTGATATGTCAACAAGTCAACAAAATAATTCTTACCCGCTTTAGGAATCGAAATTGAATTCTTAACCCGATAGTCTGCAAGTTCTGCTGCACGACGACATATCTCAAGGGCACGACGTGCATCTCCTGAAACTGCTGCAACCTACATACGCACAATACACTGTATGTCTAAATCGATTTTCTTTTTTAAGTCAATTGCTAAATCCATTTGATGGCAATTAGTGTAAATACGGACCTTTCTTGAAGCAAACTCAATAGCTTGTTTCTCAAATGCATCAATTCCTTTAAGACGACACCCAATGATTTCTTGAAGCTGCATGTAGTTGTATGGAGCAAAACAAAGCCTTTGTATACCCATTCGGCTTGAAATTCTGGGAAGCAGCTTTTCTGGAAGATCCATGGTGTTTGCTATTCCAATTATAATAAGTTTGGAATTCGGCTTTGTAGGCCAATCAAGAATGTTGTACAACACCTATGAAAAACAAGTATCAGAATCAATCCAGGGAAGATTTTAGATTTATGGTTATGAGCCGTTGGTTATACCGATTGGTTTCTTGTGACTAGAAGATCAAGTTCATCAATGAGAAGAATACAAGGGCGATCATCGTCTTTGCTGCTTTTGATCCCATTTGTAAACCTGTCATTCAGTAAGTTGAGAGCTTTTTTCCAGCTGACCCTATGTCCTGTCAAAGCTTCATAAATAACCTGAAAACAGCCATGAATTTGGTTTTAGCCTTTTAGGAAATGGATATAATGTAGAACAGTTAAAATTCAGTAACATCTTAAAGTTACTACAGATCAGTACTCTGTATATATTCTCTGGTGTAGCCAATTTCAAACCATTTATCTCCACAAAGGAGTAAGGTTTAGTAATTCCTGCATCAACTTCAGATCGAAGACCCCGCATCACAGAAAGCACACTCATTGTCTGTAAACAAGGGCATATTAGTATTCGGGATGCATTAAAGTCAACAATGTAGTCAAACATCATACTTATGCAGCAAATAAATTCTACCTTCCCAGTTCCAGGAACACCATGGATGTAAAGGCAACGACCTAGACATTGATCATCACATATAGCACCTTTGATAAATGTAGATATTTCTTCCATCTCTCTACATATAAGAAAATGTAAATCATTCAACTTGGGTGGTGATAATGAGACTAAATCAAATCACTTCAAATATCACTTACTTGTTCCTACAAGGCAAAGATTTGGGTAAAGTTGCTAGCAGAAGTGTTGCTTTTGCCTTTTCAAGTTCAGTCTGCTTGTGAGATCTCACATGCTCTGGGATTCTTTTTGTCCCAATTTTCTGAAGTCCAAAGGTGCAGCCCTTTCGTGAGTTCTGCATAATAGAAAGTAATTTGCCTTAAAATTTTAATCAAGAACATGATTAAAAAGAGGGATGATAAAAGAAGTATCCTTACTGCAGCAGCCATTTTGTGAGTTGGGGTTGATTTATATGTATCTTCCTTTTCATATTCCATGTCATCATCTGTCTCAGAGTCTGAATCTTCATCACAACTCCAATCTTCATCATGTTCAGCTTCTTCATCATCCTAACAAATCAAAAGTGGTCAGGTCTTCTGATGTCTTCAAATTTCTTAATTCTTTAAATTACTTACCTCTTCATTGTTTGCTATTTCAGCAATTCGCTTGAAGCTATGCCACTTCACATCGTATTCGTATTCACATAAGAACACATCATCACCTTCATTTCCAGCTTTGGCATATTCATTTGGAGACATGACATAACAATGGCGAAGGATAGTTTCCATCTAGAAGACACTCAAAAGAACAATGTAAGCAATAATGAAGATACACAAAGTTATCAACCTACAACAGTATAACTTAGAAGACGCATTACCTCATTATCAGCAAAGTCATTGGTTCTATATAGCTCCCGTTTCAGATTATGTGGCTGTCTGCCTGCAGATGTTTCCTCGGGAATCATATACCATTGACCCCGAAACCAGTAGCTACCATCGACATCTTTCCATAAACTGATAAACTCCATGAATTAGAACACCAGATGTCTGATTGAAATTAACAAAAGGGTAAAACGAGTTGTTCGAGTTCTGAAATGAGTAATTGTACCTTTCAATACGGACTGCCCACAAATCGCTTGAAAGAAGCTTTTCTTTTGCAGTTCTACGTCTTCTCCTCCCTTTCAGCGCCGCTGGCAATTCTACTTTCTTCCCCAATTTCTTCGCCTCACAATACGCACAAATCCAATCCCCTTCAGGAACTGTTTTCAATGGCGGTTTTAAGCATTTCAAATGAAACCCGCCCAAACAATCATCACACTCGATCATTAAAAGTCGGCCAGCCTTGAAACACACCCTGCACTCCTCAATTTCTGGGTCGTCATCGTCTGAGCTCGCATCCTCTCTCCTCTTCACATACACATCGTCTCCAACTGAAAACAATCCCCCGTCATAAGACACCTTCTTATAATACACTCTCCGTTTGGGTTTTGTGGAATCTTTCTTCTTCCCCTTCTGTTTATCATTTCTCAAAACCTTAGCTTTTATTTCAACAGCTACATTCTCAAATCTACTTTTCCTCTTCTTCGTCTCGGTCCTATCAGGAGACACAGGTGAAAATTCATCATCGTCCTTGATCGAATCGTTTGAGTCTAGTTTCTTCTTCAACACATTGGTTTTTCGATTAACTGAACTTTTGGGAGTGTTCGCAGGTGATGTGGTTTGACCTGGCTGAAGTGGTGAAGAAATGAAGCGGGAGCAGCGCCGAGGTGATGCTAGGGTTTGTGGTGTTTGAGGAATGGGAGTTTTTGGAGACGAGTTGAGTGCTCTTTGTGTGGTTTGCCTGAGCTTCTTCGGTGTTTCCGCCATGGAGATATTGTAGCGTTAGGTAACGACGTCAAAAGAGGAGAGAGAGAGAGAGAGAGAGAGAGAGAGAGAGACAGAGAAAGAGAGAACTTGTAGAGAGAAAAATGGCGGGAACTTGAAGCTCCAATTTCCGCCATTCTTTCAATTACAGGCAACACAAAGAAGATGCCAACAGGGGGGCGATCCGCCGATACGCTGCCCCAAAGCCCAGACGGCTGTCAACTGGACTGTAAATTAATAGGCCCTCTACCTCTATAAACTTATATACTAGCCCATTTACAAAGCTACTTGAGCCCAGAGGCTTTATACTTTTTTTTTGTTTCATACACAACTTCAAAAACATTATATAAGCATTATTATTTTGTCTTTACTGTATTCCAAGCTTATTTGTGTTTTGTTTATAAAAAATAGTCAAATATATCAAAAGACAATTGGTTTGAAGCACATATGTAATTGTAAATTGTAGGGAAAATGACTTAAAAATGTAATAATGTTCCAAAAACGTACAAAAACACCATTATTCTTTTTTTAGTGAAAAAAATATCATTTTACCGGGTATTGTAGGTTAGTAGGTTAAAAGATTTATGGGAATATATGTGCCCTTACCCTTCGTTATTTCCCCCAAAATCAAGGGTTCATTTCTTTCTCTTTCGTTCATTCATCCTTTCCACAAAATCACCACAATGGATTCCAACTTGACAATCGAAGTAAATCATACAGGTTCTTTTGTCCCCAAACCGATTGTGTATTTCAATCCAGTAAAAGTGGTTGTTAGCAATGTCGATTTCAGAAGCATGAGTTTCATGGAGTTCATCTCGTATGTGAAGAAGTTGGTCAAGGATGGAAGAATCAATGTGTACTATTATCTTCCACAACGTTCACTGAGAGATGAGTTTAGAGCCTTGGAAGATGAAAATGATTCTGTACGTTTTCTTGGTGTTGGATATGAGAATAGGGGTATGATCAATGTGTACATAGATCACAGTCAGGAGACAGTTATGGAGTGGATTGAAGAAGAGATAGTTGAAGATCGATCGATAGATGGTAATACGGATGATGATGATGATGATGTAGATTATTAGTTAGATGTTGCAAAGGTGAAAAGAAGTCTAAATGCCCTTTTAGGTTGTGGGCAACTTGGATAAGTAAAGAAAGATCATTTCAGATTAAGTCCTTAATCTATGAACACAACTGTTGTAGGGCCTTCAATTTAGGTGCAATGGTCACATATAGTTGGATTGGAAAACAGTTAATGGAAACCATAATAGATAATCCAAAAATAAGTTACAGGAAAATGGCAACAGCAGTCCTTAGAGATTTTAATCTAAAAGTTAGTTTTGGTCAGTGTAGAAATGCCAAAAAAGTGCAATGGATGAGATAGAAGGGAGTTTGGTGGCACACTATGAAAAGCTTAGGAGTTATGGTTTGGAGCTATTAAGGACTAATCCAGGTTCCACAGTGAAATTTGATGTGGATATCATGCCTGATTCTACAGTCCATTTTTCAAAGATGTATATTTGCTTGAAGGCTGTGAATGATGGTTGGATTGAGTGGTGTAGAAGAGTGATTGGTGTAGATGGATGTTTTTTAAAGGGACTTTGTAGAGGTGAGGTACTTTCAACTGTTGGTATGGATGCTAATAACCAAATGTATCCTCCAGCATGGGCTGTTGTTGTAGTTGAAAATAAGGCAAATTGGAAAAGGTTTTTGGATCTATTGCTTAAAGACATTGATATGTGACAAGGCAGAGGACTAACCATCATCTATGACCAACACAAGGTAGTCAACAGTTTTTTAATAATACTATTTATATTTTATTTTTATTTTATAATGACATTCAAATGTTACTTAATAGGGACTGATTGAAGCAGTTAAGGAAAGAGTGCCAGAATGTGAGCATAGACAATGTGCTAGGCATGTCTATGCCAACTTCAAGAGAAAATTCTCAGGAGTTGGATACAGTAACCTTTTATGGGGTGCTGCCAAGGCCACAACCACCACAAAATTTGAAGATATCATGAAGGAGATCAAATTAATTGACATAAATGCTTATGAACACCTGATGGAAAAAAACCAAACAAATAGTCTAGGGCATTTTTTAGGGAAGATATTGGTAGTGATGACATTAAAAATGGTATATCAGAGTCATTTAATGCAGTCATTGTGGAAGCTAGAAAAAAACCAATAATAGCAATGTTGGAAGATATTAGAGTGTATGTCATGGAAAGAATGTTTACTCAGGAAAGGAAGGGCCTGAAGTGGAACTTGGAGATTTGTCCCTCAATTAGAAGGAAGACTGAGGACATGAAGAAAATACAGAGGTATATAACTATATTTATACATAATACATATATTGTGACAACTGGAAAATCTTGGAACAAGCAAGGTCTATGGTGTATCTATGTATAATGTAAAACCACATCACAACTTGTTGCAATAAAACTTTGAAAGCCAAAAGGGCATTGTTTGTATAAGTATATATAGGTAATTATACTTTGAAAATCATATTCATAATAAAGACTTGAAAGTCAACAAGTTATAACAAGTCAAGATAAGTAAAATAGTTGGAATCAATCATGAACTACACATTACTTTGGAGATTTCGATTTTGGGGACCCATGAACATGGGATTTTGGTCGTAGTGGGCCAAGAGCACAAGCCTAGGCCGAAATCACCAACCTAGAACACCCTTAGGCCGAAATCACCAACCTAAAACCACTAGGACCGAAATCACTTGGTCAAGCCATGCCTAGGACCGAAATCACATGTGATTTCAGTCATAATAGGGAGCTTTTAGTGGGTTTCGGTCAAGATAAAGAGAAGATAAGGAAGTTGACTTTATGATTATGTCACACCCCCGAACCAGACGGCGGAAACGTCCGGGGGCTCGCGTGACTATAAATTGAAATATCATCACAATGAATATACATGAAACATAACACAATCGTCACCAACATTATATATAACAACTGGCATTGTTCACATCAAGTACATTGTTTTACATTACATAATTCGAAGACATAAGTTGTACGATAATTGACATATGCATAAAAGAAATCCCAAAATACTCTCGACGATTCTTCAGCTTAACGATTACCTGAGAATACAAGTTATTTTGAAAACGGTCAACATATATAATGTTGGTGAGTTCATAAGCATGTTTGAATAAAAGTCTTTGTATCTTTTGTAAACCCAGAAAATCCGATATTTTCTGTAAAATGTCCGAAAAATGATGTGAAAATCGAGTATAAATGCATGTGTGAATTTCATAGTAGTAACATATAGAAATGCAGTTCAAATTTCTTTATATATTTTTGTTGTATGTAAGTAGTATTTGAATAATAGTATTTCCCCATAAAATCCGATATTTTCTGATTTATAAATGTCACGGTCCTTGTACTGTAGAAATGTTTTGTATCATTATGACTTACGATTTTTTAATTTTCCGTAATGTCTTAATGGGAATGGATCTCTATATGAGTCGTTATAACCATACATGATAGTGACTGATTTGCCTGTCTTGGCATTTTTCCAAATGCCGGATTTTCGTTCAAGGTTTTGTCACCTTAGACTGGCCTAGTCTAACTGTAGCGAACAGCTCAGGTGTAGGGGAGTCACCCCCGTATAGATCTATACACAAACTCTCGCTCTCCCTCCAGGAGACTCTGATTATAACTACAAGCTACGGTCATACACTCGATGGTGTCAACCGACACGTCTCACTAGATCCCATTTGTCTTCACATGAATTTGTATAATGTTATATGTATTTAGAAGTTCGAACACTAGATGATGTATGAAATGAAAAGATAATGCCCAACAAACATGAAGAAAAGGCACAATGGCCCATTAGACGTGTAAGTTATTTTCGGGCCAAATTAGCATGTAATTGGGCCACTAAGGCCCAATAACATGTAATGCTAAATTAGGCCCATTTAGCATGTAATTGGGTCACTTAGGCCCAATAAACATGTGATGAATACATTGGGCCCAATAAACATGTAATTAGACCACAAAGGCCCAATAAACATGTATAGCAAATACTAGGCCCAATAATCGCACCATTGTTGTATTTCGTTTGTTCGTTATAGTATAGTTTGTTATGTCATAATTATATAATTTGAACTTATTTTTAATAAAACTTGCGCTTTAAACCTCTTAAGAACTAATTTGAGACATTTAAAGGCTTATTTCACAAAAATGTCATTTTTGGTCTATTTTAGTTAAAAATAACATTTTAGCCCATTAATTTATAAAAGTTCTATATTTTCGGCCCAAATGTTTAATAATTGACAGATTTGACCCAAAAATACATGTATTGGCGTTTTCAGCCCAATTTTGCAGAAAATTACATTTTTGACCCATTTTTCGTGAATTTTACATTTTCGGCCCAAATTTCCAAAAAACTTTGCATTTTTAGTCCAATTTAGAAATAAATGTTATTTTCACCCCTAAATTCGGTTTATTTACATTTATGGCTCAAACTTTGATCAATTGACATTTTCAACCTCAAAACTCTTATTTTTCGCAAATTTGGGCCCAAAACCGTGAGGCCCAAATATTAAGCCCATTAGGCTAAAACTTACACTTTTGGCCCTTTGAAAAGTAGGGTTATCATAAAAACCCATTTTTATATAAGTATGACCTGTTTGATCCTTATAAAACCGTAAATGTCACTTTTTGCCCTTATCTTTTGTTTTCTTGACAAATATGACCCTTAACAAGATTTTAGCTTTAAATTTCCATATCTTAAACACGTAAACACTTTTAACTTGATGCTATAATGTATAAGGTGTCTTAGTTCATGGACTTTTACTCAATGTTGTTTAAGATTTCGAGATGTGTTAAGATCTAACACATTTTTACAAAATAAACTAAGAAATCACACATGACATGCATAAAACATATAGATCTACACATTTTACTTGTATTCTCCCCCAAAAATCATGTAAAACCGAAAACAAGGGGGTATGAACTCACCTTGTTTGTTTGATCTCGATTTGAAGAAGAAATGAGTGTGTTTTCGGCCCTAACAAGTCTTCTTGAGTAGATCTCGAGCTTATGGGGGTTTTCTAAGAGTGTGATCACCAAAAATGTTTAGGAGAAGTGTTCTTAACATAAGAATGAAGTTATATAACTTGGATATGTAGGAACTTACCAAAGAAATATGATTTTTTTGGTGGAAATCTCCTTGAACAACCCTAGATCTTCGAAAATTTGGAGAAGAGAGGAGGTTTTCTAGAGAGAGTGTTCTTGAAAGATTTTTGAAAGAGAATGAGGTGGTGAGGGTGAGGTTCGGCCGAGAAGAAGAAGAAGAGAGAGAGGAGGATAGTTGAAGTGATAGGTGCATGGGTACATGCACCCTTGCATGGATACCCAACATATAAAGATTATGTGTCAAGAGTTAAGAAATCCTCCATTTTCCCTATTTTTTTTGTTTTTCTCCTTGGGCCGAGAATGGGCTTGTGGGATGAAGAAAATGGTGTTGATCCCAAACTCCTGGCTTGATCGACTTTTATAGGCCCATTATAATTTTTCGTCCCATTGGGCTCATTAGATGGTTCACGGCCCAATATGATACAAAGGAATGAGTCTATGGTTCATTAGGGCTAATTAATTCTCTTATGGCCCAATAAGGCCCGTTAGGGTTAGAATGAATCATTCTAGGCCCAAATGGTCCAACATGTTGTAGATTTATGAATTAGGTCACATTAGAATCCAAATAGGGTTTCTAAGTCCAATATAGTTGAATTGAATGCTTATTGGTCCATTAGGCCCAATAAGGAAATCCTAGTCCATAATGAACTTGAACCTGGATCTCTAGGGCTTTCAACTCCCCAATTGACCATTTGGATACTTTGTGTAAAGTTTTGAACTTCACTTATGAACCTTGATTAAGTTTGTGGTCATAGAATGAACATAGTGTATGATATCAAGTTAGGGTTACAAGTATTATCATAAATGAAGTTTACATGATTACATAATTTTCCTGGCTAAAAATTCCAGTTGTGACAGATTAGGTATCTCACCCATTTCCCATGCAAATTCAGCAGTATCCCACACAATAACCCAACAAATATCTATGCATTATCCAGCAGATAACTAAGCAACTATCCTATCATCCCTTCTTCCTTAACTACGACAGATCACCCCACAAACCCCACCCATTCCATTTCTCTCTAAAGATACTACATACCCTCTCAAAGAACCAAGTAAAAAGCTTCCAAGGATTAAATCTCCAAGCTTAATCTTAGTATTTTGGTAAATTGAAGATTGCAAATCCTTTGCTCATATGTTTGATCATTTACATTTCATGTTCCCTCATAATAAAAAAATTAGGAGATTGAAAATTAAGAGAGAGAAAAGTTATTATGTTTCTAAAAAACAAAACTACAAAAATGATCGATGCTTGAGAAAAATTACAGAAATAGTTAGTGTAACAGAATTACAGAAACGATCATCGTATAAGATAAAGTCTCTCTATAGAAAGACGAAATTATAGAAATGGTTATTATATAAGAGAGTTACAAAATAATCCATGTCTAACAAAGCTACGAAAACGTTTCATGTGTAAAACAAAATTACATAAATGTTCCCTGTATCAAAATTTTTAAAAAAAATGATAAATGTGTAACAAAATTATATAAATTGTCCATCTTATCGTAGCAGGGACTTAAATTCCTCGTTATGTAAGATTAACCTTTTATACAACAATGTCAAGATAAAACTATTATCATATACAAGAGACCAAAACTTATAATGTAATTAAATATTGTCGATAAGATATTATACTCTACATTAGGGATGAGAATTTGGCTCGAAAAAGCCGAACCGAACTGAACCGAACTGAATTAGGCCCGAATAAGCAATTCAATTCGGGTTTCGGGTATCTATATTATGCTTATTCGGTTCTTGGGTTATTCGGTCCGGGTTACCCAAATAAGAGCTTATTCGGTTCTAAATACCCGACCCGAATAAACATTCCTCGTCCCCCTGCTCTGATCGACAGAAATCAAAATCACGATTCACACTTCTTTCCTCGTCGTTCAGAACAGAAAAACACCCTACGTTCTCGTTCTCTTCGTTTCAAAATTAACCAATATTCTCAACTATTTTCAAACTCGAAATCACTTCTGTCGATCCTTCATCTTGTTTCAGACTTTCAAAAATCGACCATTCCTATTGTCTTTAAGGATTCATGAATTCCTACTTTGTCTAGTCATGAAAAATTTGGCTCCAGACTTGTTTTAAGCTCAATGCTTAGGGCAGAGTTATGGCTTTACCCCTTCTTAATCTAGCATTGCTACTCTTCTTTGGGAACAGACCGACAACCCACCACTGGAACTCGCTTTGCTCTCGCTCGGCTCACTCCCGCCTGTCTTCTTCCAACCATAGTTCACTTTAAGAAAGATCCTTCATTTCACTACAGTTGGAACCAAAAAGCCGGAAAACTGTAAATGAAGCTTACATCACCTAACCTAAAAAGATTTGTGCATATTTTGAGTTATGCAGCAATGCTTCTTGTAAAGATCTGTTCAAGAAATTCAAGTAAGAAATTAATTCTTAGTATGTTAATCTACTATGTAAATGTTATTCTTTCAATACATTATTGTGTTATGCTAGTCTTCGAATGTTTTATGTGATGTATAAAAGTACATTGTTATTCTAGTATTCAGGTTATAGAATCCTAATACGGTTTATTCGGTACTTTTTGGTTATATTAGGTCCTTAATCATCTTGTACATTTTATTCGGGTTGTTCGAGTAATAACTAAACCTAACCGATTAATACCCGAACCGAACCGAACCGAACCCATTGGTTAATCGGTCCTACTCTACATAATCTATTGTTATAAAAGGGAACAAGTTACACTTAACCCACTTGACTAACAAGATGTATAACAATGTATTTATAACAAATGACATATACTAACTCGTCGTTCTAGAAAAAATGACTCATTTTATATCTTTCCACTAAGATTAGAATTTTTTTTTACGAAAATAATTACAAGGACACCATATTGATAACCCCAATTAATTCATCAACAATACACGATTAGGGAAAAAACAACTTACTCACAACTTAAATCATTGCTTAGAATTTCAAAGTAACATTTGCTGATATTTATATCCTTAGTCCCGGTCATTACATATAAAAAAACAAAATCACTTGCATTCACACGATTATTTAAATATAAAAATATTTAGCATACAATGACCATATTTAAGCTTTTTTTATCAATCCTATTTTAATAAAAACAAGTTTAATGTAATCATACCGCAACCCTGATTTAAGCAGTTGTAATTTTTTATTGTTCCATGGAGGATATCTAAACCCAAAATCAATAAGATATCCTCTCATCATCACTCCCTTCTGATGACTGAAATTTTCAAACGAGTATTTTCCATGGTATCTTCCAAACCCACTTCCGCCAACTCCGCCAAATGGCAGCGTGTCAACAGCATACTGTATTATTTTTTATATAAAACAAAAAAATGTTATTTTGACATGAACAATGACTATTAGAGCATCTATAATAGATGATTTAATGAGATTTTTGAATGAAGTGAAATGTCTAATTGGATTAAACTCCAAACATAATGGGATACCAAGTTGTCATTCAATGTGCTTGAAGTTCTAAGGTTTTTTAATTTTTCTTAAGTATAGTCTATTTAATTTAATTTTATAGAGTTCAATACATTGTAGAATTAAATGATTTTATAAAAACTAAACTTGAGATATGTGAATCCATTAAATTTTATAAATTCAATGCATTATAGATACTTTCATATTAATTTTAATAGTTACTTAGTGTCCATATTATATGGCCAAATAATACCGAACAATATATAAGTTATTACTTGAATGATGGCATCATTAAATGTAATGCTGCCCGATGATGTTTCAGAAATCATCCTTTTTTGAAGTTTTTCATTATTTGTGAAGCCATAAACAGAAAGTGGTTTTGGCCTTGCTCTTATAAACGCAACACTATCTTCAATATTCTCCAACTGCATCCAAAAGTCAAATGGTCAAAGGTTGATCATCTATTTGTACTCAAGGCATTAAGTATAGTACATTGCAAATTATCGATGATACATGAAGTGTATAACATGATGGAGACCGGGTTGTGTTCTTACTGTGATAATTGGAAGCAATGGACCAAAGATTTCTTCTGTCATGATGGCAGAATCAAGTGGAGGATCAAGCAATATTGTCGGCTCAATAAATCTACACCACATAAATCATCATTGGTATCGGGTTTATGTCATAGGTGAGCAACAAACTATTTTTTTTCAGTATACTCATAAAACACTGTGATAATTGGTATCGGGCTTAAAATGGAAAATTTCATTCACAAAAAAATCATTAAAAAAGGGTATTCAGTGAACAAAATGTTTTGATAGTATTTTTTTTAAGACAATGATGTTTTGTAAAAAAGAAATAATAATTTGTTACTCATTTACCACGTCAACCCATTAATATTTTACAAATTTTCCCTCTTGGTGATAGAAAAGGCCAATAAAAATTTGCTTACAGTTTTTCTTCGTTTGATGAACCACCAAAAACGATAGAAGATTTTACAAGAGGTTCATCTAGAAGTCCCTTCAATCTTAAGAAGTGTTTATTGTTTATAATCTTAGCAATGCTGTTAGATTCCATTGGATTGTCTCCGAAAGATTTCATGATGTATTTTTTCAACAATTCCACCTATATATTATAAGAAATACAAATTTATATCTTTTGATTGTTGTCATAAACGTAACAATATAAATTATTAAATAGAAAAAATCAGTAAAATATAGCTTCGATTTTACCAAAGTTGGTGCGAATTTCTTCTGTGTGAGAATATAGTCAATTCCAATACAAGCTTGCCCACCACACGCTCCAAATTTACCCCAAATAATTCTTTTCATTGCAATCTATTATGGAAATATAAACAAAATTTAAAATTTAAAATTTATAGAGCAAAATTATGTTACATGATGTAATTGTATAGATATGTTTGATTATTAACACAACTTAAAATTTATTTACTGACAGCCATCAAAATCTTGTTAAAACATTGTTTATACATGTTTTATGTTTAAAGACATGCATTTAAATATTAATTTTATATATTTTAAGTTAATTATTATAACTGTTTCCCCACTACCAAGTTTCTAAGCTCTACTCGTTCATACTCCATATGTTGAAACTTAAGAAAAATACCATCCCATGTCATGCATATAGAGGTGATTTCAATTCACCCACACGACCACAAGTCATATAAACCATGTTGTAACTTATTGATAATTGGTTAAACCTATAAAATACAAAAAATACTGTAAATGAAACATGTAAAATGAAATGAAATTAGCTTAAAATTCTTTTAGTGTTTATTCTAAATATTGTTATTAAAATAAATTATTAAATAACATTAAATAAAAAAATAAAATAAAAACTGAT
This sequence comes from Lactuca virosa, assembly GCF_052849685.1. NCBI lineage: Eukaryota > Viridiplantae > Streptophyta > Magnoliopsida > Asterales > Asteraceae > Lactuca > Lactuca virosa. Next base: position 252,756,762 of record NC_136427.1, on the reverse strand, counting down.
ATTTTGTCCACCATTTATTTAATATATAAAAAATAGTATATTAAATATTATACCAAAATTGACCCTACCTTTCTATCCCATGTACTAGAGATGAAATCAACCACAGCAGGGCATTTTCCACCCAACTCCAAAGTCACAGGAGTTAGATTCTTTGCAGCTGCTGCCATAACAATTTGGGCCACTCTTCCACCCCCTACGATCATTTAATATAATCATGGTTAACATACATACATACATACATATTGATATACAGATACGTAACATTAAGTGTTACCTGTGAAGAAAATCTTATCAAAATTATGTTGAAGAAGTTTTTCACCGACAGAGGCTCCACCTTCGACAACCTTAATAGCAGATTTATCAAGGTAATCATGGATTGTCTTAACGAGAACTGAGGAACAAGCTGGAGCAAGTTCTGAAGGCTTTAGGATTATTGTATTTCCTGCTGCTATTGCGCCGATAATTGGTTCAAATGATAACCCTAATTCATACAACAACCATTAAAAATATAAATATATTTTAACAATTAACAATGATTATAGAAAATTTAATCCATCTATATCAATTATCAAATGTCTTGGTCATGGAAAGAGACATAAATATCAAAATATCAAATCCAATTATCCATCCATAACTACATATTTATTTGAATTTCAACAATTTAATGTTAAGAAAACGACGACCCTTTCCCTAATTGTTCCATGAATTTGGATACATTTATAGAAAGGAGTAAAGATACATGTAATTTGACTATTATCGTTGTCACCACTTGAAAAAGTTTATTGTGAATTTTGATTTTTGCACAAGCTAGGAGTCTATGACTATACTTTTATTTTTTATTTTTGTCATACGCTACTATTTGTTATACTTGTGCAAAATGTCATTTATATGTAACGTAAATGTAGTATGTATTTTTTAGAAGGACAAAATAGTCTTTTAACTAGTTTGGCCCATCAAATTTAGTACCAGTGACCCACTGTTCTGATGTGGTTTTCAAAAAGAAACATTCCTTCATAAAATCAATAATATTAGAAAATGATCTCGTTTTAATATGATAAACAAAGAATTTGTCAAAATTTAAAACTTTTGTGTAAAGTTATATTTAAAAAAGAAAAAAGAAAAAAAAAAAAGAGTGAAGGCTGACTTGACTAGAAAAGAAAAATTATTAAAAATATATTAAAAAAAAATGGTTATACTGATACATTTAGGGGAACAAGGATTTGGAAGAATAAAGATGACAGGTACATATTAGTTAGCAAGATTTAAATGGTCCAGAAAAATAAAATTGATTCTTAACATATCCATTTAACTAGTAACACAGGGGTTAATTATGTAAAAGCAATAAAACTTGAGGGTACCAAATGGAAAATTCCAAGATGATATGATGAGGACAACACCAAGGGGTTCATGAACCAATTTCGCTGTACTAGGGAAAGCAGCCAGTGGCAGTTTAACCTGTCGACACCAAAATTACTATTATACCCTCAAAACATATTTTTCCAAAACATATAAAAAATAAATAAAAGATTACCTTTTTGCTAGCCGTCCATTTGTTTAAGTTTCCAAGGGCATACTTAGCAGATTTTGCCACTGTTCCGATCTGTAATGAATATGAATATATACATATGTATGAGTTTAAGTTTTCAATTATGAGTATGATAAACCAATTTTTATAAAGCATAAACATGTTTTAATTTACGGTCTATGATAAAAACTTGTATTATATTTAATTTTTGTAAAGCTAGATATTATTAGAATACTTTTTTTTATTTGATTTCGATCTTACATATCAATAAAGATTACGTTTATATAATCGTTTGACACACATATATACCTCATCTCTAAAGGCTTCAACATGATGTTTGCCCAAATCTTGATTAAGAGCCTTGAAAATATCACTTTCTCTCTCTTTGAGAAGAGAGAGTATGGCTTGTAGTTGTGACTTCCTCCAGGAGATTTCTCTTGTCTTCCCACTATTGAAAGTGTCCCTCACTTCTTGTAATTCTTCTTCAAAATCACCCAAAAGTGACCCCATTTTGTGTGTGTGTGTGTGTTTTCCTCCAAAATTTCAGAATGAAGTTATTATTTCTAAATGTTCGTAGACAAGTTATATCGTTTCCTTGTTGGTAGAGACCTATATATATTGATAGTATGGCAGTAGTACACAGGCTTTTATTGGGTTTCATAAATATACTCACCCACCAAAATTCAAGTGGTTTGATGCATCACTCCTTTTTAACCAAATTTGATCATTGATCGGTGAATATCGCATAAAATAATTATACGATGTAGAAAAATATATTAAATCATTAAACGTTGGTATTTGTTTAGGTTATTGCCGTTACAGCCTAACAAATTTATGTTTATAGTTTTAAAATGTCCCTATTCTAATTTGCATTGTAGACAATTCTTGTCGTTAAAATTATTCTTTTTAGTTTTGAAAATGTCCCTATTTTAATTTGCATTATAGATAATTGAAGTCTATTTTTACGTGTTAAATTAGGTAATTTGTAAAATACAATCATGTTGAATTGGTAAACTTTATATTTATGATAAAATTCACAAAAAAATATTAAGTTTATATGAAAATTTGATTTAGACATTGTTTTATTTTTTGTTTCAAATTGGACACTTTATTTATTCAATTTGTTACAATTCTGACTACTGATGTGACATGTTGACATATTAGTTTCTGATAATGTGACATTTTAATATGTCAGTTTTTTATGATGTGACATGCTTATATTGCGTGAGACGTGACATTTTTGGTGATATTACATTTTGTGTTAAAATTAAAAAAAAACCTAAAATATAAGGCTTTCGTTATAAGTTTTCAAAATGTAGTGACTTTTATGCAATTTTGTATATTTATTTACATGAAAAAAAGAAAAAATAAAAATATTTTTTTTTTGAAATTTTTTATTTCAAAACTATAATTAAAAATTCATTGTTTATATGTAATATTATAATATGAATATGTAGAGTATTACTTATAAAATTATATCCCATGTCATATTTTAATAAAATATTAAATATTTTAATAAAATATTAAATATATTTAATATTCTAGTATAGTATTACACATAATTATATGTCACTATATTATTCTATCGGGTTATTGTTATTGTAGACCAACAATATTTAATATATTGATTTAAATGGTTCATCGTGATTTTTTTTGCCTTTGAAGGGTACGAGCTTGTTTTTTTAGGTTTTAAAAGGTCATTATGAAAATTTTGAAGAGGTCACCCGATGACCCCATCCTAATCATCAGTTTGCATATGCCACCTAGATGAAGGCCCACATCTTTCTTTATCTTTCTTGTCCTCCCTTGATCATGTCTCGTGTTTCTCTCTCTAAAATCCACATCTTTCTCAAGAAACCCAAAAACTTGCTCATCCGGAAGCCGAATGGATATGGTGGCTCGATGTAGATGCGGTGTTCACGGACATGGAGTACAAAATTTCGTTACATCGGTACTGAAAGGTCCAGTATGCTCAAAAGTCATATTAAAGTGATATTGTTAAATAACATATGATATTAATGGGTCACACTAACAACAACTTGATACAATTGATTATTTATTAGAAATTGATTTTAATAAATATTCAATAAAACTCTTATAATTAAATTGGAAATTATTTATTTAATGGAAATAATAAATTCCATTAGCAAGTAACTTAATATATATCATATGGTATGATTTATAAATCATGTACAAACTTTTGGGTTAGTTGAATCCTTTTGTCTTTTTCCTAAAAGACAAGGTTTATATTTTATAAAAGAGTTTATAAAAGTTTGACTTTTTTTCTTATTCTTTATGTAATTTTTGAGATATGCATAAAAAGAAGAAGTGTATGATTTGTCTAATCATGCTTTAAAGGCATGAGAGACATGTTTATGACAATGGGGATACGTTTGCTTAAAATGTTAAGGACTAATGGTTAATACCTTCACTTTTTGCATATAAATATGAGACTTGCATTCGGCTAGAAGGTTTATCCTTCACTTCTTGCAAGTTGCCGAAATCTCTTCCCTCTATACCATTCTCTCTAGTTTTGGTTAGAAAACTCGAAGAACACTTGCATCTCCATGCCCTCTTTAAGTTCATATTGGTTATGAACTTAAAGCTTAAGGGTTTAAGAGTTTTGGACTAGCATCTACATCAAGTTGAGTCATTGTTGGTGTCTTAAAGGTTCCACATTCTTCATCAATTTCCAAGCCTCCTAAGAGGACCCAAAGAACTACAAAGGTTGTTATTTCTTCACCTCTTCTTTGGTTGGTATTTTAATCTTTCTATAACTTGCAAGAAAATCTTTGGTGGGTATAAAATTTTTATGTTATTTCAAAAATTAAAGTCTTCCGTTGCCATATTTTTCTAGTTTATGAAACTATTTTTGAACTAAAACCCAACATGTACAAAGATTATAACTTCGTCGTCCATGGGTGGCCGAAAGAGGTTTACGAGAAGAAAAGCTGGTTGAGGTTGAACGTAGGTTCGTTTCTGATAAGAAATTGTCAATGGTCGCTCAAATTCTTGGATTCATGGGCTGAAATGGTACCCTAAATCTCCTAATTTCGACAAATAGGTTGGTTACGGTTAAACGCATGGTATTGGGTTTTGATCGTCGATACATTGAAGAACATAACAAAGAGGTATCTGGAGATTGAAACGATGACGACGATGTTACGACGACAACATGCGGAGAAGGTGAGTGAGCGATACAGTGTGTTACGAGAGTCATCGTTCACCGGAGCAAGTTGTCGGAAAGCCATGAACATGGCTTTGAACTTTGTTGATAACCAGGTGCTCCGGAATTATGAGTTTTTTCACCGGAATTTATTGGATCCTTCGGTTGTTTCGCCGCTTCATTTGTTGTTTGATAGTCGAAGATTTAGTTGCATATATTTTTTGAATTTTTTTCGCTTGTATTTTGAGTTGATACTTGGGAATTTTCAAGTTTCTCGAAAAACTCAAAATGTTATCATATACCAAAGATCTTACTATGGGTTTCTTGAGAAAGACGGTGTAGGGAAAATTCGGTCGTCTTCTCCGGTTACCCACCGGTCACCCAACTGAAATTGTCGTCTTCTTCGGTTACCTATCTTAAACGAACGTCTTCTCCGGTTTCCCTACAAGTACTCTGGTCACTGTCGACATTTCCCCTCCCCACCAACAACACTGTCAGTGCTTACCCCCGCCCTTTATCATCGTCTTGATGTATTTTTTTACGGCAAATGGAGAGATGTCCATACACGGATTGTATTGGGAGAGAAACAGAGATAGAGAGCATGTAGTCGGAGTTGCAGAGGATGCCGAAGAGATGGAGGGGTAGAGGGAGAGACCATCAAAGATGAAGCTATGATTTGAAAGAGAACGGACATATGCGAATGTTGAAGGAGTTAGGGTAATAACTCTTGGTTTACGTGGCAACGATGAGTCGACTCACAACTGAGTCATTGTTGACTCGTCTGCTTAGTTGGCAGTTGACAAGGCAAAAAAAATCACGATGAACCATTCATAGGCAAAAAAAATCACGATGAACCATTCAAACCAATATACAAAACATTGTTGAGCTACACTGACAATAACCATTTTTTAGAACAACCGAATTTATAAAAACAAAAATCAAGCAATATGCTAGAAAACAAAATTACAAAGATATAATATGGTCTTATAACGATATTAACAAACATAACTTTATAAGTAGAAGTAAATATATTATTTTAATATTGAAATTTAGTTTATATATGATTAGACTTTAGGTTTGATATTAATTTAACCTTATTAAACAACTTGTAATTATTATTATAAAGAAATTGAAAGTCACGGAAGTTTCAAATGAATGTGATGAAAGAAAAAATACATGTGAGTTTCAAATGAATGTGATGAAAGGAAAAATGCTTTAATTATAAATATATAATGATACTCCGGTTAATCTTTTATTTTTAAAACAAAAAACAAGCCCAGTTGGAAAACCATATAACAATACTATCAACCAAGGCAATCTTTCCGCATCACTTTCGTTCAAAAAATCACCACATCCCCATAAATAAAAAGCACAACACAACAAAATCTTCTTTGAGATGTACATGTATGGTGAAACTATAATATTTCTTTCTAATAAATCCCATCTATTATATTAGCTATTTAAGATAAGGAACTTAGTCCCCCCATCCCCACCCCCACCCCATCCCTCATTATTGACGATACTAGGGTTACTTTCGTTCATTTATATAACTCTGAGCCCAGCTTCTTTCAATCAATGCTCGACAATGGTAGGGGTCCAACTTGCGTTTAAATCCAAACTTGAAACTTAGGATACATAATATCATCTCTATTTCTTCGGTTTTGTCGAAGAAGATTTCCATGTATAAAGAATATTTAGGTCAACATTGTTATCAAACTTCTTCCGTTGAATACATGTCTCAAATTTACTTCATCGTTTATAAAATATATTTTATTCTTTAATAAAATCATACACATACATAATACAACAAACATTTAATTTTGAACATTGAGCCGTATTAAAGCCACCACATGTGAAGGTGTGAAGTACCACGACATGTGAATTCATTCCATTTGCCACTTTGCTTTTGAAGTTTTTTCAAATGTTTATATTAACTAGGAAATATGTTCGGGCTTCGTCCCAAAACAATGTTTTTTTGTTTTTTGTTTTTTTTTTTTTTTTTTTGTGTTATGGCTGGAAGGAATAATGTCACACTTGACACAGTCCACCTAAACGAGAATTAGGATTTGTCACACCCTCTCAATTTTTTGTTATTTACAAGGCATGAGCTGTCATTCTTGTCATATTCATTTTTTTTCGAAAATTATTTAAAATTAAATTTTAAAATTTCAAACATATTATTTTTATAAAACCTAAAGATTCATTAAATTGGAAAATAAAATTAATATAAAAAAACAACAAACATACTATTTATTTTAAAAACTAAAATTTCATTAAATTAGAAAAGAAAATTATAACACACCACTGCAAATTAAAAACATCACAGGACCATTAGAAATTCAAAAACATCACACTTGAAATTAAAAAACACCACACTAGAAATTTAAACACACAGCCCACTAGATATTAGAATCCAACGACTTTAAATTTGACGCCATTTTGGGCACTGCCTCACAATTTGCCAATTTGCCAAAACTCAACAAACCAGAAATGTTTGTCAGCTTCAACACGGTAAGCCTCAAACAAAGTATTTTCATTTTCACCATTTTCCGCTTCATGCATCACCCTACGAAACAAAAGTATTTTCAAATACTCTAGCAAAGTATTTTCATTTTCACCATTTTCGACTTCATTCATCACCCTACGAAACACATTGTTAAAATGAGTTGCAAGTACGTTTGCATGTCTCCATTTGAAGAAGAGTTGATCTATACTTCGAGGAACACGTGCTTGACAGTTGTATGTTTCGGCGACTCTCCCCCAAAAACTACGCGCATTGACTTTAATGTTGGTTGGTTCTTCTGTTCCATTAATCCATGAATGAGCCAGTAAAGTCTCTTCTTCAGGGACCAAATCCGAACCATTTATTGGTTTTTTCAAAAAGTCAATAAGTTAAAAACTATTTGGATAGGAGAAAATCACTTTTCAATTTGGCTTCTTGGTAAGGTTAAAAAAACAAGTTTCAAGAAGTTACAAATACTTGGCTTTTTGGAAAAATCATAAGTCAATAAGTCATTTTACATATATAAGTTGTCAAACACTTTTTAACTTATTGACTTTAATCCATACACTTTTTCAAAAACTCATTTTGGAAAAGTCATAAATCATTAAGTCTTGTTGCCAACAGTCATTTTGGTGTTTGAGATTTCATTTTGAACTTCAAAAATAATTTTTAGCAAAATGACTTATTGACTTATGGTGATAAGAAAATGAGTTTTTTTAAGTGTTTGGACTAGCTTTTATGGTGGGAAAAGTCAATAAGTTGTTTTTAAAAAATGTTTGCCTTAACTTATACATATTTTAAGGGGTTTTTCGTTTACAATCCAAAAAGTTATAATTTGAAAAATTAAAAATCATAACCTATTGAAATATCATTTTTGAAGGGTTAACGGGAAGTTATTTTAAAAATCTTTCTCATATTGTCAAGCACTTCTTTTTTATTTGTTGACTTTTCAATAAGCCAATAAATCAATAAATTGTTTTTAGATGAAATCCCAGACACTAAACAATCCAAACACCCTAAATCGTCATTTAGGTTCTACTTTCATTTGGAGCTCCAATCTTTGGGGGTTTCTTTGGTTTTACTGCTCCGTTGAAGGATTGAAGCCGAAGAGACGAGGGACACCTATCGTAAAGGATACAATCATTATTCCCTGCTTCTCTTTTGTTTCACTTTTATCTTTTGAATTTTGTTCCTCTTAATATTTCTGCTTCTAGCGACACTCAACCTTTCTTTGTTGGCGATTTCACGACCAACTTCTCTATATATAATGTCATCCTCTTCGCCACCTCCTGCTTCAAAGGACCCATCGAGTCTACAACTTTTCCACATGCTGTTTTTGAAATTCGAATCGCAAGTTTTGTTTAATCGATTTGAAGTTCTAGCACACAGTTGTTGACTCTTAGCCCAAGTAACAAAATCTATTAGGTTTTCAGTTTGACGGTTTCTCATGATTGTTATTTTATTTATGTTTTACTCGGAGGATTTCTTTCTTCTTCTCCTTATTCACACAAAAAATTAAAGGTTTGATTATTTCTTAAATTTTTGGAATACCGTTGAAGATTCATCTTCTTAAAAGACGCAAATTTTGTCAGGTAATTGGGATGTGGCCACATGAAATTGCACATATACTTATTAACAGGGTGTTTGACTAAGCTTAAAAAATGATTTTTTTTAAATTATTACCGGCTCCACACCTGTATGACTTAAAAAAGAGTGTTTGTGTAAGAATTTTTTAAAAAACAACTTATAGTTGTTTGGACCTCCAATAAGTCATTTTCGATAAGTTAACTCTTTATTTCATCATTTAAAGGAATCGTAATCCCTGATAAAATTGCAAAAATGGTCCATGTGGTTTGTCAATCTCTTTATGTAAGGTCCAAAAAAGAGTTTATTAGCAAAAAAGGTCCCTATTTGGTGGCTTTGTTGTGGTTTTGGTCCCTACCTCGTCAAGTTTAACATCTTGGTTGTTAACTTTTTGAAAATGACAGTATTACCACAATGGACCATTTATATAGTTTTATCTTTTTACCGAACTACAATGACCATTTCTACCTTTTTTCTTTTTCATTTTATTGAATTATTGTACTTTATTCTTTTAATTATTTTTTTAATTTCTTTCTCATTATATATTTTTTTTGGATTATTATATATTAATAAATATTATTTTTAATATATTATATTTATATATTAATAAATATTACTTTGGTTATTATTATTTTTTAATTTCTTCTTTATTGGATTATTATATATTAATAAATATTATTTTTAACATATAATATCTATTTATTAATAAATATTACTTTATTGGATTATTAATTTCATTTAATTGTTTTTTTTTTAATTTTTTTATTGTGCTAATTTTTTTGTTGGATTATTACTTTAAATTTATTATTTTTATTTATAATAAATATTATTATTTTTAATTGTTTTCTTTATTATTTTAAATAAAAATCTCAAAAAATCTCACCCACCCCACCCTTCCTACTAATATATTTTGGACAGCACCACCACCATCCTCACACCATCTCCAACCCTTGTTACTATATATATATATATATATATATATATATATATATATATATATGTATGTATGTATATATATACATGTATGTATGTATGTATGTATATATATATATATATATGTATGTATGTATGTATGTATATATATACACCACCACCATCCTCACACCATCTCCAACCCTTGTTACTATATATATATATATATATATATATATATATATATATATATATATATATATGTATGTATGTATGTATGTATGTATGTATATATATATATATATATATATATATATATATATATATATATATATATTAGATTTTCAGCAATTATTCACGAAGTAAGATCATCGTGTGTATTTTAGTTTTTGTGTATTCACATTTATCAAATTTTGTTATATATTTCAATAAACTTATGATTTTATCTTATAGTTTTGACATATATAATTTCCCTAAAAACATTTCTACATGAATTATCAAATCCAAGTAGTCGATACTTGGCAGTCAGACGAACGAATACCGAATAACAAGTTGTACAAGCTTGTCACCACCTGTAGTGACTATTGTGGTTTGAAAACCCTCGATCTAACATTATCGTCATCGATGGCGGTGTCGGTAATGAATGGTCGGCTGGAGGCTGTATGTTTTCTGGGGTTTGTTATGTATATATATATATATATATATATATATATATATATATATATATATATATATATATATATATATATATGTATGTATGTATATATATACATGTATGTATGTATGTATGTATATATATATATATATATATATATATATATATATGTATGTATGTATGTATGTATATATATACACCACCACCATCCTCACACCATCTCCAACCCTTGTTACTATATATATATATATATATATATATATATATATATATATATATATATATATATATATGTATGTATGTATGTATGTATGTATGTATATATATATATATATATATATATATATATATATATATATATATATATATTAGATTTTCAGCAATTATTCACGAAGTAAGATCATCGTGTGTATTTTAGTTTTTGTGTATTCACATTTATCAAATTTTGTTATATATTTCAATAAACTTATGATTTTATCTTATAGTTTTGACATATATAATTTCCCTAAAAACATTTCTACATGAATTATCAAATCCAAGTAGTCGATACTTGGCAGTCAGACGAACGAATACCGAATAACAAGTTGTACAAGCTTGTCACCACCTGTAGTGACTATTGTGGTTTGAAAACCCTCGATCTAACATTATCGTCATCGATGGCGGTGTCGGTAATGAATGGTCGGCTGGAGGCTGTATGTTTTCTGGGGTTTGTTATGTATTGTGTGGGTAGTCGACCGGTGTAGTTTTCATTGAGAATGCCCGACTATAGGCGATGATCGACGATTTTCCAACGAGATGATACGATGACGCAAAGTGGTAGAGGGAAACGAATGGAGGAACTGAATAAGAGTGTTTGGATCGGACCTCCTGGTGGTTCAAATGGTGGTGGTTGTAGCGGAATACGGTCGGCTTAGTGATATATATGGAGGATTCCGGTAGATTGTGAAGAGGTTGTCGCAGGTGGCTACCAACGACATTGGGTGGATCAAGTTGGTGGGGTTTCCGACGAACCATCGATGAAGGTGATTGGTGTTGTCCCGTCGATTATCGACGATGGGAAGCGGTGCTTTTGCGTATTCTGACGACTTTGTGGTGGAACCAATAAAATTAAAAAGAATTAATATTGAACATTATAAATTATTAATCCGTAAAATAATATTTATTATATATAAAAAATAAAAAATTCAAAGTAAAATCCAATAAAAAAATAAAAAAAAATTTATATAAAAGAAATTAATAATCCAATAAAATAATATTTATTAATAGATAAATATTATATGTTAAAAATAATATTTATTAATATATAGTAATCCAATAAAAAGAATTAATCCAATAAAGAAGAAATTACAAAAGAATTAATTAAAAAAATTATAATATAATAAAATAATATTTAATAATATATAAATATAATATATTAAAAATAATATTTATTAGTATATAGTAATCCAATAAAAAATAATACAATAAGAAAGAAATTAAAAAATAATTAATTAAAAGACTAGTGTACAACAATTCAATAAAATAAAAAAATAAAAATTGCAAAATTGGTCCTATAATTTGGTAGAAAGATACAACCAAGAAATGATCCCTGAGGATAAAACTGCCATTTTCAAAAAAATTACAGTAAAGATGTTAAACTTAACGACATCGGGACCAAAAGCACAACAAAACCACTAAATAAGAATCTTTTTTGCTAATATATTTTTTTGGACCTTACCTAAACAATCGACAAACCACATGAACCATTTCTGTAAGAAAAAACTTCATAAATGGACCATGTGGTATGTCGAAATCTGAAGTTTAGTCCCTAAGTTCAAAAAATCACATAGATAGTCATTCTGGTTTCAAAACTTTTATCAAACAGTCTCTTACCCACATATAAATAATTATGTCATTTTTATTTCTTTTTACGATTAATTTTATCTAATCCTATTTATAAATTTGAAAAGTAAAGTAAATAATTCATAGGGCCTATCTCTCTCTCTCTCTCTCTCTCTCTCTTTCTTTGTCTCAGAAAAAATCTAGGTGCTTTCTAGTTTCTCTCTCTAAACATACAAACATATGTCATATGTATCCATCGCTGTATAGATCTCTTCCGACTTACAGGTTTCTTCAATTTTCTGATTTTTACATTTATCTATAATCTTGTAATTATTGAAACATCCCCTGTGAAGAGACCCAAACATACGTAGGGCTACATCTTTCTAACCTCTTGCCTTCTCATTCAATACAATAGCATACAATATATAGAGGATTTAAAAACACGTCTACCTAGTCAAAGCAACAAATCAGGAGCTAACTAACCCTATCTAAACTATTCTAAAAATTTGCAAAATAAACGTGACCTACATGGCCGTTACTTATTCAAACTCAACAAGAAGGACTAAAATACCCCTAAGGGTAATCACATGATTGACTCAGTTTGGATTAACACCAACACTCTCCCCTTTAATCCAAACTATTCCTGCGAAACTTCTTTCTTTCTAAGGTAAACCATCGGTCTCGTTTACCTCTTTCAGTCTTCGGTGGTCATCAGTTTAGTTGCCACCCGGTCCTGAAGCTCCTCATTCGGTCTTGCTTCTTTCTTTCATTCTTCCTTCTGATCACCAAATTAAAGCGATCGGACGGTTGCTTGCTTTCATTCCTCTCAACATGCCTGCTTGTTTCCTTCCTCAACAGTCGTCTGCTGCCATCTCCGGGATTGAACCACCATAGGCGGACCTTCATATGTCGACACACTGTGAGCCTTTAATGTCACAGCAGAACCGGAACACATCACAACCAAGCACCACTCTGGTTTGATCCTCCTTTTTCTTTCTTATTTCCTTCAACCCACCCACACATACTTGCAGGCGAACAATGTTCTCGTCTTCTGATCACACATATCCGTTTTTTTCATGTTGAGTTGCTTTTCCATACATATTATCTTCACCACACAGGTTACTTTCTTCTTGGTTCACCCAAAAATTGGATTCCGCACACAAATTCTTTCAACTCCTTAAACTCTCACAGATCAATCTCCAGCATTCAATCACTTATCACACAGATGCAAATTTAATCACACAGATTCTGGTTTTGAACTTGGCTCACACAGAGCTTTGTTCGGCTCACACAGAGATTGGCTTTCACTGGACTCTATGGTTGTCATACCCCCAAACCGGAGCGGCGGAAACGTCCGGGGTGGATGACTTCATGTTAAGTATCACAACACATGCATCATAGTAATCAAAGTACAACAAACATTGCATTAATAATGTATAAGTTTTACATATGTTTTCAAGTCATTGTATATATGACATCAAAAGTATTATAACAAAAGATAGAAGACATGACTCCATACAGCTCCGTGCTCTCAAAATCCAGGGGATGTACCTGTCTACTGGTTCTCTGAGAATACAAGTATTTTGAAAAAGAGAGTATCAACATTTAAGTTAAGTGAGTGCATAAATATTTATGTTTAGAAGTTTGTTGTTTGTTTCTTGAAATAGTAATAATGTTATTGTATCAGAAAATCCAATATTTTCTAATATAACTGAAAAGTAGTTTTAATACCATAAAACCGTAAAAAGAATGTTTTCTGTATTTTTTATGTTTTTCCAAGTTTTATAATTGTACTCTATGAAAATCGTGTAAAAATGAATATGCCTGGCTCCACCAGTTGTAATTGTAAAGTAATATTGTAAATCGTATTATTGTAAAACCAGTACTTTGTATTCGTACTCTTTGGTTTAATTAACTATATACTAATCGTATTTGTTCATATCTTTTTGGTGAGTTATTATAATCATATTATGACTAGCTGGCCTGCTATGACGCTTTGTAGGCGTCGTAACTGTTGATGACATTTTTCACTCATAGGCATGCCTGCCCGGCTGTAGCTAACAGTCTGAGTGTGGGATTGTCAATCCCGTATAGATCTATACACATTTGTCTCGCTCTCTATCCGGAGATTCTGGTTATAATATCAGGACTTTAACTATATTGCCTAAATAAATAAGCAACTAAACATTGTCTCACAAAAAGCATATTGACGATTACATATATAACAAACGATTAAAAGTCGTTTTTAAACAATTGATAAATTGATAATATGATCTTTCTCTAGTATTCTTGAATGTAAAGTATTTGTATAAGAGTAATCTGTTAAACTTTGTATACTGGTTCGTGATAATAGTTTGAAAGTTCCTTAAATTAATACCTATTATAATTTATATGTGTTTTCTGTTTGATATGTAATATTCACGAAAGTATCCCTTTTGCTCGACATGTTACACAGGGAATATGAATCTGATTGAAATAACTTTTATATTCATATATATATATATATATATATATATATATATATATATATATATATATATATATATTGTAACACCCACAAAATTCGAGCCAATTTAAAACTTTTTAAACCATTTGAAACCATTCAATTATTACAATTTGTTTTCAAAATAGTTATACATCAGAGTTCCCAGAAATCATAATCGTCAATCGAGGAAGTATACGGTCACGCCTTCGCCTACTTGCGACCATCCGCTGAACCTGAAACAATAAACTGAAACCGTAAGCCCGAAAGCTTAGTGAATTACCCCCAAAATACCCATACACACAACCATACACATACACCAATGAACAACATACTATGGGTTCAATCAACCATCGGGTTGGGATACCCCTGGCCCTCAACCATCGGGTTGGAATGCCAACATACTACGAGTCCAATCATCCTCGGGATGGAATACTCTCGGCCCACAACCTTCGGGTTGGAATGCCCACACACCTACACATACAACAACTACTATGGGTCCAATCAACCATCGGGATGGAATACCCCAGGCCCTCAACCATCGGGTTGGAATGCCAAACTACTATGAGTCCAATCATCCTCGGGATGGAATACTCTCGGCCCACAACCATCGGGTTGGATTGCCCACATACGATAAGTCTAATCATCCTCGGGATGGAATACTCTCGGCCCACAACCCTCGGGTTGGATTGCCCACATACGATGAGTCCAATCATCCTCGGCATGGAATACGCTCGGCCCACAACCATCGGGTTGGATTGCTCACATATTATCAATCAAACATGTGCACCTATATCAGATAATCATATAACAGTCTACAAGACAACATACTAGGGACCTATCATCCTCGGGATGGGATACCCTCCACTACTGCTCAATCATGTGCACATATAACATGTAACCTCCTACTAGCATACAGACAGTCAGACCAAACTATAGGTCACTAAGCATAACCACATCCGATCTACCAGGATACCGATCTAACCGATCATACTAGCATATAACCATCCTATCTACCAGGATACCAATCATACAGTCCATGTTGACCTCAACTCGTCGAGTACCCTCAGCTACTCGCTAAGTTCCTTGCATAACTTGCCAACTCGCCGAGTCACCATACCACGCGCCGAGTCCAAGGCAATCTTCATCGGACTCGCCGAGTTGTTCATCCAACCCTCGAGTTCATGACCATCTTCATATGACTCGCCGAGTCTACCATGCGACTCGTCGAGTCCCTTCAGTCCTTCATCCATACAGATGCTTTTTAAGCCATGTCAAGGCTCCATACTGCAGATCCAAGTTCCCAAGGCATGCTTATCACGTAAAGTTGCAAACTTTACGTGCATGCAAGGCTCTAATGACTCAAAATGCCAAAACCAAGCTTGAAATGGGGTTTTACACTTAAGGAGTGGTTCATGCTTGCCAAAGCTGCTAGCTTTATGGACTTACAAATCAAAGAGAGTTCAGATCTGAAGTTACAACTTCAGATCTGAGCTCATACCCAAGAATAGCTTCATAACTAAGCCAAGAAGCCCTAATTTCATCCAAAGAGATCTAGAAAGGAATGAGGCCAAGATCATGAATTGATACCTCAAATGAAGCTAGATGAGATAAACTTCAGACCCACAACATTCTTGCCTCCAACTTGTTGATCTTCAAGCTTCTTGCATCAATGTCTTCTTTCCAATTATGAAATTTACACTAATATGGAGCACACACACGAACTACGGTTTCTGGACTCTCAAGAGGCTGCAAAGGGACTAAGGGAGGCTAATGATACCTTAAATAGGGTGCCAAACCCCGTAAATTAGGGTTTCACCCTCCAGCTCCAACTCGTCGAGTCACTCTTCCGACTCGGCGAGTTGGTCACTTAAACACGTGGCCTAAACCCGCTGCTACTCGACGAGTCAGGCAACCAACTCGTCCCTAGGATGGAATACCCTCGCGTCGAGTAGCAGTAAAATGCAGGGGTATGAACTCACCTTTCGTGAGTGATTCGTTTGAATATTCGATATAGGAGGTTAATTTCCACGAGTGTAGTCCCGTAGCAAAATCGCGTCCTATTTAGCATTTTATGTAATATATATATATATATGTATACAATTAGTGTATATAAACATAACAATGATAAGGAATTTGGACTAATTTGTAAGTTTAACTTACAAATAAGAGTGTTAGAAGCAAAATGAAAGGCTACTATGAGTTTACGGCTAGCCCAAGGAGTTCACGGCTCAAGAAGATCTTGAGTTTTTGGGCACGTTCAAGTGTGTGTTCTTGGTTTTCTTGGTGAAACCAAGAAGATTCAAGGGTTTACGGCCCAAAGGTATGAAGATTGGAAGATGTTTTCTTGGAGAAACGAAGAACACTCGGTGTTCTTGGCAAGATCCAAAGGAGATTCAAAGGAATTTGGATGATACTTGAGAGAGAACAAAGGGTTTTCGGTTGATGATCTTGAGAGAAAAGTGTGTGTTTTCGGCTGGATATGTAAGAATGAGGGAAAAATTCGGACTTCTCGTATATATATATGGGATGGGTTTTCGGCTGTAAACGGTTCTTGGCTGTGAACTCATCCCGAGAAGGATAAGTCTGCTGAAACCGAGGAGATAAGCCTTCTAGCCTCATAGTTTGCGGTCCGAAGGTTTGCGGCTGCGAACCGTTTGCGGTGGCGAACCGTTTGCGGCTGCGAGCCATTTGCGGTCCGAGGAAAGAAGGAAAAAGAGAGGCTTCTCGGTTCCTTCTAGTTTTTCACTTCTTATTTAAACAATACTTTACCAAATGTTTAAATGTATCAAACATATTTATTTTAACTTTATTAAAATAATAAATCATTAAGTTTGACTTTTATTTGACGGGTTTGACTTGAATTGACTTTTGTTGACTTTTACAATGTAGAAAATAACGGGATGTTACATTATCCCCCTGTTAGAGGGAATTTCGTCCCGAAATTAAGACTATACAGATACAGTAAGACTAGGGAAAGAGATGTGGATACTTCTGTTTCATTTGATCCTCCCGATCCCAAGTGAATCCAGGTCCCCGTTTTGCGTTCCAGCGAACCTTCACTATCGGGATACGACTTTGTTTGGTTCTCTTTACTTCCCTGTCTAGAATTTCTACTGGTTGTTCCACAAAATTAAGGCTCTCTTTTATCTTGATTTCATCGAGTGGGATAACAAGAGTCTCGTCGGATAAGCACTTCTTTAGGTTAGACACGTGAAAGATAGGATGTATGTTATAGAGTTCTTGAGGTAGTTTGAGTTTGTAAGCTACTGGACCGATTCTAGCAAGAATCTCGAATGGTCCAATGTACCTTGGATTGAGTTTTCCACACTTTCCAAAGTGTATCATTCCCTTCCAGGGTGAGACCTTCAACATGACGCGGTCACCTATCTGGAATTCCAAGGGTTTTCTTCTCTTGTCAGCGTAGCTTTTCTGTCGGTCTCTGGAAGCTTTAAGTCGTTCTCTGATTTGTACTATCTTCTTAGTAGTTTCTCGAATGATCTCCGGACCAGTGAGAGTATTGTCAGGAATTTGACCTCTAGCCAGTTGCGTGTCACCCACTTCAGCCCAACACAGAGGTCATCTGCACTTGCGACCGTAGAGAGCTTCGAATGGAGCAACCTTAATGCTAGAATGGTAACTGTTATTGTACAAGAACTCGACTAGTGATAAATGGGTATCCCATGCTTTACTAAAGTCGATCACACATGCTCTAAGCATGTCTTCTAACGTTTGAATCGTTCTCTCACTCTGTCCGTCGGTCTGTGGATGGTAGGCTGTACTCATGTCCAACCTAGTTCCCAGAGATTTCTGTAGTGACTGCCAGAAATGAGAAGTGAATCTACTATCTCGGTCAGAGATCATAGATATTGGAACACCGTGCAATCTAACTATCTCTCTGATGTATGTTATAGTTAACTTCTCCATCTTGTCTGTTTCCTTTATTGGTAAGAAGTGTGCGGACTTGGTTAATCTATCGACGATTACCCAAATGGTATCATGACCACCCTTGTCTTGGGTAACTTAGTTATGAAATCCATCGTAATCTGCTCCCACTTCCATTCAGGGATTTCCGGTTGTTGTAATAGACCTGAAGGCTTTTGGTACTCTACCTTGACTTTAGCACAAGTAAGACACTTGCCCACAAAAGTAGCAATCTCAACCTTCATTTTTGGCCACCAATAAAGTTTCTTAAGGTCCAGATATATCTTGTCTGAACATGGGTGAATGGAGTATCGCGTCTTATGTGCTTCGTTCATGACACCTCTCTGTAACCACCGAACTTTGGTGTCCAGATCCGGTTCATGAAGTATCGGGCTCCATCACCTTTAATGTTGAAGTTTTTGTCCATTCTTCTTAAAGTTTCACCTGTCGCATTTTCGGGTTTCAAGGCCTCAAGTTGATCCTCTTTGATCTGTGTGGACAGATGTGAATGGATAGTCATGGTCAACGACTTTACTCGACGTCCCGATTATTCCTTTCTGCTGAGGGCATTAGCTACTACATTGGCTTTACCAGGGTGATAACGAATTTCGCATTCGTAATCATTTAGTAGCTCCACCCAACGTCATTGTCTCATGTTCAGATCTTTCTGGTCGAAGATATGTTGAAGACTTTTATGGTCCGTGAATATTGTGCATTTCGTGCCATATAGGTAATGTCTCCAAATCTTCAGAGCAAATATCATTGCTCCCAGTTCAAGGTCGTGTGTTGTATAGTTGACCTCGTGTGTCTTAAGTTGTCTCGAGGCATAGGATATGACCTTTCCTTACTGCATAAGAACACAACCAAGCCCTTGGTTAGACGCATCGCAGTACACTACGAAGTCTTTTGTCCCTTCTGGTAGAGAAAAAATAGGTGCGCTACACAGGGTTCACTTTAGCGTTTGGAACGTTGTTTCTTGTTTCTCTCCCCAGTTGAAAGTTACACCCTTTTGTGTCAGGGTAGTAAGTGGCTTAGCAACTCGGGAGAAATTCTGAATGAATCTGCGATAGTAGCCAGCAAGGCCTAAGAATTGACGGATTTCTGTAGGCATTTTGGGTGCTGACCAGTTCTCAATTGCCTTTATTTTGGAAGGGTCCACATGTATTCCCTCTTCACTGACCACGTGACCCAGGAAACTTACTTTCCTAATCCAAAATTCACATTTTGAGAACTTCGCATATAACTTCTCTGCTCTCAATGTTTGCAAGACTTGTCGGAGATGTTGGCTATGCTCCTCCTCACTTCGTGAGTAGATAAGGATATCGTCAATGAAGACTATTACGAATTTGTCCAGGTAAGGATGACACACTCTGTTCATCAAGTCCATGAACACTGCAGGTGCATTAGTTAATCCGAAAGGCATCACTACAAATTCGTAATGACCATAACGAGTTCGGAAGGCTGTTTTGGGAATATCTTCCTCTAAAACTCGTAACTGGTGATACCCGGATCTTAAGTCGATTTTTGAAAAGAAACTGGCACATTGTAGTTGGTCGAACATATCATCAATACGAGGTAAAGGGTATCGGTTTTTGATGGTAAGTTTATTTAGCTCGCGATAGTCTATGCACATGCGGAAATATCCATCCTTATTCTTCACGAACAAAACCGGTGCTCCCCAATGTGAGAAGCTTGGTCTAATAAAACCTTTGCTAAGAAGTTCGTTCAGTTGACTGGATAGTTCCTGCATTTCTGATGGTGCAAGACGATAAGGTTATTTGGCTACGGGGGTAGCTCCAGGAATTAAGCCGATTCTGAATTCGACTTGTCTTTCAGGTGGAACACCTGGAAGATCATCGGGAAAAATATCGGGGAAATTACAGACTTTGGGAATGCTCTCGAAGTCTTTCACTTCTTGTTTCTTGAATACCACATGAGCTAGAAAAGCACAATACTCCTTGAGAAGATACTTTTGCGCCTTTATACAGGAGATGATTTGTAGGTTCGCGCCAGATTTGTCGCCGAATATGATAAAAGTTTCGTTACTGGGTAGATTAAGGCGAATGGCTTTCTCATAACATAGGATTGTTGGATTAGTGTCTAAGTCCATAACTATTTTGGTATGTACTTGACCCGATGGTGCATGGTCCTTTTGGGTTGCCTTCACCAAAGCAACTTGATAGGATGAATTATGGAGAAAGAGGATTAATTATGATTTATTAATATATTATGAGAATAATATATTAAAGGAGAAATCATATTGTTTAATTAATATTAGTCAATAATTAATTAAGAATTAATTTTGTGGCTAAAAGCGATTAATTAAACTTAGGGGACTAGAATTATCAATTGTGTGATAGTTGAATATTGGGCTAATGGACTCCATATTAGAGGGGTGGACGAATTCTATGGGGAAACCCATTAGAAATCGTCCAAGGCCTCCAATGAGGGAGTCCATGGGCTGCTTAGGGCCTAAGCAGTCAAATTAGGGTTTCCTTGTTAGATAACCCTAATAGCCTCACTATTTAAGGACCCATAGGGCACCAAAAACGTGGCTAAGAGTTTCCTTAGGGTTTCTAGACGTTTTTGAGTGCCTCTCCTCTTCTCCTTCTTCATCTTCTTGCTCTTGGTGTTTGTGAGCCATTAGAGGAGTGACACTTGTGACTCTAAGCCTTCAAAAGTCAATTACAAGAAGGAATAGATTGTTATTACTACATAACAATCAAAGGTAAGATCTAAACCCTATTCTTATGTTAATATCGATTATCACATGCTAGATCTAGGGTTTATGGCTTTGGATGATTATTGCATGTTCATTAGACAAACTAGATCCAAAGCTTTAGGGTTTGCATGTACACCATAGGAATGTTGTAGTGCTCATAACCCATCAGTGGTATCAAAGACTAGGGTTGTTTGTTGATGAATTGATGCATATTTGATCGTTTATTGCTTGAAAATCGAAATTTTTTGGGTTCTGACTGGCAGACTCGCCGAGTCCATGAATGGACTCGACGAGTAGGTCCTACTCGACGAGTTCCATTGTGGACTCGACGAGTCCAGGGCTCTGGTGCCGGGATTTTCGAATTTTTTGCCAGATTTTGTTGTGGATAATTGCCAAAACTCGTTTTTCTTGCCAAAATCCGATTTTTTAAGTTTGGAATGATTATCCTCATCAAAATTGATGGATTTGGTTAAATATGGATAATATAGGATTATTATTAGTCAAATATTTGACCTAGTAAGTTTGAAAAGTTTCAATTTACACCCCTTAGGTTTTATAGTTTAAATTTGAACTTTAAAAGTTTTAGTTTTGAAATTTAAATAGTTAAACCCTAATGTTTTGAAAGGTTTCAAAATTTGTCCTCAAGTTTTGGAATTTAAATTTTTGATTAGAAGTTTAACTTTGAAATATTTAAATTCTAAACCCTAATGTTTTTTGAAATGTTTCAAAACTTGCCCTCAAGTTTTGGAATTTAAATTTTTGAGTAAAAGTTTAATTTTTGAAATTTTAAATTCTAAAACCCTAGTTTTGAAAAAGTTCAAATTACACCCTTATGGTTTTATTAAGTTAATTAAAGGTATAATTAAAAGAGAGTTAATAAATCCATAATGATATGGTTTTTATTTAATTTAATTAAAAGTGTAATTTATAAAATTAAACCACCTAGTATTTTAAAAGTGTAAAATACACCCTTATACTATATAACATTAAAAGTCTAATATTATATATATATATATATATATATATATATATATATATATATATATATATATATATATGTATAACTTAAACTGCTAGTCTTACCGTTAGTAGGTCTCATTCACGAAGCCAATCTATAAGGGGGGTATAAGGTTATGGCCTATAAAATGGCCGTTTAATGGGTGTCCACTCTCACCCACTGCTTCCTTGATTGGTGGAGGGTCGTTAGCCGAACGGGTAGGATAGGGAAAACCCTCTCCTCATTAAAAGTATAATGAATAAAGTAACTAAATGTTTTTTACAAAAAAAATCCCAATCTTAGTTACTTTAGGAAAAAGTGAAATCGATGCAATTCCATGGAATTACACTTTGTACCCTTGTCGAGACAATTAGTAGAGCGTGTGTGGTTAACCGGCACACTAAGTTGGGTTTGGCATTGGTAGCGAGGGGTGACTCGATGTTTGTCATAGATCGATGGAGCGTGTGTGGTTAACCGGCACGTCGATTAAGTGACTGTAACATTGAGGGCACCACGTACATTCGCATGGTTATTCACACCTTATTTGTGATCCTCGGCATCCCAGTCACAAATGAAGAGCATAATCGAGATTAAACATGACATTGAAAAGTTCAATGAATCTCAAAAGATCTAGGAGTTTCAATTCATTTAAAACTTAACCTTCTTTTCCTTTTTCATGGTGGAAATTGGTAAATCGTCATTTACCTACCTTCAACTGTTCTGCGAGTTTGATTACGGCATCCCTCTTCCAATTTGTAGGATATTGTGTTGGGTCCTAGCCTTAATATCTTATTTGGGTGTTTTATTAAGGACTCAATCAACTAACTTGAATTTTCTCCCGTTTTGTAGATGTCAAAATCTAACAACTATGGTCTTCCTAAATCCGTTGGAAAAAGTTTTCCACGTGAAGATGATGTTCCACGATTGTATTGTGGAAATGGAAATCATGCTTCATTTCCTCTACCTCCTCCAATAATTCTCCCTGACCCACGTGTTCAAAGATTTGAAAAGTTCAAAGTCACTCAAGCCCTATTGGAATAAGACATAAAGATGGAAAGTCTGTGTGTGCACACATCTTAAAGATGATGTCACACATTGACAGGTTAAGGATGTTGGGTGTCGATGTCTCAAGGAAGTTGGTTGTTGACTTGGTTTTTCAATAACTTCCGGAATCATATGGTAAGTTCTTTAGAGAGTAATATATGATGGACCACGACATGACCCTTATTGATTTGACTTATTTGCTTATTGCTGCTGAATCAGAAATGATTTGGCGCACTGGTCAGCAAATTTGTCTGGTAAATCAATATCCCAACCCTCTATGGGCAATGGTAACATTGGAAGTCCAGAAAAGTTTTCTTTACGCAAGAGAAAGGCTGAGTCTGAGATAGTCCCGTGTGCCATTCCATAAGAATCAATGTGTTTCTACTGCCAAAATAAGGGGCATTGGTTACGAAGTTGCCCTGACTACCTGAGAGATCTAAGATATGGGAGAGTCAAGATGTATGACTCTGCTTCAGGTAAAATCCACTATCTAACTCTATTAAGTTCCTATTTGGAGATTCTTAATACATGATGTGATAAGATTACATTTCGATGTTTTGAAGGATCGAAGAAAGGAAAGAAAGCTTAAAGGAAGGAGCAAGCTCAGTCTGATCGCGAAGAAATGGATTTCGATCGCATGATCCAAGGATCAGATATTTAAGCTACTGCTTTAGAGTTAGGATAGATTGCTAAGTAATATTTACATAGTTTTCATTTGTAATCGCATTGTAAGGACAATATTTTTCCGCAATAAAATAAATTTTGATTTATCTTATTAATGTTTCCTTGCGATGGATTTTATGAAAATTGGTGTTTGAATGGTTCTTTTGTTAGCAATATTGAGGATGGATTTGATTCTTAGTTGTGTTCTTTGTGGTAATGTCAGAAATTTACCAAATGAGGAAAGATTCTCATCGCCCAAGTTTCAATTGGACAGAAACTTGGAATCATGCAACTGGTATTGTGTGACGAATGAGAATATTCGTATTTGGAAAATTGAGACTAATTCCTTGTTCACATAAGTATGCGAGTCAAGTGAAGGATAATGAGATCTGGTACACAATGTTGTGCACTAGTCAAGTCCACCACAAAGAACGATAAAATGTTCGTCATGATTTGCTAAAAGATTAGTAAATATGATTATACTTAAAAGATTAAGTATGATTCTGAATCATTGAAAGATTTCAATGAATGGCAGAACGAATAAGAAGAATCAATTAGGCAAGAAAGATAAAAAGTTTCTCTAATCTAAGAAGAAGGGAGAGTACTTTTGTATCATGTTTTATGATCGTCTTAAGAACCATATTACAATTCATCCTCTAAGGACACCTTAGTGCACTAGTATGGATAAGAAGAGGAGTCGAGAATTGTCAAAATGGGTTAAGTCAATAAGATGAATCATACTTCGTTCCAAAATCAATTCTTAGAGTCATACTCCAAGATTGTGAATTGAGTGACATAAACTTAAGTAGGAATGTTCTTACACTAGCACATTTTGGTAAGTTGTGATGTCTTGGATAAGACAAAGACCAACTAGTACCAAATTGTGTGTAGGTTTGTCTTGATAAAGACACACACTGACTCTTGAATATTTGTTTTGTCAAGAAATGTTTTTGATAAAAGAATCTTATATGTCGAGAGGTCAGTGGGAGTCTAAAGATCTTGAAAATTTTCAAGAACAAATCAAGAAGTAAACCTATTAAACACTAGCACACGACTTGAGGATTGTAATCTATCGTGTTGACAAAATTTTATTTCTGTGCCAATCCAGTTGAGTGATTATGCATATTAGTTCTACGAGTTCTCAATTGAATGCATAAGGGCAAACACCTTGATCAATGAAAGTACATTGATTGGCATAGGTGAGCTGCTAAATAACTGGGAAAAAATGGTGGAACCCTTGATGACAAGAAATTAATAATGAACAAGTTCTATCCGTAAGAGTTTGGATTTGTCACAAACATTATCTTATTATTGTGGTTATGACAAAATCACATGGATAGAACACATGCACCATAAAATCTAAGTGTCATAAGGTTTCTCTCCTTCATGAAAATGATTGTGAGGAAACGCTTTCACTAAGAAAGATTTTAAGGAGATAACGATTATGTAAATTGCATTCTCGAATTCGATTATGATTACGGCATCGCTCTTCATAGTTTGAATTGTGAGATTGGCAATTAGTCTGAACATTTGGGACTTAGTAAAATAAGTTTTGAATTAGTTTAGACACACATGTGAGCTGTCTAAGGAAAGGTGTGTGATTTTTGAGAAGCTTAGATAAAGGCTTATCAAAGCACATCGTATTGGAAATTTGAACTTTGGAAGTCAATAAGTATTGTCTTTTAGAAGTCCAACTGTTTTCTGAATACGTGTCAAAGCTAGTGGGAGCATAAATGTTATGCTGGAATGGATATAATCATCATGTTAGTGGGAGCATGATTATTATTTAAGTATTGCAAGTTGGCAATATTAATTATAGAAAAACAAAAGTTTCACTTTGCAAAGTTGCAGGGGTAGAAAAGTTGTTTTTGCTATAATTAAGGGAGAGAATGTTATACTTCGTTTCCAATCTAAAAGCTTAGATTGAGGAATTTTAATTGTATTTAGTCAAGGGTATATTTATTATTTACATTCTCAAAATACGATTATGATTACGGCATCCCTCTTCATAGTTTGAATTTTGAGAACACGGCAAATAGAAATATTATGACGATATTATAGTAAGAAACTGGTAAAGTATCAAGTTTTTCATTATGAATTGTATCCCATACGCTTCGGGTATAGGATCGATTGCATATGCTGTAATACTCGACCGTTCTAAAAATTTTCCAAATGCCTAGGGCATTTAGAGGGAAAAAGGAAATAGAACCATTTTTGACTAAAATAATTAAACAACTGCCAAGGACAATCTAAGGTTCGCCAAGGATTGGTCGCTTGTGGACAGTTAAAAGTATAGTCATGGATGGACCATATTGACATTATTATGAATAGATAAGATTCTATTTAGAATAAGTTGTCATATAGAAAATATGGAAATATTTCCATATTGGGAGTTGGATATCGAGAATAAATGTCTAGAAAAACTTTTTTGCAAGAAGGATGTTCAAAGGAATGTACTTTGAATGTGAGACTTCACATCTATGGAATTATCTTGTAACAATCTCCAATAGAACATTTTCTAATTTCATTGGTCGAGTCTTGGTGACTTTTATGCCGTGACATTACGAAAGGATCGTTGCATAAAATGTTAGAATCTAACATATTCTATAAGTGGCAAGAATTTGGTATTATTACACTTGTGGTAAGGATTGGGAATTGTAAAATGAGTGTGATTGAAAATGTTATTCAATTATACTATTTCACAGAGTAAGGACCATAAGTAAACATAGTGTGCATGCTAAGAGCATGGGACAACTATAGTTATAATTCAAGTAGTAAGTTGATTACCTGAAACAACAAATAATGAGTAATCAATATGGTGATAAATAAAAGGTGTTTTATTTATACTCAAAAGTTTGGGGCCATATAAGATTAATATTATTTTTGTGTTTCAATTTGCATGTTTTGACTTCCTGAATAATAAGATTATTCGAACGTTCCACAGTCGCTCATACTTTGGGAGTAGGTATGAAAGAAGATTGTCATGAATTGGTGTGCAGATTGTCTAAAGTGTATTAGACATAGCAAAAGTTTGCTACAACGTTCATGAGTGCTTACGAATATGATTTGAGCATTGGATTAAACCCACGCTCACTTGGATCGCTTCATGGATTTTATCACGAGTGATTTGTGAGACGATAATATCTTATATTCTTGAAACCGAGATGTGTGAGTTGTATCTTGCGAGTTGGTTACACATTGATAATATGTAAACGCACCAGTAACTTGGTGTTATAAAACATATTGTTGTGTGTGATTCGGTGAGTGAGTGCAAGCGAGCATTGAGTCAAAGTTTATCCGTTCCTTTTACCCAAAGTGGGATAAAAGCGATATATGGGGGCCCTCGATGATTTAGTGATGACACCATAAGCGCTTGGCCAAGCCGAGACTAAGTTGATGTGTTCAGTTGTAGTCTGTTGTCAGTCGTCCTAAATCGGAAGTCGGGAAACAATATATAGACAGAGAGAATGATTTAAATCCATGTCTCAGTCTATACGATATCAAGAATGGAGGAATATATGATCCCTTATCTAAAGGACACGCTTCTGATAAGATCAGAGTTGACAGTGGCTTTTGAAAGCTACGATTGCGGATCAGGATCTGAAGTCTTACGCAGAATAGTTATTAGACTTATCCAAGTGGGAGACTGTTGGATTAGTGTCTAAGTCCATAACTATTTTGGTATGTACTTGACCCGATGGTGCATGGTCCTTTTGGGTTGCCTTCACCAAAGCAACTTGATAGGATGAATTATGGAGAAAAATGATTAATTATGATTTATTAATATATTATGAGAATAATATATTAAAGGAGAAATCATATTGTTTAATTAATATTAGTCAATAATTAATTAAGAATTAATTTTGTGGCTAAAAGAGATTAATTAAACTTAGGGGACTAGAACTATCAATTGTGTGATAGTTGAATATTGGGCTAATGGACTCCATATTAGAGGGGTGGACGAATTCTATGGGGAAACATATTAGAAATCATCCAAGGCCTCCAAGGAGGGAGTCCATGGGCTGCTTAGGGCCTAAGCAGTCAAATTAGGGTTTCCTTGTTAGATAACCCTAATAGCCTCACTATTTAAGGACCCCTAGGGCACCAAAAACGTGGCTAAGAGTTTCCTTAGGGTTTCTAGACGTTTTTGAGTGTCTCTCCTCTTCTCCTTCTTCATCCTCTTGCTCTTGGTGTTTGTGAGCCATTAGAGGAGTGACACTTGTGACTCTAAGCCTTCAGAAGTCAATTACAAGAAGGAATATATTGTTATTACTACATAACAATCAAAGGTAAGATCTAAACCCTATTCTTATGTTAATATCGATTATCACATGCTAGATCTAGGGTTTATGGCTTTGGATGATTATTGCATGTTCATTAGACAAACTAGATCCAAAGCTTTAGGGTTTGCATGTACACCATAGGAATGTTGTAGTGCTCATAACCCATCAAGGATGTCGGCACGATTAGGACTTAACCAATCCATACCAATGATGACGTCGAAACTTTTTACGGATACCGGCATCAGGTCGATTGGGAAGGAAAAC
Source organism: Lactuca virosa (assembly GCF_052849685.1). Lineage (NCBI taxonomy): Eukaryota > Viridiplantae > Streptophyta > Magnoliopsida > Asterales > Asteraceae > Lactuca > Lactuca virosa. Next base: position 252,728,217 of record NC_136427.1, on the reverse strand, counting down.
TTATTTAGAGTAAGGGTACATCCTATGTATATATTGTTAGTGCTCTCGGTTTTCCCTTTGGCCATTTCAACAGTGAAGGTATCTTTTAGTGGTTGAGAATTTTGTTTAAGTAAGTGTTTGAATTTGTGACTCACGAAGCTCTTCTCTGCACCACTATCAAATAGAATGCATGCGTATGAATTGTTGAGAAGAAACATACCCGTGACTACAGTTGGATCTGCCACGGCTTCCTCGTGACCAATAGCTAGTATCCTTCCCACACCACCGGCATTCTTCAGCTTTGGACAATCCTTTTTGAAATGCCCAGTTTCACCGCATTCATAACATGCCCGACTTACCCCAATGCCAGGAACTTGAGAGATCGGTTGCGGAGGTGACCTAAAAAATTGGGCAGTGTGTCCTTTTCTGTTGCAGTTTCTACATTGCATCTCACGACAATTTCCATTGTGATGAAATTACACTTGTTGCACTTCGGCAATTTACCAGCATACTGCTTTGCTGGTGTAGGAGTAGCAGGAATGACAGCAGGAACAGTAGTAGCATGAACTGCCACTATCTGTTGTTTCTTGGAAGGCTCTTGGGAAGATTGAGCCTTCCTTTTGTTCCATGGCTTTTCTTGTTGTTGTTGTTGTTGTTGTTGTTGTTGTTGTTATTGTTGTTGTTGTTGTTGTTGTTGTTTGCTTTGGGTTGTTCTGGATCAGCATTCATGAAGCCATGTCGAACTCTATGATCTATTAGGGAATGTGCCAATTGTTTGGCACTATCGAAAGTAACAGGCTTAGAAGCTAACACACTTCCTTGAATCTGGGGTTATAACCCCCAGGTATACCTTTCGATTTTCTTGCTCTCCAGAGGAACCATTCCAGGACATAGGATCGCTAGATCGCTGAACCTATTAGTGTAAGTTACTATGTCTGTACCAATCATGGTAAGACCCCAAAGCTCTTGCTCGAGCTTTTGTACTTCACCTCTCGGGCAGTACTCTTGCATCATCAATGATTTTAGATGTTCCCAGCTCATTGAATTAGCCACTGCAAGAGTCAGCGACTTAACATGGCCGTTCCACCATGTGAGAGCTCGATCAGAAAAAGTACAGGCAGCAAATTTTACTTTGCTACCTTCAGGGCACGAGCAGATTTCAAAGACTGTTTCTATTTTCTCAATCCATTGAGTTAGAGCCATAACTCCCTCGGTCCCATTAAAGGTCCTAGGTTTGGCATTTATGAAGTCCTTATATGTACACTCCCGTGGGTGTCCATGACTTTCACCATGATTGGAGAGATGAGCACCATTCCCAGATCCGCTGGCACCGATTGTATTTATCTGTGACATGGCGACTGCCACAGCTGCAGTGACCACTGCCTGAAACATAGCAGCGTCAAACTGTGGAGGTGGCGGCGGAGGAGGCGGAGGTGGTGTTGGTGCTACATTGACATTGATACGCCTTGGATTTCTCCTTGGAGGCATCTTTTTGCTTTAAGAGTCAAAATATAAAAAGATAGTAAGACATCAATAATGATTATAAATCAGATGTCTATGAACTAATTACATTAGTTCAGTATGTATTCTAAAAGGAATTTATATAGAAGTCTATCACAAGGAATAACTTGCAAAGAGATAACATGAATTTGGATAATGATTTTTCAAAGGAAATAAGATGCCTGTCAATTTTCATTGGTATATTAGATACATAGAGTTCGGAAAATTTGACCTTGAAGCAGGTCTACAATATACCAACTTAACGAAAAACTTGACAGCATACCGGCCTATCGAAAAGTGAAATTTCGAGGTCATAATATGTACATGAAAACATCACTAGTATGTATACATAGACTTAAACTATATACAAAAGAGTGAGTAGAGTATGCTCTACTCACGAGGAGTGTTGTTTGATTTCCTACTAGATTCAGCCTTGGATTTAGCCAACTGGCGTTCTGTTGCAAACATACACCTTTCTAATGTCGCTTGACGTTCTCGAAGTTCTCCAATTTCAGTTCGGTTTGCAGCTAGTTCCCTTCGCAAGGCTTCAATATGATTCATAGTTGTTTCATGGTTTTCAATCACATGGTGAAGGCGAACTGTGTTGACTCTAGTGGTAGCATCAATCTGTATGACTCGGTCGATGGCAGTTCTTCCTTGTTCATCGTTACGCGCAACACGACGAACTAACACTGGAAGGGCTCTGTTGCTGAGCCTCCTTCGTCAAGGTTGTAGAAGATTCGGTCTCCATTGTAAGGACGGTCCTGACCCTGCTCATGACTCCACCTATCTAAGTTTAATGCCCACTGCGGTGTCGGACCTTGGAAGTTTTGTCGGGGATTGGGATGTTGAGCAATTTGAGGTGGATTATAGACTTCAGAATCCGAGTCAGAATCTTCTGAAGAATCTTCTTCAAAGTCTTCTACAATCCAACCATTGTTTCCTTGGTTAGGAGGGAACGGGTCTTCCGGTGGATGAAATCCAGCCATATGATCTATGCGAGAAATAGGAATGTAAGAAGCATCTAATAGATTTATTTAAGACGAGTAAATACTTTCATATTTTTATATAAGATAACTTACAGTTAACAGTTAATGTATTCTGTATGGTGTAACTCATACTTGGTCCATCTATAACTACAAAGTATATACCAATTATATATAACTTGGGTTGAATAGACCTTCGAATAAATGATTCACTCTACCCCCACATCCAAACAAGGAAAAGGAAGTTAAGCTAAATCACACATTCTAAGTCTATATATTTAACCTTAATTATATATAATCGTAATATATACACTTAGTACTTATAGATCTACCTGCAGGAGTCCTTTGTTTTTAACATAGTTGGTTCTTAGTACTATAGTGCCTAAAATACTACTATAGTATTTTAACTTTATGTTCTGTTCTAGAATTCTTCTGTATATGCAGAGTTGGTAAGTTTTAGACTTGTTGCTACACCACTATCACTCCCAAACACATGTTGGTCGTATCTCAAATAAATATAGTTGATCAGGCTATATTTATCCTAGATATGATTACATAACTGTCCAGTTTTAACTGCAGTGTCCAACATCCAAATACTTTTATGTTATCATGACTGTGATGTTGTTCTTGTATGTATGAATGTTAGTATACTTCTTATAAAATACTTAGATTTTAAAAGTATACTTGTAGTCAGAGCTCTTTAGTCCCAATGTATTTATAGTTGTATATCTTTTATGTATTGATATACTCAGTTCACTATAAACAATGCTCTGATACCAATCTGTCACACCCCCAAACCGGAGCGGCGGAAACGTCCGGGGGTGGATGACTTCATGTTAAGTATCACAACACATGCATCATAGTAATCAAAGTACAACAAACATTGCATTAATAATGTATAAGTTTTACATATGTTTTCAAGTCATTGTATATATGACATCAAAAGTATTATAACAAAAGAGAGAAGACATGACTCCATACAGCTCCGTGATCTCAAAATCCAGGGGATGTACCTGTCTACTGGTTCCCTGAGAATACAAGTATTTTGAAAAAAAAGAGTATCAACATTTAAGTTAAGTGAGTGCATAAATATTTATGTTTAGAAGTTTGTTGTTTGTTTCTTGAAATAGTAATAATGTTATTGTATCAGAAAATCCAATATTTTCTAATATAACTGAAAAGTAGTTTTAATACCATAAAACCGTAAAAAGAATGTTTTCTGTATTTTTTATGTTTTTCCAAGTTTTATAATTGTACTCTATGAAAATCGTGTAAAAATGAATATGCCTGGCTCCACCAGTTGTAATTGTAAAGTAATATTGTAAATCGTATTATTGTAAAACCAGTACTTTGTATTCGTACTCTTTGGTTTAATTAACTATATACTAATCGTATTTGTTCATATCTTTTTGGTGAGTGTTAGAAGCAAAATGAAAGGTTGCTATGAGTTTACGGCTAGCCCAAGGAGTTCACGGCTCAAGAAGATCTTGAGTTTTCGGCCACCTTCAAGTGTGTGTTCTTGGTGAAACCAAGAAGATTCAAGGGTTTACGGCCCAAAGGTATGAAGATTGGAAGATGTTTGCTTGGAGAAACGAAGAACACTCGGTGTTCTTGGTTGATGATCTTGAGAGAAAAGTGTGTGTTTTCGGCTGGAAATGTAAGAATGAGGGAAAAATTCGGACTTCTCATATATATATATATATATATATATATATATATATATATATATATATATATATATATATATATATATATATATATATATATATATGGGATGGGTTTTCGGCTGTAAACGGTTCTCGGCTGTGAACTCATCCCGAGAAGGATAAGGCTGTTGAAACCGATGAGATATGCCTTCTAGAAACCACCTCATAGTTTGCGGTCTGAAGGTTTGCGGCTGCGAACCGTTTGCGGTTGCGAACCATTTGCGGCTGCGAGCCGTTTGCGGTCCGAGGAAAGAAGGAAAAAGCGAGGCTTCTCGGTTCCTTCTAATTTTTCACTTCTTATTTAAACAATACTTTACCAAGTGTTTAAATGTATCAAACATATTTATTTTAACTTTATTAAAATAATAAATCATTAAGTTTGACTTTTATTTGACGGATTTGACTTGAGTTGATTTTTGTTGAGTTTTACAATGTAGAAAATAACGGGATGTTACAATGGTTCACATAGAACCTCTTCATGATCCCACAATCTTAGGGCTCTGATACCAATTGTTGGAACATCCCCCTGTGAACAGACCCAAACATACGTAGGGCTACATATTTCTAACCTCTTGCCTTCTCATTCAATACAATAGCATAGAATATATATAGGATTTAAAAACATGCCTACCTAGTCAAAGCAACAAATCAGGAGCTAACTAACCCTATCTAAACTATTCTAAAAATATACAAAATAAACGTGGCCTACATGGCTTTTACTTATTCAAACTCTACAAAAAGGACTAAAATACCCCTAAGGCTGATCACATGATTGACTTAGTTTGGATTAACACCAACAGTAATGGGGAAGCAAGTAGTTGTGTGAAGAACATTGCTTAAATTCAATAATTTTAGTAGTAATTTTGTAGCCTCTGATTCCAAATTTGAGGATTTTAGGTATTTTATGATCTGGGTTTCTTCTATTTTTGTTTTCCATTTTCTTTGTTATGAGTTTACAGATCTTTATCTAGGTTTCATATCTGTGCATCCCATTCTTAGATCCATTTTCAGTACTCTTATGAATACAAATGCAATTCATGTGAGAATAAAAAAAGAGTGGGGGAAAATTAGAACCAGAAAATGCAGACATGGTTGATGCATAATAGAAATGGTTGAAGTAGATTTAAAGTAGGGCTTGTGAGTCGATTTAACCACTGCCAACGCCATCTTTTGATCTGATCGATCCAGACATGTCTTTGTCGGAGGTAGGTGTAGGAGGTGTGTTGATAGTGATCAAGTGCATGCTGTATCGATGATGGTTTCATCAAGTTCGTCGGAGGATCGAGTAGGTATTCATTTCTGAGACTTCCATGGCTTTAGGTGGCACCACCTCTAGTGGTGAACCTCCATTGTCAGAGAGAGCATATAGGTGTTCATCTCTGAAATCGATTTACATTTGCAATGCTATTAGAACCTTTTTCAGGTCACGTTTTGAAACACACTCCGCCATTTGTTTCCAGATTTCCATGTTTGAAAGCTCGATTCCACCATTTCCAACCAAATCTTCGTACAAATTGCTTCTTGCTTCTTACACGACTAATGTTATCTAAAGTCTGAAATTGGTGTTTATAAACTTCATATTCTTGCATTAATGGGTAATGCCAGGTACAAATTTGAGTGAGTGTGTTTTTTTGAGGAATAAAATGATCGATTGAAGAATAAAAGGAGAGAGAGAGAGAGAGAGCCCAATGAATTATTTATTTTGTTTTTCTATTTTTTTAAATAGATTAAGTAAATTAATTCTAAAAAAATATAAAGGGTATATAAGTCTATAAGGGATTGATTGTTAAAAGTTTTGAAACAATAATAGGGTGTTTGGGATTGCTTTTTAATTGACTTTTTGACTTTTGGCTTTTTCAAAAAGTCAAAAAATTCAAAAAGATGTTTGAGAAATAAAAATGTCATTTTGAAAATAACTTTTTGCCAATAACAAAATGGTGGGTTTTCAAAAGTTAGAAAATCTTATCTTTTTGTGACTTTTAGCCTAAAGGGTAAATTAGATTCAAAAGTCAAAAAAACTAAGACAAACACTTTTTAAAACCAACTTTTGGCTTTTGCTACTCCAAAAATTAAAACCAAAAAGGATTTTTACAAAAATGACTTTTGAGCAGTTAAAAGTAATCCCAAACACCCCTAAATAGGTTTTTTGAAATTAAACACTAAACTTTTGGAAAATAGTAGAAACCATTTATGAAGTCTTTTCTTTCTGGAATTTTGTGACAATCCCTTTAAGAGACCGCTGCTAATCCTGTCGTTGCCTCCTCAAGCGAACCCTCCCCTGCTCGCCGCCGTTAGCCATTTCCTCCCCACCGGCCGGAGATCGTCGCAGCCCACAACAACACCTTCGACCTTCGACCCCACAGCTAAGGTCCGTGTTTGTTCCTGCTGTCTGCTTTCATTCGTCTTTTTTTTTCCTTGCGGTCGATTTTTTTGTGCTGCTGTCGATCTTCTTCTTTTCCCTGTTTTCTGGTATCTGTTAGATTAATTTTTTGGTTCTCTGAAGTTTCCATCGATATGTATACTGATTTGAATTGGAACTCAAAAAGTTGTGGATTTTTTGGGACCTGTTTTCTGGTATCTGATCTGAATTGATTGGTGGGTTTTAATTATGTTCAATCTGGTTGTATAATTTTAGATTAGATAGCCATAGAGAAAAAATTGCTCCCCTTTAGCCCATACTTTGTATCTCATTATATATCTCTTTCTGACCCTATATGAATCAATTCACAAAATTTGTTGTTGGGGTTTTGTTTTTCAAATGATTGGTGGGCTGGTGGCATACAATTTGAGTTCTTTTCAAGCTATTAACTTATTAAGTATTGTTTTAATTTTTGTCAATTCTTTTCAGGTTAGTTGATATCGCGGTGCATCAATGCATGATTGAGGTGGATAGAGCAAGAACGAATGTCACAGGTTAGAAAGATCATTCCATGGAAGATGTGTAAAGTGTTATCTTTTTTCAAATGTATTCTGGTGTTTGTCTAATTTTTTTTCCTTCTTTATGATGATAAACAGAGTAGGTACTCCTAGCTAGCTAGCTAGTATATATATATATATATATATATATATATATATATATATATATATATATATATATATATATGTGCGCGCGCATTAAGAAAGAAAATAGATGAGAGAGTGTTTGTATGGTTAGCTAGGGTTATCATCATCAAAATTAAAAAGCCTTTCTTCAAGGTTGTTCTTTTTGTCCAAAACCAAAAGAAAAAAAATGTCCGACAAAAACCAGAATGTCGAGAATGCCGGCGACGACGATGACCCATTGTGGGCACCACCGACGCTAAGCAACAACATTATTTGGATTATTGTCTCCTGACTTCCCGGTGTAGAGTTAGCATCCTTGTTAACGAACATAGATCGATTTTGGGAACGAGCTACATCCTAGAGGGACGATAGTGGAAATTAAGCGAAGGGTAACATGGTTTCTAGCGTTTGATTTTGTGCCGTTTATTCCACACGTGACACACTAGTTAATTTTGGTGATTATAGAAAGATACATGTTGAAACCTACAGTAATGGCTTAATACTTGTGGACTAATCTTCTTAGTAATTCTATCTTTTTAATCCATATGATTATGTATTTCATTAGGTTCCTTGATTTGGGAGGTCGTTAGGTATGTTTTTAGGAGGGGCGACATTGATTTATAACCCGTTAGTGTTCAGGAGACGACACCAAATAGTGCATGCTTACGTGAATCTGGTCTCTAATAAAACACATATGTTTAGTGTCCATCGCTCGAAGGAGTAGGAGTAGAGAGGCCGAGTGGCAACCACGCATATGTTTTATGAACTAAAAGGCTTACTGCGGTTGGATTTTGAAGAAGACTTACACTGCAATCAATATAGTTTATTGGGTCCAACGTCGACAAGGAATACTTGTTTATCTAGATCTACTAAATGATGAAGCTGCGAGATGGATCTCCCCCTAAGGTATAACGCTCATCATCAGGATCACAGTGAAACTATCCCCACAGATATGCAATTTTTGAGTAAGGGGGAGTTTGTTTTTAGTTGAGTCTATAGATTTTAAAAGCAAATTGAAACTATCCCCACGTATCAACTAAAAACAAACTTGTGTAATCCTTGTGATCCTGATGATGAGCATTATACTAGGAATGAGCAAAGGAACCGACCGGCTGGACCCGGCCCGGGAAACGAAGTCGGCTGAAATTAAGAACCGAACCGGACCGCCGGTTCTACCGGTTCTTGCCGTGTCTTCAATGTTGGAACCGGTCATCGAGAAATAGCAACATACGGTTCCGGTTTTTGCCGGTTCTATCGGTTTTTGTCGGTTCTATCGGGTCCGGTTCTACCGGTTCTGGTTCCAAAAATCCACAAAAATATTGTCCCGGTCTCGGCCCGACCGGTTCCATCGGGTTCCAGTTCCGGTACCGGTACCGGTTCCGGTTCCGACCGGTTCCCCGGTCCAAATGCTCATCCGTACATTATACCTTAGGGGAGATCTATCTCAACAACTTCATTATTTAGTAGATCTAGATAAACAAGTGTTTCTAGGGTTATCGTTTGACCCAATAAACATTATGATTGCAGTGTAAGCCTTTTTCAAAATCTAACCACGGTGAGTCTTTTGGTTCATTAAACATATGTGTGGTTGCAACTCAGCCTCTCCGCCTCGACCAATGAACGCTAAATATATGTATCTTATTAGGACCAAATTCATGTAAACATGCATTATTTGGTAGTGTCTCCTGGACACTATCACAAGTTATAAACCAATGTCACCCCTGCCTAACGACCTCTCAAATGGAAAAACCTCATTGAATATAAAATTATATGGATTAAAAAAAAAAGAGTATTACTAGGAGGATTAGTCCACGAGTATTAAGCCATTTTGATGTAGTTTTCGACCTGTACTTACTGTAATCACCAAAATCAAGTAGTGTGTCACGCGGCGAAGCTGCGTCGTGTTGAATAAACGACATAATATCAAACGTTAGGAACCGTGTTACCTATGCTTAATTTGCACTATCAACCCTCTGAGATGTTGTAGCTTGTTACTGATTTTGGCCTCCCAAAATTGATCTACATTCGTTAACAACGATGCTAACTCTACACCCAGAACTCGGAAGACAATATTCCGGATAATGTTGTTTCTTAGCGTTGGTGGCGCTTGCAACGGCTCATCGTCGTCGCCGACATTCTGCGCCTCCAACTCATCTCTGTCGCCGGTATTCTCGTGAGTCTAGTTCTCGTCGTGTAACATCCCAAATTTCAAGACCAAAAATTTTGTTTTTAATTAAGCAATTTATAAAACAGTTTACTGAAAACATCATCAATATCATATCAAACACATAAACCCATAAGTCAAATGTCATAAAACATGTCATTGAATAATAATGTCAAAGTACAATCCCAAGAACATCATAGTGCGGAAAATAATGGTGTGATGCGCTGCTACCGAGTCGGCTCCTTTCCCTTCGAAAAGGAAGTACCTGAAACCAAAACTAAAAACCGTAAGCACAAAGCTTAGTGAGTTCCCCCATCATACCACATACCATAAACACATCATGCCTATCCCTCGGTATCTTTCAACCGGTATCCTACTGGCATAACTGGAAGTTAGGCTTCCCTTCGGTATCTTTCAACCGGAAACCGGGAGCTGACCTCCCCTTCGGTATCTTTCAACCGGTAGCCGGGGACTGTTTCACCTCTACCACTACCACATAATAACGTAACATGTACACACTGTTAGGCATGCATGAGTTCTGACGACCCCTTCGGTATCTTTCAACCGGTACCCGGAGACTATTTCACCCCTACTACTACTAACATGTATCACAGAGCATCCTAGCACACAAACATAACATATAATGGCATACCAGATAATTATCACAAAGACAATCATCTAACAAACAACTCCTACTAGTGGGCCGACATTGTGGCCTTAGACCCACTTCTACTGGAAGGTAACTCACCTCAGTATCGTGCAGTAACTGAACTGTCCTCGGTGCTGGGATCAACCCTCCTCAAACTCCTACACATAACAGTCTTCCTTGGTTACTCTTTCATATTCATAACCCCTTTAAGGGTCAATCTTGGATAATGGCAAAGTCAAAGTCAAAGTCAATGGTCTGGTGAAAGTCAACATCCTGGTTGACTCAACTCGTCGAGTTGGTCCATCAACTCGTCGTGTTCCATAATTCAGAGAATCTCGAATTCGCGATCTGACTCATCGAGTTACCTTCTAACTCGCCGAGTTTCTCCTTATGATAGAATCGGGACTTTCCATTTGAACTCGTCGAGTCCTTCCTTGGACTCGTCGAGTTCTCCCTCATACAGTCGGGACATTCGTTCACTGACTCGCCGAGTTCATTCTTGGACTTGTCGAGTTCTTGACCTTTAAGTCCAAAACACGTCTAATTGGCTGAGTCATCTTCTAGACTCGACAAGTTTGCTACGTAACAGAAAAGGTTGGGGAACCATGACCCGACTCGCCGAGTCCCCATGACCCAAATCCATACAGTCGATTTCATTCGGGCTTAATGCATCCAAAACATAGATCTGGCCTCCTAGGGTCGATATAACACGTAAAGTTACAAAGTTTACGTTCATGCATTGGTTATTTAGCTCAAAAAGCCCTAAAAAGTGGTCCTTAGGATGCATGGGACTCCCATGGACGTAAAGTTGGCACCTTTATGCCATGGAGTCCCTCAAGGGCTCTGGATCTGAAGTCAATACCCCAAAACATGCTTGCATCCATGAATGGTTCCAAAAATGGCTCCTTAAAGCCCTAAACTACTCCAAGAAGAAATCTAATAGATGAATGGTCAAGGTATAAACTTTATACCTCGAATGAGCTGGAAATGGAACACAACCTCTGGATCTACTTACTTCCTCTTGAACTCCCAAGCTTCCTCTTCCTTCTCAAGCTTCAAAACCGCCACAAACACACAACAATGGCTTAAGAACACTCAAAATGGGTTAGGGTTTCGAATTAAGGTTTTATGGACTAAGGGAGGCGATGAGGGAGGCCACAATGGGAGTGTTAAGGTGTTTAAATAGGGTGCAAACCCTGAAAATTAGGGTTTCACTCTGTCAGGCCTACTCGTCGAGTCGAGGCTCCTCGACTCGTCGAGTAGACTTCAAGTCCCGCGTCCACATATCCCATTCCTACTCGACGAGTTTGGGGCCTCCAACTTGTCGAGTGCCTTTGTAAAAATGCATAATTCTTATTTAAAATACGTACCAGTAACCACCGGGCGTTACACATCGGAAATTTTGTTTTTTTTGTTATGGATAGAAGGAAAATGAGGGCGGCTAAAGAAAGAATGTATCCTTGGAGAAAGGGTTTTAATTTTCATGATGATAACCTACCTAACCATACATACACTCTTTCATCCTTTCTTTCTTAATGGGCGCACACACACACAAGGTTTCTCTTATTCCCATTTTTCTCACTATCTGATTTTAAGTTTTTTTTTGTTCTTACATTGAATAGATTTAATTCTCACGTTTCTCTCTGTATCAGTTTTGTAATGGATTGGTTCAGACTCGTCAGTTGTGGCAATTTGATCGAAATTTTTAGTGATTGAAGTTCTTTTAAACTTTGGATTCAATTTTGAGTTCGATTGAAACTTATACATCTTTGTAACTTTTGTTTCAGGTTTGATAATTTCTATAAATCAAATATTGTCTCCCTTTTTGTCAGTTCTCTGTAATCATTCTTTAGTTCTTTCCCTTGTCGTATGTATTTAATGTTTGTATCAAAAGGCTTACCCCAACTGTTTAGAGATTAGAAAACTTAAACAAAACAATTATACCACACGATGAAAGAAGATGACGATGATGGTGATGGTGAAAGTAAGAATGATATTAACCACCATGAGAAAATTTTATCTAAAGATAGTGGCATTAGAGGTGGGTGGTGTAAGAATGATATGAAACATAATTGTAACATTACATGCTTGTAAGTTGTACTGATTCATTCTTACCACATATAAACACTCACAGAAGACATGAATTTTGTTCCAAGTGGAAGTGAAAAATCAACTGTGATGAGTTTTTGCAAAGATTATTTGATTGTGACATCTGCAAGTGTTTATAGGTGGTTGTAATCCGAATCGGGTAGGGGTCGAGACGCCTAGTTAGGAATCGGCCAAAAAACTTGGAATCGGTCAAAATCTATACAAATCGGAAAAACACGAAAATTTTGACTTTTTTTTTTAGAAAAAATCTATAATTTCTATTGATATTAATCTATTTTGTTCTAATTTTTAATAAACTTGTTATATATATATATATATATATATATATATATATATATATATATATATATATAATTTCATGTAATTTATTCAATCTGAGTACTCTCCGTCTAGACCGAATACTTGCTAGGCGCTAGTCGGCCCCCGTGGGAACGACTAACGAGTTTTGCAACACCGAGTATTCTCATATGTAGCTCTTCTAAATCATGTGTTACTTGTCTTGGTTTTGATAATAACATTGTAGGATTGATATTAGAAATTATGATAATACAATACCAACTATATTTATTTAATACCAATACAAATTTCATTTAATATCAATACCAACTGCATTACATCAGACCTCTGTCAAAAAAAAAAAACTAACATTACATCAGGTGAATATTAGCCAATAATGATTTCAATTTTTGGAAATAGTGTCCACATTCATAACAGTTATACTATTAATAATAATAGTAGTCATTTTGGGTTATATGCAATGACAGAAAATATCCTCTTTAACAACTGCAAACTCATCTTTAAAATTCAGGATCAATTTGAAAAGAATAAAATAAACCATTTGCAAAAAAAATCGTCAAAATCGACATACCAAGGAATTAGGGAAGACTCTAAACTTTTGTCAGGGTGTTTTTGTTTTGGATGTCCGAATTTGAGTTTGGAGAAAGCAATCACAAAGAATCTAATTGTCTGCTATTGAGATAGATGAAACTGAAGCCGAAAACATCTTCTTCTTGGAGAAAACTAAGGCATCACCATTATTTGACTGATTCGTGAATTAAGTTATTGATATAAGTGAAGGAATAATCATTTATGAGAACACATTATTAGTTATTGTCCTACGTAAGATATCACATGAGCAAAACCTAAAAAAAAGGTCATAAAGACTGAATGTATACATAAACAAGTTATTTTGCAACAAAAACAAGTTAAAAGACTTATTTAAAAAAAAAAAAAACTAAACATGTACAAATTGAAAACTATGTTACCCTTATAGGTGATTTTCCCAACAATTAATTGATACTCAAGTTTTCTATAATATCAAATAAATATATTAACATATATATCCAATCAAACTATTACAAGAGGAATCACATCATCTTCATGTTTTTTTTCCTTTTTATCTATTCATCTTCACCAAACAAAAAGATGTGACATTACATATATAAAGCCTGATTTTTAATAAGATGTGTAAAACTTGCATTTCTTAAAAACATTATATGGTTACTCATTAACAAATACATATACAACAAAACCACTGCCTTCAAGATTTATCAATCATCTAATAAAAATGCTGCCCTTTCGTAAATTAATTTGTTCCTATTTAACATACAAATTTATAGGACCTAAACTAATCTTACAACCGAATCCCTCAAACAATCTTCAGGTTTTGGTTTGATCTTAACAGGTTTACCAAGCTTAGACTTATCTTCCATTTTTGCAATATCACGAGCCTTGTCACAAACAGGAAATCCCTTATCATCCCATGATTCCAAAATTACCCCTGACCCCACACAAACCTCTTCTTCATAAAAAGCTGCAAATTGGCCAGCTGCCAGACCCTGATCATCTTCGGGTAATTGAACAGTGCCAATGTTTTCAACACCATCTTTTTCTATATGCAAACTGCAATCATAGAAAACCGGGCCATGTCGAACCTATAAAAAACTTGTAAATGTCACTTTTTCTATTAAGTCTTTCTTTCTGCATTAAGTCATGTCTAAAAAAGAATCAGTCTATCAAGGTTTACCTTGCATCTTAAGTGGTTCAGGTTGTGAGGAAGAGATCCACTGATCCATCTAAAGGATCCAACACGAAATGATCGCCTTCTTTTATCAACGGAATAATAATTTCTTGATACAAAAACCACGTTGTTTTTTACATCTTTCTCAACAACATACCTGCATGGAAACATGTATTTTTATAAATCTTTACAGATTTTTACATAATAAAAAGGGTGAAAGAATTGGAGTAGGAAATTACCATGGTCCTCCTGCAAGACCCAAACCTTGGCGTTGACCAATTGTGTAAAACCAAAAGCCCCTATGGCTTCCTACAAAATCCCCTGTTTCAGCTTCCAATAGTATACCTTCTTTTTCACCAATATGTCTTCCAACAAATTCACTGAACTTAATCTGTATAATTACATAAATCCCCACTTGAATATATATATATATATATATATATATATATATATATATATATATATATATATATAATTATATCATCTCCAAAGTTGGGATTTTTGTTAGCAAACATACCTTCCCAAGAAAGCATATTCCCTGTGAATCCTTTCTATCTTGGTTAGGCAAATCAAATTTTCGGGCAAGCCTTCGGAATTCATCCTGATGATTTAATAGGAAAATTAATCGATATTGAAATAGTAAATTCATAAATTCTGTTTTTTATAGAGCAAACTTACTTTTGGAATACATCCAAGAGGAAGCACTAGTCTTTTAAGCTGAGCTTGTGAGAGATATGAAAGAAAGTAGGTCTGATCCTTCAGCTGAAAATCCAAGATTTATCTATCGCTGAGTGACAGTGAGTAACGAAAAAAGGGAAAAGTAAATAAGTAGCAAATCTTTACCATATCCTTTGAGAGCTGAAGAAATGAAAGCTCATTGGTTTCATCTGTAATGGGGTGAATAACTTTTGCATAATGTCCAGAAGCAACAAAGTCAAAATCCATGTTACTGATGGCATCCATGAACGCACCGAATTTGATTCTTGTATTGCAAAGAACATCAGGGTTAGGCGTACGACCACATTTATACTCATCAATAAGGTAAGATACATGCAGCATTATAAGCAATAAGTTCCACTGATGATGATGAATGTGAGAAAATGCATTAAGAGGGGTGTGACTTACCACTTTGTCCCAATATTCATCTGTCAGATGTACAATTTCCAGTGGTACATCAACCTGAAGCAGATTTGTAAAAAAAAATGTTGATATGTTTCCTTCAATACTAATTTATACGATTAATCAAACTTGGAAGAAACAAAGAAAAAGATCACATAATCAGGGATTTGAGTGATAGCACCGAGAACTTCATTTGTTAAAGCAGGGAAGTGTTTTTGAGCCTTCAAATCCAGTTAAGCACTAACAGAAATCTGAAGATAAAATGAGATCGATAATATGAAGGTGAAGAAAGCAACCTGATTGCAAACAGCTTTTGCGTACTTCAAATCTTCTTCCCATGGGCATTCAGACCAAAAGTTCTCGAAATCTTCCTAAGAACGAATTCAGTACCAGAACTAGCTAAGGTATTATAGGTCTCAAACTTCAAAAATGCCAAAAGACAAACAGAAAGCTAAAAGTAAAACGGAAATACGAAAGTAAGAAACCGATAAGAGAGGGGATTTTTGTTCATTTTCGATGTCAAATTATTGAATTGGAGCATCTTTACCATTCGAAAAGAGATAGCAAACTTGCAAATACTTACAGTTTGAAGTTGAAGATAGCCAACAAAATTAGGTTTATATTCGAAACCAGACATTATGGTCATAAACCTGAATGGGTTTATTCGTATATGCAATGTAATGTGCAATCAAAAGAAAAGCTTACGCACTTGGAACCAGATTTTAAGGTAGAAAGCGGTGCAGGAGTGTCCGGCTGCGTGTAGGAGGCGAAGTGCGACACTGCTATCAACGCCACCACTGAGAAGAACAGCAATTTTGAGAGGGCGTTTGCTATTGGGCATTGAGCAAGACAAGTAACTGTTGTCCAAATCAGAAATTGTGTCGTTCGAAATTCGGGGAACTGCTGTAGATGATAGAGAACGAGGTGTGTTGATGGATAAGATCGTTCTAACAGCTCGAGGGTAGCTTTGTCGAATTATTAACCGCAGGGGTTTGTGAATCGTGTGTGAGACGAAAGCCTTGAAGGGTAAAGAGTACAGCTTGGTGGTGGGGTGAAACAGAGCGACCATTGTTGTTCTGAGCATCGTTTCATCGAGCGTTTGCGCATAGTTGGATGACGTTGTGCGCGTGAAAATAATAAATTAGAATGAACTATTTACATTTTCACCCCTATACTTTAAATTTCCTGTCACTTTTACATTAGACATAAACAGTTAAACACTACTACTAACCCAATAGAAAGCCCAAGCCCATACTCTACTTCTTCATCTTTTCTTGTATGAAATCAACTCAGTTGCTTAATTTAATAGTATAATGCAAAACATGTTTAATGAAAAAATTTCATTTAAAGTCGTATTATAAACTTTTCAAGAAATAATGATACATTTTAAATCAATTAGAGATATTATGCTACTTTTGAACTTTAACCCTTTTATTTTTTATTTTTAAATTTGTTATATGCTTTTTATCCAATAATACACATAATCATTTATCATTAACAAAATAGTTGTATTTTTTATATGTTTTCCTCGTAAGAGTATGCCCGACAAGATTAAACAAAAGTTAAAGATGCACCATCAAATATTAATTTCCAAAAATAGTAAACAACAAAGCAAACACACATTTGAGGAACACACCTACACGGCTTACATTCATAATGAACTACAACAACTATAGGATGTTATAATTATACCATATTCTTTTCTTAAATATATTGAATCGTTAGTATAGTATAATAAACGATCCTAATTAAATAAGACATTTAGGTATGACAAATAAGGGTTAATGATTTAAAAGGTAATATTTTTGTTTTCTGTTCAATATATATATATATATATATATATATATATATATATATATATATATATATATATATAGAGAGAGAGAGAGAGAGAGAGAGAGAGAGATAGAGAGATAGAGAGAGAGGACGGTTCACTTGAGATTAAAAAAAAAGTAGAGATCTTGAGATTCAACTTGAACAATATATTTTTCATTTGTCACTCTAACGCTCCAGCGTACCGGCAGCAGCATGATTATGACAGTTGGTGGCAGAAAAGGTGGTGGAGACAGAAGTGACGGATGTGACAGTGGTGGGGTCGGCTGGTGTCAGAGGTGGTGGTGGTGGTGGCGGTTGTGGTGGTGGGGATGGTGGCGGAGGAGAAATAAACGGACGATGCTATATAATCATTTATGATTATAACATGCATGTCGCGCCGGTATACCGGAGGGTTAGAGCGGCAGTCTTGAAATATGTGGCTTATGTTGAATCTCAAGATCTCTATTTTACTTTTTATCTCAGCGGAATATATATATATATATATATATATATATATATATATATATATATATATATATATATATATAACCTGTAACAACCGGTAATATACTAATATTATCTTTTTTGAATACGTGAAATAATTTCAATGGTCAAATATGAACAAAAAACAGTTATGCTCAAATATGAACATAAAACAAAGTATGATACATTTTAAGTCGTTAACGTTATGTTTTGTTTTGATTTGGTCATCTAACTTTTTTTTTGTACAGTTGGTCATTAATATTAACTAACTGATTTCAATTACATCACTTATAGACATTAACGGGTTGGACCGGTTTCTTAGCTGAATTGAAATTTAAATAAATTAGACAAAAAAAATTTAAAAGTCACGTAAGTAATTCCATGTATCATTAAATGTGATATATCCGCGTTAAAAAGGTTGTCTTCTTCGTTCTCATTCCATTAACCAAAGGCTACGAGAATAACTAAAATTTTGAAGTTCTTTATCGAACAAACTCAAGAAGCAGCTAAACAGTAGCAATGTAACCTTGAACACTAGTGAGTTTTATTCTATAGTGGAACTGAACTATGAAGGAATATTTCTTCAACATCCATTCTCTTATAATCATGGTGTGAAATTTACCTTTAAGAGGCTCAAAACCTGGATAAACTCCGCACTTAGATAGGCTTGACACTTAGGTGCTGTTTGTTTTTTCTGAAGCAAAATGTCTACAGTTTGCGGATCACATCTGTAGACATCTGCAGTAGAAGAGGTGGACCAAACGTCTGCAGTCTGAAAAAAGAAGACTGTTTTTTTAACATCTGCGGGCTACTAAAATAAACTGAAATCTAAATAAACTGATTTTTTTAAACTTCAAAGTGATTTTTTAATATTTTTATGACTTTGTTATAAATAATTAACGAATCTAGATCAACTTTTATGTATTATTGTATAAAAAATAAAAATAAAAATGGTATGAATTAACGTATATATTTGATAAAAACCAACAACTCTGGTTGCAAAGTTATAACTAAACATTATAATTAGTGATCAAAGAATTTGATAAATAAATGGATGGAAATAAACTTCGATTTATTAAATCCATTAAAACGTACCATAAATATTTTCTCGAGAAATTGACGATACTGTATTAAATAATGTTTTACAAAATTTGGCAAAAAAAATATAAGAATATATTATGATTTTTTTTTCATATTTATATAAACAACTTGAACGACTATTATTGTAATAAATCTTTATTTATAAATTTGTCAAAAATATCATGTTTGTATTGTCGAACGTTTTTTTTAAGTTTTGTAATTTTTTTTTTCAAATTGTTTATCATTAATAAAGTTGGAAAAAATTTAAATTAAAAAAAAAATTTAAAAATAAAGATATATATGTTTTTTTAGGCTAGAAGAGGTCGGAAGATGTTAGAAGACTCTGGTCCACATCTGCGCCAAGAAGAGGGCGCGCAGACATTTTTAGGTCTGCAGTCTTCAAAAAAACAAACAGTCTGCAAAGGCTAATGTCTGCGCGTGGTCTGCGCGGCGCAGACAGAAGAGGTCACGCAGATCTGCAAACAAAAAACAAACACTACCTTAGATATACCCAACACTTTCCAACACTTAGATACATGCAACACGCTAAAATAGCAACGTACTTCAACTTACATATGCCTTAGTTCTTTGTTTTGGAAGGTTTCCTTAGTGATTCAGTAACCTCCGGTTACACAATTCAAGGTCACAAATGAACATCCTTTGATGGCATCTTCATACTTACATGTCAAATATCTTAGCCTCAAATAACAGATGTTACAAACATATATTTTCAAAACTTTTATACTTTAAATTCAACATAGTTTTGATAGCGTGCGTGGTTATATATGATTAGTATTTTTTGTTTTGCGGTGTTAACTTTTATATAAAATAGTGAGAGCATGAAAAGTAGGCACCATGATGCATCAAGGCTGCCATCACCTCTCACATTCAATAAGATATCATAACCTAAGATAAATATATTTCTTACAAATGTAATTTATGAACAACCCACAAAATTAGGTCACAGATTACGTGTAAATTATCAACTCACGCATTGCTTACCATTATTTTAAATTTATTATGTTAATCTATATAGTATACAGCTTTGTGGCCTTGTCAATATGCATTTCATATTTCTTCGAAGAGAGAAAAAAAAGTACGATATATTGTTCTCAATAAATAAAGCTGATAAAGACACAAAACCAAAGACATCTCCAAAATAATCCCACCAACTCTTGTTTTGGCATCCACCTCATCAACCAGATTCCCATTATACAAAAGCAAACAAATTGCACTATATAATAATAAAGCAGTATGCAGCACAAAACTTAATATTTTAATACTTCTTTTATACACATATTAAAAGATAAATGAGATAAGACTGAAATAAGAAATAATTATAAATAAAGGCAAATCCTTCCAAGACCAGTAAAATAACGAATAATAACTTATAGTTCATGCACGAAAGTGAAGTACGTTGTTTTAAATTTATCAATTAGTTTTACCAAAGAGGATAATATTTTGTAAAGCTTAATGGATTGACCTAAAATACTTTTTATTCAAAACTTTATTATAAATTAATAAGTCAAATGTAATTATAAATTTTATATTATCATAATAAAACATATGAAGGTATTATAAATTCAAAATACACTTTGAACGATATCGACCCATTTGTCATTTTCTTTTTACCTATATATATTTTTTAATTTAAATTGTTTAACGCAAGATAAAGAAATATAACTAAAAATGCTCAACATTGTTTATCCAAAATTGTGTCATTCATGACTGTATTTTTTTATAACTTATTACTATTTTTTTAATAAGCGCTCAACTCATTAGAGTGTATAAGTTATTTAGTTTTTTTAGTGCATTTTTTATGACTTATTACTATTTTTTTTAATAAGTGATCAACCCATTGGAGTGTATAATTTATTTAGTTTTTTTTGTTTTTTTTATATTGAATGATCAATATATTATGTTGGTTTGAATATCTAACCTTTGTCTTTAATAATGTCATATCACCCTTTCAATTATATTAAAATTTTGGAATATATTTTATTTTTCTTATATTTAGTTATTCTATTAAATATCATACATGACAAATATAATACACATATATTACAAATCATAATTAATTTTAATACAAATCATAGCAAATACATTAATACTTATAGTAAATTTTAATATATATATATATATATATATATATATATATATATGAGGGGGTTTTATAAAATATTTTAATAGTTGGGATAAATTAGTTAAATTAATTAAAAATTAAAAAAAATTAAAAAAAAAAACTATAGAAAAAATTAACTATTGAACGATGTTATTTAATTTGAAGTCAAAATTAAAGGAATAATAATGTGCTATTTATTTTAAGTTATATTTATAATGTAGGTTAACTATTTAGATGCTAAAGTTTTTCAATTCTTTATTTGTGACAAAAATAATGCCAATAAATTAAAAGTAAGAATATTAAATTACGAGATATGAAGGTATTGGAAGATTGATGTTGATCTGTTGATTTGTGATTGTACATCATCAAAAACAACCAAACTACCAAATTCAATCACTTTCTGTCCCAACAATAATTTCTTTTCTTTTAACCAAATGGAACACATCATCAACCCTATCCTACCATCACGAAAACGACGCCACTTTAGTAGAACTATAAAAAATAGATCCCGATAAACAAGATAAAATACAATGAATTCCAACATTAATCGTCTATTATATATGTTATAAGGCACAAAGTACAATTATTTCATTGAAAAATTAGTTCACTACATACATGCCCTTTGACAACGAAACGAAGTGCAACGAAACAAAGTGTAAACTTAAAAGACGATCAATTTGTATTTATGTTTATGTTTAAAAATATGTGTAACAATACAAAGAATTCAACTGAATTCCATGAAATCTTGGGTCTTTGAAAGCAAAAGTCAAATCTTTGAGAAAAGAATTTCCAAACTCTTGATTTTTTTTTTTTTTTTTTCATGTGGAACAACAAAAAAGTTAATAATAAATAGATAAATGAAATTACCTTTCACTCCTTGGCTTGCTCCAGTTTGACTTTGACCGATGCATGCTAGGCAACAATCTGATCAAGCTGCATGTTTTCAAGCCATGCTCCCAAAGCTGTATGATCGTTCTTTTCAGTCTCCGGTGGTTCCACCGCAGCAACCGGCGGTGGTGGTTCCTTCACCAGAGACTGGACCCATGAAACATCAGGCTCAGTGACCTGCAACCTTCTCGCCGGAGCTTGTTCACCTCCGTTCACCGACCAGTCCACCTTTTTCGCATAATCCCATTTCGAAAACTGTGGGCTAAAAGGGGGCAAGTGAGGTTGCTGTTGCTCCATTCCCCTAGGCGAACCCCAATACTCATAACCCTTTGGCGAAAACGTGTTCACCGGCGAGAAAAGGTTCACCGCCGCCTGCTGCCGCTGATGCATTTCAAGGTCAAGAAGCAGCTTAAGCTCCTCCGCGTGAACATCTCTAGCGTTAAATGACAATCTCAGTCGGCTTGCCTGAAGATTGCCACCGTGCAGCTGCAACATAGGTGGTGGAGAAAACGGCGGTGACATGGTGGAGGCGGCAGCCGGAGAACTTCGTGGTGAGGGCATGGCGGAACCTGTAGAAACATACAGCGGACGGAGTTCTTCAGGCGTATGAGCAAAAAAACAGACCCTTCGAGCACAAAAGGTTCCATCTTTACAGAGACGAGTTCTGTATTGAGCAGGGTGAAGCCAGCATTCAAAAACTCCATGAGCGAACTCACAGAGATCGCCACGTCGACACTGTCCTTTCTTGAAATCAGGGCATGGAACACAGCTGTAATGGATTTTTCTCGGGTCACGTCTTCTTGCACTTTCACCCGGATGAATAAACGGGCATTCAGTCCAATCATGCGAATAAGCTCGTGAACATGGCCGAATCTTGAACGCAAACATTCGAAACTCGTCGGTTGAATAAGCATCGCTTTTTAAATCAGGAAAAAACGGGTCAATTGGGTATTCCTTTTTCTCATTTGATTTGAAACAAGTCAAATCATCTTCTTGTTCAACACAAAATCCATCATTTTTAAGCAATTTTTCAAGTGAAATCTTCAGGTTTGGTAGATTTGGAGGAACGAGAAGAACGTCAACAGGACGACGACCATCGGCGTCGACTAATTCAGGGTCGGCGCCGGAAATTAACAAAATCTTGATGACGTCAAAAGCGTTAGAAGAACCACCGGAAACAGCACAGTGAAGAGCGGTTGTTTTATCGAGGCCACAAGAACTATTTACATCGACCTCTGTAAAAGAAAGTATTAACTTTACAACATCAAGACTACCATAAGTTGCAGCGATCATCAATGGAGTTCTGTGCTCCATTAACATACGTTTTGAGCTTCTTTGACGCCCATACCAGAATCCCACTTCGTTAATGGCGGAAGGAATACGAGTGATTGATTGCTTAAATCCGTCTACGTCATTATTAGCGGCTAGCTCGAGCAAATTGGAGAAAGATGAATCGGGTCGGATAATTTTTATTGAATCATTCATATCTTCGAACAGGGAAGCAGATGGAGTTTTGAAGGTTAACTGATCGACATGCTTCTTCAAGAATCGTAGAAAACAATCTGAGTTCATAAATCATAATCGAATTAGAATCATAAACTTTAAAGGGTCTTAATCTAAAAAAAATGCTATATAATTTTTTTATCTTATATAGTTGTTATTCCCTGCATCTGTACCCCGATTAGAAAGAGAATTCTATCATGGCATTTGGCAAAACAAATCAAACTTTTAAAAGTAAAATCAAGGAATGAACAGCTGTATTGTTTAATTAGAATAAAGAATACAAACTACAAGAATAGCTCACCAGAAATATGTATATGGGGTTTGGAAGATCAATGAAATGTATGCAAATCATGGGTATTTATAAAGAAACGATAACAACAAATTCTACACAGATATGGTATTAGAAATCAAGAAAATAAAATTTTCAAAGATTTTCCAATACAATCGCCTCCCTGACATATCCCAGATATGAAATTATTAAATTAATGTGGAATGTTCTAGACGTTACTCTTTGGTTAAAACCTCATGCCCTAAAAAGGTAAGACAGAAATACCTTCATCTTCACATAAGATCTCAAAAACAGAAACACCACAGTAGAAAGGTGAAACTAGAGACAAAATTCCGAAGCAACCGTATATAGTTTTTCCAACTTTACCAAAAACTAAAAAGAAAAAAGAAGAAGAAGAAATCGCTCGAGAAAATGGAAACCCAATCACTGATTTGAATGATGAAATAAATCGGTTTCTACTGTTAAATGAGCGTAAGTTTTGTACGTTTTGAGAATTTTCTTACCATTTTCTTGTTAAATTTTGGTCGGGAAATGGTCGGAGTAGAGTTTGAAGGGAAAGTTAAGAGGCGGCAGACGGCGGAGATGGTGGCGGGGGTACAGTATTGTGTGGAGTAGGTGGGTTATGGTGACCGGGAAAACCGGTGGACCCGCGGGAGCGTCTTCTTCGTTTCCTTGCTTTCTTTATGGAGTTCTGTTTCGTTGAAGGAAAGTGAAATCCTATCCGGCTTTTAACAGCGTTTACAATTTAAACCCCTATTTAACTTCCAAATGAGACCTTTGGAGTTGTTGTAAACTTGTAATAGATGTTTAAGACCCAAAAGAAGAGAAACGTTTGCATGTTTGTTATTTTCAGATAAATCCCTACAGTTTGCAGTTTTATTTTCCTAAATTTTAGTTTTGAGTATATTTTTTATTTTGGATTTGGTCCCTTCCAAAAATAAAATGACTATTATGCCTTTAATATATTTATTTTTCCTTTTTTTTAACTATTTTATCATAATTAAATATAGAAAGTGCTCTCTCTCTCTCTCTCTCTCTCTCTCTCTCTCTCTCTCTCTCTCTCTCTCTCTCTCTCTCTCTCTCTCTCCACAATGACACATACATAAAGAACAAACCTATCACCATTTCACTGTATTTCAAGTAGAATTCATTATATATAAGCTATAATTTATTATTATCTCTAAATTTCATCATCTCCATCATAATCTCGTCTCTTAAAGCAAAAGCTACTCCATCGATGGAGCAACAACCTAACTTTTGCATCTTTATAACCAAAAAATTGCGTCATCAGTCCACTGATGGTGCAAATACGAGATAAAAGGCTTTTTCTCTGGTGAGTAGTGGGATTCCCTAGCGAGGTAAATCGGTGGTTGTTGGTTGGTGGACGGAGACGGTGTCTTATGTTACGAGCATTTATTAAAACTCGTCCAGTATGTCTTGTGTTTGAAGACAACCGCCCTGTGTTTGAACACAAAGAATATCTTAAAAGATTAATTGGCCTCATTTTTGCCCCATCACTGTAAAGTCTTAGACAAAACCTTGATGACAATAATTTATGTTGGTTTAGCATAACCATTGGCATTGGTAAGTATAAGTTTTCATCCATCTTTGTCAACATTTCCATTCGAGTTTGAAACAACTACTCCAAGATTCTCCCATGTCAAATAGGCTTCATCCCTTATTTCTTCATCACACTTGTAACATTCGGATTCCTTGAGGTATTTTTATTTTATTTATGTAATTTAAATTGTTGAGTCTGAGTTGCCACGGTGTGGCATATCTGGAATGTTTGCGGGTATTAAGTTGGTTCCCACGGCGTGGCAACATGTTGGCCACGACGTGGCGACCATCTGATGAGAAAACCCTAATTCTCAACTATTTAAAGGGAAATATGGGCTAAGGCTTGTTTACCCTCAGCATCCATCACTCTCAAACCTCATAATCCTAACCCCTAATTCCTTTTGGTGATCTTTGAGTTCCTATGGGTGATTCTTAAGCTCTTTTTGGTGTTTCGGTGCATTTTGAAGGAAGTAGAGGAAGGTTTGGAGCAAGAAGTCAGCAAGCTACACTCCCCAATCTTTGAAAGCACCTTGCTAAACCATTTATAAGGTTTCTTGATCTAATATTTTAATTTCTTCTTGGTGAATCTAAGGTTATTTTGCATGTTAGAACCCTTTGGTGGATTTCGAGTGAAGCTAAGAGATAAAGTTTGCAACTTTATGATTTATCTAAGTCCCAAGATCATTATATCTTATAGGTCTAGTGTAACACCATGTTCCAAGTCGTTTCATAATTCGGGGTCGTGACCTGAAGATCAATTATCATAAGGCTTCGGGATTTAGGAAAATAGAGGATTACCCTTTTTGGTTGAGGGTAATGTAGATTATGTGACCTAAGAGTTCGGTTTGTGCTTTGGAGCCCAAGGGTATAATGGTAAAAAGGCGATGGTTCGGGCCTTTCATGAATTTAGGATTTAAGTTCAGAAGGTTTTAAGGTGAAGGGGAATTTAAATGAGTATAGAGCTTCTCGTTACCTTTCCGTGAATATAAGGATCATCAAAATCGAAGTTATAACGAAGAAGTTATGGCCTTCGTAAGTTAGAATGGTTAAGGGCTTGTCGAGTACGTTGGGCGTACTTGGTTGTGATGGGTTTTGCGCATTCTAACACTCCTAAGTGTACATGCAACCCTAAATACCTTGGATCTATGTTTTCTCTATTATACATGCAATTATGAACTTTCCAAGGTATTACCCTATCTAGCATACAATACTTGATTCTTGGGTAATCAAATGGATAGAATACATACCTTTGTTTGATGTAGCTTGTCTCCATGAAGCTTGAGTGCCTAGTGCCCCAGGTGTGACACCTCAAATGGTTCACACAACACCAAATGCACATGGAATGACTTGAGAGAAATGGAACACTCCTTGAAATCGTCTAGCCCTCATATTCACACATTAGTGCCAATTTTGTGAGCCAATGACCCCTTTATATATTATGGAGGATTAGGGTTACATCCATGTAAACCCTAATACCCATGACCTTTCATTTACATAGGATCCATGGGTTAAAAGCTCCATGGACCATCCATGAAAGCTTAGCCCAACCTAAATGAACTTGGCCCATTCCATATATATAAGAGTCCATATTTAATTAGTTCTTTTTGATCACTTAATTAATTCTAAATTAATTCTTGATCAATACTAATTAAATAATATGATTCCATATTAATATATTAGAACTTATAATATATTAATATAAATCATAAATATACTATTCTCAAAAGACTATCCATATAAATTGTGCCGGTGAAGTGCAACCCAAATGGACCATGCCGGGTCGGGTCAAGTACATACCAAATATAGTTATGGACTTAGACATTAATCCAACAGTCTCCCACTTGGATAAGTCTAAAACTATTATTGAGTATGACTTCAAAACCTAACTGGCAATCGTAGCTCTTAAAGCCGCTGTCGAACTCTGACCTTGTCAATGACTTGTCCATTAGATAAGGGATCATATATTCCTCCATTCTAGATATCATATGGACTGAGACATGGATTATAATCATTCTCTCTGTCCATTTGTTGTTTCCCGATTTTCGATTTATGATGACTGACTGATTGAACAAATCAAATCAGTCCTGGCTTGGCCAAGCACTCACATGTGTCATCGCTAAATCATCGAGGGGCCCACAGATATCGCTTTTATCCCGAAGGTAAAAGGAATGGATAAACTTCGACTCATATGGCTTGTTCTACTACTTGTTGAATCATACACAAAGGCACGTTTTATAACATCGAGTTACCAAATGCGTTTTCGTGCAATCAATGTATAACCAACTCATAGTAACAACTCATATCTCTAGGTTTGAAGAATATAAGATATTATCGTCTCATGATCACTCGTGATAAAATCCATGAAGTGATTCAAATGAGCGCGGGTTGAATCCAATACTCATAACTTATGAGCACTCATGTGTGTTGTAGCACCACTTTGTCCACCAACTTGGACCTCTACAAACCAACCCATGACAGTCTTGATTCATATCTACTTCCAACATATGACCGACTGTGGATGGTTTGAATAACTTAATCATTCAGGAAGAGCGACTTAGTTATTCTGGAAGTCAAAACATGCAAAGTGAAACACAAGAATAAATGAATCAAATATGGTATCAAACCCTATGAATATAAATAAACACTTTTATTTATCACCATACTGATTACTCATTATTCATTGTTTCGGTTTTATCAACTTTATACTTGAATTAAAAACACTAGTTGTCCCATGCTCCAAGCATGTACACTATGTTTTTCTTAAACAATAGCTTTGCCATACACCAAGTATGCACTCTATGTTTGTCTATGATCCTTACTTTGTGAAATAAACCAATTTAACATAATTTCAATGATTCTAATTTCACACTCCCAAATCCTTATCGAAAAATGTGAGAATTTCAAATTCCTATCATTTATCGAAATCTGTTTAGATTTTAAACTTATATGCACTGACTCTCCTGTAATGAATATGTACAAAATCACAAAGACTTGTCAACAGTCATTATAAGGTATTCCAATGGAGATCAACTCCATGGAAACTAAGTCTCATATTCAAAGTACATTGCTTTGGACATGCTTCTTGCATTAAGTTTTCTAATCTTACACAGATAACTTCCACCTATGGAGACAACTCCATATTCTCATTTTGACTATCACTTCTGAATAAGAGATGCCTCTTTTCAGAATATGTCAATATGGTCCTTCCAAAATTAGCATTATACTTCCAACTGTCCCTGAGCAACCAATCTTTGGTAAACCTCAGATTGTCCTCGGCAATTGCTTAATCATTTTAGTCATATCCAATTCTAGACCTTTTTCCCTTCTTAATGCCTCTGGGCATTTGGAAAAATTTAGAAATGACAAATATTATAGCACATGCAATCAATCCTGTACCCAAAGCAAATGGTACACGATTCATGATGTCTCACATAAAGACATGATTCTAGACCAGTCTTTTGCTACAATATTTTTATTTGCCATGTTTTCAAAATTTGACTATGAAGAGGGATGCCGTAATCATAATCGAATTTTGAGAACTCAATATATAGAATTTCCTTAAGTTGAACCAATCCAACATGAAATTCATATATATATTCTTGACTAAAGATGATTAAGGTCTCAATCTAAGCCTTTAGAACTGAAATGAAGTATATCCTCTCCCTTAATTATAGCAAAACAACTTTTTCAATCCCTGCAGCCTCACGAATTGAAACTTTTGTTTTCTATAATTAACATTGCTAACTTGCAATCCTAACAATAATTATCATGCTCCCACTAACATGATGATTATTAGCATAACACTTATGCTCCCACTAGCTTTGACATGTACTCAGAAATCAGGTGGACTTCTAGAAATCAATACTTTATTGACTTTCTTACCAAAGTTCAGATTTCTGATACGAGATGCTTTGATAAAACTTTATCAAAATCATACACCTTTCCTTAGATAGCATGCATGTGTGTCTAAACCGTTTCAGAACTATGAAAAGGGATGTCGTAATCATGGTCTCAATCGTTTAGACCTTTTGCCATCTGCTTCAAATCTACTTGGTGGAAGTGTTTCCTCACCATCATTTTCATGAATCGGAGAGACACCTTATAACCCTTAGATTTTATGGTGTATTTGTTCTTATCCATGTGAATCGTCAAAACCATAGTCACAAGACAAGGATAATGACAAATCCAAACTCATATGGACCGAACTTATGCAATCTTAACTTCTTGCCACCTGGTAGTACAGGGCCTGCCATTGCTTCCAAGTTGTTATGCAACCAATTGAGAACTTTCAGAACTCCTATGCAAAGCCAACTTTAACTGGAATGGGCACAGAATATGTCAACACGATAGGTTATAAACCTCAAGTCGTGAGCTAGTGAAAAACCTCAGGTTTTATTCTTGATTAGTTCTTGAAATTCTTTTTAGGATCTTTAAGACTCCCACTATCCTCTTGACATATAAGACTATCTTGCCAAATATTCAAGAGATAGTGCGGATTCTTTATCAAGACAAACACTTCACACAATTGGCCTTAGTTGGTCTTTGTTTTATCCAAAACATCACAACTTACCAATTTCAAATGTACAAGAGTAGGACACTTTTACTCTTACATTTGACAAGTGTTTTAAACCTTTCTTTAAGATATGTCACTCAAGTTACAAACTTGGAGTATGACTCTAAGAATTGTTTTGGAACGAAGTATGACTCATCTTCCTGATCTAACCATTTCAACAATTCATGACTCCTCTTCTTAGTCATAAGAATGCACTAAGATGACCTTTAGTGGACTAATTGTGATATGATTTCTAAATCATTAAGATGATCACAAACATGATACTAAAGTACTCTCCCATCTTTTCAGATTTGAGAAACTTTTATCTTTCTGCCTAATTTGATTCTTCCCATTCGTTCTGCCATACATTGAGACTTTTCCAATGTTTCAGAATTATACTTAAACTTGTAAGTATAACCATATTTACTAAACTTTAGTAAATCAAATAGTCTTAACGAGCTTTGTGGTGGACATGACCAGTGCACAAGAATGAGTACTCGATCCCTTTAGTCCATCACTTGACTAACACATCCATGTGAACAAGTAATTAGTCTTGATTTTCCAATGCTTGAAAGTTCTCATTCATCATACTATTCAACTTGCATGATTCCAAGTTTCGGTCCAATTGAAACTTGGGTGATGAGGAACTTTCCTGATTTGGTAAATTTAGACACTACCACAAATGAAAGAATCAAATCCATTTTCCAATATTGTTGTCAGTGGAATCATATAAGCAACAATTTTCCACAAATGCCATTGTAAGGATACTTCAAATAAACAAAATTAAACAATTTTCTTTTATTTTAAAACTTTGCGGAAAAACTTATCCTTACAATCCACATGGAAAATTGTTGTTATCTATTCCTTAGCAATATTTCATAACTTCTTAAGCAACTGCTCAAAATTCTGATGCGATTGAAATCCACCTTCGCGATCAGAATCAGCATATACTTCCTTTAAGATTTCTCTCTATTCTTTGATTCTTAAAACATCAACATGTGACCCAGTCACATCATGTAATGAGGATCTCAGAATAGAACTTAACAGAGTTAGATAATGGGCTCTACCTGATGTAGAGTCAAACTTATTGACTTTAACATCCTTAGGTAAATTTGGCAGCTTTGCAATCAACGCCCCTTCCTTTGGCAAAATAAACATATGGACCCTTTGGTAATGGGACTATCTCAGACTTAGCCTTTCTCTTTACCATTTGGTCAACCGGGTTGACTATGGCCAATCCCTTTCCATTGGGAAGAGAATGCTTTTTTCTGGATTTCCAGTGTCACCATTGTCACTGTCCATAAAGTTTTTGGGAAGTTGATCTTCTAATCAAATTTGCTTCACTATCGTTCCAAATCATTGCTGATTCAGCAACACCAAGCAAATAGATATGATCATTAAGGTTCATGTCATAGTCTGTATCATAGTAGTCCCAAAGGAACTCACTATGTGACTTAGAAAGTGATTGAACATCCAACTTTCTCAAGACTTTGAAACCCAACTCTCCCGGCTTGTCAATATGTGACTTCATCTCTAAGATGTGATCACACATAGACCTTGCTTGCCATTAGGGCTTGAGTGACCTTGAACTTGTGGGTTAGGGAGAATAATGGGAGGAGGTGGAGGAAGTAAAGTTCCAAGAGATTTGGGAAGATCATAGATGTCTGAACTAGACATCTTTTAGGAGATATTCAAGATAGTTGATCTAAAGTCCTTAATATAACACCCAATATGAAATATTAAGGCTAGGATCCAACAACCTATTTATAACTGGAAGAGGGATGCCGTAATCCGAGTTATAAAATAGTTGAAGGTAGGTAAATGACGATTTACCAATTTCCACCATGAAAAACGAAATAATGTAATTAGGTTTTTAATTGGATTTGAAACTGCTAGATCTTTTGAGATTCATTGAACTTTTCAATGGCATGTTTCAATCTCGAGTGTGCCCTTCAGGTTTTGTGACTGGGATGCCGAGGATCACAAAACAAGGTGTGAAGTAACCATGCAAATATACTTGGTACCCTTAATATTTACCCCTCGATCGATGTGCCGGTTAACCACACGAGCTCCACCGCTACTATGATAAATATTAAGTTACCCTTTGCCTACTTTGTTAAATCCAGGTTAGTGTGCCGGTTAACCACACACGCTCCACTAACGGTTTAAACAAAGTGCAAAGTGTAATTTCATGGATTAGCACCTTATTCACATTTTCCTAAGTAACTAAGATTGGGAATTTATAAGTGTTTAGTTACTTAGTATTTATCATTAATACTTTTAATGAAGGGAGAATTATAGTCCTTGTCCTACCCGTTCGGCTAACGACCCTCCACCAGTCAAGGAAGCGGTGGATGAGAGTGGACACCCATTAAACTGCCATTTTATAGGCAGTAACCTTATACCCCCCTTATAGACCGGCTTCGTGAATGAGGCCTACTAACGGTAAGACTGACTTGCTCTTATACATATATTTATTATTAACTTATAATACTATAAAGTATAAGGGTTGAATTTTAACTTTTAAAATTCTAAGGGCTAACTTGGAATTAAAGTATTCATGGGGAAAACTTTACAAATTCCAAAACTTGAGGGCAAGTTTTGAAAATATTCAAAACTAATTAATTCCATAACTTATGTGTTTAAAGTAGTTTTAATTAAAAAAAAAAACTCTTCAAGTTCCATAACTTGAGGACAAGTTATGGAAGACTTTAAACTAATAAAAGAATGTAACTTTTCTTTATTTTTGTAACTTATGGAACTAATTAAGGTTACACATTTTATCATTTAATGAAGTGACTCTTGAACCTCCATAACTTAAGGACAAGTTATGGAGTCATAAAACCATTTAATGAGGACAAGACTCTTCATTTTTGTAACCATTGCCAACTTTTTATGAGTTTTATGAAACTTAAATGTGACTTTTCATATAACTTGAGGACAAGTTACAAAAACACATTTTAGAATCAACTCTTAGATTAAAATGGATTGAAAACACATAATTAATTAACTTTTCTATTAATCTAATAAAATCATATGAACAAAGATAATTCACATCAAATTTTTTTTTCAAGTAATTAGCATAACTTTTAAACTAATACAATTCGATTTTTCAGCTAATTTTGCAAGTATAACAAGAAAACAAGCCTTGGCTCTGATACCACTGATGGGTTTTGCGCATTCTAACACTCCTAAGTGTACATGCAACCCTAAATACCTTGGATCTATGTTTTCTCTATGATACATGCAATTATGAACTTTCCAAGGTATTACCCTATCTAGCATACAATACTTGATACTTGGGTAATCAAATGGATAGAATACATACCTTTGTTTGATGTAGCTTGTCTCCATGAAGCTTGAGTGCCTAGTGCCCCAAGTGTGACACCTCAAATGGTTCACACAACACCAAATGCACATGGAATGACTTGAGAGAAATGGAACACTCCTTGAAATCGTCTAGCCCTCATATTCACACATTAGTGCCAATTTTGTGAGCCAAGGACCCCTTTATATATTATGGAGGATTAGGGTTACATCCATGTAAACCCTAATACCCATGACCTTTCATTTACATAGGATCCATGGGTTAAAAGCTCCATGGACCATCCATGAAAGCTTAGCCCAACCTAAATGAACTTGGCCCATTCCATATATATAAGAGTCCATATTTAATTAGTTCTTTTTGATCACTTAATTAATTCTAAATTAATTCTTGATCAATACTAATTAAATAATATGATTCCATATTAATATATTAGAACTTATAATATATTAATATAAATCATAAATATACTATTCTCAAAAGACTATCCATATAAATTATACCGGTGAAGTGCAACCCAAATGGACCATGCCGGGTCGGGTCAAGTACATACCAAATATAGTTATGGACTTAGACATTAATCCAACAGGTTGTGCTGATCGTGAAGACTCTTTCGCATACGTTGGGCGTACCAGATGTACGTTGGACGTACGCGACCCGGACTTAAACCTAACTTAGGGTATTGGACCCTATTTAAAGGCCTTAACTCATTTCCAACCCCTCTTATCTTCAGCCACCATCCCCTCTAACCCTAAATTTGAAACCTTAGCCTCTTGTGTGAATTTCAAGCCTTGGTGTGATTTTTAGTGTGCTTTGGAAAAGAAGGAGATCTTGTAAGAGGCATTGCTTGGCTTGAAGCTTGTGGATCCAAGCTCTAATCATCTTTATCAGCCTTAAGGAGGTATAAAGTCTTAACCTTGTTGATTCCTTGCTTAGATCTGGGTTAGTTAGGTTTGTTGGGCATATTTTGGTCCCATGAGTTGATTATAGTGAGTAAAAGCTACTTTATAAGATTTGGGTGGTAACATCCAAAAGTCAGAGTAAAATTCTCAATTTTTCAAAACCAATCCAAAGACCATAATTGTTTACAAAACATTGTTTCCAAGAGTAATAATCAAAATCAGAGTATCCCAAAATCCAAAATCATAAAATCAAGAGGATGTGCACGATCATGACTTTGCTTTCCCACGATCGTATGAAGTACCTGAAACAATAAACTGAAACTGTAAGCCAAACCATAGTGAGTTCCCCCAAAGTACCACACACAACCAAACAGATATAACGTAACATATAAATATTGCATGCTGGTTCCACAACCTACCGATTAGATTACCCTAGCACACAACCTCCTGGTTGGATTGCCCTGGCCCAAAACCTCCCGGTTGCCTTTCTATACGTATTGCATATTGGGTCCTCAACCTCCCGGTTGGACTACCCTGGCCTACAGCCTCCCGATTGGATTGCCTTGGCCCACAACCTCCCGATTGGCTTTCCATACGTATTGCATATTCGGTCCTCCACCTCCCGGTTGGACTACCCTGGCCCACAACTTCCCGATTGGATTACCCTGGCCCACAACCTCCCGGTTGGATTGCCCTGGGTTTGTTGACTGACCGCACAAAGCAGTGCAATCTCAACCCAACCACACTAGGTCAACATATACATAACAAATAACATGAATTCAGCAACCAAATAATCATATAACCAGTCAACCGACTAACAGGAAGATCTACAGATCACTACCGCATCACAACATCCTAAATACCAGGATACAAATCAACATGTCACTACTTCATCAACATCCTATATACCAAATACATAGTCTAGTGGGCCGACATTGGTGCCTTCGACCCATAAGTACAATGAGGAAAGCTCACCTCTTAGTCTGAAAAGATAGCTGAGCAGAACACTGCTCCGAAAATTAGCTTTACCAGTCACTTATACGTCGAATAGTGACGAAAATCAATCACAACTCAAAATACCCGAAATACCCCTAGGTCAAACTTGGTCAAAATATGGTCAAGGTCAAATGTTAAAAGGTTAACCAAGTTGACTCGGGTTGAGTACGCCCAACGTACTCAACATGTACTTAGCATACTCAAGATCCAAACCGGGTTCCCAAAGGAGTACGCGCGACATGCTTAGAAGTACGCCGAGCGTACTCGGCCAAATGGTGACTTTCCCATTAAGTGCTTATTTCATTAAGTCCTTTCGTCCAAATGCAGATCTAGCCCCCAAATATCGTTCCAAACAATAAAGTTTCCATCTTTATTAGTTTGCATGTCTAGAAAATGCCCAACACCAAAACCCTAACTTGTCTTAAGCTCTCTAGCATTTGCATGGAAGGGAATAAGGGACCAAGGTTACACTTTTATGACTCTAGACACTACAACATGTCCAAAAGGACAACCCATTCGTTCTAGAGCATGTCATACTCAAGAACACCATAATTTGGGGACAAAAAGCACATAATAGCATCATACAAGCTAAATCTAACAAAATAAGCATCAAGGTATAAACTTTATACCTTTTGGATATGGAGAAGGGTGCAAAACTTCCAGATCCAAGGTTGCTTCAAGCTCCCAAGATGTTCTTATTTCCTTCTCCTTCCTATAAGATCACCAAAACACACACTAATGGCTCAAGGAAGCTCGCAAAATGGATTAGGGTTTTCTAGGTACGAAAATAAGGATGGAGGCTGGTGAATGAAGAAGGACTTAAGCGTTAAGGATGTTTAAATAGTGTTCAAACCCTAAAAATTAGGTTATGGCCTTCAGCTACGTACGCCCAACGTACCAAACGTACGCCCAACTTACGTCATCAACCCACACGTTTTATATAAGTGCCACATGGGACCATTTTGCAAATAATTTTCATAATAAGGGTCAAAAGTGTAATTAGCTAGAAACCGATATGTTACAGGAGCAAAAGGCTAAGACTTAGATAGTAGGATGTTATTTATTGTAAATACTTGTTGTTCTTTTAGGTATCTAAGATTTTTATTGCAAACTCGTGGCTATTGTCTGGGATGTAAATGTTTTAATTTGTATAAAATTTCGAACTTGTTAGATAAAAATCTGATAAATCCGATAAATTAGATAATAGAAAGTTTGGGTCATCACAGTAATGAAACATGAGTAAACATGCATGAAAAATCAACACATGTTTATACCTTTCACATTCGATACTTTTAGTTTCCTTGCCACAGATAGCGTGAAACTCCTCAATTGAGTCCAACGGGTCGTGGATAATAATGTTATGACCCAAGATCTATGGATGATGTTTTTTAAATAAATAATTTTGTCATCCATAAAGAGTTAGCGATGCAACTTGTTTTTTATTTACCCACTATGTCGATATAAAACTTATACTATTATTAGGTTTTGTCAATGTATCATTTCATAATATTTAAAAAGAATAATAATAAGCCGCTCACATGTTTATAGGATTTTTAGTGATTTTTTTTTATCTACATACGACCCCCAATATTAAAGTTTGTATGATTCTAACCTAAAACTCATTTCATTTTAAAGTGTTTACATCTTAATAATCACTATTGAGTCGTCTTGAGTGTGGTGTGATTCTACTGAACTGTTATGTCATTTTGTTAAAATTTAATAATTATATTTGATAAAATAATAATAGTGGTTTTTTTCTATGAGAGAAATACAAATTTCCATGTAATTTTCTTCTTTCACTAATTGAGAAAGACAACATGGTGGGTGTCGGTTCCAATTACCAAGAGGAATTGGGTGCATGGCGGTGGACAATGTGTTTTTAGAGTTGTATTTATTATATGGATCAAAATATTAAGTTGTTAAAATTTGAAGCTTGAACTCATGAAATAACGTTTACACAAAACAAAACAAGGTTGTGTACTCATGAAATAAAATTTACACAAAACAACCAAATGACTTCTAGCCCAACGGTATCAGGTGTTGTCCTCCCTCCTTGAGGTTGATGGTTAATGTCATATCGTGGATATAAGTGGAATTAATGAGTAGTTTATGAGTATATTATATTTGAGTATAAATTGATATAGTAGTTATGTGCATATATATATATATATATATATATATATATATATATATATATATATATATATATATAACATCCTGGATTAGGGTTTAAAAGTTTTAACCATTTTTAATGGAGAAATAAAATTTTGAGAAAATAAATAAATTAATAATAAAATAAATAATAACAAAATCAAATAATTCAAATAAATTTAAAATAAGTATGTGTTGCTTTAAAAAGCTTTAAATATAATTAAAGTAAATAAATATTTAATTGGGTCAAATATATCTTCTAGAGTTTATGTAGTAACTTAAGTAAATACTTAGTATGTAACAACCATAAAATTCATGAAAATTTTAAACTTTTAAAACCAACCCAAAAACATAAATAGTTTACAGCATAGTTTTCAAAACATGTTCCATATCAGAGTTTTTCCAAAATCATAAGTCCAAAACATGAGGATGTGTACGGTCACGCATTCGCCTTCCTGCGATCCTATGAACTACCTGAAACATAACCCAAAACTGTAAACCAACGCTTAGTGAGCTTTCCCCCAAATTACCAACACACAATACATATAACAATAACAAACAACATGCATACAGAGCCTTCAGCATGACTGAACTGTCTCGCATGCCTTCAGCCTATATAGACTGCTCACAGGACCTTCAACATTACTGTACCGCCGCACCGGGGCTTCAGCCTATCTGGACCGTCATCCGGGCCTTTGGCCTGATTGGACCGCCTCGCAGGGCCTACATTCTATTCGGTCCGCCTTGGGTGTCTTAGCCTTCAGCACAAAGCAGGACCGCCTCAACCCAACCAATCATAATATGTCGACATACACATAACTAATAAACATATAACCAGGCATCAGACAAACGGGGAGATTTACAGATCACTACCGCATGCTATCATCCTATCTACCAAGATACAAATCTAATAGATCACTACAGTACACAATCATATGATAACCAGGATAACAATCCAAAGGGCCGGCCTTGGTGCCTTCGACCCGTAAGTGCAGTGAGGAATACTCACCTCGTAAATCCGAACAGGTAGCAGAGAAGAATATTGTTCCACGAGTCCACTCTATAGATCACCAATTGTAACGCCCGTAGATCCGGGCTAGTCAATTTAGAGATAATAGGGGTCGAAAATGACTTTTCGACAAAAGATTATTTAGAATAAATAATCTTAACCAAGTTTTAGAATATTTCTCAAGGGTTTCGTACATATAAAGAACGCGGAAATCCGAGTTATAACGAAGAAGTTATGGTCCGTCGAAGTTTCGCTGCAAAACCGGCACGACACCGGGAGACGTAAATAGTGAATTTACGATAGATGACTTTTTAGCCTTAGTGATCTAAATAAAAGTTGTAGTATATGTTAAACCGAGAAAATACAAAAAAAGAACGCCCAAATCTGACTTCGTATGAGGAAGTTATGATTTTTCTAAGATTTGGCATAGCAGTGCACGACCCGAAACTCGAATTTTAGTTCGAGCGGTTTTTGGCTTATGCAACCTTAATGAGAGTTGAATATCTCATTAATAGGAACTCAACGGTAAAAAGACAGACGAAAACGGAGTCCGTATGAAGGAGTTACGAATTCTTCGTGGTCATTTAATAGTCTAATCTCCTCCTATTGTTGAATTTAAGATTGGTTGAGAATTAGCTAATGGAGTCTAAATGAAAGTTGTAGATCTTGTTTTTACCTACGCATGGAAAAAAGAACGTCGAAAACGGATCTTGTATGCGAAAGTTACGGGGTTTAGAAGTCAGCAGGGTGCTGCTGCAAAAGGGGTGACGTGGCTGATTATGGGTCAAGGCTTTCTCCCCAAGGCAAGCCACCAGAAGGTGACATGTGGCATGGACTCGACGAGTATGAGGACCTACTCGATGAGTAGAGCTGTTTTCCAGCCTATAAATAGAGGTGTCGGGTTCCCTCATTCTTCACACCTTTCCAAACCATTTTTTCTCTCTCTAGACTCTCTCTCTAGCCCCAAACCCCCCCCCCCCCTAAAGTCTAGGTAAACCCCCTAGCACCCGAAGGAAGCCCCGAGGCTCCTAAAGCCTCGAGAAAAGAGCTTTTCGGCTCGGAAACGCTGCTCCAGCGAAGCCCGGTTTTCGAGAAAACCCGCTGTAAGTGAGCTATGTCTACCCTATCTTTAGTATAGCTTATGTTTTAATATAGTAATGTTATTAGGACCTTGTAATAATTATTTGGGCTATTATTATGAGTTATACAGTGTTGTTTAACGCTTATATAATAATAATAATAGCTAGACTATTAATTAGTCTCGGTGAATATTGAGCTAAACCCTAGTGGTAATGATACTAGGTTTTGTCGAGGGAAATTGTTTTAAGAAGTAACGAAACGCCGTCCGAATTCAGAATCACCACCTTATCGAGTGAGTGCATAGTTACTTTCAGCTTACACATAGATATGAAGTATTTTATATAAATTACGTGTTGTGTGTGCATATTAACTGTATACTTGCTATCTATGCTGGATGAACGATTTTATACATGTTTTAAATGGTTTAAACTGTATATGTATTTTATATCTACAAATATGTTGGGTATAACATGGGTAGATGAATGATGAGAGATAAAAGATGACGTGAGTAAACATTGGCAGCTATAATCTTAGTGCCTATTGGACAATCGATGGTATATATGGACTTAGTACCTATTAGATAACATATGTAGCTATGGACTTAGTACTTGTTAGGTGTTGGTAGCTATGGACTTAGTACCTGGTAGCTATGGACTTAGTACCTGTTAGATAAACGTTGGTAGCTATGGACTTAGTACCTACACTGGTAGCTATGGATTTAGTACCCGATGAAGGAACTTTTGCAGCTATGGAATTAGTGCATTGGCAGCTATGGATTTAGTGCCGGCCTTATAACCCTGGAAGCAAGGGACTTCAGAATAAACGAATAGATGACTCTTAGGGTAGATCCTTGAGAGTAAGGAAGATAATGGGGATGGGTAAATGGGGTTGATTGTTTGTTGTTTAAACATAATAATTATATTATTGTGGGTTGAAAACCCTATGTACTCACCAGGTTTCCCAACCTGACCCACTCAAGCTTATTTGTATCACAGGTGTCGATACGAAGCTACTTTACACTGAGAGATTTAAAAGAGATGTAGATCACTAGTGTAAATAATGTAAGTTCTGTTTATGCTTATGTTTCTGTATTGACAATGACATCCCAATGTTTTGAAAATGAATAAAGATACATTTCCTCGGAAATGATTTGATAACGTATTTATCATGTTTTTCTGGGAACAAATTCCACAACACATTTCTTTAAAAGATACTTTGATTTTCAAAATAAAGCATAAACAAATCGGTCTTTTCTGGCCGTGAAAATGGGGATGTCACACCAATACACATGGAAAGACCCAACCTTAGGCTTCACAACAAATACCCAAATTACCCTTAGGGTCAACCAAGGTCAAAAGTCAATGGAAAGTCAACGGTCAACGAAAAGTCAACCCAACTAAGTACACCCAACTTACTCAGCCGTTACGCCCCGCGTACTCCACCCTTGACCAAAAGCGGGCAGATGACCTCCTACGCTCAACGTACGCCTTGGTACGCACAGCGTACACTGTGGCCATGCAAACCTACGTTAAGCTCTTAATACAATGAGTCCAAATGTCCAAATTCAGATCTAAGCCTAAAAAGGTGTCCCAAACCATAAAGTTTCCAACTTTGTGGTCATGCATGCCTTAATTAGTCCTCAAACCCAAAACCCTAGTTTGTCTTAACGACTTAAGACCTTTATATCAAGCATGCAACCACTAAATGGGCCAAGATAGCATTTTTACAACCTAAAGCACCTCAAGTCTTCTGAAAGGACACATCCTTTGGTCTTAGAGTAACTCAAAATCATCAAGACCAAGAAAAGGGACTTAAGCACATAAAACTTCCCATGGTAAGATCTTAAGGAAATACAATTAAGGTTAGAGCTTTATACCTTCTGGAGCTTCCCAAGGAGGCAAGGATCTCAGATCTACAAGCTTGCTTCCACACCAATGCTCCTCAATGGATCTTATTATTCCTTCTACACACCAAAAGCACACACTTAAGCTCAAAACACACACTTAAGGGCTAGGGTTTGCCAAAAACGTCTCAAGGAGAAGGGAGGCTGAAAATGTGAGGGAAATAAGGCTGTAAGGATGATTATATAGGGGCTTAGCCCTAAAATTTAGGGTTTTCCACACCTGGTGAGTACGCCCCGCGTACATTGATGTACGCGTACGCATGGCATACTCCCATTTCTCAAAAATTACAACTTTGCCACTAGGGCTTCCAATAGGCACTTCCTTCTACTTAGGGACCGAAATGAAATATAAAAATATTCCAAGGTTAATTTTAGAAGTACCTGAACACCGGGATGTTACAATTCTCCCCCACTTGATTTAGACTTCGTCCTCGAAGTATGCTGCGGCGAATAGCTCTGGATAATGTTCCCGCATATCGGACTCTGGCTCCCAGGTCCACTTGGAGCCCCTCCGGTGCTGCCACCGTACCTTTACCAAAGGTATTTCCTTGTTATGCAAAACCTTCATCTTCATTTCCAGGATAACCACTAGCTTCTCGACATAGTCCAGGCGCTCATCGACTTGAATATCATCCAAGGAAACCACTGCATCCTCATCCAATACTCACTTTCGCAGCTGCGAAACATGGAAAGTGTTGTGAATCTGACTGAGCTCCTCAGGAAGATCCAATATGTGAGCAACCTTGCCAACCCTGGCAACCGCCCGAAAGGCCCAATACATCGGGGGCCCAATTTCCCCCTCTTCCTGAAGCGTATCACATATTTCCAAGGTGAGACCTTCAGTAATACCATGTCGTCGACCTGAAACTCCAACTCGGATAAGTTGATATGCTGAATAAGCTCTGTGGTTTGAAGGACCACTTCGGTCCTCCCCATAACCCTGCGACCAACCTCGCCCCAACAAACCGGGGTACGACATCTCCTCCCATACAAGAGCTCGAAAGGCGGAGCACCAATACTGGAGTGATAACTATTGTTGTAGGAAAACTCCACAAGAGGCAAGTAGGAGTCCCAACTCCCACCAAAATCGATAACACAGGCTCGCAACATATCCTCAAGGGTCTGTATCATCCACTCACTCTGGCCGTCGGTATGCAGATGAACCGAACATCATGGTCTGAAACAATGTAGACCAGAACACTATGGCGAGCAACTTTATCGAGAACATACACATCGGCTAACTTCTCGGCCGAAGAGCTCTTCAGGATAACCAAGAAGTGAGCACTCTCGGTCAATCGATCCACGATGACCCAGATAGCATCAAAACCCTTTGCCATCTTCGGCAACTTGGTGATAAAATCCATCGAAATATGCTCCCATTTCCAGATGGGAACCTCCAGAGGCTGTAGCTTTCCATGCGGCCTCTGATGCTCAGCCTTAACCATCCTGCATGTCATGCATCTCTCAACATACAAGACTATATCTCTTTCACACACGACCACCAAATCTGAAAATGTTGATTAATATGGAGTTCTTCATGTTTTTAGGCTCTACTCTCCAATTAGATTCAATCTCAAAGCAACATCTTTTCCATAGACGCTTAAATAAGATTTTGAACGAGTTTTGTGGGTTTTCTAACCCTAGGGTTCATAAATACAAATTTCTATATGTTTTAGTGGTTTGGTTTTCATTATAACATCATTTCATCACCAACTTGTCCACTTAGTTATTTTATGGAGTTTTGATGGTGGAACTGGGCATTCCAAGCTTTTACCTCATGAGTTGGTTATGATGAGTCGTATTCTAGCATCTAGTTATAAAGATAAGTTCAAAAAACTATATGTAATGAGATAAGTGTTTATCCTTATGACAATTCTATTTTTTTTTTGTGTGAAATAACTGTAAAGTGATTAGTGATTCCAATGGAAATTCTCCATTGTAATGGAGTAAAATGTATTTAGATCAAGGCTTATAAGAAATGAATCTCTATAAATTCACAACTGGAATGAAAATCATGTATTAAGGATGGAATCACCAACTTCAAGCTTTAGGATGCTTGTGTTATTGAGTCACTAAATGTTTATTAATTGTTTGGAAGTTCATTAAGAACTTATTAGTTGGTTAGAATGGATAGGAACCAAGTTAGAAGTTATTAAGAGCTTTTGATCCATAATTGGTGTTTGATGCTTACATGAGCTTCTTTATAGCTCATGTGACATTGAATTAATGAATTTACTTAATTATTACGTCATGATGATTATAGAACTTAATTGAGATAAAATAATGTTATTTGAACTTATTTAAATCATTAGGAATCATATATGAAGTTTAAGTGCACTAAGACCAAAGTACATCACTTAAAATGGAAGTTTAAGTCATTTTTGGTATGTTTAGCATGACATATCTCGTGTCCATTCTCCTGTTAAAAATCCTTGAAAATTCATAAAATATACATAACTTTTGCATCCAGACTCGAAATCGCAAAAGGTTTTCACCTACGTGTTTTTATAAAATGAGGAAGGTTTTGAAACAATAACAATTAAGCTTTGGAATTAAGATAAGATTTTTTTTAAGCTAATAGGTTTTTATAAGGTTGTCAAGATTGGGTTCTTGATCATAGGATTGTCCTAGGATCCTACAAACCAAAAATGGTTTGGATCGTGATAAAAGTGGCATTATAGTGAGATCATATCTTTTTTTTTTGTACGACAACTTTAATTTACTCCTAAACTACTTCTAAAGTCACATATATCCCAAACGAGACTTGAATTCTCAACCTCAAGAAAAAATGACAACACTAGATATCCCTAGGCTAGAAGTCCTTTGGTATGAGATCATATCTATGATTGTACGATTGTAAGATAGTACAACGATCCGATCTATCCAATTTTTTAATTTAGTCTATAATGACTAAAAATGTAAGCTCTATTTATTTTCCCAGCACTGAAAATGATCTCACATATTAGTTCAATTATCCAATCGTATAGCCTTTTAAATTTGTCATTTCTTACTCCAAACCGAGCTTAAAATTTCTTCATTGAGTTCGAAACTAGACATCACATATCCCAAAAAGCCACACATTGAAACATAGTCTTACAACTTCGTGAATCTTTATTTTTTTATTCTCTTATTTTATAATTGTTGACAAATATAAGTTTTTTTTATGTATTATGTTTTGTTTTCGTTGCACCTTCTAATACTACTACATCATTTGCCATGTATAATTATATTAGACAGTTAGATTTAAAGTTTATATATCAATTTTTAAGTTTATTATTTATAAACTTTATATAACTTGTAATAAATAGATAGATATACATTTTCAATTTTAAACTTACAACAATTTCATTATTTCCATTTAATGAGATTTTTCTATCCCATATTGCAAAATAGAAAAAGCTCGTAGGTAAATCTTAAAAAATCTTGGATTTTTGTTTAATATAGAAAATAAAAAAGCTGGATGATTGTGGATTCTATTTTGGAGTAAAATTTAGCGAAACAATATTTAGGTTGATCACATTCATCCGATAACAAAAAGAGACCAAATGCTCGGTGTCTTTGTGACAAATGATGATTGAACTCTCATTTCTTTCTAAATCACACTAACGCGCTTATAGACACGCGTTGGTGCGGCGCGTATGACATTCGCCGTCGTCCAACGACCATGCCAGGCT
Source organism: Lactuca virosa (assembly GCF_052849685.1). Classification (NCBI taxonomy): domain Eukaryota; kingdom Viridiplantae; phylum Streptophyta; class Magnoliopsida; order Asterales; family Asteraceae; genus Lactuca; species Lactuca virosa. The sequence goes on along the minus strand of NC_136427.1, from coordinate 252,683,611 downwards.
CAGCGTCGACGACTCACCGCCCCGAGGGTTTAATTGAGCGGCTTCGCTCCGCCGCTGCAGACGGCGGAGAAGCCAAATTAAAGGTCCTCAGGGAACTTAAGAACCAGATAATTGGCAATCGCACGAAGAAGCTCTCGTACATCAAGCTAGGTGCCGTCCCCTCCGTCGTCTCGATTCTCTCATCCGCTTCCTCTTCAGTCGATTGCCTCCTCATCCAGTGTGCCGCAACCATCGGCAGTTTTGCGTGCGGGGTGGATGCCGGTGTTAAGGCCGTTCTAGATGCCGGAGCTTTTCCTCACCTTATAAATCTCCTTTCGCATTCGAACGAAAAGGTTATCTTTTACCCAATTCATATGAAACTGTTACGGACATGATTTCCTTTAACATTGATGTTTTGAATTTTCGTTACCATAAAAGATGGATAAAGGTTCCTTTACTTGGCATAACAGTGCCAACATTAGCAATTAACGTGCCTAATCGACTAGGGCTAGGTTAATAGGCATAAACTGCAGTTCTCTTTGTAACTCCTATTCGAAATTGCTACCTTTGGAACTTGTTAAATGAACTGAGAGTCTGAGACTTCAAAATCATAAAATTCTTCTGCACTTTTTAATCTGATCAGATTGCTTGGCTGTGGTTCATAGTGTCTAAATGCATATGTTGATTATAAATCCAGCAGGTTGATATAAGGCTAGTTTAGTGTATGAAGACATTATTATGATGTATGAACTGTTTGTGGCTAGACCTTTATATTGTATATTATCTAGCTTTTGTTACAATAAATTTAGAGCTAAACAAGTTTGTCACCTCTCAAAACTTTAAATTCATCTTGCAGGTTGTAGATGCAGGTGCTCGTGCCCTTAAAATGATATACCAATCAAAAGCTGCTCCTAAATACGACTTCTTCCAACACAAAAACATTGAATTCCTGATATCTTTACTAGACAAAAACAATGAAAATGTAACTGGACTTGGTGCAAGCATCATCACACATTCATGTGAAACAAACAATGAGCAGAAAATATTAGCAGATGCTGGAGTCTTAAAAAAACTCATCAACCTTCTTCAAGGCACCACATCCCAAAGAGACGCCAGCCTGGAATCATTTGCCACAATCATCAAACAAAACCCCGAAGTCATTACTAAATTTGTGGGACCCGAAAACAGCACAACATTTGGTAGTTTACTAGAGTTAACAAAAGATAGGTACCCAAGAACAAGATTGTTAGCATGCATATGCTTGACTTTAATCAAGAATGCCACCTCATCATCATCATCATCATCATCATCATCATCATATCTTCAATCAGTGGGAATCAGAACCAAATTGATTCTGGTTTTACTTGAACTTGTTGATGATTTTGGTCAAGTGGGAGATGAAGCTTTGTTTACATTATCTAGCTTCATAGAACATGAAGAGGATCTACAAAAATTAGCTTTTGAGGCGAATACAGTTGACAAACTTTGTCACCAAATGCAAAAAGAATCATTACAAGCCAAACGCCTTGAGGGAATATTTACTACTTTGGGTAATCTTTGCTCCAATCTTGAACCTTGCAGATCTATTGTTTTGCAATCACCCAAGGTTTGTGTATAAAGAATAGAATTTCTTACTTCATTTTTTTAACATTCTACTTATTTTCCTTTTTTTGATTCATTTCTACAGGCTTTGATCATCATAACTGATGCTTTGACTCATACTACAACAGATGTCCGTGTTGCTGCTTGCATCTGTTTGAAAAATGTTTCCCGCTCAGTTAAGGTTCGTGCTTTTGAACAACCATTATTATATAAAGTATAAACTATAAAGTTATAAACCCTATTTTTTTTTTTTGCTAAAACTATTTATTCAGTATTTGAGTGCAGGCCATTTTATGACAGAAGCAGTTATCATGCCAGTGATTCAGCTTCTATATGATGCTTCTACTTCTGTCCAAGTAAGGCCACCTCTCCCCTCCCCAAAGAAGAAAAAAAGAATCTAGAAACTTTGACCGAAACTTTGACTTTTCAGGTTGCTGCATTGTGCACTGTGAGTAACTTGGTGGTTGATTTTAGAACACACAAGTCACTTTTTATACAAAGTGGAGGTGTGAAACAGCTTGTGGAGCTATCAAAATCCATGGATTCAACTGTTAGGCTCAATGCTGTTTGGGCTTTAAGAAACTTGATGTTTCTTGTGGACTCCAGGTGTAAAGAAGAAATCTTTATGGACCTCAAATTATTCCCATTAACACGCCTCATCTCTGGTAATATGCAACAAATAGCAACCTACTTTCATTCTTTTCTTCATTAAAGCATCCTACTTTCCTTTATTCCTCTAATGAAATTAAACAGATAAATGAAAGTACGTTGCTATCTTTTGTGTATCAGATTCTAATGCATGTGTACAAGAGCAAGCTTTGGGGCTTGTTTGCAATCTTGTTAATGGACCTGTAGACTCTATTATGTATCTATTCACCGAAGGTCTTTTGCTAAACACTGTTGGGAGAGAATTAAGAAGAGCTTCAAAACCTCAAGTTTTGGTTCAGGTTAAATAAGTCTTATTATTCCTAAATCGGGCTCCCTTTTTTTGTATGCATAAAGGGTAAATTGGTCAAAATTTGGGGTTTTGTTTATTGTATGTAACAGGCAATGTATGTTATGTGTAATGTGGCATCTGGGAAAGAGTTTGAGAAGGAAGCAGTGATGCAGCAACTTGTGAATGAAGATGATAATAATCAGTCAATAATTGTGACTTTATTGCAAAGTGACGTGGCAAGTTTGAGAACAGCTGTAGTATGGACTGTAGTAAATCTTTCTATTCCAACTGGGGCAGGTGCATTAACAAGAGTTGTCAAATTAAGAAATGCTGGTGTTGTTTCACAGTTAAAGAACATGGTTAATGATCCATGCTTGGATGTCAAGGTAAAAAAAAAATTAACTATTTTTTTTTTCTTTTTTTGTAAAAAATGTATAAGTTTATTGGTTGCTATTTTGATTTGCAGCTTCGTGTAAGAACAGCACTTGGGCAATCAATGACTTTTGGGGATTTTTCTACGTGAAGTGAAGTGAATGTTGATGTTTTGAGTTTTACTCGAGTATTGGCGGGAAATTGTTTTTGTAATTTGTATGTTGATTTGTGGTTGATATTGTTGTAATTTGTAATAATTGAAATGTGGGTTGTTTTTAGCTTCTTATTTTTGTTAAATATAATTATTTATAAACTAACTATACATTCTTGTAGTAATCTTCTTTAGATATTTAATTATAAATGTTTAAAGTTTTTTTTTTGAAAGAGTAAATGTTTAAAGTTGTATAAACTAAAAAGATTATTTACAGTTTCATATCGAATATATAAAAGATTTTCTTCTCAATGATCAAGGGATTCAACTTTCAACCAGCACTAGAAGCGTTTCTTATGGGTTTTGAAAAGCACTCAATGATCTTATCTTCATACATATCTGCTGCTTTTATACCAGTCAAAGAACTTCATCTTTTTTTCTACAAATGGTTATCTTTCTTTCTCCCAGTTATTACTTCCGTTGGACTCTTACTTTAACCATTTCTAGCTTCAGACAACTCAACTAAAACCCTCTTTTTGCTCATGTCTTCATCTCACAAAACCTGCAACAACCCTCCTCAACAGGGAACAGCTGCAAAGTGAAGAAGAAGATGGATGATAAGTGTACCACCCCTAAAGCAAACAAGTACAGAATACCAGAGAGTCTAACGTGTCCCAAGGCTCCAAAGAAACAAAGGATTGTTTCAGAGTTATACAACACCCACATCTTTCTTTAATCCTCCAGATATAGACCTCTTCTTTGCTTCTACCATTTATACGCATGTATGATCATCAATAATCCCTTGATCTTTCTTTGTATGTTATGGCCATAATTATTGGCAAGATGACGTCTTTTTCACGTCTATTTGCTGTGTAGTAGTGTGTGAAATTTAGTGTATTGTGTGTGGTTTTGCTTATATTTATGCATTTATTTAGGGTATGAATGTATGATGTAATGGTTGGAATTGATTCTCTCTATCTATATGTCTTGATATAATGGCTGGATTTGAGACTTTGTTCATGAATCAAAATCAACCATGAATAACAAACAACTACTCACGTACATGATTTTGAAACATCTTCATTTGTAAATCATTATATAACTATCTACACGTATTATAATGCACAACTAGCTAGGGATGTTATTCGGGCCGGAACCGGACCGAACCAAACCAGACCCGAATAAACCGAAAACCGAATAAGACTAATTGGAGGAACCAAAAACGAGACTGATTAAACCAATACGGGTCCGGTTCGGTTCGTGTATTAATCGTCTAGTTTGGTTATTATTCGAATAAATCGAATAACATTTACAATATGATTAAGATCTGAACAGAACCGAATAAACCGTATTGTTTGGTACTTTTTTTAAACTTAGGGGGATTGTTTTTGTAATTACTTAAGGTATTAGAATAAAGTAAATGTTAGGTTAAAAAAACAACTTTAATACCTTGTTTAGGAGTCTATATCTCATTAAATATACAATCAAAAAGTACATGTAAACAGTAGTTTAATTTGTGAGCTACAAGCTAGAAAAAAATCAAGCAAATCGGACGAATAACGAAGACGCCATGACAGTTTAAAATTGCCATAAAATTTTGTAAACATGCTGAAATAGAAAACTCAGCTTCAATACCCCTTGTTTAGGGGCATGTATCGTATTGAGTATATAACAAAAAATAGCATATAAATTGTGTAAACAGTGTGTTAAATTGTGAACTACAAGCTGAAAAATAAATCAGACAAATCGGGCAAATAACGAAGGCGCTATGATAGTTCAAAGTTGCCTTAAAATTATGCAAACATGTTAAAATGTAAAAAAAAAAAAGGATAGCTTATTCGGATCCGGTTCCTTTAGAACCGATTAAGCAGTTATTCAGGTAACCCAGACAGAAATACCCGATAACCGAATAAGCCTAATATACATACCTGAGAACCAAACCGGATAGCTTATTATGTCCTAATTCAGTTCGGTTTGGTTCAAGTTTATGTTCCGGTTCGGGTATTCGTTCAAATGCTCATCCCTAAACCGAAAACCGAATAAGACTAATTGGAGGAACTGAAAACCGGACTCATTAAACCAATACGAGTCCGATTCGTTTCGTGTATTAATCGTCTGGTTCGGTTATTATTCGAATAAACCGAATAACATTTACATTATGATTAAGAACCGAATAAACCGTATTGTTTGGTACTTTTTTTTTTAAACTTAGGGGGGTTGTTTTTGTAATTACTTAAGGTATTAGAATAAAGTAAATGTTATGTTAAAAAAAACAACTTTAATACCCATTGTTTAGGAGCCTATATCTCATTAAATATACAACCAAAAAGTACATGTAAACAATAGTTTAATTTGTGAGCTACAATCTAGAAAAAAAAAATCAAGCAAATCGGACGAATAACGAAGACGTCATGACAGTTCAAAATTGCCATAAAATTTTGTAAACATGCTGAAATAGAAAACTCGGCTTCAATATCCCCTGTTTAGGGGCATGTATCTTGTTGAGTATATAACCAAAAATAGTATATAAATTGTGTAAACAGTATGTTAAATTGTGAACTACAAGCTAGAAATAAATCAGGCAAATTGGGCAAATAACGAAAGCGCTATAACAATTCAAAGTTGCCTTAAAATTATGCAAACATGTTGAAATGTAAAAAAAAATGGATAGCTTATTCGGGCCCGGTTCCTTTGGAACCGATTAAACAGTTATTCAGGTAACCTGGACGGAAATACCCGATAACCGAATAAACCTAAAATACATACCTGAGAACCAAATCGGATAGCTTATTACGTCCTAATTCAGTTCGGTATGGTTCAAGTTTATGTTCCGGTTCGGGTATTCATTCAAATGCTATTCCCTAAACCGAAAACCGAATAAGACTAATTGGAGGAACCGAAAACCGGACCGATTAAAACCAAAAACATATCTAGGGGACGAATGCTTATAAAATATTATATACTTACCTTATATTTCAACAAGGGTTAATGACCTAGAAAGGTAACGAACTTTGGTCTTTGTCCACATTTAGCTAACCATGTTTTTTTCGTTCACATTTGATCATTAAACTTGTTTGACGTGTTATACTTACCTTATATTTCAACAAGGGTTAATGACCTAAAAAGGTAACGAACTTTGGTCTTTGTCCACATTTAGGTAACCATGTTTTTTTCGTTCACATTTGACCATTAAACTTGTTCGACGTGTTCTAAATAGGGTAATATGACTGGTATTTACGGTAATATTACCCTATTATGAACAGGGAAAACAAGTTTATTGGTCAAATGTATACGAAAAAAACATTATTACCTAAATATGGACAAAACCCAAAGTTTCTTACCCGTTTTCGTAATATTGGACAAGAACCGTCTCAGGGACTGTGCCCTGGGATCAGGATCTGACAACGAACACTTAGGTTAGGCTTGGTCTAACCTACTTCAGTCCCGGCTAGTCATGGGCTAGGCTGTGTTGCTAGGTATTTAAAGCACATACAACCTAGCCCCTTAAGCGTATACAACCTAACCCCTAACTAGTTGAGCCTAAACTGGATTGGCCCAAGACCTGACCATTTCCTCATACACAAAGACCATACAACCCAATTTCATGTCACATCAATGGGTCTTATGACTACTTGCACTTAACATAAAGAACCCAATATTACCAAAATGGGTAAGGAACTTTGGTTTTTGTCCATATTTAGGTAACCATGTTTTTTCGTACACATTTGACCAGTAAACTTGTTTGACCTGTTCATAATAGGGTAATGTTACCGCTAATTACCAGTCATATCACCTTATTTTGAACATGTCAAACAAGTTCAATGGTCAAATGTGTACGAAAAAAACATGGTTACCTTAATGTGAACAAAGACCAAAATTCCTTACCTTTTTAGTTCATTAACCCTTTCAACAAAGAATAATCGTTTTCAATTTACAAGCTTTAATCACCAAAAAGTACCTAAGTTTGCATACAATAGTTTTGGATACCGGTACAATGCTTAAAATATATATATATATATATATATATATATATATATATATATATATATATATAAAAGCTAAAAGCATTTAATCTACACCTTACATTCAATGACCATGTAATCGTTCATTGTGTCTTATTTAATAATTTACATTCAATGGGAAGATATATATTTCCCTAAAGATATGAAATGAAGTATTTAAATAATAAGTTATAACTTAACATTCATGTGTTTTATTTATTTAACTATGTGTCATTTAAAATTTAATAATATCATTTTATATATTATGGTCAACAATTTTATAAGTCACTTTAATTTATATAAAAACTTTATACAATTTTATTATTTATATAGTTTTCAGTATTTGTTGTATTTAAATTTATATTGCATTCTTTAAAATTATAATTTTGTAGCATGTCTAAAATACAAAAGGCCAATTAGATATTTAAACTACTAATTTCAACCAATAATTATGTCATTATCATATTACTAACAAAACATATACATTTATTAATTAGTAAATATTTTATTATCAATTCGAAATAATTAAGTTATAATTTAATTAAAATTATTTTTTAAATTTTCATCCGTGTGCCCACGGGTTATAACCGTGTGTGTGTGTGTGTATATATATATATATATATATATATATATATATAGGGGTGAGATCGGTTGACAACTCATAGTTCCCCGAGAACCCGAGAACTAAAGGTGAAGCGTTAGATCAAAATTAACTCATTAAGGGCATGATCGTCATCTTACCGATCTAATTTAATGTTTAATTTTTTTTGTTATTGGAATATTAAAAAAATGTTCTAAAAATTAACATAATAAATCAAATTTCAGATTTTTTTGAAAATAATTTTCAATTTTTTAAAAAAAAATGAAGATTTTTTACTTTTTTCAGAAAATATGAATTTTTTAAAAAAATTGAAAAAAATATTTTTTAAAAAAACTGCAATTCTTTTAAAAAAACAACATTTTTTTTAAAAAACTGCATTTTATTCCAAAAAAATCTGCAATTTTTTTTAAAAAAAAAACTGCAACTTTTTTAAAAAATACTGCATTTTTTTTTTGAAAAAACTGCAACTTTTTTCAAAAAAAAATTGCATTTTTTTAAAAAGTAAATATTTAAAAATCAATAAATTAAAAAAAAAACTCTAACTTTTTTAACCAAAAAAATCAACATTTTAGGTGCATATATGCATATTTTTCCAAATGCATATAGTATTTGTAAACAAATCATAAAAAACTCATTTTATTTACTAATCTATAAAACGAATACAATAAATATTTTATTCGATATAAAATAAAATATAAAAAAAACAAAAAAAATGCTACAAATTTCAAAGCGTTTTCATGTCTTCGTGTCAATATTTCTATATTTCTTCAATTTATCATTTTTCAGCTCTTCATTATTCACACAATTTCTTCCAAATCTCCAAGAAAATTAAAAAGAAATTGATTGATGCAAAAATACTCACAAAAAAAATACATATATGATTTACATGTGAATCACATGTAATTCATATGTGAATTACATGTGAATCGCATGTAATTCATATGTGATTTATATGTGAATCATATGTAATCCATATGTGAATTACATATGAATCACATGTAATTAATATGTAAATTTACATGTGATTTACATGTGAATCACATGTAATTCATATGTGAATTACATGTGATTTACATGTGAATCACATGCATTTCATATGTGAATTACAAGTGATTTACATGTGTATCAATGTGAATCATATATGATTTACATGTGAATCACATGTAATTCATATGTGAATTACATGTGAATCACATGTAATTCATATGTGAATCACATGTGATTCATATGTGAATTACATGTAATTCATATGTGATTTACATGTTAATCACATGTAATTACAACGTTGAACTTTTTATAAATTTAGCTAAGTAAAAAAGAAACAACCATAGTTGTCCAGATTTAAGTGTTGAACTCATTATACAATGTTCTCTTCCAATCTCTCTCATATGACTTAACATGAAGACAATCTTACGGTTAACTTTCCCATAGCATGATAACACTAAGCACTAATGTAATTCTTCTAGCAGGAATGAACATTTAAACAAATACAGGACCAAATCAAGGTAAAAGCTTCAAATCAAACCTAGATACATACAATAAACCACCTTCAAAATCAAATAAGAACCAATATTACTAGCATATAGACAAAAAAGAATATATCAAACAGTAAAATTGTATTTCAAAATATTGCTATGATAATTGATAATTGATAGGTACATAAACATTGCTATATTTTGTTTTGTATTTATCTGTAATAATTATAATAATAATAATGAAAATAACAATAAATAACTATATGATAAAATAATATCACTATTCAATAACTATATGAAAATAACAATAAATAACTATATGATAAAATAATGTCATGTCACTAGCACCAAATTAGCATTTATCATGTTACTGATTTTTAAGCCCTAAAGTGTGTTTTTGAAACCATAGATCCTTCAAAGTATGATTTCCAAAATAAACCCTAACATAAATTTATAGTACTAGTATGCATGAATCATGATGATTTGGTTCTTATGTTAAAGGTCAAGCTTCATCAGTCTTCCATCAATGTCTTTGCAGGTAACATTATTACATCTTACAATGAACTGTTTAAGTTTGCATCACTAATCATCCAAATATTCAGGTTTGCTCTGAAATCATTAGAATGCTTCTAGGGATGAAGAATTTGTATGCATGTTTGCTGTTTTAAACCCTTAGGGCATATTTCTGTAACGCCCGCAGATCCGGGCTAGTCAATTTAGAAATAATAGGGGTCGAAAACGACTTTTCGACAAAAGATTATTTAGAATAAATAATCTTAACCAAGTTGTAGAATATGTCTCAAGGGTTCCGTACATATAAAGAACACCGAAATCCGAGTTATAACGAAGAAGTTATGGCCCGTCGAAGTTTTTCGGCAAAACCGACACGGCACCGGGAGACGTAAATAGTGAATTTAAGATAGAGGACTTTTTGGCCTTAGTAATCTAAACCAAAGTTTTAGTATATGTTAAACCGAGAAAATCCATAAAAAGAACGCCCAAATCTGACTTCGTATGAGGAAGTTATGATTTTTCAAAGTTTCGGCTTAACAGTGTACAGCCCGAAACTCGAATTTTAGTTCGAGCAGTTTTTGGCTTACGCGACCTAAATGAGAGTTGAAGATCTCATTAATAGGAACTAAAAGGTAAAAAGACAGACGAAAACGAAGTCCCGAGAAAAATGGTCTTTCGGCTCGGAAACGCTACGCCAACGAAACCCGGTTTTGCGAAAAACTCTCTGTAAGTGAGCTATGTCTACCCTATCTTTAGTATAGCTTATGTTTTAATATAGTAACGTTATTAGGAACTTATAATGAGTATTTGGGCTATTATTATGAGTTATATAAGAGTGTTTCTTAACGCTTATATAATAGTAATAATATCTAGACTATTAATTAGTCGCGGTTAACGTTAGACTAAACTCTAGTGGTAATGATACTAGGTTTTGTCCGAGGGAAATTGTTTTAAGAGTAACGAAGTGCTGTCCGAGTGCCGACTCACCACCTTACCAAGTGAGTGCATAGTTACTTTCATCTTACACATAGATATGAAGTATTTTAATATAAACTACGTGCTATGTATGAATATTATCTGTATACTTGCTATCTATGCTGGATGAACAATTTTATACATGTTTTAAATGATGTAAACTGTATATGTATTTTATATCTACAAAATATGTTGGGTAAACATGGGTAGATGAAATATGAGTCGGATGATGAGGTGAGAGGTGAAATATACCATGAGGTGAGGGTGATAGGTGGACGATGTGAGAAGCCTTTTACCCAAATGATGGCCCCGTCATCTAGCAGAGTATGGATGACAACATGGACTATTCTAGACAGTCCAGTGGAACACTAGCAGGCTCGCAACCTGTAGGTGTTGTGAACGATGTGTTCACCGGTGTACTCTAAAAACCCATTGACATGTATTGCGAGTGGATTTCTCAGAAACGATACTGTTGATAAACGAAATAGCCCTGACAGCTATGGATTTAGTGCCTGTTGAGTAAACCCCGGCGACTATGGAGTTAGCGCCTGTTGAGAAAACCTTGGTAACTATGGATTTAGTGCCCGTTGAGAAAACCCTAGCAACGATGGATTTCGTGCCGATTCCTTAGGATAATCCTTAGGAATAAATGAACGAGGAATAATTGATTCTTAGGGTAGATCCTTAAGAGTAAAGAAGATAATGGGGATGGGTAATTGGGTTGATTGTTTAACTGTTTAGACATAATAATTATATTATTGTGGGTTGAAACCCCTATGTACTCACCAGGTTTCCCAACCTGACCCACGCAAGCTTATTTGTATCACAGGTGTCGATACGAAGCTACTTTACACTGAGAGATTTAAAAGAGATGTAGATCACTAGTGTAAATAAATGTAAGTTCTGTTTATGCTTATGTTTCTGTATTGACGATGACATCCCAAATGTTTTAAAATGAATAAAAATACATTTCTTCGGAAATGCTTTGATAATGTATTTATCATGTTTTTCTGGGAACAAATTCCGCAACATTTTTATTAAAAGAAGTACTCTGATTTTTATAAAGCATAAACAAAATCGATTTTTTCTGGCCGTGAAAATGGGGATGTCACAATTTCCATATGATAAGTAACAAAAGTGCTCAGTAGAATGCTTGAGTTTGTTATTATTGGTTCAATGGCATTTTTCCACCTCTTAGCTGGACAAATTAATTTTAGATGAATCAGGCCCATATCAAGTCTCTAACCTAAATTCTCCATGAATCCTAACATTTTACAGGGCAATCAGGCTATGCACACCATTCCCAATGAAGTGACGAATGCACATAAGAGTGTTGTTACATGATATGCTCACATTTACGTATAATAAATGAATTTTCTTATAAGTGTAACATACAAAACTCTAATGAATAATGTTGCACCTGATTTCCTGCATATCTTTGTTAAATTGTTTTGAGCTTTGGCTGGAGGTTTTGCATTGCCAGAGGTGACTCAACCTTTTAAAGAAGTGAACTCATCAAACAATAGTAGTAGAAGACCATTATATCATCATCATCATCAATATATGAATGAGAGAGGATGATCACTTGTTGCTTTGTCAATGGCAAGGTTGCAACCTTGACAAGAACAGTCAGCAATATAATTGCAAATCCATAGGAATATGGCACATGAATGGCAGTCAATCCATATTTCAGTGCCTGGTTAAGATAAGTGCAAGTGAAGATAAAGTACTGGTCAAATCTTGCGACTTCCTAATTAGACAATCAAATCAAATTAACTGCTAAGCAGATAGATCAACTAGTCAAACTAAATTAAGTTTAGATTTTCACCAAACAAAACTAAATCAATCGTTAATCCTAAAAACTACAAAGATATCGGAATAAACTACCTTCAAAACAACTTCCATATGCGATTCTTTTCCTAGTCATTTAAACATATCACTAGCATATAGACAAAAAAGAATATATCAAACAATAAAATTGTGACAACCCGAAACTTTTTCCGTTTCCGTTACACAGTTTGTGTTAATAAAATTTCGAATTCATTAACTCTTCCGTCAAACTTTTTGGTTTAGAAAATAATCTAGTTATATTTAATTAAATTATTACGAGTCGGAACCAAAATCACGCGGAAACCCGATTGTTTCGAAAAATCAAGCATTTGCGGTCTAAATGGGATTACGACCGTAAACGTGTTTACGACCGTAAACCTGTTTACGGTCAGTAACGAGTGGACCCCCCCACAACACCCCTATAAATACGATGCATCCACCTGCATTAGAACATTTCTGGCCAAAAACTCTATCCTTCTCTCTCTAAGAACCTTAACCATAAACACTCAAAACGCCTTCAAACTTCGGAAATCATCAAGAAACCACGTTTGGAGTCACTAGGGAACGCCTGGAAACGATTATCTCATCAAAATCAGCAATCAGAACCATTTTTCTTGAGTTTACGGTCCACCTTCAAGAACCGTAAACCCTGTTCTTGAGTTTACGGTCCACCTTCAAGAACCGTAAACCCTGTTCTTGAGTTTACGGTCCAACCTTCAGAAACCGTAAACTCTGTTCTTGAGTTTACGGTCCGAGCCTTCAAGAACCGTAAACTCTGTTCTTGAGTTTACGGCCGTAAACTCACCGAGCCTTCAGGAACCGTAAACCCCTCTTCGACCGTAAACACCTTTTTGGTGGTACTTTTGGCTGAAAACTCATTTTCTTCGATTCGATCAAGCCCCGGTAACTTTCCTCAACCGAATACAAGTGTTCTTATGACACTTTATCTATCGAAATCGCTAATGTAGATACATATATGTATTTATTTGATAATAGGATTTCGTTAAGTGTCACGTGCAACAACTCAAGGATCTTCATTTCAGTCAACGATTTCACAACAAGAACTGTGAGTTCATACCCCTACATTTTCCGTATTTTTAATGTTTTCAGGGGGGGAATACAAGCTAAACATAAATGTTTTCAAAACTCATGCAATTCTCATACTTTAACCCTTTTGTACTGTGTTGAGCATAAGGGACGTTTTCACTAAAATTGCATAGTTTTCCGGATTCGCTATTCACTACATTATACATGCAAACGATAATCGGTATAGTTTGGGATTTTTCTAAAACATATCAAGTATAGAAACTTTCACTACTAAACATATGTGCTGAAACAGAAACCGTTTACAGTTTACATCACTACTTTATCATGGTATTCATAACTGAAATTATCACTATATATGGTATACATACGGATTTTCACTACGGTAGAACGCTACTACACTACATGTAAACTAGATTGTACGATACTGTGAGGTGCTACTTCACTACTGTACCCTTAGGTGTACAGGGATAAATCCTACCACTGTATAACCAGAGTCTCTTGGAGGGAGAGCGTGAGATTTGTGAATAGATCTATTCGGGACTGACAATCCCACATCTGGACTGCTAGCTACAGTTAGGCGGGCACGCCTGAGATGTACAAATGTCATTTAACTCGACGCTTGAAGAACGTTGGAAAGGTCTCTAGTCATATCAAGCATGGTTATACGACTCACAATATGTATAAATCACCTTTAGTTTACAGCTTAACACTCTTCAACAGTCCTACTTTTACTAAATAGAACTGATACACACTACGTATTCTGGCTAAAGCCAGGGTTTTTCAAACAGAACCGATTATGTAATGGGTTCACATATAAAATACTTACACTTCATGATTAGTTTTAGCTAGTCACATGAGGTAGTATTTTCGCATATCACTACAGTTTTCAGTAACGAACATTCCTGGTTTTATACGAAATCGATAACGCTACCCTTTTCACTAAAGAAAATATCGGATTTTCTTGGAAACATACAAATATTCATGGTTTATTACAGAACTGATAACACTAAATTTTCACTAAGGAAAATATCGGATTTTCTTGTAACTATACAAATATTTTCCGAACTCATCAACGATTTTCACTGCAAACCTTCGCTTATGAACTCACCAGCTTTATGCTGATACTCTTTTAAACTGCTTGTATTCTGAGGAAATTAGTAGACAGGTACCTGCTGGGTTTTTGAAGAGTTGAAGCAATAAGAGTTTAATGTTTATATTCATACAAGTTATATGATGTAATTCAAACAAGTTTCAGAATTGATGTAAACATTTTTACTTAAGTATTCACTGTAATGGTTGTGTTGCTATGATTGCTGTTATTCATTGGTTGTGATGCTACGCATGACGTCCTCCGCCCCGGAACGTTTCCGCCTTTCTGGTTTCGGGGTGTGACAAAAATTGTATTTCAAAACATCAAAATCAGGAATCAAATTGTTAGAGACACAGGAAGGAAGAAACATGTTGGTAAGAGCGAGTATCCCAAGCCTGGCAGTGTCATCAGACGAGCTTATGAGGTCCACCAAAGCTGAGTGAATGCCCACATTTTGTGTAATGTATTCACCTCTATTAGATCGATGAAGGAACGATAGATCAGTTCAAATCTAGACAGAATCGTTGATGCGCAGAGGTTGTACATTATGATATGGAAATTGTACCATTTAACTCTTTCTGGATCAACAATGGTGTCGTGATGCTAGAGAAAGCAAACAGAGGTTTACCAGAATATGTCATGTGTTCGTAACAACCACCGTCTTCCACCTCCCGGCTTACTCTTCGGTTGCGATGACAGGTGTTCTTGAGGCGGTGATGTTGCGACGCCGTCATACGGTGGTGGTTTGGGGGAACGAATCGACTAGAAGATGTGAGAGAGAAGCGACGGTGTAGAGAATATACAGATCTAGGGGTTGTGTAGTGAGAGAGAGAGAGTGTGTGTGTGTGTATGTGTGTGTGTGTTTTAGATGATTTTTGGGATAAATAACTCATATACCTGATTTTCCCTCATGATAATTTTCAAAAAACCTAATATGCCATTTAAGCTGATCACATTTACAAATATGTCATCTTTGATCTAAGCCATTAAAAGTTTTGATCTAACGTTCCACTTTTAGTTATCAGATTCTCGGGAAACTATAGGTTCGCAAATGATAATTCCTCTCTCTTTCTCTCTCTCTCTCTCTCTCTCTATATATATATATATATATATATATATATATATATATATATATATATATATATATGTTAAAATTGTATCAAAATTTTTATTCAATATATATATTTTATTTTTATTCTCAAACTATTTGTATTTAGATTTATTTCTAAGTTAAGTCCAATTGCTTTGAATCTAATACGATATCATATTTTACTCAAATATAATTTTATATATATATATATATATATATATATATATATATATATATATATATAATTCTGATATTCCAAATAATTATTATTTAATTATCCTAAAATTTCCAAAGAATATCCCCGTACCCGTTATATCATGGAAACCACGGTCGGTATATTTAAAATTTCTATATAGATAAAAAATAATAAATGTAAAGAAAACCAAGATATTTTCGATTGTAAGTAATTATGAATTAATTTGTTAAGCAAAATAAACATAACAATGTTATTAGAATATGATTTTCTATTTTCAAAATTTAAATTGAATTTGCTTTGTTAAAAGAAAAAGAAATAATAAAAATCATAGAAAAATGACACGTGTCAAAAAAAGACATTCTAAAAAACTGAGACGGTCAAATTTTTTTTAGGGTTCAAGAGATAAGTCAAAGGGTAATGATTGTAAATTTACGGAGCATAAAATATTAGTGGGAGAAAATAAAGAAAGAAAATTCGCGATGTGTTACACGCGTCAGCATAGAATGAGGTTGAGTCAAGCCCAGTTTTCAAATCAAGAGAGAGAAACAAATTACATACATAGTCTCTCTCTCTCTCTCTCTACAATTCGCACTCCTCTCTCTCTAAAACATTTTTTCCCTTCTAGATTTACAGCTGAATTCTCTCCGATTCATCGCCCCAATTCTAGGGTTTTTACTTTTCGCGCTCGATACTGGTAATTTTTTCTAAATCGTACTTGTACGTTTACTGTTTCCCAATATATCTGTTCGTCCGCATATGCATGTTGAATTTGTCGATTGTTTTCAGTCGTTTTGATTTGCAATTTCCGTTTTGTGATAGTTTCTTTTTATAATCTTGTTAATCATAATTGAATTGGGGGTGGGAGATTTTAATTCGAGGTTGGGGTTCCAATTTGGTACTTTTGATGAATTTGAGGTACACAGTTTGTTTTATGTATTTTACCTAATTTCTATTGCTCCTTGCTTGAAAATCATTGTCTTAATTCATTGAATTTGAGACATTCTGTTAAATTTTTTGAGTTGGTGATGGCTTGTAAAATAGAAAACAGAACGGTTATGTTCATGTCACAGGTTTTGAGATTGATATCCCTTATGCATACTATTAATATATGCTGTTATTAATAAATTGAGGGCAGGATGGGCTTCTAAAATGGATTCCTTGCTCTAAATATTGATATTTGTATGGGTTTTTTTTGCTTGTCTTATGAGGTTTGACATTGGTACACCTCATGCATGAGAAAAGTAGTATATTATGCAGAGTGTCACGAATGGGTTCTTTCTAGCGTGCTATGATACAATGGCTGTATACTGATTAATGTATATTGTTCTACATTGATGGTCATCATAAACAGTGTTGCATAAGCTCCATGTCCTATACTGCCATGCGGGAAAATTCATCTGATTCATCTTCACAAGAACAATCACAAGACAAGGAATCACAGTCTGAAGAAGTTCTAAGTGAGGAAGAAGATGATGTTAGCAAAGAAACACAAAATGCTCAATCTTTTCCTTCAGGTGCTTCCAAAATCCAACTTACTATGCTAATGTATCACAGTCCATTGAATTGAATTATAATTATCGGCAACTTTACTTTATTTCAATACTGATGATGAAATCAACTTCTTGAGGTCAGATAGCTATGGACAAGAGCAGCACAATTTTCATCAGGGAGTACCAAATGTCCTTCCAAGTAATCCAGAAACCTTAGGGCAAGTCCCACAACTCGAACTTGTTGGCCACTCAATTGTAAGCTTCCTTCAGCTT
Organism: Lactuca virosa; assembly: GCF_052849685.1. Classification (NCBI taxonomy): domain Eukaryota; kingdom Viridiplantae; phylum Streptophyta; class Magnoliopsida; order Asterales; family Asteraceae; genus Lactuca; species Lactuca virosa. Next base: position 252,665,989 of record NC_136427.1, on the reverse strand, counting down.
CTTTATATATATATATATATATATATATATATATATATATATATATATATATATATATATTGTGATATTCTTTTTTCAAATTCATGAATGTGTTCTTGGTGTTTGTGTTTTGCAGGCATGTGCTCCAAATCCATATTGTGATCCATACTATAGTGGAATGATGGCAGCTTATGGTCAGCCTATGGTAAGATATCTTATCTCAAATATCTTTGTTACCCTCATGTATGTATGTATGTATGTATGTATGTATGTAAGTGGTTTGACCAAGTCAATGATGTGTGTTTTGTAGGTTCATCCTCAATTTCTTGATATGCACCAAGCGAGGATGCCTTTACCCCTTGAAATGGCACAAGAGCCTGTTTATGTGAATGCCAAACAATACCATGCAATATTGAGGCGAAGACAATCACGTGCAAAAGCAGAGCTCGAAAAGAAGCTGATAAAGGACAGAAAGGTCATTTATGTGTTAATTTTTGTGTCTTGCTAATCATGAAAAAAATATAACAGTAATACACATGAAACATGACAGAGAAATTTGTTTGGGTAAATTATGTTCAAAAGAGGAATTTACTTTTAATGGGCTTAATGAGTTAAGCAGTTAATCTGGAAATCTATACATGACTGTTTCCTTTTGACTTAATATGGAGAGAATGACTTAAAAAACCTGGCTTAATGTATCAAGACACTAATCCTTTACCTATTGTCCCTTGTTGTTTCCTCCCAACTTGATTAATTTTGTTTTTTGGAATGTAGAAAGTAAAATGGTCCGTCATATAGTGATTCAGATGAAATAAACCTTGTTTATACAGACAGACATCATTACCCATACAGTACTTGATAGGAAAAAAGAAGAAACAAACCGTATGTCTTTAAAGCAAGCCTTGTATGTGTTTGGTTAAATTACTGATGTACCCCTCTCGCATGATGGGGTAAAGTAGTATCTGGTTGATGAGTAATTTGTTATATTTGGAAATTTACAGCCTTATCTTCATGAATCGCGACATCAGCATGCAATGAGAAGGGTGAGGGGTAGTGGTGGTCGTTTTGCAAAAAAGACTCAAGTTGACTCTTCTTCAAAGCATGGAGGAGATGAAGATAATAATAATAATAATAATAATAATAATAATAATAATAATAATAACAACAATGCAACAGGTTCAGGTTCAGGCATGTCATCATCCCAGTCTGTGAATATGAATATGAATTCAACGGGTATGAAGCGTGTGCGATCAAATGAATCTGATGAAAGTTTGGAGGCCCATAATGAAAAGAGAAGGGGCGAATTGGTAAGTTCACTGAATGCTCGCAGCACATATCATTTGCATTCTTCGGATAGAGGTGATGGGGGTTCTTTAGGCCAGCAGTGGATAAGCATATCATCTAACCAGGCTTCACAGAGGGCTGTTGCCATGAAGTGATGTCAGGAGATCTAAGGCTTATTTTGAAGCTGACCGGCAAATCATTCTTGGCTTTTGTCTTATGCACAAGGAAGAGGGCAAAAAGGTAAATGTACCTTTCGTTTGCCTCATCCAGTTTTTTTTTTTTTTTTTTTTTTTTTTTTTTTTTTTTTTTTTTTCATGATCAACGTTGTGTACAAAGTATGTTTCTGGGTTAGAAAGAATTGATGGTGGATTTGTGTTTTGTTTTGTGAAAATTTGTTTTTTGGAGGGGGTTGGTTGAAGCATTAATTTTAGGAATTATCCGTAAGTTACTGTTTACTGTTTATGCTTTTGGGTGAAATGTTGTGCCTGTTGTTGAAATTTAGAGCTGCTGCATATGTGCAATGTTTGCATATTGCTGAGCTTTTGGCAATTGAAAATCAATGCTTATCTTATGGGTTATTGTCATAAAAACCCAACAAGGTTTTGTGTTTTGTTATAAAAGGTCCTTAAACTAGTTTTTGTTCCTTCTAAAGGAATAAACTCAAAAATGACCTGTTATTAGATGGAATATAACCTCTTGTTCCTGATTAACATATAAATTCAACCAAAAGTTAGATGACATGGCATATTTTATGTCACACAGACCTTGATCTTTGTTTGACTCTTATAATAAATTCCACGTGTCTTAGATAATCTCTATTTCCTTTCCATCCCTCCTGTCGCCTCCTCTTCTTCAGTCGGCCTTCTCCGTTTCACCGCCTCTATGCTCCTCTAAATCGGCGATCTTCATAGTGTCTTTACCACCATCACAAACTAACAGAAAATTTGAAGCTTGATGTCGCAATGCACAAACCCATTTTGGTGCACAAACCCATTTTGGTGAAAGCCCTTTTCGATATTCTTTTGGAGCTCTTCATTACTCATCAATTTCATCCATGGATATGTGCTTCAAGTTCGTATATCATTATCGATTTCAGACACCATCGATTTTCTTGGATTAAATAGTTGAAGAATCTGATTCTAGGGTTTTCTTGGTGTTCTTCATCTTGATCTCATACTCTAGATGGGTTATATATATTAATCAATTGTTATTGGTGATTTAACATGTTCAACCGGGCAGAGGTACAGGATTATATACCCATGTGGATGAAGGTCGGGGGTGGAGCACATGTGGGGGATATCCCAGTTAATGCGTGAAGCCCCTCAAAGGGAAACTGGGTGTAAAGACTGGGGGTGGTTATTCTCCTTGGAGAGGTTTTGATCTCATGTCTTCGTGACTAGGTGTCATGATGGCACGAAGATATCCCGTTACACCACTAATAATAAGTTCGATTATGGAACCAATTTTCTGGAAATTGGTTGTTGATGTTCTTTCATTGGGGTGTTCTTGACCATTTTGCATATGCGTCTCGATCGTATTTTTGGGTTTTGATGCCAACTTCAAATATTTGAGTTTCAATGGTTGATATTTTCAACATCATATAACTTGATATGGTTTGAACGAATGAGGGTGAAGAATGGTTTGTTTGATGCTTCGCTAATTTTGTAATGTAGATGGAGTGAAATGAATTGATCATTGATGTTCTTTCATTGGGGTGTTCTTGACCATTTTGCATCTGGGTCTCAATCGTATTTCTAGGTTTCGATGTCAGCTTAGCATATTTGAATTTCAATGGTTGATATTTTCAACATCATGTAACTTGATCTAGTTTGAAGGAATGAGGGCGAAGAATGGTTCATTTAATTAATCGCTAATTTTGTGATGCAGATGGAGCGAAAATGGGTCGTCATTGGCTATTAATAAGGAACGACAATGGAATTTTCGATGGGAGCACTAAGCTTTTGATTCAATTTGAAAGAATGGTGAACTGGTTGAAACTTCTACTGCAACTTCATCACACAAATGAAAATGACGAACTTAGTTTAAGAGGCCTTGTGCCACTTGAGAATGATAAGGAGAGAGATAAGGGAGAGGAAAAAGCAAATGATCAATTGGAAAGAGATCAGCGGTCAACTGAAAACCGATCCATGTGGATATGTCCACATAGATATGGGAAACTTTTACTATCAAAAGTTACTGTACACATAAACAATGTAACAGGTAAACCTGCTAACTTTAAACAAAATGATATATTAGACAGGTAAATTTCAAGTTTAATTGTTTAATGTTCAAAAAATTGTTAGACGGTCATTTAAAGCCAATGGTGAAATTTTCATGTGCTTTCATATATTCCTATATCTTATAATTAAAGGAGTTACTATAGATGAACTATACCAATTGTTTAAAAAATATAAAACATTAGAAATTGTTTTTGTTCTATCTTTCTCTAATTATTTGTGCTGAAAATTTAAAGTTGTTAATAAAGTAAATACATAGATCTAGTTAAAGTTCTATTAGAAATGACAATACTTATTATTATTATTGTTTCATATTTATAATTGTTTGTGCTGAAAATTTGAGGTCGTAAATACGTAAATACAAAGATCTAATTAAAGTTCTATTAGAAGTGACAATATTATATTTATTTTTTCGTATTTATAATCGTTTGTGCTGAAAATTTGAAGTTGTGTAAATACTAAATACAATTTACATGGATCTGATTAAAATTCTGGAAGTGACAAATTTTACTTATTTTGAAATTACTTAAATAAAAATAATAAGTATAATTTATTTTGAAGAAGAAGACCCTAGTTCCCTTTTATCTAAATCCATTGGAAACCGATTGCCGCTAGCAAAATCTCCCGAAGAGCATCCAGTTTGATCCGCCATCCAGTAGCTGCCATGAAAGGCGATCATCGATCGCTTCTACTTGCTACAGTCCTAATTTCATCACTACTACTCTCGGCTTTCATACACGATACAAGAGCTGAAGTCATAACCCTAACTGAAAGTACCTTCTCCGACAAGGTAATTTATGATCTCTTAGTTTATCCCCTATTGTTAGTTTCTGATGTTCGATTATGATTTTTTTGCTCGAATATCTCGGATTATCCGGTATCTTCTGTGGTATCAATGCCTTAGTGCATACTTCATTATCGTTTGGATAAATTTTATTTTTGAATGTGGATGTATTTTTAATATGATCAAACATAGTAGTAATCTTCAATGGCAATGTTAACTGAATTTCCAAACCTTTGTACTACGTTTTGTTTATCAAATATCATTTCTAGATTCTTATAAACTATTGATGAAATTAAGTAGTCGGATTGACCTAAATCTGTCTCTCTATCGACAGTAGAGCTAGCAATAGTTTGTAGACTTGTCATCTTAATCTCTACATGTTCTTTTGCTTTGTGTGTGCTTAGTTTCTTTCCTTTTTTCTTATGCTTCTTCATATAGGTAAAAGAGAAAGACACTGCTTGGTTTGTGAAATTCTGTGTTCCTTGGTGCAAGCATTGGTGAGTAATCATTTCCATCCATCATTGTGTCACATAATTCATTTTGGTTATTAATTTGAGATTTATATTTGAGTTGTTGTAATTTGCTGCAACATTACAGTAAGAAGTTGGGTTCTTTGTGGGAGGATCTTGGAAAGACAATGGAAGGGGAGGATGAAATAGAGGTTGGTGAAGTGGACTGTGGTACTAATAAACCTCTTTGTTCAAAAGTTAAAATCGGATCGTATCCCTCATTCAAGCTTTTCTATAATGGAGAAGAAGTTGCCAGATATCGAGGTACACTTTTGCTTTAATCTTTTCTTAGACACGAAGTTCTGCCACCTTTTTAAACATGCAATTAGATATCTATTTCTTCACATCACAGAAGTTTCTGCAACCTCATTGAATGAAACTTATGGGGTTCCATTGAACCAAGATTCGTTTTCTAAAGGCCTTCAATTTAATTAGCAAAATAAGACAATGAAACAATGAATCGAGTTAATTCTGTGAATAAGAACCTTCTTCAAACCATGACCTTCAAAGGTTGAAATTGTAATCTAAAGGGTTGTATGCTATGTTATCATCTATTTTAGATGGTGCAAAGGTTTAAAGATGAGTAAAGTAAGCCTATAAAAGAAAGGTGAAGTGTAGAAACCTTCATAGAGGGGTATTCATTAGTGGATCATGAAGTATGTTCTATTAAGAATTGTTTATAACATACTTTTTCTTTAACAACTATATTATGTGAGCATATAAGCTTAGCTATTTAAAAAGCCATTTGATATAGTTTGTTGATAAGCTCATGGGGCTTTTTTTACAAGTTTTCTACATACACCATTAGTATATTTCTAAATAATAACGAAAATATATATTTTATTTTATTAATAGTATTTTAGATTTATAGCAATTTAACCAACAGTTGTATTACATTATATTTCAGCTACTTGTTGCGTTCTTCTCAAAATAAAAAAGAAGGAATATACTTGGTGAAAATTCATTTTGTTATTTTTTTACTCTTGGCATGCGTCTTATATGGAGATGTAGTTTTGTACAAGAGTATTGTAATTTTAAAAATTATGTATCAAATCATTGTGTTTCTAAACTTATTTACCTAAACATCTAGAAATGGTTTTGACACCATTGTAAATTTGCAATCATCAAAAATAAAAACAAATGGGCCCCACAACCAAAATAAGATTAGTGCTGTTCCCGGAAACCATCCTTATTTTCAGTTCGCGGAAAAATGAAATTTGTTATTTATTTTAATAATGTTTCTTACAATATAACGTTCGTTTTTTATTATATATCTAAATGTCTTTTTCTGTTATTTTACATTTTTCATGCAACTTATCAGCTAGTTTTCTACCAAACATTATTACTTTATCAGGTAGCTTTTCAGCTAGTCTGTCAAACACAACCAGTCTTTTGTTGTTTGTAAAAAGTAAAAACGCATGTCACATTTTGTTATGTGCCTAGATTATAAGATTACTAATAAAATATATGCATAAGACTCCCACTGTATTATCATATATAATACCATGCATGAAATGAAGTTACATTTACTCCTACCACTCAACTTGTGACATACACAACAATATTTACCTTAAAATCACTCACATGAGGTAATAACTAGAGTTTGGATCCTCCTTTGGTAAACTATTATCAACCTGATTGTGAATTAAGTGTTGATTATCAGAAATTTGGTTGTGTATGTACTATGTGATGTGATGAACACAAATGAAATGTTTAGGTGCAAAGGATGTTGAGTCGATGAAAACATTTGTTTTAGAAGAGACAGAAAAAGCAACACTGAATGCACAGCTAGAGGACGATAAAGATTTATGATCTACCTTACACTTTCAGTTTCAGGTATTATTATTATTTCCAGATACCTTTTGTATTAAACTTTTTTATATCTTTTATTTTTATTTTTTTATATTTGTGCCAATATATGAAACAGGAGGTCTATCTGAAAATTATCCGAGCAGACATACACTAGTTTCATGACATTATTTTATAGTTGTACAACATTATTGGCGATCACGCAGCTAATATTTTATTCTGATAGAAACTTTTTTGGGAATGAACTATTATGCATTTTCTTTCCCCCCCAATTTTTTTTTTTTTTTTTTTTGTACTGTTGTCATTGTAGACCTTGCAAGCAGAGTTTTGTGATGGGGCAATAGTTTTCTGTTATGCGAATTAGATCACCTCTTTGTTTACCAATTTCAAGTTGTGGATGATAGATCATATATGGTATGGGAGCCAGGAAATTTTAATTATGATTGGTTGCTCAAGATAGAATCCGGAGAAAAAGTATATAAACCGATAGATCTTTGTATATCTATTTTTCACAAATAAAACAAATATTATAATCCATAATGTGAAAACCATTCTTATTTAAGATAGCAATTGTAAATCAAATATTATAATGCACAATGTGAAAACCATTCTTATGTAAGATAAAAATTGTAAATTTTTGTTTTTCCAACTCCAAACTACTGTTTCTGTTCATCTCCTTTCAACATCAACTACATATCCTTCAACAACGTGTGCATTTCAAGAAGCTATTTTTCGTAGCTTTTGTAGAGTTGGTTCTTTTTCTATCGATCTGAAATATTTTTGGTCATTCTTCCTATTATGTCAAAACACCACATTAAACATGGTTAAAATTGAGATTTTGACTTCTTCATTACACTTCGTATCTATATGTTATGAACACAAACCTTAAAGTATATATTATTGATTCTTTATAAAAGCTACATCATACTATGTAATGAACTGTTAACTACAAAAAACCCGTAAGCTAACAGGTAGTGGAAAACACTTGGGAGACTGTAAAAACACGTGTCACTGTCTCCTGTACATAAACTAGTACACTGATATAGGCGGTCCCTTAATCATCCTATTCTAAAATTAAAACTGCCTGAAATATTTTGGTATTTTGTGTCAGTGTTACGTTGTTAAGTTTGTAGATGATCTCATCGAAAGATGGAAAATAATGGTTATTGAAGAACCTCTTTAATCTTGGTTACTACTCTCTTGTAGTTCATAGACACTAATTTGTACTCCAACCAGAGACATTAATTTTTATAAGCAGCTTTTTTGCATTCTCGCACATCAACATGAATTAGTTAAGAGCTTAAGCTTCAACACAATCTGTTCTTTGATCAAAATGGGCTTCTCCAAGCTTTTCATTATTTATTCTTCTCACTCTACCATCTCTTTTAGCAATGGCATCGACACAACCTACTGCACCAAAATCATACCCTATTTAATCACATTTTAAGATGTACCCATCAACCCAAACAAGGAATTCCGTTACATACTTGCATTTGCAATTTTGATTATACCAATTTATCTTCTCCCTCACCAACAAATGGTTAATGCTGAATTCAAAATGTTCTGGGATACTGATAATCTCAGCCATTCTCAAGTTTCTTCAATCAAGAGTCAACATGGTAATGTCAAAGTAGCTTTAAGCTAGAAGAGGACAAACCTGTAATTTTAGCGCTTCATGGGTTTGGCATGATTCCTACATAATCTTTATGGCCCATTGCCATCATACAAGTTTCTATAATTGACTTGAAGTTCATATTCAAGCTTCCTGTAAGCAGACCGATCCACCAACCTTTTCTCCTGCAATTCCTTAAGCAAATTTACAGCATCTCCACACCTCTGTTGTCTGCATAACTCATCAACCACAGTCCTATACGTAATGTAATCACCCAACCTTTCGTTTCCAATCATCTCCCACAAGTAACTCACAGATTCATCGATTTCTCCCTCAAGTGCAAACGAACTCACAAGTGAGTTATACGATTTACTGCTTGGAACAAAACCCTTTGCCTTCATCTCATCACAAATCTTCCTAGCATTACATGTTCTTCCTTGAGAACATAAACCATGGATCAAGTAATCAAAAGTAAACGAATTCGGTACACAATCATAAACCACGCCCATCTGATGGTATAATCTAAGCGCGTCATTGACATGAAGGGAGAGAACGTACCCTTTGATCATGGAATTCAAAGCAAAGATGTCAGGATCGATCCCATCATCAACCATCTGCTTGAACAACATGCTCATGGTATCCATATACATGTGATTTATGTAAGTATTGCTTCTCCTGCTCAAAAACGAAGTGAATAGAAGATTATACGTTCTGATCGAAGGTTTACAATCCAATTTCTTCAGGCTTCTCATGTGTTTATACACGTTAACAGCTCTACTCAACTTCCTTGCTTCTGTGAAGAAGTATATCATCGTGTTGTAAAGAGCTTCAGAACCAAAAGAAGGAATCGCCAACGCCTCGTTGACGATTAGATCCATTTCATCGTACATTTTTGCAGCGCCGAGCTTCTTAATCGTAACATGGAATGTGGATACATCGTGTGTAAATCTAGGTTGTTGAGACGCCCAATTGAACAACTCCAAACATACCAATGGATCTTCTTGTAGATTTATTAAGTTATGGAGGTCTTCAGGTTTGAATCGAGGCAGAAGCTGTGAAACGGCTCGACGAAATTGGAATTCGTCTAGGGTTAGCTTTGACGCAGCTAAATTTCTTCTGTTGACTCTCTGCCAGTATGATGTTGATGAAAAAAGGGTAGCTAATACGTATCTGCTGATTAAATAATTAGAGTTCTGGGGAGCTTTGACATTGATGCAGATTTGCTTCAAACATCGTAGGGATTTCAATGCGATACTCATTGTATCTAGAATATAAATAGCAATGAACCAGATTACAAGGGTTGACGAGCTGAAGGCGAGCGCCGAGGGGGGTTCCTTCACGACGGTATTCGGCGGAAACGAGGGACGGAGGCCACGGAGGAAGGGGTGGTGCCGTGGTGGTATGGGGCGGCACGGATGGGAGGGGCCGACAACAGGGATTGAATGTGTATTGTACAGTACTACAAGTTATTGCTACAGGTGCGAACGGTTTTACGTTTAGAGAGTGAAAGAAGAAAGAAAAACTCTCATAGTATCGTAACAGTCTACAACACTAGACCAATTCCCGCGCGTTTCTCAGCGAAGATTAAAAATATATTCCGCGCGTTTCTCAGCGAAGATTAAAAATATATTGTTAAAATATTGAAAATATATATGTTTAAAATGGTTATGTTATTGATATTAACTTTGAGATAATATTTTGATATATATATATATATATATATATATATATATATATATATATATATATATATATATAAATCTCAATTATTTTGAACAATAATATTCATTGACATCAACCAATATTCTTCATTAATAGAATTAAATATAATTATCTATTTAGTATTATTTTTAACAATTATTATTATTGATTAATTATATTTTTACTTATGCGATCATTTTCTAATTTCAATAATGATGTTCATTTAAAATGCAATTTATTTATAACTAAATGTAATTTATAATTTGATGTTATTATCATTTAAAATTGTTATTTATTAATTTTAAACCACTTATTATTAATAATAAGTTAAAGAAGACTTTTAAAAAACACTTAATATTATTATTAAAATGTGAAACATACACTAAATAATAAAGTGATAAGATAGACAATTTGCATTTCAAAAGAGACTTGCATGGATAATATGACATATCCATGTAATTTGATTTTATTATTTATAATTATTGCTTATTAATTTTAAAACCACTTGTTATTATTAATAAGTGAAAGAAACTTTTAAAAAACACTGATTATTATAATTAAAATGTTAAACATATACTAAAATATAAAGTGATAAGATAGACAATTTGCATTTTAAAAAAAGCTTACATGGATAATATGGATAATATGACATATCCATGATTTTTAATTAATTATTGTTTTGAAGCAACATGAACATACAAACATGTATACAACAGTTAATTAAATATTATATATATATATATATATATATATATATATATATATATATATATATATATATATATATATATATATATATATATATCACCTTCCATAACATATGATCGATAACATGAATCTAATCTAATTTATATTAAAATTTCAACCACAACATACAATGATATTCTTTAAAAAAAATACTTAAATCAAGAAAATACAAAAAAGAATTAGTATATAACAAACTTACAAATTAAAAAAATTCAACATAATAACATGGCATGAAAAAATTTTCAAAACCCTCAAATCAACACAAAAAACTTTAAACTTGTTTTTTTTATAAATTTTGTATGTGATTTGTATTTTTGTGTCTATTGAAAAAGATTGACATTTTTTTAGTAGAGTATCCATTAATTGTTTATTAAATATATTATATAAGTTATAAAACCTTTGAATTGTTAATCATTATTAAGAGACTTTTGAGTGGTATTCATTAAAATAGAAGGTTTCAAATGCATGAGGTGTTTGCAAAATTTTATAGGGGTTTCAAATGCATGAGGTTCAAGGAAAAATGTTAGCTTTATAAGTATGTATGATATGTACAAGTACGGATGTGCTTCGGGCCGAACTGACCCGAACCAAATAATCGGAAATCCGAATTGGATGAAAAGTGGGAACCAAAATCCGGACCGAATATACTAATACGGGGCCGGTTCGGTTCGGGTAATACGGGTTTCGGTTCGGTTATTAACTCAAAACGACCGAAATAACCCAAATAAACATTTACACTATGCTTTAGAACCGAATAACCCAAATAAACCGAAATGACCCGAATAACCCAAATAAAGAAATTCTATATCCAGTTCAAGAAAAAAAATATTAATTTAATATTTTTTTTCTTGAACTAGATATAGAATTTCCTTATCTGGGTTATTCAGGTCATTTCGGTTTATTTGGGTTATTCGGGTCATTTCGGTTTATTTGGGTTATCCGGGTGATTTCGGTTTATTTGGGGTTATTCGATTCAAGTGACTATTCACTTTCTGGGTCGGTCTTTTTGACCCGATTAAACATTTATTCGGGTAACCCGGACCGAATAACCCGAAACCCGAATTGGGCAAAAATAGATACCCAAGAACCGACCCAAATAACTTATTCGGTCCTAATTCGGGTCGGTCCGGTCCGGGTTTCGGTTTCGGTCCAGGTATTCGGTCCAAACACACATCCCTATGTACAAGAAAACAAGTGGTTACAACTTATATTTACAAAATTACTAAACTACCCTTTTATGTATTTACAATATCAAACTGCCTAATATTCCCCCTCAAGCTTTATCTGAAGAATATATGTTCTTGAGAGAAAGCTTGGACATGAAAGGTATCAACTTTGAAGTTGGTAGTGGTTTAGTAAACATATCAGCCAGCTGTGAATCAGAACGCACAGGCATGAGTTTGACTGAGTTGTCCTCTATTTTTTCTCGTATGAAATGACAATCTATGTCAATATGTTTTGTACGCTCATGAAAGGTTGGATTGGAAGCAATTTTGACTGTCGATTCATTATCACAAAACATTAATGTTGACATAGAGTGACTAATACAAAAATCCATAAGAGGTCGTTTTAACCAAACTAATTCACAACATGCTGAAGCCATTGCCCTGTACTCTGCTTCTGCAGATGATCTGGACACTGTTGGTTGCCTTTTAGATCTCCAAGATATGAGTGAATTACCCAAAAAAATTACAAAATCCAGTTGTAGATCGCTTGGTATCCGAACATTTAGCCCAGTCGGAATCACAAAATGCCTTCAATCTAAAGGAAGATGTTTTTGGAAAAAAAAACTCCTTGGCCTGGAGTAGTTTTTAAGTATCGTAAAAGATGATTAGCGGCATTAAGATGGTCGGAAATTTGAACAATGTGGTCGGAAATTTGACAATTCTTCCCATAAGGACTTCAATTTCATGAAATACACTCCAATGGAGTCTTGATTTTGAATTAGATTGACTAATTCCTTACGAATCTGAAATATACGAGGTCCATTGGATTGTTCAAAACGTTCTTTTAAATCATTCCAGATTTCAAAACTTGTATCTGCAAACATGATACTTGCAGAGATTTCCTTGGATTCAGAATTTAAAATCCAAGATATCACCAGATTGTTGTTACGCATCCATGAATTATACATGAGAGAATCTGATATAGAAGGTTTAGGCAGAGATCCATTGATAAAACCAGTTTTGTTCTTTACAGACAATGCAATCAACATTGCTTTACACCACGAAGAGTAATTATCTCCCGTAAGAGGCTGAGATACAAGAACGTAACCTGGATTATCTGAATGATGAAGATAATATGGATGCAATCGATCGTCAATTGGAGACAAAACTGTTGCAGACGGAGTTGAATTGCTTGCACTTGAAGTCAACATGCTTGATTTTTTTTAAGAGATTAAAAAAGAATCTTCAAATCGGAACTGATTTAGAAGATGAATGAAGCCTGAATCGAAATTCAGATGAACGAGGCTTGAATCAGAAGCATATGCTCTGATACCATTTTACGTTTAGAGAGAGAAGAAGAAAGTAAAACTCTCATTACTTGAATATGATAACCGTCTACAACATATGTACAAGAAAACAAGTGGTTACAACTTATATTTACAAAATTACTAAACTACCCTTCTTTGTATTTACAATATCAAACCGCCTAAGGATTATCCTAAGGATTTACAAAATTACTAAACTACCCTTCTATGTATCTACCCTAAGAATCATCTATCCTTCATTCCTAAGGATTATCCTAAGGAATAGGCACGAAGTCCATCGCTGCCCGAGGTTTATACTACAAGCACTAACGAACGTCGATCCCCACGTACTGATCCTATACAATGATCTTACAAGATCTAGCCTAAAGGATCGATATGAACAACAAACTGACGAGACTGCTTCGGAAATTCCCTAGCAGCAAACGAGGATCGATAAAGACATCAAATGAGGGGAATGGAATAAGTTTCACCACGAACCTTCGTTCGTAAAAGAAAGAACCACAAGACAATTAAGTCAGGGGTAGTTATCTAGATAACAATGCCTAGTCGTGGTCCGAATATCGTGAGGTATTTTACCCCCATACTCACCCTATCCAGCATCGAACTTTGCCTAGCAGTGGTCTGAATATCGTGAGGTATTTTACCCCCAGACTCGCCCTATCCAGCATCAAACTTTGCCTAGCAGTGGTCTGAATATCGTGACCGGAAACGCTGACACATGAAGCTCGTCCGATCACTTCATAAAAGAAACGAAGACTCCAAAGCTCTTCAAAATAAAAAGTATAGGGAAAATACTAATAAAGTACTCTTGTACGCTCCCGTACCCCGACACACAATAGTGACAAAAAGAAAAATTTTGTACATGATACTTATCGGATGAACACATAGTTCAAAAATACCTAGTCCATACTCCCGGATTAATAACAAATAACTATGTCTATTCTCTGCTAGATGACTAGATCATCTTAAACATCGATACCTCTCATCAATTTTTATTTCATCACACATCATCTAATTCATCTACCCATGTTTTACCCAACATATTTGTAGATATAAAATACATATACAATTTAAATCAATTAAAACATGTATAAAATTGTTCATCCATCATAGATAGCAAGTATACAGATGATATGCACACATAACACGTAATTTATATAAGATACTTCATATCTATGTGTAAGATGAAACTAATATGCACTCACCTTAGCAGCATGAGTTGATAGAATCTAACTAGAAACGGTCAGCGCTTCGTGATCGTCGGGCTCGGGAAGCGGAAACGGCTTCAGCAAACGAGAGAGAAAGAAAGTAGAAGGTGTAAGGAATGAAAGGATCTTGATCGCTATTTATAGGCTGTTCTGGGCCCATTCACGTCCTGAACATGATAGGTTCACGTCGTGACTTAAGGCGGCTAGGGTTTCTGCCACGTGTCATGCCCTTAGACAGCTGCATCTTCGGAAGGCCAAAACTTTTGCATACGAGCTCCGTTTTCGACGTTCTTTATATCCACGCGAAGGTGGAGACGTACTCTACAAATTTCTTTTATAAAACTAAGGCTAAAAAGTAGTCTATCATAAACTCACTTTTTACGATTCCCGGTGTCGTGCCGGTTTTGTCGCGAAACTTCGACAGGTCATAACTTCTTCGTTATAACTCGTTATATAAATAATCCTCTATTAAAAAGTCATTTTTTGACGCTTATCATCTCTAAATTGAGTAGCCCGAATCTGCGGGCGTTACACTCACTTAAAACCCGCTTCTACTCTGCCTTCTACTCGACGAGTTAGGGCCACCAATTCGTCGAGTAGCCCTTCCAAAATGAATACATAATAAAATCTAATGCATACTAGGAACCAGGCGTTACAAGTACGCTTAGCGTACAAGCTGAGTACCCCCCCGCGTACTCAGTCAGGTGGCTTTGCGATTTTGGGTTTTGAGTTTGGGCCATGTTTTGGGCTTAGAAGGTTGGGAGTTTTGGGCCAGGAACATTATTGGGCCTTGGGTTAAGGCCCATATTAAGGGATTGGGCCCAATTGGAAATTGGGCCATACTTGGGCCTTAGTGGATTATTTGACTTTTGGGCCTTTTAAATTGTGAGATTGGGCCTTAGTCCTGGATCAATCTAGGTTAGGGGTAAAATGATCTTTTTACACCAAGTATGGATTTATGGTTATGATTGGAACCCAAATGTTAATTAGATTTTATTTGATATTGATAGCTCGGAAATTTGTCGAACCAGCAACCAAGGATTATCTGTTTGATTCAGAAGTGCGATGTGAGTTTCCTCATTGGGTTTAGCGTATCGAAGGCACCAATGTCGGCCCACGATTATGCTATGTTAGTATGCTAGCTGTCTGCGTGACTCTTGCATGTGTTATGTGCTTTAATGTTTACCGCGCAGGGCCCTATGACCATTTTGTATGTCATGTATCTTAGTGATTATTGCATGTGTATATGTTTACTTGATATATGTTATATGTTATATGTATGATGGGCGGGGCCCGATCTGTTTACCCGTGTTTTGGAATCTCACGACGTGAGACATAAGGTCTCACAACGTGAGCGCAACTTAAAGACCACAAACCCTAATTTTCGGGTATTAAAGGGAATGAGAGGCTACGGTTACCCATCCTCAGCCTCTCTCACCCTCTAATCTTCTAGAAACCTTATATTTCGATTCCCCTTGAGATATTTGGTATTTTGCTTGTGGAAAAGAAGGAAAATGAGAGAAGAAGAAGCATCATTGTGAAGGAAGTTGTTTGGGATCGCCATCTTCATCACCTATTGTCTTGTTTGGACCATTGTAAGTGTCAAGACTCAATCTTTATTTCATTTCATGGCTAGATCTAGGTTTTTGGCCCGTTTTCTTATGTTTTGGCTTGATTGGAGTGCAGTAGATTGATATGTGCATATTTAGTCATATAATTCATGCATTGTATTAATATTTTATGTTGCATTTGTGTCAATTATTGAACAAAAGGTACTTAATTGGTTGAAAATTTATTTTGCAGCAGCTAAGACATGCTCGGAAAGAAAAGGAAGCGGAATTGGTGAATGGAAGCTAGGATCTTGGATTTTCAAGAAGAAGAAGACATTTAAGAAGAACACGACGTGTTAGCATCAAACACGGTGTGGTGTTTTGTAGATTCACGATGGATTCTTTCCTTGTCGGATACGCGTTTTTAATGAAGAACATAGCGTGTTGGTGATTAACCACGCCGTGTTTTGCTGTTTTTCATAATCTATTTATAGATCGTTAAGTTCATCAACCCTAACTTATGATGGAAGTTTTTTATCGACTTTTGGAGGCTATAGACATCCCTTAAGAGTTGTGGATTGTAGAATTCGAATAGAAGCTTGATGTTGAAGAGATGTAAGGCAAATCATCTCTACTTTACTTAATTCCTTTGTTTTCATCATGTTTGCAAGAGTGAATTCCATTTCTATGCTTGTATTCGCTGAAGTCATGGGCTAAAAATCCTACATTCGTTTAGAGTAGAGGATCTTAAAACTATGTGTTGATTTTGTGGTTTTGGAATATGTTGATTTGATTATTTATCATGTTAGCTTGTTAAAAGAACCTTATATGTTAATGATAGTTAATTATAAGTTAATTGAGATTGTATGAATATCTTTCTTGATTGCTTGAATCGTATATGTTAATGATAGTTATTTTTCTATTAATTACTAAGTTAATTGAGATTGTATTAATATCTTTCTTGATTGCTTGAATCTAATAGTTTTGTGACCATCAAGATTGTAAGACTAGTGTTTTGAACAAAACCTAGGAATAATAAGAAAAATAAGTAAATTGATGTGTAAGTTATATATGATGACCAACCATATATGAAATTAATTTAATCAACCAATTGAATTAATCACCATTACAAGTATTGCATGATTCGAACTTAATACTAGTCAACTTGTTAGTTTAATCAATTGATCACTGTTTGAATTATCTTATTTGCTAAAGGATTAGTTTAGTGAACATTAATCTAATCACATTATAAATCGGTAATTGATGATATATTAATCCATTGCACTTTCCACGAAATCAACCATAAGAGTAAGTGAATCGTATCTAAACGGAAGTCTCTTCAATATTCTTGATTCAAATCGTCTTATGTTCCTTAATTAGTTGTTAATTGATTCCTTTCTAAGTGTTTGAGTGATTATTTAAGTTTCTAATCTTGTAAAACTAGCGAAACCCCCCCCCCCCTTTTAATCATTGTTTAAATTAGTTAAAATTAGTAGTAATTTTAATTATCATTACTGTTCCATGTGTTCTATACCTTACTTAACTGCACTAAACTGCTATTCGATTAGGTACACTGCCTATCGTGTGTTAGTTTTTGTCTGGATTAGTTGGATTAAAACTAGTATATATTTCATGTATCATAGATTCATAAAGTTAACAACTTTATGGATTCAAATGGTATTTTGAGTCTTATATCATTCAGATCTGGGATTTGGTGGAGTAATAGAGCTTGCATGAGAACTTGAGGCCACATTTGTACTTTTTAACCTAAAATGGTGAAGGGACATGCATAGTGCATGCAATTCTATAAAGCAAGCATTTTTATGGAGCATTAGGGTCCCTTTAAGCCTCTATAGGAGTCGAAATTGAGGTCTGAACTGATTAAGATCATTGGAACGTTAGTTTTGCTTCAGACCGTCCTCACGACGTGAGACATAAGGTCTCACGACGTGAGCATGAGTCGTCGTCCCCGCTAAGTCGTCTGAGTCAGAAGTGAATCCCGGAATCGAAACGGACACGTCTCACGACGTGACCAAGGACTGATCACGACGTGAGACGCTGTTTTGGGCTTTTGGGCCACTAGTTTTCTGACTTTTGGACTTATTGTGCTTGGGCCCATTTGGAGCTTTGGATGCTACTTAGGTTTTGGGCCTTCTTGTAAGTAGGCCCATGATGGGTTTTGGGCCCAATTAAGAAGTTGGGTGATATTGGGCTTTTGGTGCTATTGGATTGGGCCTTGGATTTTGGGCCAAGTGAGGAAAGGGTAAAATGGACTTTTACCCTAAGGGTTGGACATCGGACCAGGGTTCCAATCATGGATTGTGGACCAATCATTAACTGGATATTATTTGATGGTGTTAGCGCGAGAATTTCCTTCCGGATCAACAGTCCGAGACTTTATCTGAGAGATTCAGCAGCTTGAGGTGAGTTTCCTCACTGTGTTTGGCGGGTTGAAAGCACCAATGTCAGTCCATGGTTTATTATGATTAAAATGCTAGTTGTTTGTGTTACTTTTCATGTATGTTTTCTGATATGTTTATCGAGCGGGGTTTGATGTCGAGCGGGGCCTGATGATTATATTGTATGCTATTTATCTTTGTGATTCTTGCATGTGTTTATGTGTTTGTATGTATACCGGGCGGGGCCTGATGACTGACATATCTGTTCCGAGCGGGGCCCGATGACGGGCGGGACCCATTATATGTTTAATATGTATGGTATGTGGTATTGTGGGGAACTCACTAAACTTTGTGCTTATGAAGAGCTCGGGATGACTTCATTGCACACACCACATTGTTCCGCATTTTACATGACTGATGTTTTTGGATGTTATTTGATATACTTTGTTTTCACTATGGTTTATAATATTGTTGTGGATAATGTTTTATAATATAAAATTCGTAATTTTGGTGACGATATTGGGGATAGGACAGTGGGAGTGGGTTTTGGTGATGATGATTTGGCCAGTTACGGAGAGTTTGGTTGGTGTCTCTGGCGGCCGGTAACAGTAGGCGGAAGGGAGTTGCTGAGAGGGGGATACGACGTAACGACGCCAAGATTGATCGATTGTAGGTTATGGAGTGTGGGCCTATGGGGGTATATTTTGTGGTGGGATAGGTTTCATTTTCAAGAATAAATGTATATTAAATATAAAAGTCATGATAGATTTGTCTTTTCACCATGGTTTAACGGCAAAATAGACGGAAAGTTAATTTAGGGACTGTGTGGGTAACAAATTTAAGTTTTGAGGATGGTCCGAGTTAAAAAAAACTTTATATGGACCAAACGTGAAAGTAACCCCTAACCACAGGGACCATCCGTGTAATTTACTCTTTAAAAAAATAACAATAATCAAAATTCCTTAGTTATAGGGAAATTGAGATTGAGATAACCTCATTCTGATTTAATAAGAAACTCATCATTTTCAATTCATATATATATATATATATATATATATATATATATATATTCAATTATTAAAAATAGTGATGTAGCAGTGGATTGGCAAATATAGGATTTTCATGTGTTGTGGGTTAGGAAAAATGGAATAGAGATGTGAGAGAAAAATTGATATGACCTCATTCAGCCAGAAAGATCTTTTTAGACTTAAAAAATATCTATTAAATAGGACCTTAATATAATAATAATTATTATCATTATGAGAATATACTTCTACATTTATTTTCACATTCCTACCCAGGTGACAAGAGTATTTATAAAAAAAATTAGGTTAACTTTATTTAAAGGTGTTTCTCTCGTTAATGATACTACCTATATTAAATGCTATAATAGATACGTAGTTGTTTATATATTGTATTGTAAATTTTGATTAAATGGTTTGATTGACCAAACAAGTATGTCATTTTCAAATATTTTGTATTAAGTAAGTAACTGCAAAGGTGCACAAGATAAGTTTGTATGTTTTGCTTCAAATTAAATTTTAATATAAATAGATCAAATGAATATAAATTTTCAATCATGTGTAGTTTAAAAAAGTTATCAAAAATATATCATTTGATTATAACAAAATTTATATCACATAATATAAATCGATTTGTCGATTTACTTTAAGTTAATTGAATCGTTATGGTACCTGAGATTTTCATTTATCAAACAAATTGTTAAGTAAATCATGTATACCTTTCACCTTATATCATAAAATCCTTAAAATAAAATATTGAAATTCTTCCACAACTGAACTTGACATATATAATACAAATTAAAGTGCATGGCCACGTTTATCACATATGTCTTTGTTAAGTGTACGTCGTTTGTACTTTGTATCAATGAGATGGTGATTAGTTACTTTAATATCTCACATTCCAAGTATCATCTTGGGGTTGCAACCCCACATGCATACTGTATACAATACAAGTGTTTAAATGTCATATTAACCTAGTATCAACACAAACAATGAGTTGATTGGAAATCTTTGCCTTTTATGATGATCTTATCTTGGGAGACTGATACTGCCCTCAAGTCAAACCCACTTATGCATACTCCAACCAATACCATTCCACATCACCCAAAATATCATCTCTCTCCTTTGTAATGGTGAGTAAGTCGACTAACACAGCTATACACTCAATGGCCATAGGAAATGGTGCTCACGGTTAAGATGAGGGTGCCACCTCATCTTACGGAGCATGTCACGGAACATTCCGTATAGCTTTAGAAAACATGCCCTAGAACCTAATTGACTGTGGAATCTATTGTCCAATTTGGTTTCGACCAACCTTTGCGTCCTTGGCTAAAAACTTCACATGTGAGTTGTGTGTAACGACTTAGGATGTTTTCTCAACATAAGCACTTTTGCCTATGTATTAACAACTTAAAAGTTTACCAACATAATCACTTTTGCACATACATTGTAGCAACAAATTTTGAAAATAACATAAAACCAAAATAGTATAAGATAAAATAGCAAAAAAATAACACATTCATTATTATTTTCTTAATGAATATGTTGTAATTAGTTAGATTATTGTTGATATTTTTAATTTTATATTTATGTTTTATGTATTCATGTTACTTTAATTATAGAACAGAAAATGCTTCCCACTTTGCTTCTTTGTTGGTTTTTTAAATGGAATTGAGAATATCACTTTTAACAGCTGGATACCAACACCGCTCATCCAGTCATCAATTCTCATCTATATAACGCCATCATCAACTTTCGACTAATCCTCTTGGAGGGTGTATTCGCTTGCTACAAAAAATTTAGGCTGCGTAGCTGCAATTGTAAAATCCCTTTCCCTCTTCCCCATATACAATCACATTCTTTTGTTTTCTTGATGAAATATTTGAAAGGCAACCTTAGACCTTCTAGAAGATAACAGATTCTAAACAGAATATCAAACAGTAACAAACGAATAAACAAGATTAAAATATCCAGGAGATGATAAAATTTTGAAAATAGATTTAAATGTTTTTTAAAACCAACTCATGCCATAGACCACTATAGATTTAAACCACAACAAAAGTCTTCAAATCTGGGAAAGTTTCCAACATAACGAAACTTCCCAGATCCAATACCAAAAACTCTTCAACAAAATATAAGATTGTCCAAAACTAGTAATCCAAACAGACAGAAAATAAAAAGACTCGATCACCAAAACACAACACCTATCATATCACTTGACACCCTTCTTGGCTGCGGCCTTGGTCACCTTAGCTCCAGTCGGGTCCTTCTTGTCAACGCTCTTGATCACACCAACAGCAACAGTCTGACGCATGTCCCTCACAGCAAACCTCCCAAGAGGTGGGTACTCTGCGAACGTCTCCACCACCATAGGCTTGGTCGGCATCATCTTAACCATACCTGCATCACCATTCTTCAAAAACTTGGGCTCCTTCTCAAGCTCCTTTCCAGATCGTCTGTCAATCTTGGTCAACAGCTCTTGGAACTTAACAGCAATGTGAGAAGTGTGGCAATCCAACACTGGAGCATAACCATTTCCGATCTGACCAGGGTGGTTCATGATGATAACCTGAGAAGTGAAACTGGCAGCACCCTTAGCAGGATCATCCTTGGAGTTAGAGGCAACATACCCACGCTTGATATCCTTCACAGCAACATTCTTAACATTGAACCCAACATTGTCACCAGGAAGAGCTTCGGTCAAAGCTTCATGATGCATCTCAACAGACTTAACTTCAGTGGTCAACCCTGTTGGTCCGAAGGTCACAACCATACCAGGCTTGATGATACCTGTCTCAACACGTCCCACTGGCACAGTTCCAATACCACCGATCTTGTAAACATCCTGAAGAGGTAGACGAAGGGGCTTGTCTGTGGGTCTCTTTGGCTCGTTGATCTGGTCAAGAGCGTCAAGAAGGGTTGGTCCCTTGTACCAGTCAAGGTTGGTTGACCTCTCAATCATGTTGTCACCTTCGAATCCAGAGATTGGGACGAATGGGATTTTGTCTGGGTTGTATCCGACCTTCTTCAAGTATGAAGACACTTCCTTCACGATTTCCTCGTACCTACCCTTTGAGTATTTTGGGGTGGTAGCATCCATCTACAAAAATATCATACAAGTTAGTATCATCAACAAAACAATTTGGGAAAACAATAAAAGAACCGAGAATTGTTCATATATCATTTTACCTTGTTACAGCAGCAAATCATTTGCTTCACACCAAGAGTGAAAGCGAGAAGAGCGTGCTCACGGGTCTGGCCATCCTTGGAAATACCAGCTTCGAAACCTCCAGTGGTGGAGTCGATGATGAGAACGGCGCAATCGGCCTGGGAAGTACCAGTAATCATGTTCTTGATGAAATCACGATGTCCGGGGGCATCGATGACTGTGCAGTAGTACTTGGTGGTCTCAAACTTCCAGAGGGCAATATCGATGGTGATACCACGTTCACGCTCGGCCTTAAGCTTGTCGAGCACCCATGCGTATTTGAAAGAACGTTTGTTCATCTCAGCAGCTTCCTTCTCGAACCTCTCGATCACACGCTTGTCGATTCCTCCAAGCTTGTAGATCAAGTGACCAGTGGTTGTAGACTTTCCGGAGTCGACATGTCCGATGACGACAATGCTGATATGAATCTTTTCCTTACCCATCCTGATGCAACAAAACAAACTGTTAATGAAAACTCAAAACGATATTAGAAATTCAACAGAAGCAGATAGCAGAAAGAACACACAAGGAAAACAACGCATCGATTTGACTAAACCATTAAACGTTTCTAACTAGTTGAGTTTAATGGACAAATTTGTATATGTTTCATCAGACAACAAAATCGAATAGAGTTGTGACAATAAACGTTTATTAACATGAATTGGAATAACAACAGCCTATAATTACTTATGTTGAAGATAAATAAAACGATTTACTCAAAAAACAGTAATAAGAAGATCGAAATACGATTTCAACTTCATCGGTTAGAAAAGAAAGTAAAATTTGATGTTTAGCTGCTTTAAACATCACAGATCTGTTATAATTCTTTTCAAATCGAGTAGCTCAAGACCATAATAAGATAAAACATGGAAAGTAAAATAAATCTACGAGGATTCATCAAAAGATTACAAAATTCATCGGTAATTAAAAGATACTAAAGGATTTGTTAATAAATTCAAGTAGTTTTGTAGTAAAATCAAAACCAGTTGCGTTAACTCAATCGAAAACTCGAACTTAAATACAAGATCCAAGCGAATCAATCAACAAAGAGTTTGTTTCTAAAATACATGAACGTATACACATAATTAAGAGCAAAAACATGTAAAGAAAAAAAGCTCATCGGACAACGAACCAGGTCTAACTGATCAGAGTCAAAACAGATCTAAACAAACAAAGAAGCATACAGACGATATCTACTAGATTTAAGGGAAAGAAAACAGAAGAATCGGTCTGACCTTAATGAATTATCTTGCAGACTAGCTCTCTCGATAGATGGAGGAAAATGAAGAATGGAAGGAGTGTGCTGCAAAGAGAGTTTTTATAAGTGGAGTAAAGAAGGTATGAGATTAGGGTTTTTTCAGAGCCGTTGGATGAAGTGATCTGACGGTTGTGCGGGTGAGGGTTTGGGATCAGCCGTGGATTCCATATTGTGATGCCCTAGCCAGCCTCCATCTTTTTTTGGTTTACTATTATTAGATTTAGGTATAGAGGAGTTATTTAATTACGGTATTATCCTTGTCAAGTCTCATTAATAACAATTCATGCCCTCAGACCTCAGTCATATTTTTGTGTGATCTTTGGGCCAATAAGAGGTTCCATTCTTGCCACATTGATCCATAAAAAAAAGTCTCGTGTATATATAAAAAATAATAATTGAGACTTATGACTTTTATAATTATTAGATATATCGACATTGACATGTTAAAGGTTCAAACTGAACCATTAGGAATTAATTTAGGAGAAAATTTATCAAATTGATGGGGTGTTTGTAACAAATGACCATGAAAAACACAATTTTATTAAATGACCACGACATCCGCTGATAGGGGCTCTGCGGAAGTCCTTACGCTTTGAGGAATGGGAAAATTGCTCTTAGGAATCAGACATGTGAGGAAAAAGACAAAAAAAAATGTTTTTCACAGTTCCGCAGAGAGGGCTCTGCGGAAATGAATACGCCTCCGTGGAACGCATGTACACCTATGGGAAAATGTCGAAAAAAAATTAATGCTTTCAGCTACCATTTTCTCAGAGGTGTACATGTGTTCCGCATAAATGTACTCATTTCCGCAGAGCCCTCTCTGTGGAACTGTGTAAAAGCACTTTTTTTGTCTTTTTCTCCATGTGTCCGATTTCTCATAGTGATTTTTCCATTTCTCAAAACGTAAGGACTTTCGGAGAGCCCCTCTTTGCGGAAGTCATGGTCATTTAATAATTTTGTGTTTTCATGGTCATTTGCTACAAACACACCCCTTCTTTTGGCCATTTGATGAATTTTCTCTTAATTTAGCATTGCATGATATAGTTTATAACTTGATCTATTCTTTATATTAGTAATTGTTTATTAAAATTTAGCATTGCATATGTATTTTGATATAGTTTACTAAGACCATCTTCAACTCACTTCCATTGTTTCCCTAAAAAATGGAGTAAAAATGGGATAATCCAGCCCTACTCTATTTTTTTATCCCAAAAATTATATTTCATTCTTCCAACTTACATAAATTGTCAAACACACCATTTCTACTAATTTGGTTTTCATTACAAAAATATTAAATAAATAAGATTATATTTATAACACACTTATAAGATTTTGTAAAATACATTATCGTTTTTTAAAATTTCAATATGTATTTAACTTTTTAAATGAATTTGATGAACAAGTTTTAACATTTATAAATAATTAATATAACTTAATATATAAAAAAAAATTATAAGTATTAAATATTACATTTAAATTATAATTAGTAGGTAAAACTAAACTAAAATATATAAACAAGTGGACTAAAACGACAACGCAAAGTTCATTCTCATTTTGGAATAAATGAATAATATAACACCATAATTTGTGTAATACTATTCATATCCCCCAAAATTGGTGAATAAATGGTGGAGGGTCGGAGAAGAATGAAAAAAAAATGGGGGGAAAATAAAAAATGGGAGTGGGTTGGAGATGCTCTAACTTGATCTATTCTTTATATTAGTAATTATCTATTTGTGAGAGTATAATGAGGTTTAGGGGTGGCAACACGACAAAAATAAACGATACAAAATGAAATTGAGACGAAACAATTTGTGTTCATGTCAAGTGTAAAAAACACGATATTATGTCGTGTCATGTTCGTGTTCAAAATTCGACACGAAGTTGACACGATTTAACATTTATTTGTCGTGTTTGTCGTGTTATGTATGATTAAATATTAATTTAATAAACTAATTGTTATATTATATTATCTTTGTCATGTCGTGTCGTGTTTGTCGTTTTTTAATTGGTTCGTTTTCGTGTTAGTTAAAAAAACACGACAACGTATTGTGTCGTGTTCATGTTACATAAAATTTTATCGTATCGTGTCGTGTCAGACAAAAACATAACACGATGGTCCGATTTGTCACTCCTAATGAAATTGATGGGTTATTAGAAATTATTTCTCAAATCTTTTTAAACAGATGAACAAGTTTGTTGGAGCTTTGAAAAATGTTCCCCTTATTTTCCTTGATCTGTACACCCAATTATTTGAAGGTTCACCTCTACCGGCTTTGATAGTTTGGGGGGGGGGGCATCTTCTACGCTTCCTCGTCTTACTCCTGAATATATTGAGCATGACTATGATGAGGTTCAATGCACCCAAACGCCCCCCCCCCCCCTCCCCGACTCAACCCAACATGTAGCTGCAAGTGAAGAATCCTTCGGACATTCGAAAAATAATGGAGTAAGTGGAAACAAGAGAAACGTAAGGGCACTAAAACGTTGGTGGAACAAAATCAAATAAGTAAAATGGATAAGGACATAGATGCATGTATGGATAAAATGGCAAAAATAGAATGGGGAGAAGAAGATGAAAAACACAATACCGCTCTTTCGCTATTTGTTGAAAGTGTCGATGTTAGGAAAGTTTGGTTACGACTTACGCCTACTATGTGTGACTCGTGGGTGAGGAGTGCAAGAATGAAGTTTGGTTACCTTTGGTGACCATTTAGATGTTACGTTTGATGATTTTTACTAATTCTTTGTTGCATGACTTTTGGATGCTAGGTTTGATGACTTATTGTATGACTTTTGTTATGTTACGTTTGATGACATTTATATGCATGACTTTTGTTATTGGATAATTTTTGGTGCATGACTTTTGTTATTGGATAAAATTTTTGGTTGTTATTTATTTTACATTTGACATGTTATATGTAATTGTTTTTTACAGGTCAAGTATGATTTCTAATGGTGAAGCTTTAGCTTTTCTTTTACTTATGTTGTATTGGTTGAGGTTAAACCGGCCAAGCCTAGACAAAATTCGTAGAATAAGAGATAACGATTCGAGCGGGTATGCGTATACGCAAGATTTGATACATTGATGCCCTATTCAATGTTACAATATGATGCATCTTACACAATAGGCATTTGTATTATTATGCAACCACTTTACGCAAAGAAGTTGGTTGCAAACTAGTAGGACATTAAGCATTGAAGAGAAGATGGCTATGTTTTTACATGTTATAGGACATAATAAACAGTTTCGAGCGGTTAAAGGAAGATTTAATCACTCCACACAAATCATTCATCAATGTTTTCACGAGGTCCTAACTGTAATGATGTGTTTTGCAAAAGAAATTATAATGCCAACAACTCCTAATCCAACAAGACATGTCTCAGAACACCCTAGACGGTTAAAAGCCATATTTTCTGGAGCAATATGTGCACTAGATGTAACTCTTGTACATGTAGTTGTGTCCGTTGATCAACAAATGCAGTATAAGGGAAGAGGAAAAGGTGAATGTCATCAAAATGTATTAGGAAATTGTGATTTTGATATGATATTCACCTTTGTATGGGCTGGATGGGAGAGCATAGCACATGATTCAAGAGTTTTGAAAGAAGTTGCAGTCAATCCGACTTTCGGATTTTGGGATATCCCGATATCCCGACTTCCCATTCTTATACCCGCTTTGAAAGGTAAGGTATAAGGGAAGGGGCGGTGGGCTTAGTAAATATAGTATATAGTTCCACTCGCATACAGATAAATGTCATATCAAAATCACAATTTCCTATATTATTTTTATATAAGTTTTATTATCTATATTATTTATATAATAAATGTCACTCGCATACAGATAAATATTACCTTTGTGACGCCGCATATACCAACACTCACGGGTTCATGGCTTCGTACCGCGGTACTAGGTATTGGTTAGCCGGTTTTCGAAGACGGCGGGATTTAACTAAAGAAGAGATTCCCAATCTTAGCCACATATCCCAACGTTCGCGGGTTCATGCACAACTTAGAAATGTTATTAAGCGTGCTTATGATGTATTGAAGGTGAGATTTCCATTCTTATAACAAATGACTCCTTATCAACTTTCCGATACAAGGAGACATAGCAATTGCTTGTGTCGTGGTCCATAATTTTATACGGAGATACAATATGTAAGATGAATTATTTGCAAATTTTGAAGAGAATATTATGGTTAATCCTGATGTGCAAGGTGAAGGAATTGAGGGCGAAAACACACAAGGCATAGAATGAGGTTCAGAAGTTGTAGAATACATAGCTGCTTTGCGTGAGCAAATTGCTAATCAACTACTTTCACCCCGTTTACTTTAGAGTTGTATGCAAATTAGTATGTTATTTTCAATTTCAGTATGTTTATATTTGGATTTTTAATTGATTTATGTTTAATTACTTTGTATGACAATTTGTATTTGGATTTTTAAATGATTATTGTGTAATTTTGATTTTGTATGACAATTTGAATGTTTTTATAATTATTCAACAACTTCATCAATCACAGTATAGAACAAAAGGGTAATATGGTAGTTTTTCAGCATTCAACACAGTCAGTCATATGTACAATCAAACAGCATGATCTTTTTCCAATAAAAAAATTTTCTCAGACCGCATTTTCCCAGACAACAACTATCAAACAGGATCTAACCATTGTAGATCAAAAGTGCTAGAAACATGGTTAATAAGACTAGTAATTTAAGTCGGATGATGGCCAAAATAGAAAAATGAGAAGTCAATGTGCCAAAGATTTAATCTAGTCACATTCTTATTCATTTATTCGGTTTAACGGGGGATTAGACAGAGGGAAAGTTTTTCATTGGCGATTTGAAGCTTACGAAGGAAATCGGTAGTGTAGAATGCACTTTAGAAGTTGTTTATTTTTTTTAAAAGAGAAACACTTGTGACTATTTCAAGTTGTGTAGTGCATAATACATGCAACATTTGTTCTTTTGCAATTGTTTATTTTTTAAAATATTTCTGACTTAAAAAATGTTGTGTGTGTGTGTTGTGCGGCTCAACACTGGACCATATTCTTCAAACCAATTCTCACTTTACTTTAAGTTATATTATTCAACATAGACTTGTTTTAATTTTTTCAACAACATGTTTATTATTTTAATGATAGTATGAAGTATACTATAAACAATTTAACCATACTTTACATAACTTCAAAACCGTTCATAAATTTTATATAAATATTTATTTATGCTACATTGTCTATAACCAAATATTAATCAATTATAAAGTTAATCACTAAAATAACGAAATCTATTGAAGCTAATCGAAGAAATAACCACCGTCTTGGAATATTTAACAAAATGAACATGATGTTCGCTAAATTAACAATTTTGTTTATTGTTATTTAGCAATTATTATGTTTAATTATTTTATATAAATGTCTTTAAAAATATATTGTATTTGATTTGCATATGATTAGAACTAAATAAAATATTGAATTAAAATTATTTTTAACTATTGTATGGTTAATTTAAATTTATTTCAACAACATGCAGATTTTAAAAAAACAAACAAACTTCTTATTGCAGTTTGCAGACGTTTGGTGTACCTCTTATGTTGCAGCGGGTTGCAGATGTGGTCCGTAAACTATAGACGTTTTAGCTTCGAAAAACAAACAAACACCTTAGTGTTAGAGTTGAGCTGGGAGTACAACATATGTAAAACACATCCTCTTGATAGCTAACCTACTTATATTCGTAGCGTCTCTAACTTTATTTTGAACATTAATGGGTTTTTTAAACTTATAAAAACCTAACCATGGTGGAATATGATTTTGAGAATGTTCTCATATAACTGTTATGGCTTTTAAACTTATTAGGTTTAACACCAATAATAAAAATATGTTATAAGCAATTATTGGCTTAAATAATGAGTTTTGGATAAGTTATTTCTTTCTTATTTATTGGCTTATTTAAGGAGTTTTGATAAGTCATTTCCTAATTACACTTATAAGCATCATTTGACAAACACAAATAACTTATTAGCTTATTATGTTTTAATACTAGATAAACTAAACCAAATACTTCTTTTTAAAACTTTGTTTTTTAACCATACAAGTTAATAAGCATTTTATTAAAATAACATAAGATGTTTTAAATAAGCAATCCCAAAGACCCCCTAATTTGATGTTTATAAGCCATACATGAGCTAAAAAAAATCATCATTTGTTAGTAGTTATGTTATTTGATTATTGGAACTTTTCAAATTGACTTATGGCTTCAATGGAGTTCTTCAATTGAGTTATTCAAGCTTATTTTCATGGTTTAAGGTAGTTAATAAACCATTAGAACTCAATGAAATATCTAGATATTAATTCATTATGTAAATAGCACAAAAGACACTAAGTTTACAACAAAATTATAATTTGATAACGTATTATTTTTTGTCTCAAATTTGACACTGTGTTTTTCAATTTGTTACAATTCTGACCACTTGACCGGTCAACCATTTTACTTGCTGATGTGGCATGATGACGTGTCAGTTTTGATGACATGACATGCTAACGTGTTAAAATTGATATTTTTTTTCCACAAAAGACACTAAGTTATTATTTTTTTTTCAATTTTGACACTAACTTTATTTATTTTTCAATTTTGACACTCTATTTTTTTGTTCAAAATCGAACATTATTTTTTCCAATTTTATTTAATGTTGACCATTTTCCATTTGAAACCGTATAAATATTTTTTATTATATTTTAAACCATATAAATACATTTTTTTTCATTTAAAAACCATATTTTTGTATAAATACAAGATTTTTTACATTCAAAGCATATGTTATGTATAAATATTTTTAGTTATATCATGAATACACTGAATAACAAACTTTTATCAATTATCGCTTATGAAATATTATTTATATAAAAGTATGGTTTTTAAATGAAAAATATGTATTTAAACGGTTTAAAATGTATTAAAAAAATATTTATAAGGTTTCAAAAGGAAAATGATTATCATTGAACAAAATTGGAAAAAATGATTTTCGATCTGGAACAAAAAAATAGAGTGTCAAAATTGAAAAAAAAAAACTTACTGTCAAAATCGAAAAAAGTGAAAACTTAATGCCTTTGTGGGAAAAAAAATCAATTTTGAAAAGTCAGCATGTCATGTCAGCATGCCACGTCATCATGTCACGTCAATAATTAACTGGGTCGACCAGTCAAATGGTCAGAATTGTAACAAATTAGAAAACACAGTGTCAGATTTGAGAAAAAAATAACACATAATCAAATTAGAATTTTGGTGTAAATTTAGTGTTTTTTGTGTTATTTATCCTAATTGGTTAAGTCAAATTGAACCATAATCGTTGATCATATATGCTTATTAAGAGTTTTTGGTGTCACATTGGAACTCGATGATGTGGACTGCAAATTATTCTACAATCTTAAACTTCACAACGGTGACAAAAGTCGGAATTAGAGCACAACTATCAATTACCAATTTTAGGAATTCGTATATGGAGTAAAGTCTTAAACCCATGATTAAATTTTATTATAACGAAATATATGATGATTAAATTAAACAACATATTTATAAAGAAAACAACAGACAATGTATTGTTGTGAAATTGATACCTTCTCCATTGTAGACCATGTCTAACCAATTGCTCCCCTCCACCAATGTTTAGAATCCAATACTTTTATATCTAATCATTTAAACTGGGCATAGTTAGTAAACCCCTTATCAATAATAATGTAAACTAACATATTTTATAATATTCAAAAGATCGTATTTAAATTAATAGAAATATTTGTCAACGATCAGTAAAATCATTGTCTCTATAATTAAACAATACAATTTTTTACAAAAGTTAAATTAAATATCAAAATGTTGACAACGTAAACATCTTTCATAACAAAACAATTCGTTTATAATATTAAAAAAAAAGAAAGTGGGAAAGCCTACACAAAAAGCAAGAAATTGAGCTATAAAGTTAGATATACGAGTAAACAATGGGAACATATATAACTATGGGTTTGTTTTCGATTAATTTAATAATGGTATATTTTTATAGGCGTTTACCTAAAATCCTAAATTACAAGAAAATCTAACCATTTTTTTTTTAACAAGTGAAAATCCAACGGTCATTCTCAGAGTCTTCATTGCCCCCGCATGTTTCAACAACAAATATATACAATTAACCTTATAAATTATAAGGCAACATTTAATTAATTGACACTCATTTAAATGATTAACAATCATCCATTGTGAATGAAGGACCTAATGGACATAAGTACAATAGGATTTTTGTATCAAGTGGGGCTGTATATAAACAAGAGCTCTAACATGTATAAAAACATACAAAATGTATCTTATATTTTATATTCCCGATTAAAATGCAATATAAATACACAATGTATCTTATATTTTATATTGCTAACTATTAATACAAAATAAATATTTACCATTTTAAAATAAATAATTGGAAATAATAACTTGGATGAGATAGTTTTAGCACTTTAGATTAGTTTGACTATAATTGATCGACTAGGTAATTAAACGATTATATAATAGAGAAAATTCATGAAATAACCAAAATCGAGGGGGCTCTGCGGATCGCTTTAAACCTATGAGAATCGATGAATAGTACCGATGAATTGACGTGACATCACTAAAAGACAAAAAAAATATGGTGGGATCCGCAGAGAAATCAACAATTCCGCAGAGGTGTTGTAGGGATTCTCAGAGACGGCTGTACGGATCTGTCGGAGAGGAGCAACTACCATTTCTTCAGAGAATTTAAACTTTCGCAGAGGGTTAAATGGATCCGCAGAGCCACCTATGCGGAACCATGATACCCACCATATTTTTTTGTCTTTTAATAGTGTCACGTCAATTCTTCGATACTATTCATCGTTCCTCAGAGGTTTAAAGCGATCCTTAGAGCCCCCTCTACGGATCTCGTGGTCATTTTCCAAAACGCAAATTTTCTTGGTTAAATGCTTAAAATACTCCCTCAATTTTGGTTACATGAATTTTTTCTATAAAATATATGACTTTGTGATTGGTAGAAAAAAAAAGCATGGTTTTATATAAGTTAGATATAATTGTTGTTGTTGCATGCTTCGTAATAAAAAAGTATATTATCAATATTTATTTCATAAATATAATACTAGTTATATATGTATATATGTGATTCATAAGGCTTTATCTTGATAATTATGTATATATGTGATAGGCAATCAATACATGAACAAAATCATCCAGAGAGAAGTTTCATAACGGCTATGGTTCTAGATCAAGAAGAAAGTACGTGATCTTGGATCATAAGAGACTAAACATTGTAAGATTTTTGTCTCGGTTCCTCTTAATTAATTTAAGAATTATGAAGTGGTGAGTTGAATAAGCTATTCTGAAATCGAAGGTGGGTACATTAGTTTTCAGTGCACACATCTCTATCAAATCAAATAATTTCAAGTCTAATTATATCTATTTGTATTTATGTGGTCATGTGAGTTATATATATATATATATATATATATATATATATATATATATATATATATATATATATATATATATATATATATATATAACTAGGATTGTTATGTTGTGTGCTTTTATATGATAATGATGGAGCATTGTGATGCTATTTTACATGCTTAGAGTTGTAGAAATTAATTATATATTGGGTTGAAGGTGGGATGTCTTTGTGTGGTCTGAACTGTGTTATAAAAGGTTGTGTTTTGTGGAAAGGGTTGTGCAGTGTGGCGAGAGTTGTGATTTCTAATAAGGGTTGAGCTTTGTGAAAATAGTATTTGTTTTACGATGAGGGTTGTGCTTTGTGAAAATGGTTTGTGTTTTGTGAGAATGTTTTGTGCTTCATAATGAGGGTTGTACTTTGTGAAATGAGTTTTGCTTTGTGTTGAGGGTTTTGTACGATGCGATTAGGATAAGAGATAATGGGCTTGCAAGGATTACTTGGGTGGGATTGGGAGGCGCATATGAGACATTGTATTGTTTATGTTGCTACAATGGTTATAAGTTTTATGATGTTACTTTATCGTGTGTTGTATTATGATTTTATTTAATATAAAACTTACTCGGAAACTTTAATTTTGTATAGACTTTATTAAGAGTCAATCTATTTGTACCTTATAAAGGATTCTAGTAGAGATGTTTTAGAGATTTTGAGTTCACTTTGGCATTTGGAAACTTTAGTCTTTTCTATGCTTGTTATTTTAGTTTATTACTTATTTATGGGTTGATATGCTGCTTGACATCCCTTGAGATTTTAAATATCAATTGTTTTTAAAAATTGTTTTGCTAATATTAGAATTTTCATTGTCAAGTAAATATTTTTTTTAAAACAAACACAAAAACTGGGTTAAAAAATGGCCAAATTTAAGAATGTCACACATTTAAAAAAAAAAATCCAATCTATTATTTTATTTATTACTCTATAAATTGATATTGATGAAACCATAAATAAACTTCGTAAAAATGATTTTATATAGTTGATGTTTGTTAAGTCTTTTATGTTTTGTTTTCGGGTGTTTTTTAAGTAATGAAATGGAAGGAGGTGTTTTCTCAAGTTTCATCTAAATATACTTATCTTTTCATGAAATATTTTCTTCCACTTTTGGACGACCGAAGAGAAAGGAAGAGAATATACAATTTCCTTCCTTCCATTTTTTCATTCATTTCCTTCGTTAAAAACCTTGAGAACAAACTTATTCTTTAAAAAAAAACTCAAGAACATGAAATTAGTTTGTTTATGTGATGTTATATGACATTAAAAAAAAGTATTGAAAATTTTCTTTTTTATTGTAGATACTCTCGTTAGGGCATCAAGGTGATTTGCAAGTTGCAACTTCACATCTCACATGTCAAAAATAAATTACATACGGCGTATTGTATGCTAGAAAATGTGGATTTAGTGATTTACATTTTGAAAATGATTATACAATAGATAAATCAATCGTAATGAAAACAAATTATAAAATATAGTATTTTATTGTATTATGCTGACTAAATTGTGATAAAATCAGTGTTTCAAATATTTTGTAGATTATGACTATTTAAGAAAGTAATATAGTACAGATGATTTGAAAAAACTATTCTCCTGAAAAAATGAAGGTTCTATAATGAAATAATAAAAAAGCACTTTTGTTTTTTTTGTTCCAGAAAATACTACTTAGTTTTCATAGGGATGGATCGTGTATTGTTTATGTGAGGAAGGTGGAATAAGGGTGGTATTGGGTGGAGATGAAGGTGAGACTAGCATTTGATCCCCAAACTTTTTTTTTTTTTTTTGACTTTATAGGACACAATGTAAGTTTTTTTTGGTATAAATGGTCAATGTTGCATGGTGATCCGACTATTACAGGTTGACAGAGACTAAAAGAGCGTCGTATCCTAGTTTAGGGTCTCATAAAGTCCGATAAAAACTTTAGAGACTGAATCGACCAACTTTAGAAACTTTGTGTCATTTTCCTTTTTACAAATCATCTATATTCACTCACCTTTTATTATTAGTTTTCATTTACCTCTTATTCTGAAATAAGTTTATCACATTCATAGGGTTTGTTTTTTCATATAAAACTTTGATATAAAAAGGTATTTATGTTCGCTCATCTTTTATTATGATTACCATTACTATTATTATTACATACATTCACACATTACGTTACTATTATCATATATAGTAAGCGTAAAACGCTCTCCAAGTAGATAATTGACTTTACAAGAGCCTTGATAAGTGCTAAAAATACAAAATTTAGACTCCTGGCAACATATATTCTTATATATAAAATTAGTTAGATTAATTTGTACTTTACATGATTAAATTTTTAAAGATAATTTGTACTTTACATGATTGAATTTTTTAAAGATAAACTAATGAACACCAATGACTTCCAGCCTAGCTGGGAAGAGGTACCGGGTTTAATACCCACGTGGGGTCAGAGGTCGGAAGTTCAATCCCTGCAAAACCCAATTTGGGTGCCTCTTAAACTTGTGCCACATGTGGGGAAATTTTCCCTGGAAACCCCTATGGGGGCTGGGTTTGCCCTGTAAAAGAGCTCGAACCCGGGGTGCTCGTTGAAATATGCGAGTAGGCTTCCGTTTAATCATTTGCCGTTTCCAAAAAAACTAATGAACACGTTAAGTTTAACTAGGGGTATGTATGGGGAGGTTTGGTTCGGTTATTGGTCAAAACCGAACCATAACCATTATGATTGGTTAATGCATTTTGGTAGCCATTGGGTATGGTTAATATTGGTTATGGTTAATGGTTTTTGTCGGTTAACGGTTTTGGTTAATGGTTAATACTAGTTAACCATAATGTTCAAAATAATATAAATGACGAAAGTATAGTGGCATAAAAATGAAAGAATACAAAAGAGTCCTTGGAACCAATGTTTGTAACCTAACTTATATTAATAAAATAAAATGTGTACCTTTGATACTCGGAGTGAGATAACATATAGTCACATTCAAAATCAAAAACATTCAATAAAAATATAAAACATTTAAAAAATTGACATTAATAATTTCATATATTGATAATTGATATTAACATTAAAATAAAGTCAAACATTCATACACGTTCAATGCGATTAAATAAAAAACTATAAGATAAAATAGTCAAACGTTCATATTATGTGTTATCTGGATAAAAAAAAAGTCAATCACTCATATACATTAAATGTGATTAAGTCAAAAACAGTAAATAAAAAAAGAAAAAAAGTGAAAAAAAAAATACACTCTTAATATATCACAAAGTCAAGAAGAAACAAAAACTTAACTTACCTAGAAGTTGTGATTATATAGTAAAAAAATCCTTCGAAAAAAACTATAAAGTTAAAACAATCTTTGATTAGGATTAACGGTGTGAGAAGTCTTCCAATTAGGATTATGAGTGTGAAGATTAAACTAATGGTGAATAATGTTTAAAACTATAGAATTAACCGATTAGGAATTACAACATTAATCAATAATCTAACTCAATGTATGATTGGAAGATTGTTCGCCTCCTGATAAGTGATGATTAATGAATTACATTTTGAAATTTTAATAGGTCTTAAATAAGTTTGACTATATTGTTTTATATATAATCTTTTTATTTTTATATATTAAAATATAAAGTTAGCGGTTCGGTTAATAATGGTGCGGTTAACCTATAAAACCATAACCAAACCGTTAGTTATTGGTTAACAAAAATTAGAAACCGAACCAACGATTTTTAAAATGGTTCGGTTATTATGGTTCGATTATATTGGTTAATTTGGTTATGGTTCGGTTTTTCGGTTATTATGCTCAACCCTAAGTTTAACACCAGATATTGTCATGACATAACTAATCAATCTATTGGAGTATGTTTGATGAAGGTATTAAAAACTTAAATTAAATAGAACTGGATTATAGATCGAGTATAATCCATATTCCATGAACATCTACCAACGAAAATGAATTAATAACATGTATAATATATAAACAAAATAATGTCGAAGAAGAATAGATATACCGTAAGTAGGAAGTGTGATAATGCCCTTGAAGATCTCTTCCATGGTGCTTGGGCTCCATGATCTTGTACTCATTTCATACGTAGTAATCGAGAGATGTTGTCAGGTCTAAACCCCAAGAAAGGATCGATAAAGAGAAATTAGAGATGGACGGGTGATTGTAATTGTTCCGCCATTAATGGATTTGGAGGTTTGATTGAAAGGGATGAGAATCATGGGATAATTTTTTAATCGATTGATGTTAGGCAAAATTGGGAAAGTGTGATCATATTTGATCGCCATCATCTGGTGATAGAAATTTGAGAAAAATGTAAGAGATGATAGTTATTTCATAATTTGGAGTTGGGGAAGATATGGCCTTGATATGGGGAGGAAGAACAGGGCAACGCTGAGGAAGATGGTATTCGGTTGTGCTTGGGAAGTTGGGATACTATTTCCGTAGGAACAAAAAAAACAATATTTTAATATGTAATTTAATAAACATAAAATAATAAAACTATTGGTTCACTTATTCATTTTAACTATTTGATATTTTAATTTTGTTTGTATGCTAATTGTAAACAAATGAATTTTTTTTTTTTTTGATAACATCGTTACGATATTATTAGTGTACTTTAATTATGATTAGAATAACAAGATTTGTCACATGTTTCTTGATCTTTATGTTCAGCTTGTACAATCACTAATAAAATCTACACATTTTGGCAAAATAAAACATATATGTTCAACAAAACTTCAACCAAGTTAAACAAAATTTACAAACACAATTACATATCCAAATATTAATTAAGCCTCTATGTTTGATTGTGGACCAAATTCAATATATATATATATATATATATATATATATATATATATATATATATATATATATATATATATATATATATATATATATATATATATATATATACTAGGTTACAGCCCGTGGAAACCACGGGTAAGAAACAAAAACATAATGATAATCAAAAATAGTCGTGAAAAATCAAAGATTTATAAAATTTTAATAAATTAATAAGATATAAGTTTTGTTTAGACATTTAATAAAATCATGATTATATAGAACATAATATAAATTTGAATACCTTGTAAAAAACTAAACGTAAGAAAGTTTTCAAATAAACCAAATTCTCCATTAACTATTAAAAAATTACAAAGGAACAATAAATAAATTCCTATTGATAAATAAAACCAACACATAAACTTGAACCACTAAAGTAATTCAAGAAATAATAGGTCAACGTAAAATGAAGTTTATAAGCAAAAGATAATATAGGCTAAAAGAAACACAAACATATGATATAACCATTTTTTTACTCGAAGATAGCCAATAATAAACTTCACACTGTCCCAACCACATCCAAATATTATTCCCAATAGGATCTATACAATTTGCCGAACAATAAAAAATCACTTATAATTATGGTTGTAATAAAAATGTTGTGAGAAGGTTTTCGACAAAGTTGTAACAACAACATACTTATAATTGGCTGAAAATAAAAGTGAGAACCGGTGATTTGTGGCCCTTTTGGTGTAGTTTTGTACACAATCAACTATCGTTCCTTTCAATTTTTGGCTGAAAATACAAGTAAAGTATTAGTATAACACATGATTTAAGCTAAAATCTAAATTAGTAAAAATTACGAATCAAAGCTTTAAAGGAAATAAAAATAATCGATTCACTAAGAAACATCATATTTAATATTTTAATCTACAGTCATAAAGAGAGGGTTTCCCTTTTACTTCCTAGTTCATATAAACAATCATCTAAAGGAGGCATAAGAAATTGTTCAAAAAATAAGACTACATTCTCTAAACAAAGAAAAAGAAGAA
Organism: Lactuca virosa; assembly: GCF_052849685.1. NCBI lineage: Eukaryota > Viridiplantae > Streptophyta > Magnoliopsida > Asterales > Asteraceae > Lactuca > Lactuca virosa. Next base: position 252,626,852 of record NC_136427.1, on the reverse strand, counting down.
CAAAATTGGATTGTTTATAAAACGAAAAAGGCTCTACCATGATTTGATTTGATTAGGTTAACCTTGAATTAAACTATATCCAACATAAATTCAGTGAGTAAAACCAAGTCGTCAATATCAATAAGCAACCACAACGTGTCAACGATATTTATATAACAAAAAAATGTTTAAGAGTATCCTTAAGGAAATATACTAAACACCAAGTACCCATATAACATATACCAAACCTCAATAGATATGGAAAGTTGGTAAAAATAATGAAGTAACTTCCTCCATATAATAGAAAGTCAGAGGAAGCTAACAAAGATACATGTGGAAAAGGAGATTTGTGATTTAACTTCCAAGAAAAAATATTAAAATCGAAAGAGCATTCAAACATTTTATAAAGGATGCATAACCTCAAAATAACATCATCGATACACATATAGGCCTCCACCACATATAAGCTTCCACAACAAACCTATCTAATAAGAACTCATATAATATAAGTTAAGTGATTAACTTCCCATCATATATTTTCATTGCAAAATAACTTTAACGTAATTAGCATATATTCCGTCATGACAACAGGACACATTTCACGTCAAGCTGTAAAAAATTCGCTACCACGTAGAAACTAATAAAAAAAACTCAACAACTAATTAAAATGGATATAAAACATTATCTATTAAAACACACAAACCTAGAATATTAGTCTTCTTAAACTATTTAAATTACCCAAAAATAGCATCAAAAGGTTCATTTATGTTTCTATTTCTTTCATTAGCCTAACTTTAAGAAGGGTTATAATCATTATATCCCAGAAATAACATTCTACTTTCACTTATTTGTTTGTTATAGCATTTTACATTCACTTAAAATTGATAAATTCCAGTTGTACTTCTGGAAGTATTGCCCAGGAAAATTAAACCCACATCAACCCCATCTTGTTTTTGATTGGGTACTTCTATAAAAATATATCAATTGAATAGTTTGAGCCGCTATATGTATTAAACCTGGCATCATTTCCCATAGGTAAACAATTTTCATCTACTACTTTACCAACATCATTTTCTTGCCCTACTTTACCTTTACATACACTTATAAGAGTGAAGCAAATGTAGAGTGAAGAATTGGAGATAATCTTTATTCTAAAACTGATACATGTTTAAACCTTTAAAATAAAGAAAGACAACCTGATGCAAGGGAACAGGAATGGGTCTTCATTCATATGGCTCCTCTGGTGCCTGATGATACTACTTCTTTTCCTATTAAATCTGAATAAATTAAAATGTAGACCCCTCATATTAATGTATATAAATCAAAATCAAAATAAGAATGAATAATTTAAATTGAATTATTTTACATGGAACACAAAGTTTTTATGCCTCTTCAAACCTAACGATTCACAAATGGGAAAATGAATTTGCCATAAAAGGCAAAAAATTAAGTAGAAACTCAAAGAAAAAATAGATCACTCCAATCCATCTCTTTAAGCATTGGAAATTAAGCTTTTACATAGCACATCAGAAACACCATCTGTGAATCCTTGGATGGTTTTTACCTTGGTTCATCACCGACAGTTCCTTTTCGTGCATATATAAGAGCATGGTGGCGACGCTTCAGTGAGAAATTTGATGTGAGACCTATTTAGCACCCAACTACTCTAAAAGTATCAAACCGAGAAGAAATCCACATGTAAGTATACTCATAAAGTTGTTGAAATTCTCTTTTCTTGACCAATCATTAGCAATTTTCTCCTTTAATTTCTATAGATTCATCGTTGATGAGTGTAAACCGAAATGAGAAAAATTATAGACATGGAGTGAAAAGAAGGAAGGGCACCTGCACATATGTCGCTCAAAATCTTTACCAATGAAATAACATGCAATACATTCATAAAAGAAATAGGGTTTTGTAAGTTTAATCAAATATCAATCTAGTGCCAAGAGATCCAGTTGTTGACAAAAAATTTCAAAGGAAGAACTTTCTACTTGGAAGTCATTATAAGTTTCTGATTATATGCGATTTTCTCAAGGAAGATGGAGGAATAAAATTCAAATTTTGAAAGCCCTAAAATTAAGATGTTGATTTTATGGACAAATTGTCTTTCCTGATTCAATGGGATTGTAATCAGATTTGAATATTTTTTGCGGATCATGTTTATGATTTCATGCACGAGTTTAAAACATAAGGGCAAATTTGGTAATTCACTTTGTAAAAATAGGGGCTTAAGAGATGTCATGTGGCACAAAAGGAGTGTTTTATTAGATAGGAAGATATATATATATACTAGAAAAGTTAGTGGCCCGTGCTAAGCACGGTCCATGAATAGTGTTTTCGGTATTTCCTAGAAAAACCACAAGATTATGCTGACAAACCATACTCAAAGAAATTCATTGCATGATTGCAATGTTCTTTTGTGATGGTATTTTATATGGCTAAATACAAAAAATAACAATGAACTTTCATTCACAACATTATTATTGAGTATTTCGATAATAATGTAAGATATAATGTTTTTATTGGAAGTTCCCTTGATCAAGTACGAAAGGGGAGATGTGTTCCTCGATGTCTCATATGTAAAAAATACAGTTGTGTATAAGGATTGATAATTTTGTCTCATCCTGCAAAAACGGACATAAGATTTAACTCGAAAATGAATATACTGAAATCAAATTGATCAAATTTCTTACATTTTAGGATTCTTGATCCATGGTGGGTAAGCAACATTTGCTATAATGTAGTTGTATTTTCGCAGACATGATTTATATTTAATATAAATAGATATGTAATTTATTTTTTATTCTGTAAATTGCTTAGTTTCTAATTAGAACAATGTCTTTAACCAATTTTAGCCCATTGTTATGGTCAGTGACGGAGCTTGAAGTGTTGATTTGGGGGGGGGGGGGGGGGCGAAAATAAAATATGTATAAAAATTGAGGAATAGCGGGGGCCAAAGTCAAAATTTCTAGCTTTAGGCTTAATATGTAAAATTTTTAATAGTTAAGGGTTAGTTATGAAAAAAAAAAAACAGGGGGGGCACAGCCCCTCCTGGCCCTACATAAGCTTCGTCCCTGGTTGTGGTCTATTTGTATTTGTTAAGGTATTTATATATGGGTAAATGTATTAAATTGACATGATAATGTTGATTAAAAGTTTTTATATTTGGGTTATGGATACGTGCAAATTCATGGCTTAATGTGTGTTATAGCACACATTTTGTGTGCAATCAAACAAATCCATTGGTGTGGCTTTTCGGAATTGATATTAGAAACTCAGTTCTCTTCTAATGTCACTTATGGTTACTAAAATTAGAAATGTAAACCATTTTACATTTATTATTGTAATTGTATGTATTATTATGCACTAATGACTTCACAAGCAACGACAAATGATTAGATCTGAATAAAATATATTAACAACTTAAATTTCGTAATTCATGTTGTTTGTTTATAATAGTCAAGTTTGGAGTTCTCTCATTGTTGTCATCATAAGATTCAGTCATTAAAAAATTTTGAGCTCACATAAATGGTGGTAATCTCTATTGCATAAGATCACATCAAATGGTGGAATCTGTATTAAATCTTTCGAATACACCTGCATAAAAATATTTATTTATTTATATAGGGATACACATCCAACACTAAAGATCACTAAGATTGTTTTAGCAAGGGCAAAATGTGTAGATGGGTAGTAGCAGCAGATATATATGTCGGTATTGTCTGATTTTAATGAAGTGTATGTAAGTATGTGTGACAACCCAAAATCTTTTGCCTTGTAAGTCCAGTCAATCAATCGAGAGTCAGACTCGTTTCTGCTATCTTTTAGCATTGTTTAGGGCCTGTTTGAGTGTTCTAAGCCTAATACATTCATGTTTTGGGTTTAAGGATGAGTTAACTTAGGTTCTTCATGTGACACTAGAGCCAAACACTCCATCAAGAGGAGTGTACGGCCGCACACATGGGTGTACGGTTGTACACTCAAGGTGGTCGTGAACCCATGCCCATATATAAGTCATTCCTTCATTTGTTCACACTTTTCACACTTCCAAGTCAAGAAAGTCAATTATCTCTCAACTATCATCAAGCTTTTCACCTTTATCTTCAAAAATGTAAGTATTCCTTCCGTTTATTAGTTGATACATTGCTATATCTAGTGAAGTTCCATGATTTCATCCATGAAACATCATCAAACTCATGAACATCAAGAGTGTACGGTCGTACACTCTCTCTATGGCCGTATACCCTTGTTAAAGTTCACAATCTAAGGCCTTAAACACTTGCTAGGTACTTGCTATCCATTAGAACTCTTGAACCCTTGAATCCCTATGAATCAAGACCCAAAATGCATCCATTTTGGAGTGTGTACGGCCGTACACACTTGGTGTGGCCATACACACCTTAAGTCCTTCCAAAAATGAGAGCTTTGTTCATCATCTTGTTGTGCATTTGTCACACTAGTTTCCCCATGGATCAAACACCCCTTTTTGCATGTTTTCCATGAGTGTACGGTCGTACACTCCATGACCGTACACCCCTTGGCCGTACACTCCCTTGCATGGCCGTAAACCCCCTTTAGTTAATCACATGTGATTGTAACACTTAGTTCAAGTGTTTCCTAGTCCCTAAGGGTGTTTCCTTACATGTTAGTTGTTTAAAAACACTAATTACATGCCTATATAGGCCATTATATGTCATTTAGGACTCGTTTGTGTCACGGGAATTCATTCGTGGAACTTCTCATCCTTACGCGAATCTGCAATTGAATCACCCACATAAGGTGAGTTCATACCCCTATAATCAATCTTTTAAATGTTTTAAATGCTTTTAAGGGGGGGGGATACAAGTTGAACACAATGATAAGTGTGTAAACGTTATTTGTGATAAACATCATTTTAAAGGATTGCTTATGTGTTTATAAGTGATCAAATCATTTCTAAAACTCTTTTAAAGTTATGTTACTTTATTGTTTATAAAACTTCGTTTTTAAAGTACGATCATAACCCAGTAGATAAATGAGTCTTTTCTTCAAGTCAGCAACAGTTCAAAGTAAAGATACTAGTAAACTATAATAGGTATAGTTTAGGGGTTTAGTTCGTACTATAGCTAGTACAGGGAGAAACATACTATAACTAGTACAGGGAGGAACATACTATAACTAGTACAGGGAGGAACATACTATAACTAGTACAGAAGAACAAATCATGATTTACATACTTATACTATAAATTCCCAGTAACCTAGGAAGGGAATGTATCATTAACTCATTGTTATAAACAAAAGATGATAATAAACAAGGTATAAGGTTATATATATATATATATATATATATATATATATATATATATATATATGGTGCATCTACAATATGCCATGATATATATATATATATATATATATATATATATATATATATGGGGTACATCTACAAAGTACCGGATTTATTTATAAAGGGTACATATACAAAGTACCGGAGAATAATAAATAAAACACATAAATATATACAAAACTCACAACTTACTCGTATCATGAACTCTCAGTTAGAAGGGGGCCTATAATGCTAACTTTATGATTCCTCGGTAGATACATCAGGGATATATATTAATCGGGTCCAGCAGGTGGTAGGATGTGTGTTTTCCGTTTCATTTCTTGTTCCTTGTTTGGTTGTGGGCTTAGATCAGATGCACCCAGTCTACTATCTATTCGATCTTACCTATATATATATATATATATATATATATATATATATATATATATATATATATATATTTCCTATACACCAAGTAGTCATAAGGAGTACCAAGTATGGGTCAGGTCATAGTATACTAATTCAATACACCGATTTCTAGTACAAAACCATACTTTCCCAGATAGAACATTGAGTAAACTAAACTAGAAACTTACCGGTAAAGGGTTTAATCCATTTTATTAAACCAGTATAACTTAAAGGACCTTAAGTGGTTAATTCTATAATACCTTAGTTTATACATCAGGGTTATATATAATTAATATCCGATAGGTAGTTGGATGTGTGATTTTCGCCTTACTTCCTGTTCCTTGTCTGGTTGTGGGCTTAGGGCAGATTCACTCAATTAACTATTCGTTCGATATTAGATTATATATAGCTAGTACAAACTAAGTGATTATAGAAGAAACTATTGTGGTTACCATTTTTACTAAAGAAAATAAGGGTTTTTCTTAAAAAATGTTTTCATCAAATATAAAGGAACTATTACAGTTAACTTCGTGAGTACCAAATGAATACACCAGGGTTATATACAACGAAGATCTAACAAACAATGGGATGTGTGTCTTCCGCCTCATTTCATGTTCCTTGTTTGGTTGTGGGCTTAGGGAAGATACACACAATTGATTGTTTGTTTACTCTGGGTTGTATATAACTTGTATCCATTTAGTACTCATAGAAAGGATTGTGGAGTCATTTTTACTTATCTTTCATCATATCAGAAGATATAGGATCTTCTGGAGGAACAAGCGAACTTTTCTAAAAGAACTTTCAACTTACTATACATCACTAAATACTTATGAACTCACCAACTTAAATGCTGATCTACGCTTTCAAAATAACTTGTATTCTCAGGTAACTAGTAGACAGGTACGCGCACTGGGATTCAGAAGATGGAGCATAGTAGCTTCATGTCTTGTTTTGTTATTTACTTTTGGATTCAATCTTTTGTGAATCACTACTTTGTAAACACTTTAATATTAATACAATGGTTGTTTGTTACTATGATTACTATGATACATGTGTTGTGATACTAAACATGACGTCCTCCGCCCCCGAACGTTTCCGTCGTTCCGGTTTGGGGGTGTGACAGTATGAACAATCACTTTTTTATTGAATGAATTGTTTTGAATGTGAGTATATTACAATTCTATTGTTTTCAACCGAATGAACTGTATGAATTGAGTATAAGCAGTCCCTTTGTTAGACTAGTCGAATTGTGTGAATGTGACAATGACCATTTTACCCTTTTTAGATTGAACATGTGAACAATCACTTTTTTTGTAGTTAACGAACAGTGTGAATGTGAGTAAACAATTATTTTAACTTTTTTAGATTGAATGTAAGTACAAATGGTCATTTTTCGGACCGAAAGAATAGTATGAATGAGTAAATGACCATTTTACCCATTTTGGACTAAATGTGATACAAAGGTCAATTCTTTTATGTTAAATGATTTGTCTGAATGTACTTTGCTAACTATATTTTGTAAAACAGGAGGCTGACATTGTGTTTTCTTTCAGCAACTTCTTTAGCCTTACTACGGTAAATAAGAACCTTAGGAAGTAAATTGTGGGCATTATCAAAGTTCATCTTTTCATCACCTGGCATTGGAAGGATCTCTTTTCTAGCAGCAACTTGAAGTCTTTTAATGGTTTCGACATACTTATGTACATACCCTTTTATTTCATTGTCACTAATAGAGATAAATGTGGTGGAAGAACCCCAATTTACATAAAATGTTGTGGAAAGAGATCAAAAACGGCTTGCAATATGAAGAGCTCAATAGTTGTTTGGTTGGCTAATTGGCCTATCAATAATCTGCAAAAAAAAAAAATACATAATAGAAATAACATTTAACGTTTTACCATTTTCACAACCAAAACCTCATTTTTCAACTCTAATTTTAAGATATTAGCGAACAAAACACATGCCAAAACATATATGCTAAATATGCGTATTGTAGAGCAATTATAACTTCTTGTCTGTTGAAATAACATTTCTGGTTGTTCAGGAGAAAGCAAACTTGCAACACACCTGAACCGTGAAAAAAAAATCAAATAAAGTTCACAACTTCTAAGAAGTTAAAAAAAACAGAACAAAAGGGGTCTGTCATTAGCTAACCATATCTTGCTTATACTTTGATCTGATAGCATTCAATGGGGAACTACTATCATTTGATCTTAAACCATTAAATTAACCCAATCAAGCCCCTTCAGTTCTTTCTTGGTAAAATTGCAATCCTTTAGAAATCGTTCACTCAAATAGATAACCAGAAGAGCCAACAACAATGTCAATCTTCTGTTGAAGAATATTTTCAATCAACCCTGATTATATAACAACACTGTCAAGGCATAAATCACATTGTTTCTTTCAAATCTCTGAGCCAAATTTACATAACTTAGTTTAAATGAACAAATATCAAGCATAAAAAAGTTCATGTTCTCCTCCCATGAAGGGTAATTTTGGTAATTCCTAAAAAATTATATATCGAAAGACTAATGCTATAATGGGTATAATAGAAAATGCTTATATTATCAAAACTGATGTAAAAAGTTTTGAGCACATTTCTTTATGTTATTAGAAATACTATACATGTGCCATAAAAGTGAAAAACAGACTACCATATGGAGCACAGATATAACCAATAGAAATCATACCAACCAAACTTACATTTCCATTTCTAAAGTCTCATCATGAAGTCATTGCAGTACAATGTTATAATCGAGTAGCTTTTAATCCATAAGACCTTAATAAAAACAATGAAAGTTTAATGCTATAATAGTCAAATAGTTAAAAGTACATTTATATTTTCTGCATTTCCCACTAATCACAACCTTTTTTATACTTACAAACATTTGAGAGTTCCTTTCTATATACCTAAAAACGACCACTATCAAGAACCTGCAGAGATAGATCACAAACATAAAACAAAATTCGTTATAACCTAATTTGTAATGTCTAATTTCTATTATATGTTAAAAAAAACTTAAAATAAAGGTTTTTTGGTTAGTGACATAAAACTTATAAGCTTGTATCCAATTTACCAGATAGCTTAAGGCTCGATAAGTTTCTGATACAACCCGGGAAAAATATTATATGTTCTGAAAAAAATGAGCATTTGGGTTTTAAATGAAGCATACTGATACGCCCTCCATATTCTTGATATGAAGTAACAGATTCACAGGAACAAAACACTCAATAATACCAGAAAATTGGGATAGAATTCCCATTCATTTGAGAGGAATGGACTCTCCAAAAGAAGAACAAAGTTCTTTACAAATCAATTCTTAGCTGCCAAACAAAAACCTTAAGAAGCAAATAAATAGAAAACAAGACTCAGGGGAGTGGTCCCAAAAACAGACCTGGGACAATGTCAGTGCTCCCACAAACAAAACAACCAATAACAACCATAACTCCTAAAAAGACCAAACTACCCCTAAAGCCAAGAAGATGACAAAAACTCTAATAAAGCAAATCAACTAAAAGCACTTTAGGATTAGTTGGGGCTTAACACATACATCTCTCTGACATGTAAGGTATAACACCAACTGAAAAAAGGTAGCACATCAAAACTAATTAAAAGAGATGGGAAATTTCTAGAAAGTTGCCTTCATCATTTAAAGGCAAAATGTAGTTTCCATGATACGTGCTCCCTTGGTGTTGATGGTGCATCAATGGGCTTTTGACCACTTGCATCACCCAGGAACTACAAAAACAAAAAGTCAGTTAAAAGTAATTAAGTAAATTATGTCAATTCTACCAACCAAAGTTAAATTGCATAAAGTAGAAGCATAAATAATGTTATTTCTGGCATTAAGCCTCCCAAGCTAACTTGTTTAGAGTTGCAAAACTGCAGACTACATCAATTGTTCCTAGAGGATCATGTTCAGAATGGCACAATTGAACCTATGCTTCGTTTGAAATAAGAAAAGACGAAAAAATCCTCAGATTTTGTTTGGGTATCAGTAAAAGAGTGCATGTTAACAAGTGTATGGTGGCTCAATAGAGGGTCATTCATTATCAGGAGATATATGGTCTGACGGTCGTCGAAGAGGGTCCCTCTTGATGTGACACAGTGGTTGGACATGGATGATCAAGGTTGTGTTTAATGGTTGGTGGTGGTAGTGTGATTCTGTAAAGGTAAGCCTTGTTATGTGGCTTATCCATCTTGACAATGTCAACCATTAACGTTTGACCATATGCACCAGACGAACCAGATTGGTATCCAGAAGATAGCTATGAAACCGATGCACTGTGGGCTGTCTTCTATGTTGATGCTTCGATTTCAAGAGCATTATGAATCATTTTAGTAGAATTCCGAATAAAACAAAAATGTTCAAATTACCCACAATGTTAAAGCCAAACAAACTTGCTTTAATATATATATATATATATATATATATATATATATATATATATATATATATTGCTCAACCACTCAAATACAATTTGTAAAAAGTAAAAACCCACATCAAAGTTTTTCTACAATTACAGTAAACATATCATGTTTGAGCACATAAGGATTTGTACTTATCTATGTTGCAAACTGCAAAAGGTTGTTTGAATTCACCCTAACCATACTGATGCACATTGAGGGACAATCAGAAAACACCGCTTCTCTATTTCAAAATTAAAAAAAAGTAAATAAATAAAAATACTGAATACAATCATCGCAACATTGTGCTACGAAAGAGGTCAAATTACCATTTAACAAGCAATCTTTCTCGCATACAACTTCTATTGTTGAAATGAGTTTATTCTAGTAAAGAGAATAATATGTATTGAACAAAAGCAAGTGGCTTGTATCCTAAAATGTTCTCAACTGCAAGATTGATGAGAGTGGCTAAAATACCATTTAAAAGATCAAACAAGAAAACCAATAAAGTTTTAGAGAATGTAAACTGCAACACCTGGGCTTGTGATCTGCTTCTTCAATCATAATTGAAAATGTCATTACCATTGATCCTGTTATTCACAAAACACGGTCGTTCTATCTTGTTTCATGAGGAGAAACCTGTAATAAATGAAGTAAAAGGTAAATTTTTCAAAATCCAAAATTTCATTACAGGAAACTTTGGTGCCAACAAAGGACAGATGACCAAAAAGGATAAAAGATTGATCTATTTTTCATGAAGATTAATTTCCAAAATCCAAATCTTACCAATTTATCTAATTCTTCTTTTGTAAATTTCACTTGTAGGGTGGTGCAAATCTTTATCAATTCAATGTTTACTAAATTCATTTCCTTTTTCTTTATAAATTCATATCCTCTTTATTTTATTTAATAAGAAATTTGTTTATTGCAGATTCTAACATCTTTCCATCTTTCTTTTTATAATTGGGATCTGTGTCAGGTTCTTATAACCATCATTGTATCATATTGCTCCTAAAAACCAACAAAATAAAAACCAATAAGTGAACACCAAAATAAAATTACTAACCATATACGTAAAAGTCAAGAAATTGAGTTATAAAACGGAAAATAATCAAATTAAATGAACGAAAATGATGATAAGTTGAAATTAAAAGCTAAACTGTAGGCATCAGATCAACTGTTGAATGAAATCCATATCTGGTTTGGTTGTTATAAGTTTCCTCATCTAGCCAGTGGAACAAATTCTCTTCTATTTGTTCATCAGCAAGCCTAACAGTAAATGGACATAATTGGAAGCGCCTCCATTTTTTAATCGCAATCTAAACAGAAAGAAAATGGAGAACATTTTAATCTACCTTGATATCTACCAAATTTAACACACTTTCTTCGGAGAATTAAAGAAACAACGATTTTGTAGCATCAATCGTCGGCGAACCCTAACCCATATTTAAAATTGAAAACAAAAAGGAGATGTGATGAGACGAAAATAAAAATCAATTGTGTACATTGCTCAATCGATAGGACCCAGAGGAAAATGAGGCGATGCGATTTGGGAGTCGAGGTTGATGGACGTTCTTAAGTTATGTTACGTGTCGTCATCGAAACTGTGTACATGTAGTGTTGGCGGGATAAAAAAAATCACAAACCCCCACTCTGGAGCATCTCCATAGACCCTGCAAAACAAGAAAACATTAAGGATGATAATAGAAGACGAGAAAGAGAGGCTGTAACATCCGGATTCCCAGGTATCCTATTTTAAGTATTTATCTTGAGTTTTAAGGAGGGACTCGGCGAGTAGGCGCTCAGACTCGCCGAGTAGGATCACGAATTCTTGTCTGGATTAATGAGGGACTCGACGAGTCGATGCGTGGACTCGGCGAGTCCGCGCTGTAAAGTGAAACCCTAAATCTCAGGGCCTGAGCCCTATTTAAAGGCCTTTATGGCCTCCATTTGTGGCTACCAGTCCAGAGAGATACCCTAGCGATTGTGAGCGAGCTGTGAGAGAGTTTGAGCCTTTTGATCATTTTTGGTGTGATTTTGCAAAGGATAAAGTGTTTCCAGCAAGGGGAGGTCAAGAGGATTGCATTTCAGTGGGTTTTCGGCTTGGATCTTCAAGTTTGAGGTAGCTATTTGATCATATCCTTCTGTTTTGATTAAGGGCATTGAATTTAGGGTTTTCTATACCCTTTTATGGCTTGTTTAGTTGTGTATAGTGTCCCATTGAGTGCTAAACTCTAGATCAGTATACGTGTGCGAGATTATCCGAGATAGTCGAGGTGAGTCTTCTCACTATACTGTACCTAGAGTGGTACCTATGTGTGACCGGAAGGTCTTGTATGCTATGAGATATATGTGCTATATGATGTTATGTGATATGTATGTGTTATGTATGTTATGTATGACATGGACCGGAAGGTCAGGAGTTTACGGACCGGAAGGTCGATACTGGTAGAACCGGAAGGTCTACCGGGATTCGGGACGGAAGTCCCCTGAGACACTTGGATCGGAAGATCCTGCAGAGTTATGACCTGGAAAGGCGTATGTGTTATATATGGTATTTTTGGGAACTCACTAAGCATTTATGCTTACAGTTGCTATGTTACGTGTTTCAGGTACCAGCGAGGATCGCGGGAAGGCGCCGGCATGATCCGTACACACTCATAGAGATTATGTTTTGAGATTCTAGGATTTGTTTGTTATGATAACATTGGACACAGTTGTTTGATATTGTTTTGATGATTGAAAATATGATTTAAAAATGAAAAATTGGTTTTGAAAATTTACGTTGTTACAGAGGCCTATGGCAAACTAAAGAGTAATCGGAGACAAAATGATGGGAGAAAAGGGTATATATACCCTTTGTCTCCAAGAAGCGTACGAGAGATTGTGTCGATTCATTACATCATCAGGCGGTATCAGAATGAAAGGGCTTTCATATATATGAAAAAGGATTAAGTCAATGTAACGATATATTACGTCTGGTAAATTGCGTCGATCGGTCGGTGGGTTACGTGGCAGTGTTGGAATCGTGTGAATTTTGTTTTGGAGGCACCACAATAAAAGGGCTTATATATATATATATATATATATATATATATATATATATATATATATATATATATATATAAGAAAATTTTACAATGGTAGGTATATTTTCGGGGAAAAAAATTTAGCACCTGTTAAATGATAAGCATCCAAAGTTTGTTTGTACTCTGGTTTTATAACAAGTAGCATTGACATTAAAATGCATAATCATTAAATTGTTCATTTTAAAGTGATATAAATGTAATGTGTTGTAAGATGTTGCTGCTAAAAAGTTTTTGATAGAATCATCATCTACTTTTACATGTTTCATGTGATTATTGATGAACTCAATTTGACGGGCATATTGAGAGTATAATCTTTACTCATTGAACGGTGTTAGTGATTTTTGTTTCACACCATAGTTTTTCATTTTCTTTTTAAATTAGTTTAAACCGGTCGATCGGGGCCGAGAGTTGTTCAGTAACAATCTTTTTTATACTAATTTTTTAGACCGGATCGAACCAGATGGTTTTTTCAAAAACCGATGTGATAGAACTAGCAAAAACGAAATCATTGTAATGATTTTCAATTTATGATCTAACATACACATACACTCAAATATGAAGAAACTCTCAAGAACACCATGAACAAACCCTGATGAACCAAACAGAGATTTGAAGAACACAACAAACAAACCGATCAGAAAAACCCTAGATTTCAAGTTTATTTGAAAAGACCCCACCTGATCATCTCAAAAATCACAACCAATTTAAACTTTTCAAAACAACCCATTTACTAATAAAAGTGTTTACAAAACCATTGTTTCCAAAATATTATTTTAAATCAAAGTCTCTCAAGATCAACAACATAAAATCAGGACGGTCACGCCTTCGCCTCGTCACGGTCCTCTGAAAGTACCTGGAACCATAACCAAAAATTGTAAGTCAAAGCTTAGTGAGTTCCCCCAAAGTATCACCACACAATACACATATCATATACAAACAAGCATGCTGGGTCCAATCAATCATCGAGCTGGAATACTCACGGGTCCACAGCCATCGGGTTGGATTACCCCTGACCCAATCAGTCATCATACTGGAATGCCAACATACAACAGGTCCACTTAGTCATCGGACCAGAATACCAATATACAACGGGGACACTCAGTTATCGGACTGGAATACCCTCGGGTCCACTCAGTCATCATATTGGAATACCCCTGGTCTGTTGAATCACGCACATTGCAGGAAAGTCTCAACCCAACACAATATGTTAACATATAACATATAACAAACATATTCAACAGACAGACAATCATGCAGCTAGAAATAATAGGTAGTCCTACAGATCTACTGGTCTACGCATACCCGCAACTATCATATAATCATACAGATTTATCCTATTCTCAGCATATCATAAATCAATGTAACATGATATCAATCCAATGAGCCGAAATTTGTGCCTTCGGCCCGTAAGTACACTGAGGAAAACTCACATCATAATCTGACGAATAGTTGATCAATACTTTGCTCCCAAATACAGGTTCAATCCAAATCCTAAATATCAAAACAATATCCATTAATAGTATTTCCCCCAATGTAACGTCCCCAAAATTTAGACTAAAAATTTCGATTTATAAATTAATAAAACCATTGTCCAAAACAATATCATAATAACCATAGTGAATCAGAGTGTATCAATAAACATCCAAGTGCATCAGAGTCATGTAATATGCGGAACAATGGGGTGTGCAATGCAGTCATCCCGAGCTCTTCCCTTTAGAAACAGAAGTACCTGAAAACTTAAACTGAAACCGTAAGCATAAAGTTTAGTGAGTTTCCCCAACATACCACATACTAAACACACATACTACCAAGCATATTTGGGTTCTCGCCTACCCATTCAGTTTATTTCAACCTGATACTATCAAGCATATATGGGAGCTTGCAATCCCCTTCGGTCTATTTCAACCGGATAATATCAAACGTATTTGGGTGCTTGCAATCCCCTTCGGTCTATTTCAACCAACTACTATCAAGTATATCTGGGTGTTTTTAATCCCCTTCGGTCTATTTCAACTGGATATTGGGTCTATTTCACCTCTATCACTACCACATAATATCATAGTCAAATAACCACATAAACATCTACAATGTAACACCGTAAATTTTCAAACAAAATTTTCATTTTCAAAACCACATAATTCTCAATATCACATTTCAAAAACCACAGCTGTCAAATTATCAAAAACACATATTCATAAATTGTTTGATAAAATTCAGAATCCTCAAAAACATAAACTCCATCTCGTGTGTACAATCAAGCTGGCGCCTTCCCACGATCCTAAGAAGTACCTGAAACACATATCACATAACACGGTAAGCACAAAGCTTAGTGAATTCTCCAAAATACCATACACATCTCATTAGCCTCTTATGGATATATATCGATAAAGACCCTCCGGTCAATGTGTCTTAGTGGAGACCCTCCAGTCCCACAACTCGGGTTGGACCCTCCGGTCCTAACTCGATAAAGCTCGGGATAATGCACAACATAAATCACAAAGACATAATGCATGATATCACATAACTCGGAATAGGCATACAAGACCCTCCGGTCACACAATGTTACCACTCAGGTAAGTATAGTGAGAAGACTCACCTCGTAAGTAAGCAAGTAAGCCTCGTACCCCTCGAACGGTCTAATCTCCGCTTACATGTCATAATCATCTCTAATTAACACTTATAACCACAACTCTAAATAAATTAAGCTAACCCCTCACTCTAACTCTTGGAATGGGTAAAAGACCATTTTACCCTTCCATGGTCTCCATAATCCATGTCTTGACCAACCCTAAAGTCAACAAAAGTCAACACTCGAGTCAACATTCCATGTTGACCCAGCTCATCAAGCGCATTTATGCGACTCGTCGAGTTCCCTCGTTTCCTCAGACATGTCGTGAAAATCCAACTCCCGGTTCTTGACCGTTAGCTTATTCAACTCCCGGTAGTTGATCCACATCCGGTGTGAACCATTCTTTTTCTTGACAAAAAGGATCGACACTCCCCACGGTGAGCTACCCGGTCTGATAAATCCCTTCCCCAGCAGCTCCTGAAGCTGCGAGGATAACTACTGCATCTCGGGCGGCACAAGGCGATAAGGTGCCTTGGCAATAGGCGTCGCACCCGGAATCAAATCAATCCGGAACTCCACCTGCCTCTCGGGAGGCACACCCGGTAACTCCTCGGGAAAAACATCTGGAACACGCACACTATCGGAACCTCGGAGATAGAACTCGGCCTCTTAGTGGCAACCCTCGTATCTATCACATATGCTAAAAGCCCATACATCCCTGCTGTAAAATTTGTCTCGCCCTGGCAGCAGAACAGAAAGCTGGCCCAGATCTGGTCCCCTCGCCATACATTGTAAGTACTCCCCCACTAGGGTCTCGTATGGTCACCATATGACGCTCGCAGTCAATCACAACTCCAAACCGGCTCAACCAATCCATGCCCACTATGACGCAAACATCACCCATCGCTATCGGCACCAAATCTATCGGGAACTCAACACCAAAAATCTCTAATACACACCCCTGGAATACATCAGTAGCAAAAACCGCATGCTCTTCGGCTATAGAAACCCTCAGAGGTCGACTCAACGCCTCACGTCTGACATTAATGTGACGACTAAAAGATAAAGACACGAAGGATCGACTCGCACCCAAGTCAAATAACACTAAAGCAGGCACATAACTCACAAGAAAAGTACCTATATACAGCACAATATAAGCATAAACAAGTCTCATAATAACAGGAATAAGGAAATACGTACCAGCCACGACATCAGGTGTTGCGCGGACCTCCTCCGTTGTCAGCTGAAAAGCTCTCCCACGGGCTCTCGGCCTTCACCGACCGACTATCAGTAGCATGTAAGACAGCAGGAGCAAAACCCTAGGCTGATCCCTGAGTAAGTTGAGGGCACTCGGCCTTCCGATGGCCGGTCTGGTTGTAGTGAAAGCAAACTGCAAATCCCTTAGGACAGTCCTTCGCCATATGTCCCTCTTTACCACACTTGAAATAAATCCCTGCCCGGCATGATCCCTCATGACTCTTGCTGCACTTGCCACAAGTGCGGCCCTTCTGGACCCCAACTCTCATATCAGCGGGCTTAGCTCGCTTTGTCGCTGGCTGCGATTGCACTGGTTTCCGGTCCCTCCCCTGAGACTCTCCCTCCTCTCTAGCCTGTAACTCTAGCTCAATCTCTCTCCTCCTGACATTGGTCTAACGCTCAGCCAATGTCTGGTATGACGAGTTCGCCACGAACTCCCGTATATCCCTCCTCAATATGCTCAAATACCGGCTCACACGCTCCTGCTCAGTAGACACGTGCTCAGGGCAAAACAACGCCCTCTCATGAAACATCCTCGAAATCTCTGTCACGGTTTCTGTCTTCTGCTTAAGAGACAGAAACTCCTAGGCTAACCGTTTCCTCTCCACCTGGGGAACATACTCATCTCGGAACAATCGTGTAAACCTCTCCCATGTCACTGCAGCATGATCTGCAGGAGGAAAGCTAGCAGTCACGAACTTCCACCAGTCCTTCGCTCCCAAGCGAAGCTGGTTCAGCGCAAACCGAACTCTCAGGTGCTCTGGGCATGAACACATATAGAAACACCCCTCAATGTCGGAGATCCATCTCATGGCAGCAATCAAATCTTGTATCCCATCAAACTGTGGTGGCTTCGTGTTGTTGAACTCTCGAAACAACATCGAGTCACCTCTCTGTGGTCTAGTGGCAGCCAAGGCTGCGGTGGCTGCAGCAACGTATCGCTCATCGAATGTCTCAATCAACGTGGTCTTAATAGACCCAAACATCTCTGGTATAGCCTCCCTGATAGCTACGGCCACTTCCTCATGTATGATCCTGCAGATATCCCCGTCACTGGTCCCACTGCTCCCGGGGTTGTGGCGAGTAACCACCATAATGTCTCTGAAACACAACACGAAAATCATCAGAGACTATCTCAAGCACACACACTCGATTACCCGAACCTACATGCTCCTAAGCATCCTAAGGATTCTTACTTGGGTCGCATACGGATCCGGTGCTTTCGGTAGTACGGGTCCAATACTACCTTCCACACCAACCCGTAGTTGTCCCAAGTTCTCCTCCTAGGATCCTAATTTACAGTACTCTATTCCTCACTGATCTCAAACTATTCTCTCGGTAGATTCCTCAATGCTCTTCTAGGTATCTCTCCCATATTACTCATAGCTCTCCCTAAAGATTCCTGTTATGTGTCTCCCTACTCAGTACACACACAGAGCAATCAGCAGATAAGATCAATCAATAACATACCCTAGGCTAAGGCGTCATGAATCAAGCAACTCTAGTCCTAATTTCTTAAATACCTAGCCTATCCCCTAGAATGCAACTCTAATATCTCATAATATAACAAGTGATGGTAGTTTGGGAAATCATTGTTCGGGCTTTGGCTGATTGTACACACTGCTCCATCTCGTTTTCTCTTTAAAACTCTTACTCATTTTAGAAAAATCATTTCTTTTCATAAAAAAAATCGTCTCAAACCCTCAGTTTGAGTCCAGGCATACCCGAGGGTACGTCCGAATCCCTCAAACCAAGGCTCTGATACCAATTTGTAACACCGTAAATTTTCAAACAAAATTTTCATTTTCAAAACCACATAATTCTCAATATCACATTTCAAAAACCACGGTTGTCAAATTATTAAAAACACATATTCATAAATTGTTTGATAAAATCTGGAATCCTCAAAAAATTAAACTCCATCCCATGTGTACAATCAGGTCGGCGCCTTCCCATGACCTGAGAAGTACCTGAAACACATATCACATAACACGGCAAACACAAAGCTTAGTGAATCCCCAAAATACCACACACATCTCATTAGCCTCTCATGGCTATATTTCGATAAAGACCCTCCGGTCAATGTGTCTCAGTGGAGACCATCCAGTCCCACAACTCGGATTGGACCCTCCGGTCCTAACTCAATAAAGCTCGGGATAATACACAACATAAATCACAAATACATAATGCATGATATCACATAACTCAGAATAAGCATACAAACCCTCCGGTCACACAATGTTACCACTCAGGTATGTATAGTAAGAAGAATCACCTCGTAAGTAAGCAAGTAAGCCTTGTACCCCTCGAAGGCTCGAACAGTCTAATCTTCGCCTACATGTCATAATCATCTCTAATTAACACTTATAACCACAACTCTAAATAAATTAAGCTAACCCCTCACTCTAACTCTTGGAATGGGTAAAAGACCATTTTACCATTCCATGGTCTCCATAATCCATGTATTGACCAACCCTAAAGTCAACGTAAGTCAACACTCGATTAAACAGTCCATGTTGACCCAACTCGTCGAGTGCATCTATGTGACTCGTCGAGTTCCCTCGTTTCCTCAGACATGTCGTGAAAATCCAACTCAACTCGTCGAGTCGTCTCCTCAACTCGCTGAGTTACAAAGCGTCTAGACTCATTGGGGAAAACCCTAACCGACTCGTCGAGTCCCTTCAGTCCACTTTCTTATTCATACGATTTCAGGCAGAAATAAGGTCTCATACTCTGGATCTAGCCTTCTAAGACTGAATCATCACGTAAAGTTGCAAGCTTTACGTTCATGCATGGCATCTAGGGCTCAAAATGCCAAAACAAGCTCCATAAAGGTTTTCATGCATGGAAACTTGCCCAAAGCTTGATAAAGCTTGGATCTTTGGGCTTATGGGACCTCATTTTGTCCAGATCTGGAGTCTTAACCCCATGGCAAGCTCCAACAACTCAAGAACCACAATATAAGGGGGAAACCCTAAAACTCCCTAGAAAAAGATCTATCAAAGACATGATCAAGGTGGTAGCTTTTTACCTCCAAATCGAAGCTAGCACAGAGAAACACTTGATCCACAAGCCTCTTCTCGTTCCAAGGCTTGATGTTTTTCACTCCTCTTCCAAATGTGCACTAAAACACCCAAAGTTAGCTCCTTTCTCTCTCACATAAATGAATACACATGATTAGGGTTTCTCGTTGAGGGTTTGGGATGATAAGGGAGGCGGAAATGAGGGCTTAAGGTCCTTTAAATAGGACACAAACCCTGAAAATTAGGGTTTTCTCACCTAGCTCTTACTCGTCGAATCGGGTCCTCTGAATCGTCGAGTAAACTCTAAAATCCCGCGGCCATTACACTCTCTACTCGACGAGTTGGTGCTCCCAACTTGTCGAGTTTCCCATTGCCAAAATGAATGAAATTAATTAAATAATATACCTGGTGTAACATCCGAAAAATCATGACCAAAAATTTTGTTTTTAATTACGTGACTTATAAAATTGTTTACTGAAAAACATTATTAAATCATAGCATTTCATAAAACCATAATCTCATGTCTCAAACCATTTCATAAAATAGTAACAATGTCAGAGTACAATCCCACGAATCTCATAATGCGGAAATATTGTGTGTGTGTGATGCGTTGCTACCGTGTCGGCTCTCTCCCCTTCGATGAAGAGGTACCTGAAAACAAAACTAAAAATTGTAAAGCACAAAGCTTAGTGAGCTCCCCCATCATTCCGCATACCATACAATATCATATCTAGCCAGGCATATCTGGGTGCCGGCCTCCCCTTCGGTCTATTTCAGTCGGATAATTGCCTAGCATATATGGGTGTTGGCCTCCCCTTCGGTCTATTCCAACCGGATAACTGCCTAGCATACCTGGGTGCTGGCCTCCCCTTCGGTCTATTTCAACCAGATATCGGTGACTATTTCACCCCTACCACTACCACATAGAATCATAGCACATTGGCACATAGAACATAACAGACAGTGGCATACCAGACATTTATCACGCAGACAATCATCTAACTACAAGCTCCTACTAGTGGGCCGACAATGTGGCCTTAGACCCACTTCTACTAGAAGGTAACTCACCTCAATGTTGTGAAGTGTCTGAACTGTCCTCGATGCTGGGATCAACTCCTCTCAACTCTTACACATAACGACCTTCCTTAATTACCATTTCATACTCTTAACCCTTTCAAGGGTCAACTCAGGTCAAAGTCAAAGGCATGGTCAAAACCCTACTCAAAGTCAACTTTTGGTCAAAGTCAACATCTGGTTGACTCAACTCGCCGAGTTGGTCCACCAACTCGTCGAGTTCCATAATCCACCAAAATCCTGGAACTTCGCTCCTACTCATCGAGTCTTTCAAGAGCTCGTCGAGTTGGGACCCTTTTGCTTTTGACTCGCCGAGCTTGACCATGAACTCGTCGAGTCCTTATTCATACAAGTTGAAGTGTTTAGCCCTTAACTCGCCGAGTTCTTCCTTGAACTCGTCGAGTTCTTCTTCATATAAGTTGGGACATTGCCTTGAACTCGCCGAGTTTGTTCTTGAACTCGCCGAGAGTCCATGATCTTTAAGTCCATAAACGAGCCCAACTTGCTGAGTTCTCTTCAAAACTCAACAATTTGCTCAATATCAGAAGAGATTGGGGAAAACTGCGACCCAACTCGCCGAGTCGTATGAGCGACTCGTCGAGTCCCTCAATGTCCAAATCCATACAGCCACTTCCAGTCGGGCTTAACACATCTAAAACGTAGATCTAACCTCTTAGGGTCCATATTACACGTAAAGTTACAAACTTTACGTGCATGCAAGGTATCATGAGCCAAAAACACCATTTCCTAGTCTAAAATGAAGCCTAGGCCAAAGGGAAGGGTTAAAGCATAACAAATTCGTGAACTTTATAGCTAAAGGGGCTGGAAGGGATCTGGATCTGAAGTTACAACTTCATATCACACTCCATACTCAAAAAGGTTCCCAAAATTGCTAAGAGATGGCCCTAAACTCAAACATGGAGAGATCTAGTAATAGGAAAGTCAAGGAAGCAAATTTATACCTTTAAGGGGCTGGAAATGTAGCTTGAACCTTGGATCTACTGCTTCCTTGATCCCTCTAGCTCCTTCTTCTTCTTCCTCTAGCTTTGAAATCACACAAACACTCTCACAAAAGGCTCACACACTCAATAAATCTCAAGGGACACAAGTTAGGGTGTTCTGGACTAAGGGAGACGATGGGGGATGCATGAGAGAGTTAGTGCGTTTAAATAGGGTGCAAACCCTAAAATTTAGGGTTTCACCCAGACAGGTCAACTCGTCTAGTCGGGGCTTCCGACTCGGCGAGTAGGCTCTTCCATCCGCGTCCAAAATCCGTCCTTACTCGACGAGTTGAGCCTCCAACTCGTCGAGTCCCAGTATAAAATGCAAATATTCTTTATTTAAGATACGTACCAGGAACCAGGCGTTACAAATCTCCCCCACGTATTTTAGACTTCGTCCTCGAAGTCTGCTGCTGCATCCAGAAAAAGCTCGGGGTAGTGCTCCCTCATCTCGTCCTCCGGCTCCCAAGTCCATTATGATCCCTTGCGGTGCTGCCATTGCACCTTCGCCAGCTCGACCCTCTTGTTCCTCAGATCCTTCGAATTCCTGTCGAGGATAACCACTGGTCGCTCAATGTAGTTCAGGCTGTCATCCACCTGAATATCCTCCAGAGGCACCACTGTAGAGTCGTCTACCAGGCACTTCCGCAGCTGGGAGACGTGAAAGGTACTATGAATCTGACTGGGCTCGGTTGGCAGATCTAGCCTATATTGCACCTTCCCCACCCGGGAAGCAACCCTGAATGGACCGATGTACCTGGGGCCTAACTTGCCCCGCTTCCTGAACTGGATGGCACTATTCTAAGGCGACACCTTCGGGAGAACCATATCCCCGACCTGGAACTCCAGGTCTGAACGACGCTTGTCGGCATTACTTTTCTGTCGACTCTGAGTAGTCTGAAGCCTGATCCCGACCTGTTGTACCCTCTACGTCGTCTTGAGTACCACTTAGGTACTCCCCATGACTCTCTTCCCGACCTCACCCCAGCAAATCGGGGTCCTGCACTTCCTCCCGTACAACATCTCGAAGGGAGGACGGTCGATGCTCGCGTGGTAGCTATTATTGTAGGAAAACTCTGCCAAGGGAAGGTAGGTATCCCAGCTACCACCGAAGTCTAAAACACATGTCCGCAACATATCCTCCATAGTCTGGATGGTCCATTCACTCTGACCATCCGCCTGCGGGTGAAAAGCGGTGCTAAAGTGCAGACGAGTACCAAACTCGTAGTGAAACTTCTTCCAGAATCTGGAAGTGAACCGCACGTCTCGATCAGAAATCACATAAACTGGCACTCCGTGTCGAGCTACTACCTCTCGGATGTAGATATCGGCCAGCTTCTCAGCCGAGATGCTCTCCTGGATCGGTATGAAATGAGCACTCTTGGTAAATCGATCCACGATGACCCAAATCAAATCCACTCCCCGTGCGGTCCTGGGAAGCTTCGTGATGAAATCCATAGTAATATCTTCCGATTTCCACATAGGGATATCCAACGGCTGTGTCTTGCCATGAGGCCTATGGTGCTCGGCCTTGACCTTCCTGCAGGTTAGGTATCTCTCGACGTACCAGGCTACATCCCACTTCATGCAGGGCCACCAATAATCAGGACAAAGATCTCTGTACATCTTCGTCGCCCCGGGATGAATCGAGAATCAGGATTTGTGCGCCTCCTCCATCAAAACTTGGCGTACCCCTCCATGATATGGAACCCACACTCTACGGTGTAGTGTCAACAACCCACGACTATCATAGTCGAAGGAGGAAACCTGACCCACAATACACTCGCTCTTCTGATGTTCCTCTTTCATAGCCTCCTGCTGGGCCTCTCGGATCTGCTCCAGAAGTGGAGTCACCACTGTCATCCACAAGCAAATGTCTCTGATCGGGGCTGCCTTGCGGCTAAGAGCATCGGCCAACACATTGGCCTTCCCCGGGTCACAGAGGATCTCACAATCGTAATCCTTCACCACATCTAGCCACCGACGCTGCCTCATGTTCTGATTCGGCTGATCCATGAGGTACCTCAGACTCTTGTTATCCATGTAAATGGTACAAAGGACCCCATAGAGGTAGTGTCGCCATATCTTGAGGGCGAAGACGACTGCCCCCAACTCCAAATCATGTGTTGGGTAGTTCGCCTCGTGAGGCTTTAGCTGCCTCGAGGCATAGGCGATGACGTGCCCTCTCTGCATCAGTACTGCACCCAAACCCGATATAGACGCATCACAGTACACTACGAAATCCTCCATGCCCTCTGGCAAGGCTAGGATCAACGTCTCGCATAGTCTCTGTCTCAATGTCTCAAAGGCTGCCTGCTGCTCAGGCCCCTAGCGGAAGACCACGAATTTCTTCGTCAACCGGGTCAAGGGAACGGCTGTCTTGGAAAAGTCCTGAATTAATCTCCGGTAATAGTCTTCCAATCCTAGAAAACTCCGAATCTCAGATGGAGACTTCGGAACCTCCCATCTCATCACGTTCTCCACCTTGGCCGGGTCAACCAAAATGTCGTTCTGGCTGACAAGGTGCCCAAGAAACTGCACCTCGCACAACCAGAACTCACACTTAGAGAACTTGGCCTACAAGCTCTCCCTCCTCAAGGTATCCAGCACCTCTCGCAAGTGCTCCTCGTGCTGCTCCCGCGTCTTGGAATAAACCAAGATGTCATCAATGAAAACTATCACAGACCGATCCAACATCGGTCTGCATACGCGGTTCATGAGATCTATGAACGCGACAGGAGCATTGGTGAGCCCGAAAGGCATCACCACGAACTCGTAGTGGCCATAGCGAGTCTGAAACGCAGTCTTCTGCACATCCTCGTCTCTGACCCTCATCTGATGGTAGCCTGAACGTAAATCGATCCTCGGGAGTGGGTAACGGTTTTTCACTGTTACCTTGTTCAGCTCCCGGTAATCTATACACATCCGATACGATCCGTCCTTCTTCTTCATAAATAGGATCGGGGCTCCCCAGGGTGAACTGCTAAGTCTAATGAATCCCTTGTCTAACAGCTCCTGCAGCTGTGTAGACAACTCCTGCATCTCAGGAGGATCCAACCGATATGGTGCCTTGGCTATCGGGGCCGCACCGGGGACCAGGTCGATCCTAAACTCCACCTGCCTCTCCGGAGGTATCCCAGGCAACTCCTCTAGAAACACATTCAGGTATTCTCGCACCACTGGCACATCGCTCACAGTCGCCTTGCCCGCATCCCGGGTATCCATGATGTAGGTGACATATCTGGCGCAACCCTGCTGAAGGTAGCGCCTAGCCCTCGCTGCTGAGCATAAAGCTGGTCCACGCTGTGGCCTCTCGCCCTGAATCACCAGCTCTCCCCCACTTGGGGTCCTGACGCGTACCAACTGCTGCACGCAGTCCATCACAACCCCATTAGGGCTCAACCAGTCCATACCGATAATGACCTTGTTCCCACGCAATGGTATGGGAACCAAGTCTACCACGTAGCGCTCCTCGAACAGCCTCAAAACACAATCTCTAAAAACCTCTGATGCTCAAACTGATCGGTCATCATCAATCTCGACCTCTAGAGGGCAATCCAACATGCCCGAAGACTCAGGGAACCTCTTGATAAGTGCAAGAGAGACAAATGATTGGGTATCACCCGAATCGAACAACACCTGAACTGGAATATTGTTCACATGGAACGATCCCGTCACCACATCGGGTGCGACGCGTGCCTCCTTGGTATTCAAGTGGAAGGCTCGGCTCCTCACCACTAGAGCCTCTGACTTGCCCTGCCAGCCATCAGTGATCCGCAGGGTCGCTGGAGCTGGCGCCGCCACTGGCGCTGCTGCTGTCAATCTCGGGCAGTTGGCCTTTTTATGGCCTCGCTGGTTGTAGTGAAAACACAGCAACTCCGATGTCGGAATGGTGGGGGTAGGGGATGTACAATCCTTGCTGAAGTGCCCCGTCTTGCCGCACTTGTAGCATCCCGATCCCTCAGCCCTGCATACTCCCTCATGCGATTTGCCGCATTTCCCACAGCGGCCCCGACCCTGCTGGCCCTTCGACCTAGCGTTGAATCCCTTAGGTTTCTTCCCTGAAACCCCAGTCACCTGCTCAGTCTCCGCCTTCCTCTTCCTGTGGTGCTCTATATCAATCTCCCTCTCCCTCACCCTCGCAATCATGGAATCCAGTGTCGGGCAGGCTGAGTAGCTGACATGTTCCCGGATGTCAGCCCTCAACATGTCATGGTACCAGGTCTTCTTCATCTCCTTGTCGCCCGCATACTGAGGTACCAATAAGGCCCTCTCCCTGAACTTGGCGGTAATCTCCGCCACCGACTCAGTCGTCTGTCTCATATCAAGAAACTCCCTGGCCAGCTGCTGAAGCTCCACAGCCGACACGAACTCAGCCCTAAACCTGGTCACAATGTCTGACCAGGTCATAGCCTCAATGACTGAGGCTCCCAAATAATCACCAAATGACTCCCACCAATCTCTTACCCTGTCTCTCAAACATCCAACAACATACCGAATCTTCGACCGCTCAGGGCAGAAGCTAGTCAACTGAGCAGACTCCATGTCTGCAATCCACCTCCTGGCAACAATGGGGTCCTTCACCCCGTGGAAGTCTGGAGCACCACATCCCCTGAAGTCTTTAAAAGACAGTGTGCGTGCCCCCGACGGGCTAGACGCCCAGTCACTCCTAAACGCCTTGAGGAGATCCTCCATCAGCTCGATAATCCCTTCCTTGATTGACCCGGAAATCACCGGGGTTGACTTAAGGATGCCTCTCGTGATCTCAGAAGCAATGAAATCTCGTAGTCCCTCATCAACTGGCTCGGTGACTTATCCCGAACCTGATCCTGAACCTGATCCTGACCCCGAACCTCCCCCTCCGTGTCGCGTAATCATCACAATTCTGAAACAAAACACATAATCGTCAGGGTCATACATAATCTCGAGAGATCTCACATACTACAAGTTCCCTGGTTCTATCTCAGCCCTCCTTGACTCGAGTGCAGATCCTCTGCTTTCAGTAGTACGGGCCCATACTACCTTCCACATCTATCCGTACTTTCCTCAAGGATTGCCTTGACTTCACCAACTCCCTTCTACTACTACTGCTCTCTGCACTAATCTCATCCTAGGCTTACCCTAGGGTAACTCTTCGACCTACTCTCCGCCATCAGCTCCATAAGGAATTCATGCCATCTATACCTAACTAGCTTGCGAATACCATTACATATCACTAAAACCAGATAATTTTTCGAATGAGAGGTCCTACCCTACAACGGTTGGACTCAAACAAGAGATGCGCACTAGGGCTAGACCTAACCTTCTGAAATTATTTAGTCCTCGCAGTATGTGATCAAGGTGATCAAAACGCCTCATGTATGAGTCATGGTACTGAGTCGCCCGCCGGGTGTAGAAATAGCGTGCGGTCTCCACCGGGGCAACAAAAGTGGATCCCCCTGCAGTGGGAGGAGTGGAGTGAGCGGGAGGAATAGGGATGTCGTCTTCGTGGCCGACGACCAGCCGCTCAGGAGCTCTCGGAATGGGTACGGGAGCGCGTGGAATGGAATATGCAGAAATATTCTTTGGTAGACACCACCGAGTCTGAGTGATGTCATGCTGGAGCTGGAGGGAACTAAAATCCCCAGCAGGAACTCGGAAATGTAGCTCACCCTGCACCAACCATGTGATACTACCATCACCTTCTCTACGAAAGAAAGATGAGGCTACAAGGACATTGGATGTGATGGTATTAGAGCCTTGTGTGATTTTCTCGAGATCCGAGCGCTTGCTCTCAAAAAGCTCGGCACAAGCAAGGCGGGTGGCAAGATAAGAGATAATCCCGCCACAAAGGATAGGGCCAGAATCGCTGGTAGAGACCTTGAGAAGTTTGGAAGCAAGGAAGGCGCCAAAATGTGGTCTCTTCAAGCCGGTGACCATGCACTAAAGAATTTCTAACTCCATCTTACCGGCTCTGCTAACGTCTTCTTGGGGGAAGACAATGTTAGCAATAATTCAGAGAGCCACCCTTAAGACTGGATGGATGATATGAGATGCTTTGACGGATCGAGCCTCATACACATCAAGTCCCGTGATTTCCTTCCAAAAGGCTTTGGCTTGGGTTTTGAAAAGCTTATTTTTCTCTCGCATGTAGCCTAATTTGGGACCATATGTATTGAATTTAGAAATCCCAACAAACCCACTAAGATCGTCTAAACTAGGTAAAAATTGAAAACGCATGAGACAGAATGAGAGACATTTGGCATTGTCATTGAATTCCAAAGATTGTAAGAATTCAATGGTTGTATTTTTATACAATTCCATTGGTGCCAAAGTGAGAAGTTTCTCCCATCCGATGTTGCTAAACAACCTAAGGACGCCATCATAAACTCCTAGTTCTTAGAGAGTGGGAATATCCTCAAACCGTTGTTGAGAATATTCATGGTCCTTCAAGTGAAGGAATCGGTCACAGTGCTCAAGGGAATTGTGAATAATGGTGGTGACACCATATTTGGATTCCAATTGTTCTTTTGGCTTTGGATTTTTGCGTTTTGGCATGATGACAAACCGAATTTATGGCAGACAAGTGGTGACCAAAGACTACAATAATTATATGAAGCACAAGAATGGATTTGTAACAATTCTAGCCAAACAAATTTAAAGTCAATGCGTAAAACTTGATATATGGAAGGAATGTACCGTTCAAACGCTTGAATTTGTGATGGTTGCTTGAATTGTTCACTTCATCTTCAACCTCAAGAAAGCTTGAACTCTTCAGTGGTGAAATGTCTAATTGGAGATGAAAGCTTCCAATCTTCCTTCCAAAAGCACCTCCCCAAGCTTATTCTTCAAACCCTATGCAAGAATTTTGAAACTCAATACAAGAATCAATTCAACTATACAAATCAAGAACTAGGGTTTATGAAGAAAAAAATTCAATTTTTACCCATTGAATGATGAATTCGACCTAGATGATGAATGAAGTGAAGTTAGGAACCCATAATAACATACCTTTGCACCTTAATCTCGGATTGATTGAAAGAACTCGAACCCTAGACTAGGGTTTATGAGGATTCGGCCGACGAAGGGTTTAGGGAAGAAGAAAAGAAAAGATTAGCGCACGATCGTGAATTCTGTTTGTCGAAATGCATGACCCAAATTGATAGAAGCTGTGCCTTGCGCCTGATCTTTCTCGGTTCGATTCGTCCGTGACTTCTAGTCGTGGGTTTTTCAAACGAAAGGTTTAGGGGCTGTGCGATTTTCTTATTATCCAAACACAGGGGCGTGCGTTTTTTTAGATCGTGATTTCGGGATCTTGGGGCTCGGATGCATGGGCCATGTGTTTTGGAAACCATAATCATGCGTTTTTTTTTCTTGAGTCACAAAGTCACGGTCCAACTTAAGGCCGTGAGTTTTGAGCATGGCCCGTGCACAATTTTTTTCTTTCTTTCAATCGTCGACTGAACGCACGGTCTAAAGGCATAGGTCCTGCGTTTTGGACTTTACCCGTGCTTTTTCAATTTTGCCCATGCCAAAAAATTTTTTTATTAAAAACCTCGAAGCGCACGCATGGGCAAAAATTATGGACCGTGTCTTTTCTACTTAGCCCATGCATTTTCCGTGAAGCCCGTGCATTTTCTTTCTGTTAACATTAAACTCACGATATATATATATATATATATATATATATATATATATATATATATATATATATATATATTTTTTTTTTCTTTTCAAAACCAAATTTTATTTGACCATTAGATAGGAAAGTTATTTGTGCGGAACCCTCGAAAAGACGCAAAAACATTGCAACACAGATGAAATAAATCAAAATAAAGAAAATAGAAAGAAATACTTCCGAGTTGCCTCTCGGTTAGTCGCCCTTGTTTCAAGTCTTTGGCTCGACTTTTCCCTTTAGATTCACTCAATGTAGTCTGGGCGTTCCAAGCTATCAACCTCCATGTCTTTCTCTTGGAAACCTTCATAGAAGACCTTTAACCTGTAACCATTAACTTTGAATACTTTTCCAGTTTTGTTACTCTTAATCTCAACTGCACCATGATCAAATATATTAGTAACAATGAACGGTCCCACCCACCGGGACCGTAACTTACTGGAAAACCATTTAAGTCGAGAGTCATAGAGTAATACATTTTGAC
This sequence comes from Lactuca virosa, assembly GCF_052849685.1. Classification (NCBI taxonomy): domain Eukaryota; kingdom Viridiplantae; phylum Streptophyta; class Magnoliopsida; order Asterales; family Asteraceae; genus Lactuca; species Lactuca virosa. Next base: position 252,596,596 of record NC_136427.1, on the reverse strand, counting down.
CAATCTCAAAGGTCTTATGGGAGAGGTACTTATCATGGAATGCTTTGGTCTTGTCTTTGTAGATGCGTGAACTCTTGAATGCTTCATTTCTTATTTCCTCTAACTGTTGGATCTCTAACTTTCGGTGGACACCCGCTTCATCAATCTTCATGTTTAGCTTTTTGACAGCCCAGAAAGCCTTATGCTCTAGTTCAACAGGAAGATGACAGGCTTTGCCAAACACAAGTCTATAAGGTGACATCCCAATTGGAGTTTTATATGCAGTTCGATATGCCCAAAGAGCATCTTCTAATTTCAAACTCCAATCTTTGCGGTTTGTGTTCACTGTTTTCTCAAGTATGGACTTGATTTCTCTGTTTGACACTTCATCTTGTCCATTTGTTTGCGGGTGATAAGTTGTGGACACCCGATGTTGGACTCCATACTTCTTGAGAACTGATCCAAGAGTTTTGTTGCAGAAATGTGTGCCTCTGTCACTGATCAAGGTTTTTGGAGTTCCAAACCTACATAAGATGTTAGCCTTGACAAAATATACAACAACTTTAGCATCATCAGTTCTTGTTGCCTTTGCCTCTACCCATTTGGAAACATAATCAACAGCCAAAAGAATGTATAAGTTCCCAAAGGATGAAGGAAAAGGACCCATAAAATCAATACCCCATATATCAAATATTTCACAAACCAAGATGGGGGTCAATGACATTTGGTTTCGGGAACTCAAGGAACCTGTCATTTGACATCTCTCACAACTTTTACAAAAAGTGTAAGAGTCATGAAAGAGTCGAGGCCAATAAAATCCACAGTCTAAAATTTTCCTGGCAGTTCTTTGAGGACCAAAATGCCCTCCGCGAGCATAACTATGACAAAAGTTGAGGATAGATTGTACCTCATGTTCTTCAACACATCTTCTTATTACCTGATCTGCACAGTGTTTCTAAAGGTACGGCTCATCCCAAATGTACTTTCTCGCATATTTTTTGATCTTATCTCTCTGTGACCTCGTGAGATCGGGTGGGAACTTTCCCGTGACCATGAAGTTGCATATATCCGCATACCAAGGTGGTGTTTGGATAGCAAACAAGTCCTCGTCTGGGAAAGTGTCATGGATGGGAGTCGCATCTTCGGGTTGAACTATTCGGCTCAAATGATCGGCGACTAGGTTCTCATTCCCGCTTTTATCTTTGATCTTAATATCGAACTCTTGCAAAAGCAGCATCCACCGTATTAATCTCAGCTTCGAATCTTTCTTGGTAAGTAAGTGCTTTATGGCTGCATGTTCCGAATATATGATCACTTTAGTTCCAAGGAGGTATTGTCGGAACTTCTCTAGTGCAAACACAATAGCAAGCAACTCCTTTTCTGTTGTGGTATAGTTGCTCTGTGCACTATCAAGTGTCTTTGATGCATAGTAGATGACATGATGTGCTCGATCCACCTTTTGACCCAATACCGCCCCAACAGCCGTGTTGCTCGCGTCACACATGATCTCAAACGGGAGATCCAAATTAGGTGGTTGGATGATTGGAGCGGAGGCGAGTAAATCCTTCAAAGGATCAAAAGCCTCCTTGCATGGTTGGGTGAACTCAAATCCAACATCTTTTTGGAGTAGTTGACACATCGGCACCGTGATCTTTGAAAAATCTCTGATGAACCGTCGATAGAAACCTGCATGACCAAGAAACGAACGAACTTCCCGAACATTTTTCGGGTAAGGAAGACTTTTGAGAACATCTATCTTGGCTTTGTCAACTTCTAAGCCTTTTTGGGACACAATATGACCTAAGATCAATCTTTTGTCCACCATGAAATGGCATTTTTCATAGTTAAGCACAAGATCTGTGTCAATGCACCTTCGTAGAATTTTTGTTAGATTGCTCAAACATTCATCAAAGGAGTTTCCATAGACTGTGAAATCATCCATGAAGACTTCAATGATGTTTTCAACATATTCAGAAAAAATGCTCACCATGCATCTCTGAAATGTTGCGGGTGCATTGCATAGACCAAAAGGCATACGCCTATAAGCAAATGTGCCAAAGGGACAAGTGAAGGTGGTTTTCTCTTGGTCTTCCAGGGCTACCGAAATTTGATGAAAACCCGAGAAACCATCCAAGCAACAGTAATGAGATTTACCCGCCAATCTCTCTAACATTTGGTCAATAAATGGCAAGGGAAAATGGTATTTTCTCGTTGAGGCATTCAACTTTCTATAGTCAATACAAACCCTCCACCCGTTTTGCACATGGGTTGGCACCAAAATCTCCCTCGGAATTCTTGACAACTGTGACCCCGACTTTTTTCGGGACTACCTGAACGGGGCTCACCCATTTACTATCTGAGATAGGGTAGATCATACCTGCATCCAAAAGCTTCATGATTTCTTTCTTTACCACCTCCATCATGGGTGGATTCAATCTTCTTTGTGCCTCTCGAGTTGGTTTGAAGTCTTCCTCCATGAGAATCTTATGCATGCACAAGGAAGGGCTCAACCCTTTTATATCAGCAATTGTCCACCCAATAGCTTTCCTATACTTTTTCAGCAAAGTCACCAACTCATCTTCTTCTGCAATGGACAACTTGTTGGAGATAATGACAGGCAAAGTCTTCTCTTCTCCAAGGTATGCATACTTCAAATGATCTGGAAGTGCCTTCAATTCTAGCTTAGGTGCCTACACAATGGAAGGAAGAAGTTTTGTGTTAGAAATAGGCAATTTCACATTGCTATTATCATACCTCATTTTTTTTCTTTCTTCCATAAACTCCACAATTTCCAGCAACTCTTCATCTAACTTGAAATTTTCTACAATCTCTTTGACTGAATTGTTATCAAAATTCCTGCTCAAAACTAACTCCAACAAATCATGGTTAGTCAACTCAAAACACTTTTCAGTCAAAGGCTAGATTATATCAACAAAATTTATGCAATGAACATCACTTGGGTACCGCATTGCTTCATAGATATTAAAGTTGATGACCTCCCCATCGAATTCCATAGACAATGTACCATTGTAGACATCAATTTTTGTTCTTGCTGTTTTTAAGAATGGTCTACCTAAAAGTATGGAACTCGAGCTTAGTTGGTCATCATCTCCCATATCAAGCACATAAAAATCTGCAGGAAAGACAAACTCATTAACTTGCACTAAAACATCCTCTAATACACCTTTTGGGTGCACTATAGAACGATCTGCAAGTTTGATAATGACCCCGGTTTTTGTTAAAGTGCCTATGCCAATAGATTTATAAACAGAGTATGGTAAAACATTAATTGAAGCTCCTAAATCCAGCATAGCACGGGGGACATATAGGTTTCCCAATTTGCAAGGACCGGTGAAAACACCCGGATCCTTACACTTTGGGGGCATCCTTTTCTGCAAAACTGTAGAAACATTTTCACTTACTTTCACTGTCTCATTACCTCGCAGCTTCTTTTTAGATGTGCAAAGTTCCTTAAGGAACTTAGCATATCTAGGTACCTGTTTGATGGCGTCCAAAAGAGGGATGTTGAATTCAACTTTCCGGAACATTGCCATGATTTCACTATTTTCTCTCTCTTTTTTGTTGTTGCTCAATCTTGATGGAAAAGGTGGCGGTGTGATCTTTGCTTCTTTCTCTTCCGGCTTCTTTTTCTCCACCATTTTTTCTTTCTTTTCATCCTTCTTTGGTGGTTCTTCTATCACCAACTCCTCTTCTTCTTCTTCGGGCATCTTCGGGCCATCATATTTCCTTCCACTCCTCAAACTAATTGCACAAGCATTGTGCTTTGGGTTCTTTTCAGTTTGAGGAGGTAGTTTTCCTTGATTCTCCATTTTGCTCACTGATTGAGCAAGTTGTGCCATTTGATGCTCAAGATTCTTGATGCTTGCCTTGGTTTTTGCTGAAAACTTTGAGTGCTAGTGGCAAGGCTTTTGACTATGTCTTCTAAGGACATGCTTGAGGACCCAACTTGTTGAGGAGAGGGTTGTGGTTGCCTCGGTTGGTAATTTTGTTGTAGGAATGGAGGCCTTGCTTGGTAATGGGGTGGTGGTATTTGTTGATAGCCCATGTTTTGGTTGTTGTTCCACCCTTGATTGCCTCGGGGCTGATCATAAGTTCTTTGATTGTGCCCTGAATAGCCTCCCATAGCATTTGCTTCTTCATATTCTTCTTCTTGCAATTGAGGACACATATCAGTCGGGTGTCCCACTTGAGTGCAAATGCCACAAGGATGGGGTGTGAATTGCACACCTTTGTCCTTAGCAAGCATCATTACCACCTTAGTCAAATCGGATAGTTGGGCTTCAATTTGAGGAGTGTGCACCTCTTTTACAGCTCGGGGTGCATCCGTGTACCAATCTTCATCTTGACTAGTATGCTTTGAATCCTCCGCCATGTTTTTTATAAGATCCCGAATCTCAGTTGGGGTCTTGTCAGACAAAGATCCTCCACTTGAAGCATTAATAAGTCTTCTTTCCCAAGGAGTCATGCCTTCAATGAAGTATTAGAGGATTTGATACTCACTAATACCATGCTTTGGGCAACGGGCATAAAGCTTTTTGAACCTCTCCCAATATGTATGAAAGGCTTCTCTCTTGTGTTGTTTGATCCCAATTATCTCTCTTCTTAGGGTTGAGGCTTTCATTTCTGAGAAGTATTTGTCTAAGAAGAGGCGTGCAAGATCTACCCATGTGATGACCGTTCCCGGTGGAAGGTCATAAAGCCAATCTTTTGCTGAGTCTTGCACTGCAAAGGGGAATGCCCTAAGCTTGATTTGGTCCTACGTGACATTGTGTGGTTTCATGCCAACACACACAACATGGAAATCGGTGAGGAATTTGTGGGGATCTTCATTTTCTAGGCCTGTAAAGGTTGACAGGAGATGAATAAGGCCATATTTTAGTTCAAGGTTTGTGGCTGCCGGATAGGTGATGCAAAGAGGTTGTTGAGTAACCTCTTGCCTCGCCTATTGGCGAAGGGTTTGTTCGGGTGGTGGGTTTGGAGGTGGATTCCCTCCATGGTTATCTCCCATGATATGAGTAGGAATTGAGGATTCTGTGGGTGTGGAGTTTGGGATGTTATGAGTAGGCGAGGGGGGTGGGGTGGTATTTTTGGCTGAAGATGGTTGAGGTGAAGGTGATGGACTTTCTGTTTCGGAAGCGGACACACTTGAGAGGGGTATATCCTCCCAAATGTTAATGACTGGAGGGGTAGATGATGAAGAAGTCCCGGAAACCGGTTGCCTCTTACGAAGCTTGGCTTGCTTCCTTAACCTCTTTGTAGTCTTCTCTATTTCCGAGTCAATTGGCAATGGTATACCTATACGAAAAGATCTAGGCATAAACAATTAGTAACACCTGTCCCCGACAACGGCGCCAATTTGTTAGGCGTGTCAAACCCAACAAATGATAGGGGTACAACTGACTTCAAATACACTGCTTTAATGCACTAAAAAGTAGTACAAGGCAAGCAGGGTCGAACCACAGAGACACGGGATAAAAGTCTATACCTCTTTGCACAAGGTACTTTGGTCACAAAGGGGGATTTGTTTGCAAAAGTCAAATAATGAAAATAACAATCAACTTTGAAACATGCAGAAAATGAAATAGATTTGTAAACAAGTTGTAAAAGTGCTTCCAGTTCTAGTTCTCAATGTTGTCATTTAACCTGATTATGACTTGATGTAATTTGTGATTGCTATTCTAAGTTGGTACTGAAAGATATTAAAACGCTCTAATACCTCTCGCTTGCCAAATTATCTAACCAAAACACACTCTTTGATTAGACCTAGCTTTACTAATTCAACATAAACACGCTCTTAGATTGTATTGAAAAACCGCATTAAGTTTTTTACAAGCTTCCCAACAATGTTCATTTCTTCTCATACGCTCGGAAGTGTGAAAACATGTGATATATGTTTTACAATAAGAAAACTTATTGCTTGTTACCAATTATTAACTCAATAGAACGATTAGGTGCCCTAAAAGTTAATTAACTGCACAAAAATTTAATTCATGAAAGTGGCCAATCAAACATAAATCAAATCCAAGGATTCTAGTTTAAACAAAAACATAATCACTAGAATAGAATCACAAATCAAACATCAAATCATATGCTTCAAGTCAAGCAATCAACATGTTTTGAACAAGAACTAAAAACTAGGGTTTCTTAGCCACACATGACTAAGAACAAATCAAACAAGAATAAAGATGGAATTGGAATGTTTAATGCTTACAAAAATGAAATCAAAAGTGTTTGCAATGATTAGGTCTTCTCAAAAGCTCCAAAAATTCTCCTAGAATCGCCCAAGATCGCCCTAAACTGTTCCCCAAAAAACCGTTTTTTTCAAATGGCGACATCTTCACTTGTTTTATTAATGTTCACATGCTATCCATAAGGCCATGCGTTTTTAGCATGGCCATGCCTTTTGCCCATGCGTTTTTGGCATCGCCATTTGTCTTGACCATGTGTTTTTGGCATGCCCCATGCTTTTTTTGCTAAAATTCCAAAAAGTCTTCATTGTTGGCTCCATCTTCAATCTAGCTTCACCACGAGTCATGTTGCTCAAATATAAGATGACAAAGGACAAACACGACATGTGTCGGTGTGACAAGAATCGCGTTTCAAACATAGTCTTTTGTTATGATAATAATGCACAATGACTCGGGTTCCGTCTTCATGGTTTCCTCCATGGAATGACCGGCTCATCTTCTCTTCATGCTCCAAAGTTCCATGCTCCAAGTTCTATGCTTCCATGCTCCAAGCTCCACGCTCCATATTGTCTCCAAAATAAATCAAAAATAGTGAAATACCAGACATTCTTAATGAAACATGCAGTTGCCCAAATAATTAACTAAATGCAAGAATTATGAAGTATAATGCTATGAAAGGACGGAAATAAACATGCAAAATAGGTGCATAAAATGCACCTATCAGTATGTAACTTAACGTATCCGTTTACTAGTTAGCTAAAGATAACTAGAAGTCCTAAAAGCACAAAGCAAGCAACATTTGAGCATTGGGTAACCATACCAAGCATATCCTATTCAAACCATCATATCACTGACTAATCAATTCTATCATGTAACTCAATAAGCACATATAGCAGGCACATAAGGCATCTTCCTGGATCCTTAGCCCTAATTTAGCATGCAGTTCTCATATAAAGGCAACAATCATATAAGGCATCATTCCTATATCCTTAGCCCTAATCTAGCATGTAGTCCTCATAATCATATCACATCATAACATACCATGTATGGGTATCTTGGGGAAAACTTACTTGATCTCGGCCAGTTGCACGTATCACACACCTTGTTCTTTCTCAAAACCTTTTTATTTTAAATCATCTAAACTAAATTGCTCACACTCTCAAATCATCTAAACTACATTTCCCACACTCCCAAATCATCTAAACTATCTTGGGGAAAACTTACTTGAGCTCGGCCGGCTCCAAAACATAAAATCGAACTCCCAAATCATCTAAACTACATTGCCCACACTCAAAGGGGGTATAGGTCTATTTACCAAAGGCCCTAAGACTTATGATAACTGGTCCTCGGGTCACGACCTTGAATTATGAAACGATTCGGAACATGGAGTTACACCCAATGTAACACCCTATTTCGGGTCGTATCATAATTTGGGGTCTTGACCCGAAGATCGGGTATCATAAAGCTTTAGGCTTTGTTAACGAGAAGTTTAGACCCATTTGGATGTGAGTAATGTAGATTGTGTGATCCCAGAGTTCGGTTTGTGCTTTGGAGTTAAAAGGGTAAAATGGAAAAGTAGTGTTTCAGACTTCTTTTATGAATTATGAATTTTTAATTCGAGGTTTTTTAAATCAAAAGTAATTAGATAGGGTTGTAGACACTACTAGAAAAAGGTTTTTTAATGAAGGACCAATTACGACAGTATCCAAATTGAAGATAGACAAAAATGAAAAAAAAAACACGTCATGCCTTTTTTTACCCCTTGTTACAAATAAATCGTGTTATTATTTTCTGCTTTGTGTCACGATTCATTCATCCTCTCGACCGCATTCGAAATACCATACGCTCATATAATAACACATACGATCGATTTAGGGTTTTTGTGTACAAATCGATCCTCACACTCGCGCACCGATGGTTTAGGTTTGTCATGTGCTAGTGTCATGCTCATAGGGAATGCATCTCGATTGCCTCAAATGCCTATACTCTTCATCTGATTGCTTTAGCAACAACTCCACAACAGTGAATATGCTCATCTATAATCGTTTATTGTAAGCCTCCTCTCTCTCGTTCTTACAATTGGATACACTTGATATCTCACACTTAGATTCACATTATTTGGTCAATCTGTTTTGTTTCCCTGATTTGAGATGTGAGGACCTGATGTTATATCTAATGTTGGATTTGGTTTGATGCTTTATGTTCTTATTTGTGTCATCTGAGACAAAATCCTTGCATCCGTAAATATTATAATGAAGCATGTATAAGGAAAAAGAAGACCATAACCATTACCAAAAGAAATTGGTATTAAATGATGCTCTATTTATATGTTTTTCCTTTTTCATATGTTTACCTTATTTACCTTCTGTTCTTGTTGACAGTAGCTAAGAAATTGACTGTGGAAGCTCATCTAGTAGGAGGATCTTTTCCTCATACCATTTTCTTATAAAATTGTCAATGAGAGGTAAGGGTATAATTATCTATTTACAGTCCCACTAGTGTTCAACTTGCCTTTGGATTGAGATAAGAGAATGAAAATTCCCTTGATGGTTCAAGAAGACTGGTGTATCTACATGAGGAATCACAGCCTTGTGTGATTCACAAAAATCTTATGGCTTCTATTATCTTACTGGAGAAAAACTTTCATGTGCAGACTTTGGCCTAGCTCAACAGGCGGAAGAGCAACTTTTAGTGTACTCATGTGGTGGCTACATTCGGTTAGTTACTTTCCATTTTTCTTTGATCATTTGTTTTAAGCTTTTAAACATGCATGATTATGGTAGTTGTTGAATTGGAATTGATTTATAGGTATGTGACCCCAAAATATGCCATGACCGAACATTTTATGGTGAAGAGTGATGTGTACAGCTATCGTCTGGTCTTGCTTGAAGCGTTGATTGGAAAGATGGTCAATCTTTTTGACAAGCTAGACACTTTGTTGAAGGTGAGTTTCTATCTTTTTTATTACCATTTTTCTTTTTAAATTCCAAGAAAATTGTATATTGAATATTCATATAGAAGTAGAAAGCAAGATTGGTTTTCTTGCATTAAACTTGCTTTATAGGGACAAAATTAGGCTCAAATGCTTACTTTGCGTCTCTTGTTGAAATTAAATTTAAGAGACATAATCTTGTCATTTTCCAAAAGATTGAACAAGTTCGAAGTATAAGATCTTCTCACATTATCATAGCAAGTGATTTTGATGGTTTCTTTTACAAATAGTATTATGATTTTTTTTCTTAATCACATAACCCTACATACATTGCTTCCTTTCATGGTTTTATTAGACACTCAATAAATTGTAGTACTTATTTACAATTTTAAAATATTATGCTTATTAATTTATCTATGGTCGATGAAATATGATGCCACAACAATGTTTTTTTTTATGAATAATCGGTTTACTCATAAAAACTAATACTATCTCCATTCCAAACATATAGGAATAGATAGATTTTAACTTTTTTTTTTATAGAACCTAAGTTTGGAATTTCATTCAGTCACATATCATACATCGACACTTGTTTGTCTGTAGTTGTAGAGTTACCTACGATAGTTATGTCGGCTATTGATACTAAACACATAGACATTGCACAAAAAAATTCGCTCTATCAGTCCACGGTATCTTTTTCTGTTTTGGTTGAATTATTTACAAAATTTATCTTGTGATGTTGGATATTGAAATAAAGAGACTTAGTGCCCATTTATATGATTACCAACATGTCTTTGTTGTGGTGTTTTGTACATATCTTCGTTAACAAGATTAGATGTTTGAAATTTAAAAGGAGATGTATTATATAAGATAACAATTGGCCAGAGCTCGCATTTACTATGTCCTTCCAAATTAGAAACCTCACTTGCCATGTATATTGTGCATTTTTGTTTATTTTTTATGTAATGTTTATGGTTTCCTTTTATTATTTTTATCATTTCTACTTCTGTTAATATGTAGTCTGTACAGATGCATGAAGTTTATTATTCTATATAATAATTTCCTATTCATAATGTCATTTTTTTGTACTTTCAGTTTTCAGCCACTTGCGGATCCAGTAACTATAAATTGTGAAATATGAATGCTTTAGCCAAGGTATGCAACTGATTAAACATGTCTTTTTGGTTTTCTTCATAATTTTCAATGAGCTTTTATGATGTGGTTACATGGTTGTATAAAATAGTATTACATAAACCCTTTAAGAATAGGGTTAACGTCATAAAAACCCTCAAGTTTTCAAGGTTTTGTCGGTTTTGCCCAAAGTTGAATTTTATGTCCGTTTTTACCCTAACGTTTTTGAAAAAATGTTCGGTTTTACCCTTTTACCGGTAATAACAGGTTTTCTAGGTTACCATTATATTAAATTCGCAAAAAAACCCTTAAGTTTACCATTTTTTTTGCGTTTTTACCCTTAAGTTTATAGTTTTTTTTTACACTTTTACCCTAAGTATTTTTTTTTCATAATATACGTATTCATGCAGGAAAATCGTATTTATATACGAAAAAATGTTTAATTAAATATTGTATTTTTTTAATGTTATATATATATATATATATATATATATATTTGTTTGTGTGTGTGTGTGTTTTTGCAAGGTTATATCATTTAAAAAGATAAATAATATTTTAGAATTATGAATACGTGTTTTATAGATATAGTTTTTAGAAGTATAAATACATATTTTTACATTTTTATATATTAATATGTATCTATACTTCTAAAAATATATTTATACTTTTAAAAAAAACATATATCAAAATACATATTTACACTTCTAAAAATATATGTATATACCTATATAAACATGTTTATGATCGAACAAGTTTTTTTTTTTATTGATATGTATATTTTTAAATACATAAAAATACGTATTTGTAGTTCTAAAAACATATTAATTTATTTTTTTTACATCTTAAATGGTTTATCCAAGAAAAAAGCCTATACACACACACATATATATATATATATATATATATATATATATATATATATATATATATATATAAAGAAATAACATTAAATTAATTAAATTTTTTTCGTTTATAAATTTGATTTTTCTGCATGAATACGTATAATATGAAAAAAAAAATACATAAGGTAAAAGTGTAAAAAAAACTTAAGGGTAAAAACGTAAAAAAACTGTAAACTTAAGGGTTTTTTGCGAAGTTATTATGAAGGTAACCTGTTATCACCGGTAAAAGGGTAAAACCGAACATTTTTTGGAAAATGTTAGGGTAAAAACGGACATAAAATTCAACTTTGGACAAGACCCTGAAAACTTGAAGGTTTTTATGACATTAGCCCTTTTTAGAACTACAAATACATATTTTTATGTATTTAAAAATATACATATCAATAAAAAAAAACTTGTTCGATCATAAACATGTTTATATAAGTATATACATATATTTTTAGAAGTGTAAATATGTATTTTGATATATGTTTTTTTTAAGTATAAATATATTTTTAGAAGTATAGATACATATTAATATATAAAAATGTAAAAATATGTATTTATACTTCTAAAAACTATATCTATAAAACAAGTATTCATAATTCTAAAAATATTATTTATCTTTTTAAATGATATAACCTTGCAAAAACACACACACACAAACATATATATATATATATATATATATATATATATATATATATATATATAAACATTACAAAAATACAATATTTAATTAAACATTTTTTCGTATATAAATACGATTTTTCTGCATGAATACGTATATTATGAAAAATACTTAGGGTAAAAGTGTAAAAAAAAATTATAAACTTAAGGGTAAAAACGTAAAAAAATTGTAAACTTAAGGGTTTTTTTGCGAATTTAATATAATGGTAACCTGGAAAACCTGTTATCACCGGTAAAAGGGTAAAACCGAACATTTTTTCGAAAATGTTAGGATAAAAACGGACATAAAATTCAACTTTGGGCAAAACCGACAAAACCTTGAAAACTAGAGGGTTTTTATGACATTAACCCTTAAGAATATACTTTAATTCATCATTTCGTTTGGTTACTAATGGCATTTAAATGTCATCTTGCTTATAGATAATGATACGAAGACATTGAAAGAAGGGACATACACTTGTATCGGCAGAAGTCACTCATGACCCTCTTAATAAAACATAAACTATGAAGATATGCCCATTATCAGGTGATGCCGTAAAGAATGTACAATTTCTAGTTTCATGAATATAATTCATTTATCCATTCTTCATACTGTGGAAACTTTGTTGGTGTGTAAATAAGTACAAATAAAAGTCCAAATGGATTAGTTATATGTAAGATTTGCAGGCAAAAGTTAAATAATTTGGCAATTATTAGATTGATATCACCCACAAGCCCTAAAAGATTCAAAGATTTCTTTGGTGTATTAGTCAACATTGTCACAAAACTTGAAGAACATGGAATGTACTTTTGACAAAAAATTAGAATATACTTTTGTATTTGAGACAATGGTTTATATAATGGGTTGTATTGTTGTATAAGTATGATTTTATTTTGCATTATTATACATTAAATGTGTAATTTAGCTTGATTAAAATATTTGGTACAATTTTATAATATATATATATATATATATATATATATATATATATATATATATATATAAAGTCATATATGCATATTTTAAAATTATGTCAAAAATCATGAAGTACAAAATATGTCGTAAGTGTCTGTCAATAATTAGAAAAATGTTACAGATTACGAAATAAATAGTCAGTCATAATTGTATGTCGTAAATGTATTTCGTGTATGTATGTCTTAATTGTAGGTCATAAAGGTTTGTCATAAATTTTCTGACAGGCCAAATGCTTGTCATTTTCATTTATGACATGGCTTTCAATGACAGACATTTGTCTGTCATGTATAGGCATTTATGATAGACATTGTCTGTCATGGAAAACCTTTTTCTAGTAGTGAGAGCTCCTCAATATCTTTACCTGGATATAAATATCGTCAAAATCGGAGTTGAAACGAAGAAGTTATGACCGTTTGAAGTTTGGACGGTTTTGGGTTAAGCTGAGTACGTTGGGCGTATAGGGGGGAGTACATTGGGCGTAATAAGGCATCATGAGTACGTTGGGCGTACGCGATCAATGCTCATACCCTATTTTCGTGGTTTGAGCCCTATTTAAGCTCCTTAACTCCCCCAAAACCATTCCATTCTCATCATCCACCTCTCCAACACCCCTTCCATGAAACCCTAACCCTAGTTGAGCCTTGTGAGCCAAAAGAAGGTGTTTTTAAGTGCTTTGGAGTATGCATGATGCACCTTGGAGAATAAAGAACTTCTTGTAGAAGTGATGGTTGCATTGGAGTTTGTGGATCTAGACTTTGTTCACCTTGATCTATCTTCTAGACGCATAAAGTTTGAATCTTGATGATGTATTTGTTAGATCTAGCTAGTTTTGGATGTTATGACATGTTGGTCATTTTAGTGCATAAAGTTTAGATCTTGAAAGTTTGTGACATTGTTATGGATAAACTTGGAAACTTTATCCATCTAAACATCATTGTTATTCATATCTGAAAGTTGGAGACTTGGACTTAATGAATTAAGTTGAAAAAGATGCACTTTTGGCCCCTTTGATGCTTAAAGGTTAGATCTTGGTGGTTTGGACCATTCTAATGGATAAAGTTGGAAACATTATCCATTATGGAGCTTTTAGGATCCATAAAAATGTGATATTGATCCTTCTATACCTTCCATGAAAGTGTCATGATGTCTTAATGGATTAATAAGTGAAGGTTTTGGCTTTTGGACCTTTTCTAGACATGGAAAGTCATAAAAGATGAAACTTTATGACTTAGAATGATATTGTGGGACTAGATCTAAGTGTTGGATGAAAGGACTTAAGAGATTAAGCAGTTAATGAAAAATTACCTTTTGGCAGAGTACGCCGGGCTACCTTCGAGTACGTTGCGTGTACTCGTATGAGGTCCCGATTCTGGATGGATGGTGAGTACACCATGCGTACGAGCTGAGTACGCTGGGCGTACTCAACCTGAAGTTGACTTGTTGACTTTGACTTCCATTGATCATTGACTTTTTGACCAAGTTTGACACTGGGTCAAACTTGAGGGTATTGGGTTATTAATTAAGACTTTTTTATCTGGTTCTGGTATTAGTGGATTCGCAGGTGCGAGCAGTGCAGAATTCGTGTCGTAGTGTTTCAGGGTTCTTTGATCCAGGTGAGTCTTATCCCGGTGCCCGTGAGTCGAAGGCACTAATGTCGGCTCACTAAATATTGTATGTAGGATGCTAGTTGTCTTTGTGACTCTTGCATGTTTGTATGAGCTTGTGTGGTAGAATAGTTGTATTTGTGATGACCTGCTGGGTCTAGCTGTTATTATTGTGTTATGTTGTTTATATGTGACTGAGACTGCTGATAGTCTCCAGGGTTGCTGATAACCTACCGGGCGTGCTGTTAGCCCACTGGGACTGCTGATAGTCCCCATGGTTGCTGATAACTCATAGTTGTTTATTTGTGTTGTGTTGTGTGTGGTATTTCCGGGAACTCACTACGCTTTGTGCTTACGATTTGTGGTTTACATATTTCAGATTTTCTTATATTAAAGGAGGGACACGACTCAATTGCATCACATCAATGGGGGACTTGTGTAATTGAGAACTTTTAATGATACTCTGATAAATGTTTTAAGATCTTGCAGTTGTGAATTAAATAAATACTTAAAGTTTTAATCAAAAATTTTTGGTTGAAAGTTGGGGCGTTACAAGTTGGTATCAGAGCCTTGGTTTGAGGGATTCATGCATACCCCCGTGTGTGGTTGAACTCAAACTGAGGATTTGGTAAAATTTTCTAAATAAATTGATTTTATAAGAAAATTTTCAAAAGAAAAATAGGTGTGATGCGTGCAATCAGCCGAGCTCAAGTAAATATTTCCCAAAATACTCATGCATGTTATGTGATTGATGATTGATGTGAGTATGTGAGGATTGCATGCTAGATTAGGGCTAAGGATCTGCTCAGTGTTGCATGGTAGGATGCTTGATTAGTAGAGATGCCATTATGCCTTTTGTGTAAGCTGGTAGTGATGCATGCTAGTGATTAGAGATCTTCAGGAGCTTCTGAGGTAGGACTTCCTGTTTATGCGATGCTTTAAGTGCTAGATGCCTGAACGTTGCTTGCTTTGTGCTTTTTAGGACTCATATTGATGTAAGTTAGCTATCACATGAATATGTTATGTTACATGCAGCGAGGGTTAAGTAATCTTAGAATGGTTGACTTGGCCTTATTGCACAACTCTTTTTTGAGTCTAACTGTCGTAGGGTTGAGTCTTTTAGTCGAAGGATTATCTAAGCTTTGTTGCATGTAATTGTATTCGTAAAGTAGTTAACTGACATTAGTAGAGGTCCTTCAGTAGCTGATGGCAGGGTGAGGTGGTAATCCTAGGAGAGCCTAGGAACCAACGATATAGTGCGAGTGACGCGCTGTTTAGCACATTTTGGGAGGATATCATTATGAGAAAGTGACTTAGAGGATTCTTGATGATTCTAAGGAAAATACGGATAGGTTTGGATGGTAGTATTGAGCCCGTACTATTGGAAGCACATGATCCGTACTCGAATGAAGGAAAGTACCGAAAATTCTAAGGAGCTGTTTGAGGGTAGGAACATGGTTTGGCACCATGAATCTGTTGCAGCATTTTGGGTATTATCAACTTTCCGGTTATGGTTGTTCGGGAAGAAGACAGGTCGGGTGATTGTTTGGGCCTTAGTAGCCATTTTGGTTGGGGTTGAATGGTGCAGACCTAGATTAATATTCTATTTTGAGGTCTTGGGGGCCCTACTTGAGGTAGTGTCAGTCTGAGTCATGGAACTCAATGAGGGAGTGGTTGGGATGAGCAACTTGAGGATTGCAGTCTTAAGATTGAGTGATCGGTCGATGGCTTATGATGTCATTTTCTTTGGCGAGGATTTTGTTCTTCCAATTTTTTTTCATGTGTGGAAGGAGACTTATTTTCGTTGAGATTGTACAAGATGAGGACCAGGGGTATGCTGAGTGTGTTCTGGCAGGTTGTTCCATATGTTCAGGAAAATCGAATCAGGAACGACAACTTTTGTTGTGCCTCGACTGTGATGATGATGCCTCACGTTGCATGATTGTGTCTCGTGATGGAGTAAAGGTCAGGAAGTAAAGGTGAAGTTTGTGGTAGCCTAATTGTTCTTAGATAGAGAATCGATTCTATGAATGGGTTATTAGAGTTATTGCTTGTGCATTTGCATGAGATTCTTGATAATAGATGCGGTTAGGTCTGGAAAGTTTCCGATCTCTCTATATGAGATTCATAATGTCTTAAGTTGTTGGTTCTTTATCAAGGAGATTATCTTGCGTCATGTTATACATTCCAAGAGTCAGGGATGATATGTATCTGGCTGAGTTAGTTTGAGTGGGATTTTTTGGAGACGTCAATTGGTGATAGTTCGAAACCAAGCGGGGGAGAACTGGGCATGCTATTTGAAATATCATCCATCTGTTTGAGTTTGCGGTTTCAAAATAATGGGTTATAGGGATTTTCGGTCCGGATATGCGAGGCTTTGGTTCATTATGTGGTCAATACGGGGTGTAAAGCAAGTTAAACTTTGTTGTATGAGCTATGGAATGCACGAGTTGTTTTCGCAGCAGGAAGTTGTTGGTCAGGGAGCTCGTTGTAGTCAGTGGTTATTTCGAGTTCGTTGATGTTCAGGTCATGAACCGTTTGGGTCGCTCGGGTTGAATATCGGTGTTTGAAGGATGCGTCATCAGGGTATAGATTGCTACCTATAGTATAAGATAAGCAGTGGTTGATCTGTCAATCAACTTCAGGGTTGGGTATATGTAGTCCTGCATGAGTTTAGTTCGGTGGAAAACTTTGGATTATCGGGTTGTTGTCAGTGCATTCTCGATCGTTGGTTGTTCTCGTTCATCGTCAATGGGTGGGGATGCTTCGAAGGTTTTGAGCTATATAATTGAAGGTCAATGATCGTGACAATCAATCGTCATGTTCTTTTATGGTATATCATGGATTATGGGTACGTTGCCCTAAATTGTTGGATTGTAGAATTATGGTCTATAACAGACTCGGGTTTGTTTTGGTAGTAGGAAGAAAATTGAAGTGACTATCTATCTGTTCCAATTGTGGGTCTTTTGGGTTCCTTGTCATCAGTTAGAATTGTGAAAGGATGTGGAATTGTATCAAGGGAAGGTACTTTGGGATACGACAATCTTGGTCGATAGTAGTAATGTGATTCATCTGGTTTGGGGTGTGACCATCCAATATCGTTTGATCATGGGTTCTTAGTCCAGTAAGCTCAATGTGGCGGTGATTAGGTAGGAAGATTGTGGGATGGCTAGGTAATTCAATAATTATGAAGTTAGCAGATTGTAGATGAATCCAAGTGAGGGATGGTCACTTGGGACTGCTGGGAATAGTTCCAAGTATGGTCCACTTTAGAATTTGTGCCAATGTCAGAGTTTTGGATCAGTATATTTGGAGGGAGCGCCAGGGTTTCTTGAGGTTGGGAAGAATCCAAGATAGGTCGGGATTGTGAGCGTGGAGCAGACTACCATTTGGCCGACAGGGCCTTAAACTCATTAGAATGGCCATACACCTTTAGTATGCAATCATATGTGATTGTAGTACTTAAAACCTAGAGTTTCCTAGTCTAATAGGGTGTTACCTTTCATGATTAGTTGTTTATTCACTAATTATAAACATATATGTGTCATTATATGTTCAATAGGATCAGTGTGTGCTCAAGTCTTCACTTGACACTTAGCATCCTACGCCAATCTTACATTTGAGTAACTTACAACAGGTGAGTTCATACCCCCACATTTTCATAGTTTTTACTGTTTTAAGGGGGGGGGGGGGGGGATACAAGTATAACACAAAGATATTGTGTTATAACAAATGATTTCAAATGGAATACAGTTATCAAAACAAATGGTTTCAAACATCTTATCAAATCAAGTGGTTTTAAGTGGTTATTTCAAAAGACATCAAGTCACCAAAATGGATTTCCAAATATGAAACTCCTTTTAAATGTTTTTATAAACTTATATTTTTTCCCAAAAATCATATTAGTATACATATATTTATATAAATAAGGTTTAAAAGACTTAGGACTGATAACCCACTTTGGTTCCTTTTCCTTGTTTGGATGTGGGATTACAAGTATCAGTTGTTTGTCCAAGTGTCATTTAAATTTTAGTTATATATATTTGTATATGTATACAAGTATAAAAGTTTATTCAATTAGATTCAATTACCCTTTGTATATGTTGAGCAAAGGATCCCATACCTGAATACGCGTTATCAAATCAGAAAGTACATATAAATTATAATAGGTATAATTTACGATACACAGAACATTAACTCACAATACTAGTATACTAGAGTACATTGTTTTACAAAAACAAATGTTTAATTCAAAACTATTCAAGTGTATTCATTCATTCAAATACATGTTAGGAATACTAATTCAAGGATATACTATCAATCATTTATTTCAGAATGATTGGAATTTCATAACTGTTATACATGTAACGTTATACGCTTTTATGAGTCAAAGAGTACAGTTAGTTTAATTCATTTTAAACGATACAGTAAAGTCCTGATATTATAACCAGAGTCTCCAGCAGGGGATTGAAATAATGTGTGTATAGATCTATATTGGGATTAACAACCCCACACTCGGACTGCTAGCTACAGTCAGGCATATACGCCTGTGAGTGACAATTGTTATCATCAACTTTCAGTGCATACATAGCGTTGGGTCAGGCCATCTAGTTAGTATGGTTATAATAACTTAGTAAAAAGGTATTAACAATACGTTAGTGTATAATTACTAAACTTAAGTACATTTTCAAAGTACTAGTTTACAAGATACAGTTTACAGTATACAGTTTACAGAATACAGGTTACTAGATACAATTTACAAGATACAAGTTTACATAAAGATTACAAATACAAAACATTGGTTTACAAACAGAACAGTTTTATACATATATAACTACTTTTCATACAACATAAAATATAGGATTTTCTGGAAACAGTTTACATATTCAAGAAACAGAAAACATTCTTACAAAACATAAAAACTTATGCACTCACTCAACTTTATGTTGATACTCTCTTTTCAAATTACTTGTATTCTCAGGGAACCCGTAGACAGGTACACCCGAGCTTTTGAAGATGGAGCAGTTTATGTTTTGTGTTTATCTTTTGTACAACTTTTTGGTTTCAGTATACAATTTGAAACACATGTAAATATTTATACTTTTTAATATAATGGTTTTTTGTACTATGATTACTATATTACATGTGTTGTGATACTACAAATGAAGTCATCCACCCCCGGACGTTTCCGCCGTCTGGTTTGGGGGTGTGACAGATTGGTATCAGAGCATATTTTATAGTGAACTTGGTATATCAATCCATAAAAGATATACAAACTATAAATACATTTGGGGCTAAGAGCTCTGACTACAAGTATACTTTTAAAAAAATTTAAGTATTTTTACAAAAAAAAAAGTATACTAACACTCATACCTACAAGTACAGTATCACAGTCATAAGAACTTAAAAGTATTTGAATGTTGAACATTACAGTTGTCACAACCAGGAATTTTGATACCTTGTAAAACCCTTAACAAAGATAACATTATAGTTAAAACTTGGAGAACATATATGATGTTTGTTCAATGATCACAAAAATTCCATCAAATACTCTACACAAACATTCAAGTAGTCAACAAAGGTTGGAAACCTTAAAAATCCCGGTTCAAGTCCATTTTGGACTAGGATTTTCTTATTGGGCCTAATGGACCAATAAGCTTCCAATTTGACTATTCTGGGCTTAGAACTCTTATATGGACTCTAATTGGACCCAGTTTCTTTTATTTTAACATTCTGGGCCATAATGGGCCTAGAATGAAATAAAATACTCTTATTGGGCCATAACAAATTTAATTAGCCCTAAAGGGCCATAAAACTCATACTTTGACTAATATTGGGCCGAAAATCATCAAAATGGGCCCATAATATGGACTCAAGAACACAAAGGCCCAAACTATTCTTTTCTTCTCCCTTTCTCGGCCCAAGAGGATAAAAAAAATAGAAACTAGTGAAATAAGGAGGCTTAGCCACCTCCTTATTACATTTTGGTCTTCCATGCACACCATCATTTCACTTCTCTCTCTCCCTCTCTTCTTACCTTCGGCCGAGAGGAGACACACACACACACATAATTCATTCAAACGCTTTCCAAATTCTCTCAAGAACACTTTCACTTCTCCTTCAAAAATTTCGAGATTAAGAGCTTTTTAAGGAGGTTATTCCACAAAAATCATCATCTTAGGTAAGTTGATGCTTGGATCCATGATATAGATTCTTTGTTTTATCAAAAATCTCTTCTTAACTCATATAAACTCATGATCATCATCCTAGAAACCTTTAAGATCGAGATCCACTCAAGAAGGCTTGCTAGGACCAAATTTTCTTCATTTCTTCCTTCAAAATCGAAAACAACAAGCAAAGGTGAGTTCATACCCCTCTATTTTTGGTTTTCACAAGTTTTATGGGGGATAATACAAGTAAAATGTGTAGATCTATGTGTATGTGTATGTTATGTGTGATTTCATGTATGTATGTGTGATTTTATGTGTTTATGTGGTAAATATGTAACAAAAAGGGAAGAAATCTCGAGATCTATGGCACAAGAGGGGAAACAAACATGATCTAATATACTTTTCATTGAACAAGTCAAGAAAAGTTTCTATCTAAAGTCATAATAAACATAATGCAACATAAAACTCATTTTTGGGCTACAATTGTCAAATAAACAAAAGTTGGGTTGAAATTTGTCATTTACGGTTTTTTCTTAAGGACTAAAAGAGTCAAAACAGTAAAAATAAATGTTTTTATGAATATTATACTCTTTAAAGGACTAGAAATGTAATTTGTAGCTTAATGGGCTAATTTTTGGGCTTTTCGGCCCATATGCCCAAAAATTGCAAAAATACGATTTTAAGGGGTTGAAATGGTACAATTCTCGAAACAGGGAGTAAAAGGGGTAAACAAAACTATTTCAATGGTTAAAATGCTTTTCTTTTCCAAAAAGGATAAAAAATGTAAAGTTTTTGGAATTTGGGCCAAAATTGTAAAAGGTGCGAAAAAGTTGGACTTTAACCGAAAGACTCCTTGCTGGAAGGGCTGAAACTGCCAAAGAGTAAATTTTGAGCTAAAAACATTTATTTAAACAAGTCTATGGGTCAAAAATGTCAAGAAAATGAGTTAAGGGCCAAAAATGTCTTTTTCTTTATGTAAGGGACTAAAATTGTCATTTTTATTAAAGAAGGGCTGAATGGGTCAAACCAATATTTTGAGTCAATTATTTTGGTTTTAAGATATTTGGGTCAAAAGAATACCAAATTACAACTTATGAAAATAGAATGAAGAATATACATATATTTTCAAATATCGTTATAAACAACCGACAAGTTTCGTGCCGTTGAGAATTTAACAATTGTTTAATCAAACTTCCGACCATTATACTATACCTAAAACAAGTAAATATTCAAATAGTTGGGCTTGAAAGATCTTAATCATGCTTATTGGGCCTTCGTGACGCATTGGCATGACTTTCAGGCCTAACGATAATAATACATGTCAATTAAGCCTCCTGTGACCCAAATTACATGTTTAATGGACCCTCAATGGCTTCTATGTACTATTGGAACCCAGTGGCCCATTAGCGTTGCTACTAAGGTCCAATTAAATCATATGTGAAATGGGCCAACGCGTTCTTCATTTAAACAACAGCCTAAAATAACTCATGTAATTAGCAGGACTTTGTAATCCTCTTCTCCTCGTTTGTTAGGCTTACTTGAAATCAAAGTAAACAAATTCAGGTCGTTAATCAATAGTAATCAATTTTGTTTGGATTAAGTGAGTAATAACGGGCGACACCTCTAAGTGTCGTTCGTAGTCTGTAGTTATAATCAAAGTCTCCTGGAAGGAGAGCGAGAGTTTGTGTATAGATCTATACGGGGGTGACTCCCCCACACCTCAGCTGTTCGCTACAGTTAGACTCGGCCAGTCTAGGGTGACAAAATCTTAAGATCAATTCTGGCGTTCATTAGGATGCCAAGACAGACGAACTAGTCATTATTATGCATGGTTATAACGACTCACATAATTAAATAAATCCAATACTATCCGAGTAATCAAGGAAGAGTAATCAAAATCACCCGTGTGGCGGTATAACAATTTGAACCAATTATATTATGTTATCGGAAAACATCGGGTTTTTTCGAGGAAATCAACACCACTCGCTTGTATTTTCAATAACTATAATGCAAAACTTCCCATTTATACACGTTTTGAAATCATTCATGCACCAACTTATGGATCTTCACACTTCGGTATAAACAATTGTCTTTTCAGAAAATATCGGATTTTCTGGGTTTTATAAACTACACAAATCATTTTTATCACAGCCCTGCTTATGAACTCACCAACATTCCATATGTTGACATTTTCAAAATAACTTGTATTCTCAGGTAACAGGTAATCTGAAGAGTAATATCAAGTACGTTAGGATGTTATGTTTTGAAAACTCTCAAACAATTGATGCTATGGATATGTAATATTTAAACAATGTACTGGATGTGAACAATGTCAATTGTTATGTATTAATGCATGGTGAAATTTATGTTGTGTTTCATGTATAATCATTGTGATGATATTCAATTTGAGTCACGCGAGCCCTCGGACGTTTCCGCCGTCTGGTTCGGGGGTGTGACAACAGTCAAACCTGGACAGTTATGTAATCATATTTGGGATTAATATAGCCTGATCAACTATATTGATTTGAAATATGACCAACATGTGTTTGGGAGTGATAGTGGTGTTGTGGCATGTCTAAAACTTACCATACATACTCAGAAGAACTTTAGAACAAAACATAAAGATTAAAATACTATAGGGGTATTTTAGGCACTATATGCTAATAACAAACATGTGAAAACAATAGAACAAATTAAGGGTAGAACTATAAATATTAAAGGTATATTACAATTATATATAATTAAAATTATATAAACTTAGAATATGTGATTTAGCTTCATTTCCTGTTCCTTGTTTGGTTGTGGATTTAGAGCCTGGTCATTTAATCGAAGGTCGAATATAACCAAGTTATATATAATTAATATGCACTTTATAGTTATAGTAATATCTAGAACAAGTTGTACTTAGTACATTATTTGTTAATTGTAAGTCTTTCTTGTAGAAACTTATTGTTACTAACTATACTCTATATCTCTTATCCCTATTCTCGCTTAGGTAAAAATGGTTGAGATGTGGTTTCATCCAAATGATACCCGTCGCCATTTGGAAATACTCTACTCATTCTTTTGTTTATAGTTAAGTCTATGGATAGGTTTTAGCATTGTTTTTCAGGGTTTTTTAGTAAGACCACGAAAATTCTATTTTCGATAAGGTCTTCATGATGTCGATATTTTCTCAAAATTTGGTGTATTGTAGATCTGTCTAGGGTCAAATTTTCCAGCCTTATGTATTCAATATGCCAATTTAATCGACATGCATCTTCGTACTCTTGAAAAATAACCATTCAATTTCATATTATTCAGTTACAAGTTGTACTTGTCATAGACTTCTATTTCCAATTCATTCCAAGATTCATGTCGAACTATCTGTTTTAGTTCAGAGATATCAGAATTCATATTCACTCTTGATATCTTATCATCATTGTATCTTTTAACTTTTATAGAAAAAGATGCCTCCTCGTAGGAATCCAAGACGTCAAAATACTGATGAACCACCGGTACCACCTCCGCCACCACCTCCTCAGTTCGACCCCGCTATGTTCCAAGCGGCGGTCACGGCGGCTGCAGCTGCTGCTATGGCTCAGATTAATCCTTCTGGTGCTAGTGGGTCTGGAGCTGGTACAAATCCTGCTAACCAAGGTGAAGGTCACGGGCATTCGCGAGAGTGCACTTATAAGGAGTTTTCCAATGCCAAACCCAGGACCTTTAATGGAACTGGTGGCGTTATGGCATTAAGGCAGTGGATAGAGAAGACAGAAGCAATTTTCGAAATTTGCTCCTGCCCTGAGAACAGTAAAGTCAAGTTCGCTGCTTGTACTTTTTCTGAAAGGGCTTTGACGTGGTGGAATGGTCACGTTAAGTCACTTACTCTAGTAGTGGCTAATTCAATCAGCTGGGAGAATTTCAAAGGTATGCTTATGTGGGAGTATTGTCCGCGAGGCGAAGTTCAGAAACTTGAAGAGGAACTCTGGAGTCACACAATGGTTGGTTCTGATATATCAACCTATACTAGTAGATTTTGTGATCTGGCAATCCTTTGCCCGTATATGGTTGCTCAAGAGAGCAAAAAGATTGAGAGATATATTTGGGGACTGTCGCCCTAAATTCAAAATAGTGTTTTAGCCTCAAGGCCTGTTACTTTTGACAGTGCTAAAGAGCTGGCACAATCTCTTATTGATCATGGAATCCATCAACACTCGGTGGTTGCTACACCAGAACAACCAAAGGGAAACAACAACAACAACAATAACAACAACAACAACAAGAAGGGTCGGAACAAGAGGAAGGGCAAATTTTCACAGGATTCCTCAAAGAAACAACAGTTGGCTGCAGTCAACGTTGCGAGTGTACCTACTGTTGTTCCTGTTAATCCAGCACCAGCTAAGCCATATGCTGGTAATCTCCCAAAGTGCAACAAGTGCAATTTTCACCATAATGGAAATTGCAGGGAGATGCAGTGTCGTAACTGCAACAGATAGGGCATACTGCCCGATTCTGTAGAGCACCACCCCAACCACTTAACCAAGTACCTGCGGCTGGAGTTGGTCAAGCATGCTACAATTGTGGTGAAGTAGGACATTTCAAGAAAGACTGTCCTAAACCTGGAAATGCTGGTGGAGTCGGGAGAATATTAGCCTTGGGCCAGGAAGAAGCTGTGGCAAATCCCGCAGTAGTTACGGGTACGTTCCTTCTCAACAACACTTATGCATGCATTCTATTTGATTGTGGTGCTGAGAAGAGCTTTGTGAGCCATAATTTCAAACACTTGCTAAATCAAAACTCCCAACCATTAAAAGAAACATTCACAATCGAAATGGCTAACGGTAAATCCGAATCCACCAACGAAATACACATAGGATGTACTCTTACTTTGAATAACTATTCGTTTCCTATTGACCTTATGCCGGTCTCTATCAAGAGTTTCGACGTAATAATAGGTATGGATTGGTTGTGTCTTAACCATGCTGACATCCTATGTTATGAAAAAGCCATTCGTCTGAACTTGTTAACTAATGAAACTCTTGTTATTTATGGCGACAAACCCGGAACGAACCTCCATATCATTTCTTGCATTAAGTCACAGAAGTACCTCCGCAAAGAGTACTGTGCTTTCTTAGCCCACGTGGTAGGCAAAAAGCAAGAAGTGAAAGATATCGCGAAAATTCCTGAAGTCTGTAACTTTCTCGACGTTTTTCCTGATGATCTTCCAGGAGTGCCTCCCGAACAACGAGTCGAATTCATAATCGATTTAATTCCAGGGGCTACCCCTGTTGCCAAATCTCCTTATCGTCTTGCACCTTCAGAATTGCAGGAATTATCCAGTCAGCTTAACGAACTTCTTAGTACAGGTTTCATAAGACCAAGCTTCTCACCCTGGGGAGCACCAGTTTTATTCATAAAGAAGAAGGATGGATCATTTCGTATGTGTATAGACTACCGCGAACTGAATAAACTAACCATTAAGAATCGATACCCTTTGCCTCGCATTGATGATCTGTTCGACCAACTTCAAGGTGCGAGCTACTTCTCAAAAATAGACTTAAGATCCGGGAATCACCAGTTACGAATTTTATAGAATGACATTCCCAAAACCGCGTTCAGAACTCGTTATGGTCATTATGAGTTCGTAGTGATGCCATTCGGATTGACGAATGCACCTGCTGTGTTCATGGATCTAATGAATAGAGTGTGTCGTCCATTCTTGGACAAATTCGTTATAGTCTATGCGAAGTTTTCAAAATGTGAATTTTGGATTAGAAAGGTTGAATTTCTAAGTCACGTGGTCAGTTCTGAAGGAATACACGTCGATCCTTCCAAAATTAAGGCTATTGAAAACTGGTCAGCACCTAAAATATCTACAAAAATCCGTCAATTCTTAGGTCTTGCTGGCTATTATCGCAGGTTCATCCAGAATTTTTCTCGAATAGCTAAACTTCTTACCACTCTGACGCAATTTTTAACTGGGGAGAAAGACAAGAAACAACTTTTCAAATGCTGAAGCGAGCTTTGTGTAGTGCACCAATCCTATCTCTTCCTGAAGGGACAGAGGATTTTGTAGTATACTGTGATGCTTCAAATCAAGGGCTTGGATGTGTTCTTATGCAAAGAGGAAAGGTGATATCTTATGCCTCAAGACAGCTAAAGACACATGAAGTCAATTATTCAACACATGACCTTGAACTAGGAGCAGTAGTATTTGCTCTAAAGATCTGGAGAGATTACTTATATGGCACGAAATGCACAGTATTCACGGACCATAAAAGTCTCCTCACATCTTTAATCAGAAAGAGTTGAACATGAGACAACGACGATGGGTAGAGCTACTGAACGACTACGATTGTCAGATTCTTTATCACCCTGGTAAAGCTAACGTTGTAGCTGACACCCTTAGCAGAAAAGAATACTCGAGACGCCGAGTAAAGTCGTTGACCATGACAATCCATTAACATCTGTCCACACAGGTCAGAGAGGCTCAACTTGAGGCCTTAAAACCTGAAAACGTGGCAGGTGAATCCTTAAGAGGAATGGATAAAAATTTCAAAGTCAGGGATGATGGAGTTTATTGTTTCATGAACCTGATCTGGACACCTAAGTTTGGTGGTTACAGAGAAGTAGTCATGAATGAAGCCCATAAAACTAGATACTCCATTCATCCAGGTCCAGACAAGATGTATCTGGACCTTAAGAAACTATACTGGTAGCCAAACATGAAAGCTGAAATTGCTACCTTTGTGGGCAAGTGTCTTACTTGTGCCAAGGTGAAGGTAGAATACCAGAAACCTTCAGGTTTATTGCAACAACCTGAAATCCCTGAATGGAAATGGGAACGGATTACAATGGACTTCATAACCAAGTTACCCAAGACATCGAGTGGTTATGATACTATTTGGGTAATCGTCGATAGATTAACCAAGTCCGCGCACTTCTTACCGATCAGAGAAACTGATAAGATGGAGAAACTAACAAGAACTTACCTCAAGGAAATTGTTAGACTGCATGGTGTACTAATATCTATTATTTGTGACCGAGATAGTAGATTCACTTCTCGTTTCTGGCAGTCTTTACAAAAATCTTTGGGAACTAGGCTGGACATGAGTACAGCCTACCATCCTCAGACTGACGGACAAAGTGAGAGGACAATTCAAACTTTAGAAGATATGTTACGAGCTTGTGTGATAGACTTTGGTAAGGCATGGGATACTCATTTACCCCTTGTCGAATTCTCGTACAATAATAGTTATCACACTAGCATAAAGGCTGCTCCTTTCGAAGCTCTCTATGGCCGTAAGTGCAGATCCCCTCTGTGCTGGGATGAAGTAGGCGATACGCAGTTAGCTAGAAGTCAAGTTCCTGACGGTGTCCTCACTGGTCCGGAAATCATTCGAGAAACCACGGAGAAAATCGTACAAATCCGGGAGCGACTTAAAGCTTCCAGAGATAGACAGAAAAGCTACGCCGACAAAAGAAGAAAACCTTTGGAGTTTCAGGTTGGTGACCGCGTCATGTTGAAGGTCTCACCCTGGAAGGGCATGATACGCTTTGGAAAGCGTGACAAGTTGAATCCAAGGTATATAGGACCATTCGAGATTCTTGCCAGAATTGGTCTCGTAGCTTACAAACTCCGACTACCTCAAGAACTAAGTAACATACATCCTGTTTTCCACGTCTCAAACTTGAAAAAGTGTTTGTCTGACGAGACTCTTGTTATCCCACTCGACGAGATCGAGATCGACGAGAGCCTCAACTTCGTGGAAGAACCTGTAGAAATCATGGACCGAGAGGTCAAGCAAACGAAGCAAAGCCGTATCCCGATAGTGAAGGTTCGCTAGAACGCCAAGCGAGGGCCTGAATTCACTTGGGAGCGCGAGGATCAAATGAAACTGAAATATCCTCATCTTTTTACTTAGTTATTTGTAATAACTTAGTTGCCTAAACTCTAATTTCGGGATGAAATTCTCTCTAACGGGAGGGATAATGTAACATCCCGTTATTTTCTGTTTGTAAAGTCAACTCTAATCAACTAAAGTCATACAAGGGTCAACTAAAGCTCTTTTTATTGTTTAAGTTTTCTATTTAGGTTATAATAATAACCTTAATTTGTTAAAATCCTTAAAATATCTACAATTGAATTTGGAAGGAAAAGGCTTGAAAATCCGAGAAACTTCGCAAGTATCGCTTCGCTTCGGACCGCAAAGAGTCTACGGCCGTAAACACCTCGGACCGTAAACTCCTCACAGACCGTAAACGAGGCTTCGGCCGTAAACACCTTGCCGACTTCGAACCGTAAACTCCTCGGCCGTAAACCCTCGGATACATATATAGATTTTCTTCATTTTTCATCATTTCTCTTCCATTTCAAGTCTAGAAACCCAATTTCTCTCTCAAGTATCATAGGATCTTCATCTTGATCTTCCAAAAACGTAAGAATTCTTTCCATTTGATTTGTTGATATCCTTCAATATCAAGTGAATATACATGATTTCATCCATGAAATCTCTTCTTTTGACTAGATCATCAAGTATTCTTCATTTCACCAAGAACACCAAGAACACACACTAGTGTTTTTGAACTTTAATCACCTATCAAGCTTCTATATTGTAAGTACTTTCTCCTAAGCTTGCTATATACACGAAATACTTGAAGAACACTTATGAATCATCCAATTGTCAAGAACAAAGGGAGTTTACGGCCTAGGCAATCTCCTTTGGCCGTAAACTCACATAATGAAGCATATGTTGACTTTAAACACTCCTAAAGGCTTCTAAACCCTTGAGTACCTTCCTTTGTGTAACACTTACTGATTATACTACTTGAAAACATAAAGAAATCAAGATCAAAAAGTGTTTACGGCCAAGGCAATCTCCTTGGGCCGTAAACTCTATTTAAGGGTGTAAATGAACCCTAAACCTCTTACTAAACCTTGGAACTAAGTCTAGAACACCTCAAGGAAGAACCTAGGACTTTAAAACACAAATTGGTACAAGATACTATGAGTTTACGGCCGTAAACTCATAGGGCCGTAAACCCTAGGCCGTAAACTCATATAAGACTTACATGTTGGCCGTAAACTCATTAGAATGGCCATACACCCTTAGTATGCAATCATATGTGATTATAGTACTTAAAACCTAGAGTTTCTTAGTCTAATAGGGTGTTACCTTTCATGATTAGTTGTTTATTCACTAATTATAAACATATATGTGTCATTATATGTTCAATAGGATCAGTGTGTGCTCAAGTCTTCACTTGACACTTAGCATCCTACGCCAATCTTATATTTGAGTAACTTACAACAGGTGAGTTCATACCCCCACATTTTCATAGTTTTTACTGTTTTAAGGGGGGGGGGGAATACAAGTATAACACAAAGATATTGTGTTATAACAAATGATTTCAAATGGAATACAGTTATCAAAACAAATGGTTTCAAACATCTTATAAAATCAAGTGGTTTTAAGTGGTTATTTCAAAAGACATCAAGTCACCAAAATGGATTTCCAAATATGAAACTCCTTTTAAATGTTTTTATAAACTTATATTTTTTCCCAAAAATCATATTAGTATACATATATTTATATAAATAAGGTTTAAAAGACTTAGGACTGATAACCCACTTTGGTTCCTTTTCCTTGTTTGGATGTGGGATTACAAGTATCAGTTGTTTGTCCAAATGTCATTTAAATTTTAGTTATATATATTTGTATATGTATACAAGTATAAAAGTTTATTCAATTAGATTCAATTACCCTTTGTATATGTTGAGCAAAGGATCCCATACCTGAATACGCGTTATCAAATCAGAAAGTACATATAAATTATAATAGGTATAATTTACGATACACAGAACATTAACTCACAATACTAGTATACTAGAGTACATTGTTTTAAAAAACAAATGTTTAATTCAAAACTATTCAAGTGTATTCATTCATTCAAATACATGTTAGGAATACTAATTCAAGGATATACTATCAATCATTCATTTCAGAATGATTAGAATTTCATAACTGTTATACATGTAACGTTATACGCTTTTATGAGTCAAAGAGTACAGTTAGTTTAATTCATTTTAAACGATACAGTAAAGTCCTGATATTATAACCAGAGTCTCCAGCAGGGGATCAAAACAATGTGTGTATAGATCTATATTGGGATTAACAACCCCACACTCGGACTGCTAGCTACAGTCAGCCATATACGCCTGTGAGTGACAATTGTTATCATCAACTTTCAGTGCATACATAGCGTTGGGTCAGGCCATCTAGTTAGTATGGTTATAATAACTCAGTAAAAAAGGTATTAACAATACGTTAGTGTATCATTACTAAACTTAAGTACATTTTCAAAGTACTAGTTTACAAGATACAATTTACAGTATACAGTTTACAGAATACAGGTTACTAGATACAATTTACAAGATACAAGTTTACATAAAGATTACAAATACAAAACATTGGTTTACAAACAGAACAGTTTTATACATATATAACTACTTTTCATACAACAGAAAATATAGGATTTTCTGGAAACAGTTTACATATTCAAGAAACAGAAAACATTCTTACAAAACATAAAAACTTATGCACTCACTCAACTTTATGTTGATACTCTCTTTTCAAATTACTTGTATTCTCAGGGAACCCGTAGACAGGTACACCCGAGATTTTGAAGATGGAGTAGTTTATGTTTTGTCTTTATCTTTTGTACAACTTTTTGGTTTCAGTATACAGCTTGAAACACATGTAAATATTTATACTTTTTAATACAATGGTTGTTTGTACTATGATTACTATATTACATGTGTTGTGATACTACAAATGAAGTCCTCCACCCCCGGACGTTTCCGCCGTCTGGTTTGGGGGTGTGACATAAGGGGCTTGTGATTTCTGCTATTTTGGGATCGACAATAGTAAGGGTGGATGGTTGTCAGAGTGAGGTGACTTTCCCAGTCATCTTCGTGATTCAGGGAGTTCAGTCAGGATCGTTTGGTTTGACAGAAGAGGTAGTAAGGTGTAATTTCGAGGGGGAAATCTAATTTAAGTGGGGGGGGGGGGTTGTAACACCCTATTTCAGACTGTTTCATAATTCGGGGACGTGACCTGAAGATCAGGTATCACAAGGCTTCAGACTTTGGTAATGACAGGTTTAGACCCATTTGGATGTGGGTAATATAGATTGTGTGATCCCAGAGTTCAGTTTGTGCTTTGGAGTCAAAGGTTGAAATGGAAAAGTAGTGTTTCAGACTTCTTTTATGTGTTATGGATTTTAGTTCAAGGTGTTTTAAGTCAAAAGTAATTAAACAGGGTTGTAGAGCTCCTCAATGCCTTTTCGTGGATATAAAGATCATCGAAATCATAGTTGAAACGAAGAAGTTATGACCGTTTGAAGTTTGGACGGTTTTGGGTTAAGCTGAGTACGTTGGGCGTACACGGGGGAGTACGCCGGGTGTACTAAGGCATCCTGAGTACACTGGCATACCAGGAGTACGCATGGCGTATGAGATCAGTTCCCAAACCCTATTTTTGTGGTTTGATCCCTATTTAAGCTCCTTAACTCCCCCAAAACCATTCAATTAATTCTCAACCTCCACCTCTCCAACACCCCTTCCATGAAACCCTAACCCTAGTTGAGCCTTGTGAGCTAAAAGAAGGTGTTTTTGAGTGATTTGGAGTATGCATGGTGCACCTTGGAGAAGAAGGAACTTCTTGGAGAAGTGTTGGTTGCCTTAGAGCTTGTAGATCTGGACTTTGTTCACCTTGATCTATCTTCAAGAGGTATAAAGTTTGAATCTTGATGATGCATTTGTTAGATCTAGCTAGTTTTGGATGTTATGAGCTTTTGGTCATTTTAGTGCATAAAGTTTATATCTTGAAATTTTTTGACCCTATTATGGGTAAAGTTGGAAACTTTATCCATCTAAACATCATTGTGATTCAAATATGAAGGTTGGAGACTTTGACTTAATGGATTAAGTTGAAAAAGATGCACTTTTGGTCCCTTTGATGCTTAAAGGCTAGATCTTGGTGGTTTGGACCATTCTAATGGATAAAGTTGGAAACTTTATCCATTATGGAGCTTTTAGGATCCATAAAAATGTGATCTTAATCCTTCTATACCTTGCATGAAAGTGTTGTGATGTCTTAATGGATTAATAAGTTAAGGTTTTGGCTTTTGGACCTTTTCTAGACATGGAAAGTCATAAATGTGGAAACTTTATGACTTAGAATGATGTTGCGGGGCTAGATTTAAGTGTTGGATGAAAGGACTTAAGATATTAAGCACTTAATGGAAAAGTGCCTTTTGGCCGAGTACGTCGGGCGTACTTGTATGGGGTCCCGATTCTGGATGGTGAGTACGCCATGCGTACGAGCTGAGTACGCTAGGCGTACTCAGCCTGAAGTTGACTTGTTGACTTTGACTTCCGTTGATCATTAACTTTTTGACCAAGTTTGACCTTGGGTCGAACTTGATGGTTTTGGGTTATTAATTAAGATTTTATATGGTTCTGGTATTAGTGGATTCGCGAGTTCGAGCAATGCAAAAAAGGGATCGTGTCGTAGTGTTTCAGGGTTCTTCGATTCAGGTGAGTCTTCTCTCGGTGCTCGTGAATCGAAGGCACCAATGCAAGCTCACTAAATATTGTATGTAAGATGCTAGTTGTCTTTGTGACTCTCGCATGTTTGTATGTGCCTGTGTGGTAGAATAGTTGTATTTGTGATGACCAGCTGGGTCTAGCCGTTATTATTATTATTGTGTTATGCTGTTTATATGTGACTAAGACTGCTGATAGTCTCTAGGGTTGTTGATAACCCACCGGACGTGTTGTTAGCCCACTGGGACTGCTAATAGTCCCTAGGGTTGCTGATAACCCATCGTTGTTTATTTGTGTTGTGCTGTGTGTGGTATTTTGGGAAACTCATTAAGCTTTGTGCTTACGATTTTGTGGTTTACATGTTTCAGGTTTTCTTATATTAAAGGAGGGGCACGGCTCGATTGCATCGCATCAATGGGAAACTTGTGTACTTGATAACTTTTAATGATAATATGGTAAATGTTTTAAGATATTACAATTGTGAATTAAATAAGTACTGACAGTTCTAATCGAAAAAAATTTGGTTGAAAATTGGGGCGTTACAAGTTGAAGGCGGGCAGGTTGGCTGCACCTTATCCCATATCGGCTGGAAAGGAGAACTAAGCATTCCTTAAAAGGGTGTGGATACATTCCCTATCACAACACATTTTAAAGACGTAAGGGCAATAGATCCCATCAGAACTTTGCAGTTAAGCGTGCCCGTGCGAGAGCAATCTAGGGATGGGTGACCCTTGGGAAGTTTTCGTGTCGGGACCCCAAAGCGGACAATATTATGATACGTGCTAGAGGGGGATGTTACTGATTGTATCAGATCTAGGGCACGAGTCGATGTGTTCGACGAGGATGTGGTGTGGATACCTTCCCTGTCACAACACGTTTTAAAGCCGTGAGGGCTGTAGATCCCATAAGAAATCTGCAGTTAAGCGTGCCCGGGCGAGAGCAATCCAGGGATGGGTGGGAAGTTTTCGTGCCGGGAGCCCAAAACGGACAATATTGTGATATGTGCCATAGGGGGATGTTACACCCAAATTGCCCTTGGTCAAACTTATTCAACAGTCACAAGTCAAGTCAACACCTAGCCGAGTCACCCTACCGAGCTAACCCGATCGAGTCGACCCATCCGAGTACATTGGGCGTACTCCTTTGTACGCGGGGGCATACTCGGTGGTTGACCAGATTACGGGCCGCTGGCCGCATACGCATAACGTGCCACGTAGTACGCCCAACGTACGCACCATTTCAACCCTTTCCCCATTAAGAGCTTAATACTCTAAATCTTCACGTCCAAAGTCAAATCCAAAGCCAAAATACCCTCAAGAGTCATAAAGTTTCCAAATTTATGACTTTGCATTCCCATTAAGTGCTTAATACACAAAATCTTAACATCTTAATGCCTTAAGACCTTCTATAACATGCATGGAGCAAAACTAACCATCAAGACCACTTTTTTATGACTTAAGACCCATCCTAATGTCTGAAAGGATGACTTATTGGGTCAAGAACATGCCATGCTCAAGAATCACCATATTTGGGACAAAAAGTGTCTTAAAGAAAGAAATGTCTAGATCTACAAGATGGAGTGATCAAGTTGTAAACTTTATACCTCCTGGAGGTCGCTAACAATAAGATAATCTCAGATCCAAGATGCTTCCAAGCTCCAAGCTCTTCTCACAACCTTCTTCTTCTTCTTCAAGAACACCTCCAAAGCACTCCAATGGTCTCAAAATACACTCTTCTCACTTAGGGTTTGCTTGGGGTCGTTTATCACATAGGCAGACTGATGAAGTAATGAGAAACGAGGCTATAATGGTGTTTATATATGGACCAAACTCTAGGGTTTGCACTTTCTTCACATACGCCTTGCGTACGAGGTGTACGCCCAACGTACTAGGGCGCGCCTTAATACGCCTAGCGTACACAACGTACGCTCGGCGTACGAATCCTGGTCAAAATTACTATATTGCCACTTTGGACCAATCTAGCAACATTCCTCAAACCCAAGGGTCAAAAATCAATATTATTCAAACATAGGATTGAAATTGAAAGTACTTGACATCGGGATGTTACAAGTGAAAGTCAAATTCTTTCCGGATATGCTCACAAATCTCACAAACTCAGACCTATGGGTAAGTTATTTATTCATAAATCGATTTTAAAAATACCCACCTGAAACCCAAGATTTCGAGTTCACTTTCAGAGGTTGAAATCGATTTAGTGGTTTTTAAATTCGAGCATAGAAGAAGATGAATACATATACACACGATGAACACATATAAACATACCTTCGATCTGTTTGAACACGAACTCGAGGGTTTTCATAACGGGGTTCGAACCCAGATCTTGAAATTTCCTTTTAGAGATTTTTGTTTCTTCACCACAGAACAAGAACATATCAAAAACTGAACTCATTGAATACCATACTTCTCATGCAAATTGAAATCTTAAAACCTTCGTCGAAAAATCCATGTTTGGTTGGAGAAGACGACCGGAAATTCGTTGCAAAGAACACTAGAAACCAGCTAAACCCACAACAACAGGTCATAAGGACTAATTGTATACAAGATAACAAATTTAATGGATAAATATGAACGAAACAAAATTAATCACTAATGTGCTGTTTGATTATCTGAAGCAAAAATTCATGAAGTCTGCGGACCACCTCTGCAACCCTCTACAGTAGAAGAGGTGGACCAAACGGCTGCAGAGTGTAATAAGAAGCGTGTTTGTTTTTTTAACATCTGCATACTGCTGCAGATATTAAAAAATTAAAATAAACTAATTTTATACACCGAAAATAGTTTTTTAATTAAAATTTAATAATATATACATTTCGGCAACAATTAATGATATTTCAGTAAAAAATAATTATATTTCAACAAAAAATAAAGATATTTTAGTAAAAAATAATGATATTTCATTAATAAATTATCATTATTGAATATAAAAAAAAGAAAAAAAAAATTCAACAAGAATAAACAAAATAAAACGAAAAAAAAAAGTGAAATAAAATTTCAACAACATATAATCAAAATTAAAATAAGAAAAAGAAGAAGAAGAAGAGGTTGGAAGAGGCAGTACAAGTGCTGCGCCAAACAGAGCACGCGCAGAGGTTTTTGACTCCGAAGACTTCTAAAAAACAAACAGCTGCGAGATGAAAAATGTTACGCGTGTGCGCGCCGCGCAGCAATAAGGGTTTGAAGATGTTTTTTTCCAAAAAAAAAAAAAAACACCTAAATATGTAAAAAAAAAAGGTACCGTTGTTTTCTTGTGGTTTGCGCCTTTGCGGAGATGTTGCTAGTTGATACTTGCTTAACCCAAATTTAAAACATTTGCATCGCAGCACCCTATTTGAACCTCGAAGCTTTCATCAATGGCGGAATAGTAGAAACCCTATCGCACCATATCGCAAATTAACAGGAAGTCTTCTACCTATGGAGGGAGGAGGAAGAAAAGACACATCTAATCCCGTTACAAAGTTCGCGGTGTATCAGAACCCAGCTCTCTCCGCTGCCCTAACCAAAAACAGTCTCCGCCCCTCCAAGTCTACTTTCCTCTTCATTCTCACTCTCGCATCCGCTTCTGCTTTCTCTCTGGTCTCCTTCGTCCTCAGGTACCATACATATCCCCAGTTCTATCTCCATCGTTCTCTCCACTATTTCAATAAGTTCCATGTCTCTTTCCTGCTTGCATTCGATATAACAAAGATTGTGTTTATAGTCTGTTTCTGGCATTTCGTATACGTGTATTTGAATGAATCATTTATTTGTTGGTATATCTGTTTTTTGTATATGCTTGTTTCTGTAGAGAATTGTTAGTACATCTAAATTGATGCGTACATTGTAATTTTAAAAGTTGGATTCAGGTGAACATTGTTTAAACAAATGGTTGTTTCTATCTATTGTAAAAAATGATCTGAATACTGAAACACTTACATCTTTGCTATGAGCGACTAACAAAATCATTTACTGTGTTCTATTCAAGGGAAAACGACATCGTTGACAGTTCCAAGCTCAGATATCTCACACAAGATGTTGCTCGTGAGTAATATCATTCATTTCGATTTCATGTTGTTAATTTCTTCCAAAATTTCCAAGTATTATCTCCTTAAATCTCTTCTGTTTGTCCACAGATATCTTTCTAAAAGTAATGCAAGCTGTCATGACTCTGGTTTTGATTGGATCCTTATTTGCCCTTCTCAAAGCCATCTCCTTATGGAAAACAAAACCTGCTACACCTTCATCTCCATCTAATCCCACCAAAGAGCAGCTAAATCTAACTAGCCAGCAACTAAAACTGATGGGAATCAAGCCACAGTTTGAGCAGACTGAATCAAAATCATCAAAAGATCCACCAAAATCTAAACCTAACACATCTCCTTTCAACACACTTGTCCCCCTTCACCAAACTCGTATAAACAATGACAAATCAACCACTAGTAGTGCAAACAAGATGCATTCTTTCAGCACTCCATCTAAACCACCAGTTTCACCATCAGTCTATCTCATCCCCTCACAATCACCAAACATGAAGACGCCACCTGGCATTGAACAACACGTTTCCACTCCATGGTCAAGCAAACGATCATCTTCCACCAGAGAAATATCAACAGAACAACAACTCGAAACATTCTTAGCAGATTTTGATGAAAAATTCTCCATGTCAGCTGGTAAAATGACCACCCCACCCCCCACAACAACCGGATTCAATATATGTAGCCCTAATTCCAATAGCACTACAAGAAGTACACCTTTAAGGCCTGTACGCATGTCCCCTGGTTCTCAAAAGTTCAGTACCCCACCAAAGAAAGGTGAAGGTGATCTCCCTCCTCCCATGTCCTTGGAAGAGTCAATTGACGCTTTTGCCCGCCTAGGCATCTACCCACAGATTGAAGAGTGGCGTGACCATTTAAGACAGTGGTTCTCTTCAGTTCTCTTAAACCCCCTCCTTGCAAAAATCGAAACCAGTCACATAAAAGTCATGGAGGCTGCTGCTAAAATCGGTATTACAATCACAGTTAGCAAAATTGGAAGTGATTCATCAACAGGAGCTACTGCAACTGTTTCAAATGAAAGAAACAATGAATGGCAGCCTGCATATACCCTTGATGAGGAAGGGCTTATTGGTCAATTGCGCACTACTCTTTTACAACAAATACAAAACACTTCAGTCCCTGTTATACAAGATTGTATTGATGCCATATCAGAACACCAAAAGCTTCTTGCTTTGATGAAAGGGGAATGGGCAAAGGGGTTGTTACCACAGACCAGTATACGGGCGGATTATACTGTACAAAGAATCCGAGGTATTTGAGTATTTCTTTTTCTTGAATCTTGATAGCTTTTTATAATCAAAATAATATTAAAAATAGATTCTTTATGTGTTGATATTTTGCAGAACTTGGTGTGGGAACATGTGTTAAGAACTATGAGTATATAACAAATGGGGAGAAGTTTAATAAGAAAAAATGGAGTGAAGTTCCTAGTGATTCTCATTTACTGTTGTATCTATTTTGTGCTTTTTTGGAACACCCGAAATGGATGCTTCATGTGGACCCCACATCACATGTGGGATCACAGTCTAGTAGAAACCCTTTATTTATAGGGGTACTTCCGTCAAAAGACCGGTTTCCTGAGAAGTATTTGGGAGTGATTTGTGGGGTGCCCTCTGTGCTTCATCCTGGAGGTTGTGTATTGGCTTTTGACAAAAAAAGCCCTCCAATTTTCGCCTTGTATTGGGATAAAAAGCCCCAGTTTTCTTTTGAGGTATGTGAGAAATAACTAGTAAGCAATGGTTTGAGTTTTGGAATGATTGTAAGAAGCTGAGTTTTGTGAGTTTGAATTGCAGGGAAGAACAGCACTTTGGGACTCTGTATTGGTTCTATGCCATAAGATTAAGAGTGATTATGGTGGGATTGTTAGAGGAATGCATCTGGGTTCTTCAGCTTTGGGGGTTCTTCAGATTCTTGATGATGAAAATAGTGAGTGAGATTATTGATAAGGAAAAAGGTTAAGTTAGAGGACTGGAGTTTGGTTCATTTTGTGTATAACATTTCTATCATATGTTTGGAAAATGGGAATTTTGATGTTTTTAAAGAGTAGTCGATGGAATTTTTTGTTAGAAAAGGCATTCATCAACATTTTAAGTGACTATTTGTGTTGGGAAAATGGCAATTAACATTTTGAACATTTATATGTATTGGGCCTGGGCCTCTTAAAAATCCTTGTTACATAGAGTCCGGTTATGGTTAAGAAAAGTACGACTGCTTATTAGGCTATGGGTCGGGTTATTAACCTGAGGAAGTATTTTTCATTGGGAAATTGAGTAACCATAATGTGATACCATAATGTAACGTGTATTTGAAGAAAAAAAAAAAAAAAAAGTTTTTGGCAAAAATAGTCACTTCGTCAGGAATGAGCATTCCAGACTAAAAAAATATTTTTTCTGAAAAAAAGTATAGTTTGGAATTCCGGACCAGCAGGAGTTTCAAAAACAAGTTCGAAACTGATAAACAGTTTCCGGAATTTTAAAAAATAAATTACTTTTTATTTAAATCTAACAAAAAGTTAAACAAACATAATAAATATGAATTATATAATATATACGATATTATAGTATTAAACCAATCATTTGATAAAAAAATGTTGACATTAAACATTTCGGTCCGAAATAGAGAGATTTTTTTGGAAAAAACAAAAAAGAACTACGAAATTTGAAGATCAAATCCAAAATTATATTATTTATAAAGTTCATTTATAATGGTTAGTTTACTTAATATCACATTTTTTATTAGAAATAGTTAATAATTTATTAGCAAAATTGGTTTAGGGCAAATTTACATCATACAATTTTATATGAAAAGTTGTTTTTGTTTTTGTTTTTGTTTTTTTTGTTTTTTTTTTGTAGAAAAATCATTGATAATTTGATTTTGTTTTACTTTGCCCATTATTTACTTATTAAAATCGATTACCACATTATAGGAATTCTAATTTGGGCTCTCCATCATCCAAGAAAGAAGAAATCAGCTCTCTCAAAGAAGGTATCGTTCCTTTTTCTTGGGTTTTTAGTTTGTTGCAAGAAATCCATAGACTTGTCCTTGTTCTTCAACATTAAAATTAGTGATCACAATACAATGAGCGAGAATGCAAACGGGCAACAAATTACGTCGCTAAACCTTTTTGTATGATAAAACCAATTATTTTGAAGACTATATCTATAGATTTTGGGGATATAACATTCTTATGCATGATTGTATTCTAATAAGAAGCTCCACCGTATCCGACCCGAAGAAACTAAACTTATCAAACGCGAATGAGATGAACAATATTGATTTTTCATGCACAATTTTTTATGTTTTGTGACTTTATATGTATCAATTTTTAAAATAGTCTATCTTTGTGGAATATGGTTTTATATGTTTGCTTTCGTTGCATGCTTTATATATGGTTTTATATGTTTGTGTTGGTTTCATGTTTTTATATTTCTAAAGTATCAATTGCAATTTGAAAATATTTATGAGCTTGGTTGTGTATCAAATAATCTTCCTATTCTAATAAAAGAATAGTTTTAATTTCCTTTTGACATGTCTCATCCTATTAGGCCTCCTAATTAATATATATTTTATTCTTTTTTTGTCATGTGTCACCCTATTAGGCATCCTAATTAATGAATGTCATTTATCAACCTATTAAATCTTCATTTTAAATTTTAAATTTCTCATTCTAATTATATTAAATTAATAACATTAGAATAAAAATAAAAATAAAATTAATACAAATTATAAGATGATATAGTTTCACTTATTTATTTAAATTAACGATTATAATTTTATATAACTAAAAAATATCTCTTAATTAATAATTTATTTAAAATAATTGATTAATAGTTTTGAGTTCTCACTATGAAAGTTTAATTAATTTTGTAACCGTGGTTTCCATGGGTTATAAACTAGTTTATTATATAATACATATGTAGTTTTAAATTGTATCTACAAAAGAATAAAATTGGCAAGTTTAAAATTAATAAATTAATGGGGTTAAAAAGGTTGGAAAATACTATTGTATATTCAAGTGTTTACATATTACAAGACCATATTTATTTAACAAAATAACATGTTTATTTGAGTAATAATTTTTTAATTTTATTTAATATATCAATTCTATGTGAATTAAAAAAAAGACAAACAATTTTAGTTGGGTCGACTCAGTCGGAGCTGAGTTGCCCTTTCGGAAATACATATTTCGTATGGATTGATTAAGAAGCATGATATTGTATCAAAAATATTATCCACCAAAATTATATTTTAAGTTCATTCTGGTCTCCTTATTTTATTATTTATAATTTATCAAGCGGATAATTTCTAAACGGCATCAAGCGCATGCGAGATGTAGGAATTCGCTTTTTCCAAGATGTTTAATTCGATGACAAAAGCAAATGTATATTGCAAATCCTATTTTATTGTGATAGTCGGTCCGTGCAAAATATGTGACCGTTACATAAGATGTCGTGCAAGAGGCATGGATTTTTTTTTATGTATATTAGCGATGAATTGGTGATAAATCAGTGATAATTTTTGTTTTGATTAATTTTATAATAATTATCAATTTATCAATGGTTTTTGTTTACATAAAAAATTATATTTAAGAGTCCATTTCTATTTTTCACACAAGTCCTTTAAAATCAACTAACCAACCCTGTTTATTGTATGATATACTTATAACAATAAAAATAACACATTGATATTTACTTTGTCTATAAATATGGTATGTTTTAATAAAATTTTAATAAAAAATAGAGTAATTCATTGATGCTGTATGGACAAACATGAAGATAATACTCAAAATTCTTTGATCTTGCAAAATGTAGAAGATTGATAGACTTGAGGAAACTTCAATTCTATTAATTCTAAAAAAAACTATCCTTCAAAAAAACAACGCACGAGCCCTTAAATTGTAAAACTCTAGCCCTCTATAAAAGAAAAAAGAGTAAATTACAAGAATGGTCCCTATGGTTTAAGGTAATTTGCGCGTTTGGTCCCTAACTTATTTTCTTAACTCGGAAGGTCCCTACTGTTAGTTTTTGTTACACGCTTGGTCCCTGTCTTACCTAAAAAGACTATTTTGCCCTTGATTTTTTAATTTATTTAAATAAACACAGCTCCAACCCTACCCCCTCACCTTACATTACCCACCCCACTATTTTTCCCTATTTAAATAATAGTTATTTAAGGTAAGACAAGGACCAAGTGCGTAACTAAAACACACAGTAGGGACCAAGCGCATAATAAAAACAAACAGTAGGGATCTTACGAGTTAAAAAAATAAGTTAGGGACCAAACGCGCAAATTACCCTAAACCATAGGGACCATTCGTGTAATTTACTCAAGAAAAAATTACGAAAATGTCTAGTACCTAAAATAACCAAAAAAAATCTTGAAAAAACTAATAAATCGTGGATTTGATACTGAAAAAA
Source organism: Lactuca virosa (assembly GCF_052849685.1). Lineage (NCBI taxonomy): Eukaryota > Viridiplantae > Streptophyta > Magnoliopsida > Asterales > Asteraceae > Lactuca > Lactuca virosa. The sequence goes on along the minus strand of NC_136427.1, from coordinate 252,553,985 downwards.
TTCAACCACTTGGGTTGTGGTGACTTGGTAAGGCATGTGGAAGATATGGTGGATAACCTATTGACCCATGTTTAAATCCTGGCACCACTCAGCCTTTGTGGCCATGGAGGTTCGCCTGTAGTGACTCCAGGGCATGAGGCAAAGCCTCATGTTTGCAGCGGGGGATTAGTCGGTGCGCGAAAGCTGGCCCGAAAACCCTCGTTAGGGAAGTTCCCTTTCCCAAAAAAAAAGATGAAAAAATTCGTCTAATATTTGATGGGCTCATGGCGGCGAAGTCTTGAGTTTTTCTCAGAATGTCGTTTTCTTCCTGAAAACTTTACTCTTGCGTCTCAATCTGACATTGTTGAATTCTTTAGATGTTCTAATATCTACATATAATTTAACTTATTTGTGTTGCATCATTCACTGTCTTAACGATTATATTTGGAACACACATATCCCTTTAAAAAAACCTTCTAATCACCATTTATCAAGAAATCACCATTTTTTTAATTCAAAATCATGAAGAGATCTCGACATGATCATTTTAATGAATAACTTCAATGCAAAAGTTACAAAAGTTGCAAAAATCCTTCACATACAAGTACAACTACTCGATTGGTTGCGTTGGCAAAACATGATCGAGAAAATTAAGTGATAAGGAGCATATAATTGGGGATGATAAACAGAAATCGATGAATCGAAAGAATTTTTTTTTTCTAGTTGGTGTGCTTGAAAAGGAAAAATATTTTCTAGTTGAGCTAGAAGCACAAGATTTCTTCGATCGGATTTTGGAATGAGGTGGTTGGAATCAATTTTGTTGTAAAATGAATGAAAGAAAGAAAAAAAGAGAAGATGATTTGAGATTGAAGGTTAAAATTAGTTTGTATTTATAGAGTTGTAAATAGTTAAAAAATATATATATTTAAAAATTTGACATTTAAAAAAAATAAAAAACAAAAGATTTGCAGTCGTTGGAGAAGGAAAGAGATGAAAGAAAGTGTGGTGTATCTTAATCGTGCGGTTCTTCATTGCGGCTACACCTCACCGGCGGTACAATGTTCCCATGTGCAACGAAATGGCCAAATCCCCCACGCACCATAGGGTAAGGTCAAACCCTCCGGTTTAAAATTTGACTGACAGAAACTTATTATTATTATTTCAAATAGATTAAAAATAATCAAGTTTGAAAAAACGGGTAATGAGTAGTTGTAAGAATGTCAAATTATATAATTATCCTTACCTCGACATAACCTTCCCATCAATGTACTTTGTTTTATATGGCGAGTAAACCAGTGTCTAATACCAACTTGAGTTGAACTAAAAAAAAAAGAATATTTAATGGAGATCCGGTGTGCACCTACTGTTTAACTGAAGAGGAGACGGTTGAGCATAATAGCATATTACCATTCACTGTCCATTTGCAAAAACGGTATGTTAGATGGTGTGATATATCCACACCCCAGTTTGCCTCGTTATTAGAAAACTTGGGGCAATTGCAAGAAAAAGAAATATACCTTCACCAAGTGGATATGGAAAGCCATGGGTGATGAAATGTTTAAGAATCTTCGTGTCTCTCCAACAAAAGTGGCGGACAACATTACGTCCCAGGTTTTTACATGGATAAAGCATAAAAAGAAAATGTGTAAGTATAAGTGGGTTGAATGGATTGTTTTCCCTTTTATTTGATTGTAGAAATTGTTGTACTCTGTTTCTCCCGCTCTTCTAGTTCCTTGCTAGATGGGTGGTGGGGTTTTATTTTAATATATCGTTCAAAAAAAAAAAAAAATACATAACCTTCCCGTAACTTATCAAGAGACGATACAGGGCAGCATCTTTAAGCCGGGGTGCAGCCCATCCAGTATTGCCTGTACATATGAGATACCAAGAAACCTCATTACATGAATAAACCCCACAACAAGTTTATATATTAATAGCTTATCATGAAAATATTAATAAAACTATAAATGACATCATGTGCCTATTAAGTATTAACTCCATAACTAGGACATGGAGCCTCATATGAACTGGGGTGGGGTTACGATTCAACGAATACCAGCTGCCTTAGTCTATTTTGGATATAGAAGTTTGAATATTTAGCTAAGAGATATTATCATTATTATGTGAATATGACAAAAGTGTTAAGTTTGTAACAAAGTCTAAGTTAATCCTTAATTCCAAAAAATCTAAGGTTTGAACAAAAAGATTTAAGTTCATATACTCATATGATGAATAATGATGTAATGATGTTCGCATCAATTACATAACTTTCTTCCAATTTTAACAAACTAATAAATGTAAATCATCAATGATAATTATGATAATTGTCATTCTCTCCATTCAATTGTTATTTCCAAATAGTATATTTAGGGGTTGTTTTTCTTTTCTTCAACAAGAGAGTATGGTTTTTTATACGCAACCTTTAAACTACCGGGTCCGATTCTCTTTACCCGTTTTAGACATATAGTGATACACGATACACAAACTAGTTTAATACATACCGGTTACAGTTTCGGTTCTTGACCGAGTTTACGGGTTTGAAGCTTATCCCTACATTTTAGTAACTAGTTGTGTTAGAAAAATGGTAATTTAATGATTATTTGTGGTGGGAGTAAAGGTGCTTAATGGTTTGGGACTTTGCTTTGTGTGTATCTTGTTAAAAAGTCTATTTATACAGAATTCGATTATAGTTGAGAAAACCTCTGATTAGTTATATCATTTTCCAACAGCGCCAAAAGGCAAAAAATGTATTGGTTTAATTGTTTGTTTGAACTTTGAATTGAAAAGGTCTTGGTCAACTTTTCTATTCTAACATTTACATGTAGCTTATGAGTTTGATCGACTCTGTGACAATATTATTGTATAGTCAAGTGTTTACAACTGGTATTTATTTAAAAATAACATGTTTATTTTAATAATATATTTTATCAATATTTAAAAGAATAAGTATTTATGTAACTAGAAAAAGTTTTGTTCTTTCGCACATACAAATTCCATATAGGTTCTTTATTAAGAAGCGCGATGATGCTATTACTCACAAAATTAACAAACATTTCAACCGTTTTGGCACTATTGAGTTTATCCTGCTCTCATTATTTTATTATTTGTCATATTGTCAAGCGGATGATAGTCATGATACTTGGCCTTTGCTTTTTCCACCATATTTAATTACATGACAAAAATCAATGTATATTATCTTATCCTAATTAATTGTATAATATACCACTAAACAATAAAATATCATTTTTTTAATATTTTATTTTGTTAGATATATAATATTTTTTTAATAAAAATATGATAAAAAATAGCGATTTCTCATCCTTGGTTTATTGCAAGTTGTTTTCAATAACTAAACTGACGATCCCATTATTGGTGTTAATTTTGAAGCTAACAGAATTGGAGTTTTTTTAGTACAATTACAAAAAGAGAGCTAGTAAATTATATAGGGGTCGTCTATGTAGGTTGTCAATGATAAAGACCAACCAAAAAAGCTATGTTTAGCAAAAGGGATTTTCTAATATGTGTCCTAAGGGCACATATAAAAAGTATTAATTATAAAAAATATTATCATAATTAAATGTGAAATGCATTAATTATGGAGATTATTAATGAATTTTATATTTATTATGGTAATATTTATTATAATTAATGTATTTAACATTTAATTATGATAATAATTATGATTAATTAATACTTCTTATATGTGCCTTTAGGGCACATATTAAAAAATTCCTTAGCAAAATGCATCTAATTTATAAACTAACTTATTTACTTTTTTTTATCTATCCTCTTTCTCCTTATCCATACATTTTGTTTTTAAAAAAATATATCACGTTTTGTTTGTCTGTATAATTAAAAAATCTTTAAACTTTTTATCCTTTTTTTTATATAATTAAAAAATCTTTAAATCTTTGTTGAACATCGAATTTTAAAAATATTTAGTTTATATTTATGATGTTTTATAAAAAAATAAAAATTGTCTTAAAGATATTAATTTTTTTATCCTTTTCTGTATAGTTAAAAAATCTTTAAATTTTTGTTGAACATCGAATTTAAAAAATCTTTAGTTTATATTTATGACGTTTCTAATTTAAAAAAAAAACATCAAACATTTTTTTAAAATTCGTCGTTTGAAACAAGAATAAGTTTTAAAAATAGAGTTTTGGAATAAATACAAACAAACAAAACTTAAAGATATGTATTCGACCAAAACGTTAAAGATTAAAAAAAATATTCGAACAAAATGTCAAAAAATATAAAAGAACAAAATGTCAAACAATTTTTTTATGATTTGTTTCAAATTTGTTATTTAATGTATTTTTTTTTACATTTTGTCCGTTTTCGTGTTATACATAAACTAATTTGAAACGTGTTTCAACTTTCAAGGTACACAAAAGCTAATCCGAATCCGTAAAAGAAAAAGTTTATATTGTTATATATTAAACAACAGAAAAGTGTATTCAAATAAAACATAAATATAAACTAATAAAACATCAGAAAATAATAAACAACATATTTAAAAAAACGTTAAACATTTTTTAAACGTCCGTTAAAAAAATCTAACCTATATAAAAATCATTAAATTTTAAAATATGTACATATTTAATTTTTATAATAGTTTTTTAATAGATTACATAATAAAATTTATAATAGTTGTTTTTTTTTAAATAAATAATAAGATTTACAATAGTTTTTTAATAGATTATATATATATATATATATATATATATATATATATATATATATATATATATATATATATATAAAAGAAAGTATGTAATTATAACTTAATTAAAAATAGTAATGATTAGTAAAAGTATGTAATCATTAACTTAATTAATAAAACAATGATTAGGGTATGAAGTTGTTTTTTCTTTTTTGCTAATTTGTCATTTTATATATTTTTATAAAAGTATATGACTTCAATATACCACACAGTACACTTGTTGTCTAAACTTTAAAGTTTTTGTTTATTAGAACCACTAGGTTATAATCCGTGTAATAAACAGTTGATGAATTAAAATAACATAGATAATAATTGTAACAAAAATATTTTAAACAAATTTATAAAATGATGTTTATAAAAATGTAAAAAAAGGAAAACAAAATGAATGGAATAGGAGATTATTTATAACTGATTATTTCTTTCTATTAAGGATCAAATAATTGATTACCAAATATTTTGAATTTCAAAATCTATATTAATAATGCTAATTTTAAGGGATTTAGAAGAATCTAAATTTAAAGGTAAAATCATAGAAAAAACATGTGCCATTTTTAAAGAGTAGAAGAAGGAAAATTAAAAATTATAAGAAAATAATAAATGACACAAACTATTCTTTTATTAGTATAGAAAGATAAATAATATTTGATATAAAATAACACAAATTTCTCTTATAATATCAAATCATTTTTTATATGTTTTTTTATTCCATCTTATATTTTTCACATAGCCTTTACAATTACCTATTTCTATTAATTTGTTTGTAAAGATAGTCTTAGGTGTTGTTTGTTTTTTCTGAGGCAAAATGTCTGCAGTCTGCGGATCACATCTGTAGACATCTGCAGCAGAAAAGGTGGACCAAACGTCTGCAGTCTGAAAAAAAGAAGATTGCTTGTTTTTTTAATATCTGCAGGCTACTAAAATAAACTAAAATCCAAATAAACTTATTTTTTAAACTACAAAGTGATTTTTTAATATATTTATGACTTTGTTATAAATAATTAACAAATCTAAATCAGCTTTTAGTATTATTGTATAAAAAGTGAAAATAAAAATGGTACAAATTAACGTATATATTTGAAAAAAACCAACAATTTTGGTCGTAAAGTTATGCCTAAACATTGTATTTAGGAATCAAAGAATTTGATATATAAATGAATGTAAATAAACTTCAATTTATTCAATTAAATCAATTAAAAACGTGTCATAAATATTTTTTCTAAGAAATTGACGATGCTTTATTAAATAATGTTTTATAAAATTTGGTAAAAAAAATATAAGAATATATATATATATATATATATATATATATATATATATATATATATATATACTAAAAATATCATGTTTGTGTCGTCGAACTTTTTTTTTTAAGTATTGTAACTTTTTTTTTTCAAATTGTTTATCACTAATAAAGTTTGAAAAAATATAAATTCAAAAAACTAAAACAAAAAAATAAAGTATATGTGTTTTTTTAGGTTAGAAGACTTTGGTCCACATTTGCGCCAAGAAGAGGGCGTGCAAACATTTTTAGGTCTGTAATCTTTAAAAAAACAAACAGTCTGCGAAGGCTAATGTCTGCGCGTGGTCTGCGCCGCACAGACAGAAAAGGACAAGAAGATCTGCGGACAAAAAACAAACACCACCTTAGTGTTTCCAATGTGTATCTAGGTGGACATGACATTTAATATAGTTGGTTGGGACTCTTGAAAAGTGGATCAACAATTCAACATCGACACTAAACACATGTAATAATTAAGATATGCTTGGATTGTTGGTGGGATGGGACAATAACACAACTACACAAGCCACAAGTTCGGGTTTGCCAATCAGGACTCCAAATCCCGAAGATTGGACAAGGTCTTATCCAGTATTTCCCCAAGCTGTGTAACTTACGTGGCTTCGGATCAGAAATCCTTACATGTGATGAGACTGTATCCAAGTCATCGACTTCATCTGTATATATATACTTTATACAATTTATACAATTATAACATAAACAATACTTTTAAAATTCCGATAATTATTTTATTCTTTTTCCGGATGAAGGTAGAGAAGGTTATTACGTAATGTATCTGTTAGGTAGAAGTAGAAGTCATTGGTGGTGGCTTTATCCCTTCCCCCTCAGCCCTCACTCGCACACATGGCAATGAAAATATGAAACCCAAAAATGACCGCTACTCTCTTCGTTTTTCCCGTCACGAAATAGTTTTACAGGGCCCACTCCGTCAAATTCATGAGCCATGCCTGACTTCCGGCTAGGTGTCGATTCTATTTAATCCCTCCCGCCTCATCTCTTCGACTATTCTCTGCACTTTACTTCCATAATGATGATGCACAGACTGGTGAGATTAAGATCATTTGCAAAACCTTCCTCTCAACATCGAGGCGGAGTTGCGGCGTTATTTTCAACTGCTATGCTGTTCGATGATACTCAAATACAGGTTCCCTACGCTAAGCCCTATATTTTATTTTTTTAGGATTAATGCTGGATTTTTTCTGTTATCTATGCTGCTGCTTTAGATTGCGTGTAGTTGGCTCACTCACTCTCTCGTTCCCTACTTATGCTAGTTCAAATGCCGGACTGTTTCGCATCATTGGCATGGGGATTTAAGTCTCCGGTTTTAATAACTGTTACAACTGAATGCGTTTGCTTCGTGCAATAACTAATCGATTTTCCAATCAAAACACTGGTATATTTGGGAATTAGGAGTAAGGGTTTTTGGTATTTGGTATTTGGTAATGGTTATTGGTCAGAATCGATTTGTTTAGGCATATGCTTTTTTGAGTAATTTCCGCATTTTAGGCTTTTAGCAAGTAGTTCGTTTGCTAGGTCTTCCATTTTTTCATATAGCTGTAACTTGACTGCTTGAGGGGTCAGATTTGCAGAAATTTTTGGATACAATTGATGTGATACAAAATAGACAAATCAAAGCATCAACATCAACATCCCGAGTATTATTTATTGATTTTTTTTTACTTAACCCCTTATTGTAGGGTTCATGGAGTTTTAAAGGATACTGACTTTATTGTTGTTTAATCTCAATATCTTTACACTTTGCCTCCTTCAACTACCATTTCTTACTTGTAAGGGTAAACTTGATTCTTTTCTGACTATATATTGCAATGATGGCAGTTCAAAGAAAGTGTTGCACAATTTGCCCAAGAACATATTGCTCCTCATGCGTCAAAAATAGACAAAACAAATAATTTCCCACAGGTTTGAAAACAAATCTTGTATTGGTTTTATATATTTTATACAAGTATTCTAATTTCTGATCAAAATTGACTCTGTTTGATGTTATGTTCCAGGAAGTTAACTTATGGAAACTAATGGGGGACTTCAATCTTCATGGAATTACTGCTCCAGGTAGACCTGCACCTTCTACTTCTCTTCATTTCTCGTTAATTCTCATTATTTTTTATATAAAACAGTTGCAAAATTAATCTTGTTTTTGTAGTTGAATATGGAGGATTAGGTTTAGGTTATTTATATCACTGCATTGCTTTGGAGGAGATTAGTCGTGCATCAGGATCAGTTGGATTATCCTTTGGTGCCCATTCTAATCTTTGTATTAATCAATTGGTAACACCAAAAAACTCTACACTTGTAAATCTTTTAAAACACTTCACACATGTTTAACATAACAAGTTTGTTAATCTTGTAGGTGAGAAACGGAAATGCTGCACAAAAGGAGAAATATTTACCCAAGGTTTTATTTTATAAAAAAAAAACTAATTGTCCAGTGAATGTCAATCTTGTTTTATGTATGTTCTTTCATGAATCCATTCCAACTTCTTTCTTTCTTGTAGTTAATTAGTGGGGATCATGTTGGAGCTCTTGCAATGAGTGAACCTAATGGTACTTTTTATAAATTTTCAATTTTGGATTATCTTTAAGTCTCTACTTGTGAATTAATTATATCTTTTTTCTTTTTTGTAATATCAAAACAGCTGGTTCAGATGTTGTTGGAATGAAATGTAAAGCTGAACGTGTTGATGGTGGTTATGTTTTAAATGGGAACAAGATGTGGTGCACCAATGGTCCAACTGCTCAAACTCTGGTAATCTGATCTTAACTTTTAAAATAAAATATCTAGAAATTTGAGTATATTTTAAAGATATTGACTTTGTTTATATATATTTGTTGACTTATTACTCGGTCAACATTAGGTGGTTTATGCTAAAACAGATGTAGCTGCTCGTTCAAAAGGGATAACAGCATTTATTATTGAGAAAGGAATGCCTGGGTACATTTTCTGTTCATCTAGATGACTTTAAGGGCAAAATTGTCTTAAATTTTTTGTTTATATATTTGTTGACTTATTACAGGTTTAGTACTGCTCAAAAGTTGGACAAACTTGGAATGCGAGGAAGTGATACGTATGTCCATGTTTTATTTATTTCATTAAATAATAAATAACCATATACTTCTCTAATAACAAAAAAAATAAAAAACACATAATCTAACTATCTGATTCTTACAAATATCAGATGCGAGCTTGTTTTTGATAACTGCTTTGTTCCTAACGAAAATGTTCTTGGTGAAGAGGGAAAAGGTAAAAAATTTAGTTTTTCAGCTCTTATCACATCCCCCCCAAAAAAAAAATCCTAAAAATTTGATGATGTATTGATTTCAGGAGTTTATGTGTTGATGTCGGGGTTAGATTTAGAGAGACTTGTACTCTCGGGTGGACCAATTGGGATCATGCAAGCATGTCTTGATGTTGTTCTTCCGTATGTTCGCCAAAGAGAACAATTTGGACGCCCAATTGGAGAGTTTCAATTAATGGAGGGGAAAATTGCAGATATGTATACTTCTCTCCAGTCTTCAAGGTCAAAATCGTCATTTCCATTTCTAAATCCTAATTAGTATTCCACAACTCTTCACCACTTACTTTTTACTAACAACATCTATCTTTTAACAGATCGTATACGTATTCTGTTGCTAGACAATGTGACAATGGAATACTTGTTCCAAAGGTACATTTTCTATGTTCCTACATTTTCGTACTTTATGGGTGGTACATTGTGCATTAGGAATTGTACGTATCTGTTTTTACAGGATTGTGCGGGTGTTATACTGCTTGCTGCTGAACGAGCTACACAGGTTGCACTTCAGGTGAGGGAAATTTGTGAAATTGTGATTTATTTAAGACAAAACTTCAAAAATGGTCCCTGTGGTTTCCGAAAATATCAAGTTTAGTCCCTAAGTTCAAAAAACCTCACAGATGGTCCCTGTGGTTTTAAAACTTTTAACAAATGGTCCTTTTCTCTAACTCCGTTAGCTTTTGGTCGTTAAGTAAGGGGTATTTTTGTCATTTCACTACCCAGGGACCATTTATGAGGTTTTGTATTACTTTTTTTAAAATAAATAGATAAATAAATAAAATTTAATATGCAAGGGTCCCACCCCTCTCTCTCTCTCTCTCTCTCTCTAGGTTTGTTCTTCAAAACTCAAGAACACACATAGTTATGAAAAAAACACACACTTTAACTTTTATGGCTTTGTTCTTCAAAATACATACACATACACACACTCAATAACACATAGACATGATCTCTTATAAACACATACACACTCAAGAATACTCCTTGAAATCGTTTCGGAACTGAAAATCACACACAAAATATGGGTTTGTTCTTGAGTTCCAGAAACAAAAATCGAAATCATTCAATTCGTTCTTAGAGAACTGAATGCGCGTTGAAGAACAAAATATGTTTGAATCAATGATTATATCCAAAAACACACTCAAATCGGTGCAATCAACTTTCCTTCTCAAATGGACCAGGGGCGGATCTCAAGTCCGGTTTACCCACACAAATGGAGCAGCGAATCTACCAACACCCCCACTACCATCACTGCTTCTTCATCTCCGGTCATGTCTCAGCTTCAGGCTCAGGTCATGACTTCTCGAGCAACTAACATTGACGCCGACAACAGCTTCAAGCTCAGGTCATGACTTCTCGAGCAACTGACATTGACGCCGACAACGATGACCTTGACTTCCGATTTGCTCATCCCTCTATAAACAGGAGGCCTCCCGTTAATGCTTACATCATCGCACATAAACAACTTTACCCTTCAAAATAAGAACCGATGCCTGAACCTCTCTTGAAAAACGATGTTAATTTCAGGAAATTGAAAGGTTAGAACAATCTTGGATGTCCGATTTAACTTGCTATGAACAAACAAAACAAAGATCAAAAACCAAAAAACCAAGATCTGAAACCAAAGTGATGACTGTGTGCGAAACCTGCAACTCCGCCTCTCCTTCATCATTTCTGAAACCTGCAACTCAACCCCCCATCATTTTGGATTTCTGTGTATGCGATTTCACAGTCTCTACCGCCGTTTCATCAGGCTTGTTTAGGATTATTTTTTCTTCGATTTTCGTTATAAATCAAGAACCATAAGTATATATTTGACTTTGGATTTGGTTTCCTTTTGATATGGTGCTATGGTGCAGGTGTTGATGATTGTGGTTATAGGATCTGATTAGTGCTTCCTTTTCTAATTTGGATTTTGATAGATTTTGTGATTTAGGGTAAGGGTAAATAATGAAGGAGATAGTAGGGCTGAAGAGAGAGAGAGACCCTTGCATATTAAATTTTATTTATTTATTTATTTATTTTAAAAAAAGATATACAAAACCTCATAAATGGTCCCTGGGTAGTGAAATGACAAAAATACCCCTTACTTAATGGCTAAATGGTAACGGAGTGAGCCGGAAGGACCAAATGTTAAAAGTTTTGAAACCACATGGACGATCTGTGAGGTTTTTTGAACTTAAGGATTAAACTTGATATTTTCGGAAACCACAGGGACCATTTTTGAAGTTTTGTCTTTATTTTAATGATTTTGTTTGTAAAATTTTATTTTTGTTTTTTTTGGCAGGCGATTCAGTGTTTGGGTGGGAATGGGTATGTGAATGAGTATCCGACTGGTCGACTTCTACGGGATGCTAAATTATATGAGATTGGTGCGGGAACGAGTGAGATTAGAAGAATTATTGTTGGACGTGAGCTCTTTAAGGAACAATGATAAATCAATATTTTTTCTTTTCTTATTTATTTAATCGTCACATGTATAACTTTTTTAATGCATAGAGTGTCTAATTCATTACATTACAAAAATAAAAACCATAAATCATTGATCGGAATTTGCAGCCATACTTTATTATAGGACCAAATTATTTAACACGTTATGGGTTAGATGATTATTTATGTGATGATATTTCACTTTTTATATATGCACCGAAAAAGTGCTGTACAATTTTTATTTTGTCTAAAGAACTACCTACTTTATTACATAAAAGAAAAAAAAAAGACATAACGCTTATATTTTTCTTTAATGGCGAAAATTATATGACTAAACAAAAAGGCCAAAATAAACCCAACAACGTCAGCCACAAAAGATGGGAAATAGGACCAATTCTATTCTATTCTAAATGCCAAGGCCCAACAACGAATGACTAGACTTTTAATCACATATGATCAACATGTCCGCATCTAGGCATGCACAAAAAAACCGGTTCAAGATCTGAACCGGTCAAAGAACCGGTAAACCGGTTTACGCTGAACCGGTCCACAGTGAACCGAACCGGTTTGAGAACCGAACCACCGGTTTACACCCGTTCGAGATTTTAGTCGTTGAAACCGGTTTAGAACCGGTTTATATCGTGTGAACCGGTTTGGAACCGGTATGGAACCGAACCGAACCGGTTTAGAACCGATTGAACCGGTTTAGAACCGGTGTAACCGGTTTAGATAGGTTCGACTAATTTTTTGAGTGAACCGGTTTGAACCGAACCGGTTTGAGGCTGAACCAGTTTTGCTTGGCTAGGGAGTGAACCGAACCGGTTTAAAGAACCGGTTCGGTTTGAAAAATGAACCGGTTTGTGCATGCCTATCCGCATCTAATTAAATTTTATTATTCGGCATGTCATTTTGATATTTATATATAATTAAACTATATACTCAAGTTTTAAATTTCATTGTTTTCGTTTGTATAATCTCTCTCTCTCTCTCTCTCTCTCTCTCTCTCTCATACCCAGCACCACGACCTGCCTCCACCACCCCACCCATCACCCACCAAAAGCACCACCACTACTCACCACCACCCACCAACATTACCAACACCCGCCACTACCACCAACCACCACCCACCAACACACCTCCCGCCTCCACAACCCATCACCACCACCCACCAAAACCACCACCATCCACCAACCACCACCACCATCCACCAACCACCACCACCACCCACCACCCACCACCTTCACCACCTACCACCACTACCTGCCACCTTCACCACCCACCACCACTACCACCACCATCACCCCCACCACCATTACCACCACCACCACCCACACCACGACTAACCCACTACCACTATCCGACACCTACACCTTCACCACCACCACCCATCACCACCACCCGTCATCACAATCACCACCACCCACCACCCGCCACTACCAACCACCACCCACCCACTTCATCACCACCTACCACCATCACTACCCACCACCACCCACAACCACCGCAAACAAACTATCACCCACGACCCCCATCACCTACCACCCATCACCACCCTGCCCTAACTCCACCACCACCACCACCCACCATGCATCTCCACCGCACGACCACCACCCATCACCACTACCCACTTCTACCACTCATCACCACCACCCACCACCAACACCCCACCTATCACCTACCAAAACCACAATCACCACCAACCACCACCACCCACAACCACCAACCACCATCACTGATCACTCATACCTACAAATCCATGTATATCATATGTGATTAAATACATTAGTTGCATGTGATTATATGTATTTAATCACATTTGATTTATATAGAAAATATTCATTTTGCGTTTTTGATTCAATAGTTGGTCTCGTATATTTAATCACATGTGGTTATATGTGTTTAATCACATATGATTTATTAAATGAAGAACACGAAAATGAATCTTGTCTTTATAAATCATATGTGATTAGATACATATAATCACATATGATTATATGTATCCAATCACATGTGATTTAAGTATTTAATCACATATGATTAATGTGGACAAAGATTTGTTTTCACGTTCTTGATTCAACAGTCATTCCCGTGTATATAATTACATGTGATTATATACATATTTCATCACATATGATTTATATTGACAAAATTCGTTTTTGTCCATATAAATCATATGTGATTAGATACATATAATCACATGTGATTATATACACGAGAACAATTATTGAATCGAGAAAGTGAAAATGGTTTTTGTCCAAATAAATCATATGTGATTAGATACATATAATCACATGTGATTACATGTATTTAACCACATATGATTTATGTGGACAATATTCATTTTGTTATTTTCAATTCAATAATTAGTCTCATTTCTTTATTCACATATGATTATATGTATTTAATTGCATATGATATATGTGGAAAATATTTGTTTTCGTGTTCTTAATTTAATAGTTGTTCTCGTATATATAATCATATGTGATTATATGTATCTAATCAATCTAATCAAATAATATTTTTATAGACAAGATTTGGTTTTGTCCATATAAATCATGTGTTTAGATACATATAATCATATGTGCTTAAATATATTTAATCACATATAATTGAAGTTGCTAATGAACAACTATTGATTTTGTCAAACGTTATCATATTTTCACTAACTTAACAATATAAAGAACAAGTAATACTATTAAAAAAAATTACAAAATTAAAAAATGATAGGCCATATTAATTATACAAGAGTTTATTGTTGTTTTACCTCATTTATGTCCACGAATTCAAATCAGTTCTTTTTATAATACATATTAATATTACTTTCACAATAAAATCAACAATAGAAAATTTCATATCTTTAAATAGCTTTGATGTAAAAATATATAATACATACATACAAACCCAAACTTTTTTTTCCATGATCTTATAGCCGATTGTATTTATGTTGATAAATTTAAACCTACAACTAAACCCATAAAATAATTCAATCTTAATATTAAAAGAGACTACCAATACATGAGAGGCCCAGTTATATATTTAACCTAATGATGATGTCAAAATAGTAAAAAAGATACCTATTAACATGTATTGTCGTTTCTCACTTGTGTTGGCTTCTTCTCTGACGACGACTTTCACATATCACGTGTTTCCTCTATGTACTGATTGCATCATCTTTTACATTGTATTTTTCTCATCGACTAATCAAGAGTTCAACATACATGAATGAACTCACAAACAAAATAGTTTGATGATCCAGTTTGCGGTGGCCGCCGACGCTTTCTTTTCATAAGGAACTCCCATCTCCGGTGATACGAAAATAAGTGAGAGTGATTTAATACATGGATTAATTACCTTTCTAGTCCAAACAACTTCTTCGATTCCAAATTAACTTGCTTAAATTCGTTTTCACCACAACCAGTTTTCAAGAGTCATCAGTAAGTAGCTGAAAATATTCACCGACAAAGAGTGTTTGAGATACAGGTCGACGGTGGCCAGTGAAAGTAGATCAGAAAACCTTTATATCGAAATGACGATGGTTGATGAAACTAGATTGGAAACTAGATCTGGTTTCCTTGATCTTTAGATCCGTAACCGATGAAACCAGATCCGGTGACCGATAGAAAACGAGATCAGAAAGGATATTAGAAGGAGGTGATTTCCGATAGTTTCGACGAGTTGCTTTTCTGCCTGAGGAATATGAGAGGTGCAAGGAGTTGGTTCAGGAACATGATAGATGACCAGAGGTGGTTTGGGGCATCAATTCAGGAAGATGAGAGAAGGTTGTTTCTGACGAGCGGAGGATGTTTCCGACAAGTGAATGAGTGCGGACAAAGGAAGGATGTGAAACCAGATCTGCGGAGAGCGGATAAATAGCGTTCCGGTGGTGGTATGGTCGTTCTGGTGGTGGTCCGGTCGATCCTCCGACGGTCCGTTAGTGACGGTCCTATAGTCTTGATGGAACCGTTTCAAGTGACATAATGAACGGTTGAAAATTGTTCTCGAATGTTCTCAAAATAAAAAATATTCTCATTTTAATATATATATATATATATATATATATATATATATATATATATATATATATATATATTAGGTGTGATACCCATTTATTATTTATTTAAAAGAAAAATAAAATATGCATTCTAAACATTTTAAAAGTTTGAATTTATAAGAAAAGTGAAAAAATATTGAATTATTAAAATTAAAATGTTTTTATCTTTTTAAATTTAAACAAATAATTTAGATAAATAAACAAAAGAAGCTAATGAGACTTTAATTTAGTAATTTTGAAATTAGAAGGAAAGTTCATTAATGAATTTAATATGTATTATTATTATATTTAAATATTATGTGAAATTTAATAAAATAGAAAAACCATAAAATGACATGTGGAAAAAACCAGGTGGTATAATGCATTAGAAGATAACAAGTGCCAAAATTATTTTTATTTATTAGGGAGGATATATATATATATATATATATATATATATATATATATATATATATATATATATATATATAAATGAGAACAATTCTCAGCCACTCATTTATATTTAGTATTTTAATTTTTATTTATTTATATTTATAATTTACTAATTAGATAAGTAAAAAATATCATACCCCACCATCCCCCACCCTACCAATATTAGATGTATCTTTTCTCTCGTCTCGTTTTCACGTCGGACCTTTCATGCCGGACCGCCATTGAGACCATCGGACCTTCGCCTTAATATTGAATTTGGATATTGATTGAATTGATTTGATTCAAATTCATGCAATGCCGCTCCTTCTACTCTTGCTCCTGCTCCAGCTACTCTAGCTAAATACACTTTGTTGAAATTGATGGGGCTACTGTCACTCCATTTACCACAATGGAAGTTGTTGTGTCAAAGAACATGATTGAGAGCTTGTCTGTGCAAATATTTTGTGTTGGTTACCCAGTTATCAATGATGCTCTTGATTCTCTATATGAGAAGGTCAAAATTTGTGTTACCTATTTCTTTCTTTCTGAAATCTAAATATCTATCATGCTCATACTAATTTCACTATTGAATCTTATATATATAGAGTTGTATTGAATGTGTTCATTATTGTAGTAAGATCACTCTAAAGTTTATTGGGGAATTTGATAACAAATTTAGTGAATAGTTAAACTTTACTATTAGACCTACACCATTTTTTCGAGCAAGATGCATAAGAAATTGTGAGTTGCTGAGATATAACTTGTCAAACTTCAATCTTGATTCAAGATTGTCGAATTCATGGACTCGTAGTTGCTTTACAATGTTCTATTTTATTTTCTGTTATAAGTCTATAAATCTAACACGCGTCTACTACTTTGACTTGTTATATGTTCTTGAGAATAAAGCAAAGAAATGTGAACCAGATTGTCGCAAATCATGCTTTAGATCCTAATGAGTTATTATACTCATACTAATCACATACTCAAATGAATTGATTGAACTATGATATTCTTGAATTTAACTTGTTTGTTGGTGGATGGATGATTGATATTTCAGTTAAGTCCAAGCATGTTACCATAAGTGCTTAGCTAGCAAAAGCTACTGCCATGGCCCTTATTCAACATCCCGTGCTCAGTTCAAGTAACAAAAATGGAAAGAGTTTTACTTATAACAATATAATCAATATTACAGCAGCTGTGGCTATCAATGGTGGTTTAATCACCCCTATTCTCCAGGATGCTAACAAGGTATGCATGGACCTTAAGTGTTTTCATTCCCTGCAACCATGGAACCCATTGACATGGATCCCTCATTTTGTTGCTTTGTTGTGGTTGTATCTTTATCTATTATCCTAAAAAATGGAAGGAGCTTTTGAAGAAAGAAAGATACAAGTAACTTCAGCCCCATGAGTACAACTCAGGTGACCACTATAAGCTTGTAATTATTAATTGTATCTTGTTTCTTTACAAGATTTTATTGATGAAATAGTATTTACTTATGCGATTTTGGTTGCAGGGACTTTTACTCTTTCAAACTTAGGCATGTTTGGAGTGGATCCATTTGATGCAATTCTTCCTCGTGAGCAGTCATGTGTTAAATATAACTTGATTATAGTCATTTTCTGGAGACTAAATGTTTTCCTACACTTCATATTTTAAGAATTTAGAAGTTTGTTAACTAAATTCAATGAGGAATGTAAAGGTGTTAAAAAGGAATAGGTTAGAAAATCACTTTAAATTCAATGTGTGCAGGTCATTTTCAGCAAAATATTGTCAAATATTGTATACACGTCAATTTTAGCATTACACCATTTTTTTACATCAAAAAAATTCGATGTGCACAGGTCATATTTATGCTTTTTTTGTATAACCTTTTATCCATTCTATTTTCCCCTCGATTAGTATTTATATTTTATAGGTTATATCATACCAAATTCAATATGTACAACTCATTTTTAGAATCAGACCAAATTCGATTTGTACAAGACATTTTTAGCCTTATTAGTAGGGGTGAGCGTAGGCGGATACCCATCCTAATTGTTTGGAATCAGAATCGACGGTTCCAAAATGTTGGGAATTGCTAAGCTATAGTCACCTCTCCAATACATAATCTATTAGTAGCAAATTTTATGGTATAAAATTTTTAGTTATGGGTTTGAGGACAAACCCAATCAAAGTATTTGACCTAAGCTATAGTCGTAATTCCTAAAGAAATACTAAGTCACTATTCTTGGGGAAATACTAATTCACTATAGCTAAACCTATGCTCTGATACCATCTCTGTCACACCCCCTGCCCAGCCTTTGGCGGAAATACCGAGCAATGTGATGGTATAAAGAGCGCCAATCCTATTAACCTGAGAATACATCATTTTGAAAGTCAACACAATGTTGGTGAGTGCACACGTTTTTATTTTGAATTTTTGAATTCATTTTAAGAATACTTTTCTTTAGTGAAAACCTTTCTTATTTATTTATATAGTCTTCTATCTTTTAAGATATCTTTTATTGATCTTAAATGACTATCTTTTAAGGATATCTAATGATCCTAACGTAATATAATTAAGATTTTCTTTTGTTAATCCTAATTTACTATCTTTGAAGGATTTCTAACAATCCTAACGTATTTTAATTATCATACCAGGCGTCCCTAATGGTAATTTAAGCTCTAAGGCAATTTTTAATATATTAACTTGAGCCCCTATAATTGACGCTACGACCGTAAATGTACCCCTAGTAACGACACTTCATCGGACGTTGAATAGTAACTTATATGGAAGGTATCCTGCCGGGATTGTAGCTAACAATCGCAGGTGGGGTTGTCATGGCTCCGTATAGATCTATACATCACTTCCTAGCTCTCGCAAGATTAACGATTATAAGTATTTGGATATGCCGAATTTAATCAAGGCTTTTGGATGAATAACCAACTCACTAACGTATTAACCATAGACTTATCTTTTATCTTTAAATCTTTTATCTTAATCATAATTACCCATATATATATATATATATATATATATATATATATATATATATATGTACATCACACTATCTTTGTATATACCTCTTCCGGTTATATATCATCAAATGATCTTTGTATATATATATATATATATATATATATATATATATCCTAATTATGGTTATTTTAATAGGATATTTGGGCAGCGTAACAATTAAGTACAATGCATATCCTAAATCTTGTCTAGCATAACTTCTAGGTAGTTAAAGTTTCATAGGGATTTGACCATTATAACATCTAGGTATTACCTACTCCTAGATTATCAGACATAATATCTTTTAGACACAGATAATAGCTTAAATCTAAGCATAGTATCTACAGTTATACTATCCTACTTAATATTTACAAGATAAATATTTTTATAAAATCATTTGTAAAGCATGTATCCCCCCCTTCGGAAAACATTTTAAAACAATAAAATAGGGGTCGTGAACTCACTTTAATAGTGTATCGAGGAGTGCCCGAACTGTTGCAACCAGAGTTTCTTGCCATCGAGAAGGTATTGAAGTATAGAGAGAGAGAGGGAGTTTGGAGGTTGGTTTTGAGATGAAAAACCAGGAAGCAAGCACCCCTATTTATAGTGACGGTGCGCGCCGGGCACTCTGCTGCGCGGCGTGCACTCGCTTCGTGGCCCATCCAAATCTTGTCACGTGTCACCCTTCTGGTGGTCTTCGTTTCCAAATCTCCGACGAATCTGGAGGTCAGATGTGCGCGACGGGTATGACGTGCACCCTTTAAGTCTTTTTAAAAATTCATATTTTCTTCATATGAACTTTGTTTTTTACCTTCTTTATATATTTGTGTAGCTCTTTCTTAGAACTACAACTTTCCTTTAGGTTGCGTCTTCAAATTTTAACTTTCATTTTTAACATACATTTTTATATTTTATAAAAGTCGTATCTCATTCATACGACTTTCATTTTTGCCCTTCTTTCTTCTTAAGTTCTATCTCATGCTTTACTACAAATTTCCTTTTTGTAGTGTTAACCGAAACTCAACCGTTCTCTTTTTGCTATTTTTGATGTTAATAGCGTTATTAATGTGGTTGGTTTCTATTCGTTATAAATCTTAACTCTTCCAATCATAGTTAGATTTTCTCGATGCTTTTAACTTTTGGGATCATTAGGTCGCGTATTTTCCAAATATGCTAACCATTTTAACTTTTTGATTACTTTATTTTTGACTCAACTTTCCATATTATCCTTCAATATGGGAAGGTTTTTTTTTTTTGAGTCGAACCAAACTCCTAGTAACTATTAATGACGGAAAATTTTCAATTGTTACAACCAGGGGTCCAACCCTCGGTATGACTGTCTGACCTAACATCTATCTTTCTCATGCATAGTGGATTCCCGAACGCTTATTAGACCAAGATCCTTTTGGGGTAGAGCTAAACATGCCCCTGGAGTTCGCCGTAATAACAAAACCCGTTGGCTGAAATAGACCATTGCAAGGGTGATTATAAGATTATGATTTGGCATATAGCAGTCACTTGGGTTGAAACAGACTCATTGGCTGAAATAGCATGTATTGTTATGTATGTGGATATATATGATATGTGGTATTTTGGGAAAATCATTAAGTTTTGTACTTACGGTTTTAAATTTAAATGTTTCAGGTACTTTTTGTAGCAAAAGGAAGGGCCCGGTATGATTACATCGCATCCACCGGAGATTCCAGACTTTTGTTTTATGATACTCTGATGTTATTTTGGAACTACCTTGATACTATGATGATCTTTTATGAAATGGAAAGAAAGATTTAGTTATTTAAAAATGAAAAATTTTCTATGAGTTTTGATTTCCCTTTATGATCGACAAGTGTGACAATTTTAAATGTGTAAAAAGATATATGGTAGGAGAAAAAAAGTAGACGGATATTTGATTTCTCATATATATTCTTCCTGTTGAATTGTTGAATGATCATTAATTTAATTTTTTTATTCAACTTCATTCCAAGTCATCACACACACATTCCATTAAACACATATTCAATCATAATTGGTACTTATTTAACTCATATACAACTTGGTTAGTCTTTGATGAAGTCAAAATAAACTGACTTAAGTGTTGTCAAGCTGTATGTTGAACTCTCAACCTGACCAAGTAATTTTTAATTGTTTTTATGTCTTTCGTCGATTTATTATTTATTGGATGTCAAAGTTATAGCATGAAGTTAATGGTGACCATCTCGAAAGAAGCATCCTAGTCCAAGAGTGCACAACTTGCATCCTAGTCCAAGAGTGCACAACTTGAGGCATGTTAACTTATCACCTAGTAAGTTGAAGAAGATTATGTTATGGTATATGAATATCTTGTGTACATTTTTTTTTCTATGGGAAAACTTTTAACCATTTAAGTTTAATTCTATTTGATTCTTTTTTATATATATATTTTTTCTATTTCGCTTCTATGGATATTGAATTATATTTCACGCAATAAGTAATTGGTATGAAATATAATTCAATATTCATAGAAGCGAAATAAAAAAAAACATAAATTTATGTAAAAATATAATAAAATTAAACTTAAACGGTTAAAAAAAATTTAAAAATGAACTTTTTACTTGATAAAACAGATTTAGACTTAACTGCTTTTTAATAAATATTGAACTAAAAGTCTAAAATAATAACATTTTTTTTGAAGTCGAATGGGCCAGTGATATTGACCGAGCATAACAATCAAACTTGTTTTTCTTGAAGTTAAAACGGTTGATGAATGATGAAGATGTGGGTGGCACTGTCAAGTGTTACACCATGATAGAGATAAGTCGATAAATCTCAATTCTGTCTTTTCCTCGAACTTTTACTTTCTAAATATCTATAATTATATTATTTCCATTATATTCGTCTAATTGTTATAACTAAATATATTAATATTTAAAATAATTTAATAGATTCTAAATCTTGGAGTTAATACACGGCTATTATTATTATTATTATTATTATTATGTTTTAGTAAGATTGTTTTGAAATCGCGTGCCTTACATATGGTCATTATTATTAGATCTTCTAGCGAGGTTTGTTAGTTGTTTACTTTGTTATTCTATATCCATTTTCCATGTTACTTTCTAGAGAATGACAATTATATATTATTATTTATTATTAAGTTTTTAATGAGGTTTGGTATGGAAAAGTTCATTCAGCTGAATTAAAAGATTGGATGAGTAGTTGCTCGACTTACATAAAAAAATAGGAAACGCTTTTATATTTCTTAAACCATTGGTAGCACACCAGATTGGAATATCGAGAATATGAATTTGACTATTCAAATATATATTTAATTAGTTAAACTATTTAAATCGAGTAAACGATCATAGTATTAAAAAAACAATTAATTGACAAACTCTATATAATCATTTTATAGTTTATACGAAACATAGCTATACCATTACTGATTTCTATAGAATAAACATAAATCATTAGGGTTCATTAAACGCTAATTTAAATATTTAATTAACTATATATAAAGCTCATGCAACATGCATGGGTCAGTATAATAGCATATTAGTATTAAGTTTGAAAATTCTTTCAAGTTTCAACGAATTCTATTTAATGAATGCTAGCTACCTCCCGCTCATTTCTCATATTTCTTTGACTTCGATCAAGCAGCCGGCCATCGACGATGCAGAGATTGGTGAGAGTACTGAGACCAATTGCGGTTGCATCACAACGAACAACAGCTGCTGCTTCCTTCTCAACCTCTTTGCTATTCGATGAAACTCAAATAAGGGTATTAATTACTTAATTCTTATTTCTTAATTGAGTGATTTCTAAATCTGTTGCAATGATCGTGACTGCAGTTCAAAGAAGGTCTTCAGCAATTCGTTCAAGAGAAGATAGCTCCTTATGCAGACAAAATCGACAAGATGGATTCATTCCCAGAGGTTCTTAGACAAATACATTCATTAATTAACTCGCTATGTTTCATTAATTAATAATTTTAATACGTTTAGAGTAACTAACTAATTACTAACTAACTAACTGCTGAACTCACGTTGCAGGATGTTAACTTATGGAAAGCAATGGGGGACTTTGATCTTCATGGACTTACTGCTCCAGGTGTGCATCTTCAATCTTCACTATTCTTATCGTTGATTTGGTCAAATGTGAAATCATTTTTTTTTTTTGAAACACAGCGGAATATGGAGGACTCGATGTTGGTTATCTATATCATTGCATGGCCATGGAGGAGATTAGCCGTGCATCAGCGTCAGTTGGGTTATCTTATGGCGTCCATTCTAACGTCTGCCTTAATCAATTGGTAAAACATAAGATTTGATATATATTGTTATGGATTCTGATTAATTATATGTCTTAAAACTTAAGGTTAAAGCAATTAACACTTTTTGTTGCATGTGTGTTCTTCTTCTTGAAGGTGAGACATGGAAATGCTGCCCAGAAAGAAAAATATTTGCCAAAGGTAATTTTGCTTGCATAATACTTGGTTTTGTATTTTTATTTCGACCATATATAGCTTATTAGAAATTAAGTTCTAATCTCTGTCGCCTTTGTTGTAAAGCTAATCAGCGGGGATCATGTAGGAGCTCTTTCTATCAGTGAGCCAAATGGTACGAATTAATTTTGTTCCTCTCTTAAATCTTAATATCTTAGATTAAATGCTACTACAGCTATGAGTTTCATCTTCTTTTTCATGTTTTGATCAGCTGGGTCAGATGCTGTTGGCATTAAATGTAAAGCCGATCGTGTTGATGGTGGATATGTTATTAATGGGAACAAGATGTGGTGCACCAATGGCGGAATTGCCGACACCCTGGTAATTAATATATATCTTAATTAATACTCTTATATAGTTTCTTCCATCTCCTACTTAATTGGTCAAAGTCCAAAGCTGAAATTTCCACTTGATTAGGTAGTTTACGCTAAAACAGATGTTTCAGCTGGGTCAAAAGGGATAACAGCGTTTATCGTTGAAAAAGGATCGCCTGGGTATGTCTTTAATGGTAGAAATAAAAATATATAAACTTGTTTTTTGTTTTATATTATATTTTCTTGATCCTTTAATAATTTTCTTGCTGTTGTATAATATTGGATACAGATTCATTGCTGCCCAGAAACTAGATAAACTTGGAATGCGTGGAAGTGGTACGTATGAGCTTGTTTTTGAGAATTGTTTCGTTCCTACAGAGAATATACTTGGTGAAGTAGGAAAAGGTAACATTAATAACAAAATATACATACTAGTATTTTTCTTCTTATATATGAAGCAAAAACTAGCAACTCGTTAATTCTGATTATGCATTTCCAGGAGTTTATATCATGATGTCCGGATTAGATCTAGAAAGAATCGTATTTGCAGCTGCACCTATCGGGATTATGCAGGCATGTCTTGATGTTGTTCTTCCATATGTTAGACAAAGAGAACAATTCGGACGCCCCATTGGAGAGTTTCAATTAATAGAGGTTCGTCATTTTATTTGCACTCAACTATTTGTTAAAATCAACACCGAATCCTTCATTATTTTTTTTATAAATTCTTATTTATCTTGTCAAAAAACAGGGTAAGCTTGCAGACATGTATGTTGCTTTGCAGTCTTCAAGGTAAAAACAAAAACAAACAGTTTCTCGACTCTATTACTCCATAACTCTCAAGTGTTAACCTCTGCGCCATATTTATAATTGATCATGTTTTATCTTGTTACAGATCATATGTATATTCTGTTGCAAGGGATTGTGACAATGGAAACATCGTCACAAAGGTAATTAGATTTCTAGCTATCAACAGGTGCAGAGATTTAAGAAGTATGGTCTTTGATCGTTGTTTCTTTAATTACAGGATTGTGCTGGGGCGATACTTGTTGCTGCTGAGAAAGCTACACAAGTTGCTCTTCAGGTTCGACAATTAATTAATTCTTACTTGTAACTATCGATCTGAATGACTGAATATTTTTGTTATAAATTAAGTTGTGATCTTTTTAATTTGTTCAGGCGATTCAATGTCTGGGTGGGAATGGGTATGTGAATGAGTACCCGACTGGCCGATTTCTTCGTGATGCTAAATTATATGAGATCGGTGCCGGAACAAGTGAGATTAGAAGAATGCTTATCGGTCGTCAACTCTTTAGAGAACAATGATACAAAGTTGACTTTTCGTTGATATTTTATTCAAACACGTTGTACTTGTCCCCGATCTCAATAATATATAAGAGTTAAAAAGGGGAAATTCTCATGACTTTATTAACACATTGAATTGATGTCACCTACATCTCCGGTCAATTTGATATGGTACAAACTTATAAAAACATATTTGTTTTCATATTACTTTGGTTTACACAAGTAATATCCATACAAATAAAGGAACTCAGTGGTGATAAAAATGAAACCTAAATTGAGAATAATTACTTAATGGCGTTGAAGTTTAGGAGTGTTCGTTTGAATGTATCGGTTTAATTCGATCCAATCAAGTGAGCCAAATTGATTTCGATTTTAAAACATGGATATAATAGTGCAAACTTAAAACCATGAGAAATTGTGTAATCTAACCAACTCTTGAAGATATTTTGTAAAAAACAAACATTTTTTTGTGGATAATAATCACTCATTCCAGAATGCTATTTCGAAGTATGAAAAATGGGCAAAACCCCTGAATGTATAAATAGGGCCCATACACGGACATACCAGATAAAACATTTCAGACATAGATGATTTCAAAATTCTTGTAACCTAAATATCGAAGATTTTGGGTGTTTTCTAGCATGGTTTTAAAAAACCATGTTATTTTTATTGATTAATGTACTCTCATTTTAGTATATAAACGATTTAATGTAGTTTGGAATGCATAGAACTAGTTCGGAATTAGAGGAACATCTTCGGAATACCATATTGAATGTAGTGTTATGGTTACTTCTACCCATTGTTACCATATAAGTAGAGCATAAAATCTCATAGTAATAGTACATAGAGAGTAAAGAAATCTAGGTTACATATTTAATCTAAGTTTGAA
Organism: Lactuca virosa; assembly: GCF_052849685.1. Classification (NCBI taxonomy): domain Eukaryota; kingdom Viridiplantae; phylum Streptophyta; class Magnoliopsida; order Asterales; family Asteraceae; genus Lactuca; species Lactuca virosa. Next base: position 252,527,794 of record NC_136427.1, on the reverse strand, counting down.
ATGTACTTTACGAGTGTGGAATACAAAGAACTACTCTGGTAGATCTAGAATACGAAGAACAACTTCGAAATGGGAAACATGTTCTTTTTACAGAACTTGTATTGGTTCTCATATTGTTAAATTAATAAGTAATATTGATTTGCATTATACCAATACCGCTGAATTAGTCTGAAATCAGAACCAGTGCGTTCGAAGGTGCCCCTGACCAATTTGTGTGGATGTTGCTAAAAAAGTAGGTTTTATGGATAAAAAGATTATATACCATCTACAAGAGCTTTCGAAACATTTAATTAAAAAAAGGAACTATAATTTATATTTGTGTTTTATGATACGTAAATTAAGGAAAAACTCCGATAAAGCTTCAATATTTTGGGCAAGTTTACGGTTTAATCTCAACTTTTATTTTTTGAACAAAAGAATTTCGATTATTTTATATTTTGCTCAAATTAACGAAACAATCCTTGTATTTTTTTCAACAAAAAATGACAAATCATTATATAAAATTAGATAATCATGACTTTTCTGTTAAAAAAAATAAAAGGATTAAACCGTAAACTGACCAAAAATATTGAGATTTTATCAGAGGTTTACCCTTAAATTAATAATTAATTTTTAGATTGTTTTTGCAAAGCAAAATCCCGGATGTGGAAATAGACAAAAGTCACACACTTAACCACCAAGGCAAAACATGAAAATAAGAAGGAAATCAGAAAGGATGTTAAAGCTTAAATTGAAAGCATGTAGAACTCCAAAAGACGAGACCAAATCTAATTTTAGAAAAACTGTTATTTTAGACTAGTTTTCGTTTAATAATTTTTGTTATGGATACATTTATATATATATATATATATATATATATATATATATATATATATATATATATATATTTGGAATCATTTCATTTAAAAAAACATTTCTATCTTTTTTTATTCATAGTCTCCTACATCCAATGATTCGAGTGATGAACCAACGCCATTAGTTGAATATGAATTGTTGCGACTTGAGGATAACCAACAGTGTATTGTTGATAGGACTGCGTTAGAAATGATTCATCATTTTAAATGTGCAAAAGTGCGAATGGTAAAACTAAAAATCCCATTACCGCCTTCAGCAACCGAGGAACATAGAAAACTAGAGTTGTATAATATGCAAATGCTCCTCAATACAATGTCTGAAGTTATACATAGGTTTGTCAACACAACAAACACAACCGAATAAGCACTTAGGGTAGTAGTAACAATAGAATAACTAGTGGAAATGGTCGATATTGTGTTCAACCTAATAGAAAATTACATGAAATAATTTGAAAATCATTTAGACACTGCTAGTTTGCACCATATGCAAGTTCCCAGTTATCCTGGAAATTAACTCTAATTATAGAAAATATAATGTCATTTTAAACTTAAATTTGTAAAATGGTATGATTTTTTTAAATGGCAATACTTTTTCATTTGCATTAGGTAAACGAACCTTACAAAAGCTATTACATACTTAAATTCCTTTCCAAAAATTTGGAAGGGGTACATAGTTTTTTTGCGGTCGATATAATCTCCTCTAGTTATAACAACATATGTAAGACGGTTCTGTTCTACCCGAAGCCTATCAATCTTCACATTCATACCTCGAATCCACTTCTCAGCGTCTTTGAGTTTTTGTGAGTTCCAACCACCCATTTTCCATTTTCATTGACATATTCTGCTAGAACGTCTGAACGTTGATTGAGTATCCAAATCCTTTCATAATATCTTAGATTGGCTTCTTCAACGTCCCTCATCATTTGGAAAAATGTCACCATGCATCTTATATGGGAGTGGGAAATTCGGACCTTCAAGAATTGGGTTAATATCTAAACAAACATAACAATCTTCTTCTTCACAATCCCAAACAACAAGTTCATATGAACTCATTCTCAAGTAATTAGTTTGATCATGTACATCGTTTACAAAAGGTTGTATAGTGTTGAAGTTAATTGGTGGGTGGTAGATGTATATTAATGGTGGTAGGTATGTGTCCGGAATGGAATATGTGTCCGGAATGTAATGGCATCCGGAATGTTTGCATTGGAATGCGTGCAATTATCTTGAACGACTATAAATAAGACTTACATGGACTTAAGTTACATAATTCAAAAATGACAGCAAATCAATCACTTCAATGGACTTTGGAAGAGGATATCACGCTCGTTCGGTCTTGAATTATCATTAATGATGATATTGTTGTCACCGGTGTCCCACATTTGATGTATGTATCACCTTTGGTCTGCTTGAGAAATATGTATAACTATGAATTAAGTTGTAGAGCCTATCGAACAGAAGAAGAAGTAACGACTAAGTTTAAGGATTTATAAGAAATGTGAAGATCTTCAACAAAATTTATCAGAATATCGATAATGAAATGAAGATGTAATTTTGGAGGCGGATAGGGAGCAATACATAATCATAAGTAACATGTTCGACTTTGCACATGAAGACTCTTGGAATATTTTAAAAGATGTCTGATATTTCTAATTTATGGTTTTTTTTATTATTATTTGTGGTATATAATAAATATTAGGGAAATTATAATTGTCTTTCTTCTTTCCAAATCCAAATCAAAATATAATTACTTGTCATTAAAAATAAATTATTCGATTACATAGGGATTAGTACAACCATCATTTGTTATGGTATTTCCCATTCAGAAGGAGGCGAATGATGATGCATATATGTCTTTTGATATGCAACTCGATACACATCAAACCTTTAATAAAGTTGAACCATATGAGAAAAGTTTGTGCTGCCGCCAAAGCATAACCGCAGGCTATGCTATCGTATAATTTCCCGCACACACACATACAATTTGCATATCTACAAAAAAGCTATCGTAAAATATGTTGCTTAAAAAATGTCGGATGACATCTTTTTTGCCTGCCACCAAACATATTTGTGCATCCTCTTTTGAAACACCATCTCTTCATAGGGGGTGAGTACACAATTTAACCCCCTAAAAAATTACGATTTTGATTAGTTTACAACTAAAATATATTTTGCTATTTATATAGTATTTTACCTCCCAACTCACTAGGTTGTAGGAAATCCATTGAGTGTACTCACTGTCAGCCTCAATGACCATTGTTATCGTTAAATTGCGTTCATGAACAAATAACATCATGATGAATTCTGCAATATCAATGTTGAGTACATTCAAACGAATGTTAGGGAAATAGGGTGTTGCCCCTTTCACATGACCAATATTGGAAAGCTACTCACATGCGGCATGTTGAAGTCAACGAAAGCTTTCTTTAATGTTGGATCATGGAAATGATCTACAAATTATGAGTGATAGTTAGGTTATTATATTCCCATTTAATGTTTGTAAGGTACCTCTCTCTATAAATAGAGAGGGAACCCAAGTCATTTAGTGTGCACCAAACATGTAGTCCTCTAGTTAGAGAGAGTGGGATGGGGTCTCTCCCCATCCAAGAGAGTTCTTCATTGTAATATTTTCTCTCTTTCTAGTAAATCATCAGATTACACATCTCTTTGTCTTTGTGTTCTTCATGTTTTATAGTCGCTCATCTCAAGATTTCTTATTCCGCATAAGCTGATCGTCAAAATGGGATCCTACATTGAAAATCAAACATTGTATATGATTTGCAAGTCCGCCGAAATAAAGGATCAAATGTGATGTTTCGACCAACTGAGCGTACATCCATCATTGCCACACTTTTACAACAATGTCCATGATATGAATCAGGGAATACCTAACCTAGGGAAAAAGTTATCAGATCATTCATATTTGTTATGAACAATACTTCCGTAATGTCCCTCAAAGCTGATGGTTTTATAGGTTACGAAAATTATGTACATACGGAAAAATAACACTTAACAATTAAGGGTATATGCAACCGATTAGGATCTATGTCTTCAAATTAAAGGCAACATACTATGAACTACAAACCCTAGTATAATGAAAATTACTAGATTAGGGTTACATACCTTTTGAATTGTTATTATAAACAATTCCTTTGATTCCTTCCTTTGTAGATCTATTGAAAGCAACCACCAAAAGGATGATGCCTCTAATGATTCACACCCAAAGCTAGAAAATAGAACACAAGAATGGAGAGATGAACGGGGATGTGAATTTTCAGCTAGAGTATCTCTTAGAATAGTGTTTGAAAATCACAAGCCCTATGCCCCTTTATATAGTAACTAGGAAAACCAGAAACCCTAGATTTGAACATAAAATAATATTATTTCAAATCGTGGGAATTATCTACTTTCCTTTTATTAATTAGAGCATTATAGATTGCCCTCCAAGGCATCCAAAGCCATCCAAGCTATGGTGGTTTTTAGAATCTCTCTGTGCTCAACTATTAAGCAATTACCAAGCAACCCTTGCACTTCTAATTAATTCAAATTGATCCCAAATTAATTCCAAATTAATTTTGATCAATTCTTAATTAATTTAATATATTTTTAATTAATTTATTAATTATATAATAAACTAATAATATATTTCCTCTCTTTATACATGTTATTCTTATTAGTTTCTAGTTATGAGGGCAACTGTTAGATGTCATTCTATGCATCATTTTTATGAGTTTTTATTAGCATTTTACATCATATTTTATGTTATTTCACATGCATTAGTTTAGGTAATGTTCAACTCATATTTTATGTCAGAATTCCCGTTCTGCTCATGTTTTTATGTCATTTTTAGATAATTTGAGTGGATCGGTAGTTTGGGAGCAGTTTGGATGCATATTTGGAGCTTAACTGAAGTTGAAACTAAATAAGGATGCTGAGGAATGACTGGAAATTGTTTGAATGGAAGATTTATGACCGATCCGTGCGAAAAAGAAAAAAATGAGATCAACACTGTTCAAAAATGCAATCACATTTATGTATCGAGGATTTGTTGGACCGAAAAATCATCTGGAGTCTTTTTGGCAAAATGCGATTGTGGAAACCTAAAAATGAGATTGCATTTTCGCTTTGTTGTCCTAACAAGTTTGAAAATAGTAGTTTACGTCATTAAACGAGGTTTCCGGAAGTTGTTTTCTTACATATAAATTTGACCTCTCTGATCACTCTAATCCCTAGACGTTCCCAGACGACGCAAATGACTTCTGGAGGCGATTTTCTGCATTTTTTCATCACTTTCTGAAGATTTGAAGGATGTGGATCATCTCAATTAGTTAGATTAATAAAATTTAGTAGTTTAATGTCTTTTTTTATTAATCTAGATCATATTTTAGCCATGTCTGGCTAAACCCTTGATTTCAGTTCTGCACAAATCAATACTTTTCATGTAATCAATCATTAGACCTGGTTTTTGGTCTGTGATTCTATTTAGCATTTTTAGTTTTGTGCTTAATGATTGTTTGATTTTGATTATTTTTAGCTGATCACCTAATTAGGGTTTAATCATTTTAGTTAATCAGTTAATAGAATCTGTAACTGTTATAATCAACTAGTAATAAGTAACAAGTATCAGATTTGTTCAGTGTTGGGATTTAATTCTGATATAAACTGAAACTTCATATTTTCACACTTCCGAGCTTGTGAGAAGTATTGAATATTGCTGAGAATTTTACATAGATCATAATTCTGCTTTTCCAAATTTAATTAAGAGCTTGCTTAATTAGATCAGTAAAAAGTTAGGGTCAACTGAAGAGCTTGTTTTGGTTAACTAATTAGGTAAAAGAGAATGTACTAGAGCTTATTAGTTCTTCTCAGGACCACCTTAGATAGAACACATTTTGAATAATCAGGTTTGTGTCGAGTGCATGATTAGGAAAGTCGCAGCAGAACTGAATTCGTTTTTTGTTATTGAATTTCATTTAGTTTATTTCACTGCAATTTATAGTATTTATTAATAATCAAAATTCCCCTTTTTATATTTTTTCTGTTTTTTTACTAGTATGTGCCTTACACAAAGAGGCATTGACCATTAGACTGTGTCCTTGAGGATTCGACCTTATTTCCCTCTGCTACCCATTAGTGTAACCAAGAAGTGATAAATTTTATTTGCTTAAGACGCTCGAGACAACGTTTTAACAATTGGCACCATTGTCGGGGACACGATACTGCTAATAGTTTGTTTGCCATAACTTTTCGTACATGCACAATTGGGTTCCTCGGTTCCATCCTATTCATTACCACGTGAAATTGCCACACCACAAGGCAGTCTCTTGTGTAACAAACCAGAAATTATCATCTCGTCCTTCCCAAAAGTACCACCATCTTCACCTTTTCATAGCCCATTTAAAAAATATTCTCCATCATCTTCTGAAAAATACGAAACCATAGACTCTTATGAAACCGAATATGAAAAATCAACCACAAGTGACGGGGAGGGCGAAGAGAAAACCCTCAGACAATGGGCCACCCAAGAGGTTACTCAACAACCTCTCTGAATCACCTTGCCTGAAGCCTAAAATTTCGAACTCAAATCAGTGCTGATACAACTCCTCCCCACGTTCATAGGCCTAGAAAACAAAGACCCACATAAATTCCTCAAAGAATTTCATGTGGTTTGTTCCGGAATGAAGCCACATTCCATCGTGGAAGATTAGATAAAGTTAAGGGCATTCCCATTTTAGTTCAAGACTCGGCAAAAGAATGGTTGTGTGATCTTCCATCAGGTTCCATAACCATGTGGAACGCGCTCGCAAAGTTGTTTCTAGAGAAATATTTTCCAAAAGCACGTGTATCAAACCTTCATAGAGAGATCCTTGGTATCAAACAAGGAAAAAGAGAAGCACTACACACGTACTGGGAACGATTTAAAAAGTTGTTGGTTCGGTGCCCGCAACACCGGATAAGCGATTTAAAAAGTTGTTGGTTCGGTGCCCGCAACACACGTACTGGGAACGATTTAAAAAGACGTCTGATAAACGCTTCAAGCAGGGGGTCGTTAGGAGATATGACGCCAACATAGATTCGAGCATTAATCGAAAAACTGGAAATGGAGTTGCAGCATTCTGCAACTGAAGAAGAATGATATTTGGATCAACCGTGAGGGGTAAAGGAAATTAATTCACCTCATCTTGAAGCTCAACTTTCTGAACTGAAAAAGCAATTATGTTGTTGACAAAAGAGAAGAGAATTGTGTTTGTAAAAAGATAGTGTGGAATCTGCCCGAAGACTGAACACCCTAATGATATGTGTCCACTACTGCAATCCAATAAAAGTTTTCGAAAGATACCAGAAATAGAAAATTTTTAATCAGCCTCTAAATTATTACTAGAACAATATATATTAGCAAAAACAGCGATTTCAACAACCTCCTGGTTTCCAGCAGCAAAATTATTTGCAGAATCAACATCAAAATTTCCATAATCAGTAGCAGCAAAATTATCACCAGTAGAATTTTCAGTAGCATCATAACTCGCATCAGCAATCTGGCAGCTCCAACGTGGCCTTGGAATACAAAGTAAAAATCCTAGTCACCAGCACTCACGCGTCCCAAAATGAAACTAGAGCAAGTATCAAGAATATGAAACAACCAGGTGTCTCAGCTTGTTACTTCTATGAGTCGACTGGAATCTCAAGGAAATTTACGGGGGAAAACTAAAAATAACCCAAAATATAATATGAGCGCGATATCCTTGAGAAGTGGGAAGAGTTATGAAGGCCCAAGAAATTCTGAACCAGAAGAAGAGGCTGAAAAAGAAACTGAAGAAGTTTTGGGTGACAAAGAAGTTGAAAGAGATGAAGATAAAGAAATTCCCAAGCCAGCAAAACCAGTTATGAAAGAGTATAAGCCAATCCCACCATTCCCGTCTAGATTGAAGTTCAGAAAGCGCGAGCGAGAGGACAAGGAAATCATGGACACCTTTCATAAGGTGGAGGTAAATATTCCTTTACTTGATATTATTAAGCAAATATCTCGTTATGCCAAATTTTTGAAAGATTTATGTGTTTCAAAGAAAAAGTTAAAAATTAACTAAACACTAAACGCTAGCGAAAATATCTCTGCTATTTTGCAAAAAGGCTTACCTCCAAAGTGCAAGGATCTGAGAATTTTCTCAATTCTTTGTAAATTGGGTAACTTAAAATTTCCAAAAGTCGTGCTTGACTTAGATGCTTTATTCAATGTCCTTCCCTTTTCTGTTTTTGAATAATTAAAATTGGGTTCTTCACAAAAGACCGGGACTATTGTTCAGTTGGCTGATCACTCGACAATATACCCAAAAGGTGTATTGGAGGATGTTCTTGTCCAAGTGAAAGAGCTATTTTTACCTGCTGATTTTTACATTTTGGACATGGACAATGTGGATGTATCAGAAAAAAACTCAATCATTTTGGGAAGACATTTTATGGAAACTGTTAAAACCAAAATTGATGTTTTTGCTGGTACTATTTCTATGGAGTTTAATGGTGATATTGTCAACTTTAATATTAACGATGCTGATATTTCTTCTGATAAATTTTTTGTTAATTATCTGGATACCAACAGTCCTTTGCCTGAGGACTGCTGTGTGCAAGAAATATTTATAGATATAAAATTTTCTTATGACACATCAAAAGAGTTGAAAAAGGGTAAGTTTGGGGAAGAATAGGAGAAAGTTTCTGCTGAGAAGAAGCTGAAAAAAATAAGCTTGGAGAGGAGACAGATTTGGTTGATGTCAAGAAAACCTGAAAGAAAAAAGATTCCAGAAGCTGACAGAAAAATCCAAGCTTGGGGAAAAGGAGGTAATCGCTGAGAAGATCAGAAAAAGGAAGAGACTCAAAAATCTGGAAATAGAGTCTTCTAATAAAAATCGAAATTTTTTCTATTATGTTGTGCAAGTACCAGATCCCCCAACTCTGCCATATCTAAAGGGATCTGGAGTGAGAAAGAAAAAAATGGAGTTGAAGAGGAGTACCGACCACTCAAGTTAACAAATCTGGTTGGGCATAGTCGAGCCAACGACCTTAAAAAAGTGCGGCTTTCCGGGAGGCAACCCGATGCTTAGTTTTTTTTCCTGCTTTCAATAAAGAGTGATCGCAGCTCCAAGAAAGCTTGGGGAAATCAGAGCATCTTCTAGATTTGCTGAAATTCAAAATCAGAATTTTCTGCAACATATCAGGTACATTCTTTCATAGCTGGCTAGCTGCAACCTTTTTGCTTTTATATCCTTTATTGAGCTATTCATTCCTCTGATCATTGAGAAAAATGCATCATTTTAAGCTTGGGGAGGGGGTTAGTATGAAAATTTTGCATTAGTATGAGAATTTTGTATTTTTTTTTGTTAAAAATTTTAAAATTTTCAGTTTTTCAGTTAAAATTTTCAATTTTATTTTCTGTATTTTGTTTTCTGCATTGCAATTGCATTACAAAAATATGAGAAAAAGTCCAAAAATATATTTATTTTCTTCATATAAAAAAATTCTAGAAAAGTTACATGAGATAAGGAAATTCTTTACATTCGATAGCGCTGTGAATGTGAAAAATGAACGTTCGAAACAACATGATCGACATTGGAAGTGTAGAAGCAACTTTCATAACCAGGGGACGCAAAATACCGTGATTTGAGACGCCGACTGTGTAACACCCGCATATTCGGGTTAGTCAATTTAGAGACAATAAGCGTCAAAAATGACTTTTTGATAGAAGATTATTTAGAATAAATAATCTTAAGCAAGTTATAATATATGTCACAAGGGTTCCGTACATATAAAGAACGCTGAAATCCAAGTTATAACGAAGAAGTTATGACCCGTCGAAGATTTACGGCCAAACCGGCACGACACTACGTAACGTAAAAAGTGAATTTTTGATAAATTACTTTTTAGATTTAGCGATCTAAATGAAAGTCATAGTAGGCATTAAACCGAAATTCGTGAATATAGAGAACGTCCAAATCTGACTTCGTATGAGGAAGTTATGATTTTTCTAAGATTTAGCATAGCAATGCACAACCCGGAAATCGAATTTTAGATCGATCGATTTTTATTCGACACAACCTAAACAAGAATCGAAGATCTCGTTAATAGGAACTCAACGATATAAAGATAGACGAAAATGGACGTCGGATGACAAAGTTATGAAATTTTAACGGACTTTATCTGTCTAAACCTATTAAAATATAACATTAAAAATAAATTCAAAATTAGCCGAATGAGTCTAAACGAAAGTTGTAGATTATGTCGCCACCTACGCGTGGATATAAAGAATGTCAAAAACATAGCTCGTATGCGAAAGTTACAGAATTTAGAAGTTTATTAAAATTTGGGCGGATGCGAGGCTGACACGTGCCGCCATCCGGACCCTCGCTTTCTCCCCACGGTCTCGCATGAGAAGCTGACACCTGGCCCTCATACGCGCAACGTAAAGCCTCGTATGCACAATGTACTGAGTACGCACATCATACTCCGAGGCTACGCCTAACATAGTCCGAGGAGGCAGGCTATAAATAGATGCGAGGTTCTTCATTTCTCTTCACACCTTTCCCATTATTTCTCTCTCAAACATCCTTCTTAGTCCCTTCCATTCCCTAGAACTTCCCAAGTTCTAGAGGCGAGTCCCGGAGCACCAGAAGGCTCCGAGAAGAAGAGATTTCGGCTCAGAAGTTCTGCCCCCGTAGAGCCCGGTTCTTCGCTAAACCCCCTTGTAAGTGAGTTATGCATACCCTACTTTAAGTATAGCTTATGTTTAAAGTTCATTATCGTTATTATGAAACTATAAACAATATAAAATATACAAAGTGTTATTATAATACATTTTAACTGCTCGCGGTATGGGGAATCTGGTTTGAAGGGCCGCATAGGGTTGTTGGATTTCAGAACAGCTTAAATGCCAAAATGGTCATCCCCTCCGGTGTTTCATGTCTGACCCCTGTCTGTACATAGTAGTTGAAAAGTATTGTTTAACACTTATAAGACAATTTAGCTAGTAGTTAATAATTAGTCGCAATATATATTAGACTAAAATCTAGTAATAATGATACTAGGTTTCGTCGAAGGAGATAAAATTGTTAGAAGTGAAACGCTGCCCAAGATTGGAGTCATCACTTTAACAAGTGAGTGCATAGTCCCTTTCATGAACATGATTTTAGTACAAGTATTAATTAAAGTATCACATATATGTTTATGTGTGCAATATTTGATATTGCCTGAAATACGTGTTAAGAGCATATCTGACAATATATGATGATTTAGGATACAGAGTAAACCTAAATTAATTAAGAAGAATATTGGGTAGTATCTTCTTATGAGTACGAGTGAGATATACACGGAGGGTAGAACTTTAAAAGTTGTCATTAATCCGAGAGCATGGATTAGACATAGTCATTCTTCCCTAGTCCGAGACTATGGAGTGGACATAGTCATTTGTCATTGATTCGAGAGCATGGATTAGACATACCTGATCTGAGAGTATGGATTAGGTAAAACTGTTAATTTCAGATCCGAGAGTATGGATCGTGTCGTTGTTGGGATCGACGGGGTGGGGTAAAATTTCTTATATGAGGTGAAATTGTATATATTGTGAGTTCTAATATATATATATATATAACAATGTGGGATTGAAATCCCTATGTACTCACCAGGTTTCTCAACCTGACCCACTCAGTTTAATTGTATCACAGGTGTCGATACGAAACTACATTACACTGAGAGATTAACGGAGATGTAAATCATTAGTGTAAATGAATGCAAGGTCTGTTTATACTTATGTTTCTGTATTGACGATGACATCCCAAAGTTTTAATATAAACAAAATACATTTCTTCGGAAATGCTTTGATAATATTTTTATCATGTTTTCTGAGAACAAATTCCGCAATATTATTTTTTTAAAATGGATACTCTGATTTCAAATAAGCATAAATAAAATTTTTAAAATGACTGTGAATTTGGGGATGTCACAGACTGTAGAGTATAAAAAGAATGGAATACTGAAACACTACGTGGGCGGTGATAACAGTTTCAGAATTATTTGCTTTGAAATGTTAAAAAAGGACCTTGATCGACAAGTCTGGAGCTACGGAAAATGGCCCTATTTGATTGATATGTGTTACCCTCGCGGTAACAGAGAACCTTATATTAGATCCACACAGTCAACAAAGAAATGAAGAATCGAGCAAAACCATCATATCCGAGCTCATCTCGGGTACAAACTGTCAAATCCGGTACCCGACTAATTTTCTAGCATAATATATATATATATATATATATATATATATATATGTGTGTGTGTGTGTGTGTGTGTGTGTGAAAGTGGATTGAAGAACTCAAAGCTGAAGAAAAAGATACAAAAACTCAAGTTCAATCAAATCAAAAACCATCTCAAAGACAAATCCGAAAAGTGAAGACATGTGTGATATGATATTTTTCGTTCTCATGAAAAGTGAAAGCATAGAGCTCTGACCCCTACGGGAGGATTGACCACTTCGGCGAAAGCTGATTTGGCGTGATGGGTTCTTAAGGATAAGTCGAGTCTGGTTTTTAACTATCTAGTTTTAAGGACATGAAATTCCGAAATATGTTATTTTTTCTTGCAAAACTAATTAAGGTATGAAGTTTAAATAAAAGCTATGGCTGATTTATTGGGTTACACCGTCGAGAGTCTTCCTGACTTCGAGAGTCTGTGATACATGGAAGGTATTAAAATGGGCGTCTAGGTAGTGATTCTACTGAAGCTTCCTCAATGTGAAGTCTGTTCATGTGAAAAAAAGAGTGAAATATTTTATTTATTAAAGTTCAAGTTTTTAGTTCCTCTATGTTATTTTAATTTTTATTCTAAGTTCTTTTAGGTCATCTACATCTTTCCATTTTGTCTTTAATGATTAATCTTTTTATTACTTGAGGGCAAGTAAAGTTTAAGCTTAGGGAGATTTGTTAGATGCCATTTATGCATACCTTTTATTAGTTTTTATTAGAATTTTGGATCATATTTTATGTTATTTCATATCCATCAGCTTAGTTAATGTTCAGCTCATATTTTATGTTATAATTCTCGTACTGCTAATGTTTTTATTTCATTTTCAGATAATTCGAGTGGAGTGATACTTTGGGAGTAGCTTGGATGCATATTTGCAGCTTAATTGGAGTTGGAACTAAATAAGGATGATATGGAATGATTGGAAGCTGCTTGAATGGAAAAATTATAACCGATCCGTGCGAAAAAGAAAAAAATACGATCGACACTGTTCAAAAATGCAATTGCATTTATATCGAGGATTTTCTGGACTGGAAAATCATCTGTAGTCGTTTTGGAAAAAATGTGATCGTGAAAACCTTAAAATGTGATTGCATTCTCTTCGATGTCCTAAAAGTTTAAAAATAGCAGTGTACTTCATTAAACGGGGTTTCCAAGGAATTTGACCAAAAACGCGATTACATTTTTGGAAAAATATGATCGTGTTTTTATGTTTCTTGATCCGGAAGTTGTTGGCTTACATATAAATTCGACCTCTCTGATTTGTTTAAGCCCTATACGTTCCTAAACGACAAAAAGGACTTCTAAAGGGATTTTTCTTTACTTTTTCATCACTTTCGGAAGATCTGAAGGCTGTAGATCATCTTAGTCAATTAGATTGGTAAGATTTATGTAACGCCCGTGTTTCTAGACTAGGCATTAATATTGACATAATGGTCTAGGTTAACCTTTGTGACTCATTTTGAAGAAATGAAAAAGGAATTATGTGAATTCTATGTGTTTTATGTGTTTTATGCTTAATTACTAGGAGTTAATTAATTAAGAATAAAAATAAGCGTCAAAATTAAATTTTAGATAAAGCCGATATCTATTAAGAAAGTTGTAGCGGTCGTGACAAGGATTACGGATATATAAAGAATGCCGAAATCCGAGTTATAACGAAGAAGTTATGACCTGTCGAAGTTTCACGACAAAACTGGCTCGGTGCTGAATGTCGTAAAAAGTGAGTTTTCGATAAACTACTTTTTAGCCTTAGTAATCTAAACGAAACTTGTAGTGCTGGTTAAACCGAGAAGTTCGATAAAAAGAACGCCCGAATCTGACTTCGTATGAGGAAGTTATGATTTTTCGAAGTTCAGCTTAGCAGTAGACAGCTAAAAACTCGAATTTTAGATCGGATGTTTTTTAGCCGACATAACCTAAACGAGAATCGAAGGTCTCGTAAATAGTAGCACAACGGTAAAAAGTCTGACGAAAACGGACATCGGATGAAGAAGTTATGATTTTTTAACGGATTTCCTGTCCCGGTCTGTTAAAAATAATAATATAAAAATTAAAGTCAAAATTAGCCAACGAAGTCTAAACGGAAGTTGTAGAGCGTAATTTTACCTACGCGTGCATATAAAGAACGTCAAAAACGGAGTGCGAAAGTTATGAATTTTAGAAGTTTTTGCACAAAAACCGAGAAAATTCGCATAGTCACGAGTTGCCACGTCACCCTCGCCTCGCATGTGCCACGTGTCCGAAATGGTGAGTCATGCGAAGCCACGTGTCGGATTCTGATTTGACCGAAGGGAGGCCCAATCCGAACCTCGCACGCCACGACTCCGAGCCTCACACATGGACTGCGAGTCCGCGGTCCAATCAGCAACCGCCACCGAGGCCCTCGCACGTGCTGCCATCTGTGCACCCTCGCCTGCGGACCCCACCACCAGAACCGACTTCGGTCCAGTAGGAGGCTTCCAACAAGCCTTCGCAGGTGCGAGCCTCGTGCGAGCCTTCCTCTGCGAACTCCGGATTAGCGACGCGTGGCCTCTTCTCAGCGGTTGGATCAGGAGCTTCGGCCCCTATAAATAGGGGGGTGCGAGACCTCCCGGGGGTATTTTGAAAACTTGTCACTTTTAGCCCCTAAACCCATATTTCTTTCATATTAACATCCCCCGAAGCCCCGGTATCAATTATAAGCCCCGGAATACGCCACGAAGTGCCAGTGAAGCCCGAAAAATTAATCTTTTCGGTTTCGAAGCCCGACTTTTGCAGAGCTCGGTTTCTCAATAAAACTCCCGGTTTATTAGAAACGAACGTTTTAGGAAACGAATTGCTGCCCGATTATCATCAAATCATGTGAGTGTGCAGTTACTTTCACCTTACACATAGATATGAAGTATTTTACATAAAATACGTGCTGTGTGAATATATATTGTTTGTTTATTTGAGATGGATGTTGAAGGAATGATTTATACAGGTTTTTAAATAATTTAAACTGTATATGTATTTTTATCTACAAAAAAATGTTGGGTAAAACATGGGTAGATGAAATAGTGGGTGTGATGAAAGGTGAGTTGGACAAAGGAGATGATCAGTAATATTGATCATGAGTTGAGAGTGAGTGGTGAAATGAGATCATGAGTTGAGAGGGAGTGGTGAAATGAAATCATGAGTTGATAGTGAGGGGTGAAGCCCTTACCCAAACGTTGGCGTGCGTGGTGTAATATGAGAAAAACCCTTACCCAAACGTGGGCCCCCGTCATTCAGCAGAGTATGGATGACAACCATGGACTATTCTAGACAGTCTGTGGAACACTAGCAGGCCCGCAACCTGTAGGTGTAATGAACTATATGTTCATTTGATGTACTCTAAAAACCCTTTGACATGTATTGCAGGGGGGAATACCTGTAAATAATACTGTCGATAAATGAGAGCTATGGACTTAGCACATGTTGAATAAACCTTGGCAGCTATGGACTTAGTGTCTGTTGTATAAACCCTGGTGATGGTGTGACCTTGTGCCTATTCCCTAAGATGAATCCTTAGGAAGGAGTGATAGTTGATTCTTAGGTTAAACCCTTAAGAAATAAATAAGATAATGGGGTTGGGGTAATTTGGTTGATTGTTTGATGTTGAAGTACAATAAATTTATTTATTGTGGGTTGAAAACCCTATATGCTCACTAGGCTTCCAAGCCTGACCCACTCAGCTTTTTATGATTACAGGTAGTGGACCCCGAGCATAGTCGGATGATGATGATGAGTGATTTATGGATTATAGGCCAGTAGTTATAAATAACTGTTGTAAGGCTTATAATGTCTTGTTTATGCTTTTGATCTGTATTGAAACATGACATCCCGAGGTTTTAATATAAAAAGGAAATTATATATTTCTTAAAGAAAGGTTTTGATAAACTTTTATCATATGTTGTTTTGGGGACCAATTCCGCAACATCTTTTAAAAAGATTCTCTGATTTTATTTTAAAAAGCATAAATTAAATCGGTCTTTTCTGGCCGAGAATTTAGGGGATGTCACAATTTAGTAGTTTAATGTCTCTTTTTATTAGTCTAGATAATATTTTAGCCATGTCTAGCTAAACCTAGATTTCAGTTGTACAGATCAGTACTTTTCATGTAATCAATCATTAGACATGGTTATTGATATGTGATTGTATCTATATTTTTCAGTTTTGTGCTTAATGAATGTTTGATTTTGATTCTTTTTAGCTTGATGGCCTAATTAGGGTTTAATCACTATAGTTAATCAATTAATAGAAGCTGTAATTGTTCTACTCAACTAGCAATAAGTAACAAGTATCAGATTGGTTCCGTGCTGGGATTTAATTCTGATATAAAGTGAAATTTTATATTTTTACGGTTCCGAGCCTGTGAGAAGTATTATATATTGCCAGGAACTTTACACATATCATAATGCTGCTTTTCTAAATTTAATTAAGATTTTGTTTAATTAGATCAACAAAAATTTAGGAAAGTTGTAGCAGAACTGAATTCGCTTTTTATTATTGAATTTCATTTTGTTTTTTTTCACTACAATTTTTAGTATTAATTAATAATCAAAATTCCCCTTTTTATATTTTTTTTCTGTTTTTGACTAGTATGTGACTTACGCAAATAGGCATTTACCATTAGGTTGTGTCCCTAAGGATTTGACCCTGCTTCCTTGTGCTACTCATTAGTGCAACTGTAACATCCCAATTTTACCGTAGAAATTTTCATTTTTAATATAGGAATACCTCAAGTATTATAAAATCCAAGTCAATAAAATCTCAGGTATATCAAATACAATCATCCCAAATTACAATATCAAAATGCGTAATCATAAAAACTGCAAGCCATAGTGTAAAGTCAAGCCTTCGCCTTTCCGCGATCATCAGAAGTACCTAGAACAAATTTAATCAACAACTATAAGAATGAATCTTAGTAAGTCCTTCCCAAAATATCCATAGGACACAACATGAAAAACAATTATGGGTTATCAACAACCTTGGGGATTATCAACAATCCCAGTGGGCTAACAACACACCTTGTTGATTAACGACACATTTCAGGGGTTATCAGCAACCCTGTGGATTTTCAGCAATCCCATGGGTTCACAGCAATCCAAAAGTTGTCATCAATTCGGTTTCACATATAATAACAATAAACAATTAGGACCCAACTGCCCAACACACATAACTACTACACATGTAATATAGTGAGAAGACTCACCTTGTGAGTAGCAGCTAAAAATACAACATCTCATACATACAGGATAGGCAGGTACAACGAGACACATAACAACAATAAAGAAGTACCCTCTCAGTCTACACCCTAAAACCATAGTTTGACCCAAAAGTCAACCGTGGTCAAGAGTCAACGTTAAAGTCAACCTCAGTTGATTGTCATGTCGTGAACACCCATGGTTCACGTCTTAACAGAGTTAAGACAAAACAGTCGTGGAAGAGCCCATCGTCATGATGTGACACAAAACCCGTCATGTTGTGAGACCTAATCTGAACAGCTTAGAGCAATAAGCTCTTAATCCTTTAAGCCAATCCTTCAAACCTTCCAGAAGGTTTTCCCCAACCCAAAGGACCATAAAAATCGTATATTTTTAGACATGCATGTCCAATGCATGTCTTGAACACTAACTAGGTCAAAATAAAGGGGAAATGAGACCAAGACTCATGCATGGAGTCCAATTCACCATCAAACTTCCGATCTGAGACTTATGCTTATCAAAGGATCTCAAAGGTCCATAAAGTTCAAATCAACCCATACATGGAGAGAAATGGTTAAAACCTAGATCTAGCATGCTTAAATGAGAAAGAAAGACCTTGCGGACTTACAAAGTTCCAACACCATTACAAGATGGTAAGGAGGAGACTTGATTGCTGAAACAGTGCACCAAATGGACCTTCTTCTTTAACAAGGAGCTAAAAACCACCAAAAGAGGTTTCAAGATCAACAATGGAGATTAGGTTCGTTTAGGCAAAGAGGGACGTGATGGAGGCTAAGGGTGCGCAAACCCTATCCCCTCATTTCCCTTAAATAGGGTGCAAAACACAGAATTAGGGTTAACCCACCGTCACGTCGTGACTACTTACTCGTCACGTCGTGACCCACAAAGATGGACACAAGTTTCTGCATCGATGGTCACGACGTGAGGCATCCTTCCTCACATCTTGATCATCTACTAATTGAGGTTTTAGATCATTAATTGAATCACAAGCATAAAAAGATCAGATACTTAAATTAGGTGTTACAACAACCAAGCAGTGATAAATTTTATTTGCTTAAGACGCCCACGACAACCTTTTAATAGCAACCCAAAAAGGACTTTGCTTCTAATTACAACTTTTATATCAATTTAGTTATGAGATTAGACACCTTAATATAACAAGAGCTTCCTTCAACCTCATGATGCACAAGGTACACAAGTTGACACTATTTGTCACACCCATACAAAACGATATAAAGGTTCTGTTTTTTTCCATCCATATCAACCGCTATGAACATTATATGTAGGTAGTCGCCTCTTAGTGGGACACTACCTATAAAGATGATAGGTAACATGCACACTATGAATGTATGAAGCTACATTCTTTTTTCAAAATAAAACAATAAATTGTAAAAAGAATAGAAAATTTAAACACACAACTAAAATTTGGAACAAAATTATCTTACACACATCTAAGAGCCTCAAACAGAGTTGAAAACAATCTATAATAATTATTATGATGTTTGTGTAACTATGGGGGTTCGTTTTCCTAAGGTTATGAAAATAATCAGGGAACTTGACAAAGCTTTCTTCATGATCGCTATATGAGAAACTCAATTTGAAGTAGTTATAAAACTAATTATGGATATTTGGTTGTAAGTGAAAGAAAAAGAGATGAAATACACATGTTATGTAGGGAGAAAAATATAATTTTGATATCTAGAATGTAAAATAGCAGTCTGTGACACCGATACACAGTCTGAAATGTCAATCCAACATGTGCGATTTTGACTACTGTCGTCCGAAATTGACTACGCTAGACTGAAATGTATGAAAAACGTTTGAAAAAGTTGATTGTTTTTATAATCACTTATTTATAATGGTTTAGTGACTAAAATATACTATCCAAATTATTATATTATCAATTATTTTGTAACGATATGAAATGATGTAGGTGTCAGTGGAAAAGAAAGTATCATGTTTGGTATATGATTTTATTGCTATAAGATATAACAAATCTGAGTTAATATATTGTAATATCCTAAAATTTAAGACTCGGTTTGTAAACTAATAAAGTAAATAAATAAACATGATTTATATAGTTAAATCATTAATTAATAATCATAACATAATTTTATATGAAGTTTGGAGAATTAGAAGTGGAAATAATAACATTTTAAAAGTTAAAGGACCAAAAATGTCAAATTAGTAAAGTGTATGGAACAAAGGGTTGACGTAGTTAGTGGAAAGGACTACTAAAGCTACATAATCGATGAAGAAGGACTTGTTATGACATCCCCATTTTTACAGTCAGAAAAGACCGGTTTGTTTCTGCTTATTAAATCGGAGTATCCTTTTAAAAAGATTTACTTTGGTGAATTTATCCCAAAAATATGATAATAATATTATCAAGATATTTCCAAGAAATGTATTTTATTTATAAAACTCGGGATGTCAATGTTAATACAAGGAACATAAGCATAAATGAAGACTTACAACATCTCTTTATACTAATAGTCTATATCTCCTTTGAATATCTCGACAGACACTTATACCATCATATATAATTACTTGTGATACAATAAACTAAGTGGGTCAGGTTGGGAAACCTAGTGAGTACATAGGGTTTTCAACCCACAATAATATAATTTATTTCTTTATATAATTCACACCAAACAGTTAACCTGATTACCCATTCCCGTTACTCTTTTTTTCTTTCTCACTCACACACACACACACACACACACTCTATCTATCTCTTTCTCTCTCTCTCTCTTTCTCAAGGGTTCTACCCTAAGGGTTACACATTGGTAAGGTAACCAAGGAAAAATATAGTACTCAACTGAATCCACAATCCATACTCTCGGTTTGTGTGATTTCATTAACACCTACAGATTGCAAGTCTGTTAGCGTTCCACTACACTGTCTAGAATAGTCTGTGGTCGCCATCAATACTCTGCTTGATGACTGATCTCTGTTCGTCATGGTTTCTTTGCCTTAACTATGGCATGGTCTCTCACCATTATGCTATCTCTGGTATGGTTTCTCACCATTTTCTCTTTTCTCTTATGGTCTCTAACTATTATCTCATTTCTCTTATCTCTTTCTACCCGTCCTACCCAATACATTATGAGTACGGTAAAATACATATATGATATTTTAGAAAAAATCATTATCTTATGTAACACAGATATCAGAAACTCACATAATAAGCACATAAAGCATTTAGGAAAATTAATTACTTGATATATAAGTGTAGGTTGAAGGTAACTATGCACTCACTTGACTTAGGTGAATAACTGAAGAATTCGGCAGCGCACTGCCAAACTCCTTGACTTTTCTTCTGACGTGACCTAGTTATGAATGTCACTAAGTATTAGCTTAATATTACTAACAACTAATGATAGTCTAGATTCCTTACTAATCCCAATGTCTACATCAATATCTATCAAGTAAGGAACAACCAGGTAGGATCATATTGGAGGTGGGGTCTGTTTGGTATACAGAGTATACTGTTTGGAAATCCCACTTTAAACACCTCCGTAAATCCAACCTAGACATCATCCCCGTAAATAGATCAATCAGTATAATGACTTGGAATTACTGATAAATCTTAATTATAGGTTCATAATAACGACTATGACTATAATTAAAAGTTACACTTAAATAAAATAAGTGTAGCTTAACTTACAGAGCACACTGATGAAAAGTAGGAACTAAGTAGACAAAACTCTGGCTCGAGAGCTCCTAATCATCAGCTATCAGACACCGTAGGGCTTCGCCGACTAAAAGCTTAAGGGAGAAAGGGCTTAAAATTGAGAGAAATAGATAGAGAAACGTAGGAATGGTGTGGGATTGAACTGAAATTTGACTACTATTTATAGGGGTATTTCATTTGCGCGCTGCACATAGATAAGGTGCGCGTCATGCATTTGGTCGGAAGAGAGTGACGTGTCACTTTCTTCATGGTGTCGCGTGTCGCATTCTGGGTGGAGTGTCTGTGCGCGTGGCACACTTTGTCGTTGCGCGTGAAGAATTTATGTTCCCAAGAAAGTTCATATCTTCTTCATACGAGCTCCGTTTTCGACGGATTTTATATCCACGCTTAAGTTATATTTTTTAACAGGCTTAGACTGTTAAATTCCGTTAAAAATTCATAACTCTCTCATATGATATCCATTCTCAAATGTCTTTATATCGATGTATAGGTACTGACGAGATCTTCAACTCTCGTTTAGATTCTTTTTCCTAAAAATCAACCGATTCTAATTTCGATTTCTAAGTCGTATACTGCTACGTTGAATTATTAGAAAAATCATAACTTCCTCTCACGAAGTCAGATTTGGGTGTTCTTTATATGTGCGGAATCCTTATCACATATATTATAACTTCTATTAAGATTATTTATCCTATTTAATTTTCTGTCAAAATAGCGTTCTATCGCTTAGAATAGTCAAATTGAGTAGCCATAATTTGCGGGTGTTACACTTGTTATGTAAAAAATGAGTTAAAATCACAATTATTGAGTTTATGGTGGGAATTAGCAAAAATACACAAACTAGAGGGACCAAATGTGACAAATCTGAAAATAAGAATGTATCTTCTTCATTTCAGCTAAATAAGAACGATGGAAGGAGAAGAGACGAGGTTAGATGACGATTCAAGCTTAATAGGAAGCCTAAGTGTCGATCTCAATCCTTCTAGGTTCATTTGGTGCAAGTTGTGAAGAAATCAAAGGCTAACAAGGTATAAACCTCCTTCTTTAACTCTAGTTTTGAGTTCATGATTTGGGTTGAACCCCAATTTCGAATTTGGCTTCAATAAATGTTTATGTTTGGTTTTCTAACCTCCCTTGAGTGGTTTCCATGGTTCTCATCTCAATCTAATCATCTTATTGATGGAATTAATGATTTGGGTAAAAAGCTCCATGAACCCTAGGAATCTAATTTGGGGATATTGCAATTGATGGTGTAAATGGATTGGATTTAAGGACCTAGATGAAGTTTGGAAACAATAAAACCAAGGGAATGCTAAAACTCATCCATGATGGTAGAACATGTATAAGCTTGGATTGAAATGGATTTGGGGAAAATATGATAAAATCAATAGAACCCTTTGTAGTTGAGCATTTGACGAGTAAAGGAAGTTTATAATCATGAATAGACACTCTGAGAATGAATTGGATTCAAAACATAAGGTGTTACTTGATTCCTTGATTAATATATGGAATTATTGGCCATAATGGAATTTTTGTAAATCTATTGATAACCACATAATGATTGGCATCTAAGAAGTGAATGACATTCATGAACATAAATTGACACTCTAGAGATGATATTGGTACACAAACATGAATGGATTCTAGTGAAGTTCTAGCTCTCGTGATTATTTTGACTTAAAAGGAAATTTGGGAAACATGGAATGGAATTAAAGATTCCATGGTTAGTTTATGTATTTACAATGATATTAATGATGATCTTATATGCTTGACAACTTTCATATGAGTGTTCAATAAGTTATGAACAAACCTTGTGAGTTTTGAATGCTCAATTGAACAACTGGATACATAACCCTTCTTATGGAATTTGAGAACCAATATGTTCTTAAATGGTTTCAATGAGCACTTAATGAATTAACTGGGGTGTTTTTTTAATAATAAAACACATCCTAATCATGTGTGAGAATCCTAAATATATGGTACAAAGTGATTTGGAAAAGGATCTTCAAGAACTATGAAAAGTAGGGTGTTATTTTGAGAAAAATTGAGTTTTGTGTGTGTAGACATGAAAACACGGCTCGTGGATATTCATGCCTTAATTTCCACAGCCCCTGGATGTCTCTGTTAGAGGTTTTCTTGTTTTCTTCATAACTTTTGCATACAGACTCGGATTTACGCACGGTTTTCGCCTATGTTCATAGTTTTTCATAAGGAATGGCTTGAAACAATAAAATTTAGTAACGGAACCATTGAGGGGTATTTTGGTCATTTTAATGACTTATGTCCATATATGGTGTATGTAGTGTTTGAAGAGGATTTCTCTAGGGAAAGGAACTAGAAGAGCACTAGCTAACATACATGTGATTAAGGTGAGTATGTGTTGACATTTTCCTACTTTGGGGTACATGGAAAAATGATTTTATGATAATTAAACACTAATGTTTGATATATGAGATGTTTTGAAATGAAAGTGTCAAATATTTTTGCGAAAGATAATTTGAAAGAGTGCCTTGAAGGCGAGGATGTTTTTCAAAGTAAATAACATTTTGGAATATCGAATGTTTTGAAAAGGTGTTTGAAATGTTCTAAAATATAAATGCTTTAGTTTTGAAATGAGTACTTTGATACTAACATATGGAATATGTAAATCTTGGAAAGTAATGAAAAGAAATGGAAAGTAATGAAAAGAAATGGAAAGTAGTGAAAAGAAAACTGTCCGGGCCATGATGCCTCATAAGAGGTCTAGAGGAATCTACTGGGGTGGTACCTTCCCTGTCGCGAAGTAGATGTCCTAAGAATGATACCTTGGTGGATTGATTTTGTTCTTTCCACGGTGGTCTTAGAAATGATGCCTTGGTGGGTTGATTTTGTTATTCCCACCTCGGTCTTGGAAATGCCGCATTGGTGGATTGATTTGTTCTTTCCACCTTGGTCTTGGAAATGGAAATGGAAAAGAAGCTAATGAAATGATAAAATAAGAACTTACACTTAGGATAGGAAATGTTATGTCATGTATGAAAATGATTGAAAATGCTTTATGGTATGAACATGATTGAAAATGCTTTATGATATGAAAAAGATCGATGATACTTTATGGTATAAATGAAAGGATTTTTCATGTAAAACTTGATGGGAAATGTCAAGTCCACCAAGCAAATTACACCCTTTGATTTCTAAATAAACGTAATATAATGGTAAAAAGGGGTATCGATCCTCGGGGAAATGGTTGTATTCAATCACCAATGCAATTCAATAGAACTAGTGAAATTAAACTAACTAACTACAATTAAACAAAAAAAAAGGGGGGGGGGGTGTTTGATTACTTGAAAACTAAAATACTTGAATAACTAAAAACCTTGCAATTAAGCAAGTTGATGAGATGCTCAAAGGTTGGGAATAATTGGTTAACTAAGGCAATTCAACACAATGAACATTTGTGTGTTTATCATTAGGATCTAATACAAAGCTTATCCTTCATCCCAAATTGGTTATAGCAATCATGAAGCATGATATGCCAAGATTCCTCATAGGTAGTATGGAGGTTGGGGAAGCCCACAACACACCTTCTTAATTAAGATCAAGGGTCAATTGAAGCAATTAATCCCAAGAATTCAATTAGACTTAAGAATGAAGGAATCCCCAATTCCTAGAGGATGTCAAATGCTTACATATCCATAAAGGAGCTATGATTCATAAGCTAGAGATGATTTCTACCATCATAAAGCCTTTGTTCTAGATAAATTCAATGATCCAATGCAAAATCAATGAAACAAATCAACCATTGCTCAATCAAATACTAAGCTCATGATCAAAGCATCAAATAAGCATAAGAATTGTAAACTAGAATCATAAACATGGAATAAATTGATAATCAAAATAAATCCTTCAAAACCCACAAACATTCATTGGTTTTCAGCCAAAGTCAACCAAATAAGAGTATTAGCCACTCATGGCAACAAAGTAACAAGAACAATAATTAATTTGCATCAAGAATCTACCTAAGACTTGAAAAGATGAAAGAAATTGAGTATTTTGCTCTCCAAATCGTCACTTGCAGGTCTCCAATGGTGGAAAATTCGTCAATGAGCCTCTAGATCTGATCCCCCCCAAAGTTATTGTGAGCCAAATGACCAAAATACCCAAACTGGGCAGTTGCGCGGGTACCCGCGCAGCCAAAATTCCACCCGCGCAAATGCTGCTGGAATGCTATTGGCCCACCATTCCACTACTCCACCCTTCCACTAACAAATATTCCTTTGGTCCCCCCCCCTTGTCCATGTAATTTGAATCCACCAATCATCATTTAGCCACTAAATGGATGCTCCAAGCCCAAAATTAGAAATTTATGATCCATCTTCACAAGCCCAAATGATCCAAGCCAATAACTTTCAAAGCCCAATTCTTCTTCTTTGATTCCGCCAAGCCCAATAATGCTTCGGGAGCCCACTAAGCCGTCTTCACTCAAATCCACAATCACAAAAAGCTCCAAAACCCTGCAAAATTCCTCATGCAACATAACAAGCCCCCGATACGATCCATGATAAAGAAAATAAAGAATATACAATGCTATACTAATAAAAAGAGCTAAAAATCTAAGATAAACTAATAAAAATAAGGAAATAAAATAAGCTATCAAATCACCCCAAGCTTAAACCTAACTTGTCCTCAAGTTAGAACAAGACTAAAATGAGCTCGGAATGAGCTAAACTAAAAAGAGAAAAAGAAAGATACCATAGAACTTGGTCAACATCAGTTAACATGGTCAGAATTAGTCCTTCAATGGACCCTACGCATCTTCAAAATGTTCCCCGCTTTAGAGCCATAAACCACATTCTCAACCACTTGATGGGCGAATAGATCACGGTTGGATGCAGTCGCGGTGTGCAAGACAAAGGAAACAGAGATGCGCCCAGTGGGGGCACTTTAAATCACAAATGCAGACCATAGTGCACGAAGGAAAGGCGCCTCTTCACACACTATGATTCCTACATTTGTCAGACTAAAGTGTATATTACGAAATAGGGTTTTGCAGCACGGCCTCCGGGCAAACATCCGGTTTCAGAGGCTTCTCTCTTGTACTGTCCTTTACAGTTTACCGTCTCATCGTCGGGGTCTTTTCTCACCAAAAATCAAAAATAAAATAAAATAATAAATAATAAAAATTCTACTTAACCTAAATCTAAACTTAACAACCTAAGTCTTCGATCTTGAACTTTTGTTATTTAGTCTTCAGCCTCTTTGTTGCTTGATATTCAGCCACCTTTTTTTTTTAATTTTTTTTATTTTTAATAGATCTAAAGCCTTGAACTTGGATTCTTATTCTTCTTTTTGTATTTCTCTTTTTCTTCATTTTTCTAATTTCTTCATTTTTCATTTTTTTTTGTGTTTTCTTCTTTGAAGGTCTAAGGAATTTCACCATGTAACATAGGATGGAGGCTAACATGAACACCTAATGATTATTGACAATGTGCCAAGATCAACTAAAAAGGGGTGGGGAATGACTCAAAAATGGGTGTTACCGAAAAGACTTGGTCCCAAAAGATGTGAATTGGGGGACCCACTTCAAAGTTCATCAAGCACCTTAATGCAAGGTGTGATAAACAAAATCTATCTAACTATCTACTCTAGACTCTTTAAAAAAAAAACCTATCTTAAAAAGGTGGTGAGAATCTAACTAAGCAAGGCTCGGACGAGACTCGGGAGTACTAAGGGGTATTCCCCCCAAAACCAAGATGCGAGTCTTCATTATCTTCAATGTACCTTACCGGGCTAATCTTTGCTCGCGCACATCGGTTTGACCAACCACATCCCTCCGCACCTAGACCCAATCAAGCTACATCCATCTGACCCCCACACAAGCGGTCTTAAAATGGTCTGTGAGGCTCAAAACGTGTCCCACTTATCAAACACAAGGAATTCCATATCAAGACCCGGGACCAATCTATGATTCAATACTCATGACTCGGCGCTCTGGTACCTGTAGGGATGAGAAGACAAGAGAGAACAAAAATGCATGAACTTAAACTAGAATGCATCTAAAAAGCATGAAAATTAGAAAAGAAAGAAATAACATATGCAATATTTTTGGAATTTTTTTATGCAATTTTTTATGAATGACCTAAATGCCTTACTCTAAATGCAACTATATACAACCTAAATGTAATAAAAAATAAAATATAAGAATACCTCACCCCAAGCTTAAAATTAAGCATTGTCCTCAATGCTTAGGATGAGAGTAAGGAAGGATCATACCGGGATCAAGGTGGAGGAGGCCCTCGAGGGGGATAACCGCCCTCGGGCTGAAAATGATACCAAAGGTCCTCCATGTAAGTGTTGGTGCGTGCTTGTTGTTCCTCAATGCGGTGGATGGCTGCGGTGTTCCTGTTGCCCTGGAGGCGCAAGGAAGCAAGCTGACTGTAAATATCGAGAGGAAACTCGTGTGCGGGGTCGGGCTCATTGTGTTTCTGGTATGAGTGATAATCATGCTGTGGCTGGAAGTGTTCTCCCGAGGGCTGAGAGTGTGACCCGAAGGCTTGACATGGATAAGGTGGTGGCAACTGGCGGATCGGGAGATCATAATGGTCTTCAGCCTCGAATGGGCTATCAGCATTGTCAGGGTCCACCTGCATGTCATCATCCGTTGCTGCAGCATCATCATTTGGCAACTCTTGAGGCAAGAACCATGTTTTGGGGACATTGGTGGTGAAGGCGGAGATACTTGGATTGGGCAAGATGTAAACTGGGTCCTTGACATGGTTGAGCCAAGAGAAATGTCCAGGAAGAGTAGGATGAGGTAGCATTAATTCCATCCGGGTGAGAGTTATGCAATCAAGAAGGTAGAGAGGTGGATCATCCACTGGCACATATTCAGATTCTGGAAATTGAAGGCCCATACCCAAACCAATGAGGGTAATGAGACCTCCAATACAAATGTCACCAGTGGTCTTCGTCCTGAGGCTGTCACATTTGTCTAAAAAGAAGGTGGCGAAATCGGGCAAAGACCAACGTCGGCTCGACATGCAGTAGAGAAAATATAACTCAACGGTGTTGATTTGTCCCGGCTCGTGACGAGCAAAGATAGAAGTGGATAGGATCCGGTGGGCAATTCTCCAGCAAGGATGGATGATAAAGGGGTCTTTTTTGGCGACTGGGATTGAACTTGGAAAGGCTCGTGATTTGGGTCCAAAAGTCTACTTTGGGCAAGCTTTTAAATTGAGACCATTGGTAGCTGTAAATGTCGGAGTTGTTGATGTCATATGTGCCCATGATCTTGTTGAGGGTTTTGTACTTGAGTCGGTGCTGCCGACCCTGGAGTTTGAAAGTGAGTACCCTCGCCGTGTCATTGCGGGCATAGGTGGAGAGGAAGTTGAGTGTGGGTTGTTTGTAGGTGCGTGCAGAAAGAGCGAGAAACTCGTGCCAACCAATGTTGAAAAATAGTTGTCTCAAGTGGTTGTCAAGGCCGAGGTGCTCCATAGAATCTTGGTGGTAAAATTTGTGGCGCGGATTGCACGCTTTTGAAGGTTGGATTTGAACTCTCGGCTTTGGGCACTCGTGAGGGTAAGGTTCCCATCACGATCAACATGGTCGGTGGACATTTTCTTGGATGGCCCCGAGGATTGAGCTTCACGAGATGAACCATGAGATGCGTGAATGGTCTTGTCCCGTGCCATTGTACCGGTGAATAAACCTAGCAAAGACAAAAACTTGGGCAAAATTATCCCTCACACTCGCCTCACACCAATCCAATCAAATCAAATAATTAAAATCGGGCAATATTCCAAACTTGCAATTTGGGAAAAATCAAATGCAATTCAATTAATTCAAAGCAAACTAAGTCTATTTCTAATCAACCTAATGCATAGCATAAGCCTATGGAATGATAATTTGAATGCAATGAAATTAAAAGAAATGTACCAATTTCGAGTGTCGAAACCCGAAAAGAAATCCGCTAAAACCGCACCCCAAGCTTGAATTTGACCCACAAGGTTGAATCGTTTGAAACTCCGGCGAGAAACAAAAATTTTTAAATTTTTGGTCAAAATTGGTGACGGCGGCCGGCGGCGGCGACAGACGGCGGCCGGCGGCGAAGCTCGGTTTTCCGGCGATGAGATTTTCCCAAATTAATAGTAGATCGGTGTATGGTGGAGCGTTTAGTAAAGAATGCCCCAAGAATTTTCGAGTTTTGATGGAATGTGGAGGCGGAATGGCCGTTTCACGATTTTCCGGCGAGGGTGGGAATGGGGGCGTCGAGCGGTTTACCGGCGAATAGATGGGTGGGGTTTGGTCGGAATTAGGTGGGGAGTAGAGCGGGGGTAGAGTGCCGGCGAAGGGAGAAGCAGCAGGTGACAGCGGCGAGGCGCGTTTTTCCGGCGACGAGAGGTTTGGTCGAGAACGGGCTGTCGACGGTGCTGGAGGGAAGCGCTGACTGGCGGCACTTGCTGACGACGGAGGCGCTGACCAATGGCGTTGGCGGCGGACGATGGAATCGTCGGTGGTGGCTGAAGGTGGCGACAGTCGGGATCGTCGGCGAAGGGAGCAGCGGCGAGTGTTCATTGACGGGAGGCAAATAGGGGGGAAAGAAGGGGTGGGTCGGGCTTTCGGGTCGGAAGCGGGTCGGATGCGGGCTGGAGCGGGTGTGGGTCGTGTTTTCCGGGTGGAGCTATAAGGGGGGGAGGTCGCGCAGCTTGAAAGTGAAATTTCTTCAAAGCCGCGCAAATATCTACGCGGGAGGATTTTGGCCGCGCGCAACTCGCAGAATGCATCCCATGTTGGCGCAATTTGGAACTCGGAACTTGCGCGGCTGGGGCCGGCCGCGCAAAGGTTGCGCGGGTACCCGCGCAAAAGTCAAAATTTTGGAATTTTTCAAACTTCACCAAAATCACTGGAAGACTTCTATATGCTTATTTTTAGACCAACTTCAAACTTAGAAACACCCAAAACTTCAAACGGACATTATTTATTCACATTGCATTTATTTAACGTCTTTGCCAAGACATAGTCCCGCTTCCATCAACCTTCGTAATTTGGGATTTCCAATGTTACGTTGTCGAATTCTCCCGTATCAAAGCCTTCATAAAATGGTTTCAAGCGGTGTCCATTCACTTTGAATATTTGATTTGTTTCCAAACTCTTAATTTCAACCGCACCGTGATCAAACACTTTTATAACAATAAAAGGTCCGTGCCATCGAGATCGCAATTTTCCCGGAAATAGCTTTAAGCGTGAATGATAAAGAAGAACTTTTTGGCCTGGGATAAAATGCTTACGAGTGATATGTTTGTCATGAAACGCTTTTGTTTTATCTTTGTAGATGCTTGCATTTTCATAAGACTCGTTTCTCAATTCCTCGATTTCTTGAAGTTGCATTTTTCGGTGCTTTCCACTTTCTTCAAGATTGAAATTGCACTTTTTAACCGCCCAGTATGCCTTGTGTTCCAATTCCACCGGTAAATGACAAGACTTTCCATAGACAAGGCGGAATGGAGACATACCAATTGGATTTTTGTAGGCGGTCCGATACGCCCATAAAGCATCTTCTAACTTCAAGCTCCAATCTTTTCGGGTAGTGTTGACGGTCTTTTCAAGAATTTGTTTGACTTCTCTATTTGACACTTCGGCTTGGCCATTTGTTTGTGGATGGTAAGCGGTTGATATCTAGTGTGTGACACCATATCTCTTTGTCATTGCTTCCATCATTTTATTGCAAAAATGAGTGCCCCTATCACTCACCAAAGCTCTTGGTACACCATATCTTGCGAAAATGTTGGACTTCAAGAAGTCAATTACCGTTTTAAAATCATCATGCCTTGTTGCCTTTGCTTCCACCCACTTTGAGACGTAATCAACCGCCAAGAGTATATAAGTATAACCAAAAGAAACGGGGAAGGGGCCCATGAAGTCGATTCCCCACACATCAAAGATTTCACAAATAAGGATAGGGCTTTGAATCATCTCATGCCTCATGGATACGGTTCCCGTTCTTTGACATCTATCACAACTCTTGCAAAATAGATAGGTATCTCTTGACATTGTTGGCCAATAGAGTCCGCATTCGAGCACCTTTCGCATGGTTTTGTTTTGACCAAAATGTCCTCCGCATGCATACTCATGGCAAAACTTCAAAATTGACTCAACCTCATTTTGATGAACACACCTCCGTATGAGTTGATCCGGACAATGTTTCCAAAGATAAGGGTCATCCCACACGTAGTATTTGGAATCACTCTTCAACTTGGCCTTTTGGTACTTGGTAAATGCATGAGGAATTTCTTTAGTAGCCAAGTAATTCACAATATCCGCGTACCATGGAATGGAATTTGACATATAGAAGAGGTGTTCATCCGGGAATTCATCAAGGATAGGAGAAGAAGAATCACCAATATTCAACTGACTTAAGTGATCCGCAACTAGGTTTTCGGCACCACTTTTATCCTTTATCTCAAGATCGAATTCTTGTAAAAGAAGAATCCAACGAATCAACCGTGGCTTGGCATCTTTCTTGGTCATGAGATACTTCAATGTGGCATGGTCGGAATACACAATTACTTTTGTCCCAAGAAGGTATTGCCGGAATTTCTCCAAGGCGAATACAATGGCTAGAAGTTCCTTCTCGGTGGTGGAGTAATTGGCTTGAGCATTATCCAAGGTTTTGGAGGCATAGTAGATGACATGGGATGCTTTGCCCTCTTTTTGACCTAAGACCGCGCCAATAGCAAAATTGCTTGCATCACACATTATTTCAAATGGAAGCTCCCAATTTGGAGGTTGGATTATTGGGGCGGAAGTGAGCAAGTCTTTAAGTTTGTCAAAGGCTTCTTGGCATGCAATATTGAAGTCAAAATCGACATCTTTTTGAAGAAGGAGGCACATTGGTCGCGTGATCTTTGAGAAATCTTTGATGAATCTTCTATAGAATCCCGCATGGCCCAAGAAAGATCTCACTTCTCTAACACATGTTGGGTAAGGAAGGGTTTGGATGACATCAATTTTGGCTTTATCAACTTCGATGCCCTTTTTGGAGACGATGTATCCCAAAATGATTCCTTGATTGACCATGAAGTGACATTTCTCAAAGTTTAACACCAACTTTTTCTCAATGCACCTTTTCAAAATCTTCTTAAGGTTACCCAAGCATTCATCAAACGAATTGCCATACACGGTGAAATCATCCATGAACACTTCGATTATATTTTCAACATACTCGGAGAAGATACTCACCATGCATCTTTGGAATGTGGCGGGGGCATTGCATAATCCAAATGGCATCCGCTTGTAGGCAAATGTGCCAAAGGGGCATGTAAAAGTCGTTTTGTCTTGATCTTCGGGGGCAACGGGTATTTGGTGAAAACCCGAGTATCCATCAAGGCAACAATAACGTGATTTGCCCGCCAATCGCTCGAGCATTTGATCAATGAAAGGAAGAGGGAAGTGATCTTTCCGTGTGCTTGAATTCAACTTTCTATAATCAATGCACACCCTCCATCCATTTTGAACTCGAGTAGGTACCATTACGCCTTTGTTATTCTCAACAACCGTGATTCCCGTTTTCTTGGGAACCACTTGCACCGGACTAACCCATTTGGAGTCGGAAATTGGGTAAATCATATCCGCATCAAGTAACTTGATTATCTCCTTCTTGACAACTTCCATCATGGGAGGGTTTAATCGTCTTTGGGCTTCCCTCCTAGGCTTGCAATCATCTTCCATGAGTATCTTGTGAGTGCATACATTAGGACTTATCCCCTTGATGTCCGCTATGGTCCACCCCATGGCCTCTTTATGCTCTTTCAAGACTTCAATCAATTGGTTTTCTTCAAAGTCTTTCAATTGAGAAGAGATAATCACCGGTAGAGTCTCATCTTGACCTAGATAAGCATATTTCAAATGGCAAGTTAAGACTTTCAATTCAAGTGTGGGTGGTTGGATTATGGAAGGTGGCATCTTGATTGGAGAATGAGATAAGGCAACTTGAGAAACATCCTTCTTTGTGGAATTAGTAATTTCTAGAGCCTTCACAATATCTTCAACTTCAGAATCCAATGTATACAAATCCAAGGTATTCTTCAAACTTTCACCTTCAAGACTCATGTTAAGCACCATATTCAAAAGATCCCCATTTGATAACTCGAATAATTGTTGGGTGATTGGCTCAATCACATCAACTCGATACAATGGAGATATGTTGCTAGGATATCTCATTGCTTCAAAGATGTTGAAGTGAATGGTCTCTCCATCAAACTCCATGGTGATCTTCCCATTGTGGACATCAATAATCGTGTGAGCGGTATTCATGAAGGGTCTTCCAAGGAGATTCATAGATGACTTGGAAGGAGTCTTTTCTTCAAGGTCAATGACATAGAAATCTGCGGGAAATACTAGTTGATTGACTTGAACTAGTACATCCTCCAACACGCCTCTTGGAAATACACTTGACTTGTCCGCTAATTGAATGATGACTTCGGTTTCTTCCAAAGGTCCAACATTGAGAGATTGAAAAACCGAGTATGGCATGACATTGATTGAGGCTCCAAGTAGCATGGCACTTTCAACATGTAAATCACCAATGGTACAAGGTATAGCAAACATTCCCGGGTCTTTGCATTTGGGTGGAAGCTTCTTTTGGATGACCGCAGATACATTTGCATTGACTTGAATCTTCTCATTTGTCTTGAATTTTCTCTTGTTGGTGCACAAATCCTTAAGAAATTTGGCGTAACGTGGGATTTGCTTAATGGCATCCAATAGTGAAATGTTGAGTTGAACCTTGCGGAAAGTCTCAAGAAACTCTTTCTCTTCTTCTTGCTTCTTTGAGGAAGCCAACCGGGATGGAAAAGGCGGTGGTATGACCAATGGTTTGATGGGTTTGTTGGAAGGATCGGGTTGATCAACATTTGGCACAACCGGTTCCTTTGGAGGAACTACAACTTTTGGAGGTTCCACAATGATCACTTCATCTTCGTCTTCTCTTGAAACTCTTTTAGGTTGACTTTCTCCAAGTGTTTTCCCACTTCGCAAGGTGATGGCACTCACATTGGGGTTCTTCTCGGTTTGTGATGGAAGTTTACCCCTTTGTTCCATCTTGTTGAGAGCGGTTGCCAAGTCTCCAATTTGTGCTTGAATGTTGGAGAAAGTATTCTTGGTTTCTTGTTGAAATTGGGTTTGGCTTTGAGCAAGAGAAGTGACAAGTTCTTGAAGGCTCATTTGATGGGTACCACTTGATTGGCCTTGTTGTGGAGGTTGTTGGTAATTTGGAGGGTTATAAGAATTTTGTGGATATGGAGGTTTTTGGGGTTGGTATTGTGGATGATGGGGTCTCATCAAAAGATTTGGTGGATTTTGCTTTGGTGGATAAGGGTTGTTTTGGTTATTCCTCAAATTTGGGTTGAAATTGTTTTGAAATCCCATGGGTCTTGGTTGACTTTGATATCCGCCCATTGCATTCACATCTTCCGGTTCACTTCCAAGTGTGGGACACTTATCCGTATAATGGCCCGTCATTGCACAAATACCACATACCATCAATTGTTGACCACTTCCCACCACCATTTGACTTAACACATTAGTCAAATCCAAGAGCTTTGATTCCAAGTGTTGAGTGTTGCTAACTTCACTAACCACTTGTATAGAATTTCTCTTCATGTCATGTCTAGTCCCAAAATTCCTTTGATTTTGAGAAATGGTACCAAAAAGTAATCGGATCTCGTGAGGGGTTTTGTTGAAGATGTCACCACCACTTGAAGCATCAATCATCCTCCGATCTTTTTCATTCATACCCTCATAAAATTGTTGAAGAAGTAGTTGTTCGGGTATATTGTGTTGAGGACAACTTGTACACAAATTGTTGAAGCGCTCCCAAAAATCATGAAATGTTTCATTTTCCCCTTGACGAATCCCCAAAATGTCACTTCTTTGACTTGAAATGCGGGAGGTGGGATAGAATTTGCTATTGAAGGCCTTGAGTAACTCTTCCCATGTGTGAATTGATCCCGGTGGTAAGTTGAATAACCACTCTCTAGCTTTTTCTTCCAAGGTGAGCGGGAATGTGGTTAACTTGAAATCATCCAATGTCACATTGTCGGGCAACATGCTAACACATATCATATGAAAGGACTTCAAATGCTTTTGAGGATCTTCTCTATCCAAACCATGGAACTTGGTTAGTTGATGGATGAAACTTGACTTCAATTCAATCCCTCGGCGGTTTGCGGGATAAACAATAGCAAGAGGTGTATGAGTAACATCCGTCTCCATCATTTGCCGAAGTGTCAACTCTTGAGGGGGATTGGGTGGATTGGGGTTATTGGGATATTGTTGCAAGTAATTGGGTGGTTGTTGGTAAGGTGGATATGGGTATGGTTGATGATTGTAGATTGGTGGTGGATAAGGTTGGTAGTTAGGGTATTGGTTGTAGGGAGGTTGTTGTTGGGGGTACATTGGGTTTTGTTATATTGGAGGGTGTTGGTAATTGGGTTGATTTGGGTAATGTACTTGTTGAACTTGAAAAGCATTGTTTTGATGTTGGTTGTTATGGTGGAATTGTTGGTTTTGTGGTTGCGGATAATTGGGTTGGTTTTGAGGAGGGGCTTGATTCCAAGGTGGCATATCAATGAGAGGTTCTTGTTGTTGTTGTCTTGGTTGATGGGGTAGGGTATTAGCATCTTGATTGTTTGGGTTTGGGTTAGGATTGTGAGGTGGAGTGTGATTCATGGCTATGTGGTTTTCAAACGGAATCTCTTCAAAGGATTGACCAACAATTGGAGAACTCGGCTCGGTGTCGGTATCACTTGAAGTGTGAACTTGATCTTCTATGTTGATTAGTGGAGAAGAGGAAGAAGCTTGAACTAGTTGTTGTTGCTTTGCTTGTTTGGCTAACTTTTTCAACCTTTTTGCTTCTTTTTCAATTTCCGGATTGTAGAGTAGTTCACCGGTTCTTGTAGACCTAGGCATAAACAATCAAATAACAATAACCAGTTTCCCCGGCAACGGCGCCAAAACTTGATGGGAAATGTCAAGTCCACCAAGCAAATTACACCATTTGATGTCTAAATAAACGTAATATAATGGTAAAAAGGGGTATCGATCCTCGGGGAAATGGTTGTATTCAATCACCAATGCAATTCAATAGAACTAGTGAAATTAAACTAACTAACTACAATTAAACTAAAAAGGGGGGGGGGGTGTTTGATTACTTGAAAACTAAAATACTTGAATAACTAAAAACCTTGCAATTAAGCAAGTTGATGAGATGCTCAAAGGTTGGGAATAATTGGTTAACTAAGGCAATTCAACACAATGAACATTTGTGTGTTTATTATCATTAGGATCTAATACAAAGCTTATCCTTCATCCCAAATTGGTTATAGCAATCATGAAGCATGATATGCCAAGATTCCTCATAGGTAGTATGGAGGTTGGGGAAGCCCACAACACACCTTCTTAATTAAGATCAAGGGTCAATTGAAGCAATTAATCCCAAGAATTCAATTAGCCTTAAGAATGAAGGAATCCCCAATTCCTAGAGGATGTCAAATGCTTACACATCCATAAAGGAGCTATGATTCATAAGCTAGAGATGATTTCTACCATCATAAAGCCTTTGTTCTAGATAAATTCAATGATCCAATTCAAAATCAATGAAACAAATCAACCATTGCTCAATCAAATACTAAGCTCATGATCAAAGCATCAAATAAGCATAAGAATTGTAAACTAGAATCATAAACATGGAATAAATTGATAATCAACATAAATCCTTCAAAACCCACAAACATTCATTGGTTTTCAGCCAAAGTCAACCAAATAAGAGTATTAGCCACTCATGGCAACAAAGTAACAAGAACAATAATTAATTTGCATCAAGAATCTACCTAAGACTTGAAAAGATGAAAGAAATTGAGTATTTTGCTCTCCAAATCGTCACTTGCAGGTCTCCAATGGTGGAAAATTCGTCAATGAGCCTCTAGATCTGATCCCCCCCAAAGTTATTGTGAGCCAAATGACCAAAATACCCAAACTGGACAGTTGCGCGGGTACCCGCGCAGCCAAAATTCCACCCGCGCAAATGCTGCTGGAATGCTATTGGTCCACCATTCCACTACTCCACCCTTCCACTACCAAAGATTCCTTTGGTCCCCCCCTTGTCCATGTAATTTGAATCAACCAATCATCATTTAGCCACTAAATGGATGCTCCAAGCCCAAAATTAGAAATTTATGATCCATCTTCACAAGCCCAAATAATCCAAGCCAATAACTTTCAAAGCCCAATTCTTCTTCTTTGATTCCGCCAAGCCCAATAATGCTTCGGGAGCCCACTAAGCCGTCTTCACTCAAATCCACAATCACAAAAAGCTCCAAAACCCTGCAAAATTCCTCATGCAACATAACAAGCCCCCGATACGATCCATGATAAAGAAAATAAAGAATATACAATGCAATACTAATAAAAAGAGCTAAAAATCTAAGATAAACTAATAAAAATAAGGAAATAAAATAAGCTATCACTCACAATACATTATTATCTTACGTATCTCTTTTTAATGTCATATATCCCAGGTTGTATTCAAGAAGAAAGATGATAAATGGAAGTAAAAGTTATGAGATAGAAAAAGGAGTGGAACTTGTTAAGTTCCTTAATTATTGTATGGATGTAATTCTTATTTCCTTGCTATGGTATGTATAATGCTTAATGGTAACACCAAACTTTTAATTGTAAATGTTTTTATAAGACCAGTTTTTAGTAAATGAAGGTTAATACCCGTATGTTTTTTTAACCATAGCATTTAAAAAGTTTGAGAAAACAATTTGGGGTGTTACATGTATATATTGAACAAATAATTATAGTGGGTTGTTTGATATGCTTTTTATCGGGTCTGGTAAAAGCTAGGGCCTGACTCGATCAAATTCAGGCTGTTTGATACCACTATTAGAAGCCTCCGATTCGGTCTTTAAATCTATGATATGCCTCTGACTGAACTTGATAAGAGAATGTGTTAACTTAATTAGATCAAACTCAATCAACAATTATATATCATAAACATAAAGCAAAATAATGATAAGAGTAAATTACAAAATTGTCTATATATGATGTAGTAAAATTACAACTTTAGTCTAAGTATTTTACTACATGGTTTGTCCTTGTTTTTTTTTTTTGAACAATAAAATATTATAAAAATATACGTAGCACGGTATTAGAAAAAAATCATCACAGATACATGGAGTGAAGCAAAATAGAATAATTACACCAATCAAACTAATTTAACACCTTAAACATAGATTTGTGCTTAATCCAATTGAAAGAATTAAGTTGTATCTCATCCATCGTCTTCATGGGATTGTGCCTAGCCTTCTTGAATAACATATGATTTCGAGCTTTCCATATGCTCCATAGAGCTGAGTAAATTAAGGACCACCTAATTTTGGAACCATATTTATTCAACTTTAAAGCTCCCATTTGTAATAGATGGTCCGAACTACTAGTAAGAGCAAATGGGAACAAACATGACCATTTAACTAGCCATCACCAAACTGAAACAACATAATTGCATTGGAAAAAGAGATGATATTTACCTTCCTCCTCCACACTACAAAATAGGCACAACGTGGACTCCAAGAAAACAAGTGACTTTACTTGGCACCCATTTACACAAAAAAAAAAACATTACATTATTAAGCAAACCATCCATCTGAGCCTTCGCCATCTCATCACACATGGGCTGAACAGAATATTGAGCTGAATCATTTTATTTCCACACCCAAGAGTCCAAGGCATAAAACAAGAAAACATTGTTAATTTTCCTTCACAAATTAGGCAAAGAGACAGTCTCACAGCCATTCCTCTGGGGTCTCGACCAACTCCAAGTTTCACCAGTGGTACTCCTTTGTTTTAACCTATTATAAACCATACAATATATTTTGTGATTTTAGACCCTGTTACAAAACATGACAAATTTACTTTTTTTTTTTTTTTTTTTTTTTTGGGTTTTTCTATGTTAATACTTAGCTATATAAAAAAAACTTAATTGTAGACATTCAGTTTACATTTAACAGGTGGCAAAAGAATCGTGAGGCATGGATATTGTTTTCAAGAAAATCATGGGGCATGAAGATGAAAAAGTGGAAAAAAAAAATGCAAGTATTCCAAATAGGGAGTGACATGAATGAATAGTATATTTGACAAGAAGATATGTTCCTAGATACACAATAATATATATATTATATGCATACATAAAATTTTATAGGTTTGCACACATATCAACAACGATAATGATCGGAAAAAAAAATATAACATTGTCTAATGATATATCTTCTATCTAGACTAGCATTGATTTTGCTCATCACAAGTTGCAATATCAACTGTGGAACATGAATTTTAAACAATGAAATTGAAAAGGAACAATTTGCACCATAAAATGAGTAATTGGTTTATAAATAATTGTCTAGTATCACATATTAAGAAATATGTATTAGTATATTAGATATTATTATGAACAATACACTTATTGATTATTTTAAAAATATGAAAAGCCATTGTGAACGATTGTGAGATACTGACTATTAGTTTTAAAATATGGTTAATATTCAATATAAGAACTTCTCTTAAAAGATATAACTGACAATCCGACCCAACAAATTTAACTTTTACCATATATCTATTTGGTCATTTTGGTTTAAGTTTGACACATTATAAGTTTAAAACATGGATTCGAGGTGAGTTATATCAATATGTGAATAAAGTCCATGATATGCATTTAGAATGCCCCTAAAAGTAAGGATATTCTTTATAGACCAAATTCCATAAACACCAATATACTCTGAGTTGGTTTTCGGTTTAACCATTGAAATATTGATTTTTTTTTTCTAGTTTATAAGCATTTTTTTTGCTAAATAGCCATGCAAATCGGGTATAGGAGGTTTCTCGATAACCACAATACTTTGAACTCTATAAAAAACATTAGGGAGCGTTTGATCCACATAATGTTTTTGGAAGGAGTTGTATCCATTATAGGAATTTGAATACGAAGGAGTAAAATCTGAATGAATTGGAATTTGTTATGCATTTGGTTAACATGGAATGAAATATCTTTTGTGTTTGGTTTTCATATTTTTCAAAAGAATTGGAAAGTAAATTATATAATATGACCAAAATTATTTTTAATAAAATTTTCATTTAATTAAAAAAAGCCATTCTTTAAACTTGTACCTACTCAACCCTACGTTTCTATTGAATATGTATATAATATATAAAGGAAAAGATAGCCTTAGAAAACGAAAACATATAATTTCATTTTATAAAAATAATTAATAGATATCATGGTTTGTGGTTAGGTCTAAGGCCATTTAGTTAGAAGCTGGGTGCATACTTAAAGAATTTAAAAAGGAAAAGATGTGTTTATAACTTTATATGTATGTGTACGTGTAAGTGTAGGCAGGAAATGTACAGATGTGTGTAGATATAGGTGTGGGTATATATATGCTAGGGTGGGTGAAGGTGAGGTAAGAGTGGATGTAGGGACAGGAGTCGTAATCATGCGTTTGTAGGTATGCATGTGTACGAGCATAGATATGATGTGGATGTGGGGTGTGAGTGTGTGTACGAATGAGTGTAGGGGTGGGGTGAGGTATGGGTGTGTGTAGGGGTGAAGTGAGATATGGGTGGGGTGGGGTGGGGTGAGGTATGGGTGTGTGTAGGGGTGAAGTGAGATACGTCAATATGGG
This sequence comes from Lactuca virosa, assembly GCF_052849685.1. Lineage (NCBI taxonomy): Eukaryota > Viridiplantae > Streptophyta > Magnoliopsida > Asterales > Asteraceae > Lactuca > Lactuca virosa. Next base: position 252,487,020 of record NC_136427.1, on the reverse strand, counting down.
CTTGTATGTGTAGATGTAAGTGTGGGTGTTGATATACGTGTGTAGGGGTGAAGTGGGTGTTTAGGTGTGGATGGGTTGGGAGAGATGATGATAAAACTTTGATTTAAAAAAAAAAAAGCAATTTTGTGAAGTGTACACAGATTTGTGAATACAAATTCTCTTAAATTTACAAGGATACAAAAACATGTTGTGGATTGAATATCTGTAAAGATGAATGCATGTTTATACATTTGTCATTTCAATTGAAATATACATTGATTATTAAAAAAAATGAAGTTATTCGTTAACATGTATTGTGCGGCCAGTTTGAGAAAAGTTATATTTGTTTAAATATTTTTTCAAAAAAAAAATGTTATTTTATTGTCATGTTTTAAATCAGTAAGTGTTATGCATTTATTGAACTATATTTCAAATAAATATTTCATTAATGATCAAATATTTTTTCAAAAGATATTAGATGTTGTAAAACGCATTAAAGAGCTTTTAACCCAACGGTATCATATGTTGTTTTCCTTCATTGAGGTCGATAGTTCAAGTCCTTTATAGGATATAGATATATTAAGGAATATATAGTTTAGGACTTAGGAATAAGTTCAAATTGATGTTCAAAAAAATATAATTGGAAAACCCCATATAGTTGGTCGGTTATTTTTTTTTATTTTTTTAATTTAAAAGTTTTTACCGGTAAAATTATAAGAAAAAATCTCCCAATGGTTAAATTGATTTTCTTTTTCAAACTGGTTTCATACAATATTATAGTAATGTAAAAGTTTTTCCCAGTAAAATTATTAGAAAAGATCTCCCAATGGTTAAATTGATTTTCTTTTTCAAACTGGTTTCATACAATTTTATTGTATAGTTACCTAAAAACCCTTATATATAACTTAGTAGTTACAATCGTTCTTTTTGAAAAAAAAAATCAGAAGTCTTTAAAAGTTCAATCTAGAAACATATTCTTTCGGTGATTTATTAAATCGTAAAAATTACAATGGAATTTGGCCATGTTTATATCAACCAAATTATGAAATTACAGAACTTGTAAAACCCAAATAGTTTTTATTCAAATGTAAAGTGTTTGAATTTAATATTCAGTGATGATATTTATGAAAATATCATTGTTCTCTAAAGAGTTGGCGGCCTATAAGCATTCTTCTGATCTCACTTGTTCCAGCAGCAATCTCATATAATTTGGCATCACGAAGAAATCGGCCGGTAGGGTACTCATTCATATACCCATTCCCACCCAGACATTGAATCGCCTGACAAAAAAAGAGATTTCAATTCAATTTTATAACCAAAATATTCGGTCATTGGAGATCAGGATTCATTGAATTTACAAATGGGAAATTTAATTTCAAACCTGTAAAGCAACTTGCGTGGCTCTTTCAGCAGCAACAAGTATCGCCCCAGCACAATCCTATAAGAATTAATTACAAACCCATGCATCAATGGACAATGATTTTGCTTGAATTTATGCATTTTAATCATAGCTAGCTACAAATTTCACCTTTGTGATGATTTTTCCATTGTCACAATCCCTTGCTACAGAATATACATATGATCTATAACACGATTGAAACTATATATCAATAACATTAATGACCATGAGGCTAAGACCTCTGATGTTGAAAAACTGCTCATTTTTACCTTGAAGACTGCAAAGCAACATACATGTCTGCAATCTTCCCCTGTTTTAGCACAAGATAAAAAAAAAAAAAAAAAAAAATGAAACGACAACTTTTGGTGTTGTTTTTTTAAATAATAATAATGCGACTGAAAATGCAGGAATTAATAAACCTCCATAAGTTGAAACTGCCCAATGGGGCGTCCGAATTGTTCACGTTGGCGGACATATGGAAGAACAATATCAAGACATGCCTGCATGATCCCGATAGGTCCAGCTGCAAATACGATTCTCTCTAAATCTAATCCGGACATCATGATATAAACTCCTGGAATGCATCATTGAAAACCAAAAGAGGATCAACGAGCTGTTTCTTTTTATTGATTTTTGCTTCATGAGAGAAAATCAGAAAAACAAGATGATGAAATTATCTTTGCATGCATGCAATGATACCTTTTCCTATTTCACCAAGTATATTGTCTGTAGGAACAAAGCAATTTTCAAAAACAAGCTCGTATCTGAGATCCAGAAGATAAGATAAAGATTGTTACATTTATTAGAGAAGAGAGACATTGAAAGTAGCCGGAATTGAATACATACGTAGGACTTCCACGCATTCCAAGTTTATCTAATTTTTGGGCAGCAATGAATCTGTATATCGAATGTAAATTACACAACAAGCAGTAGATTAGTGAGAGATCAAGAAAATATTAACGTTTTCTACACTTAGAGCTGCATGCATAAACCATAAGAACCATAATTAAGGCCATCCACAATGGGGTTGAATGGCCATGTAAAGGTTCAATAGAATTCTAATGGAAATTTATGAATTTTTTAAGAATTGAATTCTCTTTTCTACTTGGCATTTCATACAACTCTCCATTGGTTTAATCCATTAGAGTACGTACCCAGGCGTTCCTTTTTCAACGATAAACGCTGTTATCCCTTTTGATCCAGCAGAGGCATCTGTTTTTGCGTAAACCACCTAATCAAATAAACTCTCATCAGTTTTGGACTTTGACCAATTAATTAAGTAGGAGTAGGAAACTATATAAAAGTATTAAGCTCGATATACTCTTACCAGGGTGTCGGCAATTCCGCCATTGCTGCACCACATCTTGTTTCCATTTAAAACATAACCACCATCAACACGTTCAGCTTTACATTTCATCCCAACAGGATCGGAGCCAGCTGATACCATGCATGCATAAACACATCCATCGTTAATTGTAGAAGCATTAACATAATCTGAAATCTTAAGACCAGCAAAATACATATATATGCATGTATGTACCATTTGGTTCACTCATAGAAAGAGCTCCTACATGCTCCCCGCTAATTAGCTTTACAACAAAATTAATCGACAAATTAGAATCTAGCTAGCTAAAAATATGTACGATGTCAAAATTAAACCACGTATACCTTGGACAAATATCTTTCCTTCTGGGCAACATTTCCATGCCTCACCTTCAAGAACAAAAACACAATAACGAAGTTGTTAATTGCTGAAAAATATTCGTATCTTCTAAATGTAACTATCTTAACAATTAAGTTAATAATTGTATTAATTAACTTGGAATGTTTAATGCAGGAAAATGTAGGTTAATGAAAGGAAAAGTGAGTGGATCATTTTAAATCCTTGTGTTGTAGAAGCAATCAAGCAATATATATATATATATATATATATATATATATATATATATATATATATATATATATATATATATATATATATATATATATATATATAGAGAGAGAGAGAGAGAGAGAGAGAGGAGGGTTCAATTGAGAAAAAAAAAAGTTGAGAATAGGGGAATCATTCTCAGCCACTCATTTATCTATGCTAAACATTACCTTAATAGACATGCTAAACATTACCTTAGCAATCAAGCAAAATAGACATGTGTTTTCCAACAAAACATGTTTCCTTAATCTATGCTAAACATTATCTTAATATATACAAAAACATAGTTTTTTCGTTTTTTTTAATTTTTAAGAAGCTATTTTTATCGAAAAATGATTTTAAATATACCAAAATTCATGATTTTTTATTCTCTACAAATAGACATCCATATTGATATAGTTTTAAGATAAAATAAAAAATTTATTTTTTTTATATTTTCAGCTATCGTTATTCATAAGTGAATAAAAATGAATCACGTTTTTACTACAGTACATTCGTTATTCACTTATGAATAAAAACTATGATTAATTTTTTTTTTTACAATTTAAGTATCATTCATATATGAATATAGCATATAATAAACATAGTAGATTCATATTTAAATATTAGACGATGCATTCACTTGTGAATATTACATAGTATATTCACTTGTGAATATTACATAGTATATTCACTTGTGAATATTAGATGATATATTCACTTATGAATATTAGATAATATTTTCATATCTGAATATTACATAGTATTACATGGTATATCACATGTGAATATTACATAGTATATTCACTTGTGAATATTAGATGATATATTCACTTATGAATATTACACAGTATATTCACATATGAATATTACAAGGTATTTTCACAAATATGTATAATTTTTATATGTTATTCACATATGAATAACATACAGACTTTCATATTTGTTTTTTTTGTTTTAACAATCATATACTGATTCAGGTGAGAAAACATATTCATATATGAATATAACGTGGTAATTTAGTTTATGCATTTCATCAAACAGTTGGAGTGCATACAATTTAACTTTTTTTAAAATGTTAAAAACATGATACTTTGACTATTTAAATCTTACAAAATAGTAGATTGATAGAGAATTATATGAAATTTTTCAAAAAAAAAAAACGATTTGATCTTTTTCTAATCTCAATTTTAAAGTTTTATTTGATAATCGATGTTGAATGAATGATATGAAGTGTATTTTTTGTTGATTATCGATGATGTTGATCTAATGACGCTGGGAGTATAATTAATCGTAGATGTTGAAGATCTGATCGTATTCAAGCAGAATTGAAGGTTGGATTAAAAGAACCAAAAACGAATTTTTGTTGTTAACTGTTGAATCGTGTTGATAAACATGTTATTGACGAAGATCGATGATTGATTAACACTGGATGATGTTGATGATGGTTTAATTGAAGAAATCTGGATGATTGTTGAAGGTTGGAGGAGAAATTTGGATGATGAACGATCGATTAGAAATTGGTTTGAACTTTTATCTATTTCTATCCAGTTACGTATTTGAGATCGAAGGTTATTATCATATTTACAAGTTTGCCACCGTGTCTTTTTATGCTTAGATTAAATGAGTGGCTGAGAATGATTCCCCCATTCTCAATCTTTTTTATTTTCTCAATTGAACCCACCTCTATATATATATATATATATATATATATATATATATATATATATATATATATATATATATATATATATATATATATATATATATATATAGCACCAGAATATTCCATAACTATCAAGTTATAGTTTTAATTACCAACTGATTAATGCAGACGTTAGAATGACAAACATACGAAAACCCAACTGACGCTGATGCACGGCTAATCTCCTCCGTGGCCAAACAATGATACAAATAACCTACATCGAGTCCTCCATATTCAGCTGCATGCATTAAAAAGAAAGATTGGTTTTACATTTGACCCAACACCTTGATCAACACATAATATATATATATATATATATATATATATATATATATATATATATATATATATAAGGTTGCAGATATACCCAATGGCGGAGCGTATACTTAGAGGGGTCCATGCATCCCACTTGGAAATGGAACCCAACATATATTCATACACTATTTTATTTTATTTACAAAACTTTACAAATGGTTCTTTTGCGTTTCAAGTTTTCCTTAAAATAGTCCTTATGAAACAGTATTTGTATGGATAGTCCATTTGGAGCAAATTTTATGCAAATGATCTTTATGACTATCTTTGTTAACAGATTATGTTGAGTGTATGCAAAATGATGAAAATGCCCTTTGTTTTTTGCACATAAATAGTCTCTCTCTCTCTCTCTCTCTCTTAAAACTTAGGAACAAGGTCTTACACTGAAGAACAAGATGGCGATTGTAAATTACAGATGGAGATTGTAAAATAATAATCGTTGCTCGTCGAAATCATGAATGGTTTACCGAATCTGTAAGATGCCTAGGATCGCTATCATTGTTCAATTTCAAGTGTGGTACCAATCTCTAATTGCAATTCTTATAGGAGAGGCGTTAATCTAAGTCAAAGGCGGTAAAACACATAAAGTAGGGGGAGAGAAGGGGATGTCGAAACAAGGAGTTACATGGCCGATAATTACGACTTGCAAGATGGAAATCTGATGCGCACTCTTTCGTCTCCTCCTAATCAATTGCCAATCGATCATCAAAATCACCTTCTGCATCTCTCAGTTTCTTACTCAAACACTTTCTTGCAATCATCCCGATGTGTCAAAAGTAAGGTGACGTGGACCAAAATAGGGCGACTGGGTGACCTCTTCTCTCACAACCATCACTGACCACCGCTATACCATCTAACCACTAATGGTATCCATAAATTAATCAGACATGCTGGGGTTTTTCACAACAAGGATTTAATACGTAATTTTTAGGGTTTTCTTACTTATGTGCTACAATGGATAATAACTCCCATAATTTCAGTTCACAGGTAATCTTGATGATAAACTGAAGCGCTTTCTTGGAGTCTTGAAAACTCATTTTCCAAACATGGGTTTTGCTCTAACTTTGTTCTTCAGGTCACACTTTGGTCAATAACAAGAACATCCCACACCCATTCCCAATATATATGAGTTCTTCATCTCTGATTTCTTTCAAAAAAAAATGAGTATTTTAAATTCTTCGATTTCTCATGTTTACAATTTTTCTTTACTCATTTGTTCATGGTAAGATGTTTTCTATGATACCAATCAAGAACATGTCATAGGTCTAAATGCTCCTAATTTGGGTTTTTCTGGTTCAATCACCGATAACACAATCGACAAACTGTAGCGACCTCCCCGCCGGAAAGGATCTGCATCACAAGGTTGGGGAACACAAAAATGGAGGTCCAGTTTGTTTCAATTGTGAATAGGATTTTATTTTGACATCGTGTGAACATTTCATAAACCTTTTGATACATATTTGATGTTGGTTTTGGTTTGATGTTTTGTATGTGTGTGTGTGTGAGAGAGAGAGAGAGAGAGAGAGAGAGAGAGAGAGAGAGAGAGAGAGAGAGAGAGAGAGAGAGAGAGAGAGAGAGAGAGAGAAAGGACTATTTATGTGCAAAAAACAAAGGTTGTTTTCTTCATTTTACATACACTTATCAGAATCTGTTAACAAAGATAGTTATAAGGACCATATGCTTGCAAGGTTTGCTCTACAGGGACCATCCATGCTAAAAATATTTCATAAGGACTATTTTAGATAAAATTAAAAAGCAAAAGGACCATTTGTGAAAATTTCTATTTTTTTTTTAATTAGAGTTCTTCGTTTAGCACTACTCTTTAAACGTTCTTTCTTTGCCATGAATATCAACGGGTTAGTTAAATTTTAATTTTTTTAATTTTTATTATATTAATTAATAAAATGTACCACTATTACCTTAAGGTCTGTATACGCCACTAGATATACGTACCTGGAGCGGTAAGTCCATGAAGATCAAAGTCTCCCATTGCTTTCCATAAGTTAACATCCTGCAACAGAAGTTCTAATACAACAATTAGTTATTTTCAACATATTATAAGTATCTATGAAACATATATAGAAAAATGCATCATTTATTTTCTAAGAACCTCCGGGAAAGAATCTGTCTTGTCGATTTTGTCTGCATGAGGAGCTATCCTCTCTTGGGCAAATTGTTGAACACCTTCTTTGAACTGCAGTCATGATTGCAAAAGGTTGTAGTAAAACTCATCAATCAATCGTCTTAGAGGTTACTAATACATAAATACAAGAATAATAACAGTCGTCCATTTTATAACTCACAAACAATAAAAGAAAGAATAATATATATATATATATATATATATATATATATATATATATATATATATATATATATATATATATATATATATACCCTTATTTGTGTTTCATCGAATAACAAAGAGGTTGAGAAGGAAGCAGCAGCTATTTTCCGTCGTGATACTGTCGTTCCATGCACCACAATTGGTCTAAGTACTCTCAGTGATCTCTGCATCGATCGGCTTGGACTTCTCGAATCAGATAAATTTAATATCCGAGAAAGAATGATTTCCAAAATATCTATTTAATGTTATTAATGAGCCATGCCCTTCTGTGTCTCCATACCATACATATAAATACGATGAGTAAACTTCCAAAAGTCAACAACATTTAAAAATGGATTTTCTAAATGCACATGTAAAATTCTTAATGCATGAACATCACCTAATTTTTGTTCATCGTTATCAATGCTCAATTTTGCTATTAATATAAAATCACCTTATCTTATTTAAAAACAAATGCGTTTGAAAAAAGGTTGTAGAATATAGATGTTTTGAAAATGTTTGTAGAAATAAGGCTATAGAGTATTATTCACAAAAAGAAGTTCTAAAATATCATTGTTACATCATCTTCGTTACATCATTATTATATCCCTACTAAGCTTACTAAACTTATGAAATAATAACCAGTCCACCACTCCATATATTTATATCTTTTTATTTTTTATTTATTTTAATACATTTAAAAAACATAACATATTCTAAGCAAAATAATTAATAAACATTACCTTAATAAAAATAAAAATAAATATATAAAATTAAAACTACCTTAATCTAAAAATTAAAATTACATTAGAAACCTCTTTCAAAAAAAAAAAAAAATACATTAGAAACTTACTTCAAAAATAAAAATTAAACTAAAATTAGAATTGTCATATTTTTCTTGAATTTTCTAGTTGGATTTTAAAAAACGCTTATATTTGTTGGCAGAAGTACAACGTCTCAAATTTTAAACAAAAATTTTCATTTAAAATCCGATTAACATTTGAGTATATTCCTAAAAATATATTATATTATCCTTTTGTTTCAGAAACATAAGCTTAAACATAGTTTATTTATTAAACCAGCGGAAGTCAAAAACAATAAATCTTCGATGCGAATGTACAGTTACGTCGTATCCTTCCCTCGAACAACCTTAAAAACATTTAAGTTAACAACATAAGCATAAAGTTTAATGAGTTCTCAAGTATACCAAATATTCTATCATAAATATAATGCATACAAGCAAGGCTCTCAACACTATAGTCGATCCACCATCATCCCTATCAAGCGTACATATCAACATTACATATACAATCATTGGCACCCTACCATCATACCCCTGCCAGCTCTCAGACACCAGCACTCAACCATCATACAACCACCGACTCTCAGTCGTCCCACAATCATACATAAGTTACTGTTAATATTAAAGGCTCGCCAATGTATAGTCATGCGTAGTAAGAAAATAAGATAGTCAGTCGAACATGTGTTCCTTCCCTAAGGCATTTATCAAACAAGAACAGACAATAAGGTCGGATCAAGAGTTCTAAGGCTATCTGAATTAAACTACATAAAGCCCCTAAAACATTCATTCAATAATCAACCAATACTAACAATACTCCAACTAGACATGACACATAAAAGTATCATACAATCAGACAATCACATACCCAACAAATACTATCTTATTCAAATAGCATACTTGTTCCCTGATACAAAGCATATGCAGTGTCATACGCAATATAGTGAGAAAACGCATCTGATCAGTAGGTTCGATGATAGGATACAAACAAGTATGAACAATACGATTATCATAAAGATGGTTTTCACTAATAAGAGTTCTCATAAAGAGAGCGAGGTGCACAAAGTGTCTATTAGGGTTGAACCCTATTACAAGAATATATATATATATATATATATATATATATATATATATATATATATATATATATAGAAAGACTATTACAGAAATCTCTACATTAACGGAATCGTATCAAATCTATAATATAGAGTGGTCCAAATCACAAATATATCAGATCAGTCATCTAACAGCTAAAGTTACTATAATTACAAATACAAACTAAATTGTACAAATGATACACGCGGACGCTGGTCTTCACAAGTACACACTGGCGCTGGTGCTGGTGGTCAACGTGTGAAAGTGTTTGACTCATCAGATTATAAGGTTCGAACTTTCAATCTCCCCCAATATGATGATGTCAAAATTAATCGCCAGAGAATGAAATAATAGAAGAACCAACTATCTGAAGTAGAATGCTGATATTTTCTCCCCCTTAGATTCAGCTCCCCCTCGAAAAAACAACAGTTGAGTTTTTGTATCTCCCATATTTCTCTCTAGGTATTAATAAGATGATTTAATAGTTAGGGTCAATGATTGTAACTTATTTGATATAATAATGGAGAAATTATTTGAGAATTATGTGATTTATGAGTGATTATTTGTAGTATACGTGCTTACGGAAATACAATAAAATAAGAATAAAATACGCGTCTAAATAGAATAATAATTAGGACGAATACGTTTGACGAAAGATTGAAGTAATCGTGATAAGGATTCTGGGGTTATAAGGAACGCTTAAATCAGACTTATAGAGAAGAAGTTATGGTCTGTCGAAGTTTCCCGATTCGACCAAATTTGGCAACGCGCGTCGTAGACAGTAAGTTTTTTTTAGGTTACTTTTTAGCCTTAGTGGTCTAAACAAAAGTCTTAGTAGATGTTAAACCAAGAACGTACATATAGAGAACGTCCAAATATGACTTCATTAGAGGAGGTTATGATTTTTCTAAGATTCAACGTAACAGTAGACAACTCAAATATCGAATTTTAGCTTGGTTGATTGTTAGCTGAAACAATCTAAGAGAGAGTTGAAGACCTCGTTAATGGGATACCAACAATAAAAAGACAGTTAAAAACGGACGTCAGATGACAAAGTTATGCATTTTATATGGGCGTTAACAGTCTAAGCTTGTGTAAAATAAATAAAGTCAAAATTAGCCGACAGAGTCTAAATGAAAGTTGTAGATCCCATGATAGCTACGCTTAAATATGAAGAACATCGAAAATAGAGCTCGTGTAAAAAAATGCACAATTTTGAAGTTTAAGTTCCGTTGTACGTGTCTGCGTCCAGCACACGTCCTTCTAGAAGCCGTTGTAACATCCCGATGTTCAGATACTTTTAACTCTTTCCATTACATGATAATTGGTCTAGTGGTTGCATTCTTGGGGTTTAGACACGATGTGTTGGAGGAACCAACACGGCATGTCTAGTCATTAAAAGACGCATGTTTTAGCTGAGCAACATGACGTGTTTTCCCTCTGAACACAACGTGTTGACCGATGTGTGTGAAACCCTAATATTCCGGGGTTTATTCCCCTATTTGAGGAATATGGGGGCTAGGGTTTGTCCACCCTCAGCCTCCATCTGCTCTCTCAAGCTCAAGAAGAAACCCTAATCTTTTCCTCTCCCAATTGTGAAGATAGTTGGTGTTTTGAAGGAAGAAGGTGAAAGACGGAAGCAAGGATTCGGTTAGCAAGCACATACTTCGGTGTAGCACTCTCTTAGGCCATTGTAAGTGTCCAAGTCCTGATTTTTATCAATCATAGTCACTAGATCTTGAGATATGTCCCATTTTCTATTTGTTATGGGCTGATGCATGGAGGGATCTCATAAAGTTTGCAACTTTATGAATCTCCAGGTCAAGGAGACCTTGTAGTGGCTTGGATCTGGTTTCAACCAAAGTTTTGATGCCATGCATAGAAAGTAGGTCATGAATTCCATTTTTACCTCAAGACATGCATTGGACATGCATGTCTTAAAAGCACAAATCTTTGGAATGGTTTAGGTGGTTGAACCACTTCTAGAAGGAAGTGACTTTGGATCTTAAGGATTGAGGACTGTATGGTTAAGCCCTTGCATGGTTAAGCATGTAGTTTGGATTTTTGGACCTTTTGTGGTCCCAAAGGGTAAAGTTGAAAACTTTATCCTTCCTAACCACATTCCTAGTCCAGATCTGAGCCTTGGAGCTCTTAGGATAAAAAAGGTAGCTGAATATCTTAAGCTATTGGGAATCTGGCGAACACAGCGTGTTGGCTGAAGTTTTCCTGTCTGAGGAACTGTTCGCGGAACACGGCGTGGTAAAAAGGGAACACGGAGTGTTGGGTCAACCCAGACCGTTAACCTTGACCATTGACTTTGACCTTGAGGGTATTTTGGGCATTCTGGGTCTTGATGGAATTGGTCATTTGGTGGTTGTAGGCATTTGAGTTGAGAGATGAGATTAAGAGAAGAACCTTATCAGTTTTGCGCTGCTTGTAAGGTGAGTTGTTCTTACTGTACTTGCGGGTCGAAGGCACCAATGTCGGCCCATTGGATTGATATACTGTTATGCATGCTATTGTATCGTTATGATCTGTTAGATTGGTATCCTGGTAGATAGGATGTTGCTATGCTTAGTGATCTGTAGATCTGTGTATCTGGCTATAGACTGTTATTAGATTATCTGTTATATGTGCACATGGTTGGTCGGTGGCTGAGGCTTCACTGCTTTGTGTGTAAGCCAACAGGCTGGGGCATTCCAACCTGATGGTTGAGGGCCTAGGGTATTCCATCCCGAGGGTGATTGGACCCACAGTATGTTGGCATTTCAACCCGATGGTTGAGGGGCCTGGAGTATTCCAACCCAACGATTGACTGGACCTATAGTATGTTGGCATTCCAACCCGATGGTTGAGGGGCCCGTGGTATTCCATCCCGAGGATGATTGGACCTATAGTATTTTGCTTTGTTTATGTGTTATTCTTTGTGTGTTGGTATTTTAGGGGAAACTCACTAAGCTTTGGGCTTACAGTTTTCGGTTATGTTTCAGGTACCTCAAATGTTCGTGGGAAGCCAAAGGCTTGATCGTGCACCTCCTCATGTTGTGTTTTGTGATTTTGGGAAAACTCTGATGATAAACATGTTTTGAAAACTACAATGTAGACAATTATGATTTTTGAATGGTTTGAAAAAGTTTAAATTTTTATGAAATTTTATGGATGTTACAAGTTGGTATCAGAGCCTTGGTTTGATTGAATTGGAGGAACACTCATGTGAATCCAGTCTCAAACTAAGGGAAATTATTTTTAAAATGATTTTCAAATGGTTTTCAAAATAATTGAGGAGGATGCAAGGTGTACGATCAGCCGGAGCCAGTAAGTGACCCCAAATTACCACACTAATTATTTGAGATTATGTTATGTTATGATTAGAACAGCATGCTAGTGATAGGCTAGGAATCTTCAGGAATTGCATGATAGAGTTTTCTAATTATATGATGCCTGATAGCCTAGGATCTTTCTTTTTATGGAATTGACATCATTACTGTAGTTGCTCAGTGTATGCATCATAGTTGTGCATAACTAAGATCTTATAGCCTGAGAATGTTTGGTTTGGCCTTATTTCCTGTTCTTGTTTGATGAAGGGCTTAGGGTAGGATGAGATATTCGAATGTCTATAGGGTCCATGATTATGTATGACTGGCATACACGGGTGCTGTAGGGTTGGTGGAAGTTTTATGGATGTGTTGTGTCGGGTCAGCTGGCCAGTTTTGTGATGTTTAGCCTTTCCTCTAGGAGTGCGGATCCTCTGAGACAAATACAGGTAGGTATGGAAGGTAGTATGGGCCCGTACTACTGAAGCACATGACTCGTACGCGTAACAATGAAGTCACAACCCCTAGGGCTTTGTAGGGAGATGGTTCCCATGTTATGTTATGCGTATTATCTGATATCTCCCTGGTGTATTTCAGTATGGTGACTAAGAGACGAGTTGAGACCAGATCCAGATCGGGATCAGGAGCTGGCAGGCAGATTGGATCAGATGAGTTGGATACCAGGATTAGGTGGATTCTACATGAGGAGGTTGTGGCCATTGTCCGGGATCAGATACCGGAGCTATTTGGGTCTATTAAGACCGAGATGATGGAGTTATTTGATGACATATATGCAGCCGTTACACAGACTGCTGCTGCTGCAGCCTCTGCATCCGTGGCCGCTGCGGGTGTTAGACCGGGTCGGGTTTTTCAGTATCGGGACTTCGACAATACGAAGCGCCCGACATTCGATGGAGTGCAGGACCCGATCGTTGCCATGAGGTGGTCATCTGATGTGGAGGGGAGTTTCTTCACTTTCTTATGCCCTGCTGACTAGAAGGTCAGATGCGCTCTGAACCTTTTGAGGACCGGAGCGAAGGATTGGTGGAGGCTTGCCACTAGTTCATTTTCTGAGGGGCAGAGAGTTGTTGTGTCTTGGGAGCAGTTCTCGAAGATGTTCCGCTCCCGTTATGTACCTCTGGTGGAACGTGAGAGGCTGGCGCAGGAGTATTTGGATTTGAGGCAGGGATCAGAAACGGTGACGGAGATCACCAAGATGTTCACCAAGAGGGCTATGTTTTGCCTTGAGTTTGATGCATCTTAGCAGGCTCAGATGACCAGTTATTTGAGCATGCTCAAGAGATCAGACAGTTTGTTTCCACCCAGCGCTATGGTACCTTGTTGGAGATTCAGGAGGCCGCTAGGCGGCGTGAGATTGAGATTGACTTACAGACGAAGGAACAGAGACCGACCCCGAAGTAGTCGCAGCCTGCGTCGAAGTGGTTCAAGGCCACCGATTCGAGGACGTGGAGTCAGAGGGGCCACATTTTTGGGAAGTTGTAACAGCCCAAATTTTCCGAAAATTTTTAAATCTTTAATTCCATAAATATCAACGATAGTAAGTACAAAAACCCCAATATATATATATATATATATATATATATATATATATATATATATATATATATATATATATATATATAAAACTTTTAATTCCATAAAATTAGGGTTTCATCTTTAGCCGTCAACTCGTCGAGTTGGGACTCCCCGACTCGTCGAGTTGGATCATAAAAAATCGCGGACACAAAGATCTCGACACGATGAGTTGGAGCTCCCCAACTCGTCGAGTTCCCACAAAAAACACTAATATTTTGAGAAACGAATAATACCTGGACCAAGCGTTAAAAATCTCCCCCACTCGAACTAGACTTCGTCCTCGAAGTCCGCTCATGCAAATAGGTCCGGATAATGCTTCCTCATTTCATCCTATGGATCCCAGGTCCATTCGGAGCCTCTTCGGTACTGCCATTGCACCTTCACTAACTTCACGTCTTTGTTCCGAAGGGCTTTCGTTTCTCTGTCCAGAATCGCAATGGGATTTTCCACATAATGCAGGCTCTCATCAATCTGAATATCATCTAGCGATACAACCATCAACTTATCAGCCACACACTTCTACAACAGCCAAATGTGAAATGTACTGTGGATCTGCCCAAGCTCCTCAAGCAAGTCCAACTTATACGCAACCTTGCCCACTCGGGCGATAATCCGAAACGGGCCAATATAACTGGGGCCCAACTTGCCCCGCCTCCTAAACCGGATAACACCCTTCCAGGGTGAGACCTTCAGGAGTACCATGTCCCCAATCTGGAACTCCAAGTCCGATCTGCGCCTATCTGCGTCGCTCTTCTGTCTGCTCTGTGTTGTCTGAAGCCGGTCGCGAACCTGCTGAATCAACTTAGTCGTGTTAAGCACCACTTCGGTACTCCCCATAACTCGATGCCCGACCTCCCCCAGCAAACTGAAGTCCTACATTTCCGACCATAAAGCGCCTCAAATAGGGGTCGGTCAATACTAGAATGATAACTATTGTTGTATGAGAACTCTCCTAGTGGAAGTTAAGTATCCCAACTCCCTCCGAAATCCAATACACATACCCGCAACATATCCTCAAGCGTCTGAATTGTCTGTGTAACATCTTGATTTTTGGATACATTAAATGTGTGTTTAACCTTGAGACTTATAGAGTGACTCGACGAGTCGTGCGTCCGACTCGCCGAGTAGGGCTGAGTTGCTAGCGTGGAATTAATGAGTGGACTCGACGAGTCAGAGAGCTGACTCGCCGAGTAGGTGCTGGGCAGAGAAACCCTAATTTCCCGGGGGTTGGGGCCTATATAAGGGAACTTATAGCCTCATTTGCTGCTCACCTTCACTGAGAGTAAACCCTAACGTCCTTTTGAGCTAGAGAGTGTGAAAGGAGCTAATTTTGGGGTCTTTTGGTACATTTCTTTTGAAGAGGAAGGAAGGATACATCAAGGAACAAGAAGGGGGCCAGTGGATCAGTGTTATTTCGTCCAAGAGCTTCTGGAGAAGGTAAAAAGTTCCCACCTTTCTGTTGGATTAGTGTCTAAGTCCATAACTATATTTGGTATGTACTTGACCCGACTCAGCATGGTCCATTTGGGTTGCATGGCATCATGCATTTGGATAGACTAAAATAAGAGAAATAACACTTAAGGTTTGGTAATATATTATAAGTTCTAATATATTAATAAGATTATTTAATTATTATTGATCAAGAATTAATTTGGAATTAATTAAGTGATCAAAAGGAGACTAATTAAATATATGGGTTGATTATGTAAATCATCCATACTTGTATAGTGGGCTAATGCTCCATGGATTATCAAGTTGGGCTAAAACCCATAGGATGATCCATGGTGTTTTTGTACCCATGGATCATGGAAATGAAAGGCCATGACAATTAGGGTTTACATGGTGTAACCCTAATTGTGACACACTATATAAGCATCTTATTCTTCCAAAATTGGAACCATGTGAGACTATGAAAAAATGGTGAGGGCTAGCTGATTTCATGAAGTGTTCATTTCTCTCTAAGTTATTCCAAGTGCATTTGATGTTGTGTGAACCATTTAAGGTGTCACACTTGGGGCACTCGGCTCTTAAGCATCCAGGAATCAAGCTACATAAAAAAGGTATGTCTTCTAACTTGTTTTATTACCCAAGTATCTAAGTTTGTATGCTAGTTAGGGTAATACCTTGGAATATTCATATTTGCATGTATAATAGAGAAAACATAGATCCAAGGTATTTAGGGTTGCATATACACTTAGGAGTGTTATAATGCTCATAACCCATCACTTTCTCCTTGTGGTGATTAGATCTCATGTTTTGATGAATGGGGTTATCTATCACATTGTTGTTGAGATATGAGTGCATGGAGTCCCTTTCTAGGCCTAGACTTTAGATCTGGACCTTATGAGGTCCAGAGGGTCCAAAGGCTCAAGCTTTATTCAGTCACTTAAATAGTTATTGTGTTTTGATGCCTTGTTGGAGCATGTATTGGCATTATGAGCCTTATATGCCATGTTTGAACGTAAAGCTTGCAACTATACGTGACAATCGACCCTTAGGGTGGTAGATCTAGTGTTTGGAGTGATAGATCTGCCTTAAATCGTCTGAATGAGGATTCTGATCGAAGGGACTCGCCGAGTCCATGGCTTGACTCGACGAGTCGGTGAGGGTTTGTCCCGATGGGTTTGAATGTGCGATAACTCGGCGAGTTGGGGGTAAACTCGACGAGTTGAGCTGGACTTTCTTGAGACTTCTGAGGAAACGAGGGGACTCAACGAGTCGCAAGAGTGCACTTGAGGAGTCGGGCCAAACATGGACTGTTGACTCGAGTTTGACTTATGTTGACTTTAGGGTTTGGTCAACATGAGTAATGGAGACCATGGAGGGGTAAAATGGTCTTTTACCCAATTCAAGAGTTAGAGAGAGAAAAATAACAATTGGTTACTTAGAGTCGAGAATCGAGTATTAATTAGAGATGTTTACCCTATGTGTAGGGCAGTGGATAGTTCGAGATTCGAGTTCGAAGATAATTTCGTGCTGCTTGCAAGGTGAGTCTTCTCACTATACTTTACCTAGAGTGGTATCTATGTGTGACTAGAGGGTCTTATGTGTTTATTTGAGTACTGTGATATTACTGCATTATGTCTTTGTGATTTATGCTGTATATTATGCTGAGCCTTACAGAGTTAGGACCTGAGGGTCCATCAGAGTTCTGGGACTGGAGGGTCCCTCTGAGACACATTGACCGAAGGGTCTTGCAGGGTTATAGCCTCGAGAGGCTAATGTGTTGTAAGTGGTATTTTGGGGAACTCACTAAGCTTCGTACTTATTGTGTTATGTGTTGTGTTTTAGGTTTTTCCCAGGATCGCAGGAAGTCACCGGCTTGATTATACACACCAGTGAAAGAGTTATGTTTTTGAGGATCTTGGATTTTAACCAATCAATTATGGAGTTGCAAATTATAAATTAAATAAGTGAGATTTTTGTGAAATGTGTTATGAGAATTATATGATTTTAAATGAAAAATTTGTTTTGAAAATTTTCGGTGTTACAAGTTAGTATCAGAGCCTAGGTTTGAGGGATTCGGATACACTTTCGGGTATGTCTGCATTCAAACTGGGGATTTGAGAAAAAATTTCAAAAGAAATGATTTTTCTTAAATGAGCAAGAGTTTTTAAGAGAAAGCAAAAAGGAGCAGTGTGTACAATTAGTTAGAGCCCAAACGGTGATTTCCCGAAGTACCCTTACTTAATCTTGTTATGAGTTATTATTGAGATATTAGTGATGCATGCTAGGAGATAGGCTAGGTATTTCATATTTTAGGGCTAGAGTTGCCTGATTTGTGATGCCTTAGCCTAGGAATTTTGCTATCTATGATGTGCTTTGAGTATGTGCGGAGTAAGAGTATCCAGGAAGAAAATATTTCACGGATAGAGCTTTGAGTAGAGGAGTAATCTAGAAGAGATACCTAGATGAGCATTGGAGGAGCCTACTGAAAGAGTAGTTAGATACCCGCGTGAGGTAGAGTTGCTTGAGTACGGTGACACCTTTTGAGTGTGAGTAAAGCAAATAGAGTTGTAACCTAGAGTGCTTTACGTGCCGGTGGAGATTATTCGATGCCCGAATGCTGCTTGCTTCGTGCTTTGTGGAACTCTCGATGATGGGAGTCAGCTACTAAGTGAATATGATGATATTCAGGAGGTAGATGGCTGGCATCATAAGGAGTTCTTCAGCAGCTGATGGCAGAGAAGTGTGAGAACCTAGGAAGAGCCTAGGGAGTGACCTTAGTCAGATGTGTACGCAGATAGATTAGAGTATTCGTTGGGGAGCGACCAGGTTTATTGAGATTGGTGATCGAGAAGGTTGAGAAGCAACTTAGGAAATCTGGGACGATCCGTGTGGAAAGTATGGGTAGATGTTGCAGGTAGTATGGGCCCATACTACTGAAAGCAAAGGACCCGTACTCGAAATAGGGAGAGTTCCAGAGGTTCTAAGTAGAAGACTGAGAGGAGATAACATGGTTCGGGTACCATGATTCATAGTAGATTGAGAGGATATAACATGTTTCGGGTACCATGATTCGCAGCAGATCGAGAGATGATTACATGGTTCGAGTACCATGGTTTGAGGCGGTCAGTGCTTCTGGCTTTACCAGTTACCCCGTTGTGATTGATTAGACTGAGATAAGAGGTGATAGAGTGTGGGACCAGAGGGCCATGTTGAACGAGTTTCAAGGGAGCATACCTTGAGAAGGAAATCGAGTTAGTTTCCGAGATATTTTTGGTGAGATGCCAGTTGGAGTCGCAAGACTCAGGGATGAGTAGAAATGGTGCTTTATGGAGGATTACGGTCTGAGTTGAGCAATCAGCCAATAATGGAGACATCACCTTTGATGACCAGAGTTGTGCTATTTCCTTTTCCTGTGAGAAGCAGAAGAGCCATTGAGTTTTCAGTTCTGAGTTTTAAGGTAAACCCTGTGGGGTAGCATTGGTTGCGATCTTTCACTATAGTATCTGGGCAGTATATATGCCACGAGGTAATATTATAGTATGAGAGGGTCATCAGTGGGGACTAAGATAGTCAAGGACAAGGATATACCCTATTGGAGTATTGTAGGGCATATGTTAGCAGCAGTGTCGGGTGAGCAAGAGGAGTATATTGGGGCAGTGGCTCTCATCGTCTATGGTGGATATCGAGTGTGGGAGTAAGGTCTCTTCTATCATGATAATTCTCATGATGGAACGTTGGTTGGGGAGTCGAAGATGAGGAGTGTGATAGTTCATTAATTTTCAGACTAAGAGTTATGACTACTACGTGACAATTGAGATATCTGGTAGTGTATCAGTATGAGATTGGAATGACGTTGGGAGACTGGTCGAGGAATCAGAAACGAGGTGCGTGATAGTGCATTATTTCCAGATTGAGAGTCAAGACTGTGTCGGGACAGTTGGAGTATCCGGCGGTGGGTCGGTCTGAGGCATTCAAGATGACTAGAGGCAGTCACGTTGGGAAGTTTTCGAGGATTTTATCTGAGATTCAGGATGTTTGGAGTTGCTTTGTCCCTATCGGGAGAATCATCGAGTGTTCTGTGGTATTTTCCAAGAGTAAGTGTAATGTACCTGGTGAAACAGTCTGTAGAATAGATGTTTGGTGTGTCAAATGGTGATGGTTCGAGCCCTGAGTGGGGGGAACCGGGTACTTTATTGAGAGTATCAGAGATTTGTTCAAGAGCGGTTAGAGGACTGGATATAGTGACCTGCGGTACAGATACATGAGACCAGGGTTATGGGTGGTCGAGGCGAGGTGCAGAGCGAGATAATGCATGTTGTACGTGTTCAGGAAGGGATGAGTGTCTCCACGGCAGGTGGCTGTTGGTCTGAGACCTTGTGGTGGTTAGGAATTCTTCAAGGTTGCAATGGTAAATTCGAGGTGGTTGGCTCGTAATGATAGTTTCGGCGGTTGAGAATTTCTGGTTCAATGTATGGGTTGTTATATGCACTTTGGGAAGGGTAAAGGTTGATTGGGCAACCAACTTTAGGGTCGGTATGTGTATTTTTGCATGGGTCTTGGGCAATAGAGGAGGGAGTTTCGGATTGTCGTCAACGTGTTCTGAGTCATTGACGATTCCTCCGTATTTCAATTGAGAGTGGGAATAATCCGAAGTTACGAGTTGTGTGAGAGGAAGATCAGTTGTGAGATTCTAAAAGGATGCATTGCTGCATCTAAGTATGATGTCAGAAATAGGAGATCAGTGGTTGAGGCAAGACATCGTGAAATTCTGTGATGGTGTACCGAGGTATCCGAGTAGAATGCCCTGAATTTTGGATTATTTTGAGAGTTGAGTTGTGAGATGGCAAGTGGAGTATCAATTGAAAATGGTTCCAGCGGGAGCCCTTCAGCTAATTGTCATCAAACGGAGGTGTCCAAGAATGTGAATTACAGCGAGAAAAAGTGTTGGTCACGACGATTGTCGTTAGGAATGGTGATGCTTAACCTGGGTGGGTGTGTGTACCTATCTATGTTGAGTCGTGGAGTATTCGATAGTGAACTCAGTGGGGTGATGACTCGAGGAGGAGGTTATGGGGTGATAAGAGGGAGAGTGGATCCGGGTGGGAGTAATCACTTCGGATTATCAGGGGGCAAACCATGGAGTGAGCCCATGGAAAGTCAGTGCGAGAGAGTGTTGTGATACTACGGGGAGCCGTAGTGTTCACCAGTCTGTGGGAGAGTGTTTTGATACTACGAGGAGCCGTAGTGTTCACCAGCCTGTGAGAGAGTGTTGTGATACTACGGGAAGCCGTAGTGTTCACCAGTCTGTGAGAGAGTGTTATGATACTACGGGGAGCCGTAGTGTTCACGGGTTAGTGAGAGGGAATGTTATGATACTACGGGGAGCCGTATTATTCGTTAGTCAGAGCATGACGCAGATGAGTTTTTAGGCTTGGGTAGCCTTATTCTTTGAGTTTCGGGAACCTGGTGGTCAGATCAGGGGCGGGACTGGGGTCTCCATATTTGTCGTGAATCGTTATATTCTGAGTTAAGTTGTGGTTATCGCAGTCAAAAGGAATTAGGGAAGTGATGTACGCGTGGGTTGCGGATCATGGATCATGAGTTGAGTGCTTCATTGGGACGAGTGGTTCCAATTATGTGTCGGACCAGACTCTCGAGTTTGAGTTGAGTTTTGGTGGTGAATTGAGTAGGCGAATGAGATTCCGGATTCAGAGATGGGTTCCATTTTGAGGGGTATGGTGTGTCAACTGATTTCTTAGACCTGAGTGGGTCAGTTTGTTTGTATGGGAAGGACCGCGAGACGCATGGAACTAATGAGTAGTAGACGACAGAGGTAGAGGGTGAGGCGATTTTAGTTAGGATTGTAGTATTCGCTTGGGGTAAAGCGAGCCTCGTGACTTGTGCGTCACAATGGGCAGATATAGTTTTTGTGCGAAGGAAGTCAGTGAGACGTCTTGGGGCATGCAATGGGTAACCTTTGGAGGTGCAACTGTGGGGTCAGGAGCTGGCCTGGTGCTCAGTGTCGAAAGGGATAATTGAGAGGGAGTTGGGGCGTATGATGGTTAGACCTCAGAGGATACTTCTGAGCAAGCATGATCATTTTCTTGTGTCTGAGGACAGGGTGTCGAGAGTTCTTTGTTCAGATGGGTTTCGATTGCAGTACAGTGGGTGGGTCTCTGGTGTAATATGACCCTTTCGTTCCTTGGAGTATGATATGGATTGTTTAGTATGTCTGGTGTGAGTGATCGGTAGCCAATTTTTTTGGCTTTGACTTGTTTCTATCAGTCACAATGAGAGAATCATAGGGGCAGTGAGTTATCTGGGTCTGTTATTCGAGGAGCGAATAACATGGTGATATCTTGAGAGGGCGGTCTGGCAGTGAGACAGGCCACTAGGGTTTCCAGATTCTGGAAAGTCGGATGGGGTATCGTAGCGGCTGAAGGGTATCTCCTCTTCCGGGTTTGGGAGTTCCTGTATGGTTTCAGGTGTCCATGGAGGAAGTTAGTTGTGTGGTATGAGATCCTCTCGGTGGTGCTTTTCGGGTTTTTGGGTCGATCTATGTGACGTTGAGAAGCGATTTCGAGGGCGAAATCTAATTCAAGTGGGGGAGAATTGTAACATCCGGATTTTCGGATATATTAAATGTGTGTTTAACCTTGAGACTTATAGAGTGACTCATTGAGTCGTGAGTCCGACTCGCCGAGTTGCCAGCATGGAATTAATGAGTGGACTCGATGAGTCAGAGAGCTGACTTGCCGAGTAGGTGTTGGGCAGAGAAACCCTAATTTCCCGGGGGTTGGGGCCTATATAAGGGAACTTATAGCCTTATTTGCGGCTCACCTTCACTGAGAGTAATTTATTTTGAAGAGGAAGGAAGGATTCATCAAGGAACAAGAAGGGGGCCAGTGGATCAGTGTTATTTCGTCCACGAGCTTCTGGAGAAGGTAAAAAGTTCCCACCTTTCTCCTTGTGGTGATTAGATCTCATGTTTTGATGAATGGGGTTATCTATCACCTTGTTGTTGAGATATGAGTGCATGGAGTCCCTTTCTAGGCCTAGACTATAGATCTGGACCTTGTGAGGTCCAGAGGGTCCAAAGGCTCCAGATTTATTAAGTCACTTAAAGAGTTATTGTGTTTTGATGCCTTGTTGGAGCATGTATTGGCATTATGAGCCTTATATGCCATGTTTGAACGTAAAGCTTGCAGCTTTACGTGACAATCGACCCTTAGGGTGGTAGATCTAGTGTTTGGGGTGATAGATCTGCCTTAAATCGTCTAAATGAGGATTCTTAGCGAAGGGACTCGCCGAGTCCATGACCTGACTCGACGAGTCGGTGAGGGTTTGTCCCGATGGGTTTGAATGTGCGATAACTCGGCGATTTGGGGGTCAACTCGACGAGTTGAGAGCTGGACTTTCTTGAGACTTCTGAGGAAACAAGGTACTCGACGAGTCGCAAGAGTGCACTCGACGAGTCGGGTCAAACATGGACTGTTGACTCGAGTTTGACTTCTGTTGAATTTAGGGTTTGGTCAACATGAGTAATGGAGACCATGGAGGGGTAAAATGGTCTTTTACCCAATTCAAGAGTTAGAGAGAGAAAAATAACAGTTGGTTACTTAGAGTCGAGAATTGTGACAACCGTCAAATTCAAGTCAAAGTCAAAGTCAAAATCAACAATGTAAAACCGGTCAAGCTTAACCAATATTTGCATAAGAAAAGTTATTATATGTATAAAAATGTGCATTTGTATGTCAAAAATTCAAGTGTCTCGAAGAATCTATGTGTTAACAATGTAAAAACCATAAAAAGGGAGTTGAACGCATCAAAACACGACTAAGGACCCTCTCGGGGACTTAAAACAATCATAAACGAGGTATAACGGGGTTCACGAGCCTTACGTTACGAGATTATACGATAATAATGGCTAAGAATTTAATCTCTCCCAAATCTCTCCAAGTATGTGAAATCTCTCCCAAATCTCTCCAAGTATGTGAAATCTCTCCCAAATCTCTCTAAGTATGTGAAATCTCTCCCAAATCTCTCTAAGTATGTGAAATCTCTCCCAAATCTCTCCAAGTATGTGAAATCTCTCCAAGTATGTGAAATCTCTCCCAAATCTCTCCAAGTATGTGAAATCTCTCTCAAATCTCTCTAAGTATGTGAAATCTCTCCCAAATCTCTCCAACTATGTGAAATCTCTCCCAAATCTCTCTAAGTATGTGAAATCTCTCCAAGTATGTGAAATCTCTCCCAAATCTCTCTAAGTATGTGAAATCTCTCCCAAATCTCTCTAAGTATGTGAAATCTCTCCAAGTATGTCAAATCTCTCCAAATATGTGAAATCTCTCCCAAATCTCTCTCAACTTTTTATAGTCATCCCGACCATTAACTTGCCCAAAAACCGCTCGAAACGGTGAGTTATATCGAAAAACAGCTAAATAGGGCCGAAATCCCTCTTAGGAGTCGAACCCTCCTGTCAGAGCCGAACATGTCAGAAGCGAACCCTCCTCAGGACCGAACTTGCAAGAAGCGAGCATGCATCTGGACCGAAGCTCAGCAGCCGAACCGAGACCCTCGCACCTTCGGCCCCTCCCTTCGGACCTTCGGTCTCCTCCTCCTCCTCTCGGTTCCTTCTTTCCCTTCTCTCGGTTCTCACTCCCTTAGAGCCGAACCTCGCAGGTTCGGTCCATATTCCCCGGTTTTCAACCACTTTAGCTTCCTAAGCCCGTTTTTGACGGGATTTTTTCACCAAATTCATATTTTTATCATTTTTAACCCCCATAACTCTTATTTTAATTATTTTTCAAGGATTTATTAATTATAAATCATTATTTTATATTAAGAAGAGTATCCTACACCACAAGTGGGTCAAGTGTGCCCACTTGCCTCCTATGTGTCACTTTCTCATTGATCCAACCTTATGCACATCACACAAACCAAGTCAAACATCCCTTCACCCTAGCCACTTGCTCCAGCAACCCTCCATATAAGGAAATGCCTGGGATTTCCTTGATCATTTGCTTCACCATCAAACACTTATACACTTCTTAAACCATCAAGAGGGCATCTTTTCTCTCAACTTTCAGCCACACTTTTGAGGTGTTCTTGAGTCAATTATTCACTTATTGGTAAGTATTTACTTGTAACTCAAGTGCTATTACATGATTTCATAACACTCTTGGATCATCGACTCATATCTTAACACCAAAAATCGTTCTTAGGATCATCCAAAAACTTCGTGTGTTCATCAAGTGATCTAGACTTGAAACTCATCATCTTCAACCTTCCACTCTTCAATAAATCACTCAAGGTGAGTTCATACCCCTACATTTTCTAGTTTTCTTCAGTTTTCAGGGGGGGAATACAAGTTAAAACACCAAAACATATTCAAAACTCAACTTGACAGCTTACAACAGAAAAGTGGTGACCTGTTCACGAACTGTTTTACCCAACTTAAACTTAATATTTTTCAAAACTGTATAATATTCAAGTAGTTCAGGTTTATACCTTTAAAATGACTACTTGCACATCTCCATATGATCTTTCTACGATTTATGGTGATTTTTACAAAACTGCCTATCATTTCAAAAACGAATTCGGATGAGTCTGTGAATATGAACACTTTCACATAAGTTAGAGACTTCTAAAAATCATAATAAAAATTATTAATAAAGTAGACACATTTTCTAAACTCTCAGAGTTTACGGAGTTAGTTTTCGACTTCGTATGATTTTTCTACGATGATTTCAAAACAGTGCAGAAAGAGTAAAAACTAGTTACATAGCTTATCATATTAACAACACTTTGTAGTTTGTTGAGCAAAGTGCATAACAATATGTTTCTAAATGTTTGGATGCATTCTTGATAGTTTATCATCATAAACATAAATTAGTCATTCATGTTAAGGTTTTTCCTCTATTCATTTCGAACACATATAATAAACTACATTAAGTATAGTTTATGAATTTTCGATAAAAGCATACTACATGGAAAAGGTTTTACTCTCAAAACAAATGGGTTTTTCATATACTACTTGATAAACTATAATAGTAATAGTTTATGGATTTCTTATCACAAATGTATTTTCATAAAAGGTGATTTCACTTCCTCCACGGAAGGGCTTTATACTCAAACTATATGTAAACTAGTTAACGTAAGTTGTGAGACATTCTCATTGTACTCTTTGAGTACTGGTTAAAAATCCTGAATTAGTTATAACCAGAGTCTCTTGTAGGGAGAGCGTGATAATTGTGTATAGATCTATATTGGGATTGACAACCCACACCCATGCTGCTTGCATAAGTCCGATCGGCCGATCGGGTGTGACAAATGTCATTTCGTTTCCGACGCCTGAAGAACGTCGCAGCAGGTCATCCTGTCGTAGTATGGTTATAACGACTCACATAGGGAGTTAGCAATCTTTCAAGTTTACAGGAAAAAATCTACTTTGAAAAGGGGTTTTACTTCTAAATTAAACGAGTTTATGCCGATTTAAACTTGCATGAATTACTTTAAGTATGGAAAAATACTTGTACATTTCGGTCTTGACATTTAAGACTACATGACTTTTTATAAGGAAAATATTGGATTTTCTTTGGAAACACATTACCATTACGAACATTATAAGTACAAAACACACATATATTCTCGGTCTTGACATTTAAGACTACATGACTTTTATAAGGAAAATATTGGATTTTCTTTGGAAACATATTTCTATCAAAACTACATTCCATCTAGAATTGTTAGACTTCAGCTATAATTTTCTAAGTGTGCATGTTATAGTTATATATGAATTTAGTCGCAATCGACCTAGAATTGGTGGGCCCGCCTTACTTCATGTTCCTTGTTTGGTTGTGGACCTAGGGCAGACCCATTATATTCGACAGTTTATTTAACTTAAATTTTATATAACTTATATACACTGGGTGATTATAGAAGGAATCTACAGGTCTTTCTAGGGTACATTATTGCATAACATAGGAGATTTCATTTCGCGTTTAATAAAGAAAATATTGAATTTTCTGAAATCATACTCTTTCACTTTTTTACAAGGAAAACGGATTCTTTCTCAAATAAAAATCTTATGAACTCACCAACTTAATTGTTGACGCTTTTTCAAACTACTTGTATTCTCAGGAATTCAGTGAAACAGGAAATCAACCGCTTTTGAGGATGGGACGTTAAATCGTCAAACATTTCATTTTTGTCATCATAAGTGTAATTGATTGGAAACATGTAAACACATACTATTGTATAAGTTTTTCAATTATATTTATGATGGTTGTATTTACTTTGAGCACTATTATACTCGTTGTTGTGATACTATACATGAAGTCCTCCACCCCCGGACGTTTCCGCCATCCTTGGTTTGGGGGTGTGACAAGAATCGAGTATTAATTAGAGATGTTTAACCTATGTGTAGGGCAGTGGCTAGTTCGAGATTCGAGTTCGAAGATAATTGCTTGCTGCTTGCAAGGTGAGTCTTCTCACTATACTTTACCTAGAGTGGTATCTATGTGTGACCAGAGGGTCTTATGTGTTTATTTGAGTACTGTGATATTACTGCATTATGTCTTTGTGATTTATGTTGTATATTATGCTGAGCCTTACAGATTTAGGACCGGAGGGTCCCAGAGTGTAGTGGTGTTGATTATGATGGCATGTGCGAAATTAAGAATGATTTAGTGAATCATCAAGTAAAATCAAGAACATGAACACAAGAAGTAAATAATTTTTTTAAGCTCTCATTAGTTTCATAGAAAGAGTACAAAATGGGTTTTGCAAATTCTCTCTCTAAACTAATCTCACAAAATGCTCATTAGATAAAATGAGTGTCACTCACTTCCTTATAAAGGAAAGACAACTCATTATGCACAATCAAAGGAGTAAGCCGTCATAACATCCAAGAGTGAATTTGCACCCTTACATTTTCCCCCTCAAAGTTAGGATTGGATGCCCGGCTTCAATCTCCAACGAGCACACGCGATCAAGACCAAACTCCCCCTCGAAGTAAACACTGGTCTTCAAATCCGCAAATGAAAGATTCGCTTCGAATACCCATCATTCTCTCCCTTTTTATAATCAAAAAAATGATTATAAAACCCATTAAGGGTGAGAAGCGCTCGAGGAATGAAATTTACAAAACTCCCCCTTGATGTGTGCCAAAAATTAAACACCAAAAATCTTGCACGGAAAAAAAATCACGAAAAAGCCACAAAAAATTTCCAATTTATGAAATTTTTTGACTTTTTGGGTGAAAGTTGCAAGATTTTTCAAAAACCGGGTAGAAATTGTCACTTTCTGAAACTTGCAGGGACCCATTGCGCCCAAAACAGCCAAAAATGCAAAACTCTCCATTACTTTTCCAAACTAACGAAACTCTCCACTACAATTGGTATCAGAGCGGGTCTTCGAAGATCAACGTGATTTTTGAAGAACGATTCTCGGTTTGGCTAAATTTGTCACAATTGGAGCATTTTTGGTGAGTCTCTCTGTATGATCTCTCTTAATTTCATTGAAGTCGTGCGTTGCGTTTTTGATTGTTTGATCGTTTTGTCTCATTGGATCGAAATTTGTTTTAACCCCTTTGGTTGATCCAATTATTGTTGTTTAGATCAAAATCCTAAAAATAAAAATAAAAATCATTTTCTTCCATGTATGTGATTCAATTCGAAGTCCAAAACATTTTCAATACATTACTGTTCATCATGTGAACATTCGGCCCAAAATGTTACTATTCACGAAAGATATTGATCCAGATTTCAAAATCGATTACTGTTCATTAAGACTTATCTTGAGTCCAAAAGCATTTGATCCAATTTTTTTGAACCCAAGACTTATTTCTAATTGATTAATCCGATTTTTCTATTTCATTCGTATCATTCAGGAGTATACTCATCTATTTCTCGATTTTATCATTAATCTCAGTTGTTGAATCAAATATACGAATCAATTCATCGTGTTCGATTGAATCTTTAATTCGTATACATATTTCCAATCGAATATTGTTATGGAGTTGGAGGTTGAACAAATGACCTTATAATGTTGATTTCATTCGCTTCGCTTGTTCTATTTCTTCTAAATTCGAATATGATTTGTTGATAATCAAAATCGATTTGAATGATGATATCGATTTTCCTTGATGATTGAATCGATGGCTGATCAAATATGTTCTTGACTGATCAAATGAAGTTCTTGAAGATGGATGAAGAGTCAAACAAGAAAAGTCAATGTTTGATTCTTATGAATCCAGAATTTGAAATCGAAAGAGAATCAGATGTGTATAGAATCGATTTGAGTTGAATCAACTGATTTTAAGAATCGATTTGTGAATGAATTTGATTTTTGGAATGGAAATCTTAATTTTGTTCGTATCGACTTGACGTGCTGGGAATCGAACTTCTTAAGGTCGATATTTGATACTTAGCATCCATATTCGACTGTAATTGTGTTCGATTGTCAAAGACAATTTTGGAATAGTCAAAGGAAAAGTTGGAGTCAGTATTCGTTATCGATGGCAATTTGTTAAAAAGCGAAGTCATGGTTCACTGGAAATTGTTTGCTGATAGTCGATTGGGTTGATGTACGAAGGGTTCATGTATACTCATTGATTTTGATTGTGATAACGAACTGGAAAGAATTTGGAGTTAATGTACGAAGGGTCCCTGTGTTTGGATTTTGAAGATTCGATGGCTCGATCGTCGATGTTGGTATGTTGATTCTACGGTCGAATGGTTGAAATTTACTGGGTTCGTGAATTGAAAAGGCGAAGGATTGGTTAGAAGGATAAACTGGGTTTGGAATCGAAGGTTTTTGTTAACGAAGACTTTGGATTGTGAACGAATAATTAAATGGTTTTTTGGAAAAGACGAAATTGATAAACTGGAATGAAGTTTCGTACGAAGGGGAGAGAGAAGGATTTCGTACGAAGGGTGATGTTTGTTTCGTACGAAGGGTGTTATAGATTTCTAACGAAGGGGAGAGAGAAAATGGGCAGATGATTTTGTACGAAGGGGTAATGAATATTAACGAAGGGATGAAGAACAAAATTTCGTTAAAGGTGAATTCGTATGTTGGACAAAAGTTTCGTAAATGGCCCTTAAAGTTTCGACAGTTTGACAAAGTTTAAACTTTCGTACAAATAGACAAGGTTTCGTATGATTTGATACAACTTCGTTAGTTTTGTAAAGAAAAAGGAGAAAGTTTCAAAAACAGCCCCTAACCTTTCGAATGTTTGGCAACTTTGACAATTGGGGTTATTCTTCGAATGTTTGGAGGACAAAAGCAGAATTGTCGAAATTAGTCCCTGAGGTTTCGAAAAATTGACTGTTCGTAATCAATTTCGAAAAAGGACTGATTTTGCTGAAGAATTGAAGAATATGCATTTCAGGCCCCTGCAGTTTGTGCAAATTGACGCTTTCTACCCAGCTTCGGAAAAGGGGGAGAGTTTTGCATTTTTGGCTGTTTTGGGCGCAACGGGTCACTGCAGAATTTTGAAATTGAGAATTCTTACCCATTTTTGAGAAATTTTGTCAAAGGCGGTCCGTGAACGAAGCTGAAAATTGAAGTTTTTTTTGGGTTTTCCGGATTGAAGCACAAAGTTTATGCCACATGTTAAGGGGGAGTTTTGACACGAAAAATTCCGAATAGAGCACGTTCTCTTTCCTTGAAGGTTTTATAATCAAGTTTCGATTATAAAAAGGGGGAGAAATTTATATGGAAATTCGAACTTGAATTTTTCATATTACGCGGATTTGACGACCGAAGTGACCTTGAATTTTTGAAGTACACAAAATGATGCAATTGGAAGTTTGGAAGTGATTTCGTTTCAAAATGGGTTTGGTTTTATTGAAGATTTTCGGGGTGTGTTTTTATGCTCAACTTTTGGGTGATCAATTTGGAGTTTGAGAAGCTCGTGATCATTCATTGATGCTTGGTTTGTATTGTCTCACATCCTTGAGCCCAAATTGAAGAATCATGGAAGAATTGAAGATTGAAGTTTGTTTCTACATGTGTCACCCTTGAGGCTCGGATCGCGTAGTTGCTCGATTTTGGAAGATTTGAAGTGGATCATCCATTCCTAACTTTGAGGGGGAGAATGTTGGGGTGCAAAGTTTTCCATGAATGACTTTGTAATGTTTGACTTTTGTAAAACCCACTTGCATGTGGTACATTAGCCTTTTGACTTGAGATAGAGAGTGAGAGAGAGACATGTAAACACCTATATATAAGGTGGGTTTAGTCTACTTGTAGAGGTGTGCTTGAGAGGTGTAAAAATTGAGTGTGTGAGTGTATGTTATTTATGTAGATGTAGATCTATGTCCTTTTTGTAACACCATACATATTCAATACATCTCTTGAACACCCAAATCACCATGTTCATTGTGCAATCTTTAATTCCGCATGCCAAACCATGTTCTTTAGTCACTACACAGAGTTAGGACCGGAGGGTCCATCAGAGTTGTGGGGACTGGAGGGTCCCTCTGAGACACATTGACTGGAGGGTCTTGCAGAGTTATAGCCTCGAGTGGCTAATATGTTGTGTGTGGTATTTTGAGGAACTCACTAAGCTTCGTGCTTACCGTGTTATGTGTTATGTGTTTCAGGTTTTTCCCAGGATCGCGGGAAGGCACCAACTTGATTGTACATACCATTGAAAGAGTTATGTTTCTGAGGATCCTGGATTTTAACCAATCAATTATGTAGTTGCGAATTGTAAATTAAATAAATGACATTTTTGTGAAATGTGTTATGAGAATTATGTGATTTTAAATGAAAATTTTGTTTTGAAAATTTTCGGTGCTACAGTCCGCTCACTCTGATTGTCGGTCTGGGGGTGGTAAGTAGTACTGAAATGCAACTGAGTTCCCAACTCCTCATGGAACTTCCTCTAAAACCTGGAGGTGAAACGAACATCACGGTCTGAGACCACAAACACTTGCACACCATGTCTAACCACCACTTCTCGCACATAAATATCTGCTAATTTCTCAGCGGAGATACTCTCGAAAATTGGAATAAAATGCGCACTCTTGGTCAACCTATCCACAATAACCCAAATGGAATCCACACCCCACGCCGTCTTAGGTAGCTTTGTGATGAAATCCATCGAGATCTCTTCCCATTTCCATATGGGAATGGGTAGCGGCTGCATCTTGTCGTGAGGCCTCTGATGCTTGGCCTTGACCTTCCTGGAGGTCAAACACCGCTCGAAAAACCACTCGACCTCCCGCTTCATGCAGGGCCACCAATAACTCAATCTCAAGTCTCGATACATATTCATGGCCCCCAGATGGATAGAAAATTTGGATTTGTGCGCCTCCTCCAAGATCTTTTTCCTTACACCCCCGAATGCTGGAACCCAAACTTTGTCGCACTGAGTCAATAACCCTCGACCATCTCGAACAAAAAGTGGAACCTGCCCCCGAATCCGCTCAACCTTCTAGTTCTCTTTCTTCAATCCCTCAACCTGAGCCTCCTTGATCATATCAAATAAAGGTGAAATCACTGTCATCCTCAGGAAAACATATCAGATCGGGGCACTTTCTGCCTTACGACTTAAGGCACCGACCACCACATTGGCCTTCCTGGGATGGTACAAATCTCGCAATCATAATATTTTACTACATCATGCCATCTCCTCTTCCGCATATTCAGATTTTGTTGATCCATCAAATACTTCAGACTCTTGTGATCGGGGAAAATGGTGCATCGGACCCCATACAAATAATGTCTCCAAATCTTGAGGGCGAACACCAACGCCCCCAATTCCAAGTCATCAGTGGGGTAATTCGCCGCATGGGGCTTCAACTGTCTCGAAGAGTAAGAAATCACATGCCCCCTCTACATCAAAACCATTCCTAATCCCAAAATAGAAGCATCACAATACACAACAAAGTCATCCAATCCATCGGGTAGTGCTAGAATCGGCGCCTCACATAATTTATGCCTCAAGGTCTCGAATACCGAATGTTAATCTGGACCTCACCGAAAGGTAACGCTTTTGTTGGTCAACCGGGTCATAGGTACGGCGATCTTGGAGAAATCCTGAATAAATCTCTGATAGTACCCTACAAGACCCAAAAACTTCGGATCTCGGATGCATTTTTCGGAACCTCCCAACCATCACCGCCTCAAATTTGGCTGGATAAACCAAAATACCCTCCTGATTGATGATGTGCCCCAACAACTGCACCTCACACAACCAAAAATCACATTTGGAAAATTTTGCGTACAACCTCTCCATCCTCAAGGTCTTCAACACCTCCCTCAAATGCTGCTCGTGCTGCTCCTTGGTCTTAGAATAGACCAAAGTATCATCAATGAAGACGATCACAGACTGATCCAACATCGGTCTACAAACCCGATTCATGAGATCCACGAATGCCGCTGGAGCATTGGTGAGCCCAAATGGCATCACCACAAACTCATAATGACCATAACGAGTTCTGAAGGCCGTCTTCGGTATATCCTCATCCCTAATCCTCATATGGTGATACCATGACCAAAGGTCGATCTTGGAAAACTAGGATCCGCACTGCAGCCGGTCGAACAAATCATCAATCCTCGGGAGCGGATAACGATTCTTCACTGTTAGCTTGTTCAGCTCCGGATAATGAATACACATTATGTGTGACCCATCCTTCTTTTTCATGAACAGGATCAGTGCTCCCCACGGGGAACTGCTCGGATGAATAAATCATCGATCTAGCAACTCCTGAAGCTGCGTAGAGAACTCCTGCATCTCAGGCGGAGCTAAACGATACGGTGCCTTGGCTATCGGGGCCGCACTAGACACTAAATCAATACGAAACTCCACCTGCCTCTCCGGAGGTACCCCTGGCAACACCTCAGGAAATACATCGGGGAAATCTCACACAATCGAAACACTGCTCAACTCTGGCGTGGCCTCAACCCTCGTGTCTGAAACATAAGCTAAGAACCCAAAACAACCATGCTGAAGAAGCCTCCTAGCCCTCGCAGCCGAACAGAGAGTTGGCCCACGCGAGGCTCTCTCTCCATGAATAACCAGTTCTCCCCCACTTCGTGTTCGAACTCTCACCAGCTGATGCTCGCAGTCTATCATGACCCCATTGGACCCTAACCAATTCATACCCATGATCACCTTCAATCCCCACAAAGGAATCGGAACTAAATCGATAGAAAACCTCTCCCCGAACACATTCAGAATGCTCTTCTGAAATACCCTCGCAGCACTAACGGTGAGGTCATCCGCAATCTGTACCTCAATTGGGGAATCCAAGGTCCCTGGAGCATCCCCAAAACTTCTTGATGAGCGTAAGAGACACGAATGATCGGGTAGCCCCCGAATTAAAAAAGAACATGGGCCAACAAACCATTGCCCAAGAAGGTCCCTATACAAAATCATAATAACATAAGCATAACAATAAAATAAATAAGACATAATAGATCAAATACCAGTCACGACGGCTGGCGCTGCTCGGGCCTCCTCCGTAGTCAGCTGAAATGCACGGCTCTTCACCGTAAGAACCTACGCCTTGATTGGGAAGCCATCTATAATCCTCATAGTAGCGGGTGCAGGCACCGCCACAGCTCCTCCTCCCCTAACTAACCTCGGACAATCGGCCCTTTTGTGACCGTTCTGGTTGCAGTGGAAACAAATCAATCCCTTATTGGGAAAAGCTCGGACCATGTGACCCAGCTGGCCAAATGCGTAACATCCTGAGCCCTTTGGTCGGCAAGCTCCACAGTGCGGCTTACCACACTTGGCATAATAGCCACGACCCTACTGGCCCCTGCTGGGAGGATCGTAGGTCTTAGGCTTCTTGGCCTGACCTACTGCTGCCTGAACCTGCTCTAGCTTCCGCTTCGTGCGGAGCTCCAACTCAATCTCCCATTCCCGGGCCTTCTCAACCATCTCATTCAGGGTCTTACACCCTGAAAAACTCACAAACTCCTGAATATCATCTCTCAGCATGGAATGATACCTAGTCTTCTTCATCTCCGCATCTGCATCGGGCCCCAATCTGGCCTGCAGCAATCTTGGCTCGGAAGGACCTGAGCCTCTCCTCCATGATCTCCATGATGCCCTCCTTGACGGTACCAAAAATCATCGGGGTAGTGTCAATGATGCCACGTGTAACCTCGGTTGTGATAAGATTGCGCAACCTCTCATCTATGGGCTCTACACTGGAGCCCGAACCTAATCCTAATCTTGATCCTGAACCTCGCGTGATCATCCCCTTCCTCAACTGAAAATATCACAAATAACCAAGATAAGGAATTCAAAAGAGATTCCTCCTCACCGGACTTCTAAGAACTACCAGGTCAGTCATTGCTTCAGGTACAAGTCCTGTGCTTTCAGTAGTACGGGCCCAATACTACCTTCCACGCCTACATGTACCTTCCCCAAGGCCATACCTGATATCCCTAAGTCATCCTATCACAATTCATAACTCATAAACACAACACTAACTCTGATCCTAGACTACCCTAAGATTCACAATCCTCACAAAAACCAGGAACCCAGATTTATCATAGTAGGTTGCCCTATGCATGCAAGTTATACACAAAGAGAATCACATAGAATATCAAATAAAGCTTCTACCCTAAACCACAACCAAAAAAGGAACAGGAATACGATAGATTCCCTCATTCTAGGGCTATGCAATCCTAAACATGTATAACTTTGAAAGCATACATCTAGCAAATAACCCATACAATCATATTTCCATATATACTAAAGCATGACTAAAACATTAGGAATACTTACTTGAGCTCGACCGATTACGCGCATTGCATTCTCCCCTTTTTTCTTACAAAAATTGTTTTCAAGAAATTTAACTTTGGTTTCTTTTTGAAAAGCAATTGTTACCATTTCCTCAGTTTGAGTTCTGACACACGTAGAAGTGTGCCCGAATCTCTCAAACCAAGGCTCTGATACCAACTTGTAACAGCCCAAAATTTTAGAAAATTTTTAAACTTTTAATTCCATAAATATCAACCATACTAAGTACAAAAACCCCAATATATATATATATATATATATATATATATATATATATATATATATATCCATATTATTTTGAAAGTCAGAGTACACAGAGCTAAATGTCAAAACATCGGAGAATGCATGCCTCGTCATCAAGTCGGGCCCTTGCCCTTATCAATAGAGGTACCTGAAACATTCAATAAAACTGTAAGCATAAGCTTAGTGAGTTTCCCAATCACACAAATCATAAAATCACATAATGTCATGCTCATACATATACAAACAAGGTTGCCATGGACTCCCTCCATGGTCTTCAATGGAATGTCGTGGGCTACCTCCATGGTCTTATATCCTCATGCCATGGGCTCCCCCCATGGTCTTGCCAGGTGTCATGGGCTCCCCCATGGTCTTCACATAAACCCATACATAAATCAAATAGAAAACCATTACACATTCTAAAGCAAAACCTCTCATATCATTTAATGGGTCGACCTTGGTTCCTTCGACCCATAGGAGTGGTGAGAAGACTCACCTCAATATCGCACGGAAGCTGACTAGGTCGGGACTCCAATATCCGCTCTACACAACCCTAAAGCAGAAACCATTTCTCAAATACAACTCAAATGCCCCAAAACCCCTTTAAGGTCAAGCTTGGTCAAAGACTAAGGTCAAAGATCAAAATCAACGTCCTGAGTTGACCCAACTCGCCGATTTGTCCCTCAACTCGTCGAGTTTCTCTATTAGTCGAACAGATCGGGAAAAATCCCATCAACTCGTCGAGTTCACTAATGAACTCGTCGAGTTTGGCCATAAATCCAACCTCTTAATGCATGAAGCTGATACCATCGAATCTAGGGACTCCAATTCTTAGATCTCCTCCAAAATGATGTCTAAAAGGGTAAAGTTTCCAGCTTTACCCTCAAGAACCATCCATAAGGCGTCAAACTCAAACCTTAGGTTCTTTAAATAGGTTCTTGACCCATTAAACCCTTAAACTCCCACAAAAACGTCCCAAAACACAGATCTGATGTCCCAAGGTTGGCATAACACATAAAGTTTCCAACTTTACGTCCATGCATGCTAGAAACACACTCTAATGCTCATTAATGACTTAATAAGGGTCTTATTACATATATGGGACATAGGGACCAATAAAGTTTGCAACTTTAAGCCAAGAGAGGTCATGAAGGGGTCATATCTAACTTATCGACCCCTGAAATCCTCATCTTCTTGGACAGCTAAACCAAAATCCCAAAATCATGCTTAAACTTCAAATAAAGATATCTAGATGAATGCATGACAAGGTGTCGACTTTATACCTCAAAAATACTGCCTTTGAAGAAGAGTTTCTAGATCTAAGATCCTTCCTCCAAGCTAGATGCTTCCCACTTCCAAGTTTCTTTCAAGAATCACCAAAAACAACTCTCTAAGCTCACCACACACAAGCTTGCAAGATGAAACACGAATCTAGGGTTTTCTGAATAGGGAGGCTGGTAAGGAGGCCACCCAAAAGGGTTTAAGTCCTTTAAATATGGTGCAACACCCTAAAATTAGGTTTCCATCTTTAGCCGTCAACTCGTCGAGTTGGGACTCCCCGACTCGTCGAGTTGGATCATAAAAAATCGCGGATACAAAGATCTCGACACGACGAGTTGGAGCTCCCCAACTCGTCGAGTTCCCACAAAAACCCTAATATTTTGAGAAATGAATGATACCTATACCAAGCGTTACAGAAGTAAAGTAAGGTACATAATGGAGTTTGTCGATCTTCTTCAAGATGCCACAAATGTGGCAAGCAGGGTCACATTACGAGAGATTGTCAACAACAGACTCCAGCGTCGGACATCAGACTCTGCTACCATTGTGATCAGGTGGGACATATGAAGGCCCAGTGTCCCTTTCTTGCTGCCAAGTCGGCGCAGGTTCCAGCGCTGGCTACTTTGAGGATCACCGACGGGAGTCAGAGCATAGTGGAGCCCCCGAGGGCTCTAGGTCGCGCTTTCCAGCTTACTGTAGAGGAGGCCAGAAAAGCTCCAGATATTGTGACTGGTATGTTTCTATCCATTATTCTTCTGATTATTTTTTATATTATGCTTATCTATGTACCTTTATTAGGTATGTTCCTAGTGAACTCTTTGTCTGCTCTAGTGTTTTTTGACTCGGGTGCGAGTCGGTATTTTGTGTCTCGATCATTCAGTAATGATTTTGATATGCCCGTTGGGGAGTTGGAGTGTCTGTTGTGAGTTTCTATCGCCAACGAGCACAGAGTTTCTGCGTCTTCTGTATATCCGGGTTGTGTTCTGGAGATCTTCGGGGTGCCTTATCTAATTGATCTAATCCCCATTCCTATGGGGGATGTTTGTGTGATTGTGGGGATTGATTGGCTGAGCCGGTTCGGTGTGATGATCGATTGTGAGGGCCAACGCGTAGTATTTCGAACCCCAAGTGGGGGAGAACTGGTTACCTATGGGGAAGGCACCAGGATGGGTTCAGGTTTTTGTTTTGTAGCCAGATCTCGGATATATATTCAGCATGGGTGTGTGGGTTATTTAGCGTATATAGTGGATACACGTGTTGGGGATCAAGTTTCAGTTTCAGAGGTCCCTTTTTCACGGAGTTTGCCGATGTATTTCCGGAAGAGTTACCCGGTGTGCCTCCTCAGAGGCAGGTCGAGATCAGGATTGACCTCGTGTCAGGTGTGGCCCCGATTGCCAAGGCGTCGTACCGCTTGGCACCACCTGAGATGCAGGAATTTTGATCTCAGCTGCAGGGGCTGCTAAGCAAGCAATTCATCCGACCGAGTAGTTCACCGTGGGGAGCGCCGATTTTATCCGTCAAGAAGAAGGATGGTTCATACCGGATGCGTATTGATTACCGGGAATTGAACAAGCTAACGGTGAAGAACCATTATCCCCTTCCGTGGATTGATGATCTCTTTGATCAGTTGCAGGGTATGTCTTGGTTCTCCAAGATAGATCTGAGGTACGGGTACCATCGGGTCAGGGTGAGAGAGGAGGACGTGGAGAAAACCGCATTCCGAACTCGTTATGGGCATTACGAGTTCGTGGTGATGCCTTTAGGGCTCACCAATGTGCCTGCGGTATTTATGGATTTGATGAATCGGGTATGTAGGCCGATGTTCGATCGTTCAGTTATTGTATTCATTGACGATATCTTGGTGTATTTCAAGAACAGAGAGCAGCATGAGGAGCATCTTCATGAGATTCTGGGGGTTTTGAGGCGAGAACGGCTTTATGCTAAGTTCTTGAAGTACTAGTTTTGGTTACAAGAGGTTCAGTTCCTTGGAAAACTCGTTAACCACGACTGGATATTGGTCGATCCAGCCAAGATCGAGGCGGTGATGCAGTGGGAGGTTCCAAAATCTCCCTCAGATATCAGGAGTTTCTTGGGATTGGTAGGGTACTACCAAAGATTCATTCAGGATTTCTCCAAGATTGTGGTACCCCTCACTTGTCTGACGAGGAAGGGGGTGGATTTCCAGTGGGGGTGTGACCAGCAGGCATCATTTGAGACCATTCGGCAGAGATTATGTGAGGCCCTTGTTTTGACCCTCCCACAGGGAATTGAGGATTCCGTGGTATTCTGTGATGCTTCCATCACTAGTTTGGGGGCGATCCTCGTGCAGAGAGGACGAGTGATAGCATATGCTTCGCGGAAGTGGAAGTTGAACGAGATGAGATATCCCACGCATGATTTGGAGCTGGGGGCAGTGGTTTTTACCCTCAAGATTTGGAGGCATTATTTGTATGGGGTCCGGTGTACCATCTACACGGATCACAAGAGTTTGAGGCACATTATGGATCAGCCGAACCTAAACATGAGGCAGCGCAGGTGGCTGGACGTATTCAAGGATTATGAATGCGAGATCCTTTACCATCCGGGTAAAGTGAATGTGTTGACTGATGCTTTCAGCCGCAAGTTAGCTGGATCTTTAGATGGGGTATCGTGTATGACGATATCTGTGGATTCTCCACTTTTGGGATTTATTAGGGAGGCTCAGGCCGAGCATGTTCGGGAAGAGAATTGGAAGATTGAGAGGATCAGGGGCGAGATCACCAGATTTGTTTCGGATAATCGTGGATTGTTGACCCGTTGTAGTCGGGTATGGGTTCCTATGTCTGGTGGCGTCAGACAGATTGTGTTAGTAGAGGCTCATAAGTCTCGTTTTTCTATCCATCTGGGAACCACCAAGATGTATCGAGATCTGAGGTTGAGCTATTGGTAGCCGTGTATGAAGAGGGAGATCGCCTGGTACGTGGAGAGGTTCTTGACCTGTAGGATGGTCAAGGTCGAGTGTCAGAGGCCGCATGGAAAGCTGCAGCATCTGGAGGTTCCCATGTGGAAATGGGAGTAGATTTCGATGGAATCATCAAGTTTTCGAAGACGACAAAGGGTTTTGATGCGATTTGGGTCATCGTGGATCGATTGACCAAGAGTGCTCACTTCCTGGCGATTCGGGAGAGTTCTTCGGTCGAGAAGTTGGCCGATGTGTATATTCGCAAGATCCTTGCTCGTCATGGGGTTCCGGTCTCTATTGTTTCAGACTGTGATGTTTCATTCACCTCCCGTTTTTGGCAGAAGTTCCATGAGGAACTGGGCATAAGTTTGCACTTCAACACAACTTATCATCCGTAGACCGACGACCAGAGTGAGCGGAAGATACAGATCCTTGAGCATATGTTGCGGACCCTTGAGGATATCCTGCGGAGTTCTCCTACAACAATAGTTTTCACTCTAGAATTGGTGCTCCGCCTTTTGAGCTCTTGTATGGGCGAAGATGTCGTACCCCGGTCTGCTGGGGCGAGATTGGTCACAGGGTTATGGGACGGACTGAGGTGGTCCTTCATACTACGTAGATTATTCAACAGATCAGGCAGAGATTGCAGACTACTTACAGTCGGCAGAAGAGCTATGCCGACCGACACCGATCCAAGTTGGAGTTCCAGGTCGGCGACATGGTGTTACAGAAGGTCTCACCTTGGAAAGGTGTGATTCGCTTCAGGAATAGGGGGAAATTGGGTCCTCGATATATTGGGCCATTCTATATTATTTCTAGGGTTGGCAAGGTGGCGTACAGATTGGATCTTCCTGAGGAGATCAGTCAGATTTACAGCACTTTCAATGTTTCGCAGCTGCAAAAGTGTGTATTGGACGAGGATGCACTGGTGTCCCTGGATGATATTCAGGTCGATGAGCACCTGAAATATGTTGAGAGGCTCGTAGATATTTTGGAGAGGAAGGTAAAGGTTTTGAATAGCAAGGAAGTACCATTGGTAAAGGTACGATGGCAGCATCAGAGGGGCTTCGAGTGGACCTGGGAGCCGGAGGCTGAGATGCGGGAGCATTATCCAGATTTATTCGTCGCAGCAAACTTCGAGGACGAAGTCTAGTTCAAGTGGGGGAGAATTGTAACATCCGGATGTTCAGGTAGTTCTAACTCTTTCTATTTCATGATAATTTGGTCTAGTGGTTGCATTCTTGGGGTTTAGCTGAGCAACACGGTGTGTTTTCCCTCTGAACACGGCGTGTTGACCGTTGTGTGTGAAACCCTAATATTCTAGAGTTTATTCCCTTATTTAAGGAATATGGGGGCTAGGGTTTATCCACCCTCAGCCTCATCTGCTCTCTGAATCTCAAGAGGAAACCCTAATCTTTTCCTTTCCCATTTGTGAAGATAGTTGGTGTTTCGAAGGAAGAAAGTGAAAGAAGGAAGCAAGGATTCGGCTTAGCAAGCATCATACTTCAGTGTAGCACTCTCCTGGACCATTGTAAGTGTCCAACTCCCGATTTTTATTACTCATAGTCACTAGATCTTGATATATGTCCCGTTTTCTCTTTGTTATGGGTTGATGCATGGAGGGATCTCATAAAGTTTGCAACTTTATGAATCTCCAGGTCAAGGAGACCTTGTAGTGGCTTGGATTTGGTTTCAACCAAAGTTTTGATGCCATGCATAGAAAGTAGGTCATGAATTCCCTTTTTGACGTAATATGGGTTGAAGACATGTATTGGACATGCATGTCTTAAAAAGCACAAATCTTTGGAATGGTTTAGATGGTTGAACCACTTCTAGAAGGAAGTGGCTTTGGATCTTAAGGATTGAGGACTTTATGGTTAATCCCTTGCATTGTTAAGCATGTAGTTTGGATTTTTGGACCTTTTTTCGGTCCCAAAGGGTAAAGTTGGAAACTTTATCCTTCCTAGTCCAGATATGAGCATTGGAGCTCTTGGGGTAAAAAAGGAAGCTGCATATCTTAAGCTGTTGAGAATCTGGTGAACACGGCGTGTTGGCTGAAGTTTTCCCTTATGTGGATTTGTTCGCGGAACACGTCGTGGTAAAAAGGGAACATGGTGTATTGGGTTAACCCATACCGTTGACCTTGACCATTAACTTTGACTTTGACCAAGTGTGACCTTGACGGTATTTTGGGAATTCTGGGTTTTGATGGAATTGGTCATTTGGTGGTTGTAGACATTTGAGTTGAGACCTGAGATTCGGAGTCGGACCTTATCAGTTTTGCGCTGCTTGTGAGGTGAGTTGTCCTCACTGTACTTGCAGGTCGAAGGCACCAATGTCAGCCCATTGGATTTATATCCTGTTATGCATGCTATTGTATCGTTATGATCTTTTAGATCGGTATCTTGGTAGATAGGGTGTTGCTATGCTTTGTGATCTGTAGATATGTGTGTCTGGCTGTAGACCGTTACATGATTATCTGTTATATGTGTACATGGTTGGTCAGTGGTTGAGGCTTCACTGCTTTGTGCGTAAGCCAACAGGCCGGGGCATTCCAACCTAATGGTTGAGGGCCTAGGGTATTCCATCCCGAGGATGATTGGACCCATAGTATGTTGGCATTCCAACCCGATGGTTGAGGTGGTTTGGGGTATTCCAACCCGACGGTTGACTAGACCCATAGTATGTTGGCATTCAAACCCGATGGTTGAGGGTCCCGGGGTATTCCATCCCGAGGATGATTGGAACCATAGTACGTTTTTTTGGTTATATGTTATTCTTTGTGTGTTGGTATTTTGGGGGAACTCACTAAGCTTTGGGTTTACAGTTTTGGGTTATGTATCAGGTACCTCAGATATTCGTGGGAAGGCAAAGGCTTGATCGTGCACTCCTCATCTTGTGTTTTGTGATTTTGGTAAAACTCTGATGATAAACATGTTTTGAAAACTACAATGTAGACAATTATGATTTTTGGATGGTTTGAAAAAGTTTAACTTTTTATGAAAATTTATGGATGTTATAGTCGCCATGTAGCACCATCCAGATTCTGACACGTGGCACCACACTCGGGCAAGCACATCGACCCTGTGCGCGACGCGCAAGGCTCTTGCATGGTGCGCATGCCCATATCCCAGCCTATAAATAGACGCCATAAGCTCATTCCTTTCCCTCAATATCCGCTTCTCTCTCTATCGATTACTCTCAATTTGGTATGAATTTTTTTCCTTAGTAATTAGGATATTTTGGCAAGTTTAGAAGTCCCTAGGAGCTTGGTATCTAGTAGCTATCAGCCCAGAGTTCCGCCAGTGTAATTTCCATACTTTCGTCCAAGGAATCTATGTAAGTTAAATTACACTTTATTCTATTCTAGTGTGATTTATATTTAAATTCATAGTCATTGTTATGAATTTATAAATAAGATTCGTCAATAGTTCCGATGTCGCATTACCGATTGATCTACTTACGAGGATGATGTCTAAGTTGGATTTAGTGAGGTGTTTAAAGTGGGATTTCCAAATAGTATACTCTGTATACCAAACAGACCCTACCTCCGATATGATCCTACCTGGTTATTCCTTATCATCTATAGATCAGCAGACTTTGGAATTAATGATCGATCTAGGCTATCTTTATTCATAAGGAATATTAGCCTAAGGCTTAGTGTTAATTAAACCTAGGGTACGTCAAAGGAAAAGCCAAGTGCTAAAGCACACCCGAAAGTATGCCTGAATCCCTCAAACCAAGGCTCTGATACTAACTTGAAACACCCCATATTTCAACCCAAAATTTTCAATTAAAACTTTAAGTGTTTATTCAATTCACAGCTACAAATCTTAAAACATTTATCAGAGTATCATTAAAAGTTAACATGTATACAAGTCCCCCATTGATGCGATGCAATCAAGTTGTGCCCCTCTTTTAATATAAGAAAAACATGAAACATGTAAACCGCAAATCGTAAGCACAAAGCTTATTGAGTTCCCCAAAATACCACACACAGCACAACACAAATAAACAACTATAGGTTATCAATAACCATGGGGACTATCAACAGGCCCAGTGGGTTAACAGCACGCCCGGTGGGTTATCAGCAACCCTAGAGACTATCAGTAGTCTCAATCACACATAAACAGCATAACACAATGATAACATCTAGACCCAGCTGGTCATCAAAGATACAACCATTCTACCACACAGGCTCATACAAACATACAAGAGTCACAAAGATAGCTAGCATCCTACACACACAACTTAGTGATCCAGCATTGGTGCCTTCGACTCACGAGCACTGGGAGAAGACTCTCCTGCTACTAACGGCCAGTAAATCTCAACCTGAACTGTCGAAACTAGACCCCTCCTGGTCAACAAAACAATTAACCCTAATTAATGATTAATGTTCAAAACTCAACTCAAGAATTCAAATCCCACAACTAATTCCTTTCCTTCTCATGGTCCAAAACCCTAAATCTTGACCAAAAGTCAAAAGTCAAAGAAAGTCAATTGCCCAGCGTGTACGTTGGGCGTACTACTCAAACAGCGGCCAAATCGTGGGCGAACCCGACTATGCGGGGCGTAGCCAGGAGTACGCCCGACGTACTCTGCTGATTCAGTTTTCCACCAACTTTGCGTCTTAATCCTTTAAGACATCTAACCCAATTTCTGATCTAACCATCCTAAGGTGTCTTAATCCATAAATTCATCCACTTTAAGCCTTTGCATGGCTAGGAAGGACCCAAAGCAACAAACTTTAACTTCCAACACACTCTAAGCTACTCTACTCATGCATGAGCCATAAGGAGTGATCAAG
This sequence comes from Lactuca virosa, assembly GCF_052849685.1. Taxonomy (NCBI): domain Eukaryota; kingdom Viridiplantae; phylum Streptophyta; class Magnoliopsida; order Asterales; family Asteraceae; genus Lactuca; species Lactuca virosa. The sequence continues at coordinate 252,442,094 of NC_136427.1, read as the reverse complement.
CAACAATTTTTATGAATCTACAAGTCGTATAATGCATGAAAGGATAGCTAAAGGTCTCTTGAGTGATCCAAACTCATAAAGGTCCAATCTTGGGGATAAAAGCTCATAAAACTTCAACCATATAGATTATATAGAAAACTCATAAAGGTATAAACTTTATACCTGAAAAAGATGCACAAATAGGAAAGGTTCCTAGATCTACAAGCTTGCTAGCCACCACTCCTTCTTCTCTAGTCTTCTTCAACAATATACACCAAAATCACTCAATAAGCTCACAAAACCCACACAAGCAACTTAGACTCGAAATTAGGGTTTGAGGAGGAAATGGTGGCTGATAATGATGGTCCAAAGGGATATAAGATTGTTTAAATAGGGAGAAACCCCTAAAATTAGGGTTTGGAGTCTGGGCTAGTACGTCATGCGTACCAATCGTACGCCCAACGTACTAGCATGGCACTCCCCGATCCATTCCTCGCACATGTACGTTGTGAGTACCTCCTCGTACGGCCAGTGTATGGGCTGGCCTTGAAATCCTCAAAAACATTGAGGGACTAAATGCGTTAACCTTGAATAGACTAAGGATTAAAATGAGAATACCTGAAAATCAGATGTTACAAAGTACTTGGGGAAATTCCTCTTCCAATGGATCTTGTCATTGCAATAGTAACAAGTGGCCTCTTTGGGGTCACTGACAGCTAGAATGTCTGAGTTGGACTTCGCCTTTGGTCCATTGGTTGATGACCCAGCTTGGGCCTTGTTCTTCTAGTTAGCTTTAAGAGCATGCTTCCTTTTCTTCCCTTTTCCTTTATCAATGGCGAGATCGGGAGCATTAGTAGGAGTGGCCGAATTCTTCCCTTTTAATCCTGACTCAGCAGTCTGTAGCAAGTTGTAGAGTTGGGCCAATGTGGTTTCTATTTTGTTCAAATGATAAGCTAATATAAACTGATCATAAAAACTTGGCAAGGAGATTAAGACCATTTCTATAGCCCACTCCTCGTCAAAATGCACATTGAGCTTAATCAGGCGCTCCATGTATCTTTGCATTCTCTGCACGTGGTTGCAGACTGAATCTCCCTCTTTCATCTTGCAAGCCATGAGGGACTTGACCACTTTAAATTTTTCTTGACGATCTCTCTTGTGGTACTTTTCCATAAGGTCATTGTTCATCTCAAAAGGTCAGTACTCCTCATAGAACCTCTGCAATTCAAGAGTCATTGTGGCGACCATGATGCAAGCAAGTTTTGTTGCATCATCGTAGTGTTTTCTATAGGAGGCAAGTTGTTCAGGAGTATTAGTGTTTTCATCGACCTCAACGAGATTCTCTTCAAGGACATATTATTTTCCCACGAATCGAAGAGCTATCCTTATGTTGCGCATCCAATCATTGTAGTTGGAGCCATCAAAGGTTACATTGTACACGATGGAGAGAAGGGAGAAACCCGAGTGGTGGGTGGAAGATGATGGATCAAAAGCATAAACAGGAGTAGACATCTTTTGAGAAAAAGAATAGTTTTAGTTTTATGAGTTCTAAGCCTTGTACACTTAAGGATTGGATGTTAAGAAGTGTTAGCTTTAGATCAACGGAATGCATTCGAACCAGAAACATCATCAAAGGGTGTTCACGGCCGCAAACTAGGTTCACGGTCATGAACCCTTGTTAGGTCGTGAACTCATGCTATATGTATGAGTTTTAGCCACTTTTCCTTCACTTCTTCTTCTCTTGGCCGCAATCACTCCATTCTCTTTCAAGTATCATAGTTCAAGAACACCATATTTCACTCTTAAACACCCCTTTCCTTTGCTACTCCATAGAAGCTTGCTAGGATCTTCAAACACTTGCCAAAAACACCAAGATCTTCAAGTGTTCTTCACCATTTCTGGGTCGTGAACCCTCCCAAGGCCGTAAACCTTCAAGTGGGCCGTGAACCATTCATCATTTGGGCCGTGAACCTTCATTTGGGTCGTGAACCATCCAACTTGGGCCATGAACACTCATGTGTTCTTGGGCCGTGAACACCCCATAGGGCCATGAACACATCAAGCCCAGCCGTGAACTCCATTTTAGCCTCCTATCTTGCTTCTAACACTCCTTCGGTGAGTCATTCTTGCATCCTACGTTGTTTCCCAATCGCCTTTGTAGTTAGAATCACTAATTCCATGCCTATATGTATCATTATATGTCATTAGGACTCGTATGTGCTTTGGAACTTCATACGTGGAACTTATCATCATTATTCGAATCTTCAATTGAATCACGCACATAAGGTGAGTTCATACCCCTATAATCTATTTTTTAAATGTTTTTAAATGCTTTTAAGGGGGGGGGGGAATACAAGTTGAACACAATAATATTGTGTTAATATTTACCTGTGATAACCATCACATTAAAGAATTTCTTATGCTTTTGTAAGTGATTAAATCAATCCAAAAACTCTTTTAAAAAGATGTTAGATTGTTGTTTATAAAACTCCATTTTAAAGTTCATGTTTAAATCAGTAGCTAGTTGAGTCTTTTCTACAAATCAGGAACAGTTCAAACAAACATACTAGTAAAATATAACAGGTATAGTTTAGGATTCAGCACATACTATATTCTAGAACAGAGGAACAGTACATGATTCACGTACATATACTTTACACTCCCAGTAACCTAGGAAGGGAACGTATCATTAATTCATTGTTTAAAACAAAATATAATAATAAACATGATATATATATATATATATATATATATATATATATATATGGGGTTCATCTACAAAGTACCGTGTTATATATATGGGGTACATCTACAAAGTACCGGGTTTTATTTAAAAAGGGTACATCTACAAAGTACCGGACAATAATAAATAAAACATAGCAATATATAAAACTATAAATACAATGGGGCCAAAGAACAGCGCCACATAACTTCCTAGTAACATGAACATTTAGTTAGAAGGGGGCCTATAATGCTAACTTTATGATTCCTTGGTGGATACATTAGGGATATATATTAGTCTGATCCGACAGGCAGTAGGATGTATGCTTTCCGCTTCATTTCCTGTTTCTTGTTTGGTTGTGGGCTTAGAGCAGATTCACACAGACTACTATCTATTCGATCTTAGTTATATATATATATATATATATATATATATATATATATATATATATATATATATATATATATATATATATCATGTATACACCAAGTAATCATAGGGAATAACAGGTATGGGTCAGGTCATAACATACAAATTCAGTATACCACTTTCTAGTACAAAAACATACTTTTCGGATAGAACATTAAGTAGGTGAAAGTAGAAACTTATCTATAAAAGGTTTGATATGCATTATTAAATCAGTATAACTAAAAGGACCTTAAATGGTTAATTCTATAATACCTTAGTTTATACATCAGGGTTATATATAATTAATATCCGATAGGTTGATGAATGGGTGTTTTCCGCCTTACTTCCTGTTCCTTGTTCTGTTGTGGACTTAGGGCATATTCATACATTTAACTGTCCGTTCGATATTAGAATATATATAGCTATTATAAACTAAGTGATTATAGAACAAATTGTTGTGGTTACCATTTTACTAAATGAAATATATGATTTTCTTAAGGAATGTTTTCTTCAAATATAATAGAACTATTACAGTTAACTCCGTAAGTACCAAATGAATACGCCAGGGTTATATCCAATGAAGATCTAACAAACAATGGGATGTGTGACTTTCGCCTTATTTCCTGTTCCTTGTTTGTTGTGGGCTTAGGGCAGATTCACACAATCAATTGTCTTTTTACTCTAGATTGTATACAACTTGTATCCATTTAGTACTCATAGAAGGAATTGTAGAGTCATTTTACTTATCATTTTATCACATCAGAAAATATAGGATTTTCTGGAGGAACAGGCGAACTTTTCTAAAAGAACTTATAGTATACTTATTATAACTAAAATACTTATGACCTCATCGGCTTAAATGCTGGTCTACTCTTTCAAAATAACTTGTATTCTCAGGAAACTAGTAGACAGGTACACGCACAGGGATTCAGAAGATGGAGCATAGTAGCTTCATGTCTTGTTTTGTTATTTACTTTGGAGTCAATCTTTTGTGAATCTAATACATTGTAAACACTTTAATACTAATGCAATGGTTGTTTGTTACTTTGATTACTATGATGCATGTGTTGTGATACTAAGCATGACATCCTCAGCCCCCGAACGTTTCCGCCGTTCCGGTTTTGGGGTGTGACAGATTGGTATCACAGCATTGTTTATAGTGAACTAAGTATATCAACCTGTAAAATATATACAACTATAAATACAATGGGGTCGAAGTGCTCTGAATAAAAGTATATTTTAAAATATAACAAAATTCTTATAAAAATATACATACCTGCATACATATATACATACTAGAACAAGTATCACAAGAAGAACAAAATAGAAGTATTTAAAGGTTGGACACTGCGGTCAAACCTGGACAGTTATGTAATTATATATGGGACCAATATAGCCTGATCAACTATATTCATTTGAGATATGACCAACATGTGTTTGGGAGTGATGTGGTGTTGCAACAGTCTTAAAACTTACCTAACTCTATACACAAAGGATTTCTAGATCAGAACATAAAGTTAAAATTGATGGGTTTAAGCCATAAGAACTTTCCTATGTGCACATGCAAACCCTAATGCTTGGATCTAGGTTTCTCTATTGAACATGCAATTTATCCAAGTCTTGCAAACCCTAGATCTAGTGTATACAATTCGAATTTGACATAAGAAACTCAGATCTAGATGATTACCTCTTGTAGCTTGCTTGATTCTTCTTGTCTTGGAGCTTAGAATCACAACTGTCACTCCTCTAATGGCTTACAAACACCAACTAGCAAGAGGATGATTTGGAGAGAGGAGAGAGGTATGAAATCGGCTCTAGGGTTCCAAGGAAGCAAGTGTAGCCGATTTCCACAACCCAAGAGGTCTATTTATACTGTGAGCTTCTATGGTTTCAGCCAAAACCCTAATGGACAACTTAATCACCAAGCAGCCCATGGAACCTTCCGGATTAAGGCCATGGACGAAAATATGATGGACTCCCATCATAATTCCGTTCACCCCTTGCTCCATTGGGTTTCCCAGCCCAATAACTCAATTATCCAATAATTGCAGTTCAGTCCCCTTTATTCAATTAATCTCTTTTAGTCACCAAATTAATTCTTAATTAATCTATGACTAATATTAATTAAATAATATGATTATTCTTTTAATATATTATTCTCATAATACATTAATAAATCATAATATCTTCTCTTTCTTCATAAATCACCTTGTCAAGTTGCTATGGTGAAGGCAACCCAAAAGGACCATGCACAACCGGGTCAAGTACTTACCAAATATAGTTACGGGATTAGACACTAATCCAACAGTCTCCCACTTGGATAAGTCTAGTAACTACAAATGCAAGCCTAATCCGATTAGCAATCGTAGCTCTCAAAGACGTTGTCGAACTCTGATCTTATCAGTAACATGTCCTTTAGATAAGGGATCATATAATCCTCTGTTCTAGATATCGTGCGGACAATTACATGGAACATAGTCATACTTATTGTCCAGCAGTTAGTTTCTCGATCTCCAGATTCATTTGACATAGAACTTAATTGAACACATCAATTCAGTCCTGACCAGGCCCGACACATAAGTCAAATCAAATCATCGATGGGCCCTGATATCTCTTTTACCCTCTTAGGATAAAAGGAACAGATAAACTTCAACTTATATGCATTTACTATCCACTAATCAAATCATACACAACAATGTGTTTTATAACATCAAGTTATTGATGCGTTTACGTATTATCAATGCACAACCAATTAACAAACAATAAACCATATATCTAGGTTTTAAGACCATATGATATTACCGTCTTGTGATCACTCGTGATGAATTCCATGAAGCGATTCCAGCAAGTGTGGGTTTATTCCAATGCTCAAATCAAGTTCATAAGCACTCATGAACGTTGTAGCAAACTATTGCTATGTCTAATACACTTTAGACAATCTACACACCATTTCATGACAGTCTTCATTCATATCTACTTCCAACATATGAACAACTGTGGACCATTCGAATAATTCGATTATTATCAAATAATTCAATTATTCAGGAAGTCAAAACATGCAAAATGAAACAATAGGTAAATGATTAACATAAGACAGTAACATTACTAATAAATAATACTCTTTTATTTAATCATCGAATGTTAATTACAATTTATCTATTACTCGTTTCTAAACTATCTAATCTAAACTTATATCGTCCTTCAGCTCGATGCTCCTAGCGTGCTACAAGTGCTTAACCCTACTGAGTCCCTTCGTAAGGGGATCTGTTGGGTTATCCTCCGACGATACCTTCTTTACTACGAGGAGTCCCTCTTCCATCCGATGTCGAATAAAGTGATATTTTCTGTCGATATGTCGAGATCTATCGTGATCTCTTGGTTCTTTGGTCAAGGCAACCGCTCCTTCATTATCACAGAAAATCTCCATGGGCTCCTTTATGGCTGGCACAACTCCAAGGTCTCCAATGAAGTTCTTCAACCATATTGCCTCCTTTGACGCTTCGCTTGCCGCTATATACTCTGATTCACACGTTAAATCAGCTACGGTCTCCTGTTAGGAACTTTTCCAAGTCACTGCTCCTCCATTAAGGGTAAAGACCCAGCCCGAATGCGAACGGTAGTTGTCTCTGTCGGTCTAAAAACTGGTGTCACTGTACCCTCGCACCTTTAAGTCATTACTCCCACAGAGGACTAGAAACCATTCCTTGGTCCTCCGAAGGTACTTAAGAATATTCTTGACTGCGATCCAATGTGCTTTGTCGGGGTTCCCTTGATATCTGCTGACCATGCTCAAAGCGAAGGCCACATCAGGGAGAGTACAAGTCATAGTATACATGATTGAGCCAACTGCGGAAGCGTAAGGTACTCAGTTCATCTCTGCTATCTCGACTTCAGTATTCGGACTTTGAGTCTTACTCAACTTGACATTACTTTGGATTGGTAACTCCCCTTTCTTTGAATTCTCCATACTAAAACGTTTTAGTACCTTGTCCAAGTAAGTATTCTGACTAAGTCCTATTAGTCTCTTACTTCTGTCTCTCACTATCCTTATTCCCAAAATATAGGAAGCCTCTCCGAGGTCCTTCATAGCGAAGCACTTCCTGAGCCAGGACTTAACCTCCTGCAGTGTCGGGATGTCGTTTCCTATGAGTAGTATGTCGTCGACATACAATACGAGGAAGCTTACTATACTCCCACTGGCTTTGACATATACACATGATTCATCCTCGCTTCGCAGAAAACCAAAATCTTTGACCTTCTCATCAAAACAAAGATTCCATTTGCGAGACGCTTGCTTAAGTCCATAAATGGACTTCTCAAGCATACACACTCTATTGGGATGCTTCGCATTGATAAAACCCTCTGGATGAGCCATGTAAACATCCTCAGTCAACTTCTCATTAAGGAAAGCGGTTTTGACATCCATTTACCATATTTCATAGTCATGAAATGTAGCAATGGCCAACATCACCCTGATAGACTTTATCTTCGCAACTGGTGATAAGGTTCCATCGTAGTCAACTCTAGGAGTTTGAGTGAAACCCTTCGCAACCAATCGTGCCTTATAAGTGTGCACATTTCCATCCACGTCAGTCTTCTTCTTGAAGATCCACTTGCACCCGACCGTCTTACGACCTGGTACATTGTCAACCAAATTCCAAACTTGGTTGTCATACATGGACTGAATCTCGCTGTCCATAGCCTCTTTCCATTTCGCAGACTCTGGGCCTGCCATGGCTTCCTTATAGCTGTTAGGTTTGTCCAGATTCACTAGTGTACTATCACTAATGAACGTATCCCCTTCTGTAGTAATATGAAAACCATAAAACTGGGGTGGAACACTAACCCTTTTGGAACGTCTAAGAGGTAAGGACTCGTCAATCGGTTCAACTGGAGTTTCCTCCTCAGGTTGAGCGCCAGTGTTAGAGGTTCCTTCATCGTTTGGCTCTTGAAGCTCTTCAAGATCGATTTGCCTCCCACTGTCTCCTTGGCTTATGAGTTCTCGCTCTTGGAAAACCCCTCTCCTCGCAACGAAGACAACATTGTCACTCGGTCTGTAGAAGAGATATCCAAAGGATTTCTATGGGTAGCCGATGAAAATACATCGCTGACTTAGAGGTTCGAGCTTGTCGTGAGTCTCTCGTCTTATGAAAGCCTCGCAACCCCAAACCTTGATATGTGCTAACGAGGGAGTGTTCCCTGTCCACATCTCGTGAGGTGTTTTGGCAACCTTCTTCTTAGGGACTAAGTTAAGGATATGGGCGGCAGACTCTAAGGCATACCCCCAGAATGAGATAGGTAGTGAAGCACGACTCATCATAGAACGAACCATGTCTAGCAAGGTTCGATTACGCCTCTCAGCCACACCATTCAACTATGGTGTCCTAGGTGGCGTCAGTTGCGAAACTATTCCACATTCCTTGAGGTAGTCATGGAATTCAAGACTTAGGTACTCTCCACCTCGATCAGATCGAAGCATCTTGATTTTCCTGCCTAACTGATTCTCCACTTCTTGCTTAAACTCTTTGAACTTTTCAAAGGTTTCTGACTTGTGTTTGATTAAGTAGATATACCCATATCTGCTATAATCATCTGTGAAAGTCACATAGAAGCGGTTCGCATCCCTTGTGGTGGATCTAAAGGGTCCACATGTTGGATATAGTGTCTAAGTCCATAACTTTATTTGGTATGAACTTGACCCGACCCGGCATGGTCCATTTGGGTTGCATGGCATTGCAATACTTGGATAGACTAAATGAGAGAATAAGGCACTTATGATTACTAATATATTATAAGTTCTAATATATTAATATAGTATTATTTAATTAGTATTGATCAAGTATTAATCTAGTATTAATTTGGTGATCAAAGTGAGACTAATTAAATATATAGGGTTGATTATGACAATCATCAATTCTTTTATGGTGGATTAATGATCCATGGTTTATGGGTTTGGTTATAACCATATGGAGCTCCATGGATAGTCCATGGGAGTTACAAACCCATGGGTCATGAGAAATCAAGAGTCATGACAATTAAGGGCATTCATGTGTAAACCCTAATTGTGACAACACTATAAAAGGAACCCTATGGCTAGCAAAATGGTGACCTAGTGTTACAAGAGAGGGCATAACCGATTTTGAGTGCTAGAAGTATTCTCTCAAGTTATTCCAAGTTTTGTGGTGTTGTGTGAAGCATTTGAGGCACAACATTTGGGGTGCTAGGCTCACAAAGTCTTGAAGGAATCCAAGCAACAACAAGGTATGTATTTCTACTAGTATTATGTTTTATGTAATCCCCATGCCATGCTAGTTAGGAAATAACCTTGAAAACGAAATTTGCATGTATATAGAGAAAACATAGATTCAAGGTTATTAGGGTTGCATGTACACTTAGGAAGTGTTAGAATGCTCAAAACCCATCAGTGGTATCAGAGCCAGGTTTGTTTTCTGTATACTTGTTGCAAAACTGCTTAAAAATCGAAAATTCTGCACTCTGACGACTGGACTCGCCGAGTCCATGGGGAGGACTCGCCGAGTCCATGAACAAATTCATCCTACTCGACGAGTAGAATAATGCACTCGGCGAGTAGGAGCGTGTTGGGCAGTTTTTTCGAGTTTTGTTGCTGGAAATGGATTAAGATCATTATCCCAATCTGTTTTGGACTTGTAAAATCTGTTTTTCAAAATGATAATGATTATGTTAACCCATTTTACATGGCTTTTATCAATTTTCAAGTATTGTATATGTTTATATGATTTCTTGAAATTGCTTGACATGAATTTGTGTTCTTATGAGTTTTTAGAAGATCATAGGAATTATGTGTAACCTCCATGTGTGTTTAATTCATGATCTTAATGGCAATGATGGTGTCCATAACTTGTCCTCAAGTTATGGATAACCAAAAGTCACTTCTTTAAATTATAATTAAGGAACTAAAGAGGTTTCATAAAATGAAGAGTCTTCATTTTTATGAACCATTAAAACTCATAAGTTACAAATTGAAGAGACTTGGAATAGTTTCAATTCTTGCCCTCAAGTTTTGGAATTTGAAAAGTCTTACTCTTTAATACTTTAATTCCAAATTAAACCTTAGATTTTTAAAAAGTTTAAAAATCAACACTTATACTATTATTATAATTTTATTATATAGATATGTATAAGAATATGTCATTCTTACCGTTAGTAGGCCTCATTCACGAAGCCGGTCTATAAGGGGGGTATAAGGTTGTTGCCTATAAAATGGTGACTTAATGGGTGTCCACTCTCACCCACCGCTTCCTTGATCGGTGGAGGGTCGTGAGCCGAACGGGTAGGATACGACTTTAAATTCTCATTAAAAGTATAATGAATTATAAAGTAACTATACATTATAAATTCCCAATCTTAGTTACTTTAGGAAAATGTGAAATTGGTGCTAGCCCATAAAATTACACTTTGTACCTTACCAAGTCGTTAGTGGAGCGTGTGTGGTTAACCGGCACACTAACATGGACTAGTAAGAGTGGCAAAGGGTAACTTAACTTTATTATAGATCGGTGGAGCGTGTGTGGTTAACCGGCACATCGATTAGGTAATATTGTTGAGGGTACCAAGTCAATTTGTATGGTTATTCACACCTTGTTTGTGATCCTCGGCATCCCAGTCACAAACTTGAGAGGGCACAATCGAGATTCAAACATGCCATTGAAAGATCAATGTATCTCAAAAGATCTAGGAGTTTCAAATCCAATTAAAACTTAATTATATTTCGTTTTTCATGGTGGAAATTGGTAAATCGTCATTTACCTACCTTTAACTATTTTATAATTTGGATTACGGCATCCCTCTTCCAGTTATAAATAGGTTATTGGGTCCTAGCCTTAATATTTCATATTGGGTGTTATATTAAGGACTTTAAATCAACTAACTTGAATTTCTCCCATTATAGATGTCTAGTTTAGAGAGCTATGGTCTTCCCAAATCTTTAGGAAGAAGCTTTCTAATGAAGATGATATCCCGAATGGCAATCAAGGTGAAAGATCAATCCCTTTGTTATGCATTAGTGGGACTGAAAATCATACTTCACTTCCTCCACCTACTCCAATAAATCTCCCTATCCCACAAGTTTCAAGACATGATAAGTTCTAAGTCACTCAATCCCTATTGGCAAACAAAGTCTATATGTGCTTAGGTCTTGGAGATTAAGTCACATATTGACAAGCCGGGAGAGTCGGGTGTCGAAGTCTCAAGGTAGCTGGCTGTTGACTTGGTCACTCCCTGATAACAGATCACGACATGACCCTTAATGATCTTACCTATTTGCTTGATGTTGCTGAATCAGCAATGATTTGGAGCATTGGTAAAGCAAAATTTGATTAGAAGATCAACTTCCCACACTTCCATGGACATTGACAATGGTAACATTGGAAGTCTAGAAAAACTTTCTCTTCCCAAATGAAAGGGATTGGCCATAGTCAACTCGGTTGACCAAATGGTAAAGAGAAAGGCTAAGTCTGTGATAGTCCTGTGTACCGTTTCCAAAGAGTCCATATGTTTCTGTTGCTAAAGGAAGGGCATTGGTTGCGAAGCTGCCAAATTTACCTAAAAGTCGCATAAGGATAGTAAAGTCAAATGTTTGACTCTACTTCAGGTAAAGTCCATTGTCTAACTCTATTAAGTTTCTATTCTGAGATTCTTATTGCATGATGTGACTGGGTCACATGTTGATGTTTTAAGAATCAAAGAAAAGTGAAGAAACTTAAAGGAAGTATATGCTGATTCTGATCGCGAAGAGGGATTTTGATCGCATGGTTCGGTGATCAGAATTTTGAGCTATTACTTAAGAGTTGAGACATATTGCTTAGGAATAGATAACAACAAGGTTTTCATATGGGTTGTAAGGATAAGTTTTCCGTAAAGTTTTAAAATAAAGAAAAGTTTTGATTTTATTTATTTTAAGTATCCTTACAATGGCATTTGTGAAAAATTGTTGATTATATGTTTCCATTAATAGCAATATTTGAAAATGGATTTGATTCTTTCATTTGTGGTAGTATCATAATTTACCAAATAAGGAAAGATTCTCATCGCCCAAGTTTCAGTTAGATAGAAACTTGGAATCATGCAACTTGTATTGTATGATGAATGAGAAGTTTTCGTCTTTGGGAAATTAAGACTAATTCCTTGTTCACATGTACATGTGAGTCAAGTGAAGGACTAAAAGATTGGGTACACTTGGTTGTGTGCTGGTCAGGTCCACCACAAAGGTAGATAAGATTATTCGTTATGATTTACTAAAGTTTAGTAAATATGGTTATGCTTACGAGTTTAAGTGTAATTCTGAAACATTGGAAAAGTTTCAATGTATGGCAGAATGAATAAGAAGAATCAAATAAGGCAGAAAGATAAAATTTTCTCCAATCTGAAGAGATGGGAGAGTACTTGTGTATTTTGTTTTATGATTATCTTAGTGATTATGGAACCATATCATAATTGATCCTCTAAGGACACCTTAGTGTGTTTGTTGCCTGAGGAGAGGAATCGTGAATTGTTGAAATGGTTAAATTAAAAGGTAATTCATACTTCGTGCCAAAAACAAATCCTGGAGTTATACTCCAAGATTGTAACTTGAGTGACATAGTCTTTAGAAAGTTCATAACACTTGTCAAATGTAGAGTAAGATGTTTCCTATTCTTGTACATTTGAGATTGGTAAGTTGTGATGTTTTGGATAAAACAAAGACCAGCTAAGACCAATAGTGAGAAGTGTTTAACTTGATAAGAATCCGCACTAGCTCTTGAATATTTGTATTGTCAAGGAATGGTTCTTGACAAAGAGAAGTCTTATATGTCAAGAGGGTAGTGGGAGTCTAAATGATTCTGAAATAGTTTCAAGAACTAAATCAAGAGTTTTGTTAATCACTAGCCCACGACTTGAGGTTTGTAACCTATCGTGTTGACATATTCTTGTTTCTGTGTCTATTCCAGTTGAAAGTTGATTATGCTTGTGAGTTCTATGAGTTCTCAATTGTTTGCATAACAACCCGGAAGCAATGGTGGGCATTGCGCTACCAGGTGGCAAGAAATTAAGATTGCACAAGTTCAGTCCATATGAATTTGGAAGTGTCACTAACCTAGTCCTGTGATTATGGTTATGACAAATTCACATGGATAGGAACACATACACCATAAAATCTAAGTGTCATAAGGTTTCTCTTCGATTCATGAAAATGATGGTGAGGAAACGCTTCCACTAAGAAGATTTTAAGTAGATAGCGGTTGTGATATTTGCATTCTCATATAGTTAGTGGAGCGTGTGTGGTTAACCGGCATACTAACTAGTGAGAATTGCAAAAGGTCTAGACAAACATATGAGCTATCTAAGGAAAGGTGTATGTTTTTGATAAAGTCTTATCAAAGCAATCTAGTATCAGAAATATGAACTTTGGTAAGAAAGTCAATAAAGTATTGATTTCTATAAGTCCAGTTGATTTCTGAGTACATGTCAAAGCTAGTGGGAGCATAAAGTGTTATGCTGGTAATCATTATGCTAGTGGGAGCATGACGATTATGTTAAATATTGCAGGTTAGCAATGTTAATTATAGAAAACAAAAGTTTCAATTTGCTTTGAAAAGTTGTTTGCTATAATTAAGGGAGAGGATTTTATACTTCATTCCAATTCTACCAGCTTAGATTGAGTTTTATCAACTTTAGTCAAGGATATATGTGAATGTTATGTTGGAATTGTTCAACATAAGAAATTTCTATATATGTTGCGTTCTCAAAATTCGATTATGATTACGGCATCCCTCTTCATAGTTCGAATTATGAAAACATGGCAAATAAAAAATTTTATAGCATAAATCATGTCCCATATGCTTTGGGTATAAGTTTGATTACATGTGCTATAATATTCATCCATTCTAAATTTTCCAAATGCCTAGGGCATTAAGATGGAAAAAAGGAATAGAACTGGAAATGACTAAAATGATTAAGCAAAATTGTCGAGAACAGTTTGAGGTTTACCAAAGATTGGTTACTCATGGACAATTGGAAGTTACTCTTTGAATCTGTGTAAGATTAGAGAACTTAATGCAAGAAGGAATATGGAATTGTTTCCATAGGTGGAAGTTACTTTTTGAATCTGTGTAAGATTAGAGAACTTAATGCAAGAAGGATGTTCAAAGGAATGTACTTTGAATTTGAGACTTCATGGAATTGCTTTCCATTGAAATATCATGTAATGTCTGTTGTCAAGTCTTTGTGACTTCTGTGCATAGTCATTACAAGGGGATCATTGCATATAAGTTTAGAATCTAACAGATTACAGTAAATAGCAAGAGTTTGGTATTCTTTCATTTACAACAAGGATTGGAATTGTGAAATGAGCATCATTGGAATATTGTCAATTGATCTATTTCACAAAGAGAGGACCATATGTAAACATAGTATGCATACTTGGAGTATGGCATAATTGTTGTTTGGAAAACCATAGTGTACATGCTTGGAGCATGGGACAACTAATGTTTTAATTCAAGCATAAAGTTGATTAATCGAAACATAAATAATGAGTAATCAATATGGTGCTTAAATAAAAGGTGTTTTATTTACACTCAAAGTGTTGGGGCCATATAAGATTAGTATTATTCTTGTGTTTCACTTTGCATGTTTTGACTTCCAGAATAATTATGTTATGGTATATATCATATTATTCAAACCATCCACAGTCAGTCATATGTTGGAAGTAGATATGAATCAAGACTGTCATGAATGTGGCTTGTATGATTTGTCTAAAGTGCTTTAGACAATGCAATGGTTGCTACAACATTCATGAGTACTCATAAGGGCTGAGTATTGGACTCAACCCACACTCACTTGCATCACTTCATGGAATTTATCTCGAGTGATCGTGAGACGGTAATATCATATAAATCTTCAAACCTAGAGATATGGTTGTTGACTATGAGTTGGTTATTCATTGATTGTACGAAAACGCATTGGTAACTCGATGTTATAAAACGTGCCTTTGTGAATAATTCAATAAGTAGTTAGTACAAGCATATTAGTCGAAGTTTATCTGTTCCTTCTAGAAATAGAAGCGATATCTGGGCCCCTCGATGATTTGGTTTTGACTTATGTACCGGGCCCGATCAGAACCTAATTGATGTGTTCAATTTAGTTCTATGTCGAAACAAATCAGAGATCGAGAAACAAATGCTGGACAATAAGTAAGACCATGTTCCATGTGTTTGTCCGGCTGATATCATGAGAACAGAGGATTATATGATCACTTATCTTAAATGGCGTATCATCATCATCTCAGTTCCGAGAGACTTTGAAAGAGCTACGATTGCTAGTCGGATTTTGAAGTCATATTTGCAAATATAGTTATTAGACTTATCCAAGTGGGAGACTGTTGGATATAGTGTCTAAGTCCATAACTTTATTTGGTATGAACTTGACCCGACCCGGCATGGTCCATTTGGGTTGCATGGCATTGCAATACTTGGATAGACTAAATGAGAGAATAAGGCACTTATGATTATTAATATATTATAAGTTCTAATATATTAATAATAGTATTATTTAATTAGTATTGATCAAGTATTAATCTAGTATTAATTTGGTGATCAAAGTGAGACTAATTAAATATATAGGGTTGATTATGACAATCATCAATTCTTTTATGGTGGATTAATGATCCATGGTTTATGGGTTTGGTTATAACCATATGGAGCTCCATGGATAGTCCATGGGAATTACAAACCCATGGGTCATGAGAAATCAAGAGTCATGACAATTAAGGGCATTCATGTGTAAACCCTAATTGTGACAACACTATAAAAGGAACCCTATGGCTAGCAAAATGGTGACCTAGTGTTACAAGAGAGGGCATAACCGATTTTGAGTGCTAGAAGTATTCTCTCAAGTTATTCCAAGCTTTGTGGTGTTGTGTGAAGCATTTGAGGCACAACATTTGGGGTGCTAGGCTCACAAAGTCTTGAAGGAATCCAAGCAACAACAAGGTATGTATTTCTACTAGTATTATGTTTTATGTAATCCCCATGCCATGCTAGTTAGGAAATAACCTTGAAAACGAAATTTGCATGTATATAGAGAAAACATAGATTCAAGGTTATTAGGGTTGCATGTACACTTAGGAAGTGTTAGAATGCTCAAAACCCATCACCACATACATCTGTATGTATGAGATCCAATAAACCCTCACCCCTCACACAAGTGCCAGTGAAGGGTGACTTGGTCATCTTTCCAAGTAAACAAGACTCGCACACGTCATCGTCCCTAAGGTCGAATGACTCCAACACTCCATCCTTTTGGAGTTGGGCTATGCGTTTCTTGTTGACATGTCCAAGACGACAATGCCACAAGCATGCTTTATCCATACTATTGGAAGAATCCACACACAACACATAATTTCCTAAGTTATCTACAACCATCACAGTTTCATATATTCCATTACAAGGCAATGATTCAAAATATAAAACATTAAGATAAGCACAAATAGAACCCTTTTCATTATCAAAAGAATATCTAAAACCTTGTCTATATAAACCATGAAATGAAATGATGTTTCTTGCCATATCTGGCGAATAGCAACAATTGTTTAAATCTAAATCTAATCCATTACTAAGCACTAAGGAATATACTCCAATCTTGGTGACAGGCGACGTTCTTCTGTTTCCCATGATCAGATTCATCCTTCCATGCTCCACATCCCTATTTCTTCTTAGTCCCTGCAAATCAGAACATATGTGAAAACCACATCCTGTATCAAGAACCCAAGAAGTAGCATGTGATAAACCATTAGATTTAATTATATAAATACCTGCAAAAGATGGCTTGATCTTCCCATCCTTGATGGCTTGCAGATATTATGGGCAGCTTCTCTTCCAGTGCCCTATCTTGTGGCAGTAGTGGCACTCTGCCTCCTTAGGGTTAGAGTTGGGTTTAGCAGAACCAACTTTGGTTCCACTAGAAGAGGTGCCATCTTGGGTCTTTCCCTTGTGGTGGCCCCTTGAGGGAGCCTTTCTCTTCTTACCTTTCCCTTGCCCTATTGCCAAGACAGGGGCAGCAGCAGGAGTTGGAGTTGATGCAACAGATTTGTCTTTGAGGTTGCTCTCAGCAGTCCTCAACAAGCCCTAAAGCTTGCTCAAAGAGACCTCTTCCTTATTCATGTGGTAGGTCATGCGGAACTGGCTATAGCAGGAAGGAAAGGAATGAAGGATGATATCAATTTCCAGCTCTTCATCGAAGTTCACATTTAACTTCAGCAGGCGATCGACATATCTCTGCATCTTTTGCAGCTGAGCGGTAAGGGACTCTCCATTGCCCATTTTGGTAGTGATCATCGAAGTGATGATCTCGTACCTTTCTTACCTAGCGCTCTGGTGGTAGCGTTCCAGCAGATCCTGATGCACCTCATAGGGATATTTGTCCTCATAGGACTTCTGGAGTTCTGTGGTCATAATCGCTAGCATGATGCAATGGACTTTTGTGGCGTCACGCTCGTGGGCCTCATAGGCCACGATCTCTTCAGCGGTGGCAATGTCGATGTCAATCTCCTTTAGCTTCTCATCGAGGACATATTCTTTGTCCTCGTAGCGAGTGACCATGCGAATGTTGCGGATCCAATTACTGAAATTGGTCCCATCAAAGGTCACTTTCCCACACAAGTTCATGAGTGAGAACGAACCAGAGGAGTTTGAACCTGAAGCATTGTTGTTTGCGTTCGACATCTGAAAAGGAAAAAGAACAAAGTTGATTGTTACAGTCACCTATTTGATGTGCCGGTTATCCACACACGCTCCATCGAACTATGACAAACAATGAGTCACCCTTTGCCACCTTTGCTTAGAACCCAATTAATGTGCCAGTTAACCACACACGCTCCATTAACGTCTTAGCAAGGGTACAAAGTGTAATTTCATGGAATTGCATCAAATTCACTTTTGCCTAAAGTAACTAAGATTGGGAATTTTGTAGAAACATTTAGCTACTTTATATAGATTAGTTATACTTTTAAATGAGGAAAGTTTGCCCTATCCTACCCGTTCGGCTAACGACCCTCCACCAATCAAGGAAGCGGTGGGTGAGAATGGACACCCATTAAACGGCCATTTTATAGGCCATAACATTATACCCCCCCCCCCCCCTTATAGATCGGCTTCGTGAATGAGGCTTACTAACGGTAAGACTAGCATTTAAGCTTTACATATATATATATATATATATATATATATATATATATATATATATATATATATATATATATATATATATATATATATATATATATTAATCTTATAATACCATAAAGTATAAGGTTGAATTTTAAAACTTGTAAAATTCTAAGGTTTGAAATTTAAATAGTTCAAATTAAACTTTTAATCACAAAATTTAAATTTCAAAACTTGAGGACAAGTTTTTGAACTCTTCAAAACACAAAGGATCAAATAGCAAATAATATAAATTAATCAATTAATTTAATGATTATCTAAATTTGACCTAGTCAATATTACTTGCAAGATAATTCAACAATTAATTCAAATAATCAATTATTATCAAATAAGGAAATTATTATTTAAACAATTGGGTAATTATCTTTTGTTTTGTTAAGGATATTGTCAAACAGGTGATAAAATTCGGATTTTATTAAACCAAAACGATTTTGGTAAGAATCCTTAAACAAAACAGCAAGAAATCCCGAAAATCACTCTGACAGACGCTCCGACTCGCCGAGTCCCTTTATGGACTCGTCGAGTTCATCCTACTCGTCGAGTCCACAATGGGACTCGCCGATTCTATCAGTCAAGGGGCAGAAAAAACGATTTTTCAAAGCTTGAACAAATAAACAAGGCATCAATTCAATAGAAACCAATCAAGGCTCTGATACCATTGATGGGTTTAAGCCATAAGAACTTTCCTATGTGCACATGCAAACCCTAATGCTTGGATCTAGGTTTCTCTATTGAACATGCAATTTATCCAAGTCTTGCAAACCCTAGATCTAGTGTATACAATTCGAATTTGACATAAGAAACTCAGATCTAGATGATTACCTCTTCTAACTTGCTTGATTCTTCTTGTCTTGGAGCTTAGAGTCACAACTTTCACTCCTCTAATGGCTTACAAACACCAACTAGCAAGAGGATGATTTGGAAAGAGGAGAGAGGTATGAAATCGGCTCTAGGGTTCCAAGGAAGCAAGTGTAGCCGATTTCCACAACCCAAGAGGTCTATTTATACTGTGAGCTTCTATGGTTTCAGCCAAAACCCTAATGGACAACTTAATCACCAAGCAGCCCATGGAACCTTCTGGATTAAGGCCATGGATGAAAATATGATGGACTCCCATCATAATTTCGTTCACCCCTTGCTCCATTGGGTTTCCCAGCCCAATAACTCAATTATCCAATAATTGCAGTTCAGTCCCCTTTATTCAATTAATCTCTTTTAGTCACCAAATTAATTCTTAATTAATCTATGACTAATATTAATTAAATAATATGATTATTCTTTTAATATATTATTCTCATAATATATTAATAAATCATAATATCTTCTCTCTCTTCATAAATCACCCTGTCAAGTTGCTATGGTGAAGGCAACCCAAAAGGATCATGCACAATCGGGTCAAGTACTTACCAAATATAGTTACGGGCTTAGACACTAATCCAACAAAAATACTATAGGAGTATTTTATGATGCTATAAGATAACCACAAGTAAAAAAAAAAAAAAAAAAAAAAAAAAAAAAAAAAAAAAAAAAACTTACCAAGTTCATTACATTAAAATACTATAGGAGTATTTTAGGCACTATAAATAACTTATGTGAAAATTTAAAAGACCCTTCTGGTAGGTCTACAATTCCGGAGTGTATACTCCCAAGGTTTTATATAATTGAGATTTTATAGGCTTAGAATTTGTGATCTACGCTCTACCTCCTGTTCCTTGTTTGGTTGTGGTTTTAGAGTATAATCACTTATTCGAAGGTCTATTTAATCTTAAATTATATACAACTTGCATACATTGCGCAATTATAGGAGGACCCGGTAAGGATCACCCCATAATGTTTCACTTAATCTCATAGATTCTTTAGACACTTCCATTCTCACACGACAAACCTAGATAAATGTAACCACTCCATCATAGCAGTCAGCAGAGGAGTCAAAGAGGAACAAGAAGAGGTTCATGAGGAGTTTTCCAAGGAGGAATCAGCCGAAGAAACCAAAACCTATTATGCGTCACACTGATAAATAATAACCTTAAATGACTTAGTGACCTAGTGAATACACTACTCACATTATGTGTTAGGATTATTTCTTTTTCGTGCAACTGGTAACAATTATTCAATTCACAGAAATTCATTCGAGGATAGCCACTTCTGATTCATAAAGTTTATTTTATACAGACTCTCATTATGAATTGTTTTTCAGAACCCTATGACAGTCAGAACCGGATACACTCAGAACTAGGAAAACTTAGTTATTCAGCATTCGGCTTATAACCACTGCTATAGACTTATCTGTGTTTCATCTTTGTATTCATTTTAGCAAAAGATGCCTCGCGGTAGACCTTTAAGGCGCGTAGTCAATAACACAACAGAGAATCCACCACCGCCTCCACCACCATAATTCGATCCTGCTGCTCTCCAAGCAGCGGTAACAGCCGCAGTAACAGCTGCAATATATCAATTCCATGCAAGTAGTACCAGTGGATCTGGTAGCGGTACCCACCTAACTAACCCCGGAGTTACCCACGGACACCCACGAGAGTGTTCATACAAGGACTTCATGAACTACAAACCCAAATCCTTTAATGGAAATGGGGGATTCATTGCTCTAATGTGATGGTTCAAGAAAACAGATTCAGTTTTCGAAATCTGTCTGTGCCCAGAAGGGAGCAAAGTGAAGTTTGCTTCCTACACCTTCTCCGACAGAGCCCTAACATGGTGGAATGGCCATGTTAAGTCACTGACCCTATCAGTGGCTAACTCTATAGGTTGTGAGAACCTAAAAGAGATGATGTTGGAAGAATACTGCCCAAGAGGCGAAGTTCAAAAGCTGGAGCAAGAGCTATGGGAGCATACCATGGTCGGCTCAGACATAATGGTCTACACTGACAGGTTTAGTGACCTAGCAGCATTGTGCCCCGGGTTGGTTACCCCAGAGAGTAAGAAGATAGAAAAGTACATCCGGGGTTTATCTACCCCGATTCAGGGGGTGTACTGTCTTCTAATCCAACCACCTTCGATAGCGCCTGGCCTAGCGACTCATTGACCATGGAGTCTGCCATGGCGTGATGGTCCCTGTTCTCGAGCCATCAAAGGAAGGGGACTATAAACGAAAATCGGGGAACAAGAGGAAGGAACGAACAACATAGGAACCCCTGTAGGAACAACAGGTGGTTACCGTAAACGCCGCCACAACACCTGCCACTCTAGCATCTGTCTGTCGATATGTTGGAACCCTCCCGAAGTGTGGTAAGTGTAACTACCACCACACCGGAGTATGTCGGGAAATGCAGTGCATGAACTGCCGCAGGAAGTGGCACACTACTCGTTTCTGCAGGGCGTCGGCACAACCGATCTCCCAAGTTCCCGGAGTAGAAGTAAACCAGGCATGCTATGGTTGTGGTGAGACAGGACACTACAAGAGGGACTACCCGATAACGAAGAACTCTGGCGCGGATGGACGAATTCTGATGATCACCATAGGAGAAGCTGCCCTGGAACCACCAGCGACAGTAGTACGTGTTCTAAATAAAATTACTTTAAAGATTCAATTTATATTTTATATTAAGATTAAAAATGGGGGAAAAATTAAAAGTAATTATAATAACTCACCCGTCCGAACAAGTCACATCACTCATAAGCGAACTAAAGATCCGTTCAGGTGAGCTATGATGGCTTAGTGTGTACATCAGGGTTATGTAGAACTAAGATTTTGTAGGATTAGAGTGAGTGATTCCGCCTCATTTCTTGTTCCTTGTTTGTTTGTGGATTTAGGGCAGAGTCACTCAGTCGAACGTCTTATTCATCTTAATTATACATAACTTGTATATGCCAAGCGATCATAGAGGTACCAAGGAGGATCATAATATAGAGTATCGACACTAGTTTATCAAAGCACTTTCACTGTTAGTACTCGCTTATCGCGGTACGATATGTGGCAGTGGTAATATCGACGAGAAAACTGAAAGCACGAGAAAGTCTACATAGATTACATTGTCGAGAAAACTAGGGATACACCATCGTATAACAAACGTTTCTTTCAAATCGGCCTAACATTTGTCTCTATAAGGAGTTCCAAAGTTGTCATTCGTCATGGATTGGCATGGTCCTCACCATACCAAGTTCATGTGTTTTGAAAATCCATCACCTTAACCGACCGACTAACGTAACCCTCGTCACTCGTAACGACAACCCGACCCAGACCTCAGAAATTGTCTCTTGTCTTCTAAACCCCTAAGTACTCATGCGAGGAGTACCTTACCCTTCGAAACCTTGTCGCCGTATACTCAGCAGACTTTCCCAAACTACCACTCTTCCAGCAGATCAAGTTCAAGCACAGAGGCTGGGGACGAATACAGCCCACCTATCACTATTAAGTGTATACGCGAGGGTGGTATATAATTATGATTATGAGGATTTAGTATGTGTGTTTCCGCCTATCTCCTATTCCTTGTTTGGTTGTGGACCTGGGGCAGAGTCGCACATCCGACCGTCTTACAAATCTTAATTATATACGACCTGTATACACAAGGTAATGATAGATGGACCAGGTATGACTCCTATCACGAACTTCAGGGCAGAGTTGCCCAGGTCTACGAGTGGGCATTCTACCACTCAGAGGAGTACGACCCCAGGAGTCCTACTAAGAAAGCCAATTTCGGGACGAAATTCCATCTAACGGGGGGGGGGGGGGGTGATGTGACAACCCGAAATTTCTATCTTGTAAGTCAATTCAATCAATCAAAATTCAGACTCGTTTCTGTTACCTTTTAGCCTTGTTAAGGGTCGTTTTATGAGTTCTAAGCCTTGTACACTTAAGGATTGGATGTTAAGAAGTGTTAGCTTTAGATCAACGGAATGCATTCGAACCAGAAACATCATCAAAGGGTGTTCACGGCCGCAAACTAGGTTCACGACCGTGAACCCTTGTTAGGCCGTGAACTCATGCTATATGTATGAGTTTTAGCCACTTTTCCTTCACTTCTTCTTCTCTTGGCCACAATCACTCCATTCTCTCTCAGGTATCATAGTTCAAGAACACCATCTTTCACTCTTAAACACCCCTTTCCTTTGCTACTCCATAGAAGCTTGCTAGGATCTTCAAACACTTGCCAAAAACACCAAGATCTTCAAGTGTTCTTCACCATTTCTGGGCTATGAACCCTCCCAAGGCCGTGAACCTTGAAGTGGGGCGTGAACCATTCATCATATGGGTCGTGAACCTTCATTTGGGCCGTGAACCATCCAACTTGGGTCGTGAACACTCATGTGTTCTTGGGCCGTGAACACCCCATAAAGCCGTGAACACATCAAGCCCAGCCGTGAACTCCATTTCAGCCTCCTATCTTGCTTTTAACACTCCTTCGGTGAGTCATTCTGGCATCCTAGGTTGTTTCCCAATCGCCTTTGTAGTTAGAATCACTAATTTCATGCCTATATGTATCATTATATGTCATTTAGGACTCGTATGTGCTTCGAAACTTCATACGTGGAACTTATCATCATTATTCGAATCTTCAATTGAATCACCCACATAAGGTGAGTTCATACCCCTATAATCTATCTTTTAAATGTTTTTAAATGCTTTTAAAAGGGGGAGGGGGAATACAAGTTGAACACAATAATATTGTGTTAATATTTACCTATGATAACCATCACATTAAAGAATTTCTTATGCTTTTGTAAGTGATTAAATCAATCCAAAAACTCTTTTAAAAAGATGTTAGATTGTTGTTTATAAAACTCCATTTTAAAGTTCATGTTTAAATCAGTAGCTAGTTGAGTCTTTTCTACAAATCAGGAACAGTTCAAACAAACATACTAGTAAACTATAACAGGTATAGTTTAGGATTCAGTACATACTATATTCTAGAACAGCGGAACAGTACATGATTCACGTACATATACTTTACACTCCCAGTAACCTAGGAAGGGAACGTATCATTAATTCATTGTTTAAAACAAAATATGATAATAAACATGGTATATATATATATATATATATATATATATATATATATATATATATATATATGGGGTTCATCTACAAAGTACCATGTTATACTTATGGGGTACATCTACAAAGTACCGGGTTATATATGGGGTACATCTACAAAGTACCGGACAATAATAAATAAAACATAGCAATATATAAAACGCACAACAATATCGACTGAGGCATTTAGAGTACAGGATTTCATTACTTCTAGTAGTCTTCCTAACCAATAGAACAGCGCCAAATAACTTCCTAGTAACCTCAACATTCAGTTAGAAGGGGGCCTATAATGCTAACTTTATGATTCCTTGGTGGATACATTAGGGATATCTATTAGTCTGATCTGACAGGCAGTAGGATGTGTGCTTTCCGCTTCATTTCCTGTTCCTTGTTTGGTTGTGGGCTTAGAGAAGATTCACACAGTCTACTATCTATTCGATCTTAGTTATATATATATATATATATATATATATATATATATATATATATATATATATATATATATCATGTATACACCAAGTAATCATAGGGAGTAACAGGTATGGGTCAGGTCATAACATACAAATTCAGTATACCACTTTCTAGTACAAAAACATACTTTTCGGATAGAACACTAAGTAGGTGAAATTAGAAACTTATGTATAAAAGGTTTGATACGCATTCTTATATCAGTATAACTAAAAGGACCGTAAATGGTTAATTCTATAATACCTTACTTTATACATCAGGGTTATATATAATTAATAGCTGCTAGGCAGTTGAATGGGTTTTTTCCGCCTTACTTCCTGTTCCTTGTTTGGTTGTGGACTTAGGGCAGACTCATACATTTAACTGTCTATTCGATATTAGATTATATATAGCTAGTATAAACTAAGTGATTATAGAAGGAGCTATTGTGGTTACCATTTTACTAAAGGAAATATATGATTTTCTTAAGGAATGTTTTCTTCAAATATAATAGAACTATTACAGTTAACTCCGTAAGTACCAAATGAATACGCCAGGGTTATATACAATGAAGATCTAACAAACAATGGGAAGTGTGACTTCCGCCTCATTTCCTGTTCCTTGTTTGGTTGTGGGCTTAGGGCAGATTCACACAATCCATTGTCTGTTTACTCTAGATTGTATATAACATGTATCCATTTAGTACTCATAGAAGGAATTGTAGAGTCATTTTACTTATCATTTTATCACATCAGAAAATATAGGATTTTCTGGAGGAACAGGCGAACTTTTCTAAAAGAACTTATAGTATACTTATTATAACTAAAATACTTATGAACTCACCCGCTTAAATGTTGATCTACACTTTCAAAATAACTTGTATTCTCAGGAGACTAGTAGACAGGTACACGCACAGGGATTCAGAAGATGGAGCATAATAGCTTCATTTCTTGTTTTGTTATTTACTTTGGAGTCAATCTTTTGTAAATCTAATACATTGTAAACACTTTAATATTAATGCAATGGTTGTTTGTTACTTTGATTACTATGATGCATTTGTTGTGATACTAAGCATGACGTCCTCCGCCTGTGAACGTTTCCGTCGTTCCGGTTTGGGGGTGTGACAACCACATTGCATGCATGGTACCTTCTTGCCACTTTTCTCCATTAGGGACCAATATTGCCAATAACTTCAAAGTGCTATAACTTCTTCGTTTTAAGTCCGTTTCCGACGACCTTTATATCCACGAAAAGGTGGCGAGAAGCCCTACGCTCCTAGCTACACCCCCAAGCATAAAAACCTTCTGAATAAAACCCGAAACCCATAAAATACTGAATCATCATATTACGCCTATGCCCTTGGCCTCCGAAGCCACAACTAATTACGTTCAAAACCGGATGTTACAACTCTCCCCCACTTAAATTAGATTTTGTCCTCGAAAGTGATCCTTACTAACACCCATATCCAACGATGGATCTGAGGAACGCAACCGAAGATTCCACGCGTAAGACCATCTTCTCGAAACAACCAAAAACTAATTGAACTTCCATCCCGAAGAAAGCGAACTTCAAGCTTCCGCAACTCACTTCTGTCTTTCCAAAGTCCAAATCCATACTGATCTGTCTCCCTGACAGACTGCCCCTGCATAACCTTATGCAGGACAATTATACTTGACAGAAGGCTCGGATAATCCTTCGAGTAGAAGATTCATCCCTGAAGCGGTTAAACTCATACAAGAGCTGCGCAACAGGGTCAAATCAATTAATCTGAGATTATTTAATCCAGTTGCAAGTGTCTTAGCATTTTCGATCCACAAGCTACCTCCACACACACAAGAATCCTCGCATCACTACTGCCAAAACATCCTGCTGCCTCTTATCCACTGTCCGAATGAGACGAGACCTCCCAGGTCTCAACTTATTTGTCAACTATCTAGAAATACTAGATTCCATCTGGTTACTGAACCAATGAACACCCTCTCAGTCGCTCCCAACGACTTTAGAAGAAAACTTCGGCTATCGAAACTGCTTTATCCACATTGCCACTCTTGGCTCTATAAATCCTGGAATCCCTGATCCTATATCTCGACCCCACGGCCTCTGCCAGGTCCCACCTGCCTTTCTATGACCGCATGGTCCTCGTCCACGGGTTTCACCCAAACCATACTACGGAGTGGCCTTGCCCCCAGGTCTCACCTATCTAGGGCTACGCATGTACAACTCCACCTCGAACCCTATCTACCTATCCTTTCACGCTAACTAGGAGATACGGGCCTCGCCCACACTCCGCTGACTAAGAGATACGGGCCCCCACCGACACTCCGTTAACTAGGAGATATGGGCCCCCGCCCACACTCCGCTAACTAGGAGATACATGCCCCCGCCTACACTCTGCTAACTAGCAGATACGGGCCCCGTCTACACTCTTCTATCTGGCCGCTAATGAATGATGCGGCTATCCCACAGTCTTACAACACTTCCCACGTCGAGCATGCACACGACCTAACATCCTGGCTGAACTCGCGTCCTGACGGGGATTTCCTCAACCTGTTTTCCCCAAATCTAGCTATCAAGCACCAAAAAGACGTGAACCCTACGTTGGGAAGTTTCCCTAACTCCCAACTCACATACCTCTCAATCCAATCAACCACTTGGGCCGCCTTCCATCCTGATGGAAATGCGAACTCATCCTAGTTTCGCACTTACTTCTGTTCCTGAACACCCGGGGGAATTCTCCCCCACTTTGATTCGACTAAAAATTCTTACAGTACACGAGACTGGAAGGACTCCCAATCCTTCTTATCATCCAATGATCTATCTGCAGGCAACCTATTCTTACCAATGTTAGGGTTCCAAAGCTAACCAATACTAAAACAGTACAACTCTTGAAGGCTAACGGAACACTTTCGGAGTTCTAATCACCCTGCTACTGCTATCGCACCCTGAGAACCCACTCTAAAGGGGACGACCTCAAACTATTACTCTAAAAATCATGGTATGCAGTTTCCATATAACCCGAACATGAACAGAAAATATAATTTAAAAATAACCGTACTCATACTGATGCAATATAATAGCAATAAAATCATAAATAACAACTGATAGGAGAACAAAAGATACACACCTACAACATTGGAAACTGGTCGCGCCTCCTCTGTAGTCATCATAAAAATCCTGCACCTCGCCGCAGGCGCCTCTGCTCGGCCCTGACGGCCGTCAGTGATCCTCAATGTCGCAGGGGCATGTGTCAACGCATGTCCCACCACCGTCAAACTCGAACATTGGACCTTCTTGTGGCCCCGCTGACTGCAATGAAAACAGATCATTTCTGATCCCTGGGTGGTGGTAGCAGTACAATCCCTTCTATAATGACAAATCCGGCCGCACTTGAAGCAGCCAAAACCACCACCACTACTACTCCTACACGCACCCTCGTGTGTCCTACCGCACTGGCCACAGCGGCTACGGTCCTGATGACCCCTCCATCTAGAATCTGATGTCTTGGGCCTCTTGCCCGATCTCGTGGATGTCTGAACCTCATCTGGATTTCTCTTCCTCTCTGCCTCCAAGTCGATCTCCCTCTCCCTGGCTCGAGCGATAATATCCTCCAGCATCTTACAGCTGGACCCGCTCACAAACTGTCTGATGTCACTCCTCAGCATCTCGTGGTATCGAGCCTTCTTCGTCTCTTTGTCCGCCACATACTGCGGAACAAGAAGGGCCCTCTCTCTGAACTTGGCGGTGATCTCCGCCACCGTCTCAGTAATCTGTTGGAGGTCCTGGAACTGTTGTGCCAGATGCTGCACCTCAATAATTGATGCAAACTCGGCCCTGAACCTGGCCGAGAAGTCACTCCATGTTATCGGGTCCAACACGGCATCATCCCCAATAGCATGTCCAACCTCCTCCCACCAGTCACGTGCTCTGTCCTTTAGAAGACAGGAGGGGAATCGAACCTTGTCCCCCTCAGGACACCGGCTAGAATGAAAGGTGTTGGCGACATCTGCCAACCACCGGCTACTAGCAATGGGGTCCTTAGCCCCATCATACTCTGGAGCTCCACAAGCTCTGAACTCCATGAACGTCAATGCGCGTGCCCCCATCATGGCCGCCATCTCGGTGCGGATCGCACCCAACCTCTCATCCAAGATCTCCAAAATGCCCTCCTTGACCGTACCGAAAATCAAAGGAGTCTGATCAAGGATACTACGCGTAACCTCAGCTGAAATAAACCCTCTCATCTACTTGTCGAGCTGCCCAGCTCCTGAACCCGAGCCTGATCCCTCACCGGCTCCCGAAGTGACAACTGGTCTAGTATGTAGCCTCACCATGCTGCAACATATCATAATAACCATCAAAATACTCATCATAACTAGATGGATCACACACATTACAAGTTCCCTGGTTTCATTTCAGCCGTCCTTGACTCGAGTACGGATCGTCTGCTTTCAGTAGTACGGGTCCATACTACCTTCCACATCCATCCGTACTTTCCTCAAGAACTGCCTTGACTCCACCAAGTCCCTTCTACTGCTACTGATGTTCTCACGCCAATCTCATCCTAGGCTTTCCCTAGGGTAATCAGTAACCCACTTTCCGCCATCAGCTGCATAAGAAGTCCCTGTTATCTCCCCCTAACTAGCTCGTGAATACCATTACATATCACTAAGACCAGATAATTATTCGAATGAAAGGTCCTACCCTACAACGGTTAGACTCAAATGAGAGCTGTGAAATAAGGCTAAACCTAACCTTCTGAAATTATTTAGTCCTCGCAATATGTAACTTAACATATTCGTCTACTAGTTAGTTGAAGATAACTAGAACTCCTAAAAGCACAAAGCAAGCAGCATTCGAGCATTGAGTAAACATAATCAAGCGTATCCTAATCAGACCATCATATCACTGACTAACCAGTACTAAGATGCAGTTCATAAAGCTCATACACATATAACAGGCACATAAGGCATCCTTCCTAGATCCTTAGCCCTAATCTAGCATGCAGTTCTCATAATCATATCATAACATAACATAACAAGCTTGTATGGGTACTTGGGGAGAACTTACTTGAGCTCGGCTAATTGCAGCACCACACCCTTTTCTCGTTTCAAAACCCCTTTTGTAAAAATGGTTTTTCTTTTAAAAAATTTATACCAAGTCCTCAGTTTGAGTTTAGTCACACCCGAGAGTGTGCCCGAATCCCTCAAACCAAGGCTCTGATACCAACTTGAAACATCCCAAATATCATAACCAAAAGTTTAGATGTAGTTATCAGATCATCTCATCAAAGCATAGTCAAAATATCTCAAAACATTATTATCAGAGTATCAAAACATCTGAGTAAACATCCCAAGCTAAAACATCTTGGTGTGAGCAATGTAGTCATCCCGAGCTCTTCTCTCTGCAATTGGAAATACCTGAAACCAAAACTAAAAACCGTAGACACGAAGCTTAGTAAGTTCCCCAACCTACCACATACCATACACATAATCACATATACTGGGCCCCCGCCCCTACATCGGGCCCCGCCCGGCATCAGGCCCCTCCTGGCATCAGGCCCTTCCTGGCATCGAGCCCCGCTCGGTATATAGATCTGTTTCTTCCAAGCCCCGCCTGTCTTTGGGCCCCGCCCGTTATACACATACAAACTATAACATATAATCATACTAGCACATATAGAATCATACAAGGTACTATATACTCAAGTCCTAAGGCCTTGCCTATCTTGGGCCCTGCCCCTACTCTGCTAATGATGAGATATGGAACCCCGTCCATACTCAGCTATTGGTGAGATATGTTGGATAAGGTGTCTAAGTCCATAACTATTTCTGGTATGTACTTGACCCGGTTTGGCATGGTCCATTTGGGTTGCATGGCATCATGCATTTGGATAGACTAAAATGAGAGAAATAACACTTATGGTTTATTAATATATTATAAGTTCTAATATATTAATAATATTATTTAATTAGTATTGATCAAGAATTAATTTGGATTTAATTAAGTGATCAAAAGAAGACTAATTAAATATATGGGTTGATTGTGTAAATCACTCATACTTGTATAGTGCGCTAATGCTCCATGGATTATCAAGTTGGGCTAAAACCCATAGGATGCTCCATGGATGCTCCATGGTGGTTATAGATGTCGGGTTTTGAGCATTTTAACACTCCTATGGTGTACATGCAATCCTATAAACCTTGGATGTATGTTTTCTCTATTATACATGCAAATATTAACTATTCCAAGGTTTCATCCTAACTAGCATATTATGAAGCACCTATACTACAAAGTTCTAGTTAGATGACATACCTTTTGATGTAGCTTGATGTCTTCAAGCTTTAAGAGCTTAGCCCCAATAGTGTGGAAGCCTCAAATGGAATCACAAATAACCAAAACACCTTGGAAGAACTTGAGAGAATATGTATGCACACTAAAATCGGCCCACTCTTATTTTCACACACTTGTGCCAATTTTGTGAGCCAATGACCCCTTTATATATTATGGAGGATTAGGGTTACATCCATGTAAACCATAATACCCATGACCTTTCATTTACATAGGATCCATGGGTTAAAAGCTCCATGGACCATCCATGAAAGCTTAGCCCAACCTAAATGAACTTGGCCCATTCCATATATATAAGAGTCTATATTTAATTAGTTCTTTTTTATCACTTAATTAATTCTAAATTAATTCTTGATCAATACTAATTAAATAATATGATTCCATATTAATATATTAGAACTTATAATATATTAATATAAATCATAAATATACTATTCTCAAAAGACTATCCATATAAATTGTGCCGGTGAAGTGCAACCCAAATGGACCATGTCGGGTCGGGTCAAGTACATACCAAATATAGTTATGGACTTAGACATTAATCCAACAGTCTCCCACTTGGATAAGTCTAAAACTATTATTGAGTATGACTTCAAAACCTAACTGGCAATCGTAGCTCTTAAAGCCGCTGTCGAACTCTAACCTTGTCAATGATTTGTCCATTAGATAAAGGATCATATATTCCTCCATTCTAGATATCATATGGACTGAGACATGCATTATAATCATTCTCTCTGTCCATTTGTTGTTTCCCGATTTTCGATTTATGATGACTGACTGATTGAACAAATCAAATCAGTCCTGGCTTGGCCAAGCACTCACATGTGTCATCGCCAAATCATCTAGGGGCCCACATACACAAAGGCACGTTTTATAACATCGAGTTACCAAATGCGTTTTCGTGCAATCAATGTATAACCAACTCATAGTAACAACTCATATCTCTAGGTTTGAAGAATATAAGATATTATCGTCTCATGATCACTCGTGATAAAATCCATGAAGTGATTCAAATGAGCGCGGGTTGAATCCAATACTCAAAACTTATGAGCACTCATGAGTGTTGTAGCACCACTTTGTCCACCAACTTGGACCTCTACAAACCAACCCATGACAGTCTTGATTCATATCTACTTCCAACATATGACCGACTATGGATGGTTTGAATAACTTAATCATTCAGGAAGAGCGACTTAGTTATTCTGGAAGTCAAAACATGCAAAGTGAAACACAAGAATAAATGAATCAAATATGGTATCAAACCCTATGAATATAAATAAACACTTTTATTTATCACCATACTGATTACTCATTATTCATTTTTTTGGTTTTATCAACTTTATACTTGAATTAAAAACATTAGTTGTCCCATGCTCCAAGCATGTACACTATGTTTTTCTTAAACAATAGTTTTGCCACACACCAAGTATGCACTCTATGTTTGTCTATGATCCTTACTTTGTGAAATAAACCAATTGAACATAATTTCAATGATTCTAATTTCACACTCCCAAATCCTTATCGAAAAATGTGAGAATTTCAAATTCCTATCATTTATCGAAATCTGTTTAGATTTTAAACTTATATGCACTGACCCTCCTGTAATGAATATGTACAAAGTCACAAAGACTTGTCAACAGTCATTATAAGGTATTCCAATGGAGATCAACTCCATGGAAACTAAGTCTCATATTCAAAGTACATTGCTTTGGACATGCTACTTGCATTAAGTTTTCTAATCTTACGCAGATAACTTCCACTTATGGAGACAACTCCATATTCTCATTTTGACTATCACTTCTGAATAAGAGATGCCTCTTTTCAGAATATGTCAATATGGTCCTTCCAAAATTAGCACTATACTTCCCACTGTCCCTGAGCAACCAATCTTTGGTAAACCTCAGATTGTCCTCGACAATTGCTTAATCATTTTAGTCATATCCAATTCTAGACCTTTTCCCTTCTTAATGCCTCTGGGCATTTGGAAAAATTTAGAAATGACAAATATTATAGCACATGCAATCGATTCTGTACCCAAAGCAAATTGTACACGATTCATGATGTCTCACATAAAGACATGATTCTAGACCAGTCTTTTGCTACAATATTTTTATTTGCCATGTTTTCAAAATTTGACTATGAAGAGGGATGCCGTAATCATAATCGAATTTTGAGAACGCAATATATAGAATTTTCTTAAGTTGAACCAATCCAACATGAAATTCATATATATATTCTTGACTAAAGATGATTAAGGTCTCAATCTAAGCCTTTAGAACTGAAATGAAGTATATCCTCTCCCTTAATTATAGCAAAACAACTTTTTCAATCCCTGCAGCCTCACGAATTGAAACTTTTGTTTTCTATAATTAACATTGCTAACTTGCAACACTAACAATAATTATCATGCTCCCACTAACATGATGATTATTAGCATAACACTTATGCTCCCACTAGCTTTGACATGTACTCAGAAATCAGCTGGACTTCTAGAAATCAATACTTTATTGACTTTCTTACCAAAGTTCAGATTTCTGATACGAGATGCTTTGATAAAACTTTATCAAAATCATACACCTTTCCTTAGATAGCATGCATGTGTGTCTAAACAATTTCAGAACTATGAAAAGGGATGCCGTAATCATAGTCTCAATTGTTTAGACCTTTTGCCATCTGCTTCAAATCTACTTGGTGGAAGTGTTTCCACACCATCATTTTCATGAATCGGAGAGAAACCTTATGACCCTTAGATTTTATGGTGTATGTGTTCTTATCCATGTGAATCGTCAAAACCATAGTCACAAGACAAGGATAATGACAAATCCAAACTCATATGGACTGAACTTATGCAATCTTAACTTCTTGCCACCTGGCAGTACAGGGCCTGCCATTGCTTCCAAGTTGTTATGCAACCAATTGAGAACTTTCAGAACTCCTATGCAAAGCCAACTTTAACTGGAATGGGCACAGAATATGTCAACACGATAGGTTATAAACCTCAAGTCGTGTGCTAGTGAAGAACCTCAGGTTTTATTCTTGATTAGTTCTTGAAATTCTTTTTAGGATCTTTAAGACTCCCACTATCCTCTTGACATATAAGACTATCTTGCCAAATATTCAAGAGATAGTGCAGATTCTTTATCAAGACAAACACTTCACACAATTGGCCTTAGTTGGTCTTTGTTTTATCCAAAACATCACAACTTACCAATTTCAAATGTACAAGAGTAGGACACTTTTACTCTTACATTTGACAAGTGTTTTAAACCTTTCTTTAAGATATGTCACTCAAGTTACAATCTTGGAGTATGACTCTAAGAATTGTTTTGGAACGAAGTATGACTCATCTTCCTGATCTAACCATTTCAACAATTCATGACTCCTCTTCTTAGTCATAAGAATGCACTAAGATGACCTTTAGAGGACTAATTGTGATATGATTTCTAAATCATTAAGATGATCACAAACATGATACTAAAGTACTCTCCCACTTTTCAGATTTGAGAAACTTTTATCTTTTTTCCTAATTTGATTCTTCCCATTCGTTCTGCCATACATTGAGACTTTTCCAATGTTTCAGAATTATACTTAAACTTGTAGGTATAACCATATTTACTAAACTTTAGTAAATCAAATAGTCTTAACGAGCTTTGTGGTGGACATGACCAGTACACAAGAATGTGTACTCGATCCCTTTAGTCCTTCACTTGACTCACACATCCATGTGAACAAGTAATTAGTCTTGATTTTCCAATGCTTGAAAGTTCTCATTCATCATACTATTCAACTTGCATGATTCCAAGTTTCGGTCCAATTGAAACTTGGGCGATGAGGAACTTTCCTGATTTGGTAAATTTAGACACTACCACAAATGAAAGAATCAAATCCATTTTCCAATATTGTTGTCAGTGGAATCATATAAGCAACAATTTTCCACAAATGCCATTGTAAGGATACTTCAAATAAATAAAATTAAACAATTTTCTTTTATTTTAAAACTTTGCGGAAAAACTTATCCTTACAATCCACATGGAAAATTGTTGTTATCTATTCCTTAGCAATATATCATAACTTCTTAAGCAACTGCTCAAAATTCGGATGCGATCGAAATCCACCTTCGCGATCAGAATCAGCATATACTTCCTTTAAGATTTCTCTCTATTCTTTGATTCTTAAAACATCAACATGTGACCCAGTCACATCATGTAATGAGGATCTCAGAATAGAACTTAACAGAGTTAGATAATGGGCTCTACCTGATGTAGAGTCAAACTTATTGACTTTAACATCCTTAGGTAAATTTGGCAGCTTTACAATCAACGCCCCTTCCTTTGGCAAAATAAACATATGGACCCTTTGGTAATGGGACTATCTCAGACTTAGCATTTCTCTTTACCATTTGGTCAACCGGGTTGACTATGGCCAATCCCTTTCCATTGGGAAGAGAATGCTTTTTCTGGATTTCCAGTGTCACCATTGTCACTGTCCATAAAGTTTTTGGGAAGTTGATCTTCTAATCAAATTTGCTTTACTATCGTTCCAAATCATTGCTGATTCAGCAGCACCAAGCAAATAGATATGATCATTAAGGTTCATGTCATAGTCTGTTTCATAGTAGTCCCAAAGGAACTCACTATGTGACTTAGAAAGTGATTGAACATCCAACTTTCTCAAGACTTTGACACCCAACTCTCCCGGCTTGTCAATATGTGACTTCATCTCTAAGATGTGATCACACATAGACCTTGCTTGCCATTAGGGCTTGAGTGACCTTGAACTTGTGGGTTAGGGAGAATAATTGGAGGAGGTGGAGGAAGAGAAGTATGACTTCCATGAGCCAAACTCGGGAAGTCATATTCATTAGGAAAGCTTGGTTTGGGAAGATCATTGTTGTCTAAACCAGACATCAACAATGGGAGAAATTCACGTAAAGTTGATTTAAGTCCTTAATATAACACCCAATATGATATATTAAGGCTAGGACCCAACAAACTATTTTATAACTTGGAAGAGGGATGCCGTAATCCAAGCTATAAAATATTTGAAGGTAGGTGAATGACGATTCACCAATTTCCACCAAGATAAACGAAATGTATTATTAGGTTTTAATTGGTTTTGAAACTCCTAGATTCTTTTGAGATTCATTGAACTTTTCAAAGGCATGTTTCAATCTCGAGTGTGCCCTTCAGGTTTTGTGACTGGGATGCCGAGGATCACAAAACAAGGTGTGAATAACCATGCAAATATACTTGGTACCCTTAATATTTACCCCTCAATCGATGTGCCGGTTAACCACACACGCTCCACCGATACTATGATAAACATTAAGTTACCCTTTGCCTACCTTATTAAATCAAGCTAGTGTGCCGGTTAACCACACACGCTCCACTAACTGACTTAAGCAAAGTGCAAAGTGTAATTTCATGGGTTAGCACCAAATTCACATTTTCCTAAGTAACTAAGATTGGGTATTATTAAGAGTTTAGTTACTTAGTATTTATCATTAATACTTTTAATGAAGGGAGAATTATAGTCTTTGTCCTAACCGTTCGGCTAACGACCCTCCACCGGTCAAGGAAGTGGTAGGTGAGAGTAGACACCCATTAAACTGCCATTTTATATGCAGTAACCTTATACCCCCCCTTATAGACCGGCTTTATGAATGAGGCCTACTATTGGTAAGACGACTTGCTCTTATACATATAATATATTAAACTTTTAATATTATAATAGTATAAGGGTGTATTTTAGACATTTAAAATACTTGGTGGTTTAAACTATTAATTAAACTAAACTTTTAATTTTATTAAACTCAAACCATATCTTTATTTATGGATTTAATAATACTCTTTTAATTAAACGCTTTAATTAACTATTAATAAAGTCCATAAGAGTTAATTTGAATTATTCAATAAAACATCATAATTCCAATTATTAAATTCAAAATTAAAACCATTTAATTAATTGTTTAAGTTATGAACCCAAGAGTTTTAGAATTCAATTCTTTTTTTTCATAAAAAGCTTTTTCCAAATTCCAAAACTTGAGGGCAAGTTTTGTAACTCTTGAAAACTTTTGGATTCCATAACTTATGGAGTTAAATACTTGTTTTATGATGAAACTTTTCATGTTCCATAACTTAAGAACAAGTTATGGAATTCTTTAAAACATTAACTCCAAATTTTGTAACTCCATAAAAACTTTAAATCAAATTTTTTTTAAAAAAAAAACTTTCATATCCATAACTTATGGAGGTTTCAAAACACTTAAGATCACAACTTTAAAAAAAACTTTTGAGCTCCAAAATTTTATGACAAAATATGTAACTCCTTAAAACATTTAGATCAAACTTTTAAAACTAATAAAATAATCATATCATTTTATCTTTTACTAAATTTGACCTAATTCAACTCATATAACAAATGATTCAAATTTTACAAATAATTCGTTTTTCATAATACAAGTAATTATCTTAAAATTTGACAAACGTCATGTTTTTTTTTCCTTTTTTTCCAACTTGAAAATAAAACATTTGCATCAATATAACAGAAAACAACCCATGTCTCTGATACCACTGTCGGGTTTTGAGCATTTTAACACTCCTATGGTGTACATGCAACCCTATAAACCTTGGATGTATGTTTTCTCTATTATACATGCAAATATTAACTATTCCAAGGTTTCATCCTAACTAGCATATTATGAAGCACCTATACTACAAAGTTCTAGTTAGATGACATACCTTTTGATGTAGCTTGATGTCTTCAAGCTTTAAGAGCTTAGCCCCAATAGTGTGGAAGCCTCAAATGGAATCACAAATCACCAAAACACCTTGGAAGAACTTGAGAGAATATGTATGCACACTAAAATCGGCCCACTCTTATTTTCACACACTTGTGCCAATTTTGTGAGCCAATGACCCCTTTATATATTATGGAGGATTAGGGTTACATCCATGTAAACCATAATACCCATGACCTTTCATTTACATAGGATCCATGGGTTAAAAGCTCCATGGACCATCCATGAAAGCTTAGCCCAACCTAAATGAACTTGGCCCATTCCATATATATAAGAGTCCATATTTAATTAGTTCTTTTTGATCACTTAATTAATTCTAAATTAATTCTTGATCAATACTAATTAAATAATATGATTCCATATTAATATATTACAACTTATAATATATTAATATAAATCATAAATATACTATTCTCAAAAGACTATCCATATAAATTGTGCCGGTGAAGTGCAACCCAAATGGACCATGTCGGGTCGGGTCAAGTACATACCAAATATAGTTATGGACTTAGACATTAATCCAACAATAGAACCCATGGGTCATGGAAATGAAAGGTCATGACAATTAGGGTTTACATGGTGTAACCCTAATTGTAACACACTATATAAGGATCCTTATGTTCACCAAAATCGGTACTTAAGCAAGAAAGAAGAGGGCTAGCCGATTTCAAGTAGTGTGACATTTCTCTCAAGTTTATTCCAAGTGCATTTGGTGTTGTGTGAGACATTTGAGGCATCACACTTGGGGTGCTAGGCTCTCAAGGTTTTTCAAGGAATCCAAACTACTACAAGGTATGTTTTTATAGCTTACTTTTACATTAAAAGTTCCCCATGTATGCTTGATAGGATTATGAACCTTGGAAAATCAATTTTGCATGTATCTTAGTCAAACATAGATCCAAGGTTTCTAGGGTTGCATGAACACCTTAGGAGTGTTAGAATGCTCCAAACCCTACAGTGGTATCAGAGCCTAGGATTGTTTCTTTGATACTTGATGCAAAATAGGTGAAAAAGTCAAAATTCTTGCTGTCTGCACAGGGGACTCGCCGAGTCCATGGGGGGACTCGACGAGTCCAAGCGTATCTTCAACCAACTCGGCGAGTCAGTTCTTGCACTCGACGAGTTGACCAGGCAGAGTCCAGATTTTCGATTTTTGCTGCTGGAAATGGACTAGAAACATTACCCTAAACTGTTTTGGTGTTATTAAACTTGTTTTAGATGGTGTAATGGTTGTTCTAATCCATTTACAATGGCTAATATCAAAATTCCATGTTTATATGTGTTCATATGTTCTTGAAATTTTGATATGAATATTCATGTTCTTATGAGTTCTTGCAAGATCATAGGAATTATGTGCTATTGATTGGTAGTTAATTCATGATCATGATGTGTTTTAATGGAGTTCATAACTTGTCCTCAAGTTATGGATAACCAAAAGTCACTTTGTAATAAATCCATTAAAAGAACACATAAGTTACAAAAAATGAAGAGTCTTCATTTTTAATAAACAATAACTCATAAGTTATGAATTGAAAAGTTTTGTAAAGTTACAAAACTTGCCCTCAAGTTTTGGAACACGTAAAGTCATCTAGTAAACTTTAGTTCCAACCCCTAGAATTTTAAAAGTTAAAATTCAACCCTTATACTTTATAATATTATAAGTTAATAATATATATATATGTATAAGATCAAGTCGTTTTACCGTTAGTAGGCCTCATTCACGAAGCCGGTCTATAAGGGGGTATAAGGTTGTTGCCTATAAAATGGCAGCTTAATGGGTGTCCACTCTCACCCACCGCTTCCTTGATCGGTGGAGGGTCGTTAGCCGAACGGGTAGGACAATGACTTAAAATTCTCATTAAAAGTATAATGATTATTATAAAGTAACTAAATGTTTTTTTAAATTCCCAATCTTAGTTACTTTAGGAAAATGTGAATAAGGTGCTAACCCATGAAATTACACTTTGCACTCTGATTAAGTCGTTAGTGGAGCGTGTGTGGTTAACCGGCACACTAACTTGGACTTAACAAGGTAGGCAAAGGGTGACTTAAGGTTTTTCATAGGTCGGTGGAGCTCGTGTGGCTAACCGGCACATCGATTGAGTGAAAAACATTAAGGGTACCATGTAATTTGTATGGTTACTTCACACCTTGTTTTGTGATCCTCAGAATCCCAGTCACAAAACATGAAGGGCACACTCGAGATTGAAACATGTCATTGAAAAGTTCAATGAATCTCAAAAGAATCTAGGAGTTTCTAAAAACCATTTAAAACCTAATAATTTCGTTTTTCATGGTGGAAATTGGTGAATCGTCATTCACCTACCTTTCAAATATGTTATAGCTTAGATTACGGCATCCCTCTTCTAAGTTATAATATATTATGATTGGATCCTAGCGTTAATATTACATTTGGGTGTTTTATTAAGGACTATCTTTATATCTAACCTAAATTTATTCTCTTCTTTTTCTCAAATGTCAACCAACAATACTGCTTCTGGCTCAAACCCTACTGGCTCCTTCTCTCTCATGAACCTTTGTGGGAGAGTCATCTTTGATGGATCCAACTTTATGGATTGGATCAGGAACATCAGGATGGTCACTCGGTATGAGGACAAGGAATATGTCCTCGATAAGGAGCTTAAGGTACCCGAGTCGTCTGCTTCTCCTGAGGAGGTCGCTGAATATGAGGCACATGAAAGAGATGCTACCAAAGTGGCATGCATCATGTTGGCCACTATGACAGCATAGCTCCAAAAGTCCTATGAGGACTACTATCCTTTTGAGATGCACCAGGATTTGATGGACCGCTACCATCAGAGTGCTCATCAACAGCGATATGAAATCATCTCCTCCATGATAACAACCCGGTGAAGGATGGTGAACCCATCACGGGCCACATGCAGAAAATGCAAAGGTATATGGACCGTTTGCTGAAGCTAAATGTGAACTTCCCTGAGGAGTTAGCAATAGATATCATTTTGCACTCCTTAACATCGTGTTATTATCAATTCCGCATGACATACCACATTAACAAGGAGGAAGTTACCCTCAGCAAGCTTCAAGGACTCCTAAAGACCGCTGAAACAGGTCTTAAAGGTAAGTCGGTTGTTACCACTCCTACTCCTATTCCAAACACCGCCCCTGTCCTGGAAATCGGGAAAGGTAGAGGGAAAAAAAGGAAGAACCCTTCGAAGGGTACCAAGGGTAAGACCCTTGATGGCTCCTCTTCAAGTGGAACCAAGAAAGGTTTCGTCACTCCTTCTTCTGACCCAAAAGAGGCTGAATGCTTCTATTGCCGTGAAAAGTCGGATTGGAAGCGGAACTGCCTAAAGTACCAGCAAGATATTAAGGATGGGAAAGTGAAACCCACCCATGCAGGTATTTACACAATATTGTCTAATAACTCACCCTATTCTAACTCTTGGGTTCTTGATACAGGATGTGGAGTTCACATATGTTCTGATTTGCAGGGACTCAGAAGAAGTGAGAATGTGGAGCATGGAAAGATAAACTTGATCATGGGAAATAGGAAAGCTTCACCTGTCACCAAGATTGGAGTTTATTCTTTGTTGCTAAATAGTGGGTTTACATCAGAATTGAATAAATGTTGTTACTCACCTGAAATGGCAAGAAATATTATTTCCTTTAATGCTTTATACAAACAAGGGTTTACCTTTTCTTTTGATAATGAAGTTGGTGGAATAAATGCTTTCTTTAATAATGTTCTTTATTTTAAAGCATTACCTTGTGATTGTGTGTATGAAGCTGTGTCTGTTGTAGATAACCTAGGAAATAATTTGTTGTGTATTGATTCTTCTAATAATAATAACTTGGATAAAGCATCATTATGTCATTGTCGTCTTGGACATGTAAGCAAGAAACGCATAGGCCAACTCCAAAAGGATGGAGTCTTGGAGTCATTTGACCTAAAGTACGATGATAGTTATGAATCATGCTTACTTGGAAAAATGACAAAGTCACCCTTTACTGGTTCCGGTGCAAGGGGTGAAGGTTTGTTGGATCTAGTGCGCACAGATGTGTGTGGACCCTTCAAAACTGCCACAAGGGATGCTAATCGTTATTATGTGACCTTTACAGATGATTATAGTAGATATGGTTATGTCTACTTAATCAAGCATAAGTTAGAGACTTTTGAAAGGTTTAAAGAGTTTAAACAAGAAGTCGAGAATCAATTGGGCAGGAACATTAAGATGCTTCGATCCGATTGTGGTGGTGAGTATCTCAGTACAGAGTTCCTCGACTATCTTAAGGAATGTGGGATTGTCTCACAATTGACACCTCCCAGGACACCACAATTGAATGGTGTGGCTGAGAGGCGTAATCGAACCTTGTTGGATATGGTTCGTTCCATGATGAGTCGAGCTTCGCTACCAATCTCATTCTAGGGGTATGCCTTAGAGACTGTCGCCCATATCCTTAATCTAGTCCCTACAAAGAAAGTTGCCAAAACTCCTCATGCGATGTGGACTGGAAAGGTTCTTAATCTAGACCACATCAAGATTTGGGGTTGCGAGGCTTTCGTGAGGCGTGAGACTCACGATAAGCTCAAACCTCAAAGTGAGAGGTGTATTTTCATCGGCTACCCATAGAAATCCTTTGGTTACCTCTTCTACAAACCCAGTGAGAATGTGGTTTTTGTAGCAAGGAGGGGTTTCTTTCGAGACAAAGAGTTCATAAGCCAAAGAAACAGTGGGAGGAAAATTGACCTCGAAGAAATTCGAGAGTCAAGTGGTGAAGGAACTTCAAACCCTAGTAGTCAACCTGAGGAGGAAACTCCTGTTGATCCAATTGACGAGTCTGTACCTCTGAGGCATTCCACAAGGGTTAGGAATGCACCTGAGCACTACTATGGTTTCCATATTAATGCGGAAGGTGAGACACTTATCAGTGATGAGACACTGGTAAATCTGGATGAACCTAACAACTATGCGGAATCCATGGCAGGCCCCGAGTCTGCTAAATGGAAAGAGGCAATGGACAGCGAGATACAGTCCATGTATGACAATCAAGTTTGGAACTTGGTTGACAATGTACCAGGTCGCAAGACAGTTGGGTGCAAATGGATCTTCAAGAAGAAGACCGACATGGATGGTAATGTACACATGTATAAGGCGTGACTGGTTGCAAAGGGCTTTTCTCAAACTCCAGGAGTTGATTATGATGAGACCTTTTCACCAGTAGCAAAGATTAAGTCTATTAGGGTCCTGTTAGCCATTGCTGCATTTCATGATTATGAAATATGGCAAATGGATGTCAAAACCGCCTTCCTTAATCGAAGGTTGGCTG
Source organism: Lactuca virosa (assembly GCF_052849685.1). Lineage (NCBI taxonomy): Eukaryota > Viridiplantae > Streptophyta > Magnoliopsida > Asterales > Asteraceae > Lactuca > Lactuca virosa. Next base: position 252,398,853 of record NC_136427.1, on the reverse strand, counting down.
AAGATGTTTACATGTGTCAGCCAGAGGGTTTTGTCAGTACAAAATACCCTAATAGAGTATGTAAGCTTGAGAAATCCATCTATGGATTGAAACAAGCACCTTGCAGATGGAATCTTTGTTTCGATGAGAAAGTAAAAGAGTTTGGCTTTTCAAGGAGTGAAGATGAATCTTGTGTATATGTCAAGGCTAGTGGGAGTATAGTTAGCTTTTTGGTATTGTATGTGGATGACATACTACTCATAGGAAATGACATCCCAACCTTGCAGGAAGTGAAGTACTGGCTTAGGAAGTGTTTCGCTATGAAAGACCTAGGAGAAGCTGCCTATATTCTAAGGATAAGGATTCTGAGAGACCGGAGTAAAAGACTAACTGGACTTAGTCAGAGTACCTACTTGGATAAGGTGCTGAAGAGGTTCAGCATGCAAGATTACAAGAAAGGAGAGTTACCCATCCAGAGTAACGCCAGATTGAGTAAGACTCAGAGCCCGAGTGCCGAGGCTGAGATAGCAGAAATAAGTCGAGTACCTTATGCTTCCGCTATAGGCTCGATCATGTATGCTATGACTTGTACTCGTCCTGATGTGGCCTTTTCCTTGAGCATGGTCAGCAGATATCAGGGGAATCCTGGCAAGGATCACTTTGCGGTAAAGAATATCCTCAAGTATCTGCGGAGGACTAAGGACTGGGTCCTTACCCTCGGTGGGAGTGATGACTTGAGAGTTGTAGGGTATAGTGATGCTAGCTTCCAGACTGATAGGGATAATTTTCGCTCTCAGTCGGGATGGGTCTTTACCTTAAACGGAGGAGCAATTTCTTGGAAAAGTTCCAAGCAGGAGATAGTGGTTGATTCAACTTGCGAATCAGAGTATATAGCAACAAGCGAGGCTGCAAAGGAGGCAATATGGCTGAAGAACTTCATTGGAGACCTTGGAGTTGTACCAGCTATAAAGGAGCCTATGGAAATTTTCTGTGATAGTGAAAGTGCAATTGCCTTAGCGAAAGAACCGAGTGATCATGGGAGATCCAGACACATCGACAGAAAATACCATTTCATCAGACATCGAACAGAAGAAGGACTCATCGTGGCAAAGAGGGTATCATCAGATGAGAACCCAGCAGATCCCCTCACGAAGGGATTGGGTAGGGTTAAGCATCTCCAACATGCGAGGCGCATAGGGCTGAAGGATGATATTAGTTTTAGTAGTTAGATAGCTCTGAAATTTGTAAAGTGTAATTGACATTTGATGATGAATAAAAGTTGTGTTTATTTATGAGTAAAGTGTTGATATCTTTTGTCAATCGTTTACTATTATTTCTTTTGCATGTTTTGACTTCCAGAATAATCATGTTATGTTGTTTCATATTATTCAAATTCTCCACAGTCGGTCATATGTTGGAAGTAGGTATGAATTAAGACTGTCATGGATTGGCTTATAGAGGTCTAAGATGTTGGACATAGCTACAACACTCATGAGTGCTCATAAGTTCTGAGTATTGGATTCAACCCACGCTCACTGGTATCACTTCATGGAATTTATCTCGAGTGATCGTGAGACGGTAATGTCATATAAGTCTTCAAACCTAGAGATATGACTTGTTGCCTATGAGTTGGTTATGCATTGATTGTACGAAAATGCATTGGTAACTTGATGTTATAAAAAGTGCCTTTGTGTATGATTCAACAAGTAGTAGAACAAGCATATGAGTCGAAGTTTATCTGTTCCTTCTTGGATTAGAAGCGATATCTGGGCCCCTTGATGATTCTTTTTGACCTATGTACCGGGCCCGGTCAGAACTAAATTGATGTGTTCAATTAAGTTCTTTGTCAAACAAATCGTAAATCGAGAAACAAACTGCTAGACAATAAGTAAGACAGTGTTCCATGTATTTTTCCGGCTGATATCTAGAACAGAGGATTATATGATCACTTATCTTAAATGGTGTATCATCATCATCTCAGTTCCGAGAGACCTTGAAAGAGCTACGATTACTGATTGGTTCCTGACGTCATACTTACAACTATAGTTATTAGACTTATCCAAGTGGGAGACTGTTGGATAAGGTGTCTAAGTCCATAACTATTTCTGGTATGTACTTGACCCGGTTTGGCATGGTCCATTTGGGTTGCATGGCATCATGCATTTGGATAGACTAAAATGAGAGAAATAACACTTATGGTTTATTAATATATTATAAGTTCTAATATATTAATAATATTATTTAATTAGTATTGATCAAGAATTAATTTGGAATTAATTAAGTGATCAAAAGAAGACTAATTAAATATATGGGTTGATTGTGTAAATCACTCATACTTGTATAGTGGGCTAATGCTCCATGGATTATCAAGTTGGGCTAAAACCCATAGGATGCTCCATGGATGCTCCATGGTGGTTATAGAACCCATGGGTCATGGAAATGAAAGGTCATGACAATTAGGGTTTACATGGTGTAACCCTAATTGTAACACACTATATAAGGATCCTTATGTTCACCAAAATCGGCACCTAGCGCAAGAAAGAAGAGGGCTAGCCGATTTCAAGTAGTGTGACATTTCTCTCAAGTTTATTCCAAGTGCATTTGGTGTTGTGTGAGACATTTGAGGCATCACACTTGGGGTGCTAGGCTCTCAAGGTTTTTCAAGGAATCCAAACTACTACAAGGTATGTTTTGCTAGCTTACTTTTACATTAAAAGTTCCCCATGTATGCTAGATAGGATTATGAACCTTGGAAAATCAATTTTGCATGTATCTTAGTCAAACATAGATCCAAGGTTTCTAGGGTTGCATGAACACCTTAGGAGTGTTAGAATGCTCAAAACCCTAACGGGACCCCGCCCATACTCACTTCCCTACCATGCACATATGAGTATCACAAAGACAAAAACTATAAATAAACATACATACCTTCCTCAAGCACTGCCCGGCATCGGACCGTGGTCCGGAAACATACATAGAAACATTCCTCGGACCCCGCCTGACATCGGACCGAAATCTGGAAACATTCCTCGGGCTTTTCTCGGCATCGGAACGAAGTCCGGAAACATACAAACTAGCACATGCATAAATCATAAAGACATCAAGCATACAAACATTCCTCGGGCTTTCCCCCGGCATCGGAACGGAGTCCGGAACATATAAACATATAAACCTACATCGGGCACTACCCGGCATCGGACCGTAATCCGAAACATATAATCAAACATGCATACATATACGGGTCGGCATTAGTGCCTTAGACCCGTTCACACAAAGGGAAACTCACCTCGCAAAGCTGAATCACACGAATAATCCTCTGGCTGCTAGCTGGCAGATCCCCGAACTGCTGATCTCTCGACTCCCCGAGTTATCATTACCAAAATAACACTTAGTCCAAACGCCAATAATCCTCCTTAGGGTAAAATAACCATTTTACCCCTGATCTAATTTGGTTCATACCTAAGGCCCAAAACCATAATATGAAAGGCCCAATACTAGGTAGGCTTCCCAAGCAAGGAAAAGGAAGTAGAGTGAAAATCATCTATTCTAAGTCTATAAAATCTCAACTATATATAATTTTAACGTATACACTTTAGTAATTATAGATCTACCACAAAAGGTCTTTTTAACAATTCCCTAAAGTTATTTATGGTATCTAAAATACTTCTATAGTATTTCAATTATATATTTGATTCTTGAACTTCTAGATATAAGAGGTTGAAAAGTTTCCAGTTTTATGGTTATAGCATCCTAAAATACTCCTATAGTATTTTAACCCTTTTGTTTGGTTCTAGAATTCTTCTGGTAACTAGGTAAGTTTTAGACTTGTTGCAACACCACAATCACTCCCAAACACATGTTGGTCATATCTCAAATAAATATAGTTGATCAGGCTATATTGGTCCCAGATATGATTACATAACTGTATAGGTTTAACTACAGTGTCCAACATCCAAATACTTTTGTTTTGTTCTTCTTGTGATACTCGTTCTAGTATGCATGTACTTATACTTCTATAAAATATTGTTATATTTTAAAGTATAACTCTTGGTCAGAGTGTTTTATCCCAATGTGTTTATAGTTGTATATCTTTTATGACTGATATACTGAGTTCACTATAAACAATGCTCTTATACCAATCTAGTCACACCCCCAAACCAGAACGGCGGAAACGTTCGGAGGCGGAGGACGTCATGTCAAGTATCTCAATACATGCATTATAGTAATCAAAGTACAACAACCATTTCATTTATAATGTATAAGTTTTTACATAAGTGTTCAAACACTAGGTGTTCAACAGTAGATATAGTAAAAGACAAAAGACGCAACACGATACTAGGATGTCTTCTCAAAAGCTCTGGGAGTGTACCTGTCTACTGGATTCCTGAGAATACAAGTTATTTTGAAAGAGAGAATCAGCATTTAAGCTGGTGAGTTTATAACTCAAATCCGTTTTCTCGTTATTTGATAAGGTAAACACGTTTTTCCCCAGAAAATCCTATATTTTCTGATGTATTATACTGTAATCAAAAGGGTGAAAGTTTTTGTTTCTTAAGTGGTATATTGTATTATAGTTTACATAAAACCATAAAGAAAAGGCGTTTTCCAATACGAAAATAGTATTTCCGTATTTAAACAGGTAAAATACTATATTATAGTTTTATAAAGATAAAACTATGTGAAGTTTTACTTATTCATACACTAATCATTTAGTTCAATATCAAATTGTGAGTTATTATAACCATACTATGACTAGATGGCCTGAACACGACGTTCTTCATGCGTCGCAAAAGCTACAACATTTGTCACCACAGGTGTGCCGACCTAGCTGTTGCAAGCAGCTCTGGTGCGGGATTGTCAGTCCCGTATAGATCTATACACAATTGTCACGCTCCCACTCAAGGAGATTCCGGTTATAATTTCAGGACTTTTGTTGGTACTTGGAAAAGTACATGAAGGTAGTCTCACAAGTGCTATATTAATGATTATGTATAGAATATTGATAAATTACTAGGTAATAAATACTCAGTAGGTTAGTTTCATAAACTATATAAGATATAGTTTATATGGTTGTTTTCTGAAGAGTGTTTTCTACTCGTTTTCCGTTAAGTACCAATGAATGTGTTTTCTAAACTATACCTATTATAGTTTAACTGTGGTAAGAATCGGTAATATGGTTATTCCATGAAGTTCATTGTTTGTACCAAAAAGTATCAATCAGTTTGAAAAACCTTTTTATATTTGTATAAATGTAATATTTATATAATTGTGATTAATTAGACCTTCAATTATATAACTTTACCCCAAGCCCACAACCAAACAAGGAACAGGAAATGGGGTCAAATTATATATTCTAAATCTTTTGAATCCAAATTATATAATTTACACATATATAAATATGTAATTAAACAATTTAAAAACTTAAAAAACATATGAAAGTATTTTAAAAGAGTTTAACAATTTTTCGAAGGTTTTATCAGTGTTTAAAAAGAGTCTACATGACTTTAAATCATTTTGGAAGTATTTGGTAATCTTTTGTTGTTAACACAATAATTAAGAATATAAGATAACCTTTTGTGTGATTGTTATCACAGGTAAATATTAAAACAATATTAATTGTGTTCAACTTCTATTCCCCCTTTTAAAAGCATTTAAAATCATTAAAAATGTAGATTAAAGGGGTATGAACTCACATGATAGGTGGTGATTCGGGCAGCGTTACGCTTCTTAGAAAGGATTTTTCTTGATGAAACTGAGTGATTTTGATGAAAAGTCGGCTTCACATGGGCAGCGTTTCGACTGGAAAGAGGTTAGCTTCTCGAGAATTTCGGGCTTCGGGATTTCATCTGAGCTTGGATATGTCACTGGGGCGTCGGGGTAATATTGAGAGGTTTAAAAGTTGAAGAAAATAGGAGAGAGGGTAAAATTTTGTAACCAAATCTGGAGGTCTCGCTTTCTATTTATAGGAGGCTGGGGCCTCTCCGTACGCTAGGCGTACTCGTCAATTACGCGGGGCATAGTGCCTCGCGGGTCTCTTCGTCGGGTGTAACCTCGTACGCAGGGCATACGAGTGGATCATCTCAGACGCGTCGGAGCTACATACACATGTTGACCATGCGTGGGAGTAGGCTTCGTGGCTGATTCCGGATCGAATATGTGGGAATTACGCTGGGCGTAATCCCTTATGTACGCTGGGTGTAATCTTTTCAGCCAACCTCGAAGTTAGTGCCCAGTACTTCAAAAATCCATATTTTTCGCATATGAGCTCCGTTTTTGACGGTCTTTATATCCACGCGTAGGTGAGATCAAGCTCTACAACTTTCGTTTAGACTCCGTCGGCTAATTTTGACTTTATTTTTAAAGTTATATTTTTAACAGGCCGGGACAGGAAAAGTCCGTTAAAAATTCATAACTTCTTCATCCGACGTCCGTTTTCGTCTGTCTTTTTACCGTTGGATTTCTTTTGATAAGATCTTCGATTCTCGTTTAGGTTGTTTCGGCTAAAAATCACAACTTCCTCATACGAAGTCAGATTTGGACGTTCTTTTTATGTAAACTCTCGGTTTAACATATTATACGACTTTCATTTTGATTGTTAAGGCTAAAAATCATTTGATTGTAAACTCACTTTTTACGTCACATAGCATTGTGCCGGTTCTGTCGCGGATCTTCGATTGGTCATAACTTCTTCGTTATAACTCGGATTTCGGCGTTCTTTATATTTTTGGAAACGTTGCGACATATACTACAACTTAGATAAGATTATTTATTCTAAATAATCCTTTATCAAAAAGTCATGTTTGACGTGAAATAATGGGTTGTTACATAAGACATTATCGTCTCATGATCACTCGTGATAAAATCCATGAAGTGATTGAAATGAGCATGGGTTGAATCCAATACTCGAATCTTATTCCAGGAGCACTCATGAACACTATAGCAAACTTGTGCTATGACTAACACACCTCTACAGACGCATTCATGACAGTTTTGCCTCAATACCTACTTCCAAAGTATGATCAACTGTGGATGGTTTGAATAACCTAGTTATTCGGGAAGTCAAAACATGCAAAGTGAAACACAAGAATAATACTAACCCTATATGGCCCTAAAAATTTTGAGTCATATTGATTACTCATTATCCATTGTATAATGTTTTGAATAATCAACTTAATACTTGAATTAAAACAATAGTCATGCCATGCTCCAAGCATGCACACTATGTTTGTCTAAACAATAGTTATGCCATGCTCCAAGCATGCACACTATCTTTGTCTATGGTCCTTAATTTGTGAAATAGATCAACTGAAAAACATTTCAATGATCCTCATTTCAAAATTCCAAATCCTTATTGCAAGTGTAAGAATTCCAAATTCTTGTCACTGCTAGAAAGTGTTAGATTCTAAACTATCATGCAATGATTATTTTGTAATGTCTAGGTGCCAAAAAGTCACAGAGACTTGACCAATGATACTACAAAATATTCCTTTGGAGATTGTTACAAGACAATTCCATGGAAATGAAGTCTCAAATTCAAAGTACATTCCTTTGAACATCCTTCTTGCATAACAGTTTCTAACTTTCTCATCTATTCTTCAACTCCCAATATGGAAACATTCCATATTTTCCATACGACAACTCATTATTAATAGACTCATGTCTATTCATAATAATGTCAATATGGTCCTTCCATTACTATACTTCCAACTGTACTTAAGCGACCAATCCTTGGCGAACCTTAGATTGTCCTTAACAGTTGCTCAACCACTTTAGTCATGACCGGTTCTAGTCCTTTTTCCCTCTTAATTCCCTAGGCATTTGGAAAATTTTAGAACACGATAATATTATAGCATATGCAATCGATCATATACCTGAAGCATATGGGACACGATTCATAATGTCTAACATAAGGACATGATACTTGATCAGTCTTTTGCTATAATATTTCTATTTGCCATGTTCTCATAACTTTGATTATGAAGAGGGATGTTGTAATCATAATCACATTTTGAGAATGCAATTAACATTTCCATATACAAAGTTTCCTTATGTTGAACCATTCCAACATAACATTCATATATATATTTGACTAAATGTGATTAAAATCTCAATCTAAGCTTTTAGAATTGAAATGAAGTATAATTTCCTCTCCCTTAATTATAGCAAAAGAACTTTTCAAACTCTGCAACTTGCAAATTGAAACTTTTGTTTTCTATAATTAACATTGCTAACTCGCAACATTTACCATAATTGATTATGCTCCCACTAGCATAATAATTATTATCTTACTAGCATAACACTTATTCTCCCACTAGCTTTGACATGTAGTCAGAAATCAGCTGGACTTCTATAAATCAATAATTCATTGACTTTCATTACCAAAGTTCAGATTTCTGACACGAGATGCTTTGATGAGACTTTATCTAGGCTTCTCAAACTCATACATCTTTCCTTAGACAGCTCACATGTGTGTCTAAACAATTTAAGAACTTACAGCAATAAGTCTCAAATGTTTAGACCTTTTGCCATTTCTCACAATTCGAACTATGAAGAGGGATGCTGTAATCATAATCGAATTTGAGAATGCAAATAACACAATTGCTATCTCCTTAAAATCTACTTAGTGAAAGCGTTTCCTCACAATCATTTTCATGAATTGGAGAGAAACCTTATGACACTTAGATTTTTATGGTGTATGTGTTCTTATCCATGTGAATTTTTCATAACCATAATCACAAGAAATGGTTAGTGACAAATCCAAACTTATATGGACTGAACTTGTTCAATCTCAATTTCATGCCACCTGGAAGCACAAGGGCCTACCATTGCTTCTAGGTTGTTATGCAACCAATTGAGAACTCTCAGAACTCATATGCATAGTCAACTTTAACTGGAATGGGCATAGAAACAAGAATATGTCAACACGATAGGTTATAAACCTCAAGTCGTGTGCTAGTGATAAACAATAGGCTTAATTCTTGATTAGTTCTTGAAGCTTTTCCAAGATCTTTAAGACTCCCACTTCCCTCTTGACATATAAGATTCTCTTTTCATGAATCATTCCTTGAGAAAACAAATATTCAAGAGTTAGTGCGGATTCTTATCAAGACAAACACTTCACACAATTGGCCTTAGTTGGTCTTTGCTTTATCCAAAACATCACAACTTACCAATTTCAAATGTACAAGAGTAGAAAACTTTTTACTCTACATTTGATAAGTGTTTTAAACCTTTTCTTAAGATTATGTCACTCAAGGTTACAATCTTGGAGTATGACTCTAAGACTTGTTTTGGGAACGAAGTATGACTCATCTTCTTGATTGAAACTATTTCAACTATTCACGATTCCTCTTCTTAGCCATACAAATTCACTAAGATGTCTTTAGAGGATCAATTGTGATATGGTTTTTCCATAAACTTTAAGATGATCATAAAACATGATACTAAAGTACTCTCCCATCTTTTCAGATTAGAGAAACTTTTATCTTTCTGCCTAATTTGATTCTTCTCATTCGTTCTGCCATACATTGAACATTTTCCAATGTTTCAGAATTATACTTAAACTTGTAAGCATAACCATGTTTACTAAACTTTAGTAAATCATAATGAATAGTCTTATCGTTCTTTGTGGTGGACCTGACCAGCACACAACTAACTGCATCTGATCCCCTAGTCCTTCACTTGACTCACATATACATGTTAACAAGCAATTAGCCTTAATTTCCTAAAGACGAAAATTCTCATTCATCATACAATACAAGTTGCTTGATTCCAAGTTTCTATCCAACTGAAAACTTGGGTGATGAGAATCTTTCCTTATTTGGTAAATCTTAACACTACCACAAACGAAAGAATCAAATTCATATTGCTATCAATGGTAACATATAAACAACAATTTTCACGAATGCCATTGTAAGGGATAAATAAATTTCAAAAAAAATTCTTTTATTTATAAAACTGCGGAAAAACCTTTCCTTACAATGCAAATACAAATGAAAACTATGTTGTTATGTATTCCTAAGCAATCTATCATAACTCTTAAGCAGTAGCTCAAAATTCTGATCATCGAACCATGCGATCGAAATCCATCTATTCACGATCAAAATCAACTTACTCTTCCTTTAAGTTCCCTTTCATTTCTTCGATTGTACGAAACATCAAAATGCGACCTAGTCACATCATGTATTAAGAATCTCCAAATAGGAACTTAATAGAGTTAGACAATGGTTTTTACCTGAAGTAGAGTCATACACTCTGACTTTACCATCCTTGTGGTTTTTCAGGTAGATACGGCAGCTTTGCAACCAATGCCCCTTCTCTTGGCAACATAAACACATGAAATCTTTGGGAATGGTACACAGGACTATCTCAGACTTAGCCTTTCTCTTTACCATTTGGTCAAATGACTTGACCATGGTCGATCCCTTTCCACTGGGAAGAGAAAGCTTTTTTGGACTTCCAATGTTCTAATTGTCAATGTCCATGGAAGTGTGGGGAGTAGATCTTCCAATCAAATTTGCTTTACCACTGCACCAAATCATTGTTGATTCAGCAACAACAAGCAAATATGTTAGATCAATAAGGGTCATGTCGAGATCTGTCATATAGTAGTCCTTAAAGAACTCACCATACGACTCATGGAGTGACTGAAGAACCAAATCAGCAGCCAACTTCCTCGAGACTTCGACACCCAACTCTCCCAGTCTTTCAAATATGTAACTTCATCTTCAAGACGTGAGCACATACAGACTTTCCTTCCTGCCAATAGGGCTTTGAGTGACCTTGAACTTGTTGGTTAGGGAGAATAATTGGAGGAGGTGGAGGAAGTGAAGTATGACTTCCGTAATCCAATCGTGGAACATCATCTTCAAGATGAAAGCTTGTTCTAAGAGATTTGGGAAGACCATAGTTATATGAACTAGACATCTACATGGGAGAAATTCAAATTAGATGATTTAAGTCTTTAATATGACACCCAAATGAAATATTAAAGCTAGGACTCAACACAATATTTTACAATTCGGAAGAGGGATGCCGTAATCCAATTGCAAAATATTTGAAGGTAGGTAAATAAAGATTTACCAATTTCCACCACGAAAAATGAAAATGAACTTTAGGTTTTAAGTGAATAGAAATTCCTAGATCCTTTGAGATTCATTGAACTTTTCAATGGCATGTTTAAATCTCGATTGTGCCCTTCAAGTTTGTGACTGGGATGCCGAGGATCACAAACAAGGTGTGAATAACCATGCAACTTAGCTTGATACTCTTAATGCTACCTCACCTAATCAATGTGCCGGTTAACCACACACGCTCCATTGATCTATGATTAACATCAAACTACCATTTGCCACACACTGTTAGTCCTAGATTAGTGTGCCGGTTAACCACACATGCTCCACTAACGACTTAACAAGGTGCAAAGTGCAATTTCATGGGTTAGCACCAAATTCACATTTTCCTAAGTAACTAAGATTTGGGAATTTATAAGTGTTTAGTTACTTTATATTTATTATTATACTTTTAATGAAGGGAGAATTAGAGTCCTATCCTACCCGTTCGGCTAACGACCATCCACCAGTCAAGGAAGCGGTGGGTGAGAGTGGACACCCATTAAACTGCCATTTTATAGGGAGTGACCTTATACCCCCCTTATAGACCGGCTTCGTGAATGAGGCCTACTAACGGTAAAACTGACTTTACTCTTATACAAATATATAAATATTAAACCTATAATATTATAATAGTATAAGGGTTGGATTTTAAACTTTTAAAATTCTAGGGTTTGGAACTAAATGTGTCAAAAGAAGACTCTACATTTACAAATTCCAAAACTTTAGGGCAAGTTTTGAACTTTTCAAAAACTTTTGGAATCCATAACATATGAGTTTAATATAGGCTTTACTGAAAAAGACTCTTGAAAATCCATAACTTGAGGACAAGTTATGTAGTTCATAAAAACATTTATTGAAAAAGACTCTTCAACACCATAACCTATGAGTTTAATGAATTCTTTAAAAGAAAAACTTTTCATTTTCCATAACTTGAGGACAAGTTATGGAGTACATTAAAGGCCATAAGGCCGGACGGTATGGAGTGCGGGGAGAGGTGCGGGACATTTCCCTCACAGGGGGAACACCGTACCGTGGGTGCGGGAAGGCTAGCGCGGGAAAAGGGTGGGGGGTGGGGATCCTGCGTTCTCTCTCTTCATGCAATTGGACAGTTTTTTTTCTTTTTTTTTTATCTTTTTTAATATTTATAAAATTATATACCTATTAAAAAAATATAAAAAATATATCAAAATTCATGGTTTTTAATTCCCTACAAAATGAGTATAATATATGTATGAAATATATTTTTAAAAAATAAAAAAAAAATAGTGAGGGGAGCTTCCCACCCATTCCTTGGGTTTTAGGTGAGGGAAAGGGTGGTGTGGCCCACAAAAAGTGAGGGAAGCTTCCCTCCCACACCCTCCGGTCTAAAGATCATCAAATAAACTAACAAGCATGTCAAATAATGTCCATAATCTAGATTAAACTCATATGAACAAGATAATTCATATCAAACAAATTTCATGTAATTAGCCTAATCATATATACTAATACAAAACATGAAACTTTGACAATTATCTTATGAATTGGATAAGCATGATCATTACCACATCAAAAACAGGTTTATAAGTCCAAAAACAGTTTAGGGTAATGATCTTAGTCCAATTCCAGCCTTAAAAGTCGAAAAACTGCACTCTGAAGCACCAACTCGGCGAGTTGGTCAGAATTGTGCTTGGACTCGGCGAGTCCACTGTCCTGAACAGCAGAAAATCGATTTTTCAAGCTTAAACAACAAGTAGCATCAAGTATAATTGAAAACAACCCTAGGCTCTGATACCACTGTTGGGTTTTGAGCATTCTAACAATCTTATGGTGTACATGCAACCGTAGATGCTTTGGATCTATGTTTTCTCTATTATACATGCATACATTCAATATTCCAAAGCATCATCCTAACTAGCATATAATGGAGTATAAACAACATGAAATACAAGTTAGATGACATACCTTTTAGTGTAGTTGAAAGCCTTGGACCTTTAAAAACTTAGTGCCCCAAGTGTTGCACCTCAAATGGAATCACACAACACCACCAACAAATGGAGGAACTTGAGAAGATGTCACTTGCACTCATAAAATCGGCTTGCCCTCTTGTGTTTCCACTAGTGCCAATTTCATGAGCTAGAGGGGTTCTTATATAGTGTGGCTTGATTAGGTTTACACCATACAAACCCTAATGTGCATGACTTTCCATATTCCTCATGCTCCATGGATTTAAACCTCAATGGATCATCCATGGGTCACCACATGGGTTTAGCCCAACATAAGGAACTATGGATCACAAGCCCACATTATAAGAACGAATGATTTACATAATCAATCCTCATATATTTAATTAGTCTCTTTTGATCACAAAATTAATTCCAAACTAATTCTTTATCAATACTAATTAAATAATATGATTTCATATTAATATATTAGAACTTATAATATATTAATAAATCATAAATAACATCTTCTCAATTATTCATCCTTCAGATTGTTCCGGTGCCATGCAACCCAAATGGACCATGCTACTTTCGGGTCAAGTACATACCAAATATAGTTATGGACTTAGACACTAATCCAAAATATTATTTCGTTTATAGTAGCATAGCCCTAAAATTAGGGATTAGAAACTCTGAGCGTACGCTGGGCGTTCGCCTCCAACACCCGCGTCCACTTTACTCCTCTATGCTGGGTGTACCCCAGCTTACGTTGGGCGTACTTTTGCACCTACCACCTTGCATGCATGGTACCTTCTTGCCACTTTTCTCCATTAGGGACCAATATTGCCAATAACTTCAAAGTGTTATAACTTCTTAGTTCTAAGTCCGTTTCCGACGAACTTTATATACACGAAAAGGTGGCGAGAAGCCCTACGCTCCTAGCTACACCCCCAGGCCTAAAAACCTTCTGAATAAAACTCGAAACCCATAAAAGACCGTATCATCATATTACGCCTATGCCCTTGGCCTCCGAAGCCACAACTGATTACTTTCAAAACCGGGTGTTACAAATTGTGTTTCCTTCTTGTTATGTTTAAGTTACAAAGATAGGTAGAACATAGATTTATGGTTGGTGTATGGGGATTAAATGGTTTGTTGTTTCCGTTGTGTCCCTTATGTTCCTTTAGATTCTCCATAACCCAACATTTAACACATTCTGAATCAGTTTTTTTAACCTATTGGAAAAAACCAAACTGTCAGTTAGGAATCGTTTTTTCAATCAAAAACCAATTTTTTACTGGTTTTCTAAAAAAGTACCGTACCGTTTTCTAGAATTTTTAGCAAAATTTCATTTTCAAAAAAAATTAAAAATAGTTTTTCTATAACTGATTTAAAAAAATGATTTTTTTTAACCGGAACCGTTTTAAAATTAGTGTTTGTGCACCTCTACAGTTGCAATACACCAAGCCTATGGCCCACTTGGTTGTTGGTTGTTTGGCTCACAAGTCATAAGTTGTATCAAGTATGCTTAGGGTTGTTTATTATTAAAATAAAACCGAATTATCCAATTTGACAACTTAGCTAGGATATTCGAATTTTCAGATTGATTTTCAACAAAATCGAATTATTATTTTCAATTTCGGATTGTTTTGATTTATAAAATAAGTATCAAATCATAAAAAAAAAAAATTATTATTTATTTATTTTAAATATACCTATAATTACTTATTAATTTAATAATTTAGTTTTTCAAATAGATTAAAAAAGTTTCACCTAATAAAAAACTTTAATAACTTTAATAATTTTCTCTCAAAAAAAATTTTATCTATATTTTGTAGTTCACTAGTAAATGTATCACTATTGCCTTGATTATGTGAATCACGTTCATTCGTGTGTTCATTTTTCTTTTGTTGCATCTTTAATTGTGTGTTTTCCATTCAAGACCCTGACAAAAGATTGCATACATGCGTGTTTCCTTGCAGTCTTCGAGGTAAAACAAGCAGTTTCTCAACTCCACGAGTCAAGACAGGTGTTCTCAAATATGACTAATATGAGAACCAGGTTTGAGACGCATTTTTGAATGTCGAATAAGAACATTTAAGATAAACACACAATAACATAAATAAGCATCACACAAACCAAAGTATGCAACTTATTTGCTTACATACTGCTGCATGTAGATGCAGCATCCAAATCTAGCAAGTACCTAAAACTTGCTTTTAGAAACAAAGGTTCCATAGTTCTCTTGGCCTAACACAAAACACATACATAAACAACAACCATACTACTACAAAACAACCATGCAACAGTTCTATAATCCGGTCATTAATCCCTGCTGCCCGACTGACTAATCGGGCTGCCCGACTGACGAAGACTTAGCCGTATCAACGACACCTGGCGCTTCCTCCAAACAGCTTGTGTTGTCACTAATCACCCCACTGCTCATCAACTTTTCAACTTCTTCAGCAGTGTATATATGTATCTTTGTAGCCATCCTTGCAAACTCACTACATGCAAACATTTACAAACACAAATTAATCCAAATTATAACTTCAATTCTTTTTGTATTCATTCATGAATCATGAATACTAATATACATATGGTGGCAAGTACTTACTCCCATGGATCATCTCCAACAACCATCATGTCATTCTCTTCATCAGTATAAAGTAGTCTCCATCCACCATCTGGATTACTGAAAACACCTTCCATGTTAAACAAAGCTTCTAGCTCCATGAACAACTCACGATAACTCAACATTTTAGACAGATCAACAGCTCTTCCAACTTTGTTTCCTTGTTTGTGAACCTACACAACAAAAGTACAAAACAATATTAAACAAGTTAAAACGAATACCAAGTGTATAGCATATGGAAATTTTGAGATTCATTGATCCTTACCTTGGTACAACTCCTCTTGTTCAAACTTTTAGCATCTAGCAATGTGGGAGGTTCATTCAAGGGAAATCCAAAGAGTTTACAGCTGCTTTCTATGCTATCTGAAGCACCATCATCTTTCTCACTGCTTGAATTAGGTTGTTCGGTTTTCTCATTTGGAAGCTGAAGTGAAGCTACATTATTATTTGTCATGATCCCACTTTCAACCGAAGGTGGGATGATGTGAGATCGCATGAAGTTTGTAGGCAAGACGGGACCCGGATTCGGTCTTACCTCATAAACATCACCAATTGGGAAACCAAAGTTTCTACCACCTTCAGAACCAAGTGGGTAGAAACTTTGGTTCATGTTGAGAACATTGTTCCCAACATGGGTTCGTGGTAGGCCCCACGAACCGATGTTGGGTGGTATTTTACCATTCAATGATCTCAACGAGCAAATTTCTTGACCTTGCAAGACCTTCGGGAATCTTGTAGTGCTGTCGGATCCCAGAAAGCCCGAGTAAGGGGTGGTTGAGAGTGGTTGATGATGTGTCCTCATTAGTTCACTAACAAAATTTGTACTTGATCTCCCCATCATCATCATCCCATTTGGAGGGAAACTCGGATGCATCGAGGGTTGTACCCCGAAGCTCAACGAGTTGTTCATTTTATCACGCCCATATAGAGGTGACATCGGACCTATATTTTCTTGACCTTGCAAGACCTTAGAGGATCTTATCGATTCCTCAAAGTCTACATATCCACCACATGCTGCAACAAAATAATCTAAGGATTCAAGTTTCAAGAAATATCAAAATTAGAATTTTTTTTGAGAAAGATTCATTATCATACCAGTTGCAGGGTGTCCAGAAGGAGTTGCATGCAAACCTGCACGCAGTTTTTTGTGTCTTGGTGATGATTGAATGTTTAACAAAGGGAAACCACCACCAGAAAGATCAATCTCCCATGGAGATATTCGTTCTTGATGATCATTTCCAATATCTTCATCCCACCTCACCTGTTTGCAATCCAATAAAGGTAGTAAATATACACTTCAATCCAAATTTATAAAACTGTTTCCTTTAATGGAGTTATAGAATGTACCATAAGGCATCTCCATTTTGAGTTGTTCCATTTGTAAGGATCCAGATCACCTACACCAGTCACAACTCCACTGAACCTACATGAAAACAAAAATAAATAAATAAATAAATAAATAATCTTTCAATGATTGTAACACATGTACGCCATACCTTCTTTCAGGAGACTCATCCATACAGAACTTCATTTTGAATCTTGCACCAATTGAAATCATATTACTCACTGATTTCATGTAATTTGTGTAAGGAACAACAAAATCCGCTCGACTAGACCTGCATTGCATTTTTTTATAAACAAAAATAAGTCTAAAGAGAATTATTAATCAAAGATTGTTTTTTCTTGAAGATGAAACGGGTACCTTGGACTGTAGAAAACATGGAAGATGCTGTTGGTGGACACAGCTTTAGCGACAGAAGCAAGAGTGTCGCTATAAGAATTCAAGTTGCTCATGGTGATATCAGGAAGAATGTTTTTTGGTCTAGTAGCTCTTCGAGTTCCCAACCTCAACTCTCCTCCTTCACCCCTAAAACCACCACAGGGTAATGGATTCGTCAGAGGCTCTGAATACTGAACTTTGAATAGTTTCATTCAGAGGCTCTGAATACTGAAACTTAGAAGCTAGAAAGAGATACCTAAGAAAGAGAACTGCATCACCGGAAACAAGATTCTTTTGGCTTACAAAGATGCTCCAACCTGTGGTAAGCAAATGTCGCCTTGGTTGGCCTGTAAAAACAGGATTCCGTTTCACGATAAATGTATGAATCAAAGATGAAACTTTTTGTTTTAATCAGAACCCTAAATTACTTGACTAAATTCACCTCGATAGATGTGCCTAAATTTCCATTCGACGCCATGGAGATCCTTAGCAACTAGTTCTTGGCTTGGCCTCTGCTGCTTATAATCCTAAAAATTCAAACGGCACGTGGGTTTTAGTTAAACATAAAACTAGATTTATACATATATGGAACAAATTTGGTCAAATCTTGCACATGGAAAACGTTAAAAAAAGTAATGAGAATCAAACCAGAGGCGGAAAACAATCTTCAGCAGCTCTTCGAGGGACAGAAAATCCACCATGAGTGGATGTATCAGAAGCAGTGAGTGTTTTGCAGAACA
Source organism: Lactuca virosa (assembly GCF_052849685.1). NCBI lineage: Eukaryota > Viridiplantae > Streptophyta > Magnoliopsida > Asterales > Asteraceae > Lactuca > Lactuca virosa. The sequence goes on along the minus strand of NC_136427.1, from coordinate 252,380,743 downwards.
TTTGAGGGGTTGATCTTGTGGGTGTTACCCCACCACCCTCCTCCTGATCCTCCTCTCCTTGCAAATTTCCCTGAAAATTTTCGCCAATCCACCCTTGCAAAATTAAAAATAGAATTCCCATTTCACAAGAATTAATTTATATTAAAGAAAAACTAATTGTGTTTACCAAAAAGGTTGCATACGAACGAAGATATTCGAAAAGATTTCGAGTTAATTAGAACATACCACAATTAGTATAAACATCAAAAGAAACAAGAAATTGTGAAAGCGTTTTTTTTTTTTCAATTTTCCCACGTATTTAAGTAAAGAAGTACAAAAAAATGGTTCCCAATTTTACCTCTGGTAGAGGCAAAAGAGCGAGCTTTGTGTAGACCTCATCATTGTCCTTGTTTGCCTGTTTTCAGGAATTGGGAAAAGCAAGAAAAAAGGTGAAATTGAGTGAAAGAGAACTATACCCAACAAAGAAAAGGGGAAAGTTAACAGCTTACAAGCAATTGAACATCAACAATTTTGCAAAAGATCTGAGGAGGAAGGCCTAAAGAAGGAACTTCAATGGGTGAAAAGTGAGTCGATGAGTGTGAGGCAATTTGTTCCAAGTGACCTTGAGGGAAGTAAACAACCACATTTCCTTTATTGGGGAGAGAGGTGAGAGGGCCAGCACAAGCATGCCAAAGTTCCATGTAAACTGAAGACGACGGGTTTGAATTCGGGGACTTTAAGGAAGAATTTGAGGAGTTTGATGAAGTTGACAGTGATGAAACCCCTCCATTTCCGAAAGATTCAGCATTTTGACCACTCACTGCATGATTCAGATCAATCTCCATCACAAACCCAACTTCAGTTCTTAGCAATTATACCCCAGTGATTCTTGAACCCAAAAAAGATGAACGAACGGAATAGATGGGTTTTTGAGATAAGAACAATCAAGTGATTCTTGATCTTGAAGGGGCCAAGAAAATTGGGAAATGAAGTCAAATCACGGGTAAAAAATCAAGAAAGGCAAGAAGAAAATGAAAAGACATGGTTTTTGATGATACCAAACAAGAAAAAAAAAGGATTGAAGTTTATGAAAGAAGAAAATTTAGGAGGAAATTGAGAGAGAGTATGATTGCTAACCCATTATGTTGGTTTGAGAGTTAAAAGAGGGAGGGGAAGCAGAAGAAGGAAGGCAGACATAGACAAATGCATAGGTAGCACAGAAACAAAAGTCGAAACAAAAGGCAGAAAAAGCCAATGTGGGTTTATGTCTTTTTTAACTTCTAACACTTTTTTCCAACCTAACAAAATCCTATAAAAATTATCTCAGTTTCCTTGAAGAGAGAGACTCGTGTATAAAGTATGAACCTTTCCTTTAGTTTATTAATACCATCTCCCATTCATCTCTATTTTTTCTCTATAAATGGAATAAATAGTGTTTCATCTCCAACCTTACTCCATTTTATATTCTATTTTTTACCCTAAAAAATATATTCCTAAAATATTCCATTTTTATAACTTATATATATTGTCAAATACACTCCTCTACTAATTAAACTCTATATTTATAATTTATTAATATAAATTAGTATATGACATGATATTATAAATATTAAACATTGCATTTAAATTATAATTAGTAGATAAAATAAACTAGTAATGTATAAAATAAAAATGAGAGAAACTAAAATTGGCAACCAAACTTCACCTCCAATTTTGAAGATACGAATAGTATTCCCCCATATATGAAGGAATACTATTCATATCTCCAAAAATAGATGTGAAAATGGGGTAGGGTTGGAAAAGAACGGAAAAAAATAAAAGAAGAAATGGAGTTTGGGGGTAGGTTGGAGATGCCCTAATATCATCTTTCCTTCTAACCATTTTCATTTTTTGGTTTAACTCTTTTAAAGATTTTTACTTTTTAGTATATTATTATTTTATTATCATTAATAATTTAGGTTATGTTTGTGAACAAGTTTATAAGATAATTTTCAGTTTAGGAACAAGTTTATAAACAAAGTAGTTTTTAGTTGATGAATAAGTTTATTAATAAATTATTTCAAGTTCGCTTTAGCATATCCAATTAACTCTATATTTCATTTTTTTTCACTCGTTCTTCTCTAACACAACCTCATTTATATCTCTATTTTGAGAGATATAAATATTATTCATCCAAATATAAAAAAACATTATTCATTTCTATTAAAGTGCAGTGGAAGTTTCAATTGTCGGTTTTAATTTCTCTCTTTTTTATTTTATATATTTATAGTTTATTTTTATCTATTAATTATAATTTAAATGTAATGTTTAATAATTTATATATTAAATTCTATTAATTAATCAAAATGTAAAGTTAAATATTTATATATCGAATTCATATAAAAAATTTAATACATACTAAAAATTTGAAACACAGTAGCATATTTTATAAAAGTTTATAATTGAATAAGGTTTTTTCATATATACGGTCTTTTCATATATAGTTCATGTCGATCAAGAAAAAATAAGTCTTTTTCATATATATCCGTCCGGTCCGATATTACTAACGATTTTCGGGTCCGGTCTGGTTCTTACCCGAAAACTACAAATTGAAAAACATTGGAATGGGGAACCAGCCCAGTTATAGGTATTTCTGGTTCGGTCCGGGGCCGGTTTCGATTTTTTTCATTCTAGTCTACGAAATGCATCAGTTGATCATTTATGGAAAATTTATTCCAACGAAAAGATATGTAGTAGTTTTTTTCAAATGCATGTATAATATTTCTAAAAGATGTATGTATAATATTTATTTGTCAATTTGTTAACAACAAGCAATTTTTTGTTAGATGAGGAACAACGAGAACGAACATTTAGTATGTTGATATTTTGAGAGATAGATGAGTGACCTACATAAGATATACGTAAAGTATTACTATTACCAAATGTGACTTTTTCTTTTCTCGAAAAAAATATGATCGAATCTATGTTTTTACTAAAGGGAGCCATATGTGCAAAAGCTCTATAATCAACATACCAATTAGGAGAATTGTCATTGATATGACATGGAAAATGAAATGTATTTGCTAAGTGTGACAATCGTAGAAATTAGGTCGTCGTTAAACGAACAGTGTTATTCTAATCACTGTCATAATAGAACTAATGTGTAATGATCATATCATTTTGATGTTTATAGGGTATTATACTTTAAAATACATCCAAAATATCAATCAAGTCTTGGATTGATATGAATCCCTGATAAACAAACAGTTTCAGTATACATAAGGAATGGGTTAGTACATATGATTGAAAGAGATATATGTATTAGACATTATTATGTGGTATCAATATGTTCATCAAATAGTCGTTGAAAATAGGAACATTTGGACATAAAGAACGTCGAAAACAGAGTTCATATGCAAAAGATACGACCGTTTTAAGATAACGAACAATCGGGTAATAGCTTACAGCCTGTTAGGTGTCAAAACACGAACTTCAAACGAATTATGAGACGTCTTAGGAAATTAATTTTTATCCCCGATCAATTTTCCTATCAACCTCATTCAATTTATGAATTTATCACGTTCCTAACTTTTTATGCCTGAAAATACGTGAAGCTATTGTGAATAAGGTTGAACAACCAAAAGTTCGCCTTCTTCACCAAGTAACATTCAAACGCTCTGTGGGGTCATTTTCGAGTTTCATAACGAAAATTAGTTATATATTATGAACCAAGTTTTGATGTAATATTTGATTTAAGAGCTAACTTTTCCGTTACACGTCATATTTGCTCTTTTACGAAGAGAAAGTTCATAACTGTAAACAGTTATTACCTGAGAATAACTTTCAAACGTTTCGTTATGATAGCTACGTTGTTTATTAATGACTAGAAATCGATCCGTTTTTCTTAGAAAAACATCTAGTATTTGATATTATTAACGAAACATCGCCACCTATTTTTCACGAAATGTCTGTCACCTGGTCGGATAAGAAAAAATATATAATTTTGATCTAAGCCGTTGGATCGTTTTCAATTCGGACTGTTGGATCAAAAAGTTAAAAACTATATAAAGGGGGAGGACTTCACTTTTTCTTGCACCTCTCTCTCTCTCTCTCTCTCTCTCTCTCTCTCTTTCTCGATCACCATCGTCGGAACCACCGTCGCCTCCTAGCTCCGCCGACTGGAACCACCGTCGGCCACCTAGCGCCTCCGCGCTAGCGATCTGAGATCGTGTCCGACAACCTTCGTCTATGTTGGGATACATATTTGTATAGATTTGATGATGCAAAATATATGCATTATAGTTATAGTATTACTACTCATTATAAATAATCAGTCTTGTCTAAGCATGTGTAAATAATACACTTATACAAGTTGATCTATCAGAGTTTGTTTATTTAGTTAATCTGAAGATATGCTGATGAAATCTGAAGCTACTGAAGATCATCCCCTGATGAGCAAAGACCCTGAAGACACTATCAGCACCAAAGGCAAGTGTTATCAGCATGAAGACCATTTACTGGAGATTGATCAGTGTGTCCATACGCTGAAGTACTTACACTGATGACACACTAATCATATGATACACTGATACACTAAAGATTGATGTACAATGATGGTCATACACCATCTGTTGAAGATGAAGTTACATGAGCTGAAGCTGAAGTTGATCAGTGGATGACTCCCTGACGCTGACGCTGACGCTGATGCTCTGATCAGTGTATGATGTGTTGGTGCTGAACTGCTGATGCTCGAATCTCGAGCATACCAGAATTATTTGGTGAAAAAACATTCTGAATATCTACTCTGATCCATTCCTTAAATACCGGATTTGCATTTATCATTGAAGAATCAATCCTATCAAATTAGGAATTTGATTTAATTAGAAGATTTGGTGCATCTGTAGAAATTTCTATCTCCTAGGTTTAGACAAGTATTTCTACTAGCCTCTTTCTTTAGTTGGGAGTTGATGATTTGTGCACCGCTTTGTGCGATCGTCTTTGTGACCTACTTTGTGCATCCGTTTTCTTTGTGAGAACTTTTCTTAGTGAAAAATCATCTTTGTGATAATATTTTGTTCTTAATTATAACTTGTTTGCATCCGATCTACTACCCTACAGTCTGCCACCCTTTTCTTCCGACCAAGCACCGGTGAAGCTCCGACTAGCCTCCCCCGCCGATCGACGTCATACGCTGCCACTGGCAATTTTTCCGGCAAAACACTATTCATCAGCGACTTTTCTGGTGAACTTTCCAACCAATTTTCTAGCGAAGCTCTTTCAAGTTTTTCCGGCGAAACACTATTCATATGACACTATTTACCGGACTTTGAAACTGCTATTTTTCGGAAATTCTTAATATCTCCGGTTTTTCGCATACGCTTCAACCAAGTGAGTTTCACGGCCCCATTTTAAACCTTTTATCGTTTTCGGGGGAATACAATGCAAAAAACTGTATTATTTCTATTATGGAATGATTACAATAATGTATAGTACTGTAGATATTTTTCCCGGAAACTTATAATATAAAGTTAGGGCCTTCAAATTGATTTAATATCAATAAATTAATACAGTAGGATTATACCGTCGAAACTCTATCTCAATACCAAATTCAGTAGCAATCATGTGGAACCTCAGATTAAGGAATGATTGCAGTATTGTGTATCATTGCGGGAATAATAACCAAAAACTTGTTACAAACATTAGGGTTATTAATATGTTTCAAGTTCATGTGATTCTTTTATCCATCAAACTAAGTATCACAATATTTAGAAAGACATATGGCTTATAACTGTTAATTCATAAGGAGCGGGAGAATTATATATAGATTTATATGGGTTGACACCCCCACATGTGGTTGCTAGCTATAACCTTGACGGTCGAGTCACACCGGGTGATAAATGTCTTTTATCATTTTAACGCCCAGATGAAGCGTCGAGAGAGGCATATTAGTCTGAAATAACTCGGTTATAAGACCTCACAGTGAATATATATATATATATATATATATATATATATATATATATATATATATATATATATATATATATATATATATAGGAATCTTGAAAAAACTATATACATATAAGGGATATCTTTTTATCAGGAACACATGATAAGAAAGATACATTATAAAATATATAAGAAACTTGCGAAACCTATACACATACAAGGAATATCTTTTTATTAGGAACTCAGTTATGAAAACTCGGGATAAGAGCAAGATGATTTCAATTATGGAATGAAGTCATGGAGTCACAGTCTTCAATAGATTAGTATCAGTAGCCTCCCGTTGGAGGGTTACTTATGTTTTTCAGTTGATGTAACTTTAAACAAGTAGCAATGTAAACCCTTTATCAGTAATAATATTTCCGATATAATGTTATTTGTTGTGCTTGTTCTGTGTATGCAAATGATTGTGATTCATGATTTCGTCTCACCGCCCGACGTTTCCGCTGTCGGCTGGGGGTCTGACACTAAGTTGGCATTAATAGAGGATTTATAGTTAGCAAAGGAGGTTAGATACGGACATTAGGATCATAATAAATATATTTTTAATAACTTTGACGAAGAATAGGACTGTGTGTGTGTAATCATCCACCTGAATAAGCACAATCTAGTACTATTGTTGCGCCCCCAACCATAGGTATAAGAATCACGATTGGAGTAGGTGATGGAGAAGAGAGTTTAGCGCCCAATGAATACCATTTGTGGGGATGATAGAGCCATACACAAATTTAGGAATAACCTTCAGCCTTATAAAAATCATGAAACAGGGTGGTGTTTGACACTGTATTATGTGGTAGAAAAGGTTTCAAATGAGGGACTAAGACCATGAACAAACTAGTTATATTTTTCCATATCAGCTTATATGGAGGGTATAAGCATTCTTGATTATCCGCTAATCATTAACTATATTTACTCATGGGATAAGAAGGCTAAGAAACAAGTTCTTATTTCAAAGTTGATTTTGATAAGACGTTTTGACTCTCTAATTGTATCTATTTTAATTGTATTTCGGAGAAAATGAATTTCGGGAGTAAATAGAGAATTTGGATAAAAGCGTGTCTTATGTCGGATAACGCTTCTATATTGGTTAATGGTTCTCCTACTAGATAGTTTATGATCAAGATCTGTGTGAGGAAATGTCACCATCTCTCTCTCTCTCTATCCCCTTTCCTGTTTATTATTTTTATGGAGGGGTTAGTGTATCCTTAAATGAAGCTTGTAACTGTCACATTTTTCAAGGTATTTCTTTACTTCATAATGGACCTTTTCTATAGCACCTTATGTATATGGATGATGTTACTTTTTGGTTGAATGGTCTAAAATCAATTTCATTAATTTAAATAGAATTCTTAGATATTTCTTTTATCTTGCATCCAGATTGAGAGTCTACCTTCTCAAAAGCAAGGTTTTTGGTATTAGGGTAAATGACATTGATATTGGTCGTCTTGCTAGCATTTTGCATTACGATTCGACTATTCCTTTCACTTATCTTGATTTATTATAGTCATGAACATGAAATTTGCTTCTAATTGGAACCCGATTATGGATAAATTCAAAGCTAAGTTATCTTCGTGGAAGGATAGAGATCTTTCATTTGGTGGGAGGCTCACTCTTGTTAAGTATGTGGAGGGGTGTCCTCCATTTTTTTATTTTGTGTTATTCAAAGCTCCCAAATTCTTTTACATGTTGGAGGGTGTTCGAGAAGGATCCTTTAGGGAGGAATTGGAAATAAAAAAAATCATTGTGTTGCTTGGGAGACGATAACTAAGCCTAAGCACACATGAGGTCTTGGAGTTGGAAGCCTTAGGTCTTTCAACTTGGCGCTCATTGCCAAATGGTGGTGGAGATTAAAAGTTGAAAACAATTTCATTTGGTCCTCTTGTATCAAGGCTTTACACAACACTAATTGCATTAATGAAAAGCCTTTTACTAAGTGTGGCATTTCGGGTACTTGGTTTTCTATATATCAAATAAATAGGGAACTTAAAGAGTAGGATGTTCCTCGTAGTGAATTGTTTTATAGGAAGTTGGGGATGGAAATCATACTCACTTTTGGAAGGACGAGTGATGTAGTGACCTTACGCTTAAATAGTCCTTCCTGAAATTGTATACGTTTGAAGTGAATAAAAAATACATGGCTTCATATATGTTAAAGGGTGATATTGTAGTTGTTTTAAGGGGTTATGGATGAGGCAACCGATAATAGGTATAAAGATTAAAGAGCTAGTTGATTTGGCTTTGGCTATTGACGACATAAGGTTGCCCATTACTTCGGACACTTGGATCTGGAAGGAGGAAGCTTCAAATTTATTTCGGTACGTTTGTTAAGGAACTTGATAACTAATAAGATATAGGTTGTTACCGATGTTCAGGCCTTTAAATGGATGAGTTGGGTGCCTATCAATATCAATTGCTTCATTTTTCGGTTGTTAATTGATAGAATCTAGGTTGCATATAATCTCATGAATAGAGGTATTGTTTTAGCTTCAACAAGTTGTCCTTTTTGTAACAGACTAGAGGAGGATGTCGACCATATTATTTTTTTCCAAATGTGTGTTCTCGGTTCTAATTTGGAATTTGTTTATTGTTTGGAGTGGTTCGATAAGTTTTATTCCTGGTAGTAAGGTGGAGCTTCATAATGTTGTGAATGCCTCGATTCAAACGAAGAAAGGAAAAAACTAAGGCTAGATTTAATTTATTCGGTGGTTTGGGTTATCAAGAAAGCTTGCAACTCCTTGGTGTTTAATAGAAAAAAGATGATATTTCTTACAAGTGATAGATGATATACAGTTAGTTGCTTACAACTGGATAAAACATAGATTATATTTCATTTCAATTTGTCCGATTTCATTAGTGTGTTTCCTCTTTTAATACTTATGTCTTGTAATGTTTGTACCTTGTATTCTGTGTTGGTGATTTGTTTCACTATTTGTATTTAAGTGTAACGGGTTGACTTGTTGACCAAAATCAATCTTGATGAATATTAAACAAGTAAGGAAGGTGTGGAGTGCACACTTGTTTAAGTTTATTCAAGATTCAAAGTAGACTGTCATTTAGGGGCGAAGCCCCTGAACGAACGGGAGTCCGGGAGCAACGCCCCTGGGAGCGGGATCTAAGTGTGTCACACCCCGAAACCGATGGCGGAAACGTTCCGGGGTGGAGGACATCATGTATAGCATCACAACCAATGAATAACAGCAATCATAGCAACACAACCATTACAGTGAATACTTAAGTAAAAATGTTTACATCAATTCTGAAACTTGTTTGAATTACATCATATAACTTGTATGAATATAACATTAAACTCTTATTGCTTCAACTCTTCAAAAACCCAGCAGGCACCTGTCTACTTATTTCCTGAGAATACAAGCAGTTTAAAAGAGTATCAGCATAAAGCTGGTGAGTTCATAAGCGGTGGTTTGTAGTGAAAATCGTTGATGAGTTCGGAAAATATTTGAATAGTTTCAAGAAAATCCGATATTTTCCTTAATGAAAACGTAGTGTTATCAGTTCTCTAATAAACCATGAATATCTGTATGTTTCCAAGAAAATCCGATATTTTCCTTACTGAAAACGTAGTGTTATCAGTTCTGTAATAAACCATGAATATATGTATGTTTCCAAGAAAATCCGATATTTTCTTTAGTGAAAAGGGTAACGTTATCGATTTCGTATAAAACCATGAATGTTCGTTACTGAAAACTGTAGTGATATGCGGGAATACTACCTCATGTGACTAGCTAAAACTAATCATGAAGTGAAAGTATTTTATATGTGAAACCATTGCATCATCGGTTCTGTTTGAAAAACCATGGCCTTAGCCAGAATACGTAGTGTGTATCAGTTCTATTTAGTAAAAATAGAACTGTTGAAGAGTGTTAAGTTGTAAACTAAAGGTGATTTATACATATTGTGAGTTGTATAACCATGCTTGATGTGACTAGAGACCTTTCCAACGTTCTTCAGGGGTCGAGTTAAATGACATTTGTACATCTCAGGCGTGCCCGCCTAACTGTAGCTAGCAGTCCAGATGTGGGATTGTCAGTCCCGAATAGATCTATTCACAAATCTCACGCTCTCCCTCCAGGAGACTCTGGTTATACAGTGGTAGGATTTATCCCTGTACACCTAAGGGTACAGTAGTGAAATAGCGCCTCACAATATCGTACAATCTAGTTTACATGTAGTGTAGTAGCGTTCTACCGTAGTGAAAATCCGTATGTATACCGTATATAATGATAATTACAGTTATGAAAAACCATGATAAAGTGGTGATGTAACTGTAAACTAATTCTGTCTTCGTGCATATGTTTAATAGTGAAAGTTTCTGTACTCGTGATTTTTAGAAAATCCCAAACTATACCGATTATAGTTTGCATGAATAGTGAATAGCGTGTCCGGAAAACTATGCAAATTTTTGTGAAAACGTCCCTTATGCTCAACACAGTACAAAAGGGTTAAAGTATGAGATTTGCATAAGTTTTGAAAACATTTATGATTAGCTTGTATCCCCCCCCCTCCCCTGAAAACATTAAAAATACGGAAAATGTAGGGGTATGAACTCACAGTTCTTGTTGTGAAATTGCTGACTGAAATGAAGATCCTCGAGTTGTTGCACGCGACACTTAACAGAATCCTATTATCAAATAAATACGTATATGTATCTAAATTAGCGATTTCGTTAGAATACGTGTTAGAGATACTTGAATTCGGTTGAGGAATGTTACCGGGACTTGATCGAATCGAAGAAGATGAGTTTTCAGCCAAAAACACCACTTAAAAGGTGTTTACGGTCGAAGAGGAGTTTACGGTTCTTGAAGGCTTGGACCGTAAACTCAAGAACAGAGTTTACGGTTTCTGAAGTTTGGACCGTAAACTCAAGAACAAAGTTTACGGTTTCTGAAGGTTGGACCGTAAACTCAAGAACAGGGTTTAAGGTTCTTGAAGGTGGACCGTAAACTCAAGAAAAATGGTTCTGCTTGCTGATTTCGAAGAGATAATCATTTCCAGGCGTTCCCAAGTGACTCCAAACGTGGTTTCTCGATGTTTTTCGAAGTTTTCCGAAGCTTGAACGCATTTTGAGTGTTTACGGTTAAGATTCTTAGAGAGAGAAGGAGAGAGTTTTTGGCCAGAAATGTTCTAATGAAGGTGGAGGCATCGTATTTATAGGGGTGTAGTGGGGGGTCCACTCTTCACTGACCGTAAACAGGTTTACGGTCGTAAACGAGTTTACGGTCGTAAACACGTTTACGGTCGTAATCTCATTTAGACCGCAAATGCTTGATTTTTCGAGATATTCGGGTTTCTGCGCGATTTTTGGTTCCAACTCGTAAATAGTTTAATTAAATATAACTAGATTATTTTCTAAACCAAAAAGTTTGACGGAAAAGTTAACAAATTCGAAATTTTATTAACGAAACTCGCGTAACGGAAACGGACAAAGTTTCGGGTTGTCACATCATCCCCCCGTTAGAGGGAATTTCGTCCCGAAATTCGAACATAGAATACAAATCATGGATTAGGAAAGAGATGCGGATATTTCTGTTTCATCTGATCTTCGCGCTCCCAAGTGAATTCAGGTCCCCGCTTGGCATCCCAACGAACCTTCACTATCGGGATGCGACTTTGCTTCGTTCGTTTGACTTCCCGATCCATGATTTTGACAGGTTCTTCCACGAAGTTGAGGTTCTCGTTGATTTCAATCTCGTCGAGAGGCATCACAAGTGTCTCATCGGACATACACTTCTTTAGGTTCGACACGTGGAAGACAGGATGGATGTTGCTGAGCTCTCGGGGTAACTGAAGTTTATATGCCACGGGACCGATCCTAGCAAGGATTTCGAACGGTCCAATGTACCTTGGGTTTAGCTTTCCACGTTTCCCAAAACGTATCATGCCTTTCCAGGGTGAGACCTTTAGAAGGACGCGGTCACCAACCTGGAACTCCAAGGGTTTTCGTCTCTTATCGGCGTAGCTCTTTTGTCTATCTCGTGAGGCTTTCAGTCATTATCGGATTTGTATAATTTTCTCAGTTGTTTCTCGGATGATCTCAGGACCAGTGAGAGTACTATCGGGGGCTTGACCCATGGCTAGCTGCGTGTCACCCACCTCAGCCCAGCACAGAGGGGATCTGCACTTACGGCCATAGAGGGCTTCAAACGGCGCAGCCTTGATGCTGGTATGGTAGCTGTTGTTGTAGGAAAATTCAACCAAAGGAAGATGAGTGTCCCATGATGCGCCGAAATCGATGATGCAGGCTCTCAACATGTCTTCCAATGTCTGAATGGTCCTCTCACTCTGTCCATCAGTCTGCGGATGATAAGTCGTGCTCATGTCCAATTTAGTTCCAAGAGCTTTCTGTAGTGACTGCCAGAACCTCGATGTAAACCTGCTATCTTGATCGGAGATAATGGATGCAGGTACACCATGAAGGCGAACTATCTCTTGAATGTAGATCTGTGTGAGTTTATCCATCTTGAAGTTTTCTTTGATTGGCAGGAAGTGGGCGGACTTCGTTAATCGATCGACAATTACCCAGATGGCATCGTGTCCACTCGGAGATCTGGGTAACTTGGTGATAAAATCCATGGTTATCATTTCCCACTTCCACTCAGGTATTTCCGGTTGTTGAAGTAGACCTGAGGGCTTCTGATATTCGACCTTCACCTTGGCGCAAGTCAGGCACTTGCCCACGAAGGTAGCGATCTCTGCTTTCATGTTTGGCCACCAATAGAGCTGTTTGAGATCCAAGTACATCTTATCCAAACCTGGATGAACGGAGTATTTCGTCTTGTGAGCCTCATTCATGACAACCTCTCTGTACCCGCCGAACTTTGGGGTCCAGATCCGGTTCAGGAAATAGTACACTCCGTCTCCTTTGACCTCCAAGTTCTTGTCCATTCCTCGCAGTGACTCACTTGCCACGTTCTCGGGTTTTAAGGCTTCCAGCTGAGCCTCTCTGATTTCGACTGAGGGCATCTGCTACCACATTGGCCTTTCCGGGATGATAGCGAATTTCGCATTCGTAATCACTGAGTAACTCTACCCATCGCCGTTGTCTCATGTTTAACTCCTTTTGATCGAAAATATGTTGCAAGCTCTTATGGTCGGTGAAGATAGTGCACTTGGTTCCATAGAGATAGTGTCTCCAGATCTTTAACGCAAAGACCACTGCTCCCAACTCTAAATCGTGAGTTGTGTAATTGACTTCGTGTGTTTTCAACTGCCTCGAGGCATAGGCGATGACCTTTCCTCTCTGCATGAGCACACACCCTAGGCCCTGATTGGATGCATCACAGTAGACAACGAAGTCTTCTGTCCCTTCGGGCAGGGACAAGATAGGTGCGCTGCATAGGGCCTGCTTCAATGTTTGAAACGTAGTGTCTTGCTTGACTCCCCAACTAAAGGTTATCCTTTTTTGCGTCAGGGTAGTTAAGGGCTTAGCGATTCTGGAGAAGTTCTGGATGAACCTACGATAATAACCCGCGAGACCCAAGAATTGCCGGATTTCTGTGGGTGTCTTTGGTGCAGACCAGTTCTCAATCGCCTTGATCTTGGAAGGGTCCACGTGTATTCCTTCCTTGCTAATCACGTGTCCAAGGAAATTCACCTTCCTGATCCAGAATTCGCACTTCGAGAATTTCGCGTATAGCTTTTCTGCCCTTAATGTTTCCAACACCTGCCTTAAGTGCTGTTTATGATCATTCTCACTCCGCGAATAGACAAGTATATCGTCGATGAACACAATCACGAACTTGTCTAAGAAAGGGCGACACACCCGATTCATCAGGTCCATGAATACTGCCGGTGCGTTGGTTAGACCAAAGGGCATTAATACAAACTCATAGTGTCCATAGCGAGTTCAGAATGCTGTTTTGGGCACATCATTCTCATGAACTCGCAACTGATGGTACCATGATCTTAGATCGATCTTTGAGAAATAACTGGCTCCCTGAAGTTGGTCGAAGAGATCGTCGATTCTGGGTAAGGGATATCGGTTCTTGATAGTCAGCTTATTCAGCTCGCGGTAGTCAATGCACATCCGAAAGGATCCATCTTTCTTTTTCACAAATAAGATCGTAGCTCCCCAGGGTGAGGAACTCGGCCTTATGAATCCTTGATCAGCTCATTGAGCTGACTGGATAATTCTTGCATTTCCACTGGCGCTAAGCGGTTAGGAGACTTAGCTACGGGAGTAGCTCCAGGGATCAAGTCAATACGAAACTCGACTTGGCGTTCGGGAGGGATTCCTGGGAGATCTTCAGGGAAGACATCAGGGAAGTTGCAGACTTCGGGAAGACTCTCGAGGTCTTTAACTTTTTGCGTCACGTCTATAACGTGAGCTAGAAATGCATGACACTCCTTTCGCAGATACTTCCGAGCTTTGATGCATGAAATGATACGGAGGTTCGAGCTAGGCTTATCTCCATAAATCATGAGAGCTTCGCCAGAGGGAAGATTGAGACGGATAGCCTTCTCGAAGCAAAGAATATCAGCATGATTGGAGCTTAGCCAGTCCATGCCGATAATGACGTCGAAACTCTTGATGGACACAGGCATAAGATTGATAGGAAAAGAATAATTGTCTAGGGTAAGAGTACAGCCTATGAATATGTCGTTAGTGCTCTCCTTCTTTCCGTTAGCCATCTCGACGGTAAATGTTTCGGTTAGAGGTTAGGATTTACATTTGATTAGATGTTTGAATGTATGACTAACAAAACTCCTTTCCGCACCAGAATCGAAGAGAATGCATGCATAAGAGTTGTCAAGGAGGAACGTACCCGTAACAACGGTAGGATCAGCAACTGCTTCCTCCTGGCCCATCACTAGAACTCTCCCTGCATTGCCACCAGTTGTTGCCTTGGGGCAGTTTCTCCTGAAGTGCCCAGCCTCTCCACATCCATAACAAGTTTGACCAGCGCCCGCTCCCGGAGCCTGGTTGGTTGGTTGAGCTGGTGTCTTGCAGTATCGAGCTGTGTGTCCTTTCTTTCCACAGCTGTTGCAACTCAGCTTACGGCAGGATCCGTGATGATGGAAGTTACACTTGTTGCACAGAGGTAGTTTTCCAGCATAACCACCAGTAGGGGATTGGGTGGTTGGAACAGCAGTGGGAGCAGCAGCAGGAGCAGTAACAGCATGAACTGCCACTATTTGTTGTTTCTTGGAGGGCTCCTGCGAAGACTGACCCTTTCGTTTGTTACCAAACTTCTTCTTCTTCCCACCGCTTTCCTTTTGTGGTTCAGAGACAGCTGCCACTTCATCCAGATCGATTCCATGATCGATCAGAGTCTGTGCCAGATCCTTGGCGCTTTCAAATGTGGTCGGCCTCGCAGCCAAGACATTTCCTTTTGTTGGTTGTGTCAGCCCCCAGATGTACCTCTCGGTTTTCTTGCTTTCCGGGGTGACCATTCCCGGACAGAGAAGTGCCAGATCACAGAATCTAGCAGTGTAAGCAGCAATATCAGAACCCTTCATCTTCAAGTTCCAAAGTTCGTGCTCCAACTTTTGCACTTTGCCCCTCGGGCAGTACTCAGCGAGCATGAGCTCCTTCAATCTTTCCCAACCCATGGCATTAGCCACTGGCAGGGTTAGGGTTTTGACCCGACCATTCCACCAGGTCAAGGCTCTGTCGGTGAAGGTGCAGGCGGCGAACTTCACCTTGTTTGCTTCAGAACAAACGCAAATTTCGAAGATGGATTCGATCTTCTCGAACCATCGAGTCAGGGCGATGACACCTCCATTTCCGTCGAAGGACTTGGGTTTCGCAGTCATGAAGTCTTTGTAGGAACACTCTTTTTGATGTCCCTGACTTCCATCTTGTCTCTGTGGGTCGGTTCCACCACCAGCCCCACCAGCATTCACTTGATCCATTGCTGCAGTCACGGCGGCTGTAACTGCTGCCTGAAACATGACGGGGTCGAACTGTGGGGGTGGTGGTGGTGGCGGAGTGTTGTCGTTCCTTCTGATGGGTCTTGGTCGAGGAGGCATCTTGTTCTAGAAACAATCAGGGAGAAGAGGATGGTAAGTCCTCGAGATATAAAACAAAATATATCTCATCCTGATAATGAAAGTATTCTACCGAGCGATAAACACAGAAAGGTTACTAATACAAGTAAGTTATCGCTTAAGGAAGAAGAGGTAGCAACACTTAGAGTGAATCTGTATATAGAGTTTGGTCCTAGCGAAAATACTCCTATAGTATTTTATGTGAGATGATGTTTGGTAAGTTTTAGGCCTGCTGTAACACCGTAGTCACTCCCAAGCACATGTTGGTCATGTCTCGACTAAATATAGTTGATCAGACTATATTCACCCTAGACATGATTACATAACTGCCCAGGTTTAACCGCAACGTTCCAGCATCCAAATACTTTTGTTCTTTTCTACTAGCGACATGAATTTTGTTATGTATGCATGCTCGTATACTTTTTATAAAAATACTTTATATTTTGAATGTATACTTTTAGCGTAGAGCACTTAGGCCCCTTAATGTTTATAGTTGTATACCACGTAAGGTTCGGTATACTAGTTCGCTATAAACAAGGGCTCTGATACCAATCTGTCACACCCCGAAACCGATGGCGGAAACGTTCCGGGGTGGAGGACGTCATGTATAGCATCACAACCAATGAATAACAACAATCATAGCAACACAACCATTACAGTGAATACTTAAGTAAAAATGTTTACATCAATTCTGAAACTTGTTTGAATTACATCATATAACTTGTATGAATATAACATTAAACTCTTATTGCTTCAACTCTTCAAAAACCCAGCAGGCACCTGTCTACTTATTTCCTGAGAATACAAGCAGTTTAAAAGAGTATCAGCATAAAGCTGGTGAGTTCATAAGCGGTGGTTTGTAGTGAAAATTGTTGATGAGTTCGGAAAATATTTGAATAGTTTAAAGAAAATCCGATATTTTCCTTAGTGAAAACGTAGTGTTATCAGTTCTGTAATAAACCATGAATATCTATATGTTTCCAAGAAAATCCGATATTTTCTTTAGTGAAAATGGTAGCGTTATCGATTTCGTATAAAACCATGAATGTTTGTTACTGAAAACTGTAGTGATATGCGGGAATACTACCTCATGTGACTAGCTAAAACTAATCATGAAGTGAAAGTATTTTATATGTGAAACCATTGCATCATCGGTTCTGTTTGAAAAACCCTGGCCTTAGCCAGAATACATAGTGTGTATCAGTTCTATTTAGTAAAAATAGAACTGTTGAAGAGTGTTAAGTTGTAAACTAAAGGTGATTTATACATATTGTGAGTCGTATAACCATGCTTGATGTGACTAGAGACCTTTCCAACGTTCTTCAGGGGTCGAGTTAAATGACATTTGTACATCTCAGGCGTGCCCGCCTAACTGTAGCTAGCAGTCCAGATGTGGGATTGTCAGTCCCAAATAGATCTATTCACAAATCTCACGATCTCCCTCCAGGAGACTCTGGTTATACAGTGGTAGGATTTATCCCTGTACACCTAAGGGTACAGTAGTGAAATAGCGCCTCACAGTATCGTACAATCTAGTTTACATGTAGTGTAGTAGCGTTCTACCGTAGTGAAAATCCGTATGTATACCGTATATAATGATAATTACAGTTATGAAAAACCATGATAAAGTGGTGATGTAACTGTAAACTAATTTTGTCTTTGTGCATATGTTTAATAGTGAAAGTTTATGTACTCGTGATGTTTAGAAAATCCCAAACTATACCGATTATAGTTTGCATGAATAGTGAATAGCGTGTCCGGAAAACTATGCAAATTTTTGTGAAAACGTCCCTTATGCTCAACACAGTACAAAAGGGTTAAAGTATGAGATTTGCATAAGTTTTGAAAACATTTATGATTAGCTTGTATCCCCCCCCCCCCCTGAAAACATTAAAAATACGGAAAATGTAGGGGTATGAACTCACAGTTCTTGTTGTGAAATTGCTGACTGAAATGAAGATCCTCGAGTTGTTGCACGCGACACTTAACGGAATCCTATTATCAAATAAATACGTATATGTATCTAAATTAGCGATTTCGTTAGAATACGTGTTAGAGATACACTTGAATTCGGTTGAGGAATGTTACCGGGACTTGATCGAATCGAAGAAGATGAGTTTTCAGCCAAAAACACCACTTAAAAGGTGTTTACGGTCGAAGAGGAGTTTACGGTTCTTGAAGGCTTGGACCGTAAACTCAAGAACAGAGTTTACGGTTTCTGAAGTTTGGACCGTAAACTCAAGAACAAAGTTTACGGTTTCTGAAGGTTGGACCGTAAACTCAAGAACAGGGTTTACGGTTCTTGAAGGTGGACCGTAAACTCAAGAAAAATGGTTCTGCTTGCTGATTTCGAAGAGATAATCGTTTCCAGGCGTTCCCAAGTGACTCCAAACGTGGTTTCTCGATGTTTTCCGAAGCTTGAAGGCATTTTGAGTGTTTACGGTTAAGATTCTTAGAGAGAGAAGGAGAGAGTTTTTGGCGAGAAATGTTCTAATGAAGGTGGAGGCATCGTATTTATAGGGGTGTAGTGGGGGGTCCACTCTTCACTGACCGTAAACAGGTTTACGGTCATAAACGAGTTTACGGTCGTAATCTCATTTAGACCGCAAATGCTTGATTTTTCGAGATATTCGGGTTTCTGCGCGATTTTTGGTTCCAACTCGTAAATAGTTTAATTAAATATAACTAGATTATTTTCTAAACCAAAAAGTTTGACGGAAAAGTTAACAAATTCGAAATTTTATTAACGAAACTCGCGTAACGGAAACGGACAAAGTTTCGGGTTGTCACAAAGTGGCAGAGCCCCTGGTTGGGGTCGAGCTGAAACTGTGTTGTGACAGTTTTCTAATAAAGGAGGTATTTAACCGAATTTTGGTTAGTTTTCTGATACTTACGAAATTTACACTTCTCGTTATCTGTTCTGAATCTCTTCTGAATCTTATCCAATCAAAGATTGGGAAGTACCATCTAAATACTTTGATTTGAAAGTGAAATCAAAATTCCCAAAATATTCAAGTGTCTCTATTACCCCAAATTTCTAACATTTTGTTTCGAGCTAACATCTTGTTAGTCTTTTTTAATGTATCCACTCTTACAAAAAAATAGATTAGGATAAAAATTAGTTACCATTTAAAAAAAAATCGTCGCTAGTTTTTATTAGAGACCACAAGTCTATCTTAAAATTCATATTATTTAATTTATAACAATTTTTTCTACTAGATTACATGATTACTTATAGCACCATTTAGTAGCGACAAAAGAAGATAATGTTTAATACCAAAGTCAAAGTCATTACCATTGTAACAAACAGCATTAAAGCTGTTCTTTTCATAAATTAATGTGGAAGCTTTATCATTTTCTCAAGGACGGGGACATTAAATCTTGCATAGATTTTGAACTCATTTTAAATTATTGGTTGTCAAAGAAATGATAATACTTAATTTTCAGATGTGGTACAAAATCAACACCATCATTCATTTGCTAGTTTTTAAAGATAAAATTATTTATTTAAAAACTATTACTATGTACATCATTATACTTTTAAAACTTATTCGTATTTGCTTGATTCAAAATGCAAATGTTTTAGTTTCATGTCATAATAAATCCTCCAGCAAAAGAAAGTTCATAAAAGGAACTTAATGGGTATGTGGTAAACAATAAAAGCAAAAATCTCATTTTAGCTTACAACAACTCAACAAGTTGACATTGTTTAATGAAGATAATCAATAAGAAATCAAGTCAACAGGATGCATACCTTTTATAATACACTTCTCATTTTTCAATATTGAGTTCCCTAAATCCATATCTTTTGCATGCCCTTAATGGAAATGTTTTGCAAAAGAAACCCCGTGAAACCAAAATTGATTCCAAAAATACGAATTTTGGTTGGGGTAATTAACGAAGAAATCTTAGGTGTTCTTTTGTTTTTCTAAAGCAAAATATCTACATTTTGCGGACCATATTTGTAGATCTCTGCAAGATGTAGATTAAACACCAACAGTTTGAAAGAATAAGATTGTTTGTTTTTTAACATTACAGACTGCTAAAATAAACTAAAATCTAATTAAATTGTTTTTTTTAACTTAAAAGAGTTTTTCAATACTTTTATGATTTTATTATAGATAATTAACAAATTTAGATCAACTTTTATTTATTATTGTATAAAAAGTAAAAATAAAAGACAAAAGTGCAAAAATAGTCCCTGTGATATGCATTTTTTCTGGATGTTAGTCCAAACCCCATTTTTTTTTTTTGGTTTCGTGGCCCTTTTGGCCATATTTCTATGTGGATTTGGTCCCTCCGTTAGCTTTCCCGTTTTTCCCTGAAATGGTCCTTACGAAACTTCTTCCTCAGAGATGGTCCCTAAGGAGCAAACATTGCACACAAAAGGCCCTTGTGACTAACTTTGTTAGAAGATTCTGTTAAGTTATGTTAAATGACAAAAATACCCTTTGTTTTATGCACACAAATGTTCCTTTCTCTCTCTCTCTCTCTCTCTCTCTCTGTCTCTATCTATCTCTCTTCACTCTGGTTCACCATCCTAATTTCAACACTACCACCACCACACTCCGATCATAGCAAAACTTTATTTGTGGTTTGAGTTCTTGTTCTTTATCTATGGAAGTTCCAAGATTTGACCTTTTTGTATGAAAAAGTTAAACCCCCGAGCTTCTTTCATGTTAGGAATTTGAGCTCTTGCTTTTAACCCCTAAAATCTTTTTTTAATATGATTTTTGCCATTTCCATGTTGGGAAATTGACTTTAATCCATTGAAAATTCATTAGAACCGTCATCATCGATAAGCTTCACATATCCAACGGCTCTTCTCCAATCCCTGATCCACGCCCAAATCTTGAAATCATTAGCTTAAACAAACTCAACCCAAACTTAAAGAAGAACTTATCTGATTTTGATTCGGATTAGAGAAGCTCTATCTGATTCTTAAAAAATTGATAGTTAGCAGCTCAAACAAAACCCATAAATTGATTTGCAGGTTTGTGTTAATCGTGTTCAACCATGAACCCATAAACGAAATCAATTTATGGGCTTCATCTTCTCCGCCCATATCCACTTGTCGGCATAACGATTATGTCGTCATATCGACTTCTACCTTTACCCACAAACCTTGGATAGAAGAGGATATCAGAGGTGCATACCCACTTCGAAAATAATATGTAACAAATACTTGTTGTATCTTTTCAAAGAAGCTGTTCTTTACCAGTTCCAAATGATTACACCTTTACGTGTACCATTACAGCTTGTTCACACCATTGGGCACCGTTAGGTTTTGCTCAAAACTGTCATACGATGGTTATTAAACTTGGGTATCAGATGTTTGTGTAGGCAACACTTTAGTAGATATGTATGTTGTGTATTCAAGAACGGATTCTGCCCAGAAAGTGTTCGATGAAATGTCGTAACGAGATACAATTATTTGGACAAGTTTGGTTAATGGGTGTCCAACTGTTTGCGAAAATGCCTCAAAGAAACTTTAAGAAGGGATCTTGATTTTCAACAACATGGAGCGATTATGGGGATGTTTGATAGACCTATTTAGTTGAGTTGGTGAAGTTGAAGATGCATTCAAAGTTGTTAAGAAAATGGGTATGGAACCTAAAAACTTGTTAGCTTAGGTGTCTAAGCCAATAAATGAATTATTATATATTTGAATTATTAGCAAAGTCGTTTTGGGTTGCCGTCAAACCTAGTAATTGAAAATGATTATTTTTTTAGAGAGATACTGATTTATTAATTTATTATGTGATTAATAGATTAATTAGAAATCAAAATAAATTAATGTATTAATATGTTATGAAAATAATATGTTAACTAGAAATTGTATTATTAATTAATAATTGATCAGAAATTAGTTTAGAATTAGTTTTGGGATTAACTGGATTAATTAAAAGTGCAAGGGTTAAAGTGCAATTGTTCAATAGTTGAACAAGAAAGAGTCCAGAACCTTCCTTGGAAGGGTTGGACAAATTCTAGGGTATTCCAGGGAATCTGGAATATTCCTTATAGATAAATAGGAAGTTGGATAATTACCAATTAATTTGAAGAAATATTGTTTTCTCATTTTAAGGTTATCTAGGGTTTCCAAGTTGCACTATATAAGGAACCCTTAAGGGTCATATTTTCGGCCACTTCATTCTAGAGAACCAAGGCCGAAAATTCTATCATCCCTTTCAAGTGCGTTCGGACTGGTCATATCAGCAGGGATTGTACTGCTACCACCACCATCACCCCGATATCTGATTAGATTTGCTTTCAGTGAAATCAGAGGGGCCACAAAAAGGCACATTGTCCGAGTTTGGCTGCTGTAGGGCCGGTGTTAGCACCCACTCCTGCGACTCTTCGGATTACTGAAGGCCGCCAGGGTCGGGCAAATGCACCTGCGGCGAAGAGCAGGGCTTTCCAGCTGACCGCAGAGGAAGCGCGTGCTGCTCCCGATGTTGTGACAGGTATGTATCTTCTCCTTATCTCTTTATTTATATTGAATTGTTGCTTATGTTTATGTGTTTTATTTTAGGATCGTTCCTTATGAACGGTATCTCTGCTTTGGTATTATTTGTTTCGGGGGCTACCCGATCATTTGTATCTCTTGCGTCTAGCAAGAGATTTGCTAGAGCTCCAGGGGTGCTGGATTATCCTCTAGATGTCGAGATTACTGATGATATGTTTATTCAGGTTGTGAGGGTTCATCGAGGTTGTACTCTCCAGTTATTCAACGAGCAGTATCTAGTTGATCTGGTTCCCATTCCTCTACGTGGGAACAAGGTTATCGTGGGCATGTATTGGTTGAGCCCTAATGGGTCAGTGATCGACTGTGAGCAACAGTTAGTTCGGGTTCGGACCCCAAGTGGGGGAGATTTGGTGATTCAGGATGAGCGACCGCAACGTGGGCCGATTATGTGTTTTGCAGAGAGGGGCAGATGCTATCTTCTTCTGGGTTGTTCGAGTTTCGTTGCTTATGTCATGGATACCCGGGTTAAGGGTACGGCGACCGTGGATGATGTGCTGATTGTGCGAGATTACCCGGACGTATTCCCGGAGGATTTGCATGGGGTACCTCCGGACAGGCAGGTGGAGTTCAGGATTGATCTAGTTCCAGGTGCGGCTCCGATAGCCAAAGCACTGTATCGGTTGGCTCCTCCCGAGATGCATGAGTTATCTACACAGCTGCAGGAGCTGTTAGACAAGGGTTTTATTAGACCAAACAGTTCGCCTTGGGGAGCACCGATTCTATTTGTGAAGAAGAAGGATGAGTCTCATCGCATGTGTATCGACTACCTGGAGTTGAATAAGGTAACGGTGAAGAACTGTTATCCCCTCTCGAGGATTGATGATCTTTTCGACCAGCTTCAGGGAGCATCTTGGTTCTCCAATATTGATTTGAGATTGGGTTATCATCAGATGCAGGTCCGGGATGAGGATGTGCAGAAGACAACTTTTCGGACTCGATATGGTCATTATGAGTTTGTGGTGATGCCTTTTGGGCTCACCAATGCTCCGGCCGTGTTCATGGATCTCATGAACCGTGTGTGCAAACCGATGCTAGATCGGTCTGTGATAGTATTTATTGATGACATCTTGGTTTATTCCAAGACTCAGGAGCAGCATGAAGAGCACTTGAGGGAAGTGATGGAGACGTTGAGGAGGGAGAGAATTTTCGCAAAGTTCTCCAAGTGTGAGTTCTGCTTGCGCGAGGTGCAATTTTTGGGGCACCTTGTCAACCAGAAAGGTATTCTGGTAGATCCGGCCAAGGTCGAGGTCATGATGCAGTGGGTGGTTCCAAGGTCTCCATCTGATATTTGAAGCTTTCTTGCTTTGGATGGTTATTATTAGAGATTCATCCAAGATTTCTCCAAGATCGTTGTTCCATTGACCCGACTGACCAAGAAGTCGATGACTTTTTGTTGGGGCCTGAGCAGCAGGAAGCTTTTGAGACTCTTAGACAACGGTTGTGTGAGGCGCCGATTCTGACCCTGCCAGTGGGTATCGATGATTTCTTGGTTTATTGTGATGCTTCGATCACATGTTTGGGAGCAGTGTTGATGCAGCGGGGTCGCGTGATCGCTTACGCTTCGAGGCAGCTGAAGCCTCATGAGACGAATTATCCGACGCATGATTTAGAGTTGGGTGTAGTAGTTTCGCCCTCAAGATTTGGCGGCATTACCTCTATGGGGTTCGTTGTACCATTTACACGGACCACAAGAGCCTGAGGTACTTGATTGATCAGCTGAATCTGAACATGAGACATCGTCGATGGATGGATGTGGTGAAGGATTATGATTGCGTGATCCTTTATCACCCGAGGAAGGGTAATGTGGTGGCCGATGCTCTCAGCCATAAAGCGGTCGCGGATCTGATTAGAGACATATGTTTGAGGATGATCATGATTACTCCAGCGTTGGAGCAGATTCGGGAGGCACAGATTGAGGCTATGAAGGAAGAGCACTGGAAGAATGAGCGTATTGTGGGGCAGGTGGCTTCCTTCGATATTGATAGTCGCGGATTGTTGACTCTGCATCGGAGAGTCCGGGTTCCGTATTGGGGCGGTGTGCACCAAGTTCTGATGGAGGAGGCTCACAAGTCGAGATTCTCCATTCATCCCGGGGCGACGAAGACGTATAGGGATCTTCGTCCTGATTATTGGTGTCCCTGCATGAAGCGGGATGTGGCGTGGTATGTCTGACTTACAGGAAAGTCAAGGTCGAGCATCAGTGTCCTCACGGCAAGATGTAGGCATTGGAGATTCCCGTATGGAAATGGGAAGATATCACTATGGATTTTATCATGAAGCATCCCAGGACTACGCGTGGAGTGGATTCGATTTGGGTCATCATGGATTGATTGACCAAGAGCGCGCATTTCATTCCTATCCAGGAGAGTATTTTCGAAGAGAAATTGGCTGAGATTTATATCCGAGAGGTTGTGGCACATCATGGGGTGTCGGTATCAGTGGTTTCTGACAGGGATGTCCATTTTACTTTCAAATTTTGGAAGAGGTTTCATGAAGATATGGGCACTCGTCTTCATTTCAGTACAACTTTTCATCCGCAGACCGATGGTCAGAGCAAGCAGACTATTCAGACTCTTGAGGATATGTTGCGTGCGTGTGTGTTGGACTTTGGAGGGAGTTGGGATACGTATCTTCCGTTAGCAGAATTTTTTTATAACAAGAGTTATCACGCTAGCATTGATCGACCTCCTTTTGAGATGCTCTACCGGAGGAAATGAAGGACCCCAATTTGTTGGGGCAAGGTCGGTCAGCGGGTCATGGGAAGTACTGAGGTAGTGCTCAATACCACTGAGCTGATTCAGCAGGGTTAGAGCAGGATCAAGACAACTTAGAGTCGGCAGAAGAGTTATGCCGACAGACGCCGGTCACACTTGGAGTTCCAGGCGGGAGATATGGTTCTCCTGAAGGTGCCGCCTTGGAAAGGTGTCATCCGATTCAGGAAGCAGGGCAAGCTGGGCCTCAGGTATATTGGTCCCTTCAGGGTTTTGGCTCGGGTGGGTTGGGTTGCGTATCGATTAGATCTTCTAGTATAGCTCAGTCAGATTCACAGCACGTTCCATGTATCTCAGTTGTTAAATGTTTAGTGGATGACTCCACAGTGGTTCCATTGGAGGATATTCAGGTGGATGACTGCCTGAATTACATAGAAAGACCGGTGGCGATTTTGGATCGAAAGACGAAAACCTTGACGAACAAGGTAGTTGAGTTGGTAAAGGTGTAGTGGCAACACCGCAAGGGATCAGAGTGGACTTGGGAGCCGGAGGATAAGATGAGGGAGCACTACCCAGAGTTATTCAAGGTGGCAGACTTCGAGGACGAAGTCTGATTCAAGTGGGGGAGAATTGTAATGCCCGATTCCAGGTATGATATTATTTTCAAAAGTTCATGGATTATCTTTGAACGCGACGTGTTGAAGCCTCAACACGGCGTGGCGATAGGACTTTGGCTCGCAGAGTTTAATGAGTCAACACGACGTGGTGTGGCGTCTCAACACGACGTGTTGGCGGCAAGGAAGGAAACCCTAATTTTTAGGGCGTTGCACCCTATTTAAAGGCCTTAAGTCCTCATGGTTGGCCTCCTTACCAGCCTCCATTGTCTCTAAAACCCTAATTCGTCCTTCTAGCTTTCTTGGTGGTGTTCTTGAGCCTTGAGTGGATTTTTGTGGTTATCTTGCTCATTTTGAAGGAAGCTTTGATGATTTAAGGTGCTTATCTTGGAAGGAAGGTCATAGATCCATAATCTCTCCACTTATGGCAGTCTCCTTGAGGTATCAAGTTTGAACCTTGATTTATAGATGTTTAGATCTCATTATTGCATGTTTTGGTCCTTTTTGGGTGGTTGGAAGGGTTTAGTCGTTTTGGGGACTTGTCATTTCAGATCTATGTTTGTCTTGGCCTTTTTATTCTTAAAGGTGCAAGCTTTATGAGAAGAATTGGTCTCATGCATGCATTAAGTTCCTTTTTAAGCTTAAGAGCTTCTTTTAGGCATGCATAAACGTAAACTTGGCAACTTTACATGGTTTTCTAGCTCAAGGAGGTCATATCTGTGTTTTGGGGCTTGGACTCATGAGTTAAAGTGCTTATTGGTTAAGCTTTGTGCTATTAAGCCTTAGGGTTTGAGTTTTGGACCCTTTTTGGTAGTCCAAATGGGTAAAGTTGGAAACTTTACCCTTCTAAGTTTCTATTGATTTCAGATCTGAGATTGGGAACTCTTGGAGTCGAAGGAAACGACTTAATGTATTAAGCTGCTGGAACTCGAGGAAACACGGCGTGTTTCCAAGGAAACACGACGTGTTGGCTGGGATTTTCCCGCCTGTGAGGATAAAGGGGGAAACACGGCGTGGTCAAAGGGAACATGGGCCGTTGACCTTGACTTTTGACTTGTGTCTTTGACCAAGTTTGACCTATAAGTGGTGTTGAGGTATTTTGAGTTGTATCTAAGGGATTATTTCTGTTTATGGGTTGGGTAGAGTTGATATTCGGAGTCGGGACTTATTCAGCTATCGTTCAGCATTCGAGGTGAGTTTCCTCAGTGGGTTAGCGGGTCTAAGGCACCAAAGTTGACCCTTGATTGGTTATGTTGATATACTTGTTGTCCGTGTGATACTTTTATGTGCTTGTATATATATGTTTATTGGGCAAGGCCCATTATGCGAGTGTGGGTGGGGCCCATATCTCATTAGGGTGGGGCCCGTTATGCGAGTGTGGGTGGAGCCCGTATCTCATTAGGCGGGGCCCGTTATGCTAGTGTGGACGGGGCCCGTATCTCATTGGGTGGGGCCCATTATATGATATGTGGTATTTTGGGGAACTCACTAAGCTTTGTGCTTACGGTTTTTAGCTTGTGTTTCAGGTACTTCCGGTTCCAAGGGGAAGAGCTCGTGTTGACTGCATCGCACACACCATAGGGATTCTGTTTACGGGACATACTCTAAAAACTGCATTTCTGGATTCTGCCAGGGCCAACTCGACGAGTCCATCATGGAACTCGACGAGTTGGATCATATGATGATGAACTCGACGAGTCCATAATGGGACTCGACGAGTTGGATCATCAGATGACAAAATTTTCGAGTTTTTGGCCTGTTTTGGATTAGGATCATTACCACAAACTGTTTTGGTTCATAAAATCCGATTTTATTGATATGGTAATGCTTATCCCCATCCAATTACATAATCATTGTCAAATTTTAATATAATTACTTGATTTTGTGAAAAACTAATTATTTGTAAAATTTAAAATTATATGAATAATATTAGGTCAATTGGTAAATGATAAATTATATGATAATGTTATTAGTTAAATTAATCTAAATGTTTCTTGAAGAGTTTCATAACTTGTCCCCAAGTTATGAAATATGAAGAGTCATCATTCATGAAACATTAATTTTTAAGTTATAGAATTCCAAAGGTCTTGAAGAGTTACATAACTTGTCCTCAAGTTATGGAACTTGGAAAGTCTCTTTTATGTAACATAAATTCTAAAACTAAAGAGGTTTTGAAGAGTTTCAAAACTTGCCCTCAAGTTTTGGAATTTGAAAAGTCTCATTTATGAAACTTTAATTTCAAACCCTATAATTTTAAAAGTTTAAAAATTCAACCATATACTATTATAATATTAAAGTTTAATAATTATATATATGTATAAGACAAGTCAGTCTTACCGTTAGTAGACCTCATTCACGAAGCCTATCTATAAGAGGGGTATAAGGAATATGCCTATAAAATGGCGGTTGAATGGGTGTCCACTCTCACCCACCGCTTCCTTGATTGGTGGAGAGTCGTTAGCCGAACGGGTAGGATAGGACATTAATTCTCATTAAAAAGTATAATGATATTATAAAGTAACTAAACTTTTATAAATTCCCAATCTTAGTTACTTTAGGAAAAATGTGAAAATGGTGCTATTCCATGGAAATTGCACTTTGCACCTTGCTAAGTCGTTAATGGAGCGTGTGTGGTTAACCGACACACTAATTTGGGACTAGCAAGGGTGGCAAAGGGTAGCT
This sequence comes from Lactuca virosa, assembly GCF_052849685.1. NCBI lineage: Eukaryota > Viridiplantae > Streptophyta > Magnoliopsida > Asterales > Asteraceae > Lactuca > Lactuca virosa. The sequence goes on along the minus strand of NC_136427.1, from coordinate 252,352,238 downwards.
TGATGTTAATCATGGATCAATGGAGCGTGTGTGGTTAACCGACACATTGATCAAGTGATATGTAACATTAAGAGTACCAAGCACATTTGCATGGTTATTCACACCTTGTTTGTGATCCTAGGTATCCCAGTCACCAACTTGAAGGGCATAATCGAGATTTAAACATGCCATTGAAAGTTCAATGAATCTCAAAAGAATCTAGGAATTTCAATTCATTCAAAACTTAATAATTAATTTCGTTTTTCATGGTGGAAATTGGTAAATCGTCATTTACCTACCTTCAAATATTTTACAATTGGATTACGGCATCCCTCTTCCGAATTGTAGAGTATTGTGTTGAGTCCTAGCCTTAATATTTCATTTGGGTGTTATATTAAGGATCCTTATCTAATCTAAACTTTGTCTTTCTTTTCAGATGTCTACTTCAAACAATGCTTCAAACCCAATCCCTTCCGGATCTTTCTCCCTCATGAACCTATGTGGGAGAGTCATCTTTGATGGATCGAACTTCAATGATTGGATTCAAAACATCCGCATGGCTATTCATTACGAGGACAAAGAATATGTCCTCGATAAAGAGCTAAAGGAGATTGATGAAAACATTTCTACTCACGAACAGATTGCTGAATATAAGACCCATGAGAGGGACGCGAAAAAGGTGTCGTGTATTATGATTGCTACCATGACTGCTGAGCTTCAGAAGTCCTATGAGGACTTTTGGCCTTATGAAATGCACCAGGATTTTATGGAAAGGTACCATCAAAGTGCTCACCAGGAAAGGTATGAAATCATTGCCTCCATGATTACTACCAAAATGAAGGACGGAGAGTCTATCACGGCCCACTTGCAAAAGATGCAAAGGTTTGTGGACCGCTTGCTAAAGTTGAATGTCAATTTCGATGAAGAATTGGCAATTGACATTATCCTACACTCTTTACCTTCTTGTTATGATCAGTTTCCTATGACTTATCATATGAACAAGGAGGAGGTTACTCTAAGCAAGCTTCAAGGTCTTTTGAGAACTGCTGAAAGCAGTTTGAAAGGAAAATTTGTTGTACCGACTCCTACTGCTACCGCCCTTGTCATGGCAATTGGACAAGGGAAGGGAACTAAGAGGAAAGCTTCCTCAAAGATCCACAAGGGAAATTCCCATGTTGGATCCTCTTCTAGTGGGTCTAAAGGTGGTTCTGCTACCCCCTCCTCAAATCTAAAGGAAGCAGAGTGCTTCCATTGTCATGAAAAAGGGCACTGAAAACGAAGCTGCCCCAAATACTTACAGGACATAAAGGATGGGAAGATCAAGCCCTCCTTTGCAGGTATTTATACTATTCTGTCTAATAACTCATCACATGCTAATTCTTGGGTCCTTGATACAGGATGTGGTTTTCACATTTGTTCTGATTTGCAGGGTCTAAAAAGAAGTAGGGATGTGGAGCACGGGAAGAGGAACTTGATCATGGGGAATAGGAAAAAGTCGCCTGTCACCAAGATTGGATTTATTCTTTATTACTTAGTAGTGGGTTAAATTTAGATTTGAATAATTGTTGCTACTCATCAGATATGGCGAGAAATATTATTTATTTTCATGGTTTGTATAAACAAGGTTTTACCTTTTCGTTTAATAATGAGATTGGTTCAATAAATGCTTATTATAATGGAATTTTTTATTTTGAAGCATTGCCTTGTAATGGTATATATGAAACTGTGATGGTTGTAGATAACTTAGGAAATAATGTGTTGCATATCGATTCCTCCAATGGTTTGGATAAAGCATGCTTATGGCATTGTCGTCTCGGACATGTCAACAAGAAACGCATATCTCAACTCCAAAAGGATGGAGTGTTGGAGTCATTCGGCTTAAAGTCAGATGACACATGTGAATCTTGTTTGCTTGGAAAGATGACCAAGTCACCCTTCACTGGTTCTTGTGAAAGGGGTGAGGGTTTGTTGGATCTCATACACACCGATGTGTGTGGACCCTTCAGATCTGCCACAAGGGATGCTAACCGCTTCTATGTGACTTTTACTAATTATTATAGCAGATATGGGTATATCTACTTAATCAAGCATAACTCAGAAACCTTTGAAAAGTTCAAAGAGTTTAAACAAGAAGTGGACAATCAATTGGGCAGGAAGATAAAGATGCTCCAATCTGATCGAGGTGGTGAGTATCTTAGTATCGAGTTCCACGACTATCTTAAGGAATGTGGAATTGTTTCAAAATTGACACCACCTAGGACACCATAGCTGAATGGTGTGGCTGAGAGGCGCAATCGAACCTTTCTGGACATGGTTCGTTCCATGATGAGTCGAGCTTCGTTACCTATCTCTTTCTGGGGGTATGCCTTAGTGACTGCCGCCCATATCCTTAATCTAGTCCAAACTAAAAAGGTTGCCAAAACACCTCACGAAATGTGGACAGGGAAGGTTCCCTCGTTAGCACATATCAAGGTTTGGGGTTGTGAGGCTTTCGTAAGATGAGAGACTCACGACAAGCTCAAACCTCGTAGTGAGTGATATATTTTCATCGGTTACCTACAGAAGTCCTTTGGATATCTCTTTTATAGACCGAGTGACAATGTTGTCTTCATTGCAAGGAGAGGGGTTTTCCGCGAAAGAGAAATCATATGCTAAGAGGACAGTGGGAGGCAAATTGACCTTGAAGATCTTGAAGAGTTAAGTGACGAAGGAACCTCAAACACTAGCGCTCAACCCGAGGAGGAAACTCCAGTTGAACCAGTTGACAAGTCCTTACCTCTGAGACGTTCCAGTAGAGTTAGAATAGCACCTGAGTTTTATGGTTTCCATATTACTACTGAAGGTGATACATTTATCAGTGATAGTACACTGGTAAATTTGGATGAACCTAACAACTACAAGGAAGCCATTGCAGGCCCCGAGTCTGCAAAATGGAAAGAGGCAACGGACAACGAGATTCAGTCTATGTATGATAATCAAGTTTGGAACTTGGTTGACAATGTACCAGGTCGTAAGACAGTCGGGTACAAATGGATCTTCAAGAAGAAGACCGACATGGACGGGAAAGTACACACTTATAAGGCGCGATTGGTTGCGAAGGGCTTTACTCAAACTCCTGGAGTTGACTATGATGAGACCTTCTCACCATTAGCGAAGAGTAAATCTATAAGGGTTATGATAGCCATAGCTGCATTTCATGATTATGAAATTTGGCAAATGGATGTCAAAACTGCTTTCCTTAATGGGAAGTTGGCTGAAGATGTTTACATGAATCAGCCAGAGGGTTTTGTCAATGCAAAGTATCCTAATAGAGTGTGTAAGCTTGAGAAATCCATTTTATGGATTAAAGCAAGCATCTCGCAGATGGAATCTTTGTTTCGATGAGAAAGTCAAAGAGTTTGGTTTTTCGAGAAGCGGGGACGAGTCCTGTGTATATGTCAAAGCTAGTGGGAGTATAGTTAGCTTTCTGGTATTGTATGTGGATGACATACTTCTCATAGGAAATGACATTCCAACCTTGCAGGAGGTTAAGTTCTGGCTTGGGAAGTGTTTCGATATGAAGGACCTTGGGGAAGCTGCTTATATTCTAGGGATAAGGATATTGAGAAATAGGAGTAAAAGACTAATAGGACTTAGTCAAAGTACCTACTTGGATAAAGTGTTGAAACATTTCAGCATGGAGGATTCCAAGAGAGGAGAATTACCTATCCAGAGCAATACCAAAGTGAGTAAGACTCAAAGTTCGAGTACCGATGCTGAGATAGCAAAAATGAGCCGAATATCATATGCTTCTGCAGTTGGCTCGATCATGTATGCTATGACTTGTACTCGCCCTAATGTAGCCTTTGCTTTGAGCATGGTTAGCAGATATCAAGGGAATCTTGGTAAAGCTTACCCTCGGTGGGAGTGATGACTTTAGAATGACAGGGTATAGTGACGCCAGCTTTCAGACCGACAGAGATAATTTCCGCTCTCAGTCGGGCTGGATATTTACCTTAAATGGAGGAGCAGTAACTTGGAAAAGTTCCAAATAGGAAACTATAGCTGATTCAATGTGCGAATCAGAGTACATAGCAGCAAGTGAAGCGTCGAAGGAGGCGATATGGCTAAAGAACTTCATCGGAGACCTTGAAGTTGTACCAGCTGTAAAGGAGCCCATGGAGATTTTCTGTGACAACGAGGGTGCTGTCGCCTTAGCCAAGGAACCAAGGGATCATGGCATATCCAGGTACATCGACAGAAAATATCACTTTATAAGACATCGATTAGAAGAAGGACTCCTCGTAATGAAGTGGTATCGTCAGAGGAGAACCCAACAGACCCCCTTACGAAGGGACTGAGTAGGGTTAAGCACTTGCAGCATGCTAGAAGTATCGAGCTGAAGGACGATATTAATTTTTAGTGATTAGATAGACATTTAGAAACTTGTAATAGCTAAAATGTAATTGACGTTTGATGATTGAATAAAAGGAGTTTTATTTATAAGTAAAGTGGCTATCTTGTGTCAATTGTTTACTATTGTTTCATTTTTGCATGTTTTGACTTCCAGAATAATAAGATATTCAAACCATCCACAGTCGATCATACTTTGGAAGTAGGTTATGAAAGTAGACTGTCATGAATGGGTTTTTGTAATATTGTCTAAGGTGTTAGACATAGCAAAGTTTGCTACAAACATTCATGAGTGCTCTTGAATTAAGATTTGAGTATTGGACTAAACCCACACTCACATAAATCACTTCATGGAATTTATCACGAGTGATTGTGAGATGATAATATCGTATAGTCTTCAAACCAAAATATATGAGTTGGTTGTACATTGACAATGCGAAAACGCATCAGTAACTTGATGTTATAAAACCTAAAATTAGGTGGTAAAAGTTAGTCGTTTTGATTGTGTTAGAGAGCATTAATGACCTAAATTATGTGATTATATTGCTTTTCTTGATCATGGATATGTATTCATCAGATCTTATCATTCATAGTCCAAAGAATCTTTAAAATCAATTTAGTGTCCAACTTGTGCTTGACCATTGCATATCAATTGATGAATTGGTAAATACTAGGAATTTGAACATGATAACTAGTAACTTCATAATTTGGTAACCAACATATTTAATCAATTAGAAATCAACCATAGGAAAACCGGAAAAGGGGAGATTCGAAACTAAACAAAAGTGATTTTTGATCTTGATTTTAAATCGTTCTACTTGTTTGTTTGAGTTAAAGTAATTTAGTTAATTGTTTAGTTGACATTTAAGTTTTTTTGAACTTGTAAAATCAAATAAAAATCCTCAATTCATAGTTCATTTCCTTTAGTTTAATTAGTAGCGATTATTTTTCGTGTTAGAATTTTTGTTCGCTGTGTTGGACTCCTTACTTTACTATATTACTATGCGACTAGGTACACTGCCTATTCGTGTGTTAGCTGGTAAAGTTAGATATAATTATAAATTAAAACTAGTAGTGCATAAATAAAACACATCAGTGTAAGATGAAAGTAACTATGCATTCTATTGGATGCCTAACAACAAACGCGGACGTTACATGTTCCACATCGAACATCATTTTTTTTTCAATTTTGACAAATTTTTGTTTGAAACCGTATAAATATTTTTTTATATATTTGAAACCGTGTAAATACAATTTTTTTTATATTTAAAACAATATTTTGTTTGTTAAATAGAGCTTTATATATTTAAATCGTAACTTTATGTATAAATATGTATTGCTTATATTATAATTATATTTTTCATTAAATACACGGTTTTAATTTAAAATATATAATTTTACATATACATATGTAATGTTAATGTAAAAATACGGTTAATATTTAAAACGAAAATATGGTTATGATATGTAGTTGGAAGTTGTTCGGTTTCAATGACAAATTATAATATTTAACTTATAATTAATATTTCATTTAAGATAGAGTATGTCATTATTATTATTATTATTATTATTATTATTATTATTATTAGATGTAAGCTCAAAGTTTATATCTTGTGAAAATTATTTGCTTTCTCTTATTTTATTTGTATTTTATGTTAGAAAAATTATAAACAAATATCAGTTATAACTTGGATATTTCTAGGATCGTATATAAAAATATTTTCTAAAGTCTATAATTTCGAATATATTGCATTGAGTAATACGATACCATATTTGGGATAATCCAAAAAATCTTAATTTGAATTTCACTTAAAATTTAAAATTTAGAAATACGAATAAAATAAAGATATCGAACAATTTTTACAAGATAAAAATTGTGACATTACATACAATAATAATAATAATAATAATAATAATAATAATAATAATAATAAATACAAAGTCACTTGACATATGTTACATGAAATATAAATTGTTAGTTTAAATATTATAATTTCTCATTAAAAAGAATAACTTCTAACTACAAATCATAACCATATTTTTACAATAAAATAGCATATATATATATATATATATATATATATATATATATATATATATATATATATATATATATATATATATATATATATATATATATTAAAACATTGTTAAACGATAAATAATACATATTTATACATAACATTACAGTTTAAATGAAAAAAACTTATAATTATACCAAAAAATATTGTTTTTAATATAAAAAAAATTATGTGATTTTAAATGAAAAAAAATTACTTATACGGTTTCAAATGTAAAATAACCAACATTGAACGAAATTATAAAAAAGAAAAGTTCAATTTAAAAAAAAAAATAGAATGTAGAAAATAAATAAAAAGTGAAAATTTAGTGTATATATTTACATAATAATAATTAAAGAAAAAAAAACAAAGTCATACCACATATGTTACATGAAATATGAACTATTAGATAGTTATTAGGTTTATATATATATATATATATATATATATATATATATATATATATATATATATATATATATATATATATATATATATAGAGAGAGAGAGAGAGAGAGATAAGTTCATTAAAAAAAGTTAAGAACACGAGAATAAATATGGGTCATACATTTTTTTACATTGCCGCTTAAGCGCTCCGTGCGTACAGACACGATAGTAAAGGTAATATTCATATATGAACATGCAGCGCCACCACCTCCCATTTCCTCCACAACCGTCAACGCCACACCTCCTCGAACGACGTCATCTTCTCCACCTCGATCACTGTCACCTTCACCACCAACCGCCATAATCATATATGAATAATCATTTGTGAGTAGGTAGTATATGAGTATATCATATATGATTAATGGTATGTGAATATGCCACACGATATTTATATATAAATATACTTAATTTTATATATTCATTTATAAATATTACATATGTTGTCGCGGTAGTGTAACACTGGAGCATTTAAACGACAAATGATGAGATATGCGACCATTACTCTCTCTTCGGTTATAAACCATTTTTTATTTTCAATTGAATGTTTTCTCTCTCTCTTTATATATATATATATATATATATATATATATATATATATATATATATATATATATTATTGTTCAAGTAGGAACATATAAATGTTTGGAACTGATTAGGAACTAAATTAATAATTATTAAACTGTGAATACAGACAATTTAATTTACTGAAAATAAATACAACACAACTAAAAATAATAGCAAATCATTGCATTTTTTTTTTGAATTGTTGTGAATTCGGTGAATTCATATTTATCAAAGTGTGAATTCATGTTTATTAAACTATATATATATATATATATATATATATATATATATATATATATATATTCAATTTCAGTATAATAGTTTATATTCGCACTTTTATAACTTGTTATGTCATATTATCAATTTTCAGTCTAATAGTTTATATTCACACTTTTATAACTATGAATTTGATTTGGTTATCAGACAATTTAATTTACTGAAAATAAATACAACACAACTAAAAATAATAGCAAATCATTGCATTTTTTTTTTGAATTGTTGTGAATTCGGTGAATTCATATTTATCAAAGTGTGAATTCATGTTTATTAAACTATATATATATATATATATATATATATATATATATATATATATATATATATATATATATATTCAATTTTCAGTATAATAGTTTATATTCGCACTTTTATAACTTGTTATGTCATATTATCAATTTTCAGTCTAATAGTTTATATTCACACTTTTATAACTATGAATTTGATTTGGTTATCAAAATTTATTTGGTTACTATTTAAATGTAATTCTATAAATATTATAATAGTTTACAAATGAAAATTAAATATTTCTACAATTTCCACCTATTTATTTTCATACATATATTAAATGGTGATAAGTGGATTAAAATATTATTTAGAAAAATTAAATATGTCACGTATCATCATCATTTGAGATAGGTAGAAGGATGATAGAAAGAAGTTATATAAGAATATTTAATTTCTCTTACCGAAAATATATTGTTTTATGGAAAATCACAAAAAATTATATAAAGCTTGATTACAATACTATAAAAAAAAGAGTTGAATCTTTTCAAAAGGCATATTAAATATGATTAATGTAATCTATTTTGATAAAGAAACAATTATTTTATTATGGATGCTTTTATTTGTTACGTTTTGTTAGAAAAATATGATAATTAGTAGAGTTAAGCAGGGAAAAAAGGAGGAAGAGTTGTCAATGTAAAGGTGGGCCCAGCCTTGAAGCTTTTTGGCAGCGAGTGGGGAGTATTTAGTAATTAGTAGTTATAATACGACTCAGTGAGTCAGTGCTTCCCCTCAACAAGTGCACCCTTTTTACATATCTCTCTCGCTCTCTTCTCTCATCACTCATACTCACACGCGCTTCCTCTTTTTCTAATTATTTTATTTTTACCTTTAATTCTATATAGTTTTGTCAAATTTAATTGTCATTTTACGTTATATCCATTTTTACGATGGTGAAAAGGTTAAATGGAAGTAAAAAATGGTAAATTTATCTATAGAGATTTGTATTAATCAGTATACAATGGTTACACCTAAGATTATATGGAACGGAACAAAACCACACCCTACAATGTGCAATGTGTCACAGTGGTGTTGCGGTTAACACGACACCGCCCATGTATGCGGTGGGTTTAGGATATGGGAGAAGTATACCCATGGTTCTAAAAAGCGTGCCATGTCGCGACTCAAGACATGTCATGACGCGAAGCGTGGTGTAGTCGTTACGAAAATGTTCAAGGCATGCTTGTTAAACGTGGCGTCCAAATAACGTATCAAGACGCACCTTATCGCGTTATGAATTTAAGATCAGTATCAAACTTAATTAATTTATTTGAATTTAAGATTAGTATACATGCTTCATCTCCATTTTACCGTACCGCTTCATCGATGGAGCTGATACGTTGTCGATACCGCCCATCTCCCTCACCATCTTTTGGACGACTCCGTCCATGTACCTTAATACCTAAAAGATCATGATATGTTTACAGGTTCATAATTGTTTTCATATGTACATTAGTTATGTAAGACTATAAGTACAATGGTTACTATAATAGCTTAATTATTTTTTCTAAATTAAATCAAGAATGTAAGAACCGATTTTGGTATCTTGTTAAGTATGTAGTTTTCGATTTAGCTTTTTGTTGTTGCTATAATTTAGTTTTATAGGCTAGAAAAGGAACATTGATAAGAAACCTAGTTGTTTGTTTTTATACGGTTTAACAATTGAATGAATATTTTTCTATGTCAACAACCGAGAGTTTGTTTTTATTTTCATAAAGACCACAACATGCAACCTTGAATTCTATAAAAACATTGAGAGTTTAAAATTTATTTAGCTTAACCACTTGAAGATATATATATATATATATATATATATATATATATATATATATATATATATATATATATATATATATATATATATTTGATTGTACCATCGAAAATTTGAAACTTTTTTATAAAAATCCATAATTTAGCAAAAAAATAATCTTTTGTTTGTTATTTGCAATTCATTAATGGGAAAAACATAATTGTTTTTTTTGGAAAAAAAAATACAAATTTTCCATGGTTAAACTAAAAACAAAATTCTTTTGATGGTAAAAAAATAATAATAATACTATAATGATGTTTATAGAATTTAGCCGCTGCAAATGCTTATTTTGTTAAACAGAAGAAAAAAAGTAAATGCATTCAAAGTGGTTGTAAATCACGCGCCAATGGGTGAGAAGTGGGGGGTGTATAAGAAAAGGAGGCCTGCGGCTTTGGCGCTGGGCATGACCCCACCACACACATTCTTTGTTTGAATGAAGACAAGAGAGCCTAGTTTTGGCCGACACATAAACCCCTTGATTTTGTAGTAAAATTACAAAAATACCATCGACTCCCACTTTTTACGTTGCATCGACTTTTTCCCCAGGCGCACGAACCCTTTTTGCTGTGACTTAACCTTATCCTCTCTTCCTCCAACGCCAAGGACAATATTGGCCTACCCTCCAACCACCACTGCTACGTGGATGATACATGGTTGGTGAGGTCACTTTTATATAAGCCTAAAAGTAGGATGCCATTGATTTTGCATGTAATTTCAATTTCAGACCATCTTATTTTTGAGACATTATGTTTTTTTTGCCATATCGGTGTTACATTTTAATATTTTTATAAAGTAATTTTAAGTAACTTAAAAACTTAAAAGTTTATTAATTAAAATTTAAAATTTTCTAACAAAAAATAAAACATTTATAACATAACAATAAATGAATAAGATGAATAAGTTAGAATTTATATTTTTCTATAATTGCGGCTTGTATAGTTAGCTACTTTGAGATTTTTCGAGATAGATGACTCATGGTTTACATTAAGAGTTTAGGTCATTTTTGGTCACTTAATTTTTGGTTTTGTGTTCATTTGGTCACTTAACTCTTTTTAAGTTTTAAAAGGTTATCAAACTTTTGGTTTTATGCTTATTTAGTCACTTAACTTTTGGTTTGGTCACATTTAGTCACATGACTTTTAAAATTGTGTTCATTTAGTCACTAAACTTTAAATTTTTTTTTTAAATTTTAATGTCTAAATGAGCACAATTTTAAAAGTTAAGTGACTAAATGAGCACAAATCTAAAAGTTAAGTAACCAAACCAAATGTTAAGTGACCAAATGAGCACAAAGTCAAAAGTTTGATAACCTTTTAAAACTTAAAAATAGTTAAGTGGCCAAATGAGGACAAAACCAAAAGTTAAGTGACCAAAAATGACCTAAACCCTTACATTAATATCTTCCATTTTGTTGATTTCGTCAATTTCAAAAAACGAAAATTCACTAAAAGAACAAACTCATTAAAAATGTATTTTAGATTAATTTATTTACAAAATGAGAAATTAAATATTTCTTTTACATTTTCTTTTTATCTATCCCATATTAATTTTAAATTGTGACAAGTGTATTAAAATATTATTATTTTCATTAAATATAACACATATGACACATGTTATCATTTAACATTGGTAGAATGATGAATAAGAAAGAAAATATAATAGTATACTTATTTTTTTGTTACAAAATATCTAATTTATTTTTATTTCATTGTAAATAAAGATGATATTATTTCGAAAGTTGGTGTCTGGTTTTTTCATATTTATTTACAGTTATATTTATTATTATCAATATTTGTGACGTAAGAGAATTCTTTTAGACTTCCCACCATCTTATATCATTGGATGTTTAAAGAAACTAAATGCAAGCCTTCTATAAATTAGAAGGCAATAATAAGGCTTTTTGAATCAAACGAGCAACACTTAAGCTTGTTAAAGAAGCTTGTGAGGCAAGCGAGCCTATTTCGAGCTCAAACCCTAAAAGATATTAATGAACCGAGCTCGGGTTTGGATGGGTTTGGGATCGATTAGACTCGTTTTCCACCCTTATTTGTATCGGGAAAAATCTCTGAATGTCTGTGGAGGGAAGAGATGAGGATTGATTTTTAATACATGACGACGATAAGAGCAAGGATTTAGTTATGGGTAGTGTTGCAGAAATCGGCCTCGACGGCCGATTAATCAGGGATTAATCGTTAAGTTTAACGGTATACAATCGATTACCATTATGGATGCTTGACAGAAATTGCTCAATATCGGACAAACTCGGGTTTGGCGGACCTTGGTGCTCGTAGGCAGGAAAAAAAATCAGATATTCAAAATTTCAAATATTACACCAAAATTTACAAAATTTCAAAATTTTAAATTTTTAAATATTAAATATTATACAAAATATTTCATATTTTCAAATTTTTAAAATTTTGAATGTTCAAATACTTATATTCTTAGGATGTATTAAGTTTTTAAAGAGTTGTATTAATAATTTAGGGTCCCCGATTAATCTTCGATTAATCCCCGTCTAGACCGATTAATCTCTTAATCTCAATCGATCGTCGAGGTCCCGTCGAACGTTTTTTACAACCTTGGTTATGAGGATCGAGAATGTAATCCCCTGTATATCGAATGTATGTTGATGGCTGAGATGGGGACATAATTTTAATACATGGTTGATGGCGGTGATTTGGTTATGGAGATGGAAAACGTGATCCCTTGTATGTATGCCCATATTGCCATCTCTAGTAGTTAGGATTCATTCGTCATTCTTGTATAATTTAGTAAGTAATATTACAACACCCCTATTTTTCAGTTGCTTTATTTACTATGCTTTTCAAAACATTTAGATGACTTCAAGCCATCCTTTATCAATAACACTCTAACATCAGATCTATGAGGTACTTAATTTCTAGAATTTTTCTTTTTTAAAAGTGGTCACGACGTGATCTATGCCTAGTCACGTCGTGAGTAGTCATTGACCAGTTGACTCGCGTTTTTGAGTCTCACAACATGAGCCATTATTGGTCACGATGTGAGCACAATCTGATGACCAAAACCCTAATTTTTCGGGTATTTAATGGAATGAGAGGGCTAGGGTTGTCCACCCTAACCTCCTTCACTCTCTAAGCCTCCATAAACCTAATCACGACCATACTTGAGATCCTTAGCCATTTTGGTGCATTTTCTAGCTTGAAGAAGAAGAGAAGAATGAGGAAAATAAGTGTTCTAGTGGTGGAGTTTGCAAAGAAGCATCATCATCATCATCATCTCTTCTTCCTGTTGGATCTTTGTAAGTGTCAAATGTTCAAACTTTATTGCATTGCATGGCTATATCTAGGTTTTTGTCTCATTTATTTATGTTTAAGTAAGTTGGAGTGAAGTAGAACCATAAAGTCAACAACTCTATGGGTTCTAAGGACCTTTTGAGCATCATATTGTCCAGATCAAAAATTTGGTGAAGTATTAGTGTCATGCATGAAAATTTTGGTGTCATATTCTTACTTTTGACCTAGAATGGAGTGAGGACATGCATGACGCATGCATGTCCGTAAAGTAAACCGTTTTATGGACCTTTAGGGTCCTCTTAAGGTACTATATGAGTTAGTTTTGAAGGATATATGGATTAAGAGCTTAAAATCATGGACTTTGGCTTCACACCATATTCACGATGTGGGACGCAAGGTCTCACGACGTAACAATAAAGAAACTTGTTTTCTGCTGAGTTTTGGGACTCACAACGTGACTGAGTGATGCTCACATCATGAGATCAACCCAGTGAGTAACCCGTGACCAATTTGACTTAGTCGGGAGCGAGGTGTTGGAATCGAACCGAGTGAGCTCCTACGACGTGACTAAGGGCTGGTCACGATGTGAGACTTGCTATTTGGGATTATTGACTCGTTGACCTGGTTTTACTTTGGGCATCTTGGATGATGGGTCAAGAGAGGTGGGTCCTAGCCATGAAGGGCAAGGCCTATGGTGGGTCATCTAGCAATGGCCCAAAAGCAAAGCCCAGTTATTGTAACACCCGAAATCTAGAAGGTTAATTGTGGAAATATTGCAGATTTCAAGTCGAACTCGGCGAGTTGGAAGAGCCAACTCGGCGAGTTGAAGAAGATGAATTGTGAGGATTTAATGGGTCTACTTGACGAGTTGAGGAGTCTCAACTTGGCGAGTAGAGATTGTTTTGGTCGCGAGATTAATGAGCCAACTCGACGAGTTTGGCGCTGTTTAGGAAACACTAATTTTGGGGTTTTGCGCCCTATTTAAACACCTTAAGTTCCAGGTGTTGGCCTCATTTCCAGCCTCCATAGCCCCTAACCCTAATCTCGAAACCCTAGAACCTCAAAGAGTGTTGTGAGTCCATTGTGTGTGTTTTGGTGTGTGTTTGAAGCTCATTCAAAGAGGAGAAGCTTGGTGCAAGGTGGTGGTTCAAGAAGGAGCTCATAGATCTTGATTCTCTGCCCCATTTCCAGCTCATATTGGGTATAAATTTCTAACCTTGCTTAGTATTGGCTTAGATCTCTTCTTGGATTTATTTGTATGCTTTTAGCCTTGGTTGGGTGATTGTGGAGGAAGTAGAAGTCCCAAGTGTTTATCCTTTACATATCTATGATCTTCATGAGCTCTTTTGGCATAAAGGTGCCAACTTTATGGTCCTAAGGGATTCATGCATTCATTAAGTCCTTCTTTTGGTCTCTTTTAAGCTTTTGAGCTTCTTCTAAGCATGAATAAGTGTAAAGTTGGAAACTTTACATGGTCATCTAGCCTCATATGGTCATATCTGCATCTTGGAGTTGTGTCCTTGTAGAATAAGTGCTTAATGATTAAGTCCTTACCCTTTTAAGCTTAGGGTTTGGGTTTTGAACCCATTTTGGTGGTTCTTAGGGGTAAAGTTGGAAACTTTACCCTTCTTAAGGCCATTTCAGTTAAGATCTGAGTGGGAGAAGCTGTTAGTTTCGAATATGTCGGCTTAATGGGTTGAGTTGTTTGGTCCTGGGTGAACTCGACGAGTTGTTTTGGTTTTTCCTTGATTCTGAGTTGGTGAGGGTCAACTCGGCGAGTTGATTAGACAAATCGGCGAGTTGGACCGGTTTCTTCCCGACTTTGTGGTTGTCAGAGGAACTCGGCGAGTTGGGTCAACTCAAGCCGTTGACTTTGACTTTTGACTTATGCCTTTGATCAAGTTGTCCCAAAGGGTGTTTGAAGCAATCTGAATTGGAAAATATGGGCTTAGGATAGGGCCCGTATGAAATTGGGCCCAATTTGGAAAATTGGGCCATTAGTGGGCTTTCATGGATTTTGTGATTTTGGATCTTGTTGGAGTTAGGGCTTGGGCCTTAGTTATGAATCTTGTTGGGTCAGGGGTAAAATGGTCATTTTAACCCAAGTATGGATTATGGATCATGGTTTGGAACCTAATTGCTAATTGGGTGATATTTTGGTATTGTTAGCTCGAGGAGTTGTATGGGCAGCAACTAAGGATTTCTTGTAGTGAGCTTCAACATTCGAGGTGAGTCTCTTCACTGTTGTATGGGTCGAAGGCACCAATGTCGGCCTATTTGGTTTATGTGTTGTAGTAATACCCGGGGGTTAGCCCTTGGCATTATGTATGAAAGACCAGGAGGCGGCTCCTGGCATACTGTATGCAAGACCAGAGTCTGAACTCTGGCAAGTAATTAGTTAAGTAGTATAGTTTGTATGCTGGTTGTCTTTGTGATGCTTGCATGGAAGACCAAGAGGTGGCTCTTGGCACTTGTCTGTAAGACCCAGTGTAATGCCTGGTTTTCTGGTATGCATTTAACTTATTTATTTATTTATTTATTTTGAAAGAGGAACTCGACGAGTTGGTGGCCCTAACTCGTCGAGTAGAGGGCAAATTATGCGCGGGGTTTGAGCTATCTACTCGACGAGTCAAGAGCCCTTGACTCAGCGAGTAGATCGGCTAGAGTGAAACCCTAATTTTGGGGTTTTGCACCCTATTTAAGCTCCTTAACCCCCACCCCTTGGCCTCATTTCCCTCCTCCAAGTCCTAAACCCTAATCCACAAAACCCTAGAGCATTTTGTGAGTGTGTGAGCCATTCTTGAGTGATTTTGTGTGTTCTTGAAGCTAGAAGAAGAAGAAGGGGCTAGAAGGTTCAAGGAGAAGATAGTAGATCCAGGGATTTCCTTCCATCCTCATCACTTCTGGTAATCAAGTCTCTAACTTGATCATTCATTCATTAGATCTACTTACTTCCTTTATTATGAGATTTTTGGTTCAAGAACCTTGGTCTTTGGGATTTGGACGTTCCAAGTGACTTACATTTCAGATCTGGGATCTAGAAGGGGTTCCATGGCATAAAGGTGCAAACTTTATGACCATGGAAGCCCCATGCAAGCTTAAAAGCGTTATTATGGTCTTTTTAGGCCTAAAAGGGCATGCATGGAAGAAAAACTTGGAACTTTACGTGTCCAACTGATGTCCAAGGCCTTGATCTATTATAGTGTGCTTTGGGTTAGAGCATTATCGCTTGTGGACCAAGATTTATGTTCTAGAGAGTTAGGGTTTGAGATAAACCCATTAAGAAGGAATAATAGCGGGTAAAGTTGGAAACTTTACCCTTAAAAGTGTATTCCCAGTGTGTAGATGAAGTATGGAGTTTAGATATGAAGGGTTGGAGATTAATCCATTGATATGGCTCAATCAGACAGAGGAACTCGGCGAGTCCATGGAGGGACTCGACGAGTTGAGTTGGTTTGTCCCGTTTTAGCTTAAGGTAGAACTCGATGAGTCAGTGAAGGGACTCCACGAGTTGAAGCGGTAGATCGCGACTATGAGTAGCCTGGGAACTCAACGAGTCGGGGGGAGACTCGACGAGTTAGATCGCAATTTCAGGTTCTAGGACTCGACGAGTTGATGGAGCAACTCGACGAGTTGGGTCAACAGAAGGTTGACTTTGACCAGGTTTTTGATTAAGTGTCAACAGAAGCGTTGACCTTGACCAGGGGTAAAATGGACATTTTACCCTAAGGAGAATTATCAGGTTTTTGATTAAGTGTTATTGTGAAATTGATAGTCGGGGAGTCGTCGGAGCAGTAGTTAGAGATTCCTCACACGAGATTTCACAGCTAGCATACGAGGTGAGTTTCCTTCAATAGGAACGAGTCTATGGCACCAAGGCTGTCCCGTATATATGATACGTTAGTAGCTGAGTGTGGGCGGGGCCCGAATCTCATAGTAGCCGAGTGTGGGCGTGGCCCGAATCTCGTAGCATTATTTGAGTATAGATATGTGACTGCTTGATAGGAATAGATATACTTGTTGTCTGTGTGATACTTGTATGCATGTTAGACTGCGGAGTGTGGGCGGGGCCCAAATCTCCTAGACAGCAGAGTGTGGGCGGGGCCCGAATCTCCTAGATAGCGGAATGTGGGCGGGACCCGAATCTCCTAGACAACAGAGTATGGGCGGGGCCTGAATCTCCATGATAGTGGGCGGGGCCCGTATCTCCTAGTTGCATGTTAGTTGTATGGTATGTGGTAGTTTGGGGAGACTCTCTAAGCTTCGTGCTTACAGTTTTCAGTTTTGGTTTCAGGTACTTCCGGTAGCAAAGGGAAGAGCTCGGGATGATTGCAGTGCACACATGTAACGTCGTGATTTTTACCATAATTTTTTTTCTTTTTAAAACATTTATTTAACAGAATACGTTAGCGGAAGACTTAGTTTTTTTTTATCAAAACATTTTCAAAACCACAACGTTACTTCGAAAACTCAAACATAATTCCAAACCATTAAACTGTAAACAAAAGTATTTTTAAAGTAAATAATCTTAAACGTGTCCAAGAGTGGTATCGTTAATACAAATCTACTACCCATAAGAACCCCTCTCACCAAGGCCAATCTTCTAAATTGCATGTACCAATCATGAGACACAAAAGAGAAAAGATACAAGTGTCAGCCCCTGCTGAGTGAGTTCATAAAGTTGCATATAAAACATACAAACCCCAAATGGGTCAATCATTCATTTTATGATGAAGCATAAAAATGATAGACAAATACCACTTAGAGAATGACCGCATATTGTAATTATTCAATCACATATTCAACCGCATACATGCATATATGTTTAACCACAATTCTACCACATAATATATATGATCAACCAAATACCATATAAGCAACCGCATAACATATAAATAATCACATTTCATATTTAAGCAACCTTTAATTGTTCAACCTTTTATTAATAACCAACATTTGTTATATATTCAACCTTTTAATATGCAACCAACCTTCTGTTACATGTTCAACCTTTTATTAATAACCAACCTTTGTTATATATTCAACCTTTTAATATGCAACCAACCGTTTGTTACATGTTCAACCTTTTATTATATCTATCCAACTGATTGATAGAAAAGTGTCTCTTAGTGCTACCTAACCCAAGAGAAACACCCCGTTCACTACTTGTGTGCACGGCCAGCCGAATGCCCTAAGTGGCTCATGACTTCCACCCGAAACACCAACCCCGTGACTCCACTTTTGCTACTCCGACTTTGCAAAGTACAAGTACCCCGCGGTGTCGTTCAGGATCGGTACAAACGGTACCAATTCCACCGATACACCTCCCGATTCCCACGTGATGTTTGCGTTGGCCGCGAACGAGGGACCAACATCACTCCAACCCACGAACACCAAAGTGCCCGAAAACCATGCGTCACACGGTCATCTAGAAAGACCGGCAACTAATCACCGTTGTGGCTATAGCTCTTACTATAGGTACTCTTTCAACCTAGTAGGCACCCTCAATGATCCGGATAAGGTTTTAGGCAAAGATCATAAACTACCCAAACCCTCTACGCATAACCCCGCAATGTCATTTATAAATTAAGCAAGTCATAAAATGCATACCATATGAATGTGTCTTAAACATGCAATGTATTCATAACCATCACATCAAAACATAACCATACATCATATTTCAAGCAACTTAAGCTAGCATGTCATATACATCAAGTACATCAAAGTGTAAGCAACATAGCAATTACATCATATCATGGCATTAGCACAAAGCATATATTAGCATCACAAATATCATATCATCATCAAGCACAAGTAATGACATGGTCATCCTAAAGTGAATCAAATCACCATCTACGGATTGCACGTTTCAATAAAGCAACCTTAGTGAGTTAAAACTATGAACTCACCTTTAGCCTTGATGAAATCTTCCTTCTATTCCAAGTCTTGAACTTACTTGAAGTTCTCAAGGCTCCACCAATTGTTGGCCAAAATCGCAGCCCTCTTTCTTCTCTCTAAGATCGATCAAGCAAGGTTTCTTTCCTCCCTCCTCCTCCTTTGGTTCGTGATGTCTTCTTCCCTTTCAAGTCGTTTTTTTTCTTCCCTTGCAGCTTGCGTCGCACGATCATACACACAAGGGATTGTTTTTTTTCTTGTTTCCCCAATCGACACACACACAAGAAAATAAGATATTGTTGTTTTCTTTTTTTTGGACGTGAATAGGGAATGGAGGCCAAGGAGAAGGATCGATCCTTCTCCTTGAGGAGTTATGACATAATTTACCTAATGCCCCCCCTCAATTGTTAAATTTAAACCCTTTCCAACCTAACCCTAGAGTCTTGACAATTAAAGTTTCCTTTTATGACATTTGTGTCCCTCAACCCCAATTACCCCATTAAACGAATTATATTTTACCCTAATAAGTCAATTTCATTAAATTAAACACCTTTTAATTTTTATTAATTCTTTTAGATATTAAATAATACTACTTTTAGTTAATTAATTCTATTTTAACCTCAAAAAGCTAAAATACTTTGCATAAATAGTTCTTCGAGTAACGGAACAAATAACGTTGTTTACGATAGGATTTTCGGGTCGTTACAACACACCATCTGTTCAGCCTGGGATATTTATACTCTGATATCTTGATATACATTGATATGATGTTTGAGATTTTATGACATGTGTTTTGGATAACTATGGTTTTATTAATAATTAAAAACGAAATTTTTGGACCGTATTTTTGGGATGTTTCACCCACGGTTCTGGCCCCCGACCCGACAAGAAAGACCACGAGGTGGCTCGTGGCATAATGGCAAGACTATGGTTGGCACATAGCACTCTCATTGATTATGGTATATGATTGATATGTATGGCTTAAGGTTATGTATGGCTTGTTTGGATCGTTTGATATGTATGGTATGTGGTATTTGGGGAACTCACTAAACTTGGTGCTTACGGTTTTCAGTTTATGTTTTAGGTACTCCAGTTTTCAGTTGGAAGAGCTCGGGACGATCGCAACGCATACACCCGTGTTTTCCGCAATATGTGATCTTTGGGATTAGAATCTGATAATTGTGTTAATTGAAATGCTTTTCAATGTTTAGAACAAAGTTACTACAGTGTTTTGATTATAATAAAACTGAAATTTTTACCTTGGATTTTTGGGCTGTTACAGTTATGATATTCCTTATGTTAGTGATCCCAAAGATGTAACACCCTGACTCTCAGGTATAAACTTTACAACCTTAATTCCATTTTGAAAGGTCTACTCGATGAGTTGGATGCCCTGACTCGTCGAGTAGGAACAAATTTGGCCGTGTGTCTTAAGTGACCAACTCGACGAGTTGGAGGATACAACTCGACGAGTTGGAGATGGAGGATGAAACCCTAATTTCCAGGGTTTTGCACCCTATTTAAAGGGTCATTAGCCTCCCTTACAGCCCCCCTTGAACTCAGAAACCCTAAATCGTGTTTACTCTCCATATTTGTGTGTTTTAAGCTTGGAAGGTGGATATTGGTGTGAAGAGCTTGAAGTTCAAGAAGCTTGTAACAAGGAGGAGTTGTAGATCCAGACTATACTCCATCTTAGCATCACATTGAAGGTAACAAGTCGTTACCTTGGCTCTCCCTTAGCTAGATCTCTTCATTCATGGGTTTAGAGCCCTTTTTAGTGTATTGTGGGGGTATTTCCGGATTTAGGGCAAGATCTGAGGTTGCAACTTCAGATTCGGACTCCTTTAGCCCCTTATTGTCATAAAGTTTCAGTCTTTGTCAAGTTATGTCCTTCTCTTTGCCTTAAGCTTCTCCTTTAGCTTAGTTTTGGATCTTAAGACCTTGCATGCACGTAAAGTTTGCAACTTTACGTGATAACTAGGCCCTAGGAGGCTAGATCTACCAATTGGACCTTTGGAGTGGCTCAAGATCATCTAGACAAGAAATGGACTGTATGAACTCGACGAGTCGGATAAGACGACTCGACGAGTTGGGAAGGGTTTTCCCGTTGTTTGGTTTCTACATGGACTCGGCGAGTCAGTAAGAGGACTCGACGAGTCAGTTAGGGTTTTCCCCGACTTTTGGACACGCATGGACTCGATGAGTCGGTCGGAAACTCGGCGAGTCAGTGAGGGTTTTATGACTTTATGAGTTCTTAAGGAACTCGACGAGTTGCTAGCTGCACTCGACGAGTCGGGTCAACATTGACCATTGACTTTGACCAAGGGTTGACCATTTGGAATTTGAGGGTATTTTGGTAATTGGGATTCTGATGGACTTGGTCCTATGGTGGTGATAGGTGGTTGAGTTCGTGGCTGTGATTTGATAGTTTTGCAATATCACTACAGTTCGACATTTGTGAGGTGAGTTCTCCTCACTATATCAACAGGGTCTAAGGCACAAATGCCGGCCCTTATCGGATTTGTATCCGGGTTTATTGCATGATATGCTTATTGATTACATCCTGGTAGTTAGGATGGTGATATGCTTAGTGACCTGGTTAGATCAGCATCCTGGTATATAGGATGATGCTATGTTAGTGACCGGTTAGGTCTGTATCCTGGTTATAGGATGTTGCTATGATTGATGATCTGTTAGATCGGTTTGACTGTTATATATGCTAGCGTATGATATTATGTGCACATGTTTATTTGATTGGGGGATTGGGTTAGGCGGTCCTGCTTTGTGCTGAAGGCCAACATACCCAGGGCGGTCCGGATAGAGTACAGGCCCAGGAGGGCATGTTGGTCAGACCGAAGGCCCGGCGAGCGGTTCGGAGAGGCTGTAGGCCCTGCGAGGCGATCCAGACGTGCCGAAGGCTCGGAGAGCGGTCCAGATAGGCTGAAGGCCTGCGAGGCGGTCCAGTCAGGCTGAAGGCTCATTATGCATGCTGTTTGCTTATATGTTATTGATATGTTTTTATGGCGTTGGTATTTTGGGGGTAACTCACTAAGCCTTTGAGCTTACATTTATCGATTATTGTTCCATGTACTTTTGATGATCGCGGAAAGGCAAAGGCGTGATCGTACAACTCCTCATATTTCATGATTTTATGATTTGATTATGGGATACTATGACATTATACTATTCTGAAAAGTAGTTTTGTAATAATCATGGCTTTTGAAATGTTTTAAAAAGTTTAAATTTGGCATGATTTTTATGAGTGTTACAAATTGGTATCACAGCCTTGGTTTGAGTGAATTGGAGGAAACACTCGCGTGTCTCCAGCCTCAAACTAAGGACAAGGTTTTAAAACGATTTTCTTTTAATGGTACTCTAACATTCCTATGGTGCACATACAACCCTAATGCTTTGGATCTATGTTTTCTCTAATTATACATGCAACATTGTTTTTCCAAAGCATAAAGCCTAAACTAGCATGCAAGGCAACATTTGAATCATAAAAAACAGTTAGAGGATTACCTTGTGTAGTAGCTTGCTTGTCTTTGACCTTTAGGAGCCTAGCACCTCAAGTTTCATGCCTCAAATGTCTTATAACAAACCAAGAACAAGAGAATGGTCTTGAGAGAGAAGCTTGGGAGCTCAAAAGCGGCTAGCAACAACTAGTGTGCATGAGTGTCACCGATTTTCGGTGTTAGGGACTTCTTTTATAGCTTAGGATTACAACCATGCAAACCCTAATGACTCTTCATATTACATAAGCCTTTTGTGCTAAACCTTTCATGGACTTTCATGTAAGTTTATTCCAACCCTAGTCAACATGAGTCATGAGTCCAACTAGAAGAATTATTGATTTACCTAATCAGTCCGTTTAACTTTGATTAGTTTCTTTTGATCACTAAATTAATACCAAATTAATTCTTGATCAATACTAATTAAATAATGTGATTCCTCAATTAATATATTATACTTATAATATATTAATAAATCACAATAACCTCTTTCTCAAGTATCCATCCTATCAAATTGTTCCAGAGTGTTACAACCCAAATGGACCATGCTATCATCGGGTCAAGTACATACCAATTATAGTTATGGGCTTAGACACCTAATCCAACAGTCTCCCACTTGGATAAGTCTAATAACTATAATTGCCAATGTAACTTTAGAACCCAAGTAGCAATCGTAGCTCTCTAAAAGCCAATGCCAAATCCTGACGCGCCATTTAGATAAGGGATCATATAATCCTATGTTCTTCAAGATATCATGCGGACAAATACATGGAACATAGTCATACTTATTTTCCAGCAGTTTTTTCCCGATTTCTGACTTGTTTGACATAGAACTTAATTGAACACATCGATTTAGTTCTGACCGGGCCCGACACATAAGTCAAAACAAAATCATCGAGGGTCCCAATATATCGCTTTTAATCCTCTTAGCATAAAAGAAACAGAGAAACTTTGACTTATATGCTTGCACTAACTATTAGTTAAATCATACACAACAACACGTTTTATAACATCGAGTTACTAATGCGTTTTCGCACTGTCAATGTACAACCAACTAATAATTGCCAACTCATATATCTTGGCTTGAAGATTATACAATATTATCATCTCACAATCACTTGTGATAAATTCCATGAAGTGATTCATGTGAGTGTGGGTTGATCCAATACTCAAATCTTATTTCAAAAGTACCCATGAATGTTGTAGCAAACCTTTGCAATGTCTAACTCCTTAGACAATCTTACAAAACCCATTCATGACAGTCTACTTACATAACCTACTTCCAAAGTATGATCGACTGTGGATAGTTTGAATAATCTTATTATTCTGGAAGTCAAAACATGCAAAATGAAACATTAGTAAATAATTGACACAAGATAGTAACTTTACTTATAAATAAAACTCCTTTTATTCAATCATCAAATGTCAATTACATTTTAGCTATTACAAGTTTCTAAATATCTATCTAATCATTAAAACTAATGTCGTCCTTTAGCCCAATACTCCTTGCATGCAACAAGTGCTTTTCCCTGCTGAGTACCTTTGTAAGGGGATCTGCTGGGTTCTTTTCTGACGATATCCTCTTCACTATGAGTAGTCCTTATTCTACTTGATGTCTATAAAGTGATATTTTCTGTGGATGTGCCTGGATCTGCCATGATCCCTTGGTTCCTTGGCTAAGGCAACTGCACTTTCATTGTCACAGAAAAAATCCATAGGTTCCTTTACAGCTGGTACAACTCCAAGGTCTCTAATGAAGTTCTTCAGCCATATTGCCTCCTTTGCTGCTTCGCTTGCTGCTATGTACTCTGATTCGCACGTTGAATCAGCCACAGTTTCCTGTTTGGAACTTTTCCACGTTATTGCTCCTCCATTAAAGGTAAATACCCATCCTGACTGAGAGCGGAAATTATCTCTGTCGGTCTGAAAGCTGGCGTCACTATACCCTGTTACTCTTAAGTCATCACTCCCACCGAGGGTAAGGACCCAGTCCTAAGTCCTCCGCAGGTACTTAAGAATATTCTTTACCGCAGTCCAATGAGTTTTACCAGGGTTCCCTTGATATCTGCTGACCATGCTCAAAGCAAAGGCCACATCAGGGCGAGTACATATCATAGCATACATGATCGAGCCAACTGCGGAAGCATATGGTACTCGACTAATCTCTACTATCTCAGCCTCTGTACTCGGACTCTGAGTCTTACTCAGTTTGGTATTGCTCTGGATAGGTAAGTCTCCTCTCTTGGAATTATCCATGCTGAAACATTTCAACACCTTATCCAAATAGGTACTTTGACTAAGTCCTATTAGTCTTTTACTCTTGTTTCTCAATATCCTTATCCCTAGAATGTAAGCAGCTTCTCTGAGGTCCTTCATAGCAAAACATTTCCCAAGCCAGGACTTAACCTCCTGCAAGGTTGGAATGTCGTTTCCTATGAGTAGTATGTCATCCACATACAACACGAGAAAGCTAACTATACTCCCACTAGCTTTGACATATACACAAGACTCATCCTCGCTTCTCGAAAATCCAAACTCTTTCACTTTCTCATCGAAACAAAGATTCCATCTCCGAGATTCTTGTTTCAATCAATAAATGGATTTCTCAAGCTTACACACTCTATTAGGGTACTTTGCATTGACAAAACCCTCTGGCTGATTCATGTAAAAATCTTCAGCCAACTTCCCATTAAGGAAATATGTTTTGACATCCATTTGCCATATTTCATAATCATGAAATGCAGCTATGTCTAGCATAACCCTTATAGATTTCATCTTAGCCACTAGTGAGAAGGTCTCATCATAGTCAACTCCAGGAGTGTGAGTAAAGCCCTTCGCAACCAATCGTGCCTTATATGTGTATACTTTCCCATCCATGTCGGTCTTCTTCTTGAAGATCCATTTGCACCCGACTGTCTTACGACCTGGTACATTGTCAACCAAGTTCCAAACTTGATTGTCATACATGGACTGAATCTTGCTGTCCATAGCCTTTTTCCATTTTGCAGACTCAGGGCCTGCAAGGCTTCCTTGTAGTTGTTAGGTTCATCCAAGTTTACCAATGTACTATCACTGATAAATGTGTCACCTTTAGTAGTAATATGGAAACCATAAAACTCAGGTGCCTGTCTAACTCTCCTGGAACGCCTCAAAGGTAAGGACTCGTCAATCGGTTCAACAGAAGTTTCCTCCTTGGGTTGAGCGCTAGTGTTTGAGGTTCCTTCATTGCTTAACTCTGGAAGCTCTACAAGGTCAATTTGCCTCCCACTGTCCTCTTGGCATATGAGTTCTCTCTCGCGAAAGACTCCTCTCCTCGCAATGAATACAATAATGTCACTCGGTCTATAGAAGAGATATCCAAAGGATTTCTGTGGATAGCCGATGAAAATACATCGCTTACTAAGAGGTTCGAGCTTGTCGTGAGTCTATCGTCTTACGAAAGCCTCGCAACCCCAAACCTTGATGTGGTCTAACGAGGGAACCTTCACTGTCCACATCTCGTGAGGTGTTTCGGAAACCTTTTTAGTTGGGACTAGATTAAGGATATGGGCGGTAGTCTCTAAGGCATACCCCCATAATGAGATAGGTAACGAAGCTCGACTCATAATAGAACGAACCATGTACAGTAAGGTTCGATTGCGCCTCTTAGCCACACCATTAAGCTATATATGGTGTCCTAGGTGGCGTCAATTGTGAAACAATTACACCTTCCTTAAGATTGTCGTGGAACTCGATACTAAGATACTCTCCTCCTCGATCGGATCGAAGCATCTTTATCTTCCTGCCCAGCTGATTATCCATTTCTTCTTTAAACTCTTTGAACTTTTCAAAGGTTTATGACTTATGCTTGATTAAGTATACATACCCATATCTACTATAATCATCAGTACAAGTCACATAGAAGCGGTTAGCATCCCTTGTGGCGGTTCTGAAGGGTCCACACACATCGGTGTGTATGAGATCCAACAGACCCTCACCCCTTGCACAAGTGTCAGTGAAGGGTGACTTGATCATCTTTCCAAGAAAACAATATTCATAAGTGTCATATGACTTTGAGTCAAATGACTCCAAAACTCCATCCTTTTGGAGTTGGGCTATGCGCTTCTTGTTAACATGTCCAAGACGACAATGCCATAACCATGCTTTATCCAAACTATTGGACGAATCGATATGCAATACATTAATTCCTAAGTTATCTACAACCATCACAGTTTCATATATACCATTACAAGGTAATGCTTCAAAATAAAATACACCATTATAATAAGCATTAATACTACCAATTTCATTATTAAAAGAAAAGGTAAAACCTTATTCTTACAAACTGTGAAAAGAAATAATATTCCTCGCCATATCAGACGAGTAGCAACAATTATTCAAATCTAATTTTAAACTATTACTAAGCAATAAAGAATAAACTCCAATCTTTGTGACATGCGACTTTCCCCTATTCCCCATGATTAAGTTCATCTTTCCGTGCTCCACATCCCTACTTCCTTTTAGACCCTGCAAATCAGAACAAATGTGTAAACCACATCATGTATCAAGGACCCAATAATTAGCATGTGATGATTTATTTGACAGAATAGTATAAATACCTGCGAAGGAGGGTTTTATCTTCCCATCCTTTATGTCCTGTAAGTATTTGGGGCAGCTTCGCTTCCAGTGCCCTTTTTCATGACAATGGAAGCACTCTGCTTCCTTTGGATTTGAGGAGGGTGTAGCAGGACCACCTTTGGACCCAATAGAAGAGGATCCAACATGGGACTTTCCCTTGTGGCTCTTTGAGGAAGCTTTCCTCTTCTTTCCATTCCCATGTCCAAATGTCAAGACAGGGACAGTAGCAGTAGGAGTAGAAACAACAGATTTTCCTTTAAGACTACTTTCAGCAGCCCTTAAAAGACCTTGAAGCTTGCTTAGAGTCACCTCCTCCTTGTTCATATGATAAGTCATACGAAACTGATCATAACAAGGAGGTAAAGAGTGTAGGATAATGTCAATTGCCAATTCTTCATCGAAATTGACATTCAGCTTTAGCAAGCGGTCCACAAACATTTGCATCTTTTGCAAGTGGGCCGTGATAGACTCTCCATCCTTCATTTTGGTAGTAATCATGGAGGCTATGATTTCATACCTTTCCTGCCTAGCACTTTGATGGTACCTTTCCATCAAGTCTTGGTGCATTTCAGAAGGCCACAAGTCCTCATAGTACTTCTGAAGCTCAGCAGTCATGATAGCAATCATAATACACGACACCTTTGTCGCGTCCCTCTCATGGGTCTTGAACTCAGCAATCTGTTCGGGAGTAGCGATAGATTCATCAATCTCCTTAAGCTCTTTATCAAGGACATATTCTTTTTCCTCATAGCGAATGACCATTCGGATGTTTTGGATCCAATCATTGAAGTTCGATCCATCAAATATGAACCTACCACATAGGTTCATGAGGGAGAAAGAGCCAGAAGCAGTTGAGTTTGAAGCGGTGTTAGAAGACATCTGAAAAGAAAGACAAAGTTTAGATTAGATAAGGATCCTTAATATAACACCCAAAATGAGATATAAAGGCTAGGACCTAACACAATATTTTACAATTCGGAAGAGGGATGTCGTAATCCAATTGCAAAATATTTGAAGGTAGGTAAATGACGATTTACCAATTTCCACCATGAAAAAGAAATTGATTATTAAGTTTTAAATGAATTGAAATTCCTAGATTCTTTTGAGATTCATTGAACTTTTTCAATTGCATGTTTAAATCTCGATTATGCCCTTCAAGTTTGTGATTGGGATGCCGTGGATCACAAACAAGGTGTGAATAACCATCCAAATTAGCTTGGTACACTTAATGTTACAAATCACCTAATCAATGTGCCGGTTAACCATACACGCTCCATTGATTCATGATTAACATCAAGCTACCCTTTGCCACACATTGTCAGTCTCAAATTAGTGTGCCGGTTAACCACACACGCTCCATTAACGACTTAACAAGGTGCAAAGTGCAATTTCATGGAATAACACCATTTTCACATTTTTCCTAAAGTAACTAAGATTGAGAATTTATAAAAGTTTAGTTACTTTAATAATTGTCATTATGCTTATTAATGAGAATTAATGTCCTATCCTACCCGTTCGGCTAACGACCATCCACCAGTCAAGGAAGCGGTGGGTGAGAGTGGACATCCATTAAACCACCATTTTATCGGCAGTAACCTTATACCCCCCTTATAGACCGACTTCGTGAATGAGGCCTACTAACGGTAAGATTGACTTGTCTTATATATATATATATATATATATATATATATATATATATATATATAAGTATTAAACTTTAATATTATAATAGTATAAGGGTTGAATTTTAAACTTTTAAAATTCTAGGGTTTGGAATTAAAGTTTCATTAAAGTAACTTTTCAAGTTCCAAAACTTGAGGGCAGGTTTTGTAATTTGTCAATACTTTTGAAATTCATAACTTATGGACTTTTATGTTCCATGAATGAGACCTTTCCAATTCCAAACTTGAGGAACCTTTCAAGACTCTTTGAATTCTATAACTTACATTAGTTAATGGTTTCATAAATAAAGACTTTTCATATTCCATAACTTGAGGACAAGTTATGAAACTTTTCAAGAACACATATGGATCAAATTAACTAGTCCAATTATGATATGATGATCATTTACCAATTTGACCTAATTTGATTCATATTCAAGATAGTTTCAAATTTTACAAATAACTAGTATTTCACAAAAATCAAGTAGTTATCTTAGAACTTGACAAACTTCATGTTTTTGGATGGGAATAAACATTACCATATCATTAAAATCAAATTTTATGAACCAAAACAGTTTGTGGTAATGATTCTAATCCAAAACAGGCCAAAAACTCGAGAAATCTACTACCAAATGAGCCAACTCGTCGAGCCAGGCTTTGGACTCGTCGAGTTCATGACAAAACTCATTCAACTCGTCAAGTCCATATATGGACTCGTCGAGTTCATCAGACATTGGCCAAAGAATTCATTTTCCCAACTTTGAAAATCACACATTTGCATCAATATAATAGAAAACACCCTAGGCTGTGATACCACTGATGGGTTTTATGTACTCTAACATTCCTATGGTGCACATACAACCCTAATGCTTTGGATCTTTGTTTTCTCTAATTATACATGCAACATTGTTTTTCCAAAGCATAAAGCCTAAACTAGCATGCAAGGCAACATTTGAATCATAAAAAACAGTTAGAGGATTACCTTGTGTAGTAGCTTGCTTGTCTTTGACCTTTAGGAGCCTAGCACCTCAAGTTTCATGCCTCAAATGTCTTATAACAAACCAAGAACAAGAGAATGGTCTTGAGAGAGAAGCTTGGGAGCTCAAAATCGGCTAGCAACAACTAGTGTGCATGAGTGTCACCGATTTTAGGTGTTAGGGACTTCTTTTATAGCTTAGGATTACAAACATGCAAACCCTAATGACTCTTCATATTACATAAGCCTTTTGTGCTAAACCTTTCATGGACTTTCATGTAAGTTTAGTCCAACCCTAGTCAACATGAGTCATGAGTCCAACTAGAAGAATTACTGATTTACCTAATCAGTCCGTTTAACTTTGATTAGTTTCTTTTCATCACTAAATTAATACCAAATTAATTCTTGATCAATACTAATTAAATATTGTGATTCCTCAATTAATATATTATACTTATAATATATTAATAAATCACAATAACCTCTTTCTCAAGTATCCATCCTATCAAATTGTTCCAGAGTGTTACAACCCAAATGGACCATGCTATCATCGGGTCAAGTACATACCAATTATAGTTATGGGCTTAGACACCTAATCCAACAAAAATACCTTACGGATTATTTGATTTATGTGATATGTTAGAACAACATGCTAGTACTAGGCTAGGAATCTTTAGGAATTGCATGATAGAATTGCCTGATTATATGATGCCTATTTTCCTTATATGAAATCGACAACATTACTGTAGTTGCTTAGTGTATGCATTACGGCTGTACATAATTAAGATCTTATAGCCTGAGAATGTTTGGTTTGGCCTTATTTCCTGTTCTTGTTTGATGAAGGGCTTAGGGTAGGATCAGGTATTCGAAAGTCTATAGGGTCCAGCGTTATGTATGGCTAGCATACACGAGTGCTACAGGGTTGGTGGAAGTTTCATGGATGGGTTTTTTGGGATGAGTCCGCCGATTATGAGATATTTAGCCTTCCTCTAGGAGTGAGGATTGAGTGCATGTCATGCTTATGTATAGTTTTAGGGCGTTGTGATGATACTTGAGACAAATATGGGTAGGTGTAGAAGGTAGTATGGGTCCGTACTACTGAAAGCACTGGACCCATACACGTAGCAAGGAATTCACAACCCCCAGGGTTTTGTTGGGAGTTGGTTCCCGGATTGTTATGTGGAATATCTGATATCTTTTTGGTATATTTTCAGCATGGTGGTTACTCGACGATTTGTGACTGGATCCGGATCAGGATCAGGAGATGGCGGACAGGAGGCACCGACTGTTGGATTAATGTCTAAGTCCATAACTATATTTGGTATGTACTTGACCCGACCCGGCATGGTCCATTTGGGTTGCACTTCACCGACACAATTTATATGGATAGTGTTTTGAGAATAGTATATTTATGATTTATATTAATATATTATAAGTTCTAATATATTAATATGGAATCATATTATTTAATTAGTATTGATCAAGAATTAATTTAGAATTAATTAAGTGATCAAAAAGAACTAATTAAATATGGACTCTTATATATATGGAATGGGCCAAGTTCATTTAGGTTGGGCTAAGCTTTCATGGATGGTCCATGGAGCTTTTAACCCATGGATCCTATGTAAATGAAAGGTCATGGGTATTAGGGTTTACATGGATGTAACCCTAATCCTCCATAATATATAAAGGGGTCCTTGGCTCACAAAATTGGCACAAGT
Organism: Lactuca virosa; assembly: GCF_052849685.1. Classification (NCBI taxonomy): domain Eukaryota; kingdom Viridiplantae; phylum Streptophyta; class Magnoliopsida; order Asterales; family Asteraceae; genus Lactuca; species Lactuca virosa. The sequence continues at coordinate 252,320,768 of NC_136427.1, read as the reverse complement.
GTGTGAAAATAAGAGTGGGCCGATTTTAGTGTGCATACATATTCTCTCAAGTTCTTCCAAGGTGTTTTGGTGATTTGTGATTCCATTTGAGGCTTCCATACTATTGGGGCTAAGCTCTTAAAGCTTGAAGACATCAAGCTACATCAAAAGGTATGTCATCTAACTAGAACTTTGTAGTATAGGTGCTTCATAATATGCTAGTTAGGATGAAACCTTGGAATAGTTAATATTTGCATGTATAATAGAGAAAAAATAGATCCAAGGTTTATAGGGTTGCATGTACACCATAGGAGTGTTAGAATGCTCAAAACTCAACAGTGGTATCAGAGCCATGGGTTGTTTTCTGTTATATTGATGCAAATGTTTTATTTTCAAGTTGAAAAAAAAGGAAAAAAAGAACATGACGTTTGTCAAATTTTAAGATAATTACTTGTTTTGTGAAAAACGAATTATTTGTAAAATTTGAATCATTTGTTATATGAGTTGAATTAGGTCAAATTTAGTAAAAAATAAAATGATATGATTATTTTATTAGTTTTAAAAGTTTGATCTAAATGTTTTAAGGAGTTACATATTTTGTCATAAAATTTTGGAGCTCAAAAGTTTTTTTTAAAGTTGTGATCTTAAGGGTTTTTGAAACTTCCATAAGTTATGGATATGATAGTTTTTTTTTTAAAAAAAAAATTTGATTCAAAGTTTTTATGGAGTTACAAAATTTGGTGTTAATGTTGTAAAGAATTCCATAACTTGTTCTTAAGTTATGGAACATGGAAAGTTTCATCATAAAACACCGTTAATTCCATAAGTTATGGAATCCAAAGGTTTTCAAGAATTACAAAACTTGCCCTCAAGTTTTGGAATTTGAGAAAAGTTTTTTATGAAAAAAAAGAATTGAATTCTAAAACTCTTGGGTTCATAACTTAAACAATTAATTAAATGGTTTTAATTTTGAGTTTAAGAATTGGAATTATGATGTTTTGTTGAATAGTTCAAATTAACTCTTATGGACTTTATTAATAGTTAATTAAAGCGTTTAATTAAAAGATTATTATTAATCCATAAATATATGGTTTGAGTTTAATTAAATTAAAAGTCTAGTTTAATTAATAGATTAAACCACTAAGTATTTTAAATGTCTAAAATACACCCTTATACTATTATAATATTAAAAGTTTAATATATTATATGTATAAGAGCAAGTCGTCTTACCATTAGTAGGCCTCATTCACGAAGCCGGTCTATAAGGGGGTATAAGGTTACTGCCTATAAAATGGCAGTTTAATGGGTGTCCACTCTCACTCACCGCTTCCTTGACCGGTGGAGGGTCGTTAGCCGAACAGGTAGGACAAGGACTATAATTCTCCCTTCATTATAAGTATAATGATAAATACTAAGTAACTAAACACTTATAAATTCTCAATCTTAGTTACTTAGGAAAATGAGAATAAGGTGCTAATCCATTAAATTACACTTTGCACTTTGTTTAAGCTGTTAGTGGAGCGTGTGTAGTTAACCGGCACACTAACCTGGACTTAACAAGGTAGGCAAAGGGTAACTTAATGTTTATCATAGTATCGTTGGAGCGTGTGTGGTTAACCGGCACATCGATTGAGGGGTAAATATTAAGGGTACCAAGTATATTTGCATGGTTACTTCACACCTTGTTTTGTGATCCTCGGCATCCCAGTCACAAAACCTGAAGGGCACACTCGAGATTGAAACATACCATTGAAAAGTTCAATGAATCTCAAAAGAATCTAGGAGTTTCAAAACCAATTAAAACCTAATAATACATTTCGTTTATCTTGGTGGAAATTGGTGAATCGTCATTCACCTACCTTCAAATATTTTATAGCTTGGATTACGACATCCCTCTTCCAAGTTATAAAATAGTTTGTTGGGTCCTAGCCTTAATATATCATATTGGGTGTTATATTAAGGACTTAAATCAACTTTACGTGAATTTCTCCCATTGTTGATATCTGGTTTAGACAACAATGATCTTCCCAAACCAAGCTTTCCTAATGAATATGACTTCTCGAGTTTGGCTCATGGAAGTCATACTTCTCTTCCTCCACCTCCTCCAATTATTCTCCCTAACCCACAAGTTCAAGGTCACTCAAGCCCTAATGGCAAGCAAGGTCTATGTGTGATCACATCTTAGAGATGAAGTCACATATTGACAAGCCGAGAGAGTTGGGTGTCAAAGTCTTGAGAAAGTTGAATGTTCAATCACTTTCTAAGTCACATAGTGAGTTCCTTTGGGACTACTATGAAACAGACTATGACATGAACCTTAATGATCATATCTATTTGCTTGGTGCTGCTGAATCAGCAATGATTTGGAACGATAGTAAAGCAAATTTGATTAGAAGATCAACTTCCCAAAAACTTTATGGACAGTGACAATGGTGACACTGGAAATCCAGAAAAAGCATTCTCTTCCCAATGGAAAGGGATTGGCCATAGTCAACCCGGTTGACCAAATGGTAAAGAGAAAGGCTAAGTCTGAGATAGTCCCATTACCAAAGGGTCCATATGTTTATTTTGCCAAAGGAAGGGGCGTTGATTGCAAAGCTGTCAAATTTACCTAAGGATGTTAAAGTCAATAAGTTTGACTCTACATCAGGTAGAGCCCATTATCTAACTCTGTTAAGTTCTATTCTGAGATCCTCATTACATGATGTGACTGGGTCACTTGTTGATGTTTTAAGAATCAAAGAATAGAGAGAAATCTTAAAGGAAGTATATGCTGATTCTGATCGCGAAGGTGGATTTCGATCGCATCAGAATTTTGAGCAGTTGCTTAAGAAGTTATGATATATTGCTAAGGAATAGATAACAACAATTTTCCATGTGGATTGTAAGGATAAGTTTTTCCGCAAAGTTTTAAAATAAAAGAAAATTGTTTAATTTTATTTATTTGAAGTATCCTTACAATGGCATTTGTGGAAAATTGTTGCTTATATGATTCCACTGACAGCAATATTAGAAAATGGATTTGATTCTTTCATTTGTGGTAGTGTCTAAATTTACCAAATCAGGAAAGTTCCTCATCACCCAAGTTTCAATTGGACCGAAACTTGGAATCATGCAAGTTGAATAGTATGATGAATGAGAACTTTCAAGCATTGGAAAATCAAGACTAATTACTTGTTCACATGGATGTGTGAGTCAAGTGAAGGACTAAAGGGATCGAGTACACATTCTTGTGCACTGGTCATGTCCACCACAAAGCTCGTTAAGACTATTTGATTTACTAAAGTTTAGTAAATATGGTTATACTTACAAGTTTAATTATAATTCTGAAACATTGGAAAAGTCTCAATGTATGGCAGAACGAATGGGAAGAATCAAATTAGGCAAAAAGATAAAAGTTTCTCAAATCTGAAAAGATGGGAGAGTACTTTAGTATCATGTTTGTGATCATCTTAATGATTTAGAAATCATATCACAATTAGTCCTCTAAAGGTCATCTTAGTGCATTCTTATGACTAAGAAGAGGAGTCATGAATTGTTGAAATGGTTAGATCAGGAAGATGAGGTTTAAAACACTTGTCAAATGTAAGAGTAAAAGTGTCCTACTCTTGTACATTTGAAATTGGTAAGTTGTGATGTTTTGGATAAAACAAAGACCAACTAAGGCCAATTGTGTGAAGTGTTTGTCTTGATAAAGAATCTGCACTATCTCTTGAATATTTGGCAAGATAGTCTTATATGTCAAGAGGATAGTGGGAGTCTTAAAGATCCTAAAAAGAATTTCAAGAACTAATCAAGAATAAAACCTGAGGTTCTTCACTAGCACACGACTTGAGGTTTATAACCTATCGTGTTGACATATTCTGTGCCCATTCCAGTTAAAGTTGGCTTTGCATAGGAGTTCTGAAAGTTCTCAATTGGTTGCATAACAACTTGGAAGCAATGGCAGGCCCTGTACTGCCAGGTGGCAAGAAGTTAAGATTGCATAAGTTCAGTCCATATGAGTTTGGATTTGTCATTATCCTTGTCTTGTGACTATGGTTTTGACGATTCACATGGATAAGAACACATACACCATAAAATCTAAGGGTCATAAGGTTTCTCTCCGATTCATGAAAATGATGGTGAGGAAACACTTCCACCAAGTAGATTTGAAGTAGATGGCAAAAGGTCTAAACAATTGAGATTATGATTACGACATCCCTTTTCATAGTTCTGAAATTGTTTAGACACACATGCATGCTATCTAAGGAAAGGTGTATGATTTTGATAAAGTTTTATCAAAGCATCTTGTATCAGAAATCTGAACTTTGGTAAGAAAGTCAATAAAGTATTGATTTCTAGAAGTCCAGCTGATTTCTGAGTACATGTCAAAGCTAGTGGGAGCATAAGTGTTATGCTAATAATCATCATGTTAGTGGGAGCATGATAATTATTGTTAGTGTTGCAAGTTAGCAATGTTAATTATAGAAAACAAAAGTTTCAATTCGTGAGGTTGCAGGGATTGAAAAAGTTGTTTGGCTATAATTAAGAGAGAGGATATACTTCATTTCAGTTCTAAAGGCTTAGATTGAGACCTTAATCATCTTTAGTCAAGAATATATATATGAATTTCATGTTGGATTGGTTCAACTTAAGGAAATTCTATATATTGCGTTCTCAAAATTCGATTATGATTACGACATCACTCTTCATAGTCAAATTTTGAAAACATGGCAAATAAAAATGTTGTAGCAAAAGACTGGTCTAGAATCATGTCTTTATGTGAGACATCATGAATCGTGTACCATTTGCTTTGGGTACAGGATTGATTGCATGTGCTATAATATTTATCATTTCTAAATTTTTCCAAATGCCCAGAGGCATTAAGAAAGGAAAAGGTCTAGAATTGGATATGACTAAAATGATTAAGCAATTGTCGAGGACAATATGAGGTTTACCAAAGATTGGTTGCTCAGGGACAGTTGGAAGTATAGTGCGAATTTTGGAAGGACCATATTGACATATTCTGAAAAGAGGCATCTCTTATTCAGAAGTGATAGTCAAAATGAGAATATGGAGTTGTCTCCATAGGTGGAAGTTATCTGTGTAAGATTAGAAAACTTAATGCAAGAAGCACGTCCAAAGCAATGTACTTTGAATATGAGACTTAGTTTCCATGGAGTTGATCTCCATTGGAATACCTTATAATGACTGTTGACAAGTCTTTGTGACTTTGTACATATTCATTACAGGAGGGTCAGTGCATATAAGTTTAAAATCTAAACATATTTCGATAAATGATAGGAATTTGAAATTCTCACATTTTTTGATAAGGATTTGGGAGTGTGAAATTAGAATCATTGAAATTATGTTCAATTGGTTTATTTCACAAAGTAAGGATCATAGACAAACATAGAGTGCATACTTGGTGTATGGCAAAGCTATTGTTTAAGAAAAACATAGTGTACATGCTTGGAGCATGGGACAACTAGTGTTTTTAATTCAAGTATAAAGTTGATAAAACCGAAACAATGAATAATGAGTAATCAGTATGGTGATAAATAAAAGTGTTTATTTATATTCATAGGGTTTGATACAATATTTGATTCATTTATTCTTGTGGTTCACTTTGCATGTTTTGACTTCCAGAATAACTAAGTCGCTCTTCCTGAATGATTAAGTTATTCAAACCATCCACAGTCGGTCATATGTTGGAAGTAGATATGAATCAAGACTGTCATGGGTTGGTTTGTAGAGGTCCAAGTTGGTGGACAAAGTGGTGCTACAACACTCATGAGTGCTCATAAGTTCTGAGTATTGGATTCAACCCGCGCTCATTTGAATCACTTCATGGATTTTATCACGAGTGATCATGAGACGATAATATCTTATATTCTTCAAACCTAGAGATATGAGTTGTTACTATGAGTTGGTTATACATTGATTGCACGAAAACGCATTTGGTAACTCGATGTTATAAAACGTGCCTTTGTGTATGATTCAAAAAGTAGTAGAACAAGCCATATGAGTCGAAGTTTATCCATTCCTTTTACCTTCGGGATAAAAGCGATATATGTGGGCCCCTCAATGATTTAGCAATGACACATGTGAGTGCTTGGCCAAGCCAGGACTGATTTGATTTGTTCAATCAGTCAGTCATCATAAATCGAAAATCGGGAAACAACAAATGGATAGACAGAATGATTATAATCCATGTCTCAGTCCATATGATATCTAGAATGGAGGAATATATGATCCCTTATCTAATGGACAAGTCATTGACAAGGTCAGAGTTCGACAGCGGCTTTAAGAGCTACGATTGCCAGTTAGGTTTTGAAGTCATACTCAATAATAGTTTTAGACTTATCCAAGTGGGAGACTGTTGGATTAATGTCTAAGTCCATAACTATATTTGGTATGTACTTGACCCGACCCGGCATGGTCCATTTGGGTTGCACTTCACCGACACAATTTATATGGATAGTCTTTTGAGAATAGTATATTTATGATTTATATTAATATATTATAAGTTCTAATATATTAATATGGAATCATATTATTTAATTAGTATTGATCAAGAATTAATTTAGAATTAATTAAGTGATCAAAAAGAACTAATTAAATATGGACTCTTATATATATGGAATGGGCCAAGTTCATTTAGGTTGGGCTAAGCTTTCATGGATGGTCCATGGAGCTTTTAACCTATGGATCCTATGTAAATGAAAGGTCATGGGTATTAGGGTTTACATGGATGTAACCCTAATCCTCCATAATATATAAAGGGGTCCTTGGCTCACAAAATTGGCACAAGTGTGTGAAAATAAGAGTGGGCCGATTTTAGTGTGCATACATATTCTCTCAAGTTCTTCCAAGGTGTTTTGGTGATTTGTGATTCCATTTGAGGCTTCCACACTATTGGGGCTAAGCTCTTAAAGCTTGAAGACATCAAGCTACATCAAAAGGTATGTCATCTAACTAGAACTTTGTAGTATAGGTGCTTCATAATATGCTAGTTAGGATGAAACCTTGGAATAGTTAATATTTGCATGTATAATAGAGAAAACATAGATCCAAGGTTTATAGGGTTGCATGTACAACATAGGAGTGTTAGAATGCTCAAAACCCAACACCGACAGTGCCCGAGACTATCGGCCAGATGAGGCCAGACGAGATGGACGACAGGATCCAGGAGATCCTGCATGATGAGGTTGCTGCTATGTTTTGGGCTCAGTTTCCAGAGATGTTTGGGTCTATCAAGACTGCTATGGTGGAGTATTTTGATGATCGCTATGCATCCCTCACTAAGGCGGCTGCCGCAGCAACCACATCAGCTGTATCGGCGGCAGGGTTGGGAGTCGGTCAGGCTTTTCAGTATCGGGACTTCGACAACACGAAGCCCCCTAATTTTTATGGGACTCAGGACCCCATCAAAGCCATGAGGTGGCTATCTGACGTGGATGGGTGCTTCTTCACGTGTTCATGTCCTACTGACCAGAAGGTCAGATGTGCCCTGAACCTACTGAGGACTGGGGCAAAGGACTGGTGGAGGTTGGTGACTGGGTCGTATTTGGATGATCAGAGAGCTGTTATTACTTGGGAGCAGTTTAGGGATATGTTCCACGCTCGCGACATTCCATGAGTCAAGTGGGAACGGTTAGCTCAGGAGTTTCTGGATTTGAGACAGGATAGTGAGACAGTGAAGAAGATCACCCGCATGTTCACAGAGAGGGCGATGTTCTGCATGGAGTTTGCTTCTGAGCAGGCTCAGATGACACGTTATCTGAGCATGCTCAAGACTGATATTCGACAGTTTGTGGCGACCCAACGTTGTGATACACTTCTGGATTTACAGGAGGCCGCTAGGCGGCATGAGTTGGAGATTGAGCTGCAGTTGAGGGAGTAGCGGCAGGCCCCATCACAGTCACAGTCGGTGCCAAAGCGGTCTAAGACCGCTGATTCCAGGCCAGGGGGACAGCAGGGCCGCACTTGTGGCAAGTGCAGGAAAGGTCACTCGGGGGTTTGCAGGTTTAGCAGCGCGTGCTGCAAATTTGGCAGGGAGGGGCATTATGCGAAGGATTGTCGTCAGACAACCCCGGTTCAGGATATGAGGATCTGCTACCACTGTCATCAGGTTGGTCACGTGAAGACCAACTGTCCACAGCTCGCAACCAGGCCGACACAGGCTCCAGCGCCGGCTACACTGAGGATTACTGACGGGAGTCAGGGTCGAGCATCGCGCCTTCCAGCTTACAGCAGAGGAATCCAGGGCAGCACCAGACGTGGTTGCTGGTATGTTTCTATCCCATATCTCACTGATTATATCTATTTTATGCTTATATGTTTGTACCTGTGATTAGGTACGTTTTTAGTGAACCCCTTACCTACTTTTGTATTATTTGACTCGGGGGTGAGTCGGTCGTTTGTCTCTCAGACATTTAGTAGGGAGGTCGGTTTGCCAGTAGGAGAGCTAGAGTGTCCGTTGCGAGTCTCTATCGCTAACGAACACGAGATATCCGATTCTTCGGTCTATCGGGGTTGCGTATTGGAGATCTTTGGAGTATCTTTCCCGATAGACCTGATTCTGATTCCCATGGGGGATGTATGTGTGATCGTGGGTATGGACTGGCTTAGTCGTTTCGGTGCCATGATCGACTGCGAGGGTCAACGAGTGGTAGTTCGAACCCCAAGTGGGGGAGAACTGATTGTTTATGGAGAGGGCACCAGATTGGAAACAGGGTTTTGTTCGGCTGCCAGGGCTTGGCAGTACATTCAGCATGGGTGTGCGAGTTATCTAGCGTATGTGGTGGATACGCGGGTCAGGGATCAGCTTTCAGTATTAGAGGTTCCTGTAGTCAGAGAGTTTGCTGACGTGTTTCCGGAGGAGTTACCCGGAGTGCCTCCGGAGAGGCAGTCGAGTTCAGGATCGACCTAGTGCCAGGTGCGGCCCCTATCGCCAAGGCGCCGTACCGGTTGGCACCACCAGAGATGCAGGAGCTATCATCGCAGCTGCAGGAACTGCTGGGCAAGCAGTTCTCCATGGGGAGCGCCGATTCTCTTCGTCGGGAAGAAGTATGGTTCACACCGGATGTGCATTGATTACCGGGAGTTGAACAAGTTAACGGTGAAAAACCGTTATCCACTCCCGAGGATAGATGATCTTTTCAATCAGTTGCAGGGAGCATCTTGGTTCTCCAAGATAGACCTGAGGTCCGGGTACCATTAGGTCAGGGTCAGGGAGGAGGACGTGGAGAAGACCACGTTCTGAACTCGTTATGGACATTACGAGTTCGTGGTGATGCCGTTTGGGCTCACCAACGCGCCAACATTATTTATGGACCTGATGAATCGGGTCTGCAGACTGATGCTCGACCGCTCGGTTATAGTGTTAATAGATGATATCTTGGTGTACTCCAAGACCCGAGAGCAGCATGAGGAGCATCTTCGGGAGCTATTGGGAGTGTTGAGGCGAGAGCGGCTGCATGTCAAGTTCTTGAAGTGCGAGTTTTGGTTACGAGAGGTCCAGTTCCTGGGACACCTCGTTAACCAGGAGGGGATTTTGGTCGATCCGGCCAAAATCGAGGCGGTTATGCAGTGGGAGGTTCCGAAATCTCCCTCACACATCAGGAGCTTTTGGGATTGGCAGGGTACTACCGGAGATTCATACAGGATTTCTCCAAGATTGCAGTACCCCTCAATCGTCTGACGAGGAAGGGGGTGGATTTCCGGTGGGGTCTCGAGCATCAGAGGGCGTTTGAGACCCCCAGGCAGCAACTATGCGAGGCTTAAGTCTTGACTCTTCCGGAGGGAGTTGAGGATTTTGTGGTATTCTGCGATGCATCCATCACGGGACTGGGAGCAGTCCTCATGCAGAGAGGACGAGTGATAGCCTATGCATCGCGGCAGTTGAAGCCTCATGAGACAAGATACTCTACTCATGATTTGGAGTTGGGAGCGGTGGTATTTGCTCTCAATATTTGAAGACATTACCTCTATGGGGTCCGCTGTACCATTTACACGGACCACAAGAGCTTGATACACATCATGGATCAGCCGAACCTGAACATGAGACAGCGCAGATGGATAGATGTTGTCAAGGACTACGATTGTGAGATCCTTTACCACCCATGTAATGTGAACGTGGTTGCGGACGCTCTGAGCCGCAAGTCAGCTAGATCTTCTACTCCAGTGACGTGCATGAGGATTTCAGTGGATTCTCCACTTGTGGGCTTGATCAGGGAAGCCCAGGCAGAGGGTATGCGTCAGGAGAACTGGAAGCTTGAGAGGATTAGGGGTGAGAACACCCGGTTTGTGCAGGATAGCCGAGGATTATTGACCCGTTGCGGTCGGGTCTGGGTTCCGATGTCTGGTGGGTTCAGACAGACTATATTGGAGGAGGCTCATAGGTCTCGCTTCTCTATTCACCGGGGGGCCACCAAGATGTACCGGCACTTGCGATTGTGTTACTGGTGGTTGTGCATGAAGCGAGAGATCGCTTGGTATGTTGAGAGGTGCTTGACCTGCAAGATGGTCAAGGCCGAGCACCAGAGGCCGCATGGAAAGTTGCAGCCTCTAGAGATTCCCATGTGGAAATAGGAGCAGATCACGATGGACTTCATCACCAAGCTGCCGAGAACGGCAAAGGGGTTCGACGCTATTTGGGTCATCGTGGATCAGTTGACCAAGAGTGCTCATTTTCTGCCCATTCGGGAGAGCTCATCGGCCGAGAAGCTGGCCGATGTGTATATACGCGAGATTGTCACTCGTCATAGGATTATGGTCTCTATTGTCTTAGACCGTGATGTTCGGTTTACCTCCAGATTTTGGCAGAAGTTCCACGAGGAACTGGGCACACGGCTACACATCAATACAGCCTATCATCCGCAGACGGACGGCCAGAGTGAGCCAACCATACAGACTCTTGAGGATATGTTGAGAGCTTGTGTTATTGACTTCGGTCGGAGCTGGGACTCCTACCTACCCCTCGCTGAGTTCTCCTATAACAACAACTTTCACTCCAGCATTGGTGCTCCACCTTATGAGCTGTTGTATGGACGAAGATGCCGCACCCCAGTTTGTTCGGGCGAGGTGGGTCACAGGTTGATGGGACGGACCGAGGTAGTCCTGCAGACTACCGAGAAGATTCAACAGATTAGACAGCGGCTGCAGACCGCACAAAGTCAGCAGAAGAGCTACGCCGACCGGCGCCGATCTGAGATGGAGTTTCAGGTCGGTGATATGGTACTCGTGAAGGTCTCTCCCTGGAAGGGTGTGATCCGCTTCAGGAAGAAGGGGAAATTGGGTCCCCGATACATTGGACCGTTCAGGATCATTTCCAGGGTTGGCAAGGTGGCATATAGACTAGAGCTACCAGAGGAGATTAGTCAGATCCACAGTACTTTCCATGTTTCACATTTGCGGAAGTGCATCTTGGACGAGGAGGCAGTAGTGTCATTAGATGATATTTAGGTCGATGAGCACCTGAATTACGTGGAGAGGCTGGTGGCCGTTCTGGAGAGGAAAATGAAGGTTCTACGGAACAAGGAAGTACCTTTGGTAAAGGTACAATGGGAGAACCGGAGGGGGTCTGAGTGGACTTGGGTGCCGGAGGCTGATATGCGGGAGCATTACCCGGAGTTGTTCACCGCAGCAGACTTCGAGGACGAAGTCTAGTTCAAGTGGGGGAGAATTGTAACACCCCGACTCTCAGGTATAAACTTTACAGCCTTAATTCCATTTTGAAAGGTCTACTCGACGAGTTGGATGCCCTGACTCGTTGAGTAGGAACGAATTTGGCCGCGTGTCTTAAGTGACCAACTCGACGAGTTGGAGGATACAACTCGACGAGTTGGAGCTGGAGGTTGAAACCCTAATTTCCAGGGTTTTGCACCCTATTTGAAGGGTCATTAGCCTCCCTTACAACCCCCTCGAGCTCTGAAACCCTAAATTGGTTTACTCTCCATATTTGTGTGTTTTAAGCTTGGAAGGTGGATCTTGGTGTGAAGGGCTTGAAGTTCAAGAAGCTTGGAACAAGGAGGAGCTGTAGATCCAGACTCTACTCCATCTTAGCATCTCATTGAAGGTAACAAGTCGTTACCTTGGCTCTCCCTTAGCTAGATCTCTTCATTCATGGGCTTAGAGCCCTTTTTAGTGTATTGTGGGGGTATTTCTGGATTTGGGGCAAGATCTGAGGTTGCAACTTCAGATCTGGACTCATTTAGCCCCTTATTGTCATAAAGTTTCAGTCTTTGTCAAGCCATGACCTTCTATTTGCCTTAAGCTTCTCCTTTAGCTTAGTTTTGGCTCTTAAGACCTTTCATGCACGTAAAGTTTGAAACTTTACGTGATAACTAGGCCCTAGGAGGCTAGATCTACCAATTGGAGCTTTGGAGTGGCTCAAGATCATCTGGACAAGCAATGGACCGTATGAACTCGACGAGTCGGATAAGCCGACTCGATGAGTTGGGAAGGGTTTTCCCGTTGTTTGGTTTTTACATGGACTCGGCGAGTCAGTAAGAGGACTCGACGAGTCAGTTAGGGTTTTCCCCGACTTCTGGACACGCATGGACTAGACGAGTCAGTCAGAAACTCGGCGAGTCAGTGAGCGTTTTATGACTTTCGGAGTTCTTAAGGAACTCGACGAGTTGCTTGTTGGATTTGGTGTCTAAGACCATAACTATAACTGGTATGTACTTTACCCGATTGTAGCATGGTCGTTTTGGGTTGCCTTCACCAGTGCAATTTGATAGGATGGATTTTGAGAATAAGGTTATTTATGGTTTATTAATATATTACAAGTATAATATATTAATATGAAATCATATTATTTAATTAGTGTTGATCAAGAATTAATTTGGAATTAGTTTTGTGGTCAAAAGAGACTAATTAAATATATGGGGAATGATTATGTAAATCAATGATACTTGTAGTGTGGGCCAATAATCCATGATTATGTAGATGGGCTAAACTAATCCATGGATAGTCCATGGAGGTTAAATCCATGGAGCATGAGAATGTGGAAAGTCATGGGTCATTAGGGTTTACAAAGTGTAACCCTAGCATGTGCAACACTATAAATAAGCCCCTCCTAGAGCCAAAATCGGTTGCCACTTACTTTCCAAGAGGGTGAAGTTGATTTTGTGCTAGTAGCCTATTCTCTCAAGCCTCCTCTTTCATATTGGTGTTTGGGAACCATTAGAGGCATCACACTTAGGGTGCTCAAGCTTTCAAAGGTCAAGAACTACTAGTCCTTCTAAAAGGTATGTCATCTAACTAGATGTGTTATTCAATTGTTCAAATGTATGCTAGTTAGGACAATGCTTTGGAAAATTGAGAATATGCATGTATAATTAGAGAAAACAAAGATCCAAAGCATTTAGGGTTGCATGTGCACCATAGGAGTGTTATAGTGCTCAAAACCCAACAGTGGTATCAGAGCCTAGGATTGTTTTCTATTATATTTGATGCTTAGTAGTTTTTCAAAGCTGAAAAAGTCTGAATTTTGGCCCCTGACTGGTGAACTCGCCGAGTACATGAACAGACTCGACGAGTCCACTCAGTAACAAAGCAACTCGGCGAGTCAGTTCATGCACTCGACGAGTTGAAGTCTCTATTTGCAGAATTTCGAGTTTTTTGGTCTGGTTTGAATTGGGAACACTACCACAAACTCTTTTGCATCATTGGAAATGTTTTTTATGATATGGTAATGCTTGTACTCATCCAACCACAAGATAATTGTCAAAGTTTTAAAATAATTGTTGTTTTATATGATAAACAAAGTTGTTTGCAAATTGTTGATTTAGAATTATCTTGTTTATGAGTTTGGTTAGATCATCCATGAATTATGTGATAATATTTTTTGCTAGAAAACAATCTAAATAATTTTTAATGACCTCCATAACTTGTCCTCAAGTTATGGAAAATGAAAGGTCTCATACATTAAAATCCAATTAAACTCATAAGTTATGAATGTGAAGAGTTTTGATAAGTTTCAGAACTTGCCCCCAAGTTTTGGAATTTGTAAAGTCACACTAATGAAACTTTAATTCCAATCCCAAGAGTTTTAAAAGTTAAAATTCAATCCTTATACTTGATAATATTATAAGTTTAATATATATATATATATATATATATATATATATATATATATATATATATATATATATATATATATATATATATATATATATATATATATATATATATATATATATAAGACAAGTTGGTCTTACCGTTAGTAGGCCTCATTCACGAAGCCGGTCTATTAGGGGGGGTATAAGGTTACTGCCTATAAAATGGTAGTTTAATGGGTGTCCACTCTCACCCACCGTTTCCTTGACTGGTGGAGGGTCGTTAGCCGAACGGGTAGGATAGGACATTAATACCCCCTCATTAAAAATATAATGATAAAAAAAAGTAACTAAACTTTTTTATTAAATTCCCAATCTTAGTTACTTTAGGAAAATGTGAAAATGGTGCTAATCCATAAAATTACACTTTGCACATTGTTAAGTCGTTAGTGGAGCGTGTGTGGTTAACCGACACACTAATTTGGGACTGACAATGTGTGGCAAAGGGTAGCTTGATGTTAATCATAGTTCAATGGAGCGTGTATGGTTAACCGGCACATTGATTAGGTGATTTGTAACATTGGGTGTAGCAAGCTAATTTGAATGGTTATTCACACCTTGCTTGTGATCCTCGGCATCCCACTCACAAACTTGAAGGGCACAATCGAGATTTAAACATGCCATTGAAAAGTTTAATTAATCTCAAAGGATCTAGGAATTTCAATCCAATTAAAACTTAATAATCTATTTCGTTTTCATGGTGGAAATTGGTAAATCGTCATTTACCTACCTTCAAATATTTCACAATTGGATTACGGCATCCCTTTTCGCAATTGTAGAATATTGTGTTGGGTCCTAGCCTTAATATTTCATTTGGGTGTAATATTAAGGATTATATTCTAATCTAAACCTTGTTCTTCTTCTTTTACAGATGTCTATCCCAAACAATGCTTCCAACCCAATCCCTTCAGACTCTTTCTCCCTCATGAACCTATGTGGGAGGGTCATTTTCGATGGCTCGAACTTCAATGACTGGATTCGAAACATCCGAATGGCTATTCGTTATGAGGACAAAGAATATGTCCTAGATAAAGAGCTCAAAGAGATTGATGTCACCACTGCTACCCCCGAATAAATCGTTGAACACACTACTCATGAGAGGGATGCGACAAAGGTGTCGTGTCTAATGATTGCTACCATGACTGCTGAGCTGCAGATGTCCTATGAGGACTACTATCCTTTTGAAATGTATCAAGATTTGATGGAAAGATACCATCAAAGTGCTCGGCAGGAGAGGTATGAGATCATTGCCTCCATGATCACAACCAAAATGAAGGATGGTGAACCCATCACGGTCCACTTGTAGAAGATGTAGAGATTCGTGGATCTCTTGCTTAAATTGAATGTCAATTTTGATGAAGAGTTGGCCATAAATATTATTCTACACTCTTTACCTTCTTGTTATGATCAGTTTCGTATGACCTATCATATAAACAAGGAGGATGTCACTCTTAGCAAGCTTTAAGGCCTTCTTAGGACTGCAGAAAGCAACCTGAAAGGCAAGTCGGTTGTGTCTACTCCTACTACTACTTCTGCCCCTGTTCTGGCAATCAGACATGGGAAGGGAAAGAAGAGGAAGGCTCCCTACAAGAGCCGCAAGGGAAAGTCTCTTGATGGATCCTCTTCAAGTGGCACCAAAGTTGGTTATGCTAATCCCTCTTCCAATCCGAAGGAAGCAGAGTGCTTCCACTGTCATGAAAAAGGGCACTAGAAACGAAGCTGCCCCAAGTACTTGCAGGACATAAAGGATGGCAAGATCAAGCCCTCTTTTGCAGGTATTTACACTATTCAATCTAATAACTCATCACATGCTAATTCTTGGGTCCTTGTTACAGGTTGTGGTATTCACATTTGTTTTCATATGCAGGGACTAAAAAGAAGTAGGGATGTGGAGCACGGGAAGATAAACTTAATCATGGGAAATAGGAAAGTTTCGCCTGTGACCAAGATTGAAGTTTATTCTTTATTGCTTAGTAATATTTTAAATTTATATTTGATTAATTGTTGTTACTCGGCCGATATGGCGAGAAATGTTATTTCCTTTCACAGTTTGTATAAACAAGGTTTTACCTTTTCTTTTAATAATGAAAATGGTGGTATTTATGCTTATTGTAATGGTGTATTTTATTTTGAAGAATTACCTTGCAATGGTATATATGAAACTGTGATGGTTGTAGATAACTTAGGAAATAATGTGTTAAATATTGATTATTCCAATGATTTGGATAAGGCATGCTTATGGCATTGTCGTCTTGGACATGTCAACAAGAAGCGCATAGCCCAACTCCAAAAGGATGGAGTTTTGGAGTCATACGACTTAAAGTCGGATGACACTTGCGAATCTTGTTTACTTGGAAAGATGACCAAGTCACCCTTCAATGGTACTTGTGAAAGGGGTGAAGGTCTGTTGGATCTCATACATACTGATGTGTGTGGACCATTCAGAACCGCCACAAGGGATGCTAACCGCTTCTATGTGACTTTTACTGATGATTATAGTAGATATGGGTATATTTATTTAATCAAGCATAAGTCGGAAACTTTTGAAAAGTTCAAGGAGTTTAAGCAAGAAGTGGAGAATCAATTGGGCAGGAAGATAAAGATGTTATGATCTGATCGTGGAGGAGAGTATCTTCGTATCGAGTTCCTTGACTATCTTAAGGAATGTGTAATTGTTTCACAATTGACGCCACCTAGGACACCACAACTTAATGGTGTGGCTGAGAGGCGCAATAGAACCTTGCTAGACATGGTTCGTTCCATGATGAGTCGAGCTTCATTACCTATCTCATTCTGGGGGTATGCCTTAGAGACTGCCACCAATATCCTTAATCTAGTGTTGGGTCAAAATTATGGTTTATACTTTGCTTTTCTAGGAAAATGTATGTTTTTTTTGTTAAGTATTATGTGTGTACGGTTGTGTGTACGGCCGTACACGGGTGTACAGCCGTACACCCGTGTACGGCCAGCTATCTCATATATATAGGGTGAGGAGTGCATGAGAGTAGGAGGCTAGGGGGAGAGCATATTGGGACTTACAAGTGGTATCAGAGCAAAAACGAGTGGTGGTAGCAGATTGGGCAGTTTGTCAGATCTGGAGCTTATTTGATCTTATTTTTGAAGGATATTTGCGTTTTTGGATAGATCTCTGAAAATTAGAGGGGGTTTGTTCTTTGCATTTTTGATAAAAACGAGTTTTGGAGAAAAAAGGGGCAAAAATCGTCGTTTTTTTCGTATCTGCGAGGTGTACGGCCAGTTGAAGGTGTACGGCCGTAGACCCGTGTACAACCGTAGACCCGTGTGCAGCCTTGGAGTGTACGGCTTTGTTCACGGCCAGCCTCGCTTCGGATGTTTACGGCTCGGATTCGCGGTCAGCCTCGCATAGAGTCTGAAGTTCGCAACATACACTTAAAAAAAAGAGGGAACAATTTTGGGGGTTGCCAAGGATCGAACCTGGGTGCCTCGCTTCAACACCCCCGCACCTTACCAGCTGATCTAGCTTGCTAGATGGAATAAACCTTCGAAACTTAATTCAAAAAGAGTCCTTTCTCGGTTCCTAATTTTGCATGTTGACACTTTTAACCCAAAAATCAATTTATTTTATTTTTAAATTCCATTTTCAACCCAAATTTTTAGTTTTTAATTTTTGACTTTTGACCTTAAAAAATTGACTTTGACTTCCAAGTTTGACCTTTGACTTTAAACTTTGACTTTCTCGTTTAACTTTCAAAATTTCAAATTTAGCTTTTCGGTTTGACTTTTTAAGTTTGACTTTTAAATTTGACTTTTAAGGTTGACTTTTGAGTTTTTAGTCAAATGGCATATTTTTAAAACAATGAGTTCTTCAAACACCAAAGTCAATGAAATTTCTTGCTCTCAAACATGCATTGATAATGTTAAAAATTTACTTGAGCATATCGAATTATTACGCAGAGAGAACAAGGACCTAAAATACGAAGGATATCAACTTAGGAAAGTCAAAAAGCCTTAAAAGTACAATTAGAGACCAAAACTGTAACACCCATAAAAATTGAGCCAAATTAAAACATTTTAATTCATTCAAAAACCATTAAGTTCATACATCTCGTTTTCAAAATAGTTTAAACATCAGAGTATCCCCCAGAACCATATCACATAAATCATAAAACATGAGGAGCGGTACGATCACGCCTTCGCCTTGCCACGATCTCCTGAAGTACCTGAAACAATACACTGAAACTGTAATCCCGAAAGCTTAGTGAGTTACCCACACAATACCAACCACACATAAACATACTCATAACATATCACAAATAGAACAGCCATGCACATCGGGTCTACTGTGTGACTGGTCCGCCCGCACCGGGCCTTCAGTCTACCTGGTCCACCCTCCGAGTCTAGCCATGTACATCGAGTCTACATTGTGATTGGTCCGCCCGCACCGGGCCTTCAATCCACTTGGTCCACTCTCTGAGTCTACAGTATGACTGGTCCGCCCACACCGGGCCTTCAGTCGGCCTGGTCCACTCTCCGAGCCTCTCCACGTCTGGTCCGCCCTCTTGGGGCCTTCAGCCTATCCGGACCGCTCGTTGGGCCTTCGGAATATCCGGTCCGCCCTGGGTATGTTGGCCTACAGCACAAAGCAGGACCCGCCTCAACCCAACCCCCGTCAAACAACCATGTGTACATAAAACAATTAATCACATAACAAATCCTTAACCAGACAAACAGTCTAACAGATCACATAGCATATCAACATCCTAACCAGGATTCCGACCTAACCGGTCACTAGCATAACATTACCCTATATATCGGGTACCGACCTTAACCAGGTCACTAACATAACACCATCCTAAATACCAGGATGCAGATCTAGCAAAGCAATAACATAACAAACAATACCCGGATTTCCATCCGATAAAGGGTCGGCCTTGGTGCCGTAGACCATGTTGATATAGTGAGGATAACTCACCTGCAATTGCCGACTGAAGAGATAAGACCAAGCTGCTCCGACCACCGACACGAACTCCACCACAGAACACTACCACAGAACCAATTCCATAAATACCAAAATTACCAAAATACCCTTGGAAATCAAACTGGTCAACTCTTGGTCAAAGTCAAAGTCCTCAGTCAAAGTCAACCTTCCTGATTAACTCTACTCGCCGAGTCAACCCGTCGACTCGTCGAGTTCCTATACTCAGAAACTCCCATAACACGACTCAACTCGCCGAGTCGCCCCAAGACTCGTCGAGTTCAACGATCTCGGAATCCCATCCTGTCCAACTCACTGAGTCGCCAACCGACTCACTAATCCAAAGCTTTAACCAAAAGAGGTTGGAATCTGCGACCAGACTCGCCGAGTCCAAGAACAGACTCGCCGAGTCCAAGGCAATCTTCAACAGACTCGCCGATTTGTTCTTCCAACTCGTCGAGTCCGTGCACATGTTCATACAACTCGTCGAGTACACCCATGTGACTCGCCGAGTCTCTTCAGTTCTCAATCCATACAGAGGCTTTTCGAGCCATGCAGGGGCTTCAATCCATAGATCCACTCTTCTACAGCCTAACCCTCACATAAAGTTGCAAACTTTACGTGAAACCAAGGAGATATAAGCCCAAAACACAGTAGGGCTAGGGCTAAGGACTAGGGGCTTCACCAACAACTCTTAAACAGAAACTTTATGACAATTTGGACCATTACAAGCCTAGATCTGGAGTAGAAACCTCAGATCTAAACTCCAAACCCGAAATAGATCTCAAACAAGCTAGGAAGTCCAAATCAACCACCAAGGATGAACCCAAAAAGGAAATAGCTTAAGATAATGGCTCCTTACCTCTGAGATGTGCCCAAACTGATGTAGATCCCAGATCTACACAAGCCCCTTGATGCTAGCCTCTAATTTCTCAAGCTCCTTCCACCAAATTCCTCTTCCAATCTCCAATCTCCTCAACAATGAAGTCTCACACGAAATTAGGGTTTTCTGGAACTATCTGGGGGATTAGGAGGCTGGGAGGAGGACATAAAGTCCTTTAAATAGGGTGCAACCCTCGGGATTAGGGTTTCCTCATTCCAGCACCAACTCGTCGAGTACATCTTCCGACTCGGCGAGTTGGCCACTTAACTTGTGATCAAATCCCGCTCCGACTCGACGAGTAGCATACCTACTCGTCGAGTAGCTCCCTTAATTTACACTTAGCACCCTCCAACTTCTTGCTTCCGAACTTGGGATGTTACAATTCTCCCCTACTTAAATTAGGCTTCGTCCTCGAAGCCTGCGGCAACATAAACTTCCGGATGATACTCCTACAATGCATCCACTGATCTCAAACCGACCCAGATTCCTTCAAACACTGTTATCGAATCCCTAAAATCTATCTCTTCCCTTGCAGGGTCCTGATTGACTACTTCAAGCCGGCCACCGGCTTCCTTTCTCTGATGACAACACTCATCAACTAAGTGCCACTTGAAGGCACTGCCTTACTTCCGTCTTACGCATTCATTCGCAACCTGCGAAAACTGGATACCACAACACCCACTGAGCTCCGCCAAGACACTAATCCGTCTTCCTTCGCCCAAGATTGGCGATAACCCTGATAACTTGCAACCTGGAACGAATCCTCATGATGGAATACCCCAGATTGGAATACCTCCACATACATAACTCAAGCCTACAACCATACACGGAACTAAGGACCTTGTCCTTGCGTCACCCTCGAACCCTTCGGTTCGACACAACGGAGTGCAACCCACTCACACCTCTATATTACGATCTCTAGGTCCTTGACCTCCGACTGTAATATCCTTATACAGTCCTCAGCACCAGTCCAGACTACTCCCGAGTCTGTTAACCTGCTGTCTCACCTTCCTCTGTCCCAATCTCCAATCTGGAACCACTTTCCTCCTCCTCTTCCAAGGAGACTGAAAAACATGCCTGCGCATCATCCAACATTGCCACAACCTTAACGGGCATCCAACCCGTATATGCTTCCATATACCCGGTACAATCCCAGTGCTTACTACCAAGCACTTTCGATCATCCATTTACTCCACTGCATTCCTTTCAGAGGACCCAAAATCCTTCCGGAGCTACATACCTTCCCTTTCCAGGAAGTCTACTCAACAACCCTTACCGCACCTATAAGTGCCACAGAGCTAAACTCCACTCTACACTATCCATGTAGAGCAACTGCTATTCTCGAACTCCCATATACTCCGAATCCGATCACATAACTAACAAGCCCACGCACGGCCTCAAGCCAACTTCATCATCATAGTCAATACTTGGGGCCAGACCATATCGATTACTATTGCATGGCGACACAGCCACTCATTCTCCGCATACATATCTACTAACACATACAGAGTCTTCATCATGACTGGACCGCCTTACCAGGCCTTCAGCCTATCTAGACCACTCTCAGAACCTTCAGCATGTCTGGACCGCCCTCCTGGGCCTTCAGCCTGTCTGGACCGTTCCCCGAGCCTTCGGTCTGACTGGTACGCCTTCTGGCCTTCAGTCTATCCGGACCGCTCAAAACTGTTGTACACCATCCTGAACCATTCTTCCTGGGAATCTCTCCCATGCATACTGTTCTAGCCCTCTTGGGGTTCCGAACTCCAGCTCCATTCCATATACTCAATTCCCGACCTAACCTTAGGCCTTACAACAATCAGTCACCTTTTCCGAAAACCATGGTCTGTGCTCCGCCCCACTTGTCTACCACTTGCTCTCACCGATCCACACCCTCAGCAAAACACTGCTGAAATCCAAACAGCTAACCATCCTTGGATGCATGTTGTTTCACCGGAGAATTTTCCAATTCTCCCCCACTTAGTGCACCGACTACTAACCACCGATGCCCAAAACCGGCATAGCTCAATCGCCCTTACTCCATATCTTCCCTCTTAACCATGAACCGACTCCCTCGGGAGTGAGTAACCTTCACCGAATAACCATTCCGCCATCGCACACTCGAACTTCAAGGGAAGTTGAATCTCAGCTGAACACTTCTCACATCGCAGGTGCCATACCCAGCAAAGATATCATATACCCGACCTTCCGATCATCTATCCTCTTGGATGCTAACCAACTACAACTCCTAACTACTAAGATCCTCAATCATACAGCAGCTGCATCCAGCTCTGCCCTGACCTCCTCTGCTGTAAGCTGGAATGCTCGTCCCTGAGCCCTCGGAGGCTCCGCTCCCCTTTGACCTCCACCCGTAATCCTCAAAGTGGCCGGTGCTAGAGCCTGCACCGGTCTTGCAACAAGCTGTGGACAGTTGACCCTCAAGTGTCCAACCTGATGACAGTGATAACAGATCCTCCCATCCTGAGCCGGGACCGACTGACGGCAATCTCTCGCATAATGCACCTCTTTCCCACACTTGCGACACGCACCACCGAACCTACAAACTCCGGCATGTCCCTTCCCACACTTCTCACAAATGTGGCTGCTCTGACCTCCAACCCTAGAGTCAACGGTTTTGGACCGTTTCGGTGCCGGCTGCGACTGCACCGGGGCCTGCCTCTGCTCTCGAAACTGCAACTCCATCTCTAACTCCCGCCGCCTGGCGGCCTCCTGCAACTCTAACAAGGTATCACACCTCTGCGTGGACACGAACTGCCTGATGTCCCTCTTGAGCATACTCATATATCGGGACATCTGAGCCTGCTCCGAAGCAAACTCCGGGCAAAACATCGCCCTCTCAGTGAACATCCTGGTGAGAGCAAGTGGTAGACAAGTGGGGCAAAACATCGCCCTCTCAGGAAATGTCATGGGAGAGTGTACCTTGCAAAGATGACAAAGGTCAACCCCGTTTCAAAATGGACTGGGTTTCAAAGACCCACTGATCCCGCTCTGTGTCGGAGCAGCTATGGAGGCATATCATCAGACTTCGATTTGTTGGTAGTGGCTATTCCAGGCACATGATAGGAGGCATCTCTCAACTGTACAACTCTCAGAACTTTGTTTGAGAGTATGTGTCCTTTTCGGGAAAGGAAGAAAGGAGAGGATCACATGGGGTTAGTGCTTAATGACATGAAGAATTTTCGGATCTGTTCTGAGATTATGCGTGCTGTTCTCAGACCTTCTGGATGCAAATTCAATCGGTGACTTACGGTTTGAGTTTTCTTCTCGATACTCCTGAGTTTATCTTACATTGCTTCATTTCAAAGACAATTTTCTTTAATTTCCTTATATGTCTTTCTTTAGTAGGTTGTTTTGGGAAGTGACATGAAGTATAGTGCAAAGGGTAATTTATGATGCGTGTAATGCACTAAAGCCGAATTGTCTAGACTTTGTATTCAATGTGCTGGTAGGCACAAAGGATTCAAAAGGACTAGACTCAGTTTGAAAATTTGAAAGGACTTGACTAATATGAACTTAGATAGTTTCATTTGGACTGACCATACGACGCTCAGGTAGATTGAGCGGTGAGATAAACATGGGAACCCATGAGATACACTAAATTAATACGCATCTAGAACTGTGGCTTAACTCTTTCTTGATGTACAAACTTATGTCCTTAATTCTGGTTCTGATAGGGCGACTGGGGGGTTCTGATAAAGTAGGTCCGTAGGAAATCATTTTCTTGCTTTCTATCTGTTAGTCATATGTTGCTTCCTCTGCGTGATTAGAAGAGATCCGACCTGGATTGCAACATATGCAACTCTAATTCTATGCACCTCCTTATCTATGAAATTCTTTCTATCTTTCAACCATATGATGTCCCCTCTGCGTGATCGGAAGATCCGACCTGGGACACAACATATGCAACATTCTACATCTCAATCCCTCTATCTCTGTTAGTCATATGTTGTCCCCTTTGTGTGATTGGAAGACATCCGACCTGGTGTCACACCCCGCTAAAGCGGAAACGCAAGGTATGACAGCGACAAAGGTTTCATTGCAAAAGATAAAGATACATCACCATAGCAATATTAAAAAGTTTACAACCCATAGCTTAAACAAAACAAAGTACAAGTTTTCCAAAATGACATTGTTCAAAATATATAACTTCATAAAATAACTTCCACACGATGCAGCATGCTCTATGATGATGAATCTCTATATCCACTTACTAATTATTTCCTGAAAAAGCATGTAAAACGAGCGTCAACTATGAAAATAGTTGGTGAGTTCACAAGTATATAAAATCGTGCTTGAAATAAGGCTTTTCGTAATTACAAGTACATTGCTTTAATGATAAACCAAGTTGATTGCTATTAATGAATACAAGTTTATTGCTATAACGAGAAACGAGTTTGTATGTGTATGAGCAAACAATGAGTCTCAACCAAACCTAGGACTGAAGCCCTATCGAGATCTATGCTTATCGTTCCATAGATGAATATGGTATCATGCACTCCAGCAATAGGGCGAGTGAGGAGTTGTCAATTCCTAATAGCGCTATCCATAATGACCATTGGCTCAAAGAGTTAATGGTTAGAGATAAGGGAAGGGCCTTAGTACGATAAGTTCTCATGTTCCGTGTTGCATAGACATACATAAAGAAACATAGCAATACAATAGCAATCGTGTTTGATACAATTCAATTTAAATACAACATGCAAATAATAGTTTTTCTGGACATGCTTTTCCACCCCAAAACATAAAAACTGAAAATAGGGGAGTGCGTGAATACTCACAATGTTTCGAGTAGATACAAGTGGTGCCTTGGAATACACCAACGTCTTAATACCGGGATCCTACGACATCAAACACACACTAGTGAGTTTCCATGTCGAAATCTAATGCTAATATACTAAACTCTACATATAGTGAAATGCCAATTTATGTTCTAATATTGGATTTTATATTAATTGGTTACACTTTTTCTGAAATGATGAAATTCTACAAGTCATGTGATAAATACAACTTTGGGATATTAATTTTCCAGATTTAGTAATATAAATTTAAGGGTGTTTCAACACATTTAAAGGTGTTTTAAATTCCTAAAAATGTAAGATATTATCAAATAGTTTCCAAAAATTGTTAAACCTTGTATTTTTCATTCTAAATACAATAGAGGTTTTCCAGAAAATTTTCCTTGAATTTTTGATATGGTTATCTATTTTCCAAGTTTTTAAGCCTTCATAACAACATAAATTCACGAAAAATAGCATTCAAAGGATAAAAATTCTCAAACTTTTTATTTTACTGTTATTACACATTACTAAGCTGGGAAAAATATAAAAATGGATTTCCAAGCTGTTTAATTATATTTTACGATTTTTGGGCATTTATTCCAATAAAAATTGAAATAAATAGAAAACAGTTTCCAAAATTACCCAAACTTTTTATTTAACTGTTATTATACATAACTAGGCTGGGAAAAATATAAAAGATATTTTTCAGTGGGTATTTCTATTTTTCCTTGTTTTATCCCCTTAAATAACCATTAATTGAAGACTAAATAACAAACAGTTAAAATAAATTACCAAAAATTTTTGTAACATCATTTACAGTGTAAGTAATCTGGGAAAAATACCAAAAGTGGTTTTCATATTGTATAGTCCGGTTTTGGGTATTTATGTGTATTTAAGTGTATTTAACTTTAGAAAATAGAAGAAAAATAGTTTACAGTAGAGAAAAATCATCAAAATTTTTATGTAATCTCCTACTGTACAACATGATGTTCTGGTAAATTTTCATGAATTTTGGATAATCAGAACTATTTTTCCTATTTTTAGGCCACTATAATTACCAAAAATTGGGAAAAATAGTAAGGCATGATGAAAAATTCTGAAATTATTTTTCTGAGTCACCCACCACAGGTAAGGGCTGCGAAAATTGTTAGATACAATTTTCACACTCTCTAAAGTGGTTTTGTGATTTATTATACCCAAACAAAAAGAAAATCGGAAAGCATACCAAACAGCAACAACAATCGATGAAATTTAGTGAGGGGTCATTATTCACCATAGGGGTCATCCATGAATTTATTCCGGATTTATAGACCTCTGGAAGTATTTTATGTGATTTATGCCCTTGTTTTCTTGCAATAATTTTAATAAATCAAAGAAATGATAAAAGCTCTTGAAATTTTCCAGATTATCACATGCATGTGAGGGCTTTCAAAAGGAAAAATGTTCAAATTTTATTCAGAAGGGAAATAGGGGTATTGAACCCAAACAAGTTAAGAAATGTTGCATATAATGGTGCATGAGATGTAAATGTGGCTGAAGTTCATGAATTTGAGTAGCCCATTCAGTGGGGTTTTAAGCCACGAAATTTCAGCCATCATTCACTGGATATGTTAAGTTTCTAAATTATTTTTCCCCAGATTTATGGTTGGGTTTAAGGTCATTGATCACGCAAAGCAAAAATGGTGATCACAGAAAAAGAACTGTTTGCGCAACCATTTTGTAAAAATTACCAAAAATCCGATATTTAATATTTTACAGTGAGACCAGTTGGGTTTGAAAGTTAACTCGTGGAACTATCCAATACAAAAAGAATATCAGGATTTGGTTAAGAAATGACCGAGTTATGGCCGTTCAAAGCTGAACAATGTAATCTGGTAGATTGCATGTTTGCTTTGAGTGCATTCTTAGGGCATTTTGACAAGAACAACATGCATGCTTCGGTTAAGGTCCGATTTCTAGCACATGCATGGAGTGAATGAGCATCCAAGATGTACTAGAAATGGTTTAAATGCTTTTGGTCATGCAAGAACACAAAAGAAATGGAGAAGAAGATGTAATACTCGGTTTTGAAGTCACATGAACACATGTGTATCTTTTTCACTCCTTGCATGGGTTTGATCCCGGATTTTCACCATCTCAAACACATACATTGTGTTATGGTGAGAATCTACAAACCACAAGGGAAAAGTAAGGATTTCTAGCCATGGAAGGGCATAGAATCCAAAGAGTAGAGAAAACCATGAAGAAGAGGAAGTAAAATCATGAAACCATGAGGGAGGATTGTGTTGTTTACCTTGGTTTTGATCTTGAGAGAAGCAAGAACACTTCAAGACCTTCTCAATTTCGAAATTATGGCAGAGAATGGAGGATTTCCTGGAGGTGTAGGAGAGGTTTTTGAGGTGGGGAATCTTCTTGGAGAAGGAGTGAGAGAGAGTGTGTGTATGGGAAGTTGAAGTGTAAGAGAAGAATAAAATGATTAAGAATTTTTGGGGAAAAATGGAGCATGGGGGAGAGGGTGGCAGATTTTATGAGTGTAAGAGAGGCCCTCTCTCTCCTAATTCAAACTAAATAAATTTCCCTTCAATTTTTATAAAACCCAAATTTTTATAAAAATGCCTCTTATGTAATTCATGATTTATTTAAGAATCTTTGTTTTTAGCTCATAAAATATGATTTATGTTTGATAATTAAATCTTTATATCTTTGATTATATCCTTATGACTTAATTATTTAAATTTTATCTAATGAGGTTCATAACAAATCTTATAGAGTTTTTAGGTTTTAAAGTTTATAAATTTGGATTTTTGGGCTCTTTAGGGTTTTTGGAACATTGTTTGATATTCACCATCATATTGAAATGAAATTAGAATATTTTAATTTATTTTTGGGGTTTTATACCCTTTTTCAATTGTAGCAAGGTTTGAAGTTTATTCTAATTATAGCATTGACATTTCCTATTGTAGTTAAGCAACTTACTAGAATCGTAAGTGTCAAGTATATTAGTCCTAGATCTTAGCTGGGTCCTAGTTTATGCAATATTTTGACCTAATTTATACTACTAGGCCATGGCATGTTGTGCATGAATGGTTTTTATAAAGATGTATGAGTCCGAGAATGACCTGAATTGACAGTTGTCACACCTGGGATACAACATATGCACTTCTATATCTGAATTCTTTCTTAATGATTGAATACTCACCTAAAGTAAGGAGTTCTTTGGAAGTTCTTGATTACCGGGGTATATCGGGAAGTGGGAAACATGTTCTAGTACATCTAAAATTGAACCATTGAATAGGTTGTCTGTAGATCTTGCTGCTTCATTTAAGTGGACAACAATGTCCTTGGTCGTCGTCAACTAAATGTCCATTTAGGAATATATATCACAATGACTTGTCACTTATAATCTGTCCAAATTGTCAACATCCTTTGTGTTTAAGTGGACCACAATACCGGTGATTGACCAGATCTAGACATGCACGCGTGTGCTGATAAACGATATTGGATTGCTTGACAACTTTGATCCCAAATATTTTTGTTTTTGTTAAATTTGTTCACAGTTTTCCTCTATGCACAAATTTAGGGGGAGAATTAAAAAAAATTCAAAAATCAAACAAAAATCAGAAAACTAAAAATCCAAAAATAGTGTTATTTCCGTTTTATTTCTTGTTCAAGAAAATCAAAAATCCAAAAATATTTTTGTTTCTGTTTTATTTCTTTCAGAAAATATAAAAAAATTCAAAAATATTGTGTGCTAAGTTTTCTTTTAGACTGTATCGAGAAATTCTGAGCCAAGGCTTCGTCCGTGATCATCGAAAAATTTTCAATCGAAGGAGCAAGAAATGAAGATTATTCTTTTAACATTCAATTTTTCAACCACCCCAGAAGCAAGGTGAAGCTGTACTTGAAGATTATGTGACAGATTGCATTGAAGCCTCCTCAATCAATTTGCTGCTATCTTGTACCTGCTGAAGTGATCCGGAAGTTTCGTTCTCTATTCTCTCTGAAGATTCTCAAGTTGAAAGCGAAATTTTCAAGAATCTTTTCTAGAAGCCTCCTCACCCAACGTTCGTTCAATGCCAAATTCTGAAGAAAACCCCAAGTGCGCAAGATGAAGTCATTTATTGAAGATTCATCATGTTCATCTTGAAGCTGTGAAGAAATCGAAGATAAATGCTGAAGCCAAGCTCCAAGTGAAGATTGACAAGAAAAGCCAGCTACTTTTTAGGGGGAGCTTGTTGGGTCAATTAGAAAAGAAAGCTATAAACCAAGGGGGAGATTGTTGGGTCAAAATTATGGTTTATACTTTGCTTTTCTAGGAAAATGTATTTTTCTGTTAAGTATTATGTGTTTACGGTTTTGTGTACGGCCGTACACCCGTGTACGGCCAACTATCTCATATATATATATATATATATATATATATATATATATATATATATATAGGGTGAGGAGTGTGTGAGAGTGTAAGGCCAAAGGAGGAGAGCATATTGTAGAGAGAGAAAGTTAGATAGAAGAAGAGTGTGTGTGAGAGAATCTTATGTGTAGTGTTCATCATTTTAATCTTGAATACATCATAGATTCATCATCTTCTTCTTATCCTTCTTCTTCATTTGATCTGGCATCATCCGTTTGATTGGGATTCCGCACCATCAAACGGATCTGATTGATACACAAGCAGATTTGGGACTTACATCTAGTCCCTACCAAAAAGGTTTCCAAAACACCTCACGAGATGTGGATAGGGAAGGTTCCCACATTAGACCACATAAAAGTTTGGGGTTGCGAGGTTTTTGTGAGAAAAGAAACTCACGACAAGCTCGAACCTCGGAGTAAGCGATGTATTTTCATCGGCTACCCACAGAAATCCTTTGGATATCTCTTCTACAGACCGAGTGACAATGTTGTCTTCGTTGCGAGGAGAGGAGTTTTTCGTGAGAGAGAAGTTATAGGCCAAGGAAACAGTGGGAGGCAAATTGACCCTGAAGAGCTTCAAGAGTCAAGTGGTGAAGGAACCTCAAACACTAGCAATCAACCTGATGAGGAAACTTAGGTTGATCCAATTGAAGAGTCCTTACCTCTGAGGCGTTCCATTAGATTTAGAAATACACCTAGTTTTATGGTTTCCATATTACTACTGAAGGTGATACATTTATCAGTGATAGCACACTGGTAAATTTGGATGAACCTAACAACTACAAGGAAGCCATGAGAGGCCCCGAGTCTGCAAAATAGAAAAAGGCTATGAACAGCGAGATTCAGTCCATGTATGACAATCAAGTTTGGAACTTGGTTGACAACGTATCAGGCTGTAAGACAGTCGGGTGCAAATGGATCTTGAAGAAGAAGACCGACATGGATGGGAAAGTACACACATATAAAGCGCGACTGGTTGCGAAGGGCTTTACTCAAACTCCGAGAGTTGACTATGATGAAACCTTCTTACCAGTAGTGAAGATTAAATCTATAAGGGTTATGTTGGCCATAACTACATTTAATGACTATGAAATATGGCAATTTGATGTCAAAATCGCTTTCCTTAATGGAAAGTTGGTTGAAGATGTTTACATGAGTCAGCCAGAGGGTTTTGTCAATGCAAAGTACCCTAATAGAGTGTGTAAGCTTGAGAAATCCATTTATGGATTGAAACAAGCATCTCGCAGGTGGAATCTTTGTTTTGATGAGAAAGTCAAAGAGTTTGGATTTTCGAGAAGCGAGGATGAGTCCTGTGTATATGTCAAAGCTATTGGGAGTATAGTGAGCTTTCTGGTATTGTATGTAGATGACATACTGCTCATAGGAAACGACATCCCAAACTTGCAGAAGGTTAAGTCCTGGCTTGGGAAGTGTTTCGCTATGAAGGACCTCAGAGAAGCTGATTATATTTTAGGGATAAGGATATTGAGAGACAGGAGTAAAAGACTAATAAGACTTAGTCAAAGTACGTACTTGGACAAGGTGTTGAAACGTTTCAGCATGGAGGTGTCCAAGAAAGGTGACTTACCTATCCAGAGCAATACCAAACTGAGTAAGACTCGGAGTCTGAGTATAGAGGCTGAGATAGCAGAATGGAGTCGAATACCATATGCTTCTGCAGTTGGCTCGATCATGTATGCTATGACTTGTACTCGACCTGATGTGGCCTTTGCTTTGAGCATGGTCAGCAGATATTAAGGGAATCCTGGTAAAGCTCATTGGACTACAGTTAAGAACATTCTTAAGTACCTACGGAGGACTAAGGATTGGGTCCTTACCCTTGGTGGGAGTGATGACTTGAGAGTGACAGGGTATAGTGACGCCAACTTTCAAACCGACAGAGATAATTTCCGCTCTCAGTCGGGCTGGGTATTTACCCTGAATAGAGGAGCAGTTGTTGGGTTTTGAGCATTCTAACACTCCTATGGTGTACATGCAACCCTATAAACCTTGGATCTATGTTTTCTTTATTATACATGCAAATATTAACTATTCCAAGGTTTCATCCTAACTAGCATATTATGAAGCACCTATACTACAAAGTTCTAGTTAGATGGCATACCTTTTGATGTAGTTTGATGTCTTCAAGCTTTAAGAGCTTAGCCCCAATAGTGTGGAAGCCTCAAATGGAATCACAAATCACCAAAACACCTTGGAAGAACTTGAGAGAATATGTATGCACACTAAAATCGGCCCACTCTTATTTTCACACACTTGTGCCAATTTTGTGAGCCAAGGACCCCTTTATATATTATGGAGGATTAGGGTTACATCCATGTAAACCCTAATACCCATGACCTTTCATTTACATAGGATCCATGGGTTAAAAGCTCCATGGACCATCCATGAAAGCTTAGCCCAACCTAAATGAACTTGGCCCATTCCATATATATAAGAGTCCATATTTAATTAGTTCTTTTTGATCACTTAATTAATTCTAAATTAATTCTTGATCAATACTAATTAAATAATATGATTCCATATTAATATATTAGAACTTATAATATATTAATATAAATCATAAATATACTATTCTCAAAAGACTATCCATATAAATTGTGCTGGTGAAGTGCAACCCAAATGGACCATGCTGGGTCGGGTCAAGTACATACCAAATATAGTTATGGACTTAGACATTAATCCAACAGCAGTAACATGGAAAAGTTCCAAGCAGGAGACTGGAGCTGATTTAACGTGCGAATCAGAGTACATAGCAGCAAGCGAAGCATTGAAAGAGGCGATATGGTTGAAAAACTTCATCGGAGACCTTGGAGTCATTCCATCTATAAAGGAGCCGATGGAGATTTTCTGCGATAATGAAGGGGCGGTTGCCTTAACCAAGGAACCAAGAGATCATGGTAGATCTAGACATATTGACAGAAAATACCACTTCATAAGGCATCAAGTAGAAGAAGGACACCTCGTGGTAAAGGGGATATCGTCAGAGGACAACCCAGCAGACCCCCTTACAAAGGGACTGACTAGGGTTAAGCACTTGCAGCAGGCCAGGGGCATTGGGCTAACAAACGATATTAGTTTTAGTAATTAGATAAATCGAAACTTGTAATAGCTAAATTGTAATTGCCATTTTATGATTAAATAAAAGGAGTTTTATTTATAAGTAAAGTTACTGTCTTGTTTCGATTATTTGCTATTGTTTCACTTTGCATGTTTTGACTTCCAGAATAATAAAATTATTCAAACCATCCACAGTCAATCATACGTTGGAAGTAAGTATGAAAGAAGACTGTCATGAGTTGGCTTGTAGATTGTCTAAGGAGTTAGACATATCAAAAGTTTGCTACACCATTCATGAGTGCTCCTGAAATAAGATTTGAGTATTAGATTCAACCCGCGCTCACCTGAATTACTTCATGGAATTTATCATGAGTAACTGTGAGACAATAATATCATATAATCTTCAAACCAAGATATATGAGTTGTTGACTACAAGTTGGTTGTGCATTGATGGCACGAAAATGCATCAGTAACTTGATGTTATAAAACGTGTCGTTGTGCATAATTTAATGAGTAGTTAGTACAAGTATATAATGTCGAAGTTTATCTGTTCCTTTTATCCTAAGAGGATTAAAAGCGATATCTTGGGCCCCTCGATGATTCTGTTTTGACTATGTGTCGGGCCCGGACATAACTAAACTGATGTGTTCAGTTATGTTCTATGTCAGACGAATCGAAAATCGGGAAACAAATTGCAGGACAATAAGTATGACTATGTTCCATGTGTTTGTCCTCATAGATATCTTGAGAACAGAGGAGTATATGATCCCTTATCTGAAGGACGCGTCACTGACTAGGTCAGAGTTCGACAACGGCTTTTGAAAGCTTACGATTGTTAAGTCGGATCCTGAAGTCACATTGGAAGCTATAGTAATTAGACTTATCCAAGTGGGAGACTGTTGGATTTGGTTTCTAAACCCAAAACTATAACTGGTATGTACTTAACCCGATTGTAGCATGGTCCTTTTGGGTTGCGTTCACCAGTGCTATTTGATAGGATGGATTTTGAGAATAAGGTTATTTATGGTTTATTAATATGTTACAAGTATAATATATTAATATGAAATCATATTATTTAATTAGTATTGATCAAGAATTAATTTGGAATTAATTTTGTGGTCAAAAGAGACTAATTAAATATATGGGGATTGATTATGTAAATCAATGTAACGCCCGTGTTTATGGGCTAAGCATTAAACACGATGTAATAGTCTAGGTCAACTATTGTAACGTGTTTGAAGTAATAAGAATGAATTATGTGAATTTATGTGCCTTATATTTAATTATGATGATATATTAAATTAATGATAAAAATAAGCGTCGAAAGTAAAATGTTAGATAAAGTCGATATCTATAAAGAAAGTTATAGTGGTTGAAATAAGCGTCGAAAGTAAAATGTTAGATAAACCCTCTTGGTCCGGAACCCTCTTGGTCTTGAACCTCTTGATCCGGAACCCTCTTGGTCCGGAACCTCTTGGTCCGGAACCCTCTTGGTCCGGAACCCTCCTGGTCCGGAATGCCTTCTAAGGGCCAAGAGGAAGCACCTTCGAAACCTCTGAAGTGACTCCGGAAGACTAAGGCTTGCTCTGGAAGGACCTTGCACCGGACAGCTTCGCATCTCGGAATGCCTCGGTCCGGACTTACCCGTTTCGCACCTGACTCCGGAAGTGAGGATTGATTTCGGAACTCACCCAGCAGCTTCGGAATCCGAGAATGCACTCTAGAATTGCGAGATTTGCTCCGGAACTTCATTGTTTGCTTCGGAAATTACCCCTTTGCTCCGAAAATGGAAGACTGACTCCGGAATGATGAGTTTGATTTCGGACCCTCGCAGGAACAACATTTCACTCCGGATTTTCATCATTTCTGGACTATTTTATCATTTTAAGGCATTTTGACGCCGGGAATCACACCAACGTATTTTTCCTATCCTAAACCCCTTAAACCCCTATTTTATGCCAAATCAATTATTTTAAACATATTCACATAAAATAAATGATTGGGATTTAGGAAGATCTTATCCTAAATCAAGATGAGGACAAAGAGTTTGACTTTATGATGTGATGCAAATTCCTCATTTCCCCAAGCAAATCCCAGTTAAACACAAAAATACCCATGGATATAAGTCTTGTACACCAGTCCTCCAAGCAAGTGTCATATCACTCTTATCCCTCCACTTAGAATACGTGAACTCCTCTTCTTCCTTTTCCCCACTTCTCATTTTCATCTCCAGCAAACTTCTAAGAGTGCTCTCAATTCCTTCAAGTTTCAAGTTCATCTCTTCAAAAGAAATTCCCAGATTTCTTTGGTGAGTATTCTTATTCTCTTTGAACAATAACTCTTCACATTATTCTAAGATTTCATTACATTTACACAAAAATTATTCTTAGTATATTTTTAAGTTCAAAGAAACTCTCAAGTGATGGAACTTGGAAACTCCTCCTCAGCTCCTCAAATCACCCAACAAGTCAACTAAGGTGAGCTTCATACCCCACCTTTTTAAATATTTTAATGTTTTTAGGGGAGAGTACAAGTCAAATCTTGCCTAAATACTTGAATAATTGCATGTATACGTATGTTTGTATATGTGTGTGAAATATTATTAAATTATTATTTTAGTAATATCCTCATGAACGTAAGATTTCACAAATTCATAAAGAACAGAGGATACTTTGTGTACAAAAGAGCCTCCCAACTATCGGGTGTGTCCAACTTAACCCCTTTATCTATGCTTTCATGTCTAGAGATAAAACTTATAAAAGGGATCTTGATAAGTTGACACTATTTCTAGTGATTTTCGAAAATGGGAACTTTGTGACTATTTTGCAAACTATCAGGGAGTATTTTATAAATATTCAATATAAAAGTTTACGTCAAGAAAATACACAAATAGAGCCTTTATGACAGAAATATTTGCACGTCATAAACTGTTGTCGTAAAACCTCCAACAACATAAGTAATGTTCTATATGTCATAAAACAGAAAATACGTGTCATAACCGGCAGTTATAAATTTATACAAATTACAACTTGACACTTTTTCTCTTGACTAAAATGACTTATTTTTCAATAAACGAAAAAGGAACAACACGAGCACCTAGTTAACAAGCACAATCAACGATATGGAACGAGAACGATATTTCTATTCAATAAGTACGGATTTTATTATTTATCTAACAAATAATGGATCTCTAACGATTGCTCAAAAGGTTGTTAATATTCTAGTCAGACAAATCTCAAAAGTACCTAAATATAAAAATATTAGTGTACGTCTAAGTCCTGTAGGAGTTATAGCCAGAGTCTCCTGGAGGGAGAGCGGGAATTTGTGTATAGATCTATACGGGGTTGACACCCCGCACCTTCGCTGTTCGCTACAGCTAAACAGGCCAGTCTAGGGTGAAAAATGTCTTTTCCAAACCGAGGGCGCCTGAGAAACGCCAAAACAGGCACTCCGTCAAATTAGTATGGTTATAACGACTCACTAGAATATGTTATGTCATCTAGAAATTTATGTAAGGAAAACCTCATAAATAAATTTTGGCACGTTGTGTTGACTGTCCTACACGTGATAAGTGATGGTCCGAATTTGTTGCGTTGACTGTCCTTTTTCATAGCGTAGAACGTCCACAATTGCCATGTTGATTCTTTCTCCTAACAAGTATAGAGTCGTAATACTGCTATTTTACAAATTAAAAAGCGTAGGACTCTATGGAAAACGTTTGTAAATGATTTTGAAAACGATAATCCAACCCACACATATACATAGTTGGAACTAGAACTTACGAATATTTTATAGCAGAAAATATAGGATTTTATGGAGAAAACGATTTTCTACGATTTCGATAACGATAAACTAGAACGCACACTCAATTTTACTCGATAAGAGGAACAAGACTTTCAACCATATTCTCTTTTTGAAAATAAGGGATTTTTCTGGAAACGGTTGACTATTACTATTCAAAAGAACTATTCTCGTACACAGCTCGCTTTTACAAATTACACTACTTTTCAAAATCACTCCTTATAAGGATGAACAAAAGTAATGACATGCACACACATATATCCATGATTTCCAAGGCAAGATTTCAAACGATTTCATAGAAAATATCGGATTTTCTGAAAGTACAATGAGAACGATTCTAAACAAGTGTGAACGATTTTATACAAAAATGCTTATGAACTCACCAACTTTTTAGTTGACGCTTTTCAAAACGACTTGTATTCTCAGGGATCTAGTAAGCAGGTAACAAGGGACGCGGATGCAAGACTTTTAGCTATAGCTTGGATTTTTTTTCTGCTTATGTCTCTTTTGTGTAATTCGAAGGGAAAATACAATATGTAAACAATGTAAGTTTGATACCTCAATGTATGATGTTTGGGTTGCTCTGTTTCATTTATATTTAATTGTTATGATACTGCACAATGAAGTCACCCGCCTCCGGACGTTTCCGCCGTCTGGTCCGGGGGTGTGACACTCGGTCAGGAGAAGCCCACGTCGCCTCAGCCAACTTCGGACACGCACCCACCTCGGAACGCGCTGCGTTCGCAGGAATGCGCTGCACACCTGGAACGCGTTGCGTCCCTCCGAGGAACGCCCTGCGCAGCCGAGGCCAGCCTCCCCTATAAATACCATGCGAGGCAGTCGTATTTATGTTACAAATATTCACTCCTCTCACCCTCTACTTTCCTTTTTGTTACATTAAATACCCCTAACCCTAAAATACTATCCTAGCATCATAATCATATTATTTAATTAGTATTGATCAAGAATTAATTTGGAATTAATTTTGTGGTCAAAAGAGACTAATTAAATATATGGGGATTGATTATGTAAATCAATGTAATGTCCGTGTTTCTGGGCTAAGCATTAAATACGATGTAATAGTCTAGGTCAACTATTGTAACGTGTTTGAAGTAATAAGAATGAATTATGTGAATTTATGTGCCTTATATTTAATTATGATGATATAATAAATTAATGATAAAAATAAGCGTCGAAAGTAAAATGTTAGATAAAGCCGATATCTATGAAGAAAGTTGTAGTGGTTGAAACAAGGATTCCGCAGATATAAAGAATACCGAAATCTGAGTTATAACGAAAAAGTTATGACCTGTCGAAGTTTCGCGACAGAACCGGCACGACGTTGGGTGACGTAAAAAGTGAATTTTCGATAAAATTCTTTTTAGCCTTAGCGATCTAAATGAAAGTCGTAGTATAAATTAAACCGAGAGCATGCATAAAAAGAATGTCCAAATCTGACTTCGTATGAGGAAGTTATGAATTTTCTAAGATTTGGCTTAGCAGTATGCAGTCCGGAATTCAAAATATAGATCGAGCGATTTTTAGCCGACACAATCTAAACGAGAATCTAAGATCTCGTCGATAGTAGTGTAACGGTAAAAAGACAGACGAAAACGGACGTCGGATGAAGAAGTTATGAATTTTTAACGGACTTTTCCTGTCCCGGCCTGTTAAAAATATAACTTCAACAATAAAGTCAAAATTAGCCGATGGAGTCTAAACGAAAGTTGTAGAGCACGGTCTTACCTACGCGTGGATATAAAGAACGTCGAAAACGGAGCTCGTATGTGAAGTTATGAATTTTTAAAGTTTGTGGCACACATTTCGAAGCTTATCCAAAGGGAACGCCCCACGTAGAAGGAACACCCCGCGTTCGCATGCTCGGTTAGGAGAAGGCCACGTCTCCACAGCCAACTTCGGACACGCACCCCCCTCAGAACGCGCTGCGCACCCGGAACGCGTTGCGTCCCTTCGAGGAATGCCCTGCGCAGCCGAGGCCAGCCTCCCCTTATAAATACCATGCGAGACAGCCGTATTTATGTTACAAATATTCACTCCTCTCACCCTCTACTTTCCTTTTTGTTACACTAAAAACCCCTAACCATAAAATACTATCCTAGCATCATAAGCAAGCCCCGAAGAGCCCGAAGATCCCGAGAAAAAGAGTTTTCGAGTCGAAACTCTGTCCGCATAAAGCCCGGTTTTTGAGAAAACATCCCGATTTTATCAGAAACTATTTTTTAAAGAGACGAAGTGCTGCCCAATTATTGTCTTATCATGTGAGTGTATAGTCACTTTCATCTTACACATAGATATGAAGTATTTTCTATAAAACACGTGCTATGTGTAATTATATTGATTGTTTATTTGAGATGGGTGTTGAATAGATGTTTCATACAAGTTTTAAACTGTATATGTATTTTTATCTACAAATATGTTGGGTAAAACATGGGTAGATGAAATAGTTGATGTGTTTTAAAAAGATGAGAGGCCTCGATGTTGTTGTTGTTGTTGTAGTCATCTAGCGGAGTATAGATGACGACCACATACTTTTCTAGACAGTCCAGTGGAACGTTAACAGGCTCGTAAACTGTAGATGTTTTTCGAAAGTACGGATTAGACTTAGTCAATTGTCCTTAGTCCGAAAGTATGGATAGGACATAGTTATTTGTTATTAATCCGGGAGTATAGATTAAGACATAATTATTTGTTATTAATCCGGGAGTATGGATTAAGACATAGTTATTTGTTATTAATCCGGGAGTATGGATTAAGACATAGTTATTTGTTATTAATCCGGGAGCGTGGATTAAGACATAAGTTATTTATTATTAATCCGGGAGTATGGATTAAGACATAATTAATTGTCCCTAGTCCGAGAGTATGGAATGGGCACAGTTTTTGATCCGGGAGTATGGATCAGACATACCCGATCCGGGAGTATGGATCAGGTGTTTTTGAACTATGTGTTCATCCGGTGTTTTTGAACTATGTGTTCATTAGATATTTTTGAACTGAGTGTCCACTAGGTTTTCATTAAGTATTTTTGAACTGAGTGTTTACCAGATGTTTTAAACTATGTGTTCACCAGTTGTAATTTAAGAACCCTGGCAACGATGGACTTCGTGCCTATTCCTTAGGACATTACTTTGGAATGAATGAGTGAATGATAGAGGATTCTTAGGGTGGAACCTTAAGAAACTGCAGAAGTATTCCTTAAGCAGTGTTGTTAGCCCGATGATGATCCTTAAGCTAGGTCCCTTTTATTAGATGTTTAGGGACATAAAGTGAGGATAACGGGAATGGTTAATCAGGGTTATTGTTGATTGATGAAATTAATAAATTTATTGTTAGTTGATGAATTTAATAAATTTATTGTTAGTTGATGAAAATAATAAATTTATTGTTGGTTGATGAAAATTAATAAATTTATTTATTGTGGGTTGAAAACCCTATATGCTCACTAGGCTCCCAAGCCCGACCCACTCAACTTTTTATATTACAGGTAGTGGAACAAGAGCATAGTTGGACGATGACGATGGATTTTGGATTATAGGCCAATAGATATAAATAACTGTTGTAAGGCCTATATGGTATTGTTTATGCTTTTGGTCTGTATCGGAACATGACATCCCGAGGTTTTATAATATAATGAAAATTCATTTCTTTAAAAAAATGCTTTGATAAATTTTTATCATATTTTGTTTTGGGGACAAATTTCGTAACATTTTTTGAAAGATTACTTTGATTTTATTTTAAAAATCATAAACGAAATCGGTCTTTTCTGGCCGAGAAAATTGGGGATGTCACAATCAATGATTCTTGTAGTGTGGGTCAATGATCCATGATTATGTAGATGGGCTAAACTAATCCATGGATAGTCCATGGAGGTTAAATCCATGGAGCATGAGAATGTGGAAAGTCATGGGTCATTAGGGTTTACAAAGTGTAACCCTAGCATGTGCAACACTATAAATAAGCCCCTCCTGGAGCCAACATCGGTTGCCACTTACTTTCCAAGAGGGTGAAGTTGATTTTGTACTAGTAGCCTATTCTCTCAAGCCTCTTATTGCATATTGGTGTTTGTGAACCATTAGAGGCATCATACTTGGGGTACTCAAGCTTTCAAAGGTCAAGAACTACTAGTCCTTCTAAAAGGTATGTCATCTAACTAGATGTGTTATTCAATTGTTAAAATGTAGGCTAGTTAGGACAATGCTTTGGAAAATTGAGAGTATGCATATATAATTAGAGAAAACATAGATCCAAAGCATTTAGGGTTGCATGTGCACCATAGGAGTGTTATAGTGCTCAAAACCCAACATTGCTAGTTGCACTCGACGAGTCGGGTCAACCTTGACCGTTGACTTTGACCAAGGGTTGACCATTTGGACTTTTAGGGTATTTTGGTAATTGGGATTCTGATGGACTTGGTCCTATGGTGGTGATAGGTGGTTGAGTTCGTGCCTGTGATTCGAGGGTTTTGCATTATCACTACAGTTCGTACCAATGTCGGCCCTTATCGGATTTGTATCCGGGTTTATTGCATGATATGCTTATTGATGACATCCTGGTAGTTAGGATGGTGATATGCTTAGTGACCTGGTTAGGTCGGTATCCTGGTATATAGGATGATGCTATGTTAGTGATCGGTTAGGTCTGTATCCTGGTTATAGGATGTTGGTATGATTGATGATCTGTTATATCAGTTTGACTGTTATATATGCTAGCGTATGATATTATGTGCACATGTTTATTTCATTGGGGGATTGGGTTGAGGCGGTCCTGCTTTGTGCTGAAGGCCAACATACCCAGGGCGGTACGGATATACTACAGGCCCAAGAGGGCATGTTAGTCAGACCGAAGGCCCGGCGAGCGGTCCGGATAGGCTGTAGGCCCTGCGAGGCGGTCCAGACGTGCCGAAGGCTCGGAGAGCGGTCCAGATAGGCTGAAGGCCTGCGAGGCGGTCCAGTCAAGCTGAAGGCTCATTATGCATGTTGTTTGCTTATATGTTATTGATATGTTTTTATGGCGTTGATATTTTGGGGGTAACTCACTAAGCCTTCGAGCTTACATTTATCGATTATTGTTTCAGGTACTTCTGATGATCGCGGGAAGGAGAAGGCGTGATCGTACAGCTCCTCATATTTCATGATTTTATGATTTGATTCTAGGATACTCTGACTTTATACTATTTTGAAAACAAGTTTGGTAATAATCATGGGTTTTGAAATGTTTTAAAAAGTTTAAATTTGGCATGATTTTTATGAGTGTTACAAAATAGGTCATTTGCTTTTATTGCAATGATAAGGGCCATTGGAAATGAAGCTTCCCCAAGTACTTGCAGGAGATCACGGATGGAAAAGTGAAGCCTTCATCGGTAGGTATTTACTCTATTCAAACTAATAACTCACAACCCACTCGTTCTTGGGTCCTTGATACATGATGTGGTTTTCACATTTGTTCTGATTTGCAGGGACTAAGAGAAAGTGAAGAGGTAGATCATGGAAGGATGAATCTAATCATGGGAAATAGACAATCTTCTCATGTTACCAAGATTGGAACTTATAATATTATGCTTAGTATTGATGTTAGATTAGATTTAATTAATTGTTTCTATTCGTCAGAAATGACGCGAAACATTATTTCTATTCATGCACTTTTTAGACAAGGCTTTCGATATTCGTTTAATGACATGAATGGATCGATTTTGGTTTATAAAATGGCATTTTTATGTTTGAAGCTTTACCTTGTAATGGTTTGTATGAAACTGTGATTTATGTTGTTTACTTGGGTACATTAACAAGAAACGCATAGCCCAACTCTAAAAGGATGGAGTGTTGGAATCATTTGACTTAAAGCCAGATGATGAATGTGAATCTTGTCTTTTGGGGAAGATGACAAAATCACATTTCACTGGATCTTGTGAAAGAGGTAAGGGTTTGTTGGATATGATACATATAGATGTGTGTGGACCCTTCAGATCCACCACAAGGGATGCTAATCGATTTTATGTGACATTTACATAAGATTATAGCAGATATGGTTATATCTACTTAATCAAGCATAAATCAGAAACCTTTGAAAAATTCAAAGAGTTTAAACATGAAGTCGAGAATCAATTAGGTAGGAAGATAAAGATGCTCCGATCTGACAAAGGCGGAGGGTATCTTAGTATCGAGTTCCATGACTATCTCAAGGAATGTGGAATTGTTTCACAACTGACTCCTCCTAGGATACCACAAGTTAATGGTGTTGTTGAGAGGCGTAATCAGACCTTGTTAGACATGGTTCATTCCATGATGAGTCGAGCTTCTCTTCCCATTTCTTTCTGGGTGTATGCCTTAGAGACAACCGCCCATATCCTCAATCCTGTCCCTACCAAGAAGGTTACCAAAACACCTCACAATATGTAGACATGGAAAGTTCCCTCCTTAGCACATATCAAAGTTTGGGGTTGTGAAGCTTTCGTTAGACGAGAGACTCATGACAAGTTAGAACCTATAAGTAAGAGATGTATTTTCATTGGTTACCCACAAAAGTCTTTTGGATATTTGTTCTATAGACCTAGTGAGAACGAGGTCTTTGTAGCACGAAGAGGAGTCTTTCGTGAGATAGAGCTCATATACAAAGAGGATAGTGGGAGTAAAAATGACCTTGAAGAGATTCAATACTCAACCAGTAAAGGAACCTTAGAAGATACTAGCGCTCAACCAGAGGATGAGACTCCTATTGAACCCATTGACAAATCATTACCTCTTCGCCGATCTAGTAGAGTAAATATGCCACCTTTGTTCTATGGTTTCT
The DNA here is from genome assembly GCF_052849685.1 of Lactuca virosa. Classification (NCBI taxonomy): domain Eukaryota; kingdom Viridiplantae; phylum Streptophyta; class Magnoliopsida; order Asterales; family Asteraceae; genus Lactuca; species Lactuca virosa. The sequence continues at coordinate 252,277,946 of NC_136427.1, read as the reverse complement.
ATATAACTACAGAGGGTGACACGTTTGTCAGTGATCATACACTGGTAAATTTGGATGAGTCAGCTAACTACAAGGAAGCGATGGCAGGCGTTGAAACTGCCAGGTGGAAATAGGCAACGAATAGCGAGATCAAGTCCATGTATGATACCCAAGTTTGGAATTTTGTTGATCTAGAACCTGGTCGAAAGACAGTTGGTTGCAAATGGATCTTCAAGAAGAAAACCAACATGGATGTAAAGGTACACTCCTTCAAGGCACGACTGGTTGCGAAGGGATTTACTCAAACCCCAAGGATTGACTATGATGAGACCTTCTCACCAGTGGCCAAGATAAAGTCTACTAGGATAATGCTTGCCATAGCTGCCTTTCATGATTATGAAATATGACAGATGGATGTCAAAACCGCTTTCCTTAATGAGAAGTTGGCTGAAGATGTTTACATGAGTCATCCAGAGGGTTTTGTAGATGCAAAGTTTCCTAATAGAGTGTGTAAGCTTGAGAAATCCATTTATGGATTAAAACAAGCGTCTCGTAGCTGGAATCTTTGCTTCCATGAGAAAGTCAAAGAATTTGGTTTCTCAGGGAGTGAAGATGAGTTATGTATGTATGTCAAGGCTAGTGGGAGTATAGTAACCTTTCTAGTATTGTATGTTGATGACATACTCCTTATAGGAAACGACATTCCAACTTAGCAAGAAGTAAAGTCTTGGCTTGGAAAGTGTTTTTCTATGAAGGATCTAGGAGAGACAGCCTATATTCTTGGGATAAGAATCTTAAGGGATAGAAAGAAAAGACTAATTGGTCTTAGTCAAAGTACATACTTGGATAAGGTACTAAAACGTTTTTGTATGGAAAAATCCAAGAAAGGAGAGCTAACTATTCAAAGTAATGCTAATTTGAGTAAGACTCAAAGCCCTAGTACAAATGAAGAGATAGCGGAAATAAGTCGAGTACCATATGCTTCAGTTGTAGGATCAATCATGTACACTATGACATGTACTCGCCCTGATGTGTCTTTTGCTTTAAGAATGGTCAGTCGCTTTCAGGGAAATCCTGGCAGAGCTCATTGGACAGCAGTAAAGAACATTCTCAAGTGTATGCGAAGGATAAAGGATCTGATCCTAGTCCTTGGTGGCAGTGATACATTGAGAGTAAGTGGGTATAGTGACGTTAGCTTTCAAACAGATAGAGATAATCTTCGTTCTCAATATAATAGAGATAATCTTCATTCTCAATATGATTGGGTGTTTCTGTTAAATAGAGGAGTAGTTACTTGGAAAAGTTCCAAGCAGGACACGGTGGCTGATTCTACTTGTGAATCAGAGTACATAACAACAATTGAATCATCAAAGGAAGCAGTTTGGATGAAGAATTTCATCGGTGATCTCGGAGTAGTTCCGACCATTCAAGAGCCAATGGAACTTTTTTGTGATAATAAAGGAGCAGTTGCTTTGACTAAAGAACCCAAAGATCATGGTAAATCAAGACATATCAACAGAAAGTACCATTTATCAGGCATAGAGTTGACGAAGGTCATCTTATAGTGAAGAGAGTTTCATCAGAAGACAATCCTGCAGATCCTCTCACAAAGGCTCTAAGTAAGGTTAAACATAGTTAACATGCTATGACCATTGGTGTAACATCCCAAAAATCATGAAATAAAATTTTCGTTTTTAGGTTAATAAATTGTTAATACATATCATTTCCATAAAACTAAGGTAACCAGAATTGTCAAAACATCATTAAATCAAAGTAAATCACAGAACGTGGAAACATGTGGTGTTCGTTCTACAATCATCCCGAGCTCTTCCATTTGAAAACCGAAGTACCCGAAACATAACCTGAAAACCATAAGCATAAAGCTTAGTGAGTTCCCCAAACTACCACATACCACACATACACAAGTAAACACATAATGAGCCCTGCCCTGTCATCGGGCCCCGCTCGGTATATAGATTTGTAAGTCGTCGGGCCCCGCCTAATATGCATATAAAACATATAAAGATATAAACATACAAACATATCAATACATACATATGCAATAATCACAAAGATACATAGCATACAGAATCGTCATTAGGCCTCGCCCGACATCGGCTCATACCCGATAATCATAAAAACACACACCGATAACTAGAAACAATATGCTCATCAGGCTCCGCCTGTCATCGAGCCCCACCCGGCATCGAGCCCCGCTCGGTAAGCATAAACACATAACAAATGCAAGAGTCATGAAGACAACAAACATACTAAGCATAACAACCTATGGGCCGACATTTGTGCCTTCAACCCGCTAAGTACAGGGAGGAGACTCACCTCAAACTGCCGAATCGAACAGAAAAATCTTTGGGTGGTGGCTAACAGAACCCCGAACCGTCAATATCAGAACAACACCCAATCAAGATCTGGGTCCAAATCCATAACCATAAGTCCAACAGTCCATTCTTAGGGTAAGAAGACCATTTTACCCCCCCACCTAGTTTGGCCCAAGACTAATGCCCAAACTAAAAATTTAAAAGCCCCAAAACCAAATAATCGTTCAAGGCCCATACTTGGCCCAATTTTCCCAATTGGGCCCAAACCCCTTACATGGGCCTTACCCTAAATCCCCAAACATTTTCCATGGTCAACCCTAGCCAAACTTATGTTCAAAATCAAAGTCAACAGCCCATGTTGACCAAACACGCCATGTTGCCACTTGGCCGTGCCGTGTTCCGACATCTTCAAAACTGTCAGGAAAATCCCAGCCAACACGTCGTGTTGTCTTGCAAACACGCCGTGTTTGTCTGAGTTTTAAAAACTTAATACATTAAGCTACTTCCTTTGATTCCAAGAGCCCCAAAGCTCAGATGTAGACCAAATTAAGACTTAGAAGGGTAAAGTTTCCATCTTTACCCATAGGGACTACCAAAAAGGGTTCAAACCCAACCAAAAAGGCTTGATAGCGCAAGGGCTTAACCAATAAGCACTTAATCCTTTAAGACAAAGCCCCAAAACATGGATCTGACTTCCTTGAGCTGGAAACCACGTAAGTTGTTAACTTTACGTCCATGCATGTCTAAATGGAACTCTTAAGCTTAAAAAAGGACTTAATAATTGACTTAATGCATGCATGACACAAAAGATCTCATAAAGCTTGCACCTTTATGCTCAAAGGGACCAAACAAACTCAGATCTGGAATAACAAGCCCTTGAATGGCTTCACTCTCTCAACAACCCACAAAGGGTCCAAAAGCATAACAAAGCATAAAATGAAGAGATCTAAACATCTATAAGCCAAGATGAAAACTTAATACCTCAGAAATCTTTCCCACGAGATGATGATTCTGGATCCAAAGCCTTTCCACCAAGCAAGACAACTTCAAGATCTCCTCTTCCTTCACCAAGACAAAGAATGAGTACCAAGAACTTCTTACTAGCTCAAAATATCACCAAGAGACTTAGGGATCGATTTTAGGGTTTTAGCAACAATGGAGGCTGGTAAGGAGGCCAACCATGAGGACTTAAGGCCTTTAAATAGGGTGCAACACCCTAAAAATTAGGGTTTCCTTCCCAGATGCCAACACGCAGTGTTAAGACACCACAACATGCCATGTCGGTACATTAAACTTTGTGTTTCTTCCAACCTAGACACGCCGTGTTGGTTCCTCCAACACGCCGTGTCCAACCCAAAAGGGGATTTACTCCCAACAATTGCTCCTCAAGATTCCAGGTGTTACAATTGGTTTGAGAGATGACATTAGTTTTAGTAGTTAGATGATTAGTTTGAAACTTGTAACAGAATAAATATAATTGATTTTGGTGATTGAATAATAGAGATTATTTATGAGTTTGTTTACTGTATTTATCAATTATTTATTCTTGTCTTTCATTTTGCATGTTTTACTTCCCGAATAATTTGACTATTCAAAATTCCACAGTCGATCATACTTTAGGAAGTAAGTAGTGAATGAAGACTATCATGAATTGGATTGTAGATTGTCTAAGAAGTTTAAACATAACAATTGTGTTGCTACAACGTTCATGAGTACTTAGAAAATGGAGATTTGAGTATAGGATAAACCCACGCTTAGAGAATTACTGCATGTATTATATCACGAGTAACTCTGAGATGATAATATCTTATATTATTAAAATGGAGACATATGAGTTGTAATTTTCAAGTCGGTTGTACATTGGTATTGTGAAAACGCATCAGTAACTTGATGGTATAAAACGTAGTGTCATGTGCGCTTAGGCGAGTAAAGGATGCAAACATATGAGTCAAAGTTTATTCATTCCTTTTGCGCTAACAGGAAAAGCAATATCTTTGGGCCCCTCGATGATTTGGTGTTGACGTATAGTGTTGGGTCCAACAAGGACTAAATTGTTGTGTTCAATTAGAAGTCTTATGACATCATCACAAATTAGGAAATCGGGAAACATAATTTTGGACAATGAGATTGATTCTAATCTATGTATCATATCCATATGATATCATGTAGAATGAAGGAATATTTGATCACTTATCTAAGGACAAATATCTGATCGGATTAGAGTTCGACAGTTGCTTTGGAAAGAACCCTTTGCTATTTAATTTAGAAGTTATACATGTATTAGTTTTAGACTTATCCAAGTGGGAGACTGTTGGAGTAGGTGTCTAAGTCAATAACTAAAATTAGTATAATCTTGAATTATTAGCAAAATCCTTTTGGGTTGCCCTCAAACCTAGTAATTGACTGAAATGCTTTTTGGAGAGAGAGAGAGAGAGAGAGAGAGAGAGAGACTGATTTATTAATTTATTATATGATTAATAAATTAATTAGAAATAAAAATAAATGATTTTTAAATATATTATGAGAATAATATATTAATTAGAAATAGTATTGTTTAATTAAAAATTAATCAGAAATTAATTGGAATTAATTTTGGGATTAATTGAATTAATTTAAGATAGAAGGACTAAAGGTGACAATGTTCAAAAGTTGAACATTGACCAATTCTAGAACCTCCCATGAGGGGGGCGGTTTCTAGAAAGGGTTATGGAGGTATTCTTGGGCTATAAGGAAGCTTAGAATGCCTTAGGGATGAAGTAAGAATATTATGGTTATCTAAAAGGAACCTGCCTTATCCACTACCTTCCTAACACCTATATAAACCCCTAATGGTTTATAAATTTTGGCACTCATATTTCTAAGAGTGAAAACCTAAAATTCTCCTTCTCCTCCTCTTTCCTCTTTAGCCTCCAACTTGCTAGGGTTTGAGTGTGAGTCATTAGAGGCACGAGACTCCTGATGCTTGCTTTCTGAATACCAACAAAGAAGGAATATTAGTTTATGTTCTATAATAAATTAAAGGTATGTTTTTAAAATAACCCTTTATTAATTTCGAAAATAGCAACATACTTTTAGGGTTCTTGATATTCAATAGTTGTTTGCAAATCATAATGAGAACATAGATCCTTTAGGTTTCATGTGAACTTAGGGTTTAAGTTTTTCTGCCAAAATAAGATTTTTGTAACATATAAAACCCATCAATACTTACCTTAAAACCATATAAAAACTCGTTTAGGGTGTAGGTCATTTTTTGAGGTTGTTTCTCTTTCGGTTCGTCTGGATGTATATGTTTGTCAACCTTTTTGAATATAATAACTAGATGTTTGTACAATTTATCCCAAATTATCCTCTCCCATGGATATCTGCCACATAAAAAATTAATTAACAATTAAATTTCTAAAAATATAAGTAACGATAAGTAATTATAATCAGTAGTTTTAAATAGACGACAATATACATGTTGTATTCATCAAGGTTGGATAGCAAAACAAAATACTATTCTGTAACAGGTTGTTTAGGCAACTACTCATTGAAACCCTTCTCTAACAGGTATAGAAGACATGCACGGGCTGCATCCTCGTCCGATAACTCATTAAGTGAATGTTTAAATATCGTCATAACATCGTCTAATTTGACCGAGACATTCCGCGGGACAATAGGAAAGGCACGGGAACAGAAGGTGGCACCAGATGTAGAAGCAGAAAAATAGTCACCAAATCGGAAGCCGGTGATGTGACAAAATTCTTTTTTCCCGAAAGATAGCTCGTAACCCCAATCTCAAAAACCATTTCCTCTACATGGCATCGGGGGTCGGTGACAACTTCGTGGCAAAATTCGTAATGTAGAAGCTAAGGATCCCCATGTACATTAGGAATATCTAACCACCTCCCAAAACATATATTCCAGAACATAGTCTCGCATTTGGGTCTGTCTCTAAATGTGGCAGAATTTCCCCGTCGATTTTGGGTTTACAAGAGAGTGTAATGGATGCATCAAAAACTCTGTCGTCCTGCACAAATAAAAAAGGTGTTATCACTTCATTCCGAAACAAAAACTGACCAATATTCCGAACCAGTTCCTCGTGTTCCGGAGGCTTTCATAATGAATTTTTAAGATCCGGAACACTACATTTAGATGGAAATTAACAATACCCAAACATCTAAACTACTTTTCAGTTGGTCCTACAACAATGACATCTTTAATTTAAACTCCATAATGTTTTCAGTTCATTCCGGAGGTGTTCTACGCATTCCAGAATAGTAATTGTAGATGAATAAACACGTTATACAAACAAGCAAACTAAGTTTTTGAAGTGAAGAACGCACCCATAAAATAACGGGGTCGTAGTGGTCTACTTCCGTGTGGGAGTTGCGTGTCGGAGATCGAAGTTGCGTGTCAGAAATTGGAATCATGATCGGGGTCGCTTGTCGGAATCGAATCGGAAAGTTGGACCAAGATCCGGAATGAAGGCGAGGGTCCAGATTTTTTTTTTAAATTATATTATGGAATTTGAATTTCAAATTCCCGATCCGGAACATAGACAGATAGTCCGAAATGGGAATTCCGGAAGCACGGTAATAGGCCAGTCCACCCGAAAATTAGTCTGAAATATGTTCCGGAATAAATGGTCATTTTAAAAAATATATATATTTTTAAAAAACCCAAAAAAATTGTTAGTTAGATTACTCCATTTCCCTTAATTAAATCAATTTCAACAAGGAAATGAATGTTCATCACTTTAAAAAGCGGGTAAAAATAACCATTTAAAGGAATCAAAACTTTTATAAGAAAATTAAAAAAAAATTCAAAAAAATACTATTATATGTAGTCTCAAAGCACACAGATTCTGATCCGAAACTCGGTTGGCCAAATTTTTACTTTTTATTGGCTATTTTTTTAAGACATGGGTTTCATAGTTTATTACTTATAAAACAAATTTGTATTTTTTATAAAAAGAAACTGAATACCAAAAAACTGATATTTTTATTAAAAGTATCATAATTCAACAAAAACATATACATTTTATCAAAACGTAAATATATTTTGTTCTTATATACTGGAATTTTATTCTAACAATTTATATCATATATGTTTAGAGTTTGACAAACAAAGTAAGCTAATAACAAAATAATCATGTAACTTTAAAATCATGATCTAATGGTACTTTTATTTCGCAACCCTAAGTCCCTAACAAAAAATTAGCAAATATTTTTCAAGTTAAGTTATACAACAACTTAGGCATTTTAAACAACATGTATGTATTTTCTCAATCATGTATCTACGATGAATTCAGAATCTCATTCATCAGATTTCATTTTACAAACAATCAATCTACACACTGATTTAATCAAATAATCCGAGCTATGTATCATATAACATTTTTGACATGTAATTCCTAAACATATAAACATATATCTTTTTAGAAAACTCAAGTTTATCACTAAACATTTAATCATAATTTGCAATTAATGTAAGACATCTTATTTGAAAGAAATTTTTTTTTGAATGAGGTAACTGGTTTTATAGGTACAAGTTAGCTATTACTATAAATGGCTAGGATTTTATCATAATATAATATAGTAAAATAAGTTATTTATAAATATAATATTATAATAGAAAATTAATTATGTATATGTGTATTTACGTGTGCACCCCATGTGTTAATGTTTTGTAAGATTTTTGTTTAAACATACTTATGTCCAAAATAATATTCAAATAAAAAATAATTGAATCATAAAGAGTCATTTTCATACGACAAAGTGACCAATCGTCAAGTCGTCCCTTCCAAACAAAAGCACGTGAAGTTGATATTTCCCTGTCTCTCGGGAGTAACTTTAAAGTGAATGGTCCTTCTTTCTTTGGTATGTATTTTCATTTTTATCATATATGGCTATATGTTATTATTACGATTCTTCAAAATCTAATACCCTTTAATAAGATTATGAGTGTGGACAACATGTTATCACATCTAAAAGGTATCATCTCACTATCTTAATTATATATAATGTTATAACACAAAGTATAAAAATAAACAACGCCAAATAACATGCTATATCATTTTTTATTTTCTATTTTTTTTCCGATTTTTTAATTTCTGTTTTTTCAATTGTTTTTTTTTGTTTCTTTATTTGTGTCATAATATTAATAAAAACATATAAATTAACAACATATGTAATTTAATTAAATCCTAGGTTAAAAATAACATTAACTAAACACGACATTACAAAAAAAAAAAAAAAAAAAAAAAAAAAAAAAAAAAACTTTAAACGGAAAAAATACGATAGTCCTAAATTTAAAATACTTAATGACGATACACTAGTCCTTGCCCACATATTTCTTCTTGATCTTTTTCTTCATCTTTCGGAGCACTTGCACTTGTCTCGGTGCCATATTTTCCTCGCTTGTCTGAAGAATTGCCAAATCATTCGTCATTCGATCTTCATCCGCTTGCTGACGAAGGAACTCAAAATGCTCACGTTGCAATTCATATTTTTTAATTGTGATTGCGTTGTGGGCGTCAAATTTCTCTTTCATTTCCGCGTGCTCTCGAACCTTACTTTCTCTTTCCTTTGCATGTCGTTGAGCGCGCTTCGTTTTGTCGCGCCCTATTAGTCGCCCGTGGCAGAGAGATCTCTTCAATGTTGTCTGGGAGCTCATCGTGTCGGGGTTGAGGTCGATGTTCGTTTGTGCGTCGAAAACGTCAACCGAACCCAAACCACGAGACCTCTTTGATTGTACATCCGATGATGTTGGCGTCTTAAGCTATTTTTGGTCAGTCCTCAAAATCTCCCAAATTTTGTCGTACTCGAAAACGTGACCCGTTTCGGCGTGATATTGCTCCCTTGCGGATCTAACCACATCAAAGTCGTTCGCACCACTTTGCTTGTGCGAAGAAAGTTTGTTGCAGATCGAATTAAACTTGATGCACTTCTTATTAAGTGTAGTCCAATTTCCACTAAGCATATTCTGATTGCGATATGTCTCCCATTTGTTCAAAATTGTGCGAAATTTTATGATTACGACTTCCTAAAATCCATATCTCCTTATATTGTTTCCCATAGTCGGATGTTTTGATGTCCCACACCACGTCACCACCAATGCGTGCTCCTCCTCCGGTGTCTACCATGTTGCAGGTTCTTCGTCGTTTACCGCGACCGCGACCACTTTCCATATCCTTTTCCCTCTCCCTCTAGGTTTCTGACTACCTCCCGCTTGCTTCTCGGCAACCGTATGTTGCATTTCTTGTGTGGGTGGTGGTTGTGTGGTTGTTTGTGGAATGGAAGCAAAGGTGTTGAAAAGGTTTTGTAGAATGTTTGGATTTTGTTGCATATAGGGCGAGACTGGATTGAAAAAGTTGACGAAAAATGGTAGTTGTGGTGAGCTTTGTGAGTTGAGGAGGTTAACGTAGCCCTCATATTGCGCGAAACCGAACGAAGTGGATGTGTTTGTGTTTAGAGGAAGAGTATTCAGGTTTTGATCCATATTTTGTTGAATGAGAAATTGGTTGAGTTGTGTGTAATAAGATGAAGTGAAATAGAATTTTTGTGTAGGTAAAAAATGAAGTGAATATGTGTATTTATATGCGAGTTAAAATGGAATATATATATATATATATATATATATATATATATATATATATATATATATATATATATATATATATATTTTGTTAACGTATCCCTCAGGGAGAACGTCAAAAAAGGAGAAGTCAAACTAACGTCGGGCTTGGTCTGGTCAGAACCTAGTCGGACCCAGTCCGAAGCCAAGGCCAGGCCTTCGCCAACGCGAAGATCACTGGTGTGGTGGTTAAGGTGCAAAACCGCGCCTTAACCTCTTCTCCAAGGAATTACACCCCGGCAAACGTGGGACCAATCATAGAGTTCCACTTGCCCATCCGACGATAGCCACGATCTTCAAAATAATTAAAAGATCCCCCTCTAGCCAATAAGGGGACGAGGCAAAAAGACGTGATGGAGGATCCTCCAGTATGGGTCTGCCACATCGCACCTCACGAGGGAAGGCTCAACAGAATCAGTTGAGGGGTACACACCTCTTAAACAGGTATAAAATGATCCTTCTTCCTCACGAAGAAGGGGACGAAACTCTTTTTCCTGTGATTTACTCTTATCTCTCTCAGACCTCATACTAACTTGAACGTCGGAGCTTCGTCCCGGGAATTCCTCCCGGACGTCGACTAACGATCATCCTCTTTCTCTTTTTCACTGTGATATAAGGAGAAGGTACCTGCACGGATCTCATCTACAGTCCCAACTCAACCCTCTCCAATATATCACAACATATATATATATATATATATATATATATATATATATATATATATATATATATATATATATATATATATATTCTGACCATTTCACAACGGTCTCTTTTTTACCGTTCTACATTGCAAGCTAAAAACCTCACCCGTTGCCTCCCGTTCTCAGGAAAACGCGCAAATGCCATAACGCCTAAATACCTAGCACAAATCCACAAGCATCAATCGTAACCACAACTCCACAGATTATCGCAACGCAACAAACAAAGATCCCTATCTCCTAACAACATTCCTTCCCGCACACTTCTGGCACCGGAACCTAGATCCCTCACAATATTCAGCCGCAACTACAATATCCCCCGATGGTCCACCCACACGTCACCATGGCAGGTTTGTCTCATGTGCCGCTATTCGTACAACAACCACCGATCTTCAACCAGCTTGTACAACAGACCACAGGTCCAATCCCTGCACTGTCTCAGCCGCAAGTGACAAGCGTGCAGACCTCGACCAGTTAGGGATCCAATTCTTATGTATCCGATGTTGAGTTCTTTGTAGCATCTGAATTCAACCCCCTCATGGCAGCCGCCCAACCGTTCAATCCGTACACGCAACAGTACACAGGAGCATGCCCATATATGGCTCCCTCGGCAGGGCAATACTCAATCCAACGCTTTGGATTGCCGCCAAACCTACATCAATATCAACCGTACATATCGCCGGCGGCCATGCATAACCAGATGTACGCGAGCCCCTACCAGATGCAACAACACATGGCTTATGGTGGTATGTCGTATTCATACATGGGCAACCCCATGCGCAGTGCAAGCTCCAACTTCAGCCATGAATTGATGCAATACGAGATCCTGCACACTGCGATGATACCAAACATGGTACGACGACACTACAGACCTAGATGACCACATCGACAACTACAAATGGACAATGACATCTCTTAAGATGGATCGCTGCTTCACCTGCACGTATTTCCCCCTGCACCTTAACAGGAAACACAGGCAAGTGGTTAAAGTCTCTAAGGCCAGGCAGTATCTCGAGTTTTAAACAGCTGGAATACCTTTTCCTCAACAACTTCATGCAATTGAGGAAAGGAAAAGGGGACGCCAACTCTGTGATGGCGTGCAAGCAAAAAGAAAGAGAATCGATCCGTACTATTACGACCGATTCACGCTAGCTACCTTGAATGTCCCAGGACATGAAGAGTTCCTGGTGACAGGCGCCTTCGCCCAAGGTCTGCTCCCTGGACCCCTATCGAGGAAGATCAAAGGAACAGTTCCTAGATCCAGGGATGAACTCAAGTTCAGTGTGGAAAAATACCTACGAAAAATTGAAGGGGAAGAGAGAAAGGAAGCCAATCTCAAATATGTAGCTAATGCATATCTCAAACAGGAGGAAACAGTGTCCTGGCCGAGCTCAGCCCAGCAAGAGAGGCAATATGGCAACCAACATAGGCACAATCGCCACTCCAGGCACATGTCACGGAGGTATCGACCGTTCAACAGAGATGACAACAGGAGTGGTCATAACGATGTCCATGCAATCAACAAAACTCCAACAAAGGAGAGCAAGGACAAGACCAAGTTCTGTGAATACCATAAAAGCAAAACTCACGATACCAGCGAGTGCACGGTATTGAAGCGGGAGATCGATGAGAAAGAACTATTGGGAAACATAGTCGACATAGCAAAAGACCTCAGCGAAAAATTTGATGAGGATAAGCACCAGCCCAAAAATCAAAAGGATGGGGGAAAGGATCACGAAAGAAGGGCAGAGATACTTACCATCACATGGCCTCGCTCATGTAGCAACCGCCAAAGCCAGCACGTAGGCGCGAAGGTATACCATCAAAACATCCTAAACATAGAATTTTTAATGAACGACCCCAGGCTAGAGCACTGGGATCCAAATGACCCTTTGCACATCACCAGTTTCATTAGACAAAACCATGTTGAACAAGTGTACATCGATACCGGAAATAGGGTCAACGTGATTTATGAACACTACCTTCGGCAGTTACCAATTGAATGGAAAAAGCACCTCTAGCTACCACGCCAAGGCCCACTAGTCGGGTTCACCGGTCATGGCATCTGGCCCATAGGAATAGTCACGCTCGCATTTACATTGATCAATCATGATGGAACTAAACAGATAACAAGGGCGCTCAAATTCTTGGTTGTTAACCGCCCGACTGACCACAATATTCTACTAGGCCGGCCAGCGCTATCCCAACTATAAGCGATTCCCTCTACTCTTCACGGTGTTCTCAAATTCAGCACGAGTGACGGATCGGAAATGATAATGGCAACCAAGCCAGGTAATGGATGTGACGCCCAACGAGAAAGGAAACAAGAAACCCAATTGTGTCGAAGAGAATATTGTCAGAAGGTGGAGGATCCACAGCGGAGGTCTGCGGCAGCACAAGTGCTGATCCACGAATCCAGGAAAAGACAAAGAGATGTTTTCAGTCGGCTCACAACATCTCCCCCACAGAAAGGAGCGAGCGTTGATCTGAGGATGGCTCGGCCAGAGTATGGAGCAAAAATCGCGAATCAAAGAAGCGTCTACCCACGGGCACAGATACCAGCCTGGCCTATAATCGATGACCGAACCATGCCCAGCCAAAGAGCGAATTGGAACTCGAAGCAGATCTTGGCCAATGTTAAGCATGAGCCAAAATCTAGTGGGATAAAAGAGACAAGCGCCAGGTGCAGTAAAAATAGAGGATGAATGCCACTCGTTTTAACACACAAGCCTTCTTGTATAAGAGAACTGACAAGGGCCTCTGGTGAGCTAAACAACACCCCAAGTGACAGCGTGGCATGTAAGGTTGACATGCGCGCATAAAAGCGGAGGTGGTACCCTCACCCGGTCAAGGGGAGGCACTTCCCACAGTCTCAGCACACACTGGGTCAAGAAGAAGGGAAAGTGCGAGCGCCCGCAGAACAGGAAAGACAAAATTTAGCTCTCTCACGCTGGGCACCGATGGTGGAAACGAGAGGAAACCCCAACCTATCAAGAAGCACTTGCAGCAAATGAGGAAAAGAGACACTGACAACGTGGTAGCCACAACAGAACACTCAATCAAAAAATAAAAGCAGAGGCTTAGAAAAAGGAGTATGGTCAAACTCCGCATATGATATCCATACTCCAGGTGCCAAAGCGAAGACCGGGCATACGCCCTGATACTTAGACACTCAGGGTCTATTGTTCCATGTCTTTCTTTTTCTTTCTAGAAATAATATAACTTGAATTTTGAAAGAGCCCTCCAGAATTCTGTTTAACCAATTGCAAAAACACAAAGTATAGAGGTTGTGCATATTTTCCAAGTAGCAACAACGGCTGATCACCTATGCCACTTGAGCAAAATCTATGCAATGATGCAACCGTAGGTCTTAAAAGAGTCATAATATTTACCTACAATGTGTCAGTAACATCTCAGAGCTGAGAATGTATAAATCCTAATTACTGGCACAGATAAAGGGGTCCTAAAAGATTCATAACCTTTCCCCTGATAATCGAACAGTAAAAGGCCTCGAGGTGACGATCTCGGCCAGCATACAGGTAGCTAAACCTCAAAGTATGGTCCAGAAAGTTGACCAACGTTTCCTGACTTAACATAAAACAAGCCTGATTACAACATACAAATCAATGAAGTATAAGTCACTAGTAGCGGTTATACGACGTTTGAGGCACACATTAAGTGATTGATATGAGCCCCAGAACAAAGGGGCGAGTAGAAAAAAGTTACAGTAGAAACGTCGAATAGCCCGTCCTTAAAGATACCACAGGACAGTTCAAAATATGTGCATACATATAAAAAAAGGAAGTGAACACTTCCATGCCAAATACAAAGCAAAATGCACAGTTCATGGTTATTAACAACCAATGTTTTTCACTATACACATAATACATAGAAAGGCAACTACATTATAGAACGAACAGAAGGGACAAACACAAATCAGTCCTCGGAGTCTGAGGAAGAACCTCCCAAACTCGGCCTATGACAAAACTGGCGAAAGCCGTCATAATCTCGCTCCCCTAAGCGAAAGAGGCCCGCAAAATCCGTCTCAGCAAGAGACGATAGAGCGGTATCCACTTCTTCGGTCCTTCTCGCTACACGACCAGGATCCGGGACTTCAGGTTCACTGGAAATTGTGGAACAACCACCTAGTTGCTTCCCCTTTTCAAACCCAAGGGTTTCACACGCCTCACGAACACCCTGGATCCCGCTGGCAAATTTTGCGCTCTCGATAACTTTATCAATTACGTGAACCACCCCATTCTCAAGCATCCATTGCAAACCACCTCGGGCGACAACACCATCAACATGAGCACGGGCCAGTTGACGTTGGCATCTGACCTACTCACTCGCTAGAACACCCTTCTCTCAAGTAAGAGAACTCACTTGGCTTTTGAGTTGCTCTGTTTGGTCCTCTAAAGTGGCCACATGATCTTCCAAAGCGGCCTTCTCGCAGGCCACAATACAATTCTGCTCTGAAAGGACTCGACGCTCAGCCTCTGATTCACAGAGTTCCTCCCATATGCTTGCCATGGCTCCTTGAAAAGTTTTCAACTGTTTTTCTTTCACGCCGGCATGGAAAACCCGGTCGGCGGCAGCAACCATAAGGGCAGAAGTCTGACCGCGGCATAACAAAGGTCACCGACCATACGAGCGCTTGATTGGCCCGCAAGCGAATTCATCGTAGCCGGGGGTGAGCATAACTACTCCACTCATGGGTGGCAATGTCTTCCGATAGCAAGGAATCCCAATTAATCGCCCAGCCCGGGGAATAGGCCTCGAAAGATAAGGAGTGAGATGAAGTTCCCATTTCGCCAACTGGGGAAGGTTTCCCCGGCTGGAGAGAACCTCCAAGTGAGCTCGGTGCACCCCCAAACACAAAGCCGGAATCAGGATCAACTGAGAGTGAACCAGCAAACGACGAATGTGATGTCATTGAAGAACTAGGCACCACCACCCTATCTTTCTGTTCGGGCACATAAAACTTATCACCAAGAGCATCCCCGATACCACCAAGAAGCTTGGTCATGGATACAGTCTTACGCACCTTACGAGGATGGAGACCCGCATCATCAGATTCAGTCTCCTCGTCTGACGATGGTACCACGCGTAAACTTCATATTTTCCGAATAGGGGCATTACCTTTTTCTGCCTGTACTCCCGCAGGTAAACCAAAAGAAGTTGGAACCGGTGAACGAACTGGGGAAAAGACCCAGCGGCCGACCGGGAAGGCGAAGCAGGTCCACTAGAACCAGCATTTCCCCTTTCTACCGAGGGCAATCCAGTGAGCTCTCTCATGCGCTTTTCAGACACTGGAGGAGGAAGAACCTCTACAAGATCGATCACCCGGTGACACAGCTTACCCTGATAGTGACCACGCAGGGCCATCTCCAAGGAAATCTCGGCTTCAGCACCTGTGAAAACAAACGACAAGAATAAGACTTCACAAGCCAAAGAGATACCCCATTCTCATTCCTTTTTCATTTTTCCCTTTTGTTTTTTTTAAAAAGGGGGGGGGGGGGGGGAAGGAGATGAGTTAATACCGCATCTCACGAAGAACATCTGCGCCATCTTCCCACGAGCACTCCAAGCGACACTAATACCGGCCGCTGCAAGAATGAAATCTTCCCAGTTTTTCCCAATGATAGTGATGTTTCCCACTCGCTTGCCAAGAGTCAGGTTACTCCCAAACAACCTCGGAAGACGGTCAGGAAAGTCTCGGGTTCTACGAAACCCACGCCCCATAAGTTTTCGGTTAACCCAAAGCCATTGTCGTTGCCAATTTTTCTTTTGAGCATCTTGTTCACAAATCAATTGACGAATGCCCCTTCTCTTCACCAGAGTGCGGACTCCAGAATTCGTAGTCGAACAAAACAAGTAACTGAAAACCCAAAAAGTGGGTATATAACCAGGGATCGGCAAATCAGTTCAAAACCCACAATCTTATTGACGGCACTCGGGGTTAACTCGTCAATGGAAAAGCCATAATGATGCACAATCATGTCAAAAAAATCAGAGGTTGGCAGGCGCAACCCCACTTCAAACAAAGGGATAGGAACCCCCACTTTCCCTTGAGGACAGTCGTAGATCGATAACCCCTTTGCCGGAATCATCACACTGTGCTCCGGTAAGAAACCAAAACGGTCTTGCAGAAATCAGAATTCCTCTACAGTAGGGACTCTACCATAACAGTCCATTGTCGAAAACATATGAATGATAGAAAAGAAAAATTCGTAAGATGTTTGTGTTGATACAACAAAAGTAAAGAAAGAAGGTGAGGATGAAAGGTCTTGGGAAAAGGGGGGATTTTAAAGAAAAAAATGGCGTCACGAATCGTCTCACGATGGATATGACACACATTGACGTCGTTGTCTAAGGCCTGTCAAAGCTAGAGATGATCCCCGACATACGCGTGTTGAAATATAGGCTCGAACGGCGACGCTGTCAAGCTGACACATACACTTACAAGCCTAAGGGACTTGTTAACGTATCCCTCAGGGAGAACGTAAAAAAATGAGAAGTTAAACTAACGCCGAGCTTGGCCTGGTCAGTCGGACCCAGTCCGAAGCCAAGGTCGGGACTTCGCCAACGCGAATATCACTGGTGTGGCGGTTAAGGTGTAGAACTGCTCCTTAACCTATTCTCCAAGGAATTACACCTCGAAAAACATGGGACCAATCAGAGAGTTCCACTTGCCCATCAGACGATAGCCACGATCTTCATAATAATTAAAAGATCCCCCTCTAGCCAATAAGGCGACGAGGCAAAAAGACGTGACGGAGGATCCTCCAGTATGGGTCTGCCACGTCGTACCTCACGAGGGAAGGCTCAACAGAATCAGTTGAGGGGCACAAGCCTCTCAAACAGGTATAAAAGGACCCTTCTTCCTCACGAAGAAGGGGACGAGACTCTTTTTCCTATGATTTACTCTTATCTCTCTCAGACCTCATACTAACTTGATCGTCTGAGCTTCGTCCCGGGAATTCCTCCCGGACGTCGACTAACGATCATCCTCTTTCTCTTTTGCACTGTGATATCAGGAGAAGGTACCTGCACGGATCTCATCTACAGTCCCAACTCAACCCTCTCCAATATATATATATATATATATATATATATATATATATATATATATATATATATATATATATATATATATATATATATATATATATATATATATATACAGAGAGAGAGAGAGAGACCGTTATGAAACGATCAGAATATATATATATATATATATATATATATATATATATATATATATATATATATATATATATATATATATATATATATAACCTCACCCGTTGCCTCCCGTTGTCAGGAAATCGCGCAATGCCATAACGCCTAAAAACGCCCAAGGGGGGGGGGGGTGTTTCGGTAGTTCTACTAGTGTTTTCTTGGGCCACGTCACGATAACGCGCAAGAGCGTTGCCCACAGCTGTCTAATATATTGATATTTGAAAAAATAATATTACGACAATGATGTAGATAATTAGATAAAACATGTTTATTTTAGTTTATTTCAAATTATTCATAATTAATTCAGTTAATCCAAAATATTAAAAAAAAAACGATGTTCATTGAAGATTGTATTGATCTTGTTGTCCGTCTTTTTCTGAGTATATTTGACAAAAATAATCATCTTTTTATATTAGTCGACCGTTAAACATTTGAATCTATAATTTATTAGTATAAAACCCTTTGTTAATATGGTTGTAAGCTTTTAAAAAAATTAAGTTATATACAACATAAAAGCTTTAAATTAAAATTTAAAGGATCTCAAAATTTACTTAAAAAAGCTTCTGAATTAAATGTTTTTTAACTAAAAAATTTAAAAGCATACTTCCAAATGATTTTTTTTTTCTTTAATTCGATTTTTTCCTAAAAACTTTCGAAACCTTATTACCAAAAATACCTTCTATAAATCTATAAAAAATATTAAAAAAAAGCATTATGAAATTGAAATGTTTTAACATGTGATAGATAATTTTGTGTTAAAACATCTCCAACCAACTCCAATTTTTCATTTTCCCCCCATTTTTTTCTTCATTTTTCTTCAACTCTCTCTCAATTTTGGGAGATATGAATAGTATTACATCAAATATGGTGTTATTGTATTAATTTCTCCCAAAATGGGGATGAACTTTGCGTTGTCGGTTTTAATACCTCAGTTTATATATTTATACATTTCTAGTTTATTTTTACCTGGTAATTATAATTTAAATATAATATTTAATATTTATAATATTTTGTTATATATTAAATTACATTAATTAATTATAAATATAAAGTTTGTTTTTTGTTCATCAAATTCATATAAAAAGTTAAATACATATTGAAATTTAAAAAAACGATAACGTATTTTATAAAAGCTTATAAGTATGTTATAAATATAATCTTATTTATTTAATATTATTGTAATGAAAAAAAAATATAGATTATATATTTGTTAAAACCAAAATAATAGAAGGGATGTGTTTGACAATCTATATAAGTTAGAAGAATGAAATATACTAGAAATATATTTTTTGGAGTAAAAAAAAAGGTAAAAAATAGAGTAGGGTTGGAGATGAAACACTATTTATCCTATTTTTTTACTCATTTTTTAAGGCAAAAATAGAAGTGAGTTAGAGAAGGTCTAATTTGTGCAATTGAAAAAGGACAATCGTAAAATTGACAACATGGTTATGATCGATCGATCATTTTGTGTTAATTTGTGTAGTTGAAAAAGGACAATCGCAAAACATAGCTGTTAAGGACTAAAGTAAATAACATAATATTATATTGAAATAACAATCAATTTCGAAATGGACTTTTTGGATTTCAAATATATAAAAGTTTGGTCTCATCTGATTGAAGCACCTCTAAAAAAATCCACTCGCCCCTTAAATCTGAAATGACATATTTTATACTCTTATATCATAATCTATTTCATTATTGATAAAGTTTTTGTTTTGTATTGTTTTTTTTTTCTTTTTTATTATATTTTAATTAAAAACAAAACAAAGTATCCTGGACTCCAAAATGTTGTTCTTATATACTCTTAAAACTCTACGACTCTCAAAACATGTTATTTACCTTTCTCTGCAATGTATATTCATATAGATCTTGAAAACAAGTATTGTGTGGTCGTAGGAACGATTCTGGATCAATGGATGAAAAAAATGAAAGATTCTACCCTAATAAACTCTTGTTCTTGAAACAATATACAGAGATGAAGTTTTTGCTAACATGAAACAATGTTAGAACATACTAGTATTCTTTAAGAGTAGAACATTATTCTTTGATAATTGACTAATATTCTATAAGAATGGAACAACATTCTTAGTCTTGGAAGAATGTTGTGCGGAAAGGATGCGATTTATCTCTTTGTTCTTACTTCTGTAATTGTGGCATTGTCAATCTCCCACCTCGTTAATCTGTCAATCTCACACCCAAATATTTGAAAAAGAAAAACATTAAATTAAATAATTTTGAACTGCAACTAAAAAACTTTTAATTTCAAATAGAAAATAATCTTGAAGAATGATAACTAGAACCAAAATAAGTTGAAGAAAAACACATCTGTAATCGTTGGTTATGAAGGAAGTCTATTCTCGGCAGCAAAAATCCTCATTCTTGAAGGCACGCCTGTGTTGTATAGTGCATGAGTACATTATGCGGAAACATGTTGTGAATGTGCGTGTGTACAGTCGAACATTCCCTTTCATATGAGTACCTGAAAAACATTTATATTCAACTCGGTAAGCACGAAGCTTAGTAAGTTCCCCAAAATATCATATCCCACAATACATATACAATGCATACACATAATGGTCTTCAGCATAAAGCTGGTCCACTCTTTGGCCTTCAGCACAAAGTTGGTCGGCCTTTTTTTCCTTCAACATATAGTTGGTCCGCACTTCGCCCTTTAGCATAATGTCAGTCCGCCCCAGTCTATTGGCCTTTAACACGAAGCTGGTCCGCCCTCAACTCCCCACATAATATATCAATACATATATGGCATAACAACAGTCCAACATAACAGGTGACTAACTAAACTAGTCTAGTAGCCTAATTACATACTACAGGGCGACTATATCCTAAAATACATATGATATATACTGAAGCACATAATATATTGAGAAAACTCCCCTGGGCAGTTATTCAAACGATTGGCAGTTATCTGGGCGATTCTACTAGCGATCCAATCTGGCTAGTAACGCGCCTAACGAGTATTAACCTATAATAATATAACTTAAATAATTCCTATGAAAATTTGGTAATGAAAGTTAGATCTTTCACTAATCACAATGAATACAAAGAGTTCCATCAAATAAGGATCAGCCAAGCCGGACAGTTAGGAGGCAGGACCATTTCGGCATATAACTTTTCTGAAATTCAACAACCAAGCCAACATGACCATTCTAGACACCTCTCCTGTAACTAGATCAACCAACATTATAACTAGAGGTACTGATAATTCTTATTTATATATCCATAACAACGACTATGAATATAAATATAAGCGTAACTTAACTTACATGGATCCTAGCGAAAACTAGGAAGATCGCCGACATGGCTTCAATACCGAGCACTTCTATTTGCCCGACCCACTGCCTCAAATATTCACTAAATTGGAGTACCTCAAACTCCCGAAAATACCCGAAGGGTCGAACTTGAGAGAGAGATGAGAGAGTTTGGAGTGTGGGTGGTGTGAGAAATGAAAGAGACCGAAGACTTCTATTTATAGTAGGGGTGAACACCGCGTAACACAGATGTGTGCCATGAATCTTGTCGGGGCTGGTGATGTGGCTTCAGTTAGAGGGTGACACGTGGTAAAAACCTAGTGGACTGCGTCTGGCTGTCTTTGCGCGCCGCGCCGCGCACGTACGCGCGTAATACTCTGATTTTTGTAAAATCTGTAACTTCTTCATACAAGCTTTGTTTTTGATGTTCTTTATATCCATGCGTAGCTATTGACGAGATCTATAACTTTCATTTAGACTCCGTCGGATAGTTCTCACTTTATTTTTAAAGTTATATTTTTTAACAGGCTTAGACTGTTATAGCCCGTACAAAAATCATAATTCTCTCATATGAATTCTGTTCTCGACTGTCTTTATATCGACAAGATTATATTGATGAGATCTTCAACTCTCGTTTAGATTGTTTTTGTCCAACAATCGACGATCTCCATTTCGGTTTCTGTATCATACACTGCTACACTGAAACTTCTAAAAATCATAACTTCCTCTCATGAAGTCAGATTTGAATGTTCTCTATACGCATGCTCTCAGTTTTGCGACTACTACAAGTTTTTTCAAGATTATTTATCCTAAATAGTCTTCTATAAAAAAACGTTTATTTATGTGACTGTTCGTTTGTACTATAATACGAAAATGGGGTATTGCAACTCTCCCCCACTTATATAGATTTTGTCCCCGAAATCCTACTCCTATCGCACTCTAAGATAATTCCTATACTATCTTACTGGATTTTCACGAGATTAACTTAGGATCTAGCCGACATTGTTGCATTGAATTCATCCACATGTACTTATTAGCCATAGAACTTCGTTTTCTACCATAGACGTATTCCCAAACTCCTTGAGAAGTCTTCCAAAATCGAGAATTCGTTGGTCTGGGCTTCCAAAGTTTACACACTACGTTTGACGACCGCTTTCAGACATATAACGTCGATACCATCGATTGGTTATGATGTGATAATTATGGAATTTTATTTATGACATCCTAACAGAATCCATTTTCAGGAACATGCCTCTAAAAGGCTTATGTTATATCGATAAAACAAACACGAACCTAGATCATAAGTGGTTTCCTTACCTAGTTTAGTTGTTCCAATATCCTGAATATAAACCAAACTACTATAACGGGTTTATTGGCTTGAAAACACTGGAACCAATACTCTAATATTGGCGACAAACTCATAATAAGTCTTGCTTATCTTCCAACCTACTAGATTATAATGAACATTAGGTCGCCTAATAGCCCTCTCGCAAGGCTCTAACTACATTACCTATATCAAGGTACAACTATTGTTCGATCAATTCGTTCACGATACATCACTCTTGTCATCATCCCCCCTCAGTCCTAAAGACTCACGATGAACCCTTCAGTGATCCTAAAGACTCACCACCATTATCTGACTGTCCTAAGGGAACTGAATCATCATCCTTCCTTGATATCTTCTTATCACAACAGATCCATGCTTTTTAAACGCTTTGAGGCTACAACTGGTTAGAGGTCCTTAATCTACATTGTACTGATGCTAAAGTCTAATTGTCATCCTATGTCAACATAGGAACGTTGAAATTCGATCCTGGTTTTCTATTAATTCTTACGCTTATCGACTAAAGGAATAACTAAACTAAATGCGTAGTCTATCCTGATGCCTAAAGTAACACTAATTATTAACATATGCTTAATGGGCATAGTCCTTTTCGAATGGTCTCCTCCTATGGGTCTCTAATCGTACTCACGAAAACACTCTATCCCTTAACGTTGATCTTACTGCTATAATCCTTTGTCATGGGTTAACTAAATCCTTTACTATGGTTGAAATCAAATTCCTAAGTTTGTATATATTGAGTATTTGACTCTCTCTTTGGCAATCTACACGACCTATTGAATTTCTAACTGATCCTCTGTTGTGAGGATAAATCCTACATCCTTGAAAGGCACGAACCTATATGGTTATCTTGTCTATCTGAGTCGTACCTAGGAGTTTTTCAAATTCCTAAATCCTATTAGTCGTATGGGGAGGAAAGACCAATCACTCCTTGAGAAGCAAGAAACTTATAGCCTATGGGTAATCTAACATAAGACTTCATTCTTCTGTTACCCAAAAACGAAACTAACTATCTCCTCCTACTCGTGCTACTACTCTCCTGGACCTTGATGCCAAAATTGAAAGTTAAACTGACCTTCGTACTTTATCCTTAAGGGTTGGTTCTCCCCCACTTGGGTTCGACCCATCATCTGCTGCTACTTGTAACTTAAGCTAGCTCAGCTTATGTCATCGATGTCTCCTTTTGACTTTGAAGAAACTCATGGTTGTCATCTCCAATGACCTTCTACATTCTCATCATAGTACTACTAATGGTGCCTACCGTAATTGGTCTTTTTACATAGCATGACCAAAACAAGATAAGGTCGTGACAAGCACAATGTTTGTCTAAAATGGACACTCATGAGAAAAGGGATTTAATTGCATAATATAATTTTACAAGCAATAACAATGATTGTTGGGTTACATACTAATATCTACGTACCGAAAATAGACATAGTAGCATACTATTAAATACTTCCTACTGGTGTTACTCATTCTTCCTTGACAGGAAACAACACAAATCCTTCATTGGTTGTATGTTCCTTCTCCATTAGGTGTCCACAAGTTATCCTAAAAGTTGCAGGTGATGGAGTCTGCATTGCACTTGTTGATTTTAGAAGAGGACAATTGGCCTTGATGTGGCCTTCTAGTTGCAGTGGAGAGAAACGTGCACCCATGTGTTTCTTGCTTACAGTCTCGGCTGTAATGTCCCTCCCCGCCACACCTGAAGCATACCAAAGCACGAAAAGCTCCTTCGTGATACTTCCTACACTTACTATACTGAGGGCCATTCTATCCTTCAGGCCTTGAGTTGGCATGCTTAAATATTTCGGCTGTTGCTAGCAGATTTGGGTCTTGCGCTTGTTTCCTCTTTTCGAGCTCTCCTTCTTGAGTGGTCCTTATGATTTCATCAATAGTTCCAATGGAAAAAATCCGCTCCTTAACCCTGACGATCAATCTATATGTGACCCGTTTAATGATATCAGGTAATTAATCTAGTAAGTTCTGTGAGATCTCAACGGCAATCCAATCATGTAGGGATGCAATGTCAATGCCAATCCCAAAGTTCTCTGCTTCATGATGTGGAGTCGAAATTCTGTAAGCAGTACATGTTACTACTCATTGCGATGACCTTTTATTACGAAAGATCCTAGAGTAATAAACCTTTGATTCCGTGAATTTAACACCCAATGCATAGCTTATCTATCTTATCCTTTTCGTACTAATAGCTTGATCCTTCCTCCTTGGGTTGTGGGAGGTTGACATACAACCACCTCACAAAAATTGACTGAATGGCCATATTCTAATGACCTTCAAAGGATTTACAACGAACTAGACTATTGTCTCTATGAGTCAACACCTAACGTTTAGGACACATCTTCTTTCATATTCTAACGTGGTACAGTTATGTCATTTTAGGTGGCATTTCTTAATGAAAGGTGCGATACTTCTGTTGATCGTTTCGATTATCTTTCCCCTCAATCTTTTAATTAAAGTCAGACACTTCATTGAGCTTACTTTATAGATTTATCTTAGTCGGGCTTGATTTTTTATAACCACTAAGGTCGGAATAACATACATTTTCTTAGTGTAACATCCTCTTTACATGTATTTATTTCTAGATTTTATCTATTATTTTTGTTTATTTTGCCTAGCCACGGTGTAGTATTGGGAGTCTCATGGCGTGACACTCGATTGATGAGAAACGTGCATCCATGATTGGCCACTGCATGACATTCTGTTCACCGCAGCCTGGCATCCGTTTGGGCCTAAAACCCTAATCTCGGGGCTGGTCCCCTATTTAAGGACACCAACTCCTAGGGTTGCCTCATTTAGAAACCTCCACCATCTGAAAATGAACCCTCATCCAAACCCTAGCCTCCATTTGTGTTTTGAGTGCTTGAACTCCATTATTGTGAAGGTTGAAGGAAGAAGGAGCTCTTGGTGTTGCTTGTGAGTGTGGTTTCAACTTAGATCCATCATCTTCATCTCATTTCTAACTCATTGGAGGTATAAAGTCTATACCTTGCTCATTATTTCTCTAGATCTAGTTTTAGGTCATTTTATGAGCTTTTGGTCTAAAATCTTCTTGTTCTTGGAGTTTGAGTGAACTCTAGAACCATTGAGTGCATTTGTTAGCTTCTGGACCTTGGGGTTAGTTGGAAAGTTGGGTTGCATGGCTTATCGAGTGAACCCATGACTTAGTGTTGTTATTAAGAACTTAGAATTTGAGATCTTTTCTTAATGGGATGGCTTAATGGATAAAGTTGGAAACTTTATCCATCAAGACCTTGAGGGGATCCATATATGAACTTTAGATTTGTTGGGATTGAGGAATAACAACTTGATCCATTGAGCTGTTCGTGCCTAGTGCCCACGACGTGGCTACCAGTTGCCACGACGTGGTGACTGGTGTTTCCGCGACCATTTCGTTTAGATGTTGCTATGGCGTGGCAAATGGTGGCCATGACGTAGGAATCGACTGATTGCCGACTATTTGTCTTGGAGTGCCCACGACGTTGCCTATGGTTGGCCACGATGTGGAGACCTTTCAAAGTTGACTTTGACCGGTGACTTTTGACCATGTTTGACTTTTATTCGATATGGGGGATATAGAGTGTAGGTTGAGTGGGTATTTCCTTATTGTTGAATAGGTGTTTCATAATATCGGTCTTCATCATGTGAGAACTGTTGTGTTTTAGTTGCTATCTACGAGGTGAGTCTTATCACTATACTATAGGACACTAGGTGTCGTTTGTGCATGTGTCTATGTGACTATTTCTGGTATGATTGTATATTGTATACATGGAGCCGATCTAGGCTCAGAGACATTACAGACTCGGGGTTGTTACGAACCTAATGGAGCCGATCTGGGCTCAGAGTCATTATGGACTCGGGGTTGATACGGACACCGGGTTGCTACGGACCCGATACAGCTACGTGTTGTTATATATGTTGTATGTGGTATTTTGGGGAAACTCACTAAGTTTCATGCTTACAGTTGTTGATATATTGTGTTTCATGTACTTCAGATGATTACGGGAAGACGAAGGCTTGATTGTACACATCCACCTGCGGTTTCGTACTTTCGCATCTTGTGATACTCTGATATTTTTGGGATGATTGTATTTTGATACTTATGTTCTTTGACTTGATTTTTGGAAAAACAATGATTTATCCTTATTTAAAAATGAAAATTTTGTTTTGAAAATGGGACGTTACAAGTTGGTATTAGAGCACTGGTTTGAGGGATTTGGATGAACACTTATGGGATTCCATACTCAAACTAGGATCTGAGAAAGTTTTTCATAAAAACGTTTTTAAGTAGTAAAGAATATCAAAGGAGAAGAAAGGAGGAAGCGATTTGTACGATCAGCTGGAGCTTGAAAGTAATCTCCCAAAATACCCAAACTTTTGTTTTGATGTATTTAAGTTATTGCATGAACTGATAGAAATGTCTGCTAGAAATAGGCTAAGGGTCCGTCAGGAAGTGCACGATAGAGTTTCCTGAATTGTGATGCCTTTTTCCTTGGAGATTACTTATGTTGCTTTGTTAGAATGGAAACTAAGATTGCTAATTACTTTGCGTATGATTTAGGGTTGTACATAGTTAGGGTTTTATAGCCTTAGAATGTTTGGTTTAGCCTTACTTCTTGTTCCTTGTTTGGTTGTGGACTTGAGGTAGAACCATTTATTCGACCATCTATCGAGTCCTGGATTATGTACAATTGGCATACGTGAAGCAATTGGTGAGTTTAGCAGAGATTCTTGCGAAGCGGAGCGGTGGTCAAAAAGAAACCTAAAAAGGTATCTTGGTGCTTAGTTGTGATCCTTAGGTGTGCATGTGTGGATGCACCTAACTGTTGGATATAGTGTCTAAGTCCATAACTATATTTGGTATGTACTTGACCCGACCCGGCATGGTCCATTTGGGTTGCACTTCACCCGAACAATTTATGGATAATCGTTTGAGAATAGTATAAGTTATGATTTATTAATATATTATAAGTCCTAATATATTAATATAAAATCATATTATTTAATTAGTATTGATCTATAATTAATCTAGAATTAAATTAGAGATCAAAAGTATGACTAATTAAATATGGGCTCTTGTATTTATATAGTGTGGGCTAATGCTTATTTGGAATGGCCAAGATTAAGTCTATTAGGGTTCTGTTAGCCATTGCTGCATTTCATGATTATGAAATATGGAAAATGGATGTCAAAACCGCTTTCCTTAATGGAAAGTTGGCTGAATATGTTTACATGGTTCAGCCAGAGGGTTTTGTCAGTACAGAGTACCCTAGTAGAGTGTGTAAGCTCGAGAAATCCATTTATGGATTAAAACAGGCACCTCGCAGATGGAATCTTTGCTTTGATGAGAAAGTCAAAGAATTTGGCTTTTCAAGGAGTGAAGATGAATCTTGTGTCTATATCAAGGCTAGTGGGAGTATAGTCAGCTTTTTGGTACTATATGTGGATGACATACTACTCATAGGAAATGACATCCCAATCCTGTAGGAAGTAAAGTCCTGGCTTGGGAAGTGTTTCGCTATGAAGGACCTTGGAGAAGCTGTCTATATCCTAGGGATAAGGATTTTGAGAAACATGAGTAAAAGACTAATTGGACTTAATCAAAGCACCTATGTGGACAACGTGTTGAAAAGGTTCAACATGCATAACTCCAAGAAAGGAGAGTTACCCATCCAGAGTAACGCCAGATTGAGTAAGACACAAAGCCCTAGTACTGAGGCTGAGATAGCAGAAATGAGTCGAATACCTTATGCTTAAGCTATAGGATCGATCATGTATGCTATGACGTGTACTCGACCTGATGTAGCCTTTGCTTTGAACATGGTTAGCAGGTATCAGGGGAACCCTGGCAAGGCATACTGGACTGCGGTAAAGAATATCCTCAAGTACCTACGGAGGACTAAGGACTGGGTCCTTACCCTCGGTGGCAGTGAGAACTTGAGAGTTGTAGGGTACAGTGATGCTAGGTTTCAGACTGACAGGTATAATTTCCGCTCTCAGTCGGGCTGGGTCTTTACTCTAAACGGAGGGGCAATTACTTGGAAAAATTCCAAGCAGGAGACAGTGGTTGATTCCACTTGTGAATCAGAGTATATAGCAGCAAGCGAGGCAGCAAAGGAGGCTATATGGCTAAAGAACTTCATCGGAGACCTTGGAGTTGTATCAGCTATAAAGGAGCCAATGGAGATTTTCTGTGACAGCAATAGTGCGGTTGCCTTAGCCAAGGAACCAAGAGATCATGGGAGATCCAGACACATTGACAGAAAATATCACTTCATCAGACATCGAATAGAAGAAGGAATCCTCGTGGCAAAGAGGGTATCATCGGATGAGAACCCAGCAAATCCCCTCACGAAGGGACTGAATCGGGCTAAGCATCACCAGAATGCTCGGAGCATAGGGCTGAAGGATGATATTAGTTTTAGTAGTTAGATAATCTTGAAATTTGTAAAATGTAATTGACATTTGATGATAAATAAAAGCTGTTATTTATGAGTAAAGTGTTGCTATCTCTTGTCAATCGTTTACTATTATTTCTTTTTGCATGTTTTGACTTCCAGAATAATTATGTTATGGTTTATATCATATTATTCAAACTCTCCACAGTCGGTCATATGTTGGAAGTAGATATGAATCAAGACTGTCATGGGTTGGCTTGTAAAGGTCTAAGATGTTAGACAAAGCGGGGCAACAACACTCATGAGTGCTCATAAGTTCTGAGTATTGGATTCAACCCACGCTCACTTGTATCACTTCATGGAATTTATCTCGAGTGATCGTGAGACGGTAATATCATATAAGTCTTCAAACCTAGAGATATGATTTGTTGCCTATGAGTTGGTTATGCATTGATTGCACCAAAACACATTGGTAACTCGATGTTATAAACCGTGCTTTTATGTGTAATTCAACAAGTAGTAGAGCAAACATATGAGTCGAAGTTTATCTGTTCCTTCTAGGATTAGAAGCGATATCTGGGCCCCTCGATGATTTTGTTTTGACCTACGTACCGGACCTGGTCAGAACTAAATTGATGTGTTCAGTTAAGTTCTATGTCAAACAAATCGGAAATCGGGAAACAAATGCTGGACAATAAGCAAGACCATGTTCCATGTATTTGTCCGACTGATATCTAGAACAGAGGATTATATGATCACTTATCTAAAATGGCGCTTCATAGTTCAACAGAGTTTAAAGAGCTACGATTGCTGATCGGTTCCTGAAGTCATTCTTGCAACTATAGTTATTAGACTTATCCAAGTGGGAGACTGTTGGATATAGTGTCTAAGTCCATAACTATATTTGGTATGTACTTGACCCGACTCGGCATGGTCCATTTGGGTTGCACTTCACCCGAACAATTTATGGATAATCGTTTGAGAATAGTATAAGTTATGATTTATTAATATATTATAAGTCCTAATATATTAATATAAAATCATATTATTTAATTAGTATTGATCTATAATTAATCTAGAATTAATTTAGAGATCAAAAGTATGACTAATTAAATATGGGCTCTTGTATTTATATAGTGTGGGCTAATGCTTATTTGGAATGGGCTAGGCTTGCATGGAAAGTCCATGGATACTCCATGGAGCTTTAACCCATGGATCTCATGGAAATGAAAAGACATGGGTATTAGGGTTTACATGGATGTAACCCTAATCCACCACACTATATAAAGGAGGCTTTGGTTCTTGAAATGACACGAGTTGTGGTGAGTAAAGTAAGAGGGCCGATTTCAAGAAGGTGATTACTATTCTCTCAAAGTTCCAAGTTTGTGGTGATTTTTGATTTCCATTTGAGACATCCACACTATTGGTGCTAGGCTCTAAAACTCCAAGCAATCAACTACAACTACAAGGTAAGTAATTCTACTAGCTTTATTTGATTCAAGTTCCCCATGCCATGCTAGATAGGATAAGAACCTTGGAAAAATAATTATTTGCATGTATCATAGTCAAACATAGATCCAAGGTTTCTAGGGTTGCATATACACCATAGGAGTGTTAGAATGCTCAAAACCCATCACTAACTTATAGTGAGTTAGTCACTTAAGGCTTTGGGAGGACCGCCTGAATCAACTACAAATATATGTGTATAAGGTAGTAGAAGGTTCCAACGACCTTAGAGAGGCCGGGTACTAGTGATGATGAGATCCGTAGGATCGTTGCCGCTGATTTGGTCACAACAATCAGGGAGACTATTCTAGAGATGTTTGATTCTATCAAAACCGCTATGATTGAGTTGTTTGACGAGCCCTATGTTTCCATCACTGAGGTTGCTGCTGCCGCAACCACTGCAACATTTGCTGCTGCTAGACCACATGGGGGTGATTCGATGTTGTATTAGGAATTCAACAATACGAAGCCTCCTGAGTTCAACGGGGTCAAGGACCCGATTATTGCTATGAG
Organism: Lactuca virosa; assembly: GCF_052849685.1. NCBI lineage: Eukaryota > Viridiplantae > Streptophyta > Magnoliopsida > Asterales > Asteraceae > Lactuca > Lactuca virosa. The sequence continues at coordinate 252,247,025 of NC_136427.1, read as the reverse complement.
ATAGGTCTCATATGTTGAGGGATGCTTCTACACCTGTTCATTTCCAGAGAAACCTGAAGGTTCATTTCGCGCTGAACCTTTTTCGCCTAGGAGCGATGGACTGTTGGAAGTTTGTAACATCAGATTATTCTCTAGCGGAGCGGTTCACTGTGACTTGGGATTAGTTTATTGAGATGTTTTGTGCTGAGTTTGTGCCATTGGTGGAGGGGGAGCGGCTAGACCAGGAGTTCCTGTCACTCAGGCATACGACATAAATGGTGACTGAGATCACCAAGATGTTTCATGAGAGGCACCTGTTCTGCCCTGAGTACGCATCCTCTAAGCAACTGCAGATGACCCGATTCTTGAGAATAATCAAGAAGGATATCTGAGTGTTTGCGACAAACACCCATTATTGGACATTGGTTGATTTGTAGACCAATTCCATGATGAGAGAGCCTGAGCTTTAGACACATGTGAGAGAGGATGAGATGGAGATGTAGGAGTTATCCTCTCAGCTCCAGGAGCTGTTGGGGAAAGAGTTTATTCGGCTGAGTAACTTGTCGTGGGGAGCACCAATCCATTTTGTCAAGAAGAATGACGGTTCACACTGGATGTGCATTGATTACTGAGAGTTGAACAATCTGAAAGTGAATAACCGTTACCCGCTGTCGAGGATTGATGATCTCTTTGATCAGTTGCAGGGAGCATATTGGTTTTCCAAGATCGATTTGAGGTCTAGTTACCATCAGATGAGCCTTAGATAGGAGGATATATAGAAGATGGCCTTACGAACTTGATACAGACATTACGATTTCGTGGTGATGCCTTTCAGGCTTACCAATGTAGCAGAAGCGTTCATGGATCTTATGAACCAGGTGTGTAGGCCTATGTTGGACCGATCTGTGATTGTTTTCGTTGATGATATCATGGTCTATTCCAAGACCAAGGAGCATCATGAGGAGGATATGTGTGAGTTTCTTGGAGTTCTTCGAGCGGAGAGGTTGTACGCTAAGTTCTCCAAGTGTGAGTTCTGGTTGTGCAAGGTCCAGTTTCTAGGGCACCTCGTCAAACAGGATGGTATATTGGTCGACCTATCCTAGATTGAGGTGGTTATGCGGTGCGAGGTTCCAAAGTCTCCATCTGAGATTTGGAGTTTCTTCGGGCTAGCAGGTTGTTATCGGAGATTCAACAGGGATTTCTCCAAGATTGTGGTTCCTTTCACTAAACTGACTAAGAAGGATGACACCTTCCGTTGGGGGCCTGAGCAACAGGCAACATTTGAGTCACTTCGGCAGAAACTCTGCGAAGCGCCAGTGCTTACCCTCCTCGAAGGAGTTGAGGATTTCGTTGTATATTATGACGAATTGATTATGGGTTTGGGTGCAGTAATGGTGCAAAGGGGGCATGTGATCACTTACGCTTCGAGGCAGCTGAAGCCTCATGAGTTGAATTATCCAACTCATGATTTGGATCTGGGGCAGTGGTTTTTGCTCTCAAGATTTGGCGTCACTACCTATATGGGGTTTGGTATACTATTTACGTGGACCACAAGAGTCTGAGATATCTGATTGATCAACCCAACTTGAATATGAGGCAACGGAGGTGGCTTACCATAGTAAAGGACTATGACTGTGAGATTTTGTACTATCCGTTTAAGGCCAACGTGGTGGTCGATGCACTGAGTTCCAGTGTGGTTAGTACTCTGATTCGGTATTTATGTTTGAGGATGACAACTGTGACTCTGGTTTTGAAGATGATTAGGGTGGCACAGTCGGAGGCCATCAAGGAGGAGAATCGGAAGAGTGAGCTGGTGGTCAGTCAGATATCATATTTTGATTATGATAGTCGGGGATTTTTAACGCTGCATGGCAGGATTTGGGTGCCTTATCCGGGTGGGGCCCGATAGATTTTGATGGACGAGGCATACAAATCGATATTTTCTATTCACTCGGGGGCGACGAAGATGTATCACGATTTGAGACATAGTTACTGCTGGCCATGTATGAAAAGAGATATAGCTTGGTTCATGGAGCGGTGCTTGACCTTCCAGAAGGTCCCATCAAGCATCAATGCCCTCACGAGAAATTGCAGCCCTTAGAGGTCCCATTATGGAAATGAGAGCAGATCACCATGGATTTCATCACAAAGTTACCAAAGACTGCAAAGGGTTTTGATGTCATATGGGTTCTTGTGGATCGTTTGACGTAGAGTGCTCACTTTCTCGCCATCCGTTAGAGCTCTTCTAATAAAAAGTTGGCGGAGATCTATGTTTAAGAGGTGGTTTTTCGACACGGTGTACCCAACTCTATTGTTTCAGTTCGGGATGTTCATTTCACTTACAGAGTTTGGAAGAGGTTCCATGAGGAGTTGGTTATCCTGTTACATTTTAGTACTACTTATCATCCACAGACAAAAGGGAAGAGCAAGCGGACCATTCAGACGCTCGAGGATATGTTGAGGGCTTGCATTATAGATTTCAATAGGAGATAGGACTCCTACCTTCCCTTGGTTGAGTTTTCATACAACAACAACCATCATGCCGACATTGGTATGCCTCCCTTTGATTTTCTCTACAAAATGAAGTGTCAGACCCCTATATGTTACGGAGACGTTAGGCAGAATGTTATGGGGAACATGGAGATAATGCTCAAGACGACAGAGCTTATATTTTAGGTCGGACAGAGGTTGTTGACGGGAAAGATCCGTCATAAGAGTTATGTGGACCGGCGTCATTCCGAGTTGGAGTTTTAGATCAGGGATATGGTAGTCCTGAAGGTGTTACCTTAGAAGGGCGTTATCCGATTCAGGAAGCAGGGCAAGCTGGGCCCCAATTTTATCTGTCCTTTTAGAGTTGTGGCCAAGGTAGGTAAGGTTGACTACCGATTGGACTTTCCAGAGGAACTTAGTCAGATTCACAGAACCTTTCATGTTTTCCAGTTGCGGAAGTGTGTGACCGAAGAGATAACGATAGTAACTTTGGATGATATTCAGGTTGACGACCACCTGAATTATATCGAGCGACCGATAGTGATTTTCAAGAAGAAGAATAAGACTTTGCGTAACAAGGTGGTGGACTTAGTGAAGGTGCATTGGCAGCATCAGAATGGTTATGAGTGAACTTGGGAACTTGAGGAGGAGATGCGTACCCACTACCCTTATTTGTTTACTGCAGAGGATTTCGAGGGCGAAATCTGAATCAAGTGGGGGATAATTGTAACATCCTCTTTCTAGGTATTCATTTCTAGGTTTTATCTATTTATTTTTGTTTATTTATCTTGGACAATTTGTGGTATTGGGAGTGCCACGGGGTGGCACTCGATGGATGAGAAACGCGCATTCGTGATTGGCCAAGGCGTGGCATTATTTTTGCCACGTCGTGGCAACCGTTTGTGCGTAAAACCCTAATCTCGGGGTTAGTTCCCTATTTAAGGACACTAACTCCTAGGGTTGCCTCATTTGGAAACCTCTAGCCTATGAAAATGAACCCCCATCTAAACTGTAACCTCTATTTGTGTTTTGTGTGCTTGAACTCCATTCTTGTGAAGCTTGAAGGAATAAGGAGCTCTTGGTGTTGCTTGTGAGTGTGGACTCTGGTGAATCTATATGCCCAAGAATCATTATGGGGTGATATTGCTAATAATATATGATCCATGATATGGTCACACCTTTATCAAGTTGGCATATTTTGTATATTTATTACTAATGTGATTATTAATAAATAATATCAATTCTTGTATTTTATTAGGGAATAATTATTGTTTTGTGAAAATAATAATTATAAGAGAGTATAACTAGTTATTATTTCATATGGTATAAATAAATAAGTCATGCACAACATTTTGGACTAGTTGGATTCTTTTGTCCTTTACCTAAAGACAAAGTTTATATTTTATAAACTTAGAGTTTATAAACATTAAAGAATCCTCCTCTTTTCAAGAGGTATGACCAAAAATATTAAAATATGGGGGTTGCTTGTCAACCTCCATGCTTTGTCTCCCGTTCTTCTAAAGGCTAGAAATATTTTAGTGTATTTTAATTAAAAGGCCTTACTTTACATGGACTATATAAGAGATGTACGAGGCTTGCATTTTGGTTAAGAAAAACACTCTCTTCTTCTTCTTCCTTTCTTCACCTCAAAACCGTAAGTATGAAAGAGTATGATCTCTTTGTAGTTTGGTGCTTTACTTTGGTGATTAGAAGCCTTCTTGAGTTGTCCCCTTTAGTGCTTATTTGAGTTAAGCACTTAAAGGCTTAAACCGCTCAAGAATACAAGAATGAACTAGCATCAAGTGCCTCAATCTTGATGGTGGATACTTGTAGAGAGGATCATGTTCTTTGATCTTTACATCTTCATAAACACCCCAAAACCAAATGGGTTCAAAGGCTTCAAAGGTTATCTCTAAAACATCTTATGGTTGTTTTTATTTCATTCTAACCTCTATAAATGGATCCATGATGGTTTGGTTTTGCTATGAACTAAAAATAAACTTGTTATTTTTAATGTCTTTCGTTGCTGGTTTTTTGTGAAAAACAAACTTATATTTCGTATCAAAACCCAACAGTGGTATCAGAGCCATCTTTTATATGTTAGAATGATTTTTTTTCTTTGATAATCTTTGGTATTTGGAAAACAAGCATGAATTTCTTTTGGTTAAGAAAAATCCATATTTGTCTTCTTTGGCAACTTCTTGGTTAAAATTGTTTATTTTTATATATAACCATTTTTCATGCATTTTGGTTATATAAAAGTTGTCTTAGAAAAAACAAAGAGTTGTTTGTTATAATATCTGATATGTGTTGTGTATAAACAAACCATTTGGACCTTTGTGTTGTGTTTGATTGATATTTATTTATTCATAAGATGTAATAGATAAATAGGTAATTTTTTATTTTTTGTAATAAATTAGTTAGACTAGTTGTATTCCTTTTAAATGTAACAAGATGAAGAAATGACCTCCTTGAAGATGACTTAACCATTTAAGACCATAATCCCAACCACAAACTTCCACTTTTGGTTTTGGGTTTAATTATAGTCTTAATGGTTTAAGTGTTGCAACTTTCACAACATGAAGATTTGAAGTTCTTTTGCAAGCAAGAGTTTACTTGGCAAGTGGGAGTTTGAAAACCTTTTGAAGTGTCCCTTAAGTCCTTTAGGAAAGACTTAATAATTCTTGTGATGACTCATAAAAATTATTACTAGACATGACTTGGTTTATACACATTATAATGCATGCTTGTGATGTTTATTTTATGTTAAATATATATTATGTTTTATGTATAAAAATGGTTTTTACATGTCAAATAACATTTTTTCATAAGATAATATCACTTGGACTTTGAGTGAAAAATATTTAAAAGATAACATAAGATGTTTATAAATGGATATTTATAAAAACGTTTTACCGGTTTACCGGTTAAAACTCAATTTTTTGTTGAAAATAGTTTTATTATAAAACTTATAAATACCCAACTTTAAAATATTTGAAATGGTTTAAAAGATTTTTAAACATTATATAAACTCCGTGTCTTTATAATAAATAACAAGTTTTTATTAAAAAGACTAAAATCGGTTTATAGCGTTATAACGACAAATAATAAAACTAGTGATTATTTTTGCGTCGAAACTTAATATATGATATTGATGTTTTAAACATAACGCAACATGTTGATATTATGTTTTATGTATGATAAATTAGATTTAAAAAATAAGTATCATCACCCAAGTTTTGGTTTATCAAAATATGACTTTTATCATAAGATGCATAAAATTGAGTTTATAAAATAAAATGAGTTTATTCTACAAATTCATGAAGTCATAAGTTTTTTGATTGTTAAAAGGAGATTGAAAATAGTGATTTTATAACTCATCCAAAACTCCAAGCCTTAAGTATAAAATAAAGTTTTATTAAGACTATTACCGGTTCTTAAAACCGATCTACGACTAAACTTTAAAATACCGGATTTTAGTTTATAATTGATCGCGGTTAATGGCAAATAAAATGAAGTTTTATTTGGCACCTAAAGAACCTCATAACAAGTGATATGAATTTTACAAAATGTTACATGAATTGTTGGATGCATGTAATATTCATGAGACCATGTTTTTTATAAACTATAAATGTAAAACATATATAAAACCTTTCTAAAAATGCAAGTCATTGCCGTCCTTTTGAATAACACTCGTTATCATTTGATGGTCTTAGTGTCACAGGGTCACCTGGTCCTAGGATTGTATTTTGATGTTCGGGGTAGTTTTGTAGTTTCTGGTTTCTAAAGGGTCACCTTGTTACTGGTTAGTTACAATGCTACAAGTTGTTTTAAGTAGGATGACTTGATCGGAATCTCATGTGATAAAGGTCACCTAAGCGTGAGAGGTCCGAGGCATAGATGGGATAAGCATGCCAAGCTAAGCAATAGTTGTTTAGGATCCTATAATCTAGGAATTACATATCGTATGCAATTGGTAATCGCTACCTACCGAGTTTGATTAAGTTTATGGGATAAAGGTCACCTAACCATTTACTTGTTTCATTACTTGGATCCTAGACTTTAATAAATTAATGTTTTAGTAACAAAAAATGGTATTAATTTTTAAAGACTAAATATTGAATATACTAAATGAAACTTTGTTAAATTCTGTTGATAACTGTTAATAATTTTACGCCCTGCAAAGTCTCTTTCTTGTTGAGTTTCAAGAGACAGTAACATTTGATGGTTATAATTTCTATAACTGGTATAATATCTTGAGTTTCTACCTTTAAGATAAAAAGAAATTATATATATTGAAAGATCCCATACCTGAATAACCTATGCAACCAATTAGTCTGATCATGATAGTTTGATGGAAGTATTATTGTGATGATATTGATGTGTCTCACATCATACTGGAGTAATTAACCTTGACTTGCAGAATGTATTGAATTATGAAACATATCATATGTGTCATCAAGTAAAGCATATATTCAATTAGAACACTAGATTTTGGTTCAAGTGTGTTCAAGAATTGAATAAGGGAAGTCTAAGAGATTGTGTACTCAAATAGACTTATAGTTCAGTTAAGGGAGATACAAAATAAACCCGGAAATCAAGAAAGGACCAAATGATTAGCGTTGTTTCTATTGTGGAAGAAAGTGGACACTAAAGGGGGAATTGTTCCTCTCATCTCATCGAGCTAAAGAAGTCTGACTTGGACAAGACTTCAAATATCAATATGATAGAACTATTTATTTTTCCATCATTTACTTGAGTATGTTATACTTAAAGTGACAATAATAATTTATATTATGTGTTGATGATTGGAAGAAATAATCAACTGATTACAGACGAATGATATTTCGTGTTGAAGATATAACAATTGTTGTTATAGTCTTTTATTTAAAAAATAGATGTTTTGTGCCTATTTTATAGGGACATGTAACAGTTGTAATTTATGAATAAATCTGGATTTACTTATCGTTTAATGGATGTTCACATTCATGTTCTGAAACGATGTATTCTGTGTTAAAGAATATTTCCTCATAATGTTATTAATGAAGTAAATCTATAATCTTTCATTAAGTTGATAGTTTTGATCATAACACGTATATAATCAAATAATATTTGATTGTAACTTATCTATGTCATAATCATCATGATAATATATAAATAAGAAATACATATACTAACTTCAAAAGGATGGAATTTTTGAGGGCAAATGAGCTTGATTCATTTGATATATGTGAATCCTATTTATATGGGAAGATGATTCGCAAGTGTCTTCATCTATTAGTAGTTAAAGAACAAAGGGCTTGACAAAGAATTATACATAAGTGATGTATGTAATTTTTTCAATCCATGAATAGATTTGGTGATAGATGTTTATTCATTTTCACTGACGACTTTTATTCGTTATTGTTGAAACCTTTGATTTTCTCAAATTGTTTCATAGTGAAGACTAAAATACAACTTAATGAGATCATCATTAACCTTTCGTTGTGATAAATAAAATCAGTTTTGTAAACCAAATCTTCTTGGAACATCTTAAGAGTTGTGGAATCAATTCACAACTCATTCCGACAAAAACATTCACTCGTCATCAGTATGGTTCTTAGGACACAGGATTACCTGGTCACTTGAATCTATCTTTTGATATTCAAGGTAGCCTTCGTATTCCCTTGTGGGATAGGGTCACCTGGCCACTTGCTGAATGTCGACAGTACAAGTTTTTAAAGATGATAAAACATAGACCTTACAGTCTGTTATATGATGTTTTAAAGGAACTATTTACTTTATAAAATTTTTGAATTATGCTCACTGCAACAAATATATATTGAACATATATATTTTCCAACCAAACAAATGGATTAAACACTTTCTTAGGCTAAGGATGAAATGGTTTATCCTTATCTAAAAGGTATGGAGTCATTGAGCTCATGTTAGACAATAAGCTTAACCACTCTAGTATGTAGTAATTGCATTTATGTAGACTATCCTAAATGATTGTTTAGGATGAAGTTTTTAGTAATCCCACTAATTGTCATTCTAGAAGACAAGTGCTTAGAAAGTTCTTTTTCTAAGTGGGAGCAATTTGGAACTTTTAGAGCTAAAGATCCATAAGATAAATGCTTTATAGTTTGGAACTAGCAAGTTTTCAACTATTGTTGAATCTGCTCAATAGTTGATCAGAAAATAATAAAACACATAGAGATGCATTCATGTATGATTATCAAGTATGGGCTTGATTAATCTTCCTCGATATAGTTTGACTATAAAGAGTAAGTGAGTTTTCAAAGGGGAAAACATACATGAATGAAAAATCTTTCCAAGATTTAAGCTAACATCTCAAAGTAAGAATCTTCGTTCTTATAAGTTAATTACATGGTGTGATTTAATTATGAATCTAGATGACTCTTGTGTTTTCTACAAAGCTAGTGGGAGCACAGTAACATTCCTAATGTTATATGTAGTCAACATATTAATTCATGGAATAATGATCTATATAGATTGATCGTGGCAACTTAAAGGATTAAGTAAAATTGCATTAATTGTCAAGGATCTTAAAGAGCTTAAGATAAAGGACTCTGAGAGAGTTATCTTGTCAAAAACCACATGACATGATTTTGAGCAAAATCCTAGTGCAAATATTTTGAACTAGATAACATGATTGTATTCCATATGCTGCTGCAATTGGAGAAATCATATATGTCATGATTATGCATAAAGGCCAAATACGTCGTATGCTTAGAGCATGTTGAATGATACCAATATAATCCGAGAACAAGTCATTGTGTGACTTATAGGAATATTCTGAAGTACATGCGAGAACTAGAGAAATATTCCTAATCTATGAAGTATTTTGAAAGAAAGCTATGTTTAAAATTGTTACACATGTGCTAAATTTTCAAATAGATTGAGATGATTCTTAATCACAATCAGGCGTGTCTTCATTATGAATAAAGAGAAATATACATGGATAGTGTTTTCATGTAAAGTTTAATTACAGTTACACATCGGAGTTAGAGTACATTGTGGTTTGGAGAACCACATGCTAAGAAGCTTAATGTATGGTTCATTATGACTATGAGTAATCCCATTACACGAGTATTGGTATCTAAGTCATATTTAAGCATCTAATACATTTTCATTAGTTTTATTTTTATATGAGTTGTATATATAAAACTGAAAATGTTTGTATTCACAAAGTTTATACAAATCAAGTTTGTCAAATCTACTTGACAAAGCTCCATCATTAGCTAAAGCATGAAAAGTCAAGCTGGTGCTATAGGGCCTTGTCGATATAAGTAGATGTATTGATTGAAATTTAGTATTTGGATATTGGAACGATATAGACAACATATATTGTAATGGGCTGAGATATTGGATATGAGTCATTCATTGAATAATTATTGTGTTCTATATTAACATGTTTAAATCCCTAAATAACTAGGTTATTCTAAATGTCCATAGTCATTCATAGTTGTGGGAGCATCTATGAGGTAAGACTAATATGAATGTATTGGTGGATTCTCATGGAGATGAGAATAGCAAGAGCTGCTACCAACTATATAGGTACTTGATTAGAAGAATAAATATTGGACTTGACCCGCATCAAAACCACTTTACGGATCGTAGTCAAGAGTGATGTTTTGATCAAGGTTGTATCTTTGTATTCTTAGACCCGAGATACATATTTGGGACTTGAAGTGTAGGAATTATTGTGCTTTGACATGGTTTAACGTTGTTTCGTAAAAGGCAGTCATATGGGCCATCGTTGGGTATGACATGAACTACATTGATGTACGTATGTAGTCGAGATGGGATTTGTCCCTCTTATTCGTTGAGAGCTAGACATCTAAGGCCTTAGTTAAAGTTGAACAGTAAATGAGATTGATGGCGATCCACATCTCATATTCGACATGATGTTAGAGAAAAAGGAATAATTGATACCACACCTTTAGTAAAAATTGTAGCTTAGATCTCCTGGAATTGGCTGTTGATGAGATGGCACCCTTCATATATTATTAGGGGCAGTAGCCCGTTGCTAGACGTCAGTTACTGTCTATGTCAGTCTATAATGAATCTTCTACAAGTGGGATATTGTTGAATCTATATGCCCAAGAATTATTATGGAGTGATATTGCTAATAATATATGATCCTATAGGGTCACACCTTTATCAAGTTGGCATATTTTGTGTATTTATTATTAATGTGATTATTAATAAATAATATCAATTCTTGTATTTAATTAGGGAATAATTATTTTTTTGTGAAAATAATAATTATAAGAGAGTATAACTAGTTATTATTTCATATGGTATGAATTAATAAGTCATGCAACACATTTTGGACTAGTTGGATTCTTTTGTCCTTTACCTAAAGACAAAGTTTATATTTTATAAAGTTATAATTTATAAAATTAAAGAATCCTACTCTTTTCAAGAGGTATGGCCAAAAATATTGAAATATGGGGGTTGCTTGTCAAACTCCATGCTTTGTCTCCCATGTTTCTAAAGGCTAGAAATACTTTAGAGTATTTTAATCAAAAGTCCTTACTTTGCATGGACTATATAAGAGATGCATGAGGCTTGCATTTTGGTTAAGAAAAACACTCTCTTCTTCTTCTTACTTTCTTCACCTCAAAACCGTAAGTATGAAAGAGTATGATCTCTTTGTAGTTTGGTGCTTTACTTTGGTGATTAAAAGCCTTCTTGAGTTGTCCCCTTTAGTGCTTATTTGAGTTAAGCACTTAAAGGCTTAAACCACTCAAGAACACAAGAAGGAACTAGCATTCCAAGTGCCTTAATCTTGATGGTGGATACTTGTAGAGAAGATCATGTTCTTTGATCTTTACATCTTCATCAACACCCCAAAACCAAGTGGGTTCAAAGGCTTCAAAGGTTATCTCTAAAACATTCTATGGTTGTTTTTCTTTCATTCTAACCTCTATAAATGGATCCATGATGGTTTGGTTTTGTTATGAACTAAAAATAAACTTGTTATTTTTAATGTCTTTCGTTGCCGGTTTTTTGTGAGAAACAAACTTATATTTCGTATCAAAACCCAACAGTTTTAGCTTAGATCCATCATCTTCATCTCATTTCTGACTCATTGGAGGTATAAAATCTCTACATTTCTCCTTATTTCTCTAGATATAGTTTTAGGTCATTTCCCGAATCTTCTTGTTCTTGGAGTTTGAGTGAACTCTAGAACCCTTGAGTGCATTTGTTAGCTTCTGGACTTTGGGGTTGGTTGGAAAGTTGGCTTGCATGGCTTATTGAGTGAACCCATGCTTTAGCATTAAGAACTTAGAATCCGAGATCTTATTTTAATAGGATGTATTAATGGACAAAGTTGGAAACTTTATCCATCAAGACCTTGAGGGGATCCAGATCTGAATTTTAGAGCTGTTGGGATTGAGGAATAAGAGCTTAATCCATTGATCTGTTGGTGCCGAGTGTCCACGCTCGTGGCTACCAGTTGCCACGACATGGCGAATGATGTTTCCACGACCATTTCGTTTAGACATTTCCACGGTGTGGGAATTGAATGATTTCCAACTGTTTTGTCTTGGACTGCTCACGACCTGGCCTATGGATGGCCACGACGTTGAGACCTGTCAAAGTTGGCTTTGACCATTGACTTTGACCGTTGACCTTGACCGTTGACTTTTAACCATGATTGAATTTTAGTCGATATGGGAGATATAGAGTGTAGACTGAGAGGGTACTTCCTAATTGTTGAATAGGTGTTTCATAGTACCGGTCTTCATTGTGTGAGAGCTATTGTGTTATAGCTGGTATCTACGAGGTGAATCTTCTTATTATACTATATGACACTAGGTGTCGTTTATGCATGTGTCTATGTGACTATTGCTGGTCTGATTGTATATTATATGCATGGAGCCGATCTAGGCTCGGAGACATTACAAACTCGAGGTTGTTACAGACCCGATGGAGTCGATCTGGGCTCAGAGTCATTATGGACTTGGGGTTGATACGAACCCGGGGTTGCTATGGACCCGATACAGCTACACGTTGTTATATATGTTGTATGTGGTATTTTGGGGAAAATCACTAAGTTTCATGCTTACAGTTGTTGATATACTGTGCTTCAGGTACTTAAGATGATCGCGGGAAGGCGAAGTCTTGATTGTACACATCCACCTATAGTTCTATGCTTTCGCATGTTGTGATAATCTGATATTTTTGGGATGATTGTATTTTGATACTTATATTCTTTGACTTAGTTTTTGGAGAAACAATAATTTACACTTAGTCATCACCGAAAGCATGGTATTGACGGATACCGACAAAATAACTCAACTACAAGTGCCTTATTAACGTTGTGACTTTTTCCAGTTCCAAGTACGAGTCCTATGCTTCCGATAGTATAGACGTTTACTACCTTTCACACCTACTCATACTTATCCCAAAAATTGTCTCACAGTTTCCAAGTCACTGCCAATACTACACACATTGGCCGCTAAACATATATATATATATATATATATATATATATATATATGTCCCATTAGCACATACAATAGTTTTTCCCAGAATCCACTAGGGCTTTGCTTGTTTACTGATGCCATATCCTACAAATATATGCCCTATCAAGCATATATTAAACTTCCTAGATTCTCATTCTAGGATTCCTTTCCAATTCACCCTACTATTAGCCGAGGAAGAACTTTTAACAATATTAACCAATTATCGGACGAATATGATTACATGACTCTATAATCAAATAGTATGTCAACTGAAAGATTTGACACTACGACAGTTAGACTCATAGGAGAGCTGTGCAATAGCGCCAAATCAAGCAATCTAAAACTATTTAATTCTGGGAGCATGTAACCTAATGTATTTGTCAAATAACTGATTAATATCAATATAGGTTCTAAGGAACAATTAAAAAGCAAATATCTAAGCCATCAGACATTTTAATTATCAAGCAATTCTATTTAACAATTCCAGAAAAGATCCATAGCTTATAGATTTGTATGCATTTCTAACATTTCATAATATCAACAATCATAACAATATGAGTGTTTTGGGAATCACTTTCCTTTCTGAGCTTTGGCTGACTATGTGCATCGTATTCTTTCGTTTTTGGATTATTCTTTTTATGAAAATATTTATTAATTACTCGGATCCTTAATTTGAGCCTGGAATCGCACAAGTGTTCACCCAGTTCACTAAAACCAGGGGTCTGATACCAACGTATTACGTCCTGATTTTTAAGGCAAACTTTTTTCATTTTTATTTATTAAAACATATCAGAGTATAATTACATTATGTGGAAACATGTTGCGAATATGCATGTCTACAGTCGAACCTTGCCCTTCATATGAATAACTGAATACTATTTATATTAAACTGGGAGAGCACGAATCTTAGTGAGTTCCCTAAAATATCATATCCCACAATACATATACAATGCATACACGTAATGGCCTTCAGCATCAAGTTGGTCCGTCCTTTGGCCTTCAGCACGAAGCTGGTCCGCCCCTTTTTACCTTCAAAATATAACTGGTCCACACTTTGGCCTTTAGCATAATGCTAGTCCGTCCGAGTCTATTGTCCTTCAACATGAAGCTGGTCTTCCCTCAACTCCCCACATAATATATAAACACATATATGGCATACCAACAATCCAACATAACAGGCGACTAACTAAACTAGTCCAGTAGCTGAATTGTATACTACAAGACAACTATATCCTAACATACATAGGATATATACTGAAGCACATAATATAGCGAGAAAACTCATATGGGCAGTTATTCAAACAATTGACAATTATCTGGGCGATTCTACTGGCGTTCCAATATGGTTGGTAATACGTCTAACGAGTATTAACCTACAATACTATAACTTATTAATTTCTATGGAAATTTGGCAATGAAAGCTAGATTTTTCACTAATCCCAATGAATACTAAGAGTTCTATCAAATAAGGACCAGCCAGACCAGACAGTTGGGAGGCAATACCATTTCAGCATATAGCTTTTCTGAAATCCAACAACCATGCCGACATGACCATTCTAGAAATCTCTCACATAAGTAGATCAATCATCATTACAACAGGAATTACTGATAAATCTTATTTATATATCTATAACAACGACTATGAATATAAATATAAGCGTAGCTTAACTGACAGGGATCTTATCGAAAACCGGGAAGATCGCCGACAGGACTTCGATACAATGCAATTCTATTTGCCCCGCCCCCTGCCTCAGAGCTTCACAAAAGTGGAGTACCTCGGACTCCCAAAAATACCCAAAGGGTCAGACTTGAGAGAGAGATGAGATAGTTTGGAGTGAGGGTGGTGTGGGAAATGAAAGAGAGCAAAGACTTCTATTTATAGTTTGGGTGTGTTCCACACAACACAGATGTGTGGTGTGCATCTTGTCGGGGTTGGTGACATGGCTTCAGTCAGAGGGTGACACGTGGCAAAAACCTGCTGGGCCGCATCGACCTGTCTTTGTGCGCCGCGCAGCGCGCGCTTACGCCTGCGATTTTATGATTTTTGTAAATTCCATAATTTCTTTATACGAGCTTCGTTTTCAATGTTCTTTATATCCACATGTAGCTATCGACGAGATTTACAACTTTCATTTAGAGTCCATCGTCTAATTTCTGACTTTATTTTTGAAGTTATAATTTTAATAGGATTATATTGTTACAGCCTGTACAAAAATCATAACCCTCTCGTATGAATTCCGTTCTAGACTGTCTTTATATCGACGAAACTATATTGATGAGATCTTCAACTCTCGTTTAGATTGTTTTTCCCAACAATCGATCGATCTCCATTTTGGTTTCTCTGTCATACACTGCTATGCTGAAACTTCTAAAAATCATAAATTCCTCTCATGAAGTCAGATTTGGACGTTCTCTGTACGCATGCTCTCGGTTTTCCGATTACTACAACTTTCGTTAAAACTATTTATCCTAAATAGTCTTCTATCAAAAACGTTTATTTATGTGACCGGTCGTTTATACTATAAGGCAGAAGTAGCGTGTTATGCAGTCCATTTAGTCTGTTTTGCTCCACTGAAGGTTGTTTCCTTTTTCATATTCGTAGTCATTTTTGGTCTTTTAAGGAACGCATTCTGATTCCTGAAGTCCAAGTCTATCCGGAAGGTCCTTCTACGATTTTGTAGTCTCACCCTCCAGAATCAGATCCAACACCCCTTTTCTACCTTGCTTCCTTAAAACACTAATCTGTAAAGTCTTTGTCAAAATAACTGGTTGTGACATCCCATTATGCTTTAAAATCATAATTTCTTTGTTTGCAGAAATCCCTATATATTATAACATTTTGAGGAAATTGTCTCGTTTTGTTAAAATATCTTTGAGTAAAGATGTTGTTTCAAAATACAAAAACTATAAGGATGTCATAATCAACACATAACATTGTTACAACGTAAATACCTAATGGTCTTGAATGCTATTACAGGTTGTCTCTTAATCACTCAACATTCTAATCAAGTTCCAATAGCTTTATACCTGTTACTTGTGATGCATATAATTTGAGTGAATCAGGTTGGGAAACCTGGTGAGACACATAGGGTTTGCAATCCTACAATATTATTATGATAATAATTTATAATTATCAAACCTGCAAAACCAACTGTTACCAAACAATATATATATATATATATATATATATATATATATATATATATATATATATATATATATATATATGTATGTATCCCTTAACTTAGATATCTATAAAACATTACACTCATTCATACCTATTCCAACTGGTTCCCATAAATCCTAGTCCATGATTATCAACTCGCCTGATGAATCGTTTAGAGCAATGGTTTGATAACACAACTAGGGTCTTCCTTCGCTAGTCTGAATCTTAAAGGCAATTAATCCATCGGAGTATTTGATGAAATATGATATCCCCTTTCATCTACGTCTGTGGATTATGAGCCCACATTAGCAACGAAATTCACAAGACCGTCTAGAATGATCAAGTGTTGTAATTTGGTCCGGAAGATGACCAGATATATCGTTATAGTTGTATGATTTGTAACCACCATTTCTGGTCATCCAAAGGAATACTTTATCATACTCTGGTACGTAATTCGTACCATCAACACCTGATAGTGTCATAGAATAGAGTTCTACTCTCCGTTCCTATCTCGCACACCCTTAATATGATGATACCCAATATCCAAACTTAATTGAACTAAGCATCAACTTTAAGTCCTATTGTATAACTAGACAATACTACAAAGCCTGTAATCAACATAATTTTTTGTATATGTAATATTTTTACAATACAATGTGTAAGTAAACACTCTTGTACTCTAACTCGAACTAAGCATCCTTTATAAATCTTATTTTATTACCAGGTGAGACTATAATGCTTATAATTGATTTCCAAACCATTTTCCTGTTTATACCATATTATCACAATACAATATGCGACTATTCTTTTATCCATCTTAAGTGCACCTAAATATTATTTATATGTCTTAGTTTTAAACTTAGACAAGATTACAATCCTTGTAATCAATCTTCCAATACTAACTCTATTTAAACAATTTTATCATAATTTAGTGTATATTTTTTAATGCAGAGTATCACGTATTTTAATGTACAATAATCTTTTAAATAATAATACTTATTTTTAATAGTATCATGAAATAATATAATATAAACATTAAACACATAATTAACCATATCTAGTTCACATAGTATATGTTATCAAAAATACATTGAACAAATATTCCAGATAATAAACAATTAATTCACAAATAAACTCTCAACAGATAAATAATACTTTTAAAAAAATACTTTGTATTAAAATCATGTTCTTGAAAGTAACTATGCACTCACCTGATATAGGTGGAAGACTCGCGGGAAAATCAGATCTTTGACTGGCACTTTAGATTCCCTTCTAAAATGACTTAAATACGAATATTACTAAGCCTTAGTATTTCATTCGTATTTATAAAGTATAATCTTTTTATCAGATTTATCAATAATCCCAACAGAACATTGACATATAGTTGATAAGGAACGACCATGTAAGATTGTATCGGAGTTAGGATCCGTTTGATATATAAAGATATACTGTTTGGAAAATCCACTTTAAACACTTCACAGATCTGGCAATGACATCGCTCTTGTATGTAAATCGGTCAGTAAAACGACTAGTATTACTGATAAATCGTACTTATAAGTTCATAATAACGTTTATGAACATAAATATAAGTTACACTTAAAATACGGTAAGCATAACTCAACTTACAGGTTGTTTGACGAAAATCTGGACATTACACGGGAAGAACTTTGAAATAGAAAGCTCTATTTCTCCAGACTCTCTAGCGCTCAAGAGCTTCGCTACTAACACCTAAGAAGTCCTAAAATTGGGCCTCGAGAAAACGGGAGAGTTTGGGAGTTATTAGAAGGGGATTGACACCAAAAGAAGCTAGCAAAAGACCCTAAATATAACAAAATTCAAAGGGCGCGCCGTATCTTGGACACATGACATGATCTAGTTGCAAGTCATGGGGAGGAAGGGTTGAGTGTGATGGCAACACGTATCGCCCTCTGGTGGTGCCATGTGTCAGCCTCCGGTTGGCTTAATTTTTTTTTCAAAAATTCATAATTTTCGCAAAAGGACTCCGTTTTTGGATGGTTTTTATATTCACATGTAGCTATTGACGATTAATACAACTTTCATTTTGAATTTTTCGGTTAATTTTTAATTTATTTTTCGTTTTACGGTCCAAAAAGGCTTTAGACTGTAAATAACGTTGCGAAATTTATAACTTATTCATACGAGCTCTGTTTTCGACATTCTTTATATCGTAGATTTCATATTGAAAAGTACTGCAAAATTCATTTAGATTGTTTCAGGTAACTATCAACCGATTTTTATTTCGATTTCTGTGTTGCACACTAATGTACTATGTCGCACTCGAAACTTCGAAAAACCATAACTTTCTCATACGAAGTCAGATTTAGGCATTATTTATATGCACGTTTTACTAATTATGAGTACTACAACTTTCATTTAGATCACTTAGGATAATAAGAAACCTATATCCGATTCACTTTTTATGACACAGATTATTGTATCGGTTTGAACGCGAAACTTAGATAAATCATAACTTCCTCATACGAAGTCAGATTTGGGCGTTCTTTATATCCACAGAATTGTCATCACGACTACTATAACTTTCGTTAAGATTGTTTATCTTTAATAATATTCTATTTTTATTCTTTATTTTACCGCTTAATGATAATTTTTATATTAAGATTTTCTACAAATATTATATAGTCCTAATATTTGTCCACGGATCGTGTATATGATAAATATTCATTAGCTCGTAATATATATATAAATAACAATTAATATAATCAACGATTTTAATTGTTCGATAAAATGTATAATTATTATTATTATACTTTAAACGTCGAGCCCGAATTGCAGTCGCTACACTAGTTGACCAACATATGAACCTGCAACATAAACTTCAATCATCAGTGATATATAATCAGAACCCATAATTTGTTTCCCTTTCAAAACCCGACTACCATCAAAAACCTCAAATTTAACAAATATACATTTATAACCTAATAAGAAAACTCCAACATCCTTAACAAACTTTTAATTTGCTTTAAAAAATTACGCAAACTTAACATTGTTGGTTTTTATTTATAATCTAATTTTCTTAGGAATGTTGTCGAACACCTGGTAGGCAGAGTAATGACTATGTCAATTAGATTTAACATAAAGGGAAAGGATACCATATGAAATGAAAATAAAGATAAAAGTAACATAAAATTTCACAAGCGGTTTGTGATGACCGCAGTTATTGAGTTCGATTAAAAACTAAAACCAGAAACGAGGCCTAAATGTGATTCCGATTCAAGAATCGGTTGAAAACAATAAGCATACCTGGAATCCAAAAAAGGACAAACAGATAAATCCAAAAAAGGACAACCCAACTCATCCATTGAGACGTGAACATGGGGTTGATTTGATACTTGAAAACATTTATGCCATTTCGATTCTGTAAAGTTGAAAGAACATCACCCATATTTGCAAATGACGAAGGATTTTCCTCAAGATTATATGGTGTGCATCCGAGATTAACCTCCTAGATCAAGAACGACAAGAAGCAGAAATTGGAGGTCATCGGTAGGGATTTGGTGGGTGCAATGGAATGTGACAAGAATTACAAATAGGGATGATTACCCTAATTTAAAGAGATATTGATTACTTTAATTTAATTATTTACCATAATTAATTAATTGGTAAGATTACTATTATACCCGTAATTAGTTCTTGAAATGATTGGTCCATATTAATCATACATCCACATATGAACCTAACTATCTATCTATCTATCTATCTATCTATCTATCTCTCTCTCTCTCTCTATATATATATATATATATATATATATATATATATATATATATATATATATATATATATATATATATATATAAAGTTCAAATGACAAATAATTTTTGTTTAAATACAAAGAAACTTGTAACATCCATAAAAATCAAGCCAAATTTAAACTTTTTAAAACATTAAAAAACCAATAGTTATTACAAATTTGTTTTCAAAATATTTCCATATCAGAGTATCCCAGAAACATAATAATAAAATGTGAGGAGCTGTACGATCACGCATTTGCCTTCCCGCGATCATCTGAGGTACCTGAAACCAAAAATGAATCTGTAAGCCCGAAGCTTAGTGAGTTCCCCCAAATACCGATACATAACAAACAATACACATAATAACAACATGTACTGGGTCCACAAATCTGCAGACTGGATTACCCCCTGGGCCCACAGTGTGAGTCTAGCTTGCCTTCTGGGCCCACAGCTCAAAACTGGCTGGCCTTCGAGCCTACAACATAAGTCTGGTTTGCTTTCGAGCCCACAACTATGACTAGCTTGCCCCCTGCAGTCCTACAACTGAAACATATCTGACTTGCCCTCAGTACGAGTCTGGCATACCACTTGGTCCTTAGCTCGTATCTCGTATGCTAATGAGTCCTCAGTATGAGTCTGGTATGCCTTCCCGGCCCTCAGCTCATATCTGGCATACTCCAGGGTTTGTTAGTCACTGCACGAGACAGTGCAACCTCAACCCTACCCACATAACATGTATATATATATACAACTAATTACACATACGGATAATCGAACAGTAACACAGGTAGTCCTATAGATCTACCTAACTGGCATAGCAAACTAGCATGCATAATCATCTCATACTCAACACATAATCAACTACTGGGATATCAAATCCAATGGGTCGGCCTTGGTGCCTTAGACCCCTTTGTATAGTGAGGATAACTCACCTCTCAACTGACGAATCGAAGCGATAAACTCAAACTCTCGAACCACGGCCACGAACTCCACCACCTATAGTTACCATAAAATCATTTCCATAAATTTCCAATTTACCAAAATACCCCAAAAGTCAACTAGTTAATCCTCGGTCAAAGTTAAGGTCAACGGTCAAGGTCAACAGTCCATGTTGTCCCGACTTGTCGAGTGCAGTTCACCGACTTGTCGAGCCCTTCCTGAACTCGAGAAGTCGTGAAATCCCTGGTTGACTCGTCGAGTTTCCCTGCAACTCGCCGAGTTCATGCATGTCCAAATGTCAGGAAAACCCTAGCTGACTCGCCGAGTCACTCTACTGACTCGCCGAGTCCATGCAGAAATCCTTGCACGACAATCTTCATCGGACTTGCCGAGCTGGCCATGCAACTCGTCGAGTCCCTTCAGTCCTTTCTCCATCCAGATGATTTTAAGCCACTTAAAAGCTCCATAATGTAGATCTAAGCTCTTAAGGCCTACTTCTTACGTAAAGTTGCAAACTTTACGTACATGCAAGGTGATAATGGCCCAAATCAAGCTAAAGAGAGGTTCTAAGGGATGAAGAAGGTATTAACTCACTAAAGGCTGAAACTTTATGGTCTTACATACCAAGATAATCATGGATCGGAAGTTGCAACTTCAGATCACGCCTAATACCCAAAATATCATATCAACATTGCCAAAGTCGCCCTAATCTCATACATGCATAGATCTAGATAGAAGAAGTTCAAGGTAACAACTTGTTACATCAAAAACGGTGCTAAGATGAAGAAGAACTCGGATCTACAACCTTCCTCTTGTTCCAAGCTTGAGTACGTCAAAATCTTCCTTCCACAATCCACCACAAGGCTCAATATCACACAAAAAGAGAGAAAAACGGCAATTTAGGGTTTCTGGACTCAAAGGGGGCTGTAAGGGAGGCTCAGGGGGGTTAATGACCCTTTAAATAGGGTGCAAAACCCCGAAAATTAGGGTTTCATCTTCCAGCTCCAACTCGTCGTGTCTGTCCTCTGACTCGCCGAGTTGGCCACTTAAAATCTGTGACCAGAACCGTGCCTACTCGATGAGTCAAGGCATCCAACTCGTCGAGTCGACCTTAAAAATTGGAAATATAAGACTGATAGATTATACCTGAGAGTCGGGGCGTTACAATTCTCCCCCACTTGAACTAGACTTCGTCCTCGAAGTCTGCTGCGGTGAACAACTTTGGATAATGCTCTCGCATCTCAGCCTCTGGCTCCCAAGTCTACTCGGATCCCCTCCGGTGCTCCCATTGTACCTTTACCAAAGGTACTTGCTTGTTCCGTAGAACCTTCACTTTCCTTTCCAGAATGGCTATCGGCCTCTCAACGTAATTCAGACGCTTATCGACCTAAATATCGTCTAATGACACCACCGCCTCCTCATCTAGAACACACTTCCGTAGCTGTGAAACGTGGAAAGTACTGTGGATCTGACTAAGCTCCTCTGGTAACTCGAGTCTATATGCCACCTTGCCAACCCTGGCAATGATCCTGAACGGCCCAATTTATCGGGGACTCAATTTCCCCCTCTTCCTGAAGCGGATCACACCCTTCTAGGGCGAGACCTTCAGGAGTACCATATTACCAACCTGAAACTCTAACTCGGATCAACGCCGGTCTGCGTAACTCTTCTACCGACTCTGCACGGTCTGCAGTCAGTGCCTAATCTGTTGAATCATATCGGTAGTCTGTAGGACTACCTCGGTCCGACCCATCACCCTGTGACCCACCTCACCCCAACAGACTGGGGTGCGACATCTCTGCCCATACAACAGCTCAAACGGTGGGACATTAATACTGGAATGATAGTTGTTGTTGTAGGCGAACTCTGCAAGGGGTAGGTGGGAACCCCAGCTCCCAGCGAAATCGATGACACAAGCCCTCAACATGTCCTCGAGGGTATGAATAGTCCACTCGCTCTGGCCGTCGGTCTACGGATGATATGTTGTGCTAAAATGCAGCTGTGTGCCCAGCTCCTCGTGGAACTTCTGCCTGAAGCGGGAGGTAAACCGAACATCACGGTCTGAGATGATAGAGACCATAACCCCATGACGAGCGACAATCTCACGCATATACACATCGGCCAGCTTCTCGGCTGATGAGCTCTCTCGAATGGGCAGAAAATGAGCACTCTTGGTCAATCGATCCATGATGACCCAAGTAGTGTCGAACCCCTTCGCCGTTCTCGGTAGCTTGTTGATGAAGTCCATCGTGATCTGCTCCCATTTCCACATGGGAATCTCCAGAGGCTGCACCTTGCCATGCGGCCTCTGGTACTCGGCCTTGACCCTCCTACAGGTCAAGCACCTCTCGACATACCAAGCGATTTCTCACTTCATGCACGGCCACCAGTAACTCAATCGCAAGTCCCGGTACATCTTGGTGGCCCTCGGGTGAATAGAGAAGTGATACTTATGAGCCTCCTTTAAAATAGTCTGTCTGACTCCACCAGACATCGGAACCCAGACCCGACCGCAACGGGTCAATAATCCCCGGCTGTCCTGCACAAACCAGATGTTCTCACCCCTAATCCTCTCTAGTTTCAAATTTTCCTAACGAATACCCTCTACCTAGGCTTCCCTGATCCTCATACATGTCGCTGGAGTAGATGATCCAAATGACTTCCGGCTCAGAGCGTCCGAACCACATTCGCTTTTCTCGGGTGGTAAAGGATCTCACAGTCGTAGTCCTTAACCACATCTAGCCATCTGCGTTGCCTCATGTTCAGGTTCGGTTGATCCATGATGTGTCTCAAGCTCTTGTGTTCCGTGTAGATGGTACAGCGGACCCCACAGAGGTAATGTCTCCAAATCTTGAGAGCGAATACCACCGCTCCCAACTCCAAATCATGAGTAGGCTATCTCGTCTCATGCGACTTCAGGTGCCGCGATGCGTAGGCTATCACCCGTCCTCTTGATGGGTTTTGAGCACTACATCAATCCTATGGTGTACATGCAAACCCTAAAGCTTTGGATCTAGTTTGTCTAATATACATGCAATAATCATCCAAAGCTCATAAACCCTAATTCTAGCATACAATAATCAAAATTGACAAAAGAATAGAGTTTAGATCATACCTTGATTGTTATGTTGCAATAACAATCTGAATCCTTCTTGTAATTGACTTCTGAAAGCCTAGTGCCTCAAATGTTGCACCTCTAATGGAGTCACAGACACCATATGCAACAAGATGAACAAGGAGAGAGGGAGGAGGCATCAAAAACATCCTAGGGTTTCTCTTAGAAGGTTAGGACGTTTTTGGCTTGCCAAGGGTTCCTTTTATACTTAGGCTATTAGGGGTTTCAACCAGGAAACCCTAATCTGACTGCTTAGGCCCTAAGCAGCCCATGGACTCCCTCCTTAGAAGCCTTGGACGAATTCTAATGGGTTTCCCCATAGATTTTATCCACTCCAACTTCTATGGAGTCCATTAGCCCAATATTCAACTATCACACAATTGACAGTTCTAATCCCCTTTATTTAATTAATGTCTTTTAGCCACAAAATTAATTCTTAATTAATTCTTGACTAATATTAATTAAACAATATAATTTCTCCTTTAATATATTATTCTTATAACATATTAATAAATCATAATTAATCATCGTTCTCCTTAATTCATCCTATCAGTTGCTATGGTGAAGGCAACCCAAAAGGACCATGCTTACAATCGGGTCAAGAACATACCAAAATAGTTATGGGCTTAGACACTAATCCAACAGTCTCCCACTTGGATAAGTCTAATAACTATTCTGCGTATGACTTCAAACCTGATCATCAATCGTAGCTTTCAAAAGCCGCTATCAACTCTAATCTTATCAGAAGCGTGTCATTCAGATAAGGGATCATATATTCCTCCATTCTAGATATCGTATAGACTGAGACATGAACGTTGTAGCAAACTTTTGCTATGTCTAATACACTTTAGACAATCTATAAACCAATTCATGACAATCTTCTTTCATACCTACTCCCAAAGTATGAGCGAATGTGGAACGTTCGAATAATCTTATTATTCAGGAAGTGAAAACATGCAAAGTGAAACACAAGAATAATCGAATCCAATATGGCCCCAAACTTTTGAGTATAAATAAGACACCTTTATTTTAATCACCATATTGATTACTCATTATTCGTTGTTTCGGGTAATCAACATATTACTTGAATTATAACAACAGTTGTCCCATGCTCCTAGCATGCACACTATGTTTACCTATGGTCCTTACTTTGTGAAATAGATCAATTGAACACATTTCCAACGATACTCATTTCACAACTCCTAATCCAAATTCTTCCCACTATTAGAATATGTTTGATTCTAACATTTTATGTAATGATCCTTTTTGTAATCTTATTGCACAAAAGTCACCAAGACTTTGCCAATGAAATTACAAAGTTCTCTATTGGAGATTGCTACAAGGCAATTCCATAGATATGAAGCCTCACATTCAAAGTACATTCCTTTGAACATCCTTCTTGCATAAAAGTTTTTAATCTAGACATGGATTCTCAATATCCAACTCCCAATATGGAAACATTTCCATATTTGCCTTATGACAACTCATTATTAATATAATCATATCTAATCATAATAATGTCATTATGGTCCATTCATTACTATACTTCCAACTGCTCACAAGTGACAAATCCTTGGCGGACCTTAGATCGTCCTTGACAGTTGTTTAATTATTTTAGTCAAATCCGGTTCTAATACTTTTTCCCTCTTAATGCCCTAGGCATTTGGAAAATTTTAGAACAGTCAAATATTACAGCATATGCAATCGGACCTATACCCGAAGCGTATGGGACACGATTCATAATGAAAAACATGATACTTTATCAGTTTCTTGGTATAATATTGCCATATATATAGGATTCCCATATGTTGAATCTTTTCAACATAACATCCATATATGTCCTTTGACTAAATTTAATTAAACTTTCTCGATCCAAGCCTTTAGATTTTGAAACGAAGTATAATATTCTCTCCCTTAATTATAGCAAAACAACTTTTCAACCCCTGCAACTTTGCAAAGTGAAACTGTTGTTTTCTATAATTAATATTGCTAACTTGCAATACTTAAAATAATAATAATCATGCTCCCACTAACATGATGATTATATCCTTACCAGCATAACACTTATGCTCCCACTAGCTTTGACATGTATTCAGAAATCTGCTAAACTTCTAAAAAACAATACTTATTGATTTCCAAAGATCATATTTCTAATACGATACGCTTCGACAATCTTTTATCTAAGCTTCTAGAAAACAACTCATACACCTTTCCTTAGATAGCTCACATGTGTGTCTAAACAATTCTAGAACTTATAGCAATAAGTCTCGAAGGTTCAAACTAATTGCCAAATCTCACAATTCGAACTATGAAGAGGGATGCCGTAGTCATAATCGAATTTGAGAATGCAATTTACATAACCGCTCTCATTAAAATCTTCTTAGTGAAAGCATTTCCTCACAATCATTTTTATGAAGGAGAGAAACCTTATGACACTCGATTTTATGGTGTATGTGTTCCTATCCATGTGAATTTGTCATAACCATAATTATAAGATAATGTTTGTGACAAATCCAAACTCTTATGGACAGAACTTGTTCATTCTTTATTTCTTGCCATCAAGGGTCCCACCATTGCTTCCAAGTCTTTGAGCAGCTCACCCTTACCTATCAATGTACTTTCCATTGATCAGGATGCCTTGCCTCTATGCAATCAACTGAGAAATCATATAACTCATACGCATAGTTGACTTAACTGGAATGGCACAAAAAAAATGTGTCAAGACAATAGGTTACAAACCTCAAGTCGTGTGCTAGTGTTTATCAATAGGTTTACCCTTGATTAGTTCTTGAAACTTTTAAAGATCATTTAGACTCCCACTGACCTCTTGACATATAAGATTCTCTTGTCAAGAAACATTTCTTGACAAGACAAATATTCAAGAGTTAGTGTAGGTTCTTTTCAAGGAAAATCCTACACACAATTGGTCTTAGTTGGTCTTTGTCTTATCAAAGACATCACAACTTACCAATTTCAAACGTGCAAGAGAAAACATTTTCTTACTCCACATTTGATGAGTGTGTTCATCCTTTTTCTTAAGATGATGTCACTCAAGTCACAATCTTGGAGTACGACTCTAAGATTTGATTTTGGAACAAAGTATGATTCACCATTTGATTTAACCATTTCAACAATTTCTGATTCCTCTCCTTAGCCATACTAGTACATTAAGGTGTCCTTATAGGATCAATTGTGATATGGTTTCACAATCAATGAGACAATCATGAAACATGATACAAAAGTACTCTCCCTTTTTTCCAGATTGGAGAAACTTTTATCTTTTTGCCTAATTGATTTTTCTTATTCATTCTGCAATTCATTGAAACTCTTTCAACAACTCAGAATTACACTTAATCTTATAAGTATAACCATATTTACTAAGCTTTAGTAAATCATGACGAATAATTTATTGTTCTTTGTGGTGGACTTGACCAGTGCACAACATTGTGTACCAGTTCTCCTAGTCCTTCACTTGACTCACATACTTATGTGAACAAGGAATTAGTCTCAATTTCCCAAATACGAAGGTTCTCATTCATCACACAAAACCAGTTGCATGATTCCATGTTTCTGTCCAATTGAAACTTAGGCGATGAGAATCATTCCTTATTTGTTAAATTTCTGACATTACCACAAATAACATAACTAAGAATCAAATCCATTCACAATATTGCTAACAATAGAGACATTCAAGCACCAATTTTCATAAAATCCATCGCAAGGAAACATAAATAAGACAAAATCAAAATTTATTTTATTGCGGTAAATCTTGTCCTTACAATGCGATTACAAATGAAAACTATGTAAATATTATTTAGCAATCTATCCTAACTCTAAAGTAGTAGCTAAAAATCCGATATTTGAATCATGCGATCGAAATCCATTTCTTCATCACCAGATTCAGCTCATTTCTTTCTTTAAGCTTCCTTTCTTTTCTTCGATCCTACAAAACACCAAATGTAATCCTATCACATCATGTATTAGAAATCTAAAAAAGGAACTTAATAGAGTCAGATAGTGGATTTTACATGAGATAGAGTCATACGTCTTGACTCTCCCATCTCTTAGATATCTCAGGTAGTCAGGGCAGCTTCGCAACCAATGCCCTTTCTCTTGGCAGTAGAAACACATAGATTCTTTGGGAATGACACAAGGTACTATCTCAGACTAAGCCTTTCACTTGCATAGAGAAAACTTTTCTGGACTTCCAATGTTGCCATTGTCCATAGAAGGTTGGGACATTGATTTACCAGACAAATTTGCTTGACCAGTCCGCCAAATCATTTATGATTCAGCAACAACAAGCAAATAAGTCAAATCAATGAGGGTTACGTCGTGGTCCATCACATAGTATTCTCTAATGAACTTACTATATGATTCGGGAAGTTACTGAAGAACCAAGTCAACAGCCAACTTCCTTGAGACATCGACACCCAACATTCCCAATTTATCAATATGCAACTTCATATCCAAGACATGAGCACATACAAACTTTCAATCTTTGTGTCTTTTTGCCAATAGGGCTTGAGTGACCTTGAACTTTTCAAGTCTTCAAACATGTTGGTCAGGGAGAATTATTGGAGGAGGTGGAGGAAGTGAAGCATGATTTCCATTTCCACAATCCAATCGTGGAACATCATCTTCATGTGGAAAACTTTTTCCAACGGATTCAGGAAGACCGTAGTTGTCAGACTTTGACATCTACAAAACGGGAGAAATTCAAGTTAGTTGATTGGGTCCTTAATAAAACACTCAAATGGGATATTAAGGCTAGGACCCAACACAATATTCTACAACTTGGAAGAGGGATGTCGTAATCCAAATTGCAGAACATTTGAAGGTAGGTAAATGACGATTTACCATTTCCACCATGAAAAACGAAAATTGAAAGTTTAAGTTTTAAATGAATTGAAACTCCTAGATCCTTTCAGATTCACTGAACTTTTCAATCGCATGTTTAAATCTCGATTATGCCCTTCATTTGTGACTGGGATGCCTAGGATCACCAATGAGGTGTGAATAACCATGCGAATGTACGTGGCGCCCTCAATGTTACAGTCACCTAATCGACGTGCCGGTTAACCACACACACTCCATCGATCTATGACAAACATCAAGTCACCCTTTGCCACCAATGCCAATCCCAACTTAGTGTGTCGGTTAACCACACACGCTCCACTAATTGTCTCGGCAAGGGTACAAGGTGTAATTCCATGGAATTGCATCAAATTCACTTTTCCTAAAGTAACTAAGATTTGGGAATTTATAAAAGGGTTTAGTTACTTCGTATTTCATTATACTTATAATGGAAGGGTGTGTCCTATCCTACCCGTTCGGCTAACGACCCTCCACTAGTCAAGAGTGCGGTAGGTAAGAGTGGATACCCATTCAATCGCCATTTTATAGGTAATTTTCTTAAACACCCCTTAGAGACCAGCTTCGTGAATGAGGCCTACTAACGGTAAGACTCACTCTTTACTCATACATATATAATATTAGACCTTTAATTTCATATATAGTATAAGGGTGTATTTAACACTTTTAAAATACTAGATGGTCTAATTTAATAAATTATACTTTTAATTTAATTAAATATAAACCAAATCATTATGGATTTATTAACCTTCTTTTAATTATACACTTAATTAATTTAATAAAGCCATAAGGGTGTAATTTGAACTTTTCAAACAACTAGGGTTTTAGAATTTAAAATTTTCAAAATTAAACTTTTAATCAAAAAAAATTTAAATTCCAAAACATGAGGACAAGTTTTGAAACTTTTCAAAACATTACGGTTTACAATTTAAACTTTTCGAAATTAAACTTTTTAATCAAAATTTAAATTCCAAAACTTGAGGGCAAGTTGTTAAAAGTTTCAAATTCATACAAGAAACAAATTAAATCCATCAAAATATCTAAAACACATTTTATGAATAAACCTGATTTTTCTCAGAATCCCATCAATAAAATAAGAAGTTCTGGAAATTTTCAGAAAATAACTTATTTTTATTGAATTACTATAATTATTGCAATAAAACAGGGCAATAATTCACATAAAATACTTTTTGCATTCAATAAATTCTGAGAAAATTCTGGGATGACCAATATATTGATTAAACATAATTTATGAAGTTTCATTATATTACTGTTTACTATTATTTATGATTTTATTGATTAATTAATAATGAAATATATAAAAAATACTTCCCATAGTTACAAATATCCGAAACTTATACATTGGGCTCTATATCATGTTATAAAACTATGGTTAATTTTACAGAATTTTTGGGAATCATTTATTATTTTTCCCGAATTTTGTTGTTGTTTAATCATTAAAGTATTAAATAAATACTAAAACAGTTCAGAAAAATATAAAAATTTTACAGTAATTCATATTGTATGAAATAATGATTTCCTAATAATTTCATAATTTTTCAATACTGTTTATTATTTAAAACTATTTTCCTAAGTATTTAAGCATGTAAAAATGCATTTTAATGATTATTTCATATAAATAATTGTTAAAATCTGTAAATAATTATAATTGGGCAAGTTATTATTTTAATAAGAAATTATTAAAATCTGGCCTAAATTGAAAATATAAATTAATTATGCAAAGTAAGTAATTCAATTTAAAATTCATTTAACAAATAAATACCTTAATATTATAATCAAAATGAATTATTGTTAATTCATCTAATATAAGAATATGTGTCTAATTATTTGTATTAATACTCCATTCTCGTTTAGCAGTTCCTAAACCAAAACTATTAATTATATTAGGTTCTACGCCATTTTGACCCGAATCGTCTATCGTACGACACACGCATTTTGTTTTGGGACTAATGTGAGTAATCTACCCCATACTTTATAATTTTCAATACTTTTGGGGTGTATCATGTGGTTCTAATATGTTCCAACTTCATTTTATTGTTTTATCACAATTGAGACATTGTTGGGACATTTATACGTGAATCATTAATTGTATAACTATTGTTTGTTTACGCTACATGTACTTGTAGTGCGTTATCATTTTTAGTCTAATCTCCATGACTATGCCCGTATTCTTGAGGTACGTTATGGACAATAATAGCGCTATTGGGTTGACCACCCCGCCTTGGGACGCTAAGGTGATTGATCGCACGTGGTTGAGTGTGTATGATGATTAGATGCTCCATCCTCTATATATATATATATATATATATATATATATATATATATATATATATATATATATATATATATATACATATGTATATATATGGTGAGGACTTATTGTTGTTGTTATCATTTGTTAATCAATTTTTGATTTATAAACCGTTATCTCAAATACAATTATTTGCCGACTTCAAAAGAAAACAAATTTCCAATTATAAAGGTTTCAGCTTCACAATTTTCTCTACTAAAATTAGATTACTCACCAACTCTCGTAGTTGACCTGTTTTTACCCATGATGCAGATTTGAAGAATGAAGTTGATGAAAAATAGGTTGTGCCTTAGAAATCCACAAGACTATTTAAATTTGATGTAATAAATGTTGTTCATATTTGGATTTGTATTTGTATGTTGTGGATCTTGTTTGCATACTTAGTACTTAATTGAATCTAATCATATTATAACATAGTTGTCATGAGACTTTGAACAATATATCACGCCTCGATCGATTCCGACAAGGATCGGGGTGTGACAGATTGGTATCAGAGCCCTTGACTATAGGGAATTAGGTTAATTGCCTTGACCTAGTCTATAGCCTCTAGGGTCCTCTCGTATGCTAGTTTATAAAATGCACACACAACTGCATGCAATTCACACTTAGAAAATCCTAGGAATACCTTTGTGTGTTAATTGCTCCCTTAAGTGCATACGTATTACTCCTGACACTTATATGTGTGCATACACTTGTGAATATTCTCCACTTTCTCTGAAAATCACACACATACTCAAGTTGTTTAACAAAATGTATATACATATATGTATTCCTTAGAGCTCATAGGAAATTCAAAGTCATCCACTCTAGTTGGGTAGGATCATAGTAATGGACGCGTAGTAACTGGAAGGGGGAGGTGCCGGTAGCCCGAAAGTCCTGACTAGGTAAGCATTCGTATACATCCCAATCAACCGAGGGACCAGTTTGCTTATCTGGGGACCAAAGGCGAGAGTTCCCAAACCTATAGGCCAAAGCGCGCCATTCACATTACTTTTGAGCCATCAAAATACCCGACCTTATCAAAAGTATCCGAAAGGATACACTCCAAAATGGCCAACTCATTGGACTATTAAGTTCCCTAATGGGCCTAGAAGTGGGAAAGAAATGTGAAAACTTAGTTTTGTGGGGGCCCACGCAAGTGCTACATGTTTCACATTTAGTAACCATGGAAAGCCCAAAAGGTGCCCAACACTCCTAACCATGGCCCAACAAGTGTTTTACAATTATTTTACCCAACAATGTCTAAAAAAAAAACTTTATTTCCCTAATCAACTTACAAATAACTCACAAGTCCATATGCATGTTTCTCATAGTTGACATGTTCCTTGTTTGGTTGTGGACTTAGGGTAGACTCATTAGGATCAACAGTCTAATAAAATTTTAATTACACATAACTGGGGGAATGTCGAGTGAATCTTAGGAGTGGATCAGACATGGAACAAATCACAAGATTATAATCAAGTTATTCCTACTAAATTCATAAGTCTATTTATATAGACCTCTGGTATAGAGTTGTCAGCGTAGTCGTGTCGGCAATCTAGAATATAGCTAAATACATAATACAAACTATAATACCCAAATTATATAAATTTTTCTGCATAAAAAATCAATAGACAAACACAATGAAACTAAAAAGGGTATCAATCTATCAAGAGAAAAACACATACAATGTAGATTAAAATCCACTAATTATAACAAAATGGCTAAAAGAAAAGGTAAGGACTAAGAATTGTTAAGTCCTCTCTTCTTATAAATAGCTTTGAAGCAAGCTTGCCTAAGCTTCTTTGTTCTTTCTGTCAATTCCATACCTGGCAATTTCTCCATCATCTTCTTGTGCCCTGCTAACGTCTCTACCTCCTCCTTTAATCCCAACTCCTAGTTTTTTTAGGTAGATGCAATATATTTTTCGTGTGAGTTCATAAAATTTACAATGAGTTAAGTTTATGTAAATATAAATCAGAAATCGTAGTAAAACAATTGATTCGATGTGGCATATGCCTAGGGCCTATGTTTATGTTATAAAGAAACTAATAATTAAAATTTTAGAAAATACCAAAACTACTTTGGTTACCAAGTGCATGCATACATGCATGAGTAATGTATAGAAGGTTATTATCGTAGTTTACCTTGGCATTTTGAATGAGGGATTGAAGGCTCTTAATTTTTCTATGAGGCCATCTGTTTATGTTTAGCTCTCTGCATCTTTTCTTCAACAATGTTAACCCTATCCCTAGTTCCTTTGCTGCCATGATTATCGGCATCTCAAAGTACTTCGCTATCTCTTCAAACTCCAATGGTCTCAATCTATTTGCCACCTTCCGGCCACCGTGATCAGTGGTGGCAGCACTAGAACTACCTGTAGCCTCACCACCGGATTTACAGTCTTCACTGAAACTAACCAATGGTAAATTACCATCCTCCCAACAATCCCATAAGCTTATGTCTTTAAGGGGATCCAAATCGTGAAACTCATTTCTAGAAATGATGTTTTGATCTTTGTTAAGTACTGTGGAAACGGTCTGATCGAGCATTTCATGTAATTTTTCCGACAACTCGTAATCATGATGGTCGAGCCTGTCACCACTGCAAAAATCCAAAAACTCAAGATAATCAAATCCAACACGATGGAAGACTCTTTTTGATCACTACAAATCCAAACCTTGTTTTGATCAATATAGACAAAATCACTTTTTTGTGCGAAAGATGGGGTAATGAGTGATGTTTATATATACCTGAAAAGATCTTGATGATCAAAGTACTGAAACCAATCGAGGTCATATATGGGGTTTTGATGATCTGCAGGTGGATCCATTTGTGAGGGAGAAGTTAAAAATTGCGGTAAGAATGTGATGATTTATATAAGTGAAGTGAGAGAAGTAATTAATAACAAATAAAGAGGAAATGAATATATATGGTCTATGAGCCGTAACCTTCTTCTTCAATTCACACACATATACGTATATGTTGCTGCAAATTATGACTTATGTGCCTCATGCATTTAATGCATCACATGCCTACTGCATATTCTTGACTTTGAAGCTACGTACCAGTTTCAAATTTCCCCAGTAGCACACTTTTCATTAGAAAGTACTCCAAGTCTTCACACATGAACCAGTTAGAAAGTACTCCAAGTCTTCACACACGAACCAATTAGAAAGTACTCCAAGTCTTCACACATGCAAATTATGACTTGTGTGTCGCTATAGGTAACTAATAAAATTTTATTTTTTAACCCCTTAAATATCAGTACAAGCTTCTAACCTCGACGTTTAAATTCAAAATTTCTTTTTATTACTAAAACTAGCATCGATTCAAGTATATAAACCATGAATCTTGAGAACACAGCAAAACCCAAATAAGTCTTATCATCTATGTAAAAAAAAAACTCAGGGTTTTTACTAGTAAATCTATCAGTGTCGGAGCTGAAACAATTAACTTGGGGGGGGGGGGGCGAAAATATTGTAAACTGAAATTAAAATTAAAAAAAAAAACAGATTGTTTTCTACAAATAAACACCAAAAACACCTAGAAAAAGAATTACAACTCAGCCCGACAGCCTTTAATGTCTTTAAAAACAGATTATGAATGATATATTAGTAAGTAGACAACAATTTCTCTTTCAATGTTTTCATCTTTCCCATGATTATATCTAGAAAAATCAAAATGAAGGAACAATTGATCCAATCAAAACAAAATCAAATTCAAAATTAGAACAATAACCAATAACTCATTTAACAATAACCAAATCAATCTTTGTTGTCACTTTTCAGTTTTGTTTGAAGCTGACAAGCTGTTAAGCATAACCAAATCAATAACCAAATCTATAAGTTCATAACTTATAAATCAAATTGGCAAATCGCCAAATCGCAAATGACAGCCAAATTAAAAGGAAACTCAGTAAGAAGTAGTAACGCATAAATAGGCAACAAATTGACAGAAAACAGCAGCAGCAGTGCAATACGCCAACACCAACAATCAACAATCTTACAATCAGAAAAGAAAGAACATCTAAACAGGATTTGGGTCTCGGGATTACATACCTGATTTCTGTGAAGTGAGAATGGGGACTTGGGCACTTGGCGATGGCGATTGGCGAGAGTGAGACCAGGCGACTGACTTGGCGAGACAGCGACAAACGAACAGCAGGCGAGATAGGCAGCGAATTGGGAAAATGGGGATGAATCGATTTTGATTTCTTGATACCGCTTGGTCGCTTGGAGAATTGGGAGTATTGGACCATTCTAATTAGGAATCGGGAGGGGCCAAAGCCCAAGTTTGAAGATAGCAGGCCTATAACTATTTTATTTTGAACTACAATTCCTACTTCCAGCCCAATAATACTACGCCCCTGGAATCTATGAGGGCTAGTGTAAACATTATGGTCATATATCATTAAGATTCTATGGACTTAGAATGTGTGATTCCGCCTCATTCCCTGTTCCTTGTTTGGTTGTGGGCTTAAGGCGGGGTCACCCATCCAAAATGCCCTTGCAATCTTAATGATATACGACTAGTTTACGTCAATCGACTATAAAAGAACTTGTAGGACTTATAATGCAAATTTCGTCAAAATTTGCTGAAACATTCGTAATGATGGAACTCGCTAACTACGTTATAAAATATTCATAGTGGTAATACCAAGGATAAAACAGGGAGTATAAAAGCACACATAGAATACTCTATCATCCCAAAACAATAAACTCCTTTTAAATTGACTCAGTTCAAGTTACAATAAGAAATTTCCAAGGTCATCATGTGACATCAGGAGGGTTGTTCCTCACCATAATCAATTTCTTGTACTACGAAAAGTTTTCCACATCTTTTTCCAAACTCTTGAAGTCCCAATCAAAATGCAAATTTCGGGACGAAATTCCCTCTAACGGGGGGATGATGTGACA
The DNA here is from genome assembly GCF_052849685.1 of Lactuca virosa. NCBI lineage: Eukaryota > Viridiplantae > Streptophyta > Magnoliopsida > Asterales > Asteraceae > Lactuca > Lactuca virosa. The sequence continues at coordinate 252,210,977 of NC_136427.1, read as the reverse complement.
ACCATCAAATTTCGGTCAAGTCAAAGTCAAACAAAGTCAACTAGTCAAACCGGTCAACTCCATTAACACTTGTATGATAGGGTTTACGTTATGTAATCACTGTATAATTCGCTATTTTAATGAGAAAACATCATTTGGAAAGTTCATGTGTTTGATTTTCCTTAGCCTTAACAGTGCTAAACAATGAACCAAAGCGATAAAACACTATTGCACAATCATCGGGATTGTGTACGACACTAAATCATGGCTTAACGGGGTCTATGGACCTTGCGTTGCGAAGCCGGACACTCAAAAAGATCACAAACGAAACCTCTCGCAATCTCATTCAAACCCTACTCAAGATTACTTGACGCTAATAGGATCGAAACTCATACACTACGATATAAATTGACGTTAATAGCAACATAGTATAGTACAACGTTATAACTATAATCAAATTAAATTATGATACCATATTAAAATCAAATCAAAGTATAATGCTCTAATTAAATTTAAAAGAATCAAACTTGAATGCTATAATTAAACTTCAAATCAAAGTAGATTGTTATAATCAAATAATAACTCATCTTTTATAAAACTCCATTTTTATAAACTTTACATTAAATTTTATAAAACTCTATTTTTATAAACTTTACATTAAATTTTATAAAACTCTTATATTAATTATGTAAAAGATGCTTGTGTTAGTGGGAAATTATGAAGACCACCAAAAGCAAAAAGATTATTCCCATGGTCTCCCACTCACACCTCTCATCCACTTTCCTTTCCTTTTTCTCCCAACACATTATTCTCTTCACCACTTAAACCTTCTCTATTCTTTCTCTCACTCTCAATCTCGAAATTCATCCAAGAAATACTCATATTCCAGCCAAGAACAATCTATTATACTCAAATCTTCATCCCTCTTGAAGCATTCATCAAGGTATGTTGTTAAAAGTTTCAAATTCATACAAGAAACAAATTAAATCCACCAAAATATCTAAAACTCATTTTATGAATAAACCTGATTTTTCTCAGAATCCCATCAATAAAATAAGAAGTTCTGGAAATTTTCAGAAAATAACTTATTTTTATTGAATTACTATAATTATTGCAATAAAGTAGGGCAATAATTCACATAAAATACTTTTTGCATTCAATAAATTCTGAGAAAATTCTGGGATGACCAATATATTGATTAAACATAATTTATGAAGTTTCATGCATTTATATTACTGTTTACTATTATTTATGATTTTATTGATTAATTAATAATGAAATATATAAAAAATACTTCCCATACTTACAAATATCCGAAACTTATACATTGGGCTCTATATCATGTTATAAAACTATGGTTAATTTTACAGAATTTTTGGGAATCATTTATTATTTTTCCCGAATTTTGTTGTTGTTTAATCATTAAAGTATTAAATAAATACTAAAACAGTTCAGAAAAATATAAAAATTTTACAGTAATTCATATTGTATGAAATAATGATTTCCTAATAATTTCATAATTTTTCAATACTGTTTACTATTTAAAACTATTTTCCTAAGTATTTAAGCATGTAAAAATGCATTTTAATGATTATTTCATATAAATAATTGTTAAAATCTGTAAATAATTATAATTGGGCAAGTTATTATTTTAATAAGAAATTATTAAAATCTGGCCTAAATTGAAAATATAAATTAATTATGCAAAGTAAGTAATTCAATTTAAAATTCATTTAACAAATAAATACCTTAATATTATAATCAAAATGAATTATTGTTAATTCATCTAATATAAGAATATGTGTCTAATTATTTGTATTAATACTCTATTCTCGTTTAGCAGTTCCTAAACCAAAACTATTAATTATATTAGGTTCTACGCCATTTTGACCCGAATCGTCTATCGTACGACACACGCATTTCGTTTTGGGACTAATGTGAGTAATCTACCCCATACTTTATAATTTTCAATACTTTTGGGGTGTATCATGTGGTTCTAATATGTTCCAACTTCATTTTATTGTTTTATCACAATTGAGACATTGTTGGGACATTTATACGTGAATCATTAATTGTATAACTATTGTTTGTTTACGCTACATGTACTTGTAGTGCATTATCATTTTTAGTCTAATCTCCATGACTATGCCCGTATTCTTGAGGTACGTTATGGACAATAATAGCGCTATTGGGTTGACCACCCCGCCTTGGGACGCTAAGGTGATTGATCGCACGTGGTTGAGTGTGTATGATGATTAGATGCTCCATCCTATATATATTTATATATATATACATATGTATATATATGGTGAGGACTTATTGTTGTTGTTATCATTTGTTAATCAATTTTTGATTTATAAATCGTTATCTCAAATACAATTGTTTGCCGACTTCAAAAGAAAACAAATTTCCAATTATAAAGGTTTCAGCTTCACAATTTTCTCTACTAAAATTAGATTACTCACCAACTCTCGTAGTTGACCTGTTTTTACCCATGATGCAGATTTGAAGAATGAAGTTGATGAAAAATAGGTTGTGCCTTAGAAATCCACAAGACTATTTAAATTTGATGTAATAAATGTTGTTCATATTTGGATTTGTATTTGTATGTTGTGGATCTTGTTTGCATACTTAGTACTTAATTGAATCTAAACATATTATAACATAGTTGTCATGAGACTTTGAACAATATATCACGCCTCGATCGATTCCGACAAGGATCGGGGTGTGACAGATTGGTATCAGAGCCCTTGACTATAGGGAATTAGGTTAATTGCCTTGACCTAGTCTATAGCCTCTAGGATCCTCTCGTATGCTAGTTTATAAAATGCACACACAACTGCATGCAATTCACACTTAGAAAATCCTAGGAATACCTTTGTGTGTTAATTGCTCCCTTAAGTGCATACGTATTACTCCTGACACTTATATGTGTGCATACACTTGTGAATATTCTCCACTTTCTCTGAAAATCACACACATACTCAAGTTGTTTAACAAAATGTATATACATATATGTATTCCTTAGAGCTCATAAGAAATTCAAAGTCATCCACTCTAGTTGGGTAGGATCATAGTAATGGACGCGTAGTAACTGGAAGGGGGAGGTGCCGGTAGCCCGAAAGTCCTGACTAGGTAAGCATTCGTATACATCCCAATCAACCGAGGGACCAGTTTGCTTATCTGGGGACCAAAGGCGAGAGTTCCCAAACCTATAGGCCAAAGCGCGTCATTCACATTACTTTTGAGCCATCAAAATACCCGACCTTATCAAAAGTATCCGAAAGGATACACTCCAAAATGGCCAACTCATTGGACTATTAAGTTCCCTAATGGGCCTAGAAGTGGGAAAGAAATGTGAAAACTTAGTTTTGTGGGGGCCCACGCAAGTGCTACATGTTTCACATTTAGTAACCATGGAAAGCCCAAAAGGTGCCCAACACTCCTAACCATGGCCCAACAAGTGTTTTACAATTATTTTACCCAACAATGTCTAAAAAAAAAACTTTATTTCCCTAATCAACTTACAAATAACTCACAAGTCCATATGCATGTTTCTCATAGTTGACATGTTCCTTGTTTGGTTGTGGACTTAGGGTAGACTCATTAGGATCAACAGTCTAATAAAATTTTAATTACACATAACTGGGGGCATGTCGAGTGAATCTTAGGAGTGGATCAGACATGGAACAAATCACAAGATTATAATCAAGTTATTCCTACTAAATTCATAAGTCTATTTATATAGACCTCTGGTATAGAGTCGTCAGCGTAGTCGTGTCGGCAATCTAGAATATAGCTAAATACATAATACAAACTATAATACCCAAATTATACAAATTTTTCTGCATAAAAAATCAATAGACAAACACAATGAAACTAAAAAGGGTATCAATCTATCAAGAGAAAAACACATACAATGTAGATTAAAATCCACTAATTATAACAAAATGGCTAAAAGAAAAGGTAAGGACTAAGGATTGTTAAGTCCTCTCTTCTTATAAATAGCTTTGAAGCAAGCTTGCCTAAGCTTCTTTGTTCTTTCTGTCAATTCCATACCTGGCAATTTCTCCATCATCTTCTTGTGCCCTGCTAACGTCTCTACCTCCTCCTTTAATCCCAACTCCTAGTTTTTTTAGGTAGATGCAATATATTTTTCGTGTGAGTTCATAAAATTTACAATGAGTTAAGTTTATGTAAATATAAATCAGAAATCGTAGTAAAACAATTGATTCGATGTGGCTTATGCCTAGGGCCTATGTTTATGTTATAAAGAAACTAATAATTAAAATTTTAGAAAATACCAAAACTACTTTGGTTACCAAGTGCATGCATACATGCATGAGTAATGTATAGAAGGTTATTATCGTAGTTTACCTTGGCATTTTGAATGAGGGATTGAAGGCTCTTAAGTTTTCTATGAGGCCATCTGTTTATGTTTAGCTCTCTGCATCTTTTCTTCAACAATGTTAACCCTATCCCTAGTTCCTTTGCTGCCATGATTATCGGCATCTCAAAGTACTTCGCTATCTCTTCAAACTCCAATGGTCTCAATCTATCTGCCACCTTCCGGCCACCGTGATCAGTGGTGGCAGCACTAGAACTACCTGTAGCCTCACCACCGGATTTACAGTCTTCACTGAAACTAACCAATGGTAAATTACCATCCTCCCAACCATCCCATAAGCTTATGTCTTTAAGGGGATCCAAATCGTGAAACTCATTTCTAGAAATGATGTTTTGATCTTTGTTAAGTACTGTGGAAACGTTCTGATCGAGCACTTCATGTAATTTTTCCGACAACTCGTAATCATGATGGTCGAGCCTGTCACCACTGCAAAAATCCAAAAACTCAAGATAATCAAATCCAACACGATGGAAGACTCTTTTTGATCACTACAAATCCAAACCTTGTTTTGATCAATATAGACAAAATCACTTTTTTGTGCGAAAGATGGGGTAATGAGTGACGTTTATATATACCTGAAAAGATCTTGATGATCAAAGTACTGAAACCAATCGAGGTCATATATGGGGTTTTGATGATCTGCAGGTGGATCCATTTGTGAGGGAGAAGTTAAAAATTGCGGTAAGAATGTGATGATTTATATAAGTGAAGTGAGAGAAGTAATTAATAACAAATAAAGAGGAAATGAATATATATGGTCTATGAGCCGTAACCTTCTTCTTCAATTCACACACATATACGTATATGTTGCTGCAAATTATGACTTATGTGCCTCATGCATTTAATGCATCACATGCCTACTGCATATTCTTGACTTTGAAGCTACGTACCAGTTTCAAATTTCCCCAGTAGCACACTTTTCATTAGAAAGTACTCCAAGTCTTCACACATGAACCAGTTAGAAAGTACTCCAAGTCTTCACACAAGAACCAATTAGAAAGTACTCCAAGTCTTCACACATGCAAATTATGACTTGTGTGTCGCTATAGGTAACTAATAAAATTTTATTTTTTAACCCCTTAAATATCAGTACAAGCTTCTAACCTCGACGTTTAAATTCAAAATTTCTTTTTATTACTAAAACTAGCATCGATTCAAGTATATAAACCATGAATCTTGAGAACACAGCAAAACCCAAATAAGTCTTATCATCTATGTAAAAAAAAACTCAGGGTTTTTACTAGTAAATCTATCAGTGGCGGAGCTTGAACAATTAACTTGGGGGGGGGGGGGCGAAAATATTATAAACTGAAATTAAAATTAAAAAAAAAACAGATTGTTTTCTACAAATAAACACCAAAAACACCTAGAAAAAGAATTACAACTCAGCCCGACAGCCTTTAATGTCTTTAAAAACAGATTATGAATGATATATTAGTAAGCAGACAACAATTTCTCTTTCAATGTTTTCATCTTTCCCATGATTATATCTAGAAAAATCAAAATGAAGGAACAATTGATCCAATCAAAACAAAATCAAATTCAAAATTAGAACAATAACCAATAACTCATTTAACAATAACCAAATCAATCTTTGTTGTCACTTTTCAGTTTTGTTTGAAGCTGACAAGCTGTTAAGCATAACCAAATCAATAACCAAATCTATAAGTTCATAACTTATAAATCAAATTGGCAAATCGCCAAATCGCAAATGACAGCCAAATTAAAAGGAAACTCAGTAAGACAGTAGTAACGCATAAATAGGCAACAAATTGACAGAAAACAGCAGCAGCAGTGCAATACGCCAACACCAACAATCAACAATCTTACAATCAGAAAAGAAAGAACATCTGAACAGGATTTGGGTCTCGGGATTACATACCTGATTTCTGTGAAGTGAGAATGGGGACTTGGGCACTTGGCGATGGCGATTGGCGAGAGTGAGACCAGGCGACTGACTTGGCGAGACAGCGACAAACGAACAGCAGGCGAGATAGGCAGCGAATTGGGAAAATGGGGATGAATCGATTTTGATTTCTTGATACCACTTGGTCGCTTGGAGAATTGGGAGTATTGGACCATTCTAATTAGGAATCGGGAGGGGCCAAAGCCCAAGTTTGAAGATAGCAGGCCTATAACTATTTTATTTTGAACTACAATTCCTACTTCCAGCCCAATAATACTACGCCCCTGGAATCTATGAGGGCTAGTGTAAACATTATGGTCATATATCATTAAGATTCTATGGACTTAGAATGTGTGATTCCGCCTCATTCCCTGTTCCTTGTTTGGTTGTGGGCTTAAGGCGGGGTCACCCATCCAAAATGCCCTTGCAATCTTAATGATATACGACTAGTTTACGTCAATCGACTATAAAAGAACTTGTAGGACTTATAATGCAGATTTCGTCAAAATTTGTTGAAACATTCGTAATGATGGAACTCGCTAACTACGTTATAAAATATTCATAGTGGTAATACCAAGGATAAAACAGGGAGTATAAAAGCACACATAGAATACTCTATCATCCCAAAACAATAAACTCCTTTTAAATTGACTCAGTTCAAGTTACAATAAGAAATTTCCAAGGTCATCATGTGACATAAGGAGGGTTGTTCCTCACCATAATCAATTTCTTGTACTACGGAAAGTTTTCCACATCTTTTTCCAAACTCTTGAAGTCCCAATCAAAATGCAAATTTCGGGACGAAATTCCCTCTAACGGGGGGATGATGTGACAACCATCAAATTTCGGTCAAGTCAAAGTCAAACAAAGTCAACTAGTCAAACCGGTCAACTCCATTAACCCTTGTATGATAGGGTTTACGTTATGTAATCACTGTATAATTCGCTATTTTAATGAGAAAACATCATTTGGAAAGTTCATGTGTTTGATTTTCCTTAGCCTTAACAGTGCTAAACAATGAACCAAAGCGATAAAACACTATTGCACAATCATCGGGATTGTGTACGACACTAAATCATGGCTTAACGGGGTCTATGGACCTTGCGTTGCGAAGCCGGACACTCAAAAAGATCACAAACGAAACCTCTTGCAATCTCATTCAAACCCTACTCAAGATTACTTGACGCTAATAGGATCGAAACTCATACACTACGATATAAATTGACGTTAATAGCAACATAGTATAGTACAACGTTATAACTATAATCAAATTAAATTATGATACCATATTAAAATCAAATCAAAGTATAATGCTCTAATTAAATTTAAAAGAATCAAACTTGAATGCTATAATTAAACTTCAAATCAAAGTAGATTGTTATAATCAAATAATAACTCATCTTTTATAAAACTCCATTTTTATAAACTTTACATTAAATTTTATAAAACTCTATTTTTATAAACTTTACATTAAATTTTATAAAACTCTTATATTAATTATGTAAAAGATGCTTGTGTTAGTGGGAAATTATGAAGACCACCAAAAGCAAAAAGATTATTCCCATGGTCTCCCACTCACACCTCTCATCCACTTTCCTTTCCTTTTTCTCCCAACACATTATTCTCTTCACCACTTAAACCTTCTCTATTCTTTCTCTCACTCTCAATCTCGAAATTCATCCCTCTTGAAGCATTCATCAAGGTATGTTGTTAAAAGTTTCAAATTCATACAAGAAACAAATTAAATCCACCAAAATATCTAAAACTCATTTTATGAATAAACCTGATTTTTCTCAGAATCCCATCAATAAAATAAGAAGTTCTGGAAATTTTCAGAAAATAACTTATTTTTATTGAATTACTATAATTATTGCAATAAAGTAGGGCAATAATTCACATAAAATACTTTTTGCATTCAATAAATTCTGAGAAAATTCTGGGATGACCAATATATTGATTAAACATAATTTATGAAGTTTCATGCATTTATATTACTGTTTACTATTATTTATGATTTTATTGATTAATTAATAATGAAATATATAAAAAATACTTCCCATAGTTACAAATATCCGAAACTTATACATTGGGCTCTATATCATGTTATAAAACTATGGTTAATTTTACAGAATTTTTGGGAATCATTTATTATTTTTCCCGAATTTTGTTGTTGTTTAATCATTAAAGTATTAAATAAATACTAAAACAGTTCAGAAAAATATAAAAATTTTACAGTAATTCATATTGTATGAAATAATGATTTCCTAATAATTTCATAATTTTTCAATACTGTTTACTATTTAAAACTATTTTCCTAAGTATTTAAGCATGTAAAAATGCATTTTAATGATTATTTCATATAAATAATTGTTAAAATCTGTAAATAATTATAATTGGGCAAGTTATTATTTTAATAAGAAATTATTAAAATCTGGCCTAAATTGAAAATATAAATTAATTATGCAAAGTAAGTAATTCAATTTAAAATTCATTTAACAAATAAATACCTTAATATTATAATCAAAATGAATTATTGTTAATTCATCTAATATAAGAATATGTGTCTAATTATTTGTATTAATACTCCATTCTCGTTTAGCAGTTCCTAAACCAAAACTATTAATTATATTAGGTTCTACGCCATTTTGACCCGAATCGTCTATCGTACGACACACGCATTTCGTTTTGGGACTAATGTGAGTAATCTACCCCATACTTTATAATTTTCAATACTTTTGGGGTGTATCATGTGGTTCTAATATGTTCCAACTTCATTTTATTGTTTTATCACAATTGAGACATTGTTGGGACATTTATACGTGAATCATTAATTGTATAACTATTGTTTGTTTACGCTACATGTACTTGTAGTGCATTATCATTTTTAGTCTAATCTCCATGACTATGCCCGTATTCTTGAGGTACGTTATGGACAATAATAGCGCTATTGGGTTGACCACCCCGCCTTGGGACGCTAAGGTGATTGATCGCACGTGGTTGAGTGTGTATGATGATTAGATGCTCCATCCTATATATATTTATATATATATATATATATATATATATATATATATATATATATATATATACATATGTATATATATGGTGAGGACTTATTGTTGTTGTTATCATTTGTTAATCAATTTTTGATTTATAAACCGTTATCTCAAATACAATTGTTTGCCGACTTCAAAAGAAAACAAATTTCCAATTATAAAGGTTTCAACTTCACAATTTTCTCTACTAAAATTAGATTACTCACCAACTCTCGTAGTTGACCTGTTTTTACCCATGATGCAGATTTGAAGAATGAAGTTGATGAAAAATAGGTTGTGCCTTAGAAATCCACAAGACTATTTAAATTTGATGTAATAAATGTTGTTCATATTTGGATTTGTATTTGTATGTTGTGGATCTTGTTTGCATACTTAGTACTTAATTGAATCTAATCATATTATAACATAGTTGTCATGAGACTTTGAACAATATATCACGCCTCGATCGATTCCGACAAGGATCGGGGTGTGACACTAGGCGAGTTCACCTATGAACTCGGTGAGTTCAGGCTCCAGAAAGCAGATTTTCGCGATTTTCAGCTTGAACGATTATGTAAAGCATCAAATACATCAAACAAACAGCCTAGTCTCTGATACCACTGATGGGTTTTGAGCACTACATCAATCCTATGGTGTACATGCAAACCCTAAATCTTTGGATCTAGTTTGTCTAATATACATGCAATAATCATCCAAAGCTCATAAACCCTAATTCTAGCATACAATAATCGAAATTGACAAAAGAATAGAGTTTAGATCATACCTTGATTGTTATGTTGCAATAACAATCTGAATCCTTCTTGTAATTGACTTATGAAAGCCTAGTGCCTCAAATGTTGCACCTCTAATGGAGTCACAAACACCATATGCAACAAGATGAACAAGGAGAGAGGGAGGAGGCATCAAAAACGTCCTAGGGTTTCTCTTTGAAGGTTAGGGACGTTTTTGGCTTGCCAAGGATTCCTTTTATACTTAGGCTATTATGGTTTTCAACCAGGAAACCCTAATCTGATTGCTTAGGCCCTAAGCAGCCCATGAACTCCCTCCTTAGAAGCCTTGGACGAATTCTAATGGGTTTCCCCATAGATTTTGTCCACTCCAACTTCTATGGAGTCCATTAGCCCAATATTCAACTATCACACAATTAACAGTTCTAGTCCCCTTTATTTAATTAATGTCTTTTAGCCACAAAATTAATTCTTAATTAATTCTTGACTAATATTAATTAAACAATATGATTTCTCCTTTAATATATTATTCTTATAACATATTAATAAATCATAATTAATCCTCTTTCTCCTTAATTCATCCTATCAGTTGCTATGGTGAAGGCAACCCAAAAGGATCATGCTCACAATCGGGTCAAGTACATACCAAAATAGTTATGGGCTTAGACACTAATCCAACACCTCTCTGGATAAGGACCGCTCCCAGTCCCGTGATGGATGCATCACAGAACACCACAAAATCCTCAACTCCCTCCGGAAGAGTCAAGACTGGAGCTTCACATAGTTGCTGTCTGAGAGTCTCAAACGCCCTCTGCTGCTCGGGGCCCCACCAGATTTCCACCCCCTTCCTCATCAGACGAGTGAGAGGTACTACAATCTTGGAGAAAATCTTGTATGAATCTCCGGTAGTACCCCACCAATCCCAAAAAGCTCCTGATGTTTGAGGGAGATTTTGGGACCTCCCACTGCATAACCGTCTCGATTTTGGCCGGATCGACCAAAATCCCCTCTTGGTTAACGAGGTGTCCCAGGAACTGGACCTCTCGTAACCAAAAATCGCATTTCGAGAATTTGGCATAAAGCCGTTCTCACCTCAGAACTCCCAATAAGTCCCGCAGATGCTCCTCATGCTGCTCTCGGGTCTTGGAATACACCAAGTAATCGTCTATGAACACTATGACCGAGCGATTTAGCATCAGTCTGCAGACCCGATTTATCAGGTCCATAAATACTGTTGGCACGTTGGTGAGCCCAAATGGCATCATCACGAACTCGTAATGTCCATAACGAGTTCGGAACGCGGTCTTCTCCACGTCTTCCTCTCTGACCCTGACTTGATGATACTGAGACCTCAATTCTATCTTGGAAAACCAAGGTGCTGATGGGTTTTGAGCATTCTAACACTTCCTAAGTGTACATGCAACCCTAATAACCTTGGATCTATGTTTGTCTAATAATCATGCAAAGTTGAATTCCAAGGTTATATTCCTATCTAGCATACATGGGGAACATTTTTAACTTGAATGAAAGATAGAATAACTTACCTTGTTGTTGATTATGTTCCTTGAAACCTTGTGAGCCTAGCACCCCAAGTGTGATGCCTCAAATGCTTCACACAACACCAAATGCAAAGGAGTAAACTTTGAGAGAATCTTACACTTGCAAAATCGGCTCTAGCCCTCTTGTTTCTTATGTGTCGCCGATTTTGGTGGAGAACATGTTGCTTATATAGTGTGTCACATCTAGGGTTACACCATGTAAACCCTAATGTGGCATGACTCTTCATTTCCATGACCCATGGGTTTGTAACTCCCATGGAGCCTCCATGGAGCATTCAATGGGTTTAACCCAACTTGATTATCCATGGAGCCTTTTAGCCCACTATACAAGTTATGGATGATTTACATGATCAACCCATATATTTAATTAGTCATCTTTTGATCACTTAATTAATCCTAGATTAATTCTTGATCAATACTAATTAAATAATACTATTAATATATTAGAACTTATAATATATTAATAAACCACAAGTGTTATTTCTCTCATTTAGTCTATCCAAATGCATGATGCCATGCAACCCAAATGGACCATGCCGGGTCGGGTCAAGTACATACCAGAAATAGTTATGGACTTAGACACCTTATCCAACAGGTGCACCCCGCAACTGATCAAATAAATTATCTATCCTCGGGAGCGGATAACGGTTTTTCACCATCAACTTGTTCAACTCCTGGTAGTCAATGCACATCTGGTGTGAACCATCCTTCTTCCTCAAGAAGAGTATCGGAGCTCCCCACGGGGAACTGCTCGGGCGAATGAATTACTTCCCCAATTGTTCCTGCAGCTGTGATGACAGCTCCTACATCTCTGGTGGTGCCAACCGGTATGGCGCCTTGGCGATAGGGGCCGCACCTGGCACTAGGTCGATCCTAAACTCGACCTGCCTCTCCGGAGGCACTCCGGGTAAGTCCTCTGGAAACACATCAGCAAACTCCCTGACCACCTAAACCTCTGAAACTGAAACCTGATCCTTGGCCCGTGTATCTACCACGTACGCTAGATAACCCGCACACCCGTGCTGAATGTACTGCCGAGCCCTGGCAGCTGAACAAAACCCTAATCCCAATCTGGTACCGTCGCTGTAGACAATCAGTTCTCCCCCACTTGGGGTTCGAACCACCACTCGCTAGCCCTCGCAATCGATCATAGCCCCAAAGCGAATGAGCCAGTCCATACCCACAATCACACATACATCCCCCATTGGAATCAGAATCAGGTTTATCAGAAAAGATACTCCGAAAATCTCCAATACGCAACCCGATAGACCGAAGAAGCGGAAACCGCGTGTTCGTTGGCGATGGAGACTCGCAACGGACACTCTAACTCTCCCCCGAGTCAAATAATCCCAAAGCAGGTAAGGAGTTCACTAAAAACGTACCTAATCATAGGTACAAACATATAAGCAATAAACATATATAATCAGTAAGATAAGGGATATAAACATACCAGCAACCACCGACTGTGGAGGTTCGAATAATATGATATACCAAACATAATTATTCTGGAAGTCAAAATATGCAAAAGAAATATAGTAAACGATCGACAAGAGATAGCAACACTTTATTCATAAATAAAACACCTTTTATTCATCATCTAATGTCAATTACACTTTACAAATTTCAAGGTTATCTAACTACTAAATCTAATATCATCCTTCAGCCCTATGCTCCGAGCATGCTGGAGATGCTTAACCCGAGTCAGTCCCTTCGTGAGGGGATCTGCTGGATTCTCATCCGATGATACCCTCTTTGCCACGAGGAGTCCTTCTTCTATTCGATGTCTGATGAAATGGTATTTTCTGTCGATGTGTCTGGATCTCCCGTGATCCCTTGGTTCCTTGGCTAAAGCAACTGCACTTTCACTATCACAGAAAATTTCCATTGGCTCTTTAATAGCTGGTACAACTCCAAGGTCTCCAATGAAGTTCTTCAGCCATATCGCCTCCTTTGCTGCCTCGCTAGCTGCTATATACTCTGATTCGCAAGTTGAATCAGCCACTGTCTCTTGCTTGGAACTCTTCCAAGAAATTGCTCCTCCATTTAAGGTAAAGACCCAGCCTGACTGAGAGCGGAAATTATCCCTATTAGTCTGAAAGCTAGCATCACTATACCCTACAACTCTCAAGTCTTCACTCCCACCGAGGGTAAGGACCCAGTCCTTAGTCCTCCGTAGGTACTTGAGGATATTCTTTACCGCAGTCCAGTGTGCCTTGCCAGGGTTCCCCTGATACCTGCTAACCATGCTCAAAGAAAAGGCTACATCAGGTCGAGTACACGTCATAGCATACATGATCGATCCTACAGCCGAAGCATAAGGTATTCGACTCATTTCTGCTATCTCAGCCTCAGTACTACGGCTTTGTGTCTTACTCAATCTGGCATTACTCTGGATGGGTAACTCTCCTTTCTTGGAGTCCTGCATGCCGAATCTCTTCAACACCTTATCCAAGTAAGTACTCTGACTAAGTCCAATTAGTCTTTTACTCCGGTCTCTCAAGATCCTTATCCCTAGAATATAGGCAGCTTCTCCTAGGTCCTTCATAGAGAAACACTTCCCAAGCCAGGACTTAACTTCCTGCAGAGTTGGGATGTCATTTCCTATGAGTAGTATGTCATCCACATACAATACCAAAAAGCTAACTATACTCCCACTAGCCTTGACATATACACAAGATTTCATCTTCACTCCTAGAATAGCCAAATTCTTTGACTTTCTCATCAAAGCAAAGATTCCATCTGCGAGGTGCTTGCTTTAACCCATAAATGGATTTCTCAAGCTTACACACTCTATTAGGGTACTCTGTATTAACAAAACCCTCTGGCTGACTCATGTAAACATCCTCAGCCAACTTTCCATTAAGGAAAGCGGTTTTGACATCCATTTGCCATATTTCATAGTCATGAAATGCAGCTATGGCTAACAGAACCCTAATAGACTTAATCTTGGCCACTGGAGAAAAGGTCTCATCATAATCAACTCCCGGAGTTTGTAAGAAACCCTTTGCAACCAGTCGTGCCTTATAAGTGTGTACATTACCATCCATGTCGGTCTTCTTCTTGAAGATCCATTTGCACCCTACAGTCTTACGACCCGGTACATTCTCAACCAAGTTCCAAACTTGATTGTCATACATGGGCTATATCTCGCTGTCCATTGCCTTTTTCCACTTGGCTGACTCAGGGCCTGCCATGGCTTCCGCATAACTGTTAGGTTCATCCAGACCTATCAATGTCTCATCACTGATAAGTGTATCACCTTCCGCAGTAATATGGAATCCATAGTAATGCTCAGGTGCATTCCTAACCCTTGTGGAACGCCTCAGAGGTACAGACTTGTCAATTGGCTCAACAGAAGTTTCCTCCTCAAGTTGAGTGCTAGGGTTTGAAGTTCCTTCACCACTTGACTCTTGAATTTCTTCAAGGTCAACTTGCCTCCCACTGTCTCCTTGGCTTATGAACTCTCTCTCTTGAAAGAAAGCCCTCCTAGCTACAAAGACCACATTCTCACTAGGTCTGTAGAAGAGGTAACCAAAGGATTTCTGTGGGTAGCCGATGAAAATACACCTCTCACTTCGAGGTTCGAGCTTATCATGAGTCTCGCGTCTCACGAAAGCCTCGCAACCCCAAATCTTAATGTGGTCTAGTTTGGGTACTTTACCAGTCCACATCTCATGAGGAGTTTTGGCAACTTTCTTTGTGGGAACTAGATTAAGGATATGGGCGGCAGTCTCTAAGGCATACCCCCAAAATGAGATTGGTAGCGAAGCTCGACTCATCATGGTGCGAACCATATCCAACAAGGTACGATTACGCCTCTCAGCTACACCATTCAACTGTGGTGTCCTGGGAGGTGTCAATTGTGAGACAATCCCACATTCCATAAGATAGTCGAGGAACTGTGAACTAAAATACTCACCACCTCGATCGGATCGAAGCATCTTAATGTTCCTGCCCAATTGATTCTCGACTTCCTGTTTAAACTCTTTAAACCTCTCAAAAGTCTCTGACTTATGCTTGATTAAGTAGACATATCCATATCTACTGTAATCATCAGTAAAAGTCAAATAATAACGATTAGCATCCCTTGTGGCATGTTTGAAGGGCCCACACACATCCGTGTGTATAAGATCCAACAAACCTTCACCCCTCTCACAAGAGCCTGTGAAGGGTGACTTTGTCATTTTTCCAAGTAAGCATGATTCGCAACTATCATCTGACTTTAGGTCAAATGACTCCAATACTCCATCCTTTTGGAGTTGGCCTATGCGTTTCTTGCTTATATGTCCAAGACGACAATGCCATAATGATGCTTTATCCAAGTTATTATCATTAATAGAATCAATACACAATACATTATTTCCTAAGTTATCAACCACAGATACAGTTTCATACACACCATCACAAGGTAATGCTTTAAAATAAAGAACATTATTAAAGAAAGCATTAATCGAACCAACTTCATTATCAAATGAAAAGGTGAAACCTTGTATATACAATGCATGAAAGGAAATAATATTTCTTGCCATTTCTGGCGAATAACAACATTTATTCAAATCTAAACTAAACCCACTACTTAGCGATAAAGTATAAACTCCAATCTTGGTGACAGGTAAAGCTTTCCTATTCCCCATGATTAAGTTTATTCTTCCATGCTCCATATTCTCACTTCTTCTTAGTCCCTGCAAATCAGAACAGATATGAATACCACAACCGGTATCAAGGACCCAAGAGTTAGAATGGGGTGAGTTATTAGATAAGATAGTGTAAATACCTACATGGTTGGGTTTAACTTTCCCATCCTTCACATCTTGCTGGTACTTTGGGCAGTTCCGCTTCCAATGTGACTTTTCATGTCAATAGAAGCATTCAGCCTCTTTAGGGTCAGAAGAAGGAGTGACAAAACCTTTCTTGGTTCCACTTGAAGAAGAGCCATCAAGGGTCCTAGCCTTGGTACCCTTCGAAGAGCTCTTCCTCTTCTTCCCTCTACCTTTCCCGATTGCCAAAATCGGGGCGGAGTTTGGAGTAGGAGTGTTAACAACCGACTTACCCTTAAGACCTGTTTCTGCGGTCTTGAGGAGTCCCTGAAGTTTGCTGAGTGTGACCTCTTCCTTATTCATGTGATATGTCATGCAGAATTGATCATAGCACAATGGTAAGGAGTGCAAAATGATATCTATTGCAAGCTCCTCAGGGAAGTTCACATTAAGCTTCAGCAACCGATCCACGTACCTTTGCATTTTCTACATGTGGCTCGGGACGGATTCCCCGTCCTTCATCATGGTTGTTATGATAGAGCATATGATTTCATACCTCTCTTGTCGTGCACTTTGATGGTATCTTTCCATCAGATCTTGGTGCATTTCAAAAGGGTAGAAGTCCTCATAGGACTTTTGGAGTTCCGCTGTCATGGTGGCGAACATGATGCATGCCACTTTTGTAGCATCCCTTTCATGTGCCCGAAAGTCAGCGATCTCCTGGGGAGTTGCAGTGGTCTCATCAATCTCCTTAAGCTCCTTGTCAAGGAAATATTCTTTGTCCTCATAGCGGGTAATCATCCTGATGTTTCTGATCCATTCATTGAAGTTGGATCCATCAAAAGTGACTTTCCCACACAAGTTCATAAGGGTAAAGGAGTCATTAGGATTAGAGCCAGAAGCAGCATTGTTTGAAGACATCTGAAAGAAGAGAACAAGATTAGTTTAGATATTAAGAGAGTCCTTAATAAAACACCCAAATGTAATATTAAGGCTAGGATCCAATCACAATATATTATAACTTAGAAGAGGTATGTCGTAATCCAAGCTATAACATATTTGAAAGGTAGGTGAATGACGATTCACCAATTTCCACCATGAAAAACGAAATATAAATATTAGGTTTTTAATTGGTTCTTAGAAATTCCTAGATTCTTTTGAGATTCAATGAACTTTTCAAAGGCATGTTTCAATCTCGAGTGTGCCCTCCAAGTTTTGTGACTGGGATACCGAGGATCACAAAACGAGGTGTGAAGTAACCATGCAAATCACTTGGTACACTCAATGTTTATTACTCAATCGATGTGTCGGTTAACCACACGAGCTCCACCGACCTATAATAAACTTTAAGTCACCCTTTACCTACCTTGTTAAGTCCAAGTTAGTGTGCCGGTTAACCACACGAGCTCCACTAACGACTTAAACAAAGTGTAAAGTGTAATTTCATGGATTAGCACCTTATTCACATTTTCCTACAGTAACTAAGATTGGGAATTTAATAAAAGCATTTAGTTACTTTATAATATTTATCATACTTTTAATGAGAATTTATAAGTCCTTGTCCTACCCGTTCGGCTAACGACCCTCCACCGATCAAGGAAGCGGTGGGTGAGAGTGGACACCCATTAAGTTGCCATTTTATAGGCAACAACCTTATACCCCCCTTATAGACCGGCTTCGTGAATGAGGCGTACTAGCGGTAAGACGACTTGACGTTATACATATATATATATATATATATATATATATATATATATATATATATATATATATATATATATATATTAGTAACTTATAATATTATAAAGTATAAGGGTTGAATTTTAACTTTTTAAAATTCTAAGGGTTGGAACTAAAGTTTTAATCAAGACTTTACATGTTCCAAAACTTGAGGGCAAATTTTGTAAACTTCCAAAACTTTTCATTTCTTATAACTTATGAATTAATTGAGTAATAAAAATGAAGACTCTTCATTTTTATAACTCTTGTGTTCTTTTAATGGCTTTAATAAAAGTGAGACTTTTGGTTTTCCATAACTTGAGGATAAGTTATGGACTCCATTAAAACACATTATGATCATGAATTAAACTACCATGAAGGTTACAAACAATTCCTATGATCATCTAATCTTCATAAGTTCAAGAACATGAATATGAACACTTTCAAGAATCAAAAAATTACACTTAAAAAAACTTGTAATTTTAATAATTGCCATTGTAAATGGATTAGCATAAACATTACACCATCTAAAACAAGCTTTAAAACATCAAACCAGTTTAGGGTAATGTTTCTAGTCCATTTCCAGCAACAAATGTGCAAACTTTCATACGAGCAGAAAACAGAAAAACGATTTTTTTTCAAGCTGTTTGCACACAAAAAAAAACAACAAACAAACCTAGGCTCTGATACCACTGATGGGTTTTGAGCATTCTAACACTTCCTAAGTGTACATGCAACCATGATAACCTTGGATCTATGTTTGTCTAATAATCATGCAAAGTTGAATTCCAAGGTTATATTCCTATCTAGCATACATGGGGAACATTTTTAACTTGAATGAAAGATAGAATAACTTACCTTGTTGTTGATTATGATCCTTGAAACCTTGTGAGCCTAGCACCCCAAGTGTGATGCCTCAAATGCTTCACACAACACCAAATGCAAAGGAGTAAACTTTGAGAGAATCTTACACTTGCAAAGTCTGCTCTAGCCCTCTTGTTTCTTATGTGTCGCCGATTTTGGTGGAGAACATGTTGCTTATATAGTGTGTCACATCTAGGATTACACCATGTAAACCCTAATGTGGCATGACTCTTCATTTCCATGACCCATGGGTTTGTAACTCCCATGGAGCCTCCATGGAGCATTCAATGGGTTTAACCCAACTTGATTATCCATGGAGCCTTTTAGCCCACTATACAAGTTATGGATGATTTACATGATCAACCCATATATTTAATTAGTCATCTTTTGATCACTTAATTAATCCTAGATTAATTCTTGATCAATACTAATTAAATAATACTATTAATATATTAAAACTTATAATATATTAATAAACCACAAGTGTTATTTCTCTCATTTAGTCTATCCAAATGCATGATGCCATGCAACCCAAATGGACCATGCCGGGTCGGGTCAAGTACATACCAGAAATAGTTATGGACTTAGACACCTTATCCAACAGGTGCACCCCGCAACTGATCAAATAAATTATCTATCCTCGGGAGCGGATAACGGTTTTTCACCATCAACTTGTTCAACTCCTGGTAGTCAATGCACATCCGGTGTGAACCATCCTTCTTCCTCAAGAAGAGTATCGGCGCTCCCCACGGGGAACTGCTCGAGCGAATGAATTACTTCCCCAATTGTTCCTGCAGCTGTGATGACAGCTCCTACATCTCTGGTGGTGCCAACCGGTATGGCGTCTTGGCGATAGGGGCCGCACCTGGCACTAGGTCGATCCTAAACTCGACCTGCCTCTCCGGAGGCACTCCGGGTAAGTCCTCTGGAAACACATCAGCAAACTCCCTGACCACCTAAACCTCTGAAACTGAAACCTGATCCTTGGCCCGCGTATCTACCACGTACGCTAGATAACCCGCACACCCGTGCTGAATGTACTGCCGAGCCCTGGCAGCTGAACAAAACCCTAATCCCAATCTGGTACCGTCGCTGTAGACAATCAGTTCCCCCCACTTGGGGTTCGAACCACCACTCGCTAGCCCTCGCAATCGATCATAGCCCCAAAGCGAATGAGCCAGTCCATACCCACAATCACACATACATCCCCCATTGGAATCGGAATCAGGTCTATCGGAAAAGATACTCCGAAAATCTCCAATACGCAACCCGATAGACCGAAGAAGCGGAAACCGCGTGTTCGTTGGCGATGGAGACTCGCAACGGACACTCTAACTCTCCCCCGAGTCAAATAATACCAAAGCAGGTAAGGAGTTCACTAAAAACGTACCTAATCACAGGTACAAACATATAAGCAATAAACATATATAATCAGTAAGATAAGGGATATAAACATACCAGCAACCACATCCGGTGTTGCTCTGGCCTCCTCGGATGTAAGCTGGAAGTCGCGTCCTTGGGCCCTCGAGGGCGCTGCTCGACCCTGACCCCCGTCGGTGATCCTCAGTGTAGCTGGTGCGGGGGCCTGCGCCGGCTTAGCAGCGAGCAACGGCCAGTTGGCCTTCACATGGCCAATCTGCTCACATTGGTAACATAACCTCACACTCAGAACTGGGGCGGGCTGGCGACAATCCTTCGCATAATGCCCCTCCTTGCCATACTTGTGGCACCCGCTATCTGATCGACAAACTCCAGAATGACCCTTTCCTCACTTTCCACAAGTGCGGCCACGCTGACCTCCGGTCCTAGTATCATCGGTCTTGGACCGCTTTGGCACAGGCTGTGACTGCGCCGGGGCCCACCTCTGCTCTCCTAACTGTAACTTAATCTCCAGCTCACGCCGTCTAGCGGCCTCCTGTAAATCCAACAAAGTGTCACATCGCTGGGTAGCAACAAACTGTCGGATATCAGTCTTAAGCATGCTCAGATAACGTGTCATCTGAGCCTGCTCGGAAGCAAACTCCGGGTAAAACATCGCCCTCTCCGTGAACATACGGGTGATCTCGGTAATGGTCTCACCCTCCTGCCTCAACTCCAAATACTCCTGATCTAGACGCTCCCGCTCGACCCGTGGAATATAGCGAGCGCGGAACATATCCCTGAACTGCTCCCAAGTAACAGCAGCTCTCTGATCATCCGAATAAGACCCCGTCATCAGTCTCCACCAGTCCTTTGCCCCAGACCTCAGCAGGTTCAGGGCACATCTGACCTTCTGGTCAGTAGGACATGAGCACGTGAAGAAACAGCCCTCCACGTCAGACAGCCACCTCATGGCTTTGATCGGATCCTGAGTACCATCTAATCTCGGGGGCTTCGTGTTATCGAAGTCCCGGTAGTGAAAAGCTCTGCCAGCTACTCCCCATGCCGCTGTTACAGCTGCTGTAGCTTCTGCGGTAGCCGTCTCAGCTAAAGCTGCATATCTGTCGTCAAAATACTCCATCATAGCGGTCTTAATAGACCCAAACATCTCCGGAATCTGACCCTGGACGATCCCGACCACCTCCTCGCGGATGATCTCCCTGACACGATCCTCTGTCAACGCTGGCCCACCCTGGCCGATAACCCCGAGCTCTGTCGGAGCGCCCTGATCGCCCTGCCCTGATCCCGATCCGGATCCTGCCACGAAACGTCTCGTAACCACCATACTGAAAATATACCAAGAAGATATCAGATAATCCACATAAATAACAGGGAAACAACTCCCAACTAAACCCTAGGGATTGTGACTTCCTTGCTACGCATATGGGTCCTGTGCTTTCAGTAGTACGGGCCCATACTACCTTCCTCACCTACCCATATTTGTCTCAAGTATCATCACAACACCCTAACAACATACATATGCATGGTGATCGCTCAATCCTCACTCCTAGAGGAAAGCTAACTATCTCATAACTGGTCTACCGACCTCGCACAACTCAACCATCCATGAAACTTCCACCAACCCTGCAGCACTAGTGTATGCTAGTCATACATAACGCTGGACCCTATAGACTTTTGAATACCTGATCCTACCCTAAGCCCTTCATCAAACAAGAACAGGAAATAAGGCCAAACCAAACATTCTCAGGCTATAAGATCTTAATTATGTACAGCCGTGATGCATACACTAAGCAACTACAGTAATGATGTCAATTTCATATAAGGAAAAAACTCTAGGCTATTAGGCATCATACAATCAGGAAATTCTATCATGCAATTCCTGAAGATCCCTAGCCTAGTACTAGCATGTTGTTCTATCATATCACATAATCAAATAACTGCAAGGTATTTTGGGTCCTACTTTCTGGTTCCGACTGATCGTACCCTCTGCATCCTCTTTTCTTATTTTGAAAACCATTTTAAAAATCATTTTTGAAAATATTTTCCTTAGTTTGAGATTGGATTCACACGAGTGTTCCTCCAATTCACTCAAACCAAGGCTCTGATACCAACTTGTAACATCCATAAAATCAAGCCAAATTTAAACTTTTTAAAACATTTAAACACCAATAGCTATTACAAATTTGTTTTCAAAATACTTCCATAGCAGAGTATCCCAGAAATATAGTCATAAAATGTGAGGAGCTGTACGATCACGCCTTTGCCTTCCCGCGATCATCTGAGGTACCTGAAACCAAAAATGAAACTGTAAGCCCAAAGCTTAGTGAGTTCCCCCAAAATACTGATACATAACAAACAATACACATAATAACAACATGTAATGGGTCCACAGCTCTGTAGATTGGATTACTCCCTGGGCCCACAGTGTGAGTTTGGCTTGCCTTCCGGCCCCACAGCTCACAACTGGCTTGCCTCCGAGCCCACAACATAAGTCTAGTTTGCTTTCGAGCCCACAACTTATGGCTGGATTGCCCCCTGCAGTCCTACAACTGAAACATATCTGACTTGCCCTCAGTACGAGTCTGGCATACCACTTGGTCCTCAGCTTGTATCTGGTATGCTAATGAGTCCTCAGTATGAGTCTGGTATGCCTTCCTGGCCCTCAGCTCATATCTGGCATACTCTAGGGTTTGTTAGTCATTGCACGAGACAGTGCAACCTCAACCCTACCCACACAACATGTCTACATATACAACTAATTACACATACGGATAATCGAACAGTAATACAGGTAGTCCTACAGATCTAACTAACTGGCATAGCAAACTAGCATGCATAATCATCTCATACTCAACACGTAATCAACTACTAGGATATCAAATCCAGTGGGTCGGCCTTGGTGCCTTAGACCCCTTAGTATAGTGAGGATTGTTGGATATAGTGTCTAAGTCCATAACTTTATTTGGTATGTACTTGACCCGACCCGGCATGGTCCATTTGGGTTGCATGGCATTGCAATACTTGGATAGACTAAATGAGAGAATAAGGCACTTATGATTATTAATATATTATAAGTTCTAATATATTAATAATAGTATTATTTAATTAGTATTGATCAAGTATTAATCTAGTATTAATCTAGTGATCAAAGTGAGACTAATTAAATATATAGGGTTGATTATGACAATCATCAATTCTTTTATGGTGGATTAATGATCCATGGTTTATGGGTTTGGTTATAACCACATGGAGCTCCATGGATAGTCTATGGGAGTTACAAACCCATGGGTCATGAGAAATCAAGAGTCATGACAATTAAGGGCATTCATGTGTAAACCCTAATTGTGTGTAACACCGTGATTTTTCAAACTAAAAATTTCATTTAAACTCATATAAATTCTCATGTCACCTTCTATTAAAATCTCATTTGCTCTTTAAGTTACAAACATAACTCCATATTCAATTAAATAATACTCCAGGATCCTCAAAACATAACTCTTTCTCTGGTGTGTACAATCGAGCCGGTGCCGTCCTGTGATCCTGAGAAAAACCTGCAACACATATCACATAACACTGTAAGCACGAAGCTTAGTGAGTTCCCCAAAATACCACTCTAACACATATTAGCCACTCGAGGCTATAACTCTATGGGCCCTCTTGCCCTAACTCTGTGGACCCTCTGGTCCTAACTCTGTGGACCCTTTGGTCCTAACTCTGTGGACCCTCGGGTCCTAACTCTGTAGACCTTCCGGTCCTAACTCTGTAAACTCAGAACATGCACAACATAAATCACATAGAAATATAGCAGTGCAACATATAACATACATAACATACAAGATACTCTGTCACATAACTCTGGTTACCTACTCAAGGTAAAGTATAGTGAGAAGACTCACCTCGGGTAACTCGGTAAAGCTCGAACTCTGTAAAATCTGGTCTAGCCCCCGCCTAATCATATGAAATATACACTCTAAATCAATACATCTCTCAAGGCTAGAATATTCCTCCTCTTAGTACTCTCAGAAGGGTAAAAGACCATTTTACCCCTCCCATGGCTCAAAGGCCCTAAAGTTGACCAAACCCTAAAAGTCAACAAAAGTCAACCCTCCAGGTTACGCTGCGCGTACCAAACACGTACGCTGGGCGTACCCGGCGTACTCACAGAAACGGGGTGCGTGACCCCTTACGCTGTACGTACTGAGATTACGCTCCGCGTAACTCTCAGTTTCAGTCTCTTAGCTCTTGAGGTCTTAATCAGTTAAGACTCTCGTCCAATTTTTAGATCTGACCGTTTCTAAGCCTCTTAATCCATAAAGTCGATAACTTTAAGCCTTTGCATGGCTGAACAAGTCACTAACACCCAAAATATACCACTTCTAGCCCTAGAAAGCTCAAAACTCTAGCATGTCCTCATATCAACGACCAAGATAGAAACTTTATGGATCTAAAACATAAATATCACTGAAAGGGGACAGATCTTGGACCATGGAGCACCTTATACTCATAAAGTCTCCACCTTTGGGACTTTTAACCCTAGAAATGGCCCATGCAACAACAAACCAAAAGAAGAGGAAAGCTTTGAACTTTATACCTCTAAAAGCAGCTCCTTCCTCTGTAGATCTCAGATCCAAACTTGCACTTCAAGCTCTAGCCTCCACAAGCTCCTCTCCTTCTTCTTCACTAACACCCCAAGGCACTTTTAGCTCCAAAATCACACATACTCACTAAGGACGATGGGAAGTTCTCTCTTAGGGTTTTACTCACTGCTAGGGAGGCTGAGAAATGAGCCTTAGCATCCAATATATAGGGCACAAGTCTGAAATTAGGGTTTGCACCTGGACACATTACGCCCAGCGTAACCCTGGGTACGCCCAGCGTACTCAGGCGAGTCCGCGTCCAAAATAAGCGCATGAGTACGCGCAACGTACTCTTGAGTACGCCCATCGTACTCATTTGCTACCAATTCTCTTACGGGCTAAACTTGACACTTTGAATAAAAAGAAGGGTTAAGCAGTTGTACCTGAATTTCGGGATGTTACATTGTGACAACATTATAAAAGGAACCCTATGGCTAGCAAAATCGTGACTTAGTATTACTAGAGAGGGCATAACCGATTTTGAGTGCTAGAAGTATTCTCTCAAGTTATTCCAAGTCTTGTGGTGTTGTGTGAAGCATTTGAGGCACAACATTTGGGGTGCTAGGCTCACAAAGTCTTGAAGGAATCCAAGCAACAACAAGGTATGTATTTCTACTAGTTTTTATGTTTTATGTAATCCCCATGCCATGCTAGTTAGGAAATAACCTTGAAAAAGAAATTTGCATGTATATAGAGAAAACATAGATTCAAGGTTATTAGGGTTGCATGTACACTTAGGAAGTGTTAGAATGCTCAAAACTCATCAGTGGTATCAGAGCCTAGGATTGTTTTCTGTATACTTGATGCAAAACTGCTTAAAAATCGAAAATTCTGCACTCTGACGACTGGACTCGCCGAGTCCATGGGGAGGACTCGCCGAGTCCATGAACAAATTCATTCTACTCGCCGAGTAGAATAATGCACTCGGCGAGTAGGAGCGTGCTGGGCAGTTTTTTCGAGTTTTGTTGCTGGAAATGGATTAAGATCATTATCCCAATCTGTTTTGGACTTGTAAAATCTGTTTTTCAAAATGATAATGATTATGTTAACCCATTTTACATGGCTTTTATCAATTTTCAAGTATTGTATATAGTTATATGATTTCTTGAAATTGCTTGACATGAATTTGTGTTCTTATGAGTTTTTAGAATATCATAGGAATTATGTGTAACCACCATGTGTGTTTAATTCATGATCTTAATGGCTATGATGGTGTCCATAACTTGTCCTCAAGTTATGGATAACCAAAAGTCACTTCTTTTAATTATGATTAAAGAACTAAAGAGGTTTCATAAAATGAAGAGTCTTCATTTTTATGAACCATTAAAACTCATAAGTTACAAATTGAAGAGACTTGGAATAGTTTCAAATCTTGCCCTCAAGTTTTGGAATTTGAAAAGTCTTACACTTTAATACTTTAATTCCAAATTAAACCTTAGATTTTTAAAAGGTTTAAAAATCAACACTTATACTATTATTATAATTTTATTATATAGATATGTATAAGAATATGTCATTCTTACCGTTAGTAGGCCTCATTCACGAAGCCGGTCTATAAGGGGGGTATAAGGTTGTTGCCTATAAAATGGTGACTTAATGGGTGTCCACTCTCACCCACCGCTTCCTTGATCGGTGGAGGGTCGTTAGCCGAACGGGTAGGATACGACTTTAAATACTCGTTAAAAGTATAATGAATTATAAAGTAACTATACATTATAAATTCCCAATCTTAGTTACTTTAGGAAAATGTGAAATTGGTGCTAGCCCATAAAATTACACTTTGTACCTTACCAAGTCGTTAGTGGAGCGTGTGTGGTTAACCGGCACACTAACATGGACTAGTAAGAGTCGCAAAGGGTAACTTGACTTTATTATAGATCGGTGGAGCGTGTGTGGTTAACCGGCACATCGATTAGGTAATATTGTTGAGGGTACCAAGTCAATTTGTATGATTATTCACACCTTGTTTGTGATCCTCGGCATCCCAGTCACAAACTTGAGAGGGCACAATCGAGATTCAAACATGCCATTGAAAAGTTCAATGTATCTCAAAAGATCTAGGAGTTTCAAAACCAATAAAACCTAATAATAAAATATTTCGTTCTTATGGTGGAAATTGGTAAATCTCATTTACCTACCTTCAAATATTTTATAGTATGGATTACAACATCCCTCTTCCAACTATAAATAGTTTGTTGGATCCTAGCCTTAATATTTCATTTGGGTGAATTATTAAGGATTCCTAATCTAATGAAACTTGTCTTTCTTTCCTTTCAGATGTCTTCCAACAATGTTTCTGGCTCAAACCCAACATGCTCCTTTTCCCTTATGAACTTGTGTGGTAAGGTCATCTTTGATGGATCCAATTTCAATGAGTGGATCAGAAACATCAGAATGATTACCCGCTATGAGGACAAAGAATATGTCCTCGATAGGGAGCTTAAGGTTGTAAGTGAAGCCACTGCTACTCCTGAAGAGTTTGCGGAGTTTGTTGCACATGAAAAGGATGCTACTAAAGTAGCATGCATCATGATGGCCACCATGACTCCTGAACTTCAAAAATCCTATGAAGATTTCTACCCCTATGAGATGCACCTGGATCTGATGGAAAGGTACCATCAGAGCGCGCGTCAGGAGAGGTATGAAATCATCTCCTCCATGATAACCGCAAGGATGAAGGATGGTGAACCCATCACCAGTCACCTGCAGAAGATGCAAAGGTTCGTTGACCGGTTGCTGAAGCTAAATGTTGACTTTCCTGAGGAAATGGCGATTGACATCATTCTCCATTCCTTACCTCCAAGTTATGATCAGTTTCGTATGACTTATCATATGAACAAGGAGGAAGTCACACTTAGCAAACTTCAAGGACTCTTAAGGACAGCTGAAAATGGCCTTAAGGGTAAAGCGGTTGCTACTTCTACTCCTTCAACAACCCCTGTTCTGGCTATTGGGCAGGGAAAGGGTAAGAAGAGGAAAAACCCTTCGAAGGGTACCAAGGGTAAGACTCTTGATGGTTCCTCTTCAAGTGGGACAAAGAAAGGTCCCATTACTCCTTCTTCAAACCCAAAGGAAGCACAGTGCTTCTATTGCCAGGATAAGGGACACTTCAAGCGAAGCTGCCCTAAATATCTGCAAGATGTAAAGGATGGGAAGGTTAAACCCACCCATGCAGGTATTTACACAATATTGTCTAATAACTCATCTAATGCTAATTCTTGGGTGCTTGATACAGGTTGTGGTATTCACATTTGTATTGATTTGCAGGCACTAAGAAGAAGTGAGCAAGTGGAGCACGGGAAGATAAACTTAGTCATGGGCAACAGGAAAGCATCACCTGTTACCAAGATAGGAGTTTATTCTTTATTGCTTAATAATGGGTTAATGTTAGATTTGAATAAGTGTTGTTACTCGCCCGAAATGGCGAGAAATATTATTTCTTTTCATGGCTTGTACAAACAAGGTTTTTCATTTTCATTTGACAATAAAAATGGTGCTATTAATGTTTATTACAATGATGTATTTTACTTTAAAGCATTACCTTGTGATGGTGTATATGAAGCTGTGAATGTTGTAGACAATCTAGGAAATAATGTGTTGTATATTGATTCTTCAGATAGCTTGGATAAAGCATCCTTGTGGCACTGTCGTCTTGGACATGTTAACAAGAAACGCATAGGCCAACTCCAAAAGGCTGGAGTCTTGGAATCATTTGACCTCAAGTCAGGTGATAGTTGCGAGTCTTGTTTGCTTGGAAAAATGACAAAGTCACCCTTCACAGGTACTTGTGATAGGGGTGAAGGTTTGTTGGACCTTGTACACACGGATGTGTGTGGGCCCTTCAGAGTTGCTACAAGGGATGGTAATCGCTATTATGTGACTTTTACTGATGATTACAGTAGATATGGATATATTTACTTAATCAAGCATAAGTCAGAAACCTTTGAAAAGTTCAAAGAGTTTAAGCAGGAAGCGGAGAATCAATTGGGCAGGAACATCAAGATGCTCCAATCCGATCGGGGAGGAGAGTATCTTAGCATTGAGTTCCTTGACTATCTTAAGGAATGTGGGATTGTCTCACAATTGACACCTCCCAGAACACCACAGTTGAATGGTGTAGCTGAGAGGCGCAATCGAACCTTGTTGGATATGGTTCGTTCCATGATGAGTCGAGCTTCGTTACCAATCTCTTTCTGGGGGTATGCCTTAGAGACTGCCGCCCATATCCTTAATCTAGTCCCTACTAAAAAGGTTGCCAAAACACCTCACGAGATGTGGACTAGGAAAGTCCCCAATTTGGACCACATCAAGATTTGGGGTTGTGAAGCTTTCGTGAGGCGTGAGACTCATGATAAGCTTGAACCTCGAAGTGAGAGGTGTATTTTCATCGGCTACCCACAGAGATCCTTTGGTTACCTCTTCTACAGACCCAGTGATAATGTGGTCTTTGTAGCAAGAAGAGGAGTCTTTCGTGAGAGAGAATTCATAAGCCAAGGGGACAGTGGGAGGCAAATTGACCTTGAAGAGCTTCAAGAGTCAAGTGGTGAAGGAACCTCAAATGCTATCGACCAACCTGAGGAGGAAACTCCTGTTGATCCGATAGATGAGTCTGTACCTCCAAGACGTTCCACTAGGGTGAGGAACACACCTGATTTTTATTATGGTTATCACATCACCACTGAAGGTGATACATTTATTAGTGATAGTACACTAATAGATTTGGATGAACCTAATAATTACAGGGAAGCCATGGCAGGCCCTGAGTCTGCTAAATGGAAGGAGGCTATGGACAGCGAGATTCAGTCCATGTATGACAATCAAGTTTGGAACTTGGTTGACAATGTACCAGGTCGTAAGACAGTTGGGAGCAAATGGATCTTCAAGAAGAAGATCGACATGGATGGGAAGGTACATACTTACAAAGCGCGACTGGTTGCGAAGGGCTTTACTCAAACTCCGGGAGTTGACTATGATGAGACCTTCTCACCAGTAGCTAAGATTAAGTCTATTAGAGTATTGTTAGCCATAGCTACATTTCATGATTATGAAATATGGCAAATGGATGTCAAAACCGCTTTCCTTAATGGAAAGTTGGCTGAGGATGTTTACATGGCTCAACCAGAGGGTTTTGTCGATACAAGATACCCTAATAGAGTGTGTAAGCTTGATAAATCCATTTATGGATTGAAACAAGCATCTCGCAGATGGAATCTTTGCTTTGATGAGAAAGTCAAAGAGTTTGGCTTTTCTAGGAGTGAGGATGAGTCTTGTGTGTATGGCAGGGCTAGTGGGAGCATAGTTAGCTTCTTGGTGTTGTATGTGGATGACATACTTCTCATAGGAAACGACGTCCCAACCTTGCAGGAGGTTAAGTCCTGGCTTGGGAAGTGTTTCGCTATGAAGGACCTTGGGGAAGCTGCCTATATCCTAGGGATAAGGATATTGAGAGATAGGAGTAAGAGACTAATTGGACTTAGTCAGAGTACTTATGTGGATAAGGTATTGAAGAGGTTCAGTATGCAAGATTCCAAGAAAGGAGAATTTCCAATCCAGAGTAATGCCAAGCTGAGTAAAACTCAGAGTCCGAGTACAGAGGCTGAGATAGCTGAAATGAGTCATATACCATATGCTTCCGCTGTGGGATCGATCATGTATGCTATGACTTGTACTCGCCCTGATGTGGCCTTTGCTTTGAGCATGGTCAGTAGATATCAAGGGAACCCTGACAAGGCACACTGGACAGCGGTAAAGAAAATTCTCAAGTATCTGCGGAGGACTAAGGATTGGGTCCTTACCCTCGGAGGCAGTGATGACTTGAGAGTGGAAGGATATAGCGATGCTAGCTTCCAGACTGATAGGGATAATTTCCGCTCTCAGTCAGGCTTGGTCTTTATCCTAAATGGAGGGGCAATTACTTGGAAAAGTTCCAAGCAGGAGACAGTAGCTGATTCTACTTGTGAATCAGAGTACATAGCAGCAAGTGAAGCGGCTAAGGAGGCGATATGGCTAAAGAACTTCATCGGAGACCTTGGAGTTGTACCAGCTATAAAAGAGCCAATGGAAATTTTCTGTGATAGCGAAAGTGCAGTTGCTTTGGCTAAGGAACCGAGAGATCACGGGAGATCTAGGCACATTGACAGAAAATACCATTTCATCAGACATCGAATAGAAGAAGGACTCCTCGTGGCTAAGAGGGTATCATCAGATGAGAACCCGGCAGATCCCCTCACGAAGGGACTGAGCAGGGTTAAGCATTTACAGCATGCGAGGCGCATTGGGCTGAAGGATGATATTAGTTTCAATAATTAGATTCCTGAAACTTGTAAAATGTAATTGACATTTGATGATAAATAAAAGTTGTTATTTATTTATGAGTAAGGTGTTACTATCTTGTGTTGATTGTTTACTATGTTTCAATTTTGCATGTTTTTACTTCCAGAATAATTATGTTATTATTCAAACCATCCACAGTCAGTCAAACTTTGGAAGTAAGTATTGATTTAAGACTATCATGAATTTGGCTTGTATGATTTGTCTAAAAGTGCTTTGGACAATGCAATGGTTGCTACAACATTCATGAGTACTCATAAGGGCTGAGTATTGGATCCAACCCACGCTCACTTGCATCACTTCATGGAATTTATCTCGAGTGATCGTGAGACGGTAATATCATATAAATCTTCAAACCTAGAGATATGAGTTGTTGACTATGAGTTGGTTATTCATTGATTATACGAAAACACATTGGTAACTCGATGTTATAAAACGTGCCTTTGTGAATAATTCAACAAGTAGTTAGTACAAGCATATCAGTCGAAGTTTATCTGTTCCTTCTAGAAATAGAAGCGATATCTGGGCCCCTCGATGATTTGGTTTTGACCTATGTACCGGGCCCGGTCAGAACCTAATTGATGTGTTCAATTTAGTTCTATGTCGAAACAAATCAGAGATCGAGAAACAAATGCTGGACAATAAGTAAGACCATGTTCCATGTGTTTGTCCGGCTGATATCATGAGAACAGAGGATTATATTGTTGGATTAGTGTCTAAGTCCATAACTCTTTTGGTATGTACTTGACCCGATGGTGCATGGTCCTTTTGGGTTGCCTTCACCAAAGCAACTTGATAGGATGAATTATGGAGAGAAAGGATTAAATATGATTTATTAATATATTATGAGAATAATATATTAAAGGAGAAATCATATTGTTTAATTAATATTAGTCAATAATTAATTGGTAATTAGTTTTGTGGCTAAAAGAGATTAATTAAACTTAAGGGACTAGAACTGTCAATTGTATGATAGTTGAATATTGAGCTAATGGACTACATATTAAAGGGGTGGACGAATTCTATGGGGAAACCCATTAGAAATCGTCCTAGGCCTTTAAGGAAGGAGTCCATGGGTTGCTTAGGGCTTAAGCATCCAAATTAGGGTTTCCTTGTTTGATAACCCTAATAGCCTCTCTATTTAAAGGACCCTTATGGCTCAAAAACGTGGTGAAGTTGTTGATTAGGGTTTCCACACGTTTTTGGTAGCCTCCTTCTCTTCTCTTCTTCATCCTCTTGCTCTTGGTGTTTGTGAACCATTAGAGGAGTGACATTTGTGACTCTAAGCTTTCTAAAGTCATTACAAGGAGGATTTGAGATTGTTATTGCTACATAACAATTAAGGTATGATCTAAACCCTAATTCATATGTTAATATTGATTATCACATGCTAGATCTAGGGTTTAAAGTCTTGGATGAATTGCATGTACAATAGAGAAACCTAGATCCAAGCATTAGGGTTTGTATGAGCACATAGGATGTTCTTATGGCATAAACCCATCAGTGGTATCAGAGCCTTGATTGGTTTCTATTGTATTGATGCCTTGTATGTTTGTTCAAGTTGCAAAAATGTTTTTTGAGCTCCCTGCTTGATGAACTCGGCGAGTAGGCCTCAACTCGGCGAGTCCATTGTGGTACTCGGCGAGTTCGAGCGTCAGATGGAGCTATTTTCGGGATTTCTTGCTGTTTTACTCATGGATACTTGCCTTATCTGTTTTAGATCATTAAAATCCGATTTTATACATATTTATGAGTATATCCTTGATTAAACAAAAGATAATTACCAATTGATTGGATAATAACTTCCTTATATGATAAAGTTTGATTATTTGTATTAATTGGGTAACTTACTTTGCAAGAAATTAAAATTAGGTCAAATATAGATAATGATAAAATAAATTGTTTAATTTATATTATTTGTTATTTGATCCTTGTGTTATGAAAAGTTTCAATTTTTCCCCTTTAGGTTTTATAGTTTAAATTTGAACTCAAAAGTTTTGTTTTGAAATTTAAATAGTTGAAACCCTAATGTTTTGAAAAAGGTTTCAAAACTTGCACTCAAGTTTTGGAATTTAAATTTTGATTGAAAAGTTTGATTTTGAAATATTTAAATTCTAAACCCTAATGTTTTGAAATGTTTCAAAACTTGCCCTCAAGTTTTGGAATTTAAAGGTTGATTAAAAGTTTAATTTAGGAATGTTAAATTCTAAAACCCTAGTATTATTTTTGAAAAGTTCAAATCACACCCTTATGGTTTTATTAAATTAATTGAGTGTATAATTGAAAGAGAGTTAATAAAATCCATAGTGATATGGTTTACATTTAATTAAAAGTATGTTTTATTAAATTAGACCACCTAGTATTTTAAAAGTGTAAAATACACCATATACTATATATAACATTAAGAGTCTAGTATTATATATGTATGAGTAAACAGTCAGTCTTACCGTTAGTAGGCCTCATTCACGAAGCTAGTCTATAAGGGGTGTTTAAGGAAATTGCCTATAAAACGGCGATTGAATGGGTATCCACTCTTACCCACCGCACTCTTGACTAGTGGAGGGTCGTTAGCCGAACGGGTAGGATAAGACAGATACCTTCCATTATAAGTATAATGAAGTACAAAAGTAACTAAATGCTTTTACAAAATTCCCAATCTTAGTTATTTTAGGCAAAAGTGAATTGATGCAATTCCATGAAATTACACTTTGTGCCCTTGCGAAGACGTTAATGGAGCGTGTGTGGTTAACCGGCACACTAAATGGTTCTAAGCAAAGGTAGCAAAGGGTGACTCATTGTTTGTCATAGTTCGGTGGAGCGTGTGTGGTTAACCGGCACATCGAATAGGTGACTATAACATTGGGGGCACCATGTAAGTTTGCATGGTTATTCACACCCTGTTTTGTGATCCTCGGCATCCCAGTCACAAATCGAGGGGCATATCGAGATTTAAACATGCCATTGAAATGTTCAATGAATCTCAAAAGATCTAGGAATTTTCAATAGATTTAAAACTTAAATTTCTTTTTTCGTTTTTCATGGTGGAAATTAGTGAATCGTCATTCACTTACCTTCAAATGTTCTGCAATTTGGGTTACGGCATCCCTCTCCCAAGTTGTAGAGTATTGTGTTGGGTCCTAGCCTTAATATCTCATTTGGGTGATTTATTAAGGACTCAATCAATCAACTAACTTGAATTTTTCTCCCGTTTTGTAGATGTCAAAGTATGACAACTATGGTCTTCCCAAATTCCGTGGAACAAGCTTTTCACATGAAGATGATATTCCACGATTCGATCGAGGAACACGAGATCATGCTTCACTTCCTCCACCTCCTACTATTATTCTCCCTAACCCACAAGTTCAAAAGGTTGAAAAGTTCAAACTCACTCAAGCCCTTTTGGCAAGTAAACACGAAGAAGGAGAGTCAGTGTGTGCACACGTCCTAGAGATGAAGTCGCACATTGATAAGTTAAGAATGTTGGGGTCTGTTGTCTGTGAGGAGCTGGCTGTTGACTGGGTTCTTCAGTCACTTCCTGACTCATATAGTGAGTTCGTAAGAGAGTACTATATGATGAACCACGACGTAACCCTCATCGATCTCACCTATATGCTTATTGCTGCTGAATCAGCAATGATTTGGCGCACTGGAAAAGCAAAGTTGATTGGTGGATCTGCCTTCTAGACCTCTATGGATATAGACAATGGCAACGAAAGGCATGCCATGATCGAAAAGTTTGATCATAAGAGAAAGGCAAAGTCAGAAGTAGTTCCATGTGTTGTTCCAAAAGAGTCAATTTGCTTTTATTGCCAAGAGAAGGGGCATTGGAGATGAAGCTGTCCTATTTACCTAAGAGATCTAAGAGATGGGAGAGTCAAAACGTATGGCTCTACTTTAGGTAAAATCCATTAACTAACTCTTTTAAGTTCCTATTCTAGATTCTTAATACATAATGTGATAAGATTACATTTCGATGTCTTGTAGGATCGAAGAAAAGAGAGGAATCTTAAGGGAAGAAGTGAGCGGAATCTAATCGTGAAGCAATGGATTTCGATCGCATTACTTGAAGATTAGAATCTTAAGCTACTACTTAGAGTTAGAATAGATTGCTTAAGAATATTTAACAACATAGTTTTTCAGTTGAATTGCATTGTAAGGACAAATTTTTCCGCAATAATATAAATTTTGATTTTATATTATTTATTTATCCTTGCAATGGCGTGTATGAAAAATTGATGTAAGTTTCTATTATTAGCAATAATGGATTTGATTCTTAATTATGTTATTTGTGGAAAGGTCAAGAATTTACCAAATAGGGAAAGTTTCTCATCGCCCAAGTTTCAATTGGACAGAAACTTGGAATCATACAACTTGGTTGCATGATGAATGAGAAATTTCATATTTGGAAATTAGACTAATTCATTGACAAAGTGTCAAGTGAAGGACTAGGAGATCGAGTACACAAGGTTGTGTGTTGATCAAGTCCACCACAAGAGTAACAAAGATATTCGTCATGATTTACTAAGGTTAAGTAAATATGATTATACTTATGAGATTAAGTGTAATTCTCAATTGATTGAAAGAGTTTCAATAAATAGCAGAACGAATAAGAAGAATCAAGTAGACAGAAAGATAAAAGTTTCTCTATTCTGAGAAGAAGGGAGAGTACCTTTTTATTATGTTTTATGATAGGTCTTAATGATTAAGAAGCATATCTCAATTGATCCTCTAAGTGACTCTTAGTACAATTGTATGTCTGAGAAGAGGAATCAAGAATTGAAGAAATGGTTAAATCAAGAAGTCAATCATACTTCGTTCCAAAACCAAGTCTTAGAGTTAAGATTGTGAATTGAGTGACAAGTCTTAAGAAGGTTTATAACATTCATCAAATGTGAAATTTGAAAAGGTTTTCTTATTCTTGCACAATTGGAAAGTTGTGATGTCTTGGATAAGACAAAGACCAACTAGGGCCAATTTAGTGAAGTGTTTTGTCTTGATAAAAACTACACTAACTCTTGAATATTTTTTTGTCGAGAAATGTTTATTGACAAAAGAATCTTATATGTCAAGGAGTCAGTGGGAGTCTTAATGGTCTTGAAAAGTTTCAAGAACTAATCGAGAATAAACCTTATCGATCATCACTAGCACACGACTTGAGGTTTACAACCTATCGTGTTGACATTATTTTGTGCCATTCCAATTAAGTTAATTATGCATGTGAGTTCTATGAGTTCTCATTTGAACGCATAAAAGGCAAGCACCTTGATCAATGAAAAGTACGTTGATATGAAAGGGTGAGCTGCTTAACTACTTGGAAGACATGGTGGGCACTCGTGTTACCATAAGGCAAGAAATCAAGATTGAGAAAGTTCAGTCCATATGAGTTTGGATTTGTCGCAAACTTTGGTTTTGACAAATTCGCATGGATAGGAACACATACACCATTAAAATCTAAGTGTCATAAGATTCCCTCCTTCTTGAAAATGACTGTGAGGAAATGCTTTCACTAAGAGTGATTTTGAGAAGATAGTGATTGTGAAATTGTATTCTCGAATTCGATTATGGTTACGGCATCCCTTTCCATAATTCGATTGTGAGATTTGGCAATTAGTCTGGATTGTTTAGACACACATATGAGCTATCTAAGGCAAAGGTGTATAAGTTTAAGAAGCTTGATAAAGGATTATCAAAGCATTAGGTATTAGAAATATGAACTTCAGAAATTCAATAAGTATTGTTTTCTGGAAGTTCAGTTGTTTTCTAACACATTTCAAAGCTAGTGGGAGCATAAGTGTTATGCTTATATGATAATAATCATCATGATAGTGGGAGCATAAATGTTGTGCTTGTATGATTATTAAGGCAAGTATTGCAAGTTAGCAATATTAATTATAGAAAACAAGAGTCATACTTTACAAAGTCGTAAGGGTTGAATAGTTGTTTTGCTATAGTTAAGGGAGAGAATATTGTACTTCGTTTCAAAATCTAAAGCTTAGATTGAGAAATTTTAATAAATTTAGTCAAAGGATACATAGTGTGTTCTTAAATTTCGATTATGATTACGGCATCCCTCTTCATAGTTCGAATTGTAAGAACGAGACACATAAAATATTATGGCAGAAGATGGATAAAGCATCATATCTTTATGTAAGACATTATGCATCGTGTCCCATACGCTTAGGGTATAGGATTGATTGTTAGTGCTATTATATTTGACCATTCTAAAATTTTCCAAATGTCTAGCACATTTAGAGGGAAAAAGGACTAGAATCGGTTTTGACTAAAATAATTAAACAACTATCAAAGGACGATCCAAAGCTCGTTGAGGATTGATCGCTTGTGAGTAGTTGGAAGTATGGTATTGGATGACATTATTATGAATAGATAAGATTCTATTAAGAATGAATTGTTATATGGCAAATATGGAAATGTTTCCATATTGGGAGTTGGATATTGAGAATCTGTATCTAGATTAGAAACTTTTATGCAAGAAGGATGTTCAAAGGAATGTACTTTGAGTGAGAGACATCATATCTATAGAATTGTTTCTGATAGAGATTGGCCGAGTCTTGATGATTTTGAGCTGTGACTTTACGAAAGAATCATTGCATAAAATGTTAGAATCTAGCATAAGTAACAAGAATTTGATATTCTTATACTTGTGATAAGGATTGGGAGTTGTGAAATGAATATGATTGGAAATGTGTTCATTTGATCTATTTGACAAGGAAAGGACCATAGGTAAACATTGTGTGCATGCTAAGAGCATGGGACAAGTGTAGTAATAATTCAAGTAAGAAGTTGATTACCCGAAATAACAAATAATGAGTAATCAATATGGTGATTAAATAAAATGTTTTATTTATACCCAGAGTTTGGGGCCATATGGGATTAGTATTATTCTTGTGTTTCACTTTGCATGTTTTGACTTCCTGAATAATTAAATTATTTCAGAATAATCAAATTATTCGAATGGTCCACAGTCGTTCATATGTTGGAAGTAGGTATGAATGAAGACTGTCATGAATTGGGTTGTAGATTGTCTAAAGTGTATTAGACATAAGCAAATGTTTGCTCCAACGTTCATGAGTGCTTATAAATATGAATTGAGCATTGGATTAAACCCACGCTCACTTGGATCACTTCATGGATTTTATCACGAGTGATTGGTGAGACGATAATATCTTATATTCTTGAAACCGAGATGTGTGAGTTATATCTTGTGAGTCGGTTACACATTGATAATATGTAAACGCACCAGTAACTTGGTGTCATAAAACATATTGTTGTGTGTGATTCGGTGAGTGAGTGCAAGCGAGCATTGAGTCGAAGTGTATCCGTTCCTTTTACCCAAAGTAGGATAAAAGTGATATCTATGGGCCCCTCGATGATTTAGTGATGAAACCTAAGCGCTTGGCCAAGCCGGGACTAATTTGATGTGTTCAATTGTAGTCTGTTGTCAGTCGTCATAAATCGGAAATCGGGAAACAACACATAGACAGAGAGAATGATTTAAATCCATGTCTCAGTCTATACGATATCTAGAATGGAGGAATATATGATCCCTTATCTAAAGGACACGCGTATCTGATAACATCAGAGTTGACAGCGGCTTTGGAAAGCTACGATTGCAGATCAGGATCTGAAGTCATACGCAGAATAGTTATTAGACTTATCCAAGTGGGAGACTGTTGGATTAGTGTCTAAGTCCATAACTCTTTTGGTATGTACTTGACCCGATGGTGCATGGTCCTTTTGGGTTGCCTTCACCAAAGCAACTTGATAGGATGAATTATGGAGAGAAAGGATTAAATATGATTTATTAATATATTATGAGAATAATATATTAAAGGAGAAATCATATTGTTTAATTAATATTAGTCAATAATTAATTGGTAATTAGTTTTGTGGCTAAAAGAGATTAATTAAACTTAAGGGACTAGAACTGTCAATTGTATGATAGTTGAATATTGAGCTAATGGACTACATATTAAAGGGGTGGACGAATTCTATGGGGAAACCCATTAGAAATCGTCCTAGGCCTTTAAGGAAGGAGTCCATGGGTTGCTTAGGGCTTAAGCATCCAAATTAGGGTTTCCTTGTTTGATAACCCTAA
The DNA here is from genome assembly GCF_052849685.1 of Lactuca virosa. NCBI lineage: Eukaryota > Viridiplantae > Streptophyta > Magnoliopsida > Asterales > Asteraceae > Lactuca > Lactuca virosa. The sequence continues at coordinate 252,171,538 of NC_136427.1, read as the reverse complement.
TAGCCTCTCTATTTAAAGGACCCTTATGGCTCAAAAACGTGGTGAAGTTGTTGATTAGGGTTTCCACACGTTTTTGGTAGCCTCCTTCTCTTCTCTTCTTCATCCTCTTGCTCTTGGTGTTTGTGAACCATTAGAGGAGTGACATTTGTGACTCTAAGCTTTCTAAAGTCATTACAAGGAGGATTTGAGATTGTTATTGCTACATAACAATTAAGGTATGATCTAAACCCTAATTCATATGTTAATATTGATTATCACATGCTAGATCTAGGGTTTAAAGTCTTGGATGAATTGCATGTACAATAGAGAAACCTAGATCCAAGCATTAGGGTTTGTATGAGCACATAGGATGTTCTTATGGCATAAACCCATCATATATGATCACTTATCTTAAATGGCGTATCATCATCATCTCAGTTCCGAGAGACTTTGAAAGAGCTACGATTGCTAGTCGGATTTTGAAGTCATATTTGCAAATATAGTTATTAGACTTATCCAAGTGGGAGACTGTTGGATATAGTGTCTAAGTCCATAACTTTATTTGGTATGTACTTGACCCGACCCGGCATGGTCCATTTGGGTTGCATGGCATTGCAATACTTGGATAGACTAAATGAGAGAATAAGGCACTTATGATTATTAATATATTATAAGTTCTAATATATTAATAATAGTATTATTTAATTAGTATTGATCAAGTATTAATCTAGTATTAATCTAGTGATCAAAGTGAGACTAATAAAATATATAGGGTTGATTATGACAATCATCAATTCTTTTATGGTGGATTAATGATCCATGGTTTATGGGTTTGGTTATAACCACATGGAGCTCCATGGATAGTCTATGGGAGTTACAAACCCATGGGTCATGAGAAATCAAGAGTCATGACAATTAAGGGCATTCATGTGTAAACCCTAATTGTGACAACACTATAAAAGGAACCCTATGGCTAGCAAAATCGTGACTTAGTATTACTAGAGAGGGCATAACCGATTTTGAGTGCTAGAAGTATTCTCTCAAGTTATTCCAAGTCTTGTGGTGTTGTGTGAAGCATTTGAGGCACAACATTTGGGGTGCTAGGCTCACAAAGTCTTGAAGGAATCCAAGCAACAACAAGGTATGTATTTCTACTAGTTTTTATGTTTTATGTAATCCCCATGCCATGCTAGTTAGGAAATAACCTTGAAAAAGAAATTTGCATGTATATAGAGAAAACATAGATTCAAGGTTATTAGGGTTGCATGTACACTTAGGAAGTGTTAGAATGCTCAAAACCCATCAAGGATAACTCACCTCTCAACTGACGAATCGAAGCGATAAACTCAAACTCTCGAACCACGGCCACTAAGGGGGGTTAATGACCCTTTAAATAGGGTGCAAAACCCAAGAAATTAGGGTTTCTTCTTCCAGCTCCAACTCGTCGAGTATGTCCTCTGACTCGCCGAGTTGGCCACTTAAAATCCGCGACCAGAACTGTGCCTACTCGACGAGTCAAGGCATCCAACTCGTCGCGTCGACTTTAAAAATTGGAAATATAAGACTGAAAGTTTATATCTGAGAGTCGGATCGTTACAAAACTAGTTTTGACCATTAGATTGGATTAATCAATGAATCATATAACGCAACAGGTCTATTTCAACTAAATGTGTATGTTTCAACCCAAAAAGTCAATTTCAATCGAACGAGTATGTTTCAACCCAACATGTCTATTTCAACCGAACGGGTATGTTTCAACCCAATAGGTCTATGTCAACCGAACGGGTACGTTTCAACTCAACATATCTATATCAACCAAATGGGTATGTTTCAACTCAACATGTTTATTTCAACCGAACGAAGCACATAAACATACAAGCAACACGTACTAGGGGTGTCAACAGGTGCAAACAGGACGAGGTGTGCAACCCCCGGCCGCCGCCCCCGAAATTTCCCCATTCCCCGTCCCCGCCCCCGTCCCCAAAATGTCCAGTCTTCCTACCCCCGCCACGCCCCAGAATCCCCCTTATTACCCCCGCCCCGTCCCCCCTGTTAGGTTTTCTATGCATCAAATACACTCTAAACTAGGTAGCGTAAAAAGCGAAACTACGATATACCTAAGTGTACTTGCAACCTATGGATCTATGGTTTCATGCTAATCACATCTACCCTAGAAAACAAAAATACAAAGAACAAAAACATACCTCTTATGTAGCCCTTGATATCCATGCTTGAGATCTCATCCTCCACAAAGTCTCTTGGATGAGAGGACCCAAACCAGAATCCCTCTAATGGTATCACACCCAATAACACCAAAGAGTGGAATAAAAATAACTAAGAGAAGGGTCAATTTCACAAACCCAAAGAGGGTTAGAAATCGTCCCAAAAAGTGGAAGGAAGAAGAGTTGGCGAAACTTCAAGCCAAGGTGCAAGGAAGAATGAAATCCCTAAAGCCCTATTTATAGCCTTGGATCCCTTCCTAGGTTTTGTACTCCTTCCCATGTGGGATGGAATACCTAGAACGAATTTCACTCCCTTTTCCATGTAGGATGGGGTGATTTTCATCCAACCCTAATTCCATAAGGGTTCTAGAATATTCCTGATCAACCAACTATTGATTAATTGAATATTCAACCCTTTGATTAATTAAACTGTTAATTAATTCCCAAAATATATTTCCAATTAATTAACCATAATAACTAATAAACCAATTTCTTCTTTATTTATTCTACTCAATTTGGATCTTGATGGCAACCCAAAAGGACCCTGTTATTATTAGAAATATTACCAATAGTTAATGAGCTTGAACACTCTTTCCAACAGTCTCCCTCTTGGACAATTCATCAACTATACGAGGTCCAATATTTCTCCAATAATCAACAGGGAGTTAGCCATCCAATGCAACTACCAAACTCTTGATCTAATCAAGATTCAACCCTTACACAAGTGATCAACTATTCCTTCGTTCTATGATATATGTATGAAATTGAGACATGGATAATTGTCAATCTCAGAATTCAAGATTATGTTTCCCGATATAGATTTTTGACGACTGCATCTGACTACTAAATTGAACACATCAATTCCAGTCAGGGCTCGACCAAACACTTTAGATGTCAACACCAAATCCTCGAAGGGACCATAGATATCGCTTTTCATGTTAAGGCAGAAGGAACAAATAAACTTCGACTACATAGTTTTTTTTCTACTTCATCATTCCACACAAGCACATACCCCTTATAACTACCAATTACGGATAACGGTGGAGTAGACCCATCCATAACTGAATCATAGAGCAAAATTCCACATGTATCTAGGTTTGAAGAATAGAAGATATTATCGTCTTAGAATTACTCGTGACTGAATCCTTGAACTAATCTCTAAGCGCGGGTTGGTCCAATACTTAAATCTATATTAAGTACTCATGAGTGTTAGCGCAATCTCTATGCTATGTCCTAATTATTATGGACATCCCACTAATACGCATGACAGTCTTGAATCACTACTTACTTCCAAAAGTATGACCGACTGTGGACGTTTGAGTAAATTAATTCTCAGGAAGTGGGTTCTAAACATGCAAAAGGAGAACACAATGATAAGTTAATTGAAATGAATCCATCAAGCTATATCTAAAACCTTAAGTTCATAAAACATCACAAAAATTTCATGACTTGTGCATGGACTCAAAGCAAACCCCATTTCTTCATTAACAAAGGTCCAGAAGTTAAATATATCACTTAGAAGTTTTAGAGTTCATCAAACTGCAAGAACACAAAGGTTTTGGGACCAAAACATTATAAAATGGACCAAAACACAAGATACTGAGAGATCCAAAGGTAAAACTTAGTAAATCATGGAACTTTTTGACACCAAAATAACCCAAAAAGCACCAATAATGGACGAGAGGAGAGAGGAGAGGCTCAAAGTTGTAAAATGGAGACTAGGGTTCCCAAGGAGCTCTTGATGTGATGGGGTAACGCCCGTGTTTCTAGGCTAGGCATTAATATTGACATAATGGTCTAGGTTAACCTTTGTAACTCATTTAGAAGAAATGAAAAGGAATTATGTGAATTTTATGTGAATTATGTGTTTTATGCTTAATTATTAGGGTTTAATTAATTAATAATAAAAATGAGCGTCAAAATTAAATATTAGATAAAGCCGATATCTATTAAGAAACTTGTAGTGGGCGTGACAAGGATTACAGATATATAAAGAATGCCGAAATCCGAGTTATAACGAAGAAGTTATGACCTGCCGAAGTTTCGCGACAAAACCGGCACGGGGCTGAATGTCGTAAAAAGTGAGTTTTTGATAAACTATTTTTTAGCCTTAGTGATCTAAATGAAACTCATAGTGTTCGTTAAACCGAGAAGTTCGATAAAAAGAACGCCAAAATCTGACTTCGTATGAGGAAGTTATGATTTTTCGAAGTTTCAGCATAGCAGTAGACAACTAAAAACTCGAATTTTAGATCAAGTGATTTTTAGCCGACACGACCTAAACGAGAATCGAAGGTCTCGTCATTAGTAGCTCAACGGTAAAAAGTCTGACGAAAACGGACGTCGGATGAAGAAGTTATGAATTTTTAACGGATTTCCTGTCCCGGTCTGTTAAAAATAATAATATAAAAATTAAAGTCAAAATTAGCCGACGGAGTCTAAACGAAAGTTGTAGAGCGTAATTTTACCTACGCGTGCATATAAAGAACGTCAAAAACGGAGCTCGTATGCGAAAGTTATGGATTTTAAAAGTTTTTGCACAAAAATCGAGAAAATTCGCATAGTCACGTTTTTGCCACGTCACCTTCGCTTAGAGCATGCCACGTGTCCGAGAATTGCTGAGTCATCCGAAGCTGTGGCGCATCCGAGGAGCGACACATGTGCAGCCTAGTCCGAACCTCGCAAAGCCTGCCGCGTGTCCGATCTTCGCACCAGCTGTCACCCTTTCCTCCTGCTTCGGACCCAGGCTTCGGTCCACTAAGAAGACGCCAGCGAGGCCCTCGCATGCGCAGGCCACGTGCGAAGCCATCTGCCCTCTTTGGATCCGCTGACGCGTGGAGGCTTCTCAGCCCTTGGATCAGCAGCTTCGGACACTATAAATAGGAGGGTGTGAACCCTCCCGGCTAAAGTTGGAAAATTGGCAATTTTGGCCCCTTTTTCAATATTTTGGTTATTTTGACCACCCCCGATGCCCCGAGATCAATTCCAATGCCCGGAACACGTCCCGGAGTGCCCGAGAAGCCCGGGAAATTTATTTTTTTTGGTTTTGAAGCCCGACCTTTCGCAGAGCCCGGTTTCTCAATAAAACTCCCGGTTTTATTAGAAACGATCGTTTTAGGAAACGAATTGCTGCCCGATTTTCATTAAATCAAGTGAGTATATAGTCACTTTCACCTTACACATAGATATGAAGTATTTACCTTAAAATACGTGCTATGTGTAAATATATTAATTGTTTATTTGAGGTGACTGTTGAATTGATGTTTTATACAAGTTTTAAACTGTATATATATTTTTATCTACAAATATGTTGGGTAAAACATGGGTAGATGAATTAGATGATGTGTGATGAAATAAAAGTGATGAGAGGTATCGATGTTTAAGATGATCTAGTCATCTAGCAGAGTATAGACAATGGCCACAGACTATTTTAGATAGCCCAGTAGAACGTTAGTAGACTTGTAATCGGTACGTATGTTTGAACTATATGTTCATTAGGTATTTTTGAACTATGTGTTCATCCATTAGTTCTTCCTTTTGACACTATTACGTGTCGGGGTACGGGAGCGTACGGGAGTACTTTATCAGTATTTTCCCTATACTTTTATTTGGAAGAGCTTTGGAGTCTTTGTTCTTTTATGAAGTGATCGGACGAGCTTCATGAGTTAGTGATATAGATCATGAGTTAAATAGTGGGTGTGTGATGAAAGGTGAGTTGGATAGATGAGATGATCAGTGATATAGATCATAAGTTGAGAGTGAGTGGTGAAATATAGGAAAAGCTTTTACCCAGATGTTGGCGTGAGTGGTGCAATATGAGAAAAGCCCTTACCCAACGTTGACCCCCGTCATTCAGCAGAGTAGGGATGACAACCATGGACTGTTCTAGACGGTCTGCGGAACACTAGCAGGCTCGCAACCTGTAGGTGTTAATGGACTTGAGTGTTCATTCGCTGTACTCTAAGACCCCCGTCATTCAGCAGAGTATGGATGACAGCCATGGACTGTTTTGATGGTCTGTGGAACACTAGCAGGCTCGTAACCTGTAGGTGTTAATGGACTTAAGTGTTCATTCGCTGTACTCTATTCCCCTCATGATTGCCTTTAGTGCATGTATGGCTGGGGAAACCCCTTAGTATGTTCATCTGCTGTATGGAAAACCCATTGACATGTATTGCGGGGGGGGGGGGGGGGAACCCGTGGGAAATACCGTCGATGAATAAGAGCTATGGACTTAGCATATGGAAAACCCATTGACATGTATTGCGGGGGGGAAACTCCCGTGGGAAATACCGTCGATGAATAAGAGCTATGGACTAGCACATGGTGACGATGTGACTTCGTGCCTATTTGACATAAATTGCTGAAGGAAAGCAATGTTGTCACCTTGTTGGTTGTTTTATGTTAGGATGTATTGTTTGACATAACTTGTTGAGGGAAAGCAATGTTGTCACCCCGATGTTTGTTTTATTTGACATAACTTGCTGAGGAACCCCCAAAGCAATGGTGTCACCCCTTGTGAAAATCCTTAGGCTAGGTCCCTTGTGATAGTTGTTTTAGGGACGTAAAGTGAGGATAATGAGAATGGGTAATTATTAGGGTTATTTTTGGTTGATGAAATTAATAAATTTATTATTGACTGGGAACTTAATAAGTTTATTATTTATTGTGGGTTGAAAACCCTATATGCTCACCAGGCTCCCAAGCCTGACTCACTCAGCTTATTTATATCACACGTATCGATACGAAGTTGCTTTACACTGAGAGATTAAAAGAGAAGTAGATCACTAGTGTAAATGAATGTAAGTTTTGTTTATGCTTATGTTTTTGTATTGACAATGACATCCCAATGGTTTAAGTGAATAAAATACATTTCTTTGGAAAGGATTTGATAACATATTTATTATGTTTTTCTGGGAACAAATTCCGCAACACCTTTAATCAAATGATTACTCTGAAATTATTTCAAAAGCATAAATTAAACCGGTCTTTTCTGGCCGTGAATTTGGGGATGTCACAGATGGAGGCTGAAAAATGACCTAAAACACGAAGTTAGACCCTTTAAATATGGGGGAAAACCTAACTTTATGGGCTTGGGCTGCACAGCTCACCTTGCCGTAGTGACCTTTTGACTGCACCGTGATGACGCATTTCACAGATTCCGTTCCAGCTTTAAACAATCATAACTTTTTCATTCTAAACCTGTTTTTACTGATCTTTATATGCACACGAAGGTATTACAAATAACCACAATCGTATCTAATTACATTGACTCGAATCATACAACAATTAATTCATTAATACATACAAAATCTCCACAATATTAGTTTTACTCATTTTAGCCCTTTGGCTCCAATACACAATTCAAGGGCTTAAATCACTTAAATAACATTGTCAACGTCTAATAAGGTCCATAATTTATCCCTTAAAGCCTAAGACCTTTACTTGATCAAATTACGGTCCATTATCCTGAAGTAAGAAACATCCCGAAATTGGTTGTTACATTGTAGCATGAGGTCTCGTATTCGAAAGCGCTCCTTATCATTCCGATAAGTGCTACAACTTTCTACTATAAGAACCCAAATTTTTGTATTAGTAATGTAGAATGTTATTTTGTGATAAAGGGTATTTTGGTCCTTTTGGTAATATTAGATTTGTAGAATGTTAAATGATACATTTTATGTATTTATTTGATGTTTTGAAGAAATGGGAATATGGTATTATGTTAGAGAATGGATTGGAATTGGTAGATATAAGTTTGGTTATGAAGTGTATTGAAAAAGGAATGGAATTGTTGATTACAGCTCCACCACGATGCGATGAGAGGCTTGTCGCGATGTGGTAGTTGTGACGGTGATTTGGGGGATTTTCCGTCGTAAGTCGTAGGCAACGTACTTTGCACTGCGACATGGTATATGGATATTGTGGCGTGGTGGAGATTGTAGGTTGTTATGGAGAAAAAGACACCATGACGCGAAGAAGGGCCGACCGTGGGATCATTAACCGCACCACGACAAAGTGAAGTAAGGCCGCAGTGTGGTTTCAAGCAGATTAAATGATCGATTTGGGCTCATTTTCTATCAAACGCACACCCAAACCATCTAGATCAAAGAACCGATGATTTGAAGATTGAAGGAAGCTCTTAAGGAGATCTAGGGTGATTATGGCGAGGTTTGAGCACTAAAAGCTCCTAAGGTAACCATCTTCTCCATTTTCAAGATTTTTAGGGCTTTAATGGTGTTTTGGTGATTTGAGCTAATTATGAAATATTGTTCCAAGAATGTTTGTTATTAATGGCTAATCATGTGTTTATAAGCTTTATGAATTATGTATGATTTTTATGGAAGTTCTATGGTTAAATCCATATTTTGATCATTAGGGTTTGAAACCCTAGAAATGGAAAATGATGAAGTGGTGTTTATGTGATATGATCTTGTTAGATTAGGTGTATAAAAGCTTGATTGGATTAGTTAGCAAGTATTTGGACAAAGGATTGTCAAGTTGGAGTTTTAACCAAAATATGAATTTTGGCTACAATTTATATTAAGGTCTTAACGGTTTAAGACTTATGTAAAAGGCTTAATGTGTGTGAATGACATAGGTGGTGGCAAATAAGAATTTAGAGTCCGACAAGAGAAGCTTTTGAGAAGTTGAAAGTAGGTTGATATTCTGCTACAAGAGGTGATTTATACTATCCTTTAGAGTATGATATTGTGAAATAGATTGATGTTAAAGCATGTGGAGATAAGTATGTAAATGTAGATTACATCATTGTTAGATTATGATATGTACGACTAATGTGTTATGTGATTGTTATGCTTTTATGATGTTATATGCATATGTTTGTATTGAGTAAGAATGGAGGATCCCTAGAAAAAACAAAAGAATGTTTAGAGTTTTGCATGGACTCTTTAGAGTTGATGGTGACCGGTTAATTGTCTACCGGTAAAAGTAAAGATGCATGGTCACTTACGTGACTAGCAAGATATGTGAACTAATGAATGATTTATGTATGTTATGCTAAATTATAACTCACCAAACTTGTTGTCTAATAGATATTGTTTTCATGTGTTTATAGGTTCATGTAGCAAGCCATAGAGAGAGAGAGAGAGAGAGCTTGGATGCATCAAGGACATTGGACCAGGCTTTTGTTTATGTTTTATCTTTGTTGCTCTAATTGTGGTTAGGATATAAATTGGTAACACCCGCTAATGTTCTTTGGAAATACTTTTAAAGGTTTTTGGAAACTATGGTGTTTGGGATAATGTAAATATTCTGATATTTTATAGAATTTGAATGTTAAATATTTTATGAAAACTATGGGTTGTTACATCTGCAATATTGTTTCATCGTTCGCACCACTTTGCCACTCACGCTTCACACTAACAAATATGGAGTTAAACTCTATGACAACTTTGTTGGTATTCCTCCACTTTGAGTAAATTTGATCTTTTTTTTTCCAGTAGTCCCCATGCTTCATTTCTTATAGAAAACGCCTTGTAAATTTCAGGTAAAAAATTGGTGCATCTTGGTTGTTTCCGACTATTGGGTCTTCCGAAACATCAACTCATGCACATGTTAATGCTTTCTTTTCCTCTAGTGTCCAATCTTAGAATGTGCCTTTCCCTTTTTCTTAGGGTCCGGTTGAGGTTGGACATCTTCGGGCAGAGAATCCGTTTTGGGTAAGCTTTGGGGTTTAGATTGGAATTGGGGTTGGGATTGGGTTTAGGATTGGAATCAGAATTAGATTTCTGGAATGTTCTCAAGTGGGTTGAAATCATTTTCAAATTGGGATTGTGAATGAGATTGAAATTGGGGTTGGGATTGAGATTAGAATTGGGGTTGGGTTTGAGAATGAATATGATATGGAGTGTAGTATATACTGTCACCGGGATAGTAAAGATGAGTAGGTGAATAAATAGGACGATCCATTTGATTTTGGAAGAAGATATGTGATGAATGGTTTGAAGTAGTTGTACTTTGGGTTTTTTTTTCTTGTTTCTTCTTTGTGTTTTCAGATTGGATGGTGAATTAGAAAAAACCATTTTTCACAAAATAAGAAGAGTATTGGAGTGAAAAAAATGAAGGAGGTTGTATGTTAAAGAATTAGATAGTTGTTGGTATTTATAATGGTTGAAAAAGTTTAAAATTTTGAATTTTTTTATGAAAAAACGAATATATTTTTGAAAAAAAAAACCGAGTATATTTTTTGAATTTTTGAAAATTGGAAGCTTCTCCCTCATCGAAATGTCGTTGCCGAGTTTGGGTTCCGTGATCGGCATGCTGAGTTCACGGCCCAGTGTTTGCAGGTGTTTGCCCTGCAGGTCACTCACTACAAGCCTATGCCGAATTCATTCCCTTCGGCCTAATCTATAAAATGAGTATTAATAAAAGAACATTGATTTACAATTGAAAAACAATAGTTTCATGTTTTTATATGAAATGTGATTTTGTATTTAAGAAATTAATTTATCCATTCTACCACTAGTATGTTAATGAATCAATTTCTTAAATTAAAAATAAAAAATAAAAAATAACGAGCAATCAGAATTTTGGAAGGCAAATAGGCACATCTCACATTCAACTACACCGATCTTGACCAAATGGGGTCAAATGTAGGACCATCGATTGCAAACCTTTTTGACTTGGCCTGATCATATTGATCAGATCATTTGCAACAACAGTAATAACTAATAATAAAAATCTTTAAAACTTTATTATGTTATATTAAATTATTTAATTACATACAATTCAGATGTCTACAAATAAAATACTTCAACATATCATTTTTGCAAAGTAGACATCATATAAGAAAATATGACGTATGTGAAACATAGTGACGATTAAAAAATATTAAAGATTTTTTGTTTTAATTACATTTTTTTTAAATGGCGGAAATATATTAGCACCACCTTTAAAGAAACAAGGCCGGGAAGAAAAACAAATTACAAAATGTCAAAAGGATTACAACTCCACACACACCAATTACAATCACCAAATTTGCTCATATATTTTACCCAATTGAACACAAAGATGATTATGCTATCCGTCAAATTTAACGAAGAAGTCCTAGCATTATCGAAGACTTTGTATCATTCATTATTTACAATTATGTAACGAACCTAATATATAAAGTTAGCTGAAATTTTAATTACATTGATCCATAGACTCTGTATCATCCATTCTTTACGATTATGTAACAAACTAAAGTTAGCTGAAATTTTATCAAAGAATAAAATATTATCAAATGAACCAACAGGTCGGTTTGTTGATTTTAAGAAACATGTGAAAAAAATAAAAATAAGCATTTAAAATTTAGATTAGCAATAACTAACAACATATTAACAAGAGATTAAATTTTATAACACGAGCCATGAACAGTTGTACATCCAACACCTCCTCCCAGCAGGCCCTACGAACTAATATATAAAGTGAGCCTTAAATTTTTATCAAAGAATAGAACACTATAAAAAAAATTATTAAGTTTATTTCTAGCCTGAAAAGACTAACAATTAAATCATGTTTCAATCTGGATGGGGTTAATGTCATAAAAACCCTCAACTTTTTAAGGTTTTATCGGTTTTGCCCAAAGTTGAATTTTATGTCCGCTTTTACCCTAACATTTCCGAAAAAATGTTCGGTTTTACTCTTTTACCGGTGATAACAGGTTTTCCAGGTTACCATTATATTAAATTCGCAAAAAACCCCTTAAGTTTACCATTTTTTTGCGTTTTTACCCTTAAGTTTATAATTTTTTTTTTACACTTTTACCCTAAACATTTTTTTTCATAATATACGTATTCATGCAGAAAAATCGTATTTATATACGAAAAAATGTTTAATTAAATATTGTATTTTTTTTAATGTTATATATATATATATATATATATATATATATATATATATATATATATATATATATATATATTTGTTTGTGTCTGTGTGTGTTTTTGCAAGGTTATATCATTTAAAAAGATAAATAATATTTTTAGAATTATAAATACGTGTTTTATAGATATAGTTTTTAGTAGTATAAATACATATTTTTACATTTTTATATATTAATATGTATCTATACTTCTAAAAATATATTTATACTTTAAAAAAACATATATCAAAATACATATTTACACTTCTAAAAATATATGTATATACTTATATAAACATGTTTATGATTGAACAAGTTTTTTTTATTGATATGTATATTTTTAAATACATAAAAATACGTATTTGTAGTTCTAAAAACATATTAATTTGTTTTTTTACATCTTAAATGGTTTATCCAAGAAAAAAACTTATACACACACACACACACACACACACATATATATATATATATATATATATATATATATATATATATATATATATATATATATATATATATATATAAAGAAATAACATTAAAAAATGTAAATGCAATATTTAATTAAATTTTTTTTCGTATATAAATATGATTTTTCTGCATGAATACGTATAATATGAAAAAAAAATACATAGTGTAAAAGTGAAAAAAATTATAAACTTAAGGGTAAAAACGTAAAAAAACTGTAAACTTAAAGGTTTTTTGCGAAGTTTGGAAATAGTTTTCAACCAGTAATTGACGCGCCTCGGTTATTACCTCATTAGCTGCGTCTGGTAAACTGTTATCACCGGTAAAAGGGTAAAACCGAACATTTTTTGGAAAATGTTAGGGAAAAACGGACATAAAATTCAACTTTAGGCAAAACCGACAAATCCCTGAAAACTTGAGGTTTTTTATGACATTAGCTCATCTCGATACAATCTAATGCATAGTTTGTTGAGATTGTGTAGCTTATGATGTAACGTCAAATATAAAACATTATATAACGAAATCCATATTATCAATATTTTATATAGATTATAAAGGGAAATCTACTATACAGTTTATATATTTTGATTTCATATTCAAATATATATATATATATATATATATATATATTCTGATCAAGTCTTCAATATCGGTAATTTTATTCATTTTAAAAATTATTACCCCGTCAATATATCATCCATTTCTAAAATTTACACTTTTGGTTCAGATTTTAAATTTTATTACAAATTTGATCCAAAATTAAAGCTTTTGACCTAAATTTCAAAATTTTGTTACAAATTCATCCTAAATTTTGTATTTTTACATATTTTTTTTTCAAAATTTAGTTTCGAATATGTTTTCTTTTGGCTTTATAAAATCATATTTATTAAAAAAACATATTTTCACATAAAAAAACTTTTTTTTTTCTATATAAAAACCTTTTTTAATCATATTTGTTCGAAAAAAGGTTTTTATATGTGAAAAATATTAAAAAAAAAAACATAAGCAAGAAACAATGGTCACATGTTGTTTTATTACCATAATTATATTTGTTGTTAATTTCTTCAAAACTTATAAAAATCATAACTTCTTCATATGAACTTCGTTTTCGACGTTGTTTATATCCACATGTTCGTCTTGACGACTACTACAACTTTAATGTTAATCATTTTAGATTAAAAGCAATATATTTTCACTTACAAATAATCTAAACAAATATTATAGTAGTCTTGATGGTGATTCCTCCTAAATCTAACTTCATATGGTGAAGTTATGATCCTTTGAAGTTTCGCGTTCAACCCGATACGACAGAGTGCGTCGTAAAAAGTAAATTTTAGATAGGTTGCTTACTAGCCTAAGAATCCAAACAAAATTCGTAGTAAGCATAAAACCGAGAACGTACATATAGAGCACGGCTAAATCTGACTTCACATGAGGAATTTATAATTTTTTGAAGTTTCAACGCAACTATGTTAGCACAGAAATAAAAAATTTAGATCGGTTCATTTTTAGCCGAAACAATCTAAACGAGAGTTGAAGATCTCATGAATAGGAGTCTGTCGATTTAATGACAGTCGAGAACGGATGTCGTATGAAAGAGTTATGATTTTTGCACGAACATTAACAGTCTAAGCCTGTTAAAAATATAACATTAAAAATAAATTGAGAATTATGCGACAGAGAGTAAATGAAAGTTGTAGATCTCATCGATAGCTATGCATGAATATAAAGAACATTAAAACAAGTTCGTATGAAGAAGATATGAATATTTGAAAATTCCCCGACGACGCCACGCGTAAGAGGCGCGACGTGCGCTTCTAGAATCCTCCACGCCGCTCCTCTAGTTGAACGCCACATGTCACGAGGAGAGCGGCCGACCAGATCCACGGCGTGCCGCGCCTCTGGTCTAGGCGCGACACGCCTTCCCCGGAAATTGGCTATTAATAGCTTACAATGCTCCATTCTCTCCCCACACATTCCAAGATCATTTTTTTGGAAAATATATTCTTTCAAACCTGGAAATCCCTTATGCCTTGTTCCCGAGTTTTTTTTTTTTTTTTTTTTTTTTTTGTAAATTCAATAAAGGAAATGGAAGGAAAATATTGACAGAAAGAAAGGGAGGGGAAATAAAATTTTATTTATTCCGTGTTCCCGAGTTCAGAAGAAATGAAACGAAATGAGAGAAAATTTGAAGTTTTTGTGTTCCCGAGTTAAGAGGGAAAAAAATACACTTAAAGATTTTCCTTTCCCTCACTTTCTTCCCAAATCCGCCCAATTTGGAAGGAAAATATGGCTTCAAAATCTTTTCCTTCCCCTCACTTTCCTTCCATTAATGAAACTCGGGAACATAATTTTCCTTCGACATCCCTCACTTTCTCTCAATTTCCATCCATATCCCTCTTTAGGTAGAACTCGGGAACAAGACGTTAATATTTAGAATTTTGGTTAGCTTAGAGGTCCCAAAGAGCCTGATAATTAGAAGCTATCGAAACGGAGTTCTTGATGGTTTTTGAGCATAACAACATTCCTATGTGATCATGCAACCCTAATTGCTTTGGATTTAAGTTTTCCTCTAGTTATACATTCATATAGAAATTCCAAAGCAAGAACCCTAATACTAGCATACAAAATCGAAATCTATATGAAAATAGGGTTACAAGATTACCGTGCTTGTTATCTAGTAATAACAAGTATTCCTTAGTTGATATTGACTTCTGAAAGCCTAGTGCCTCAAGTGTTGCACCTCTAATGGAGTCACAAACACCAATAGCAAAGGATGAAGGAGAGAGGTGAGGAAGCACTATGAAAATCGGCAAGGGTTTCTCCTTGAAAGCATGGGGTGCCGAAATCATAAGCTTGGGGGTCCTTAAATAGCTGTGGCTGCTAGGAATTTTCAGGTGGAAACCCTAATTTCCTCCTTAGGCCCTAAGCAATCCATGGACATTCATTCTAGAAGGCATTGGACAAATTCTATAGGGCCTCCTATAGATTTCGTCCACTCCATTCTAAAGGAGTCCATCAGCCCAACATTACAACTATCAATGATTTGCAATACCAGTCCCCGTTCTTTTAATCAGTTCCTTTAATCCTAAAATTAATATCAAATTACTTTCTGATTAAATACTAATTAAATAATGTGATTTGCAATTAATATATTATTCTTATAATATACTAATAAATCATTAATTAACCTTTTTCTCCAAAAGTCATCCTATCAAGTTGCTATGGTGAAGGCAACCTAAAAGGACCATGCTACTACCAAATCAAGTACATACCAATTATAGTTATGGGCTTAGACACCTAATCAAATAGTTCTGCCAGTGCAATTTCCGACTTTGGTCAGGAAAATATCTGTAAGTTAAGCTACATTTATATTGCTTTGAGTGTAACTTATATTTATATTTATAATCTTTGTTATGAATTTATAAATAAGATTTATCAGTGATTCCAAGTTATTATACTGATTGATCTACTTAGGGGGTGATGTCTAGGCTAGATTTAGTGAGTCGTTTAAAGTGAGATTCCAAACAGTATACTTTGTATACCAAACAGACCCTACCTCCATTATGATCTTACATGATTGCTCCATACTCGATACATCTTGATGTAGACATTGGGATTATTGAGGAATCTAGACTATTATTAGTCATGAGAAATTTTAGACTACAACTTAGTGATAATTAAACGTAGGTCACATCAAAGGAATAGCTAAGTGCTGAAGCGAAACGCTGCCTAAATTTCCAGTTATCCACTTTAACAAGTGAGTGCATAGTTATTTTCAGATTACATATAGATATAAAGTACCTAGATGATTAAATGTTATGTGTGCCTATTATCTGTGTTCTTGATATCTGTGTTAGATTAAATAATATGATTTCTACTTGATTTAATTATATATATATATATATATATATATATATATATATATATATATATATATATATATTGGGTAGTGATGGGTGATGAAAATATGAGATGATGATGAGATGATGTGACTATGGATGAACCTGTCGTCTAGTAGAGTATACATGACGACCATAGACTAGTCCAGACAGTCAAGTGGAAATGCTGGGAAGCTCGCAACCTATAGGTGGTAATGATCTATCTGTTCATTTGATGTACTCTATCATCCCCTCCCCATGGTTGCCTTATTGACATATATAAATAGTTGTATAACAAAAAAATTTGGATAAATACTTTTTGAAAAAAACTTTGTTTAATCGCGTAAATATCTTGATTCTTAAAAAATTATTTTTGTTTGTGCAACTATGTATTTTAAACATATTTTTGAAAAAACAAATTCTATTTTTTAAATATTATAACATATTTTTCACATATAAAAACATTTTGTTTAACAAAAATGTTTTAAAAAAAAGGTTTTTATATATAAAAATAAGATTTTTATGTGAATATGTTTTTTTTTTTTTTGTAAATATGAATTTAGAAAGAAAAACAAACTTATTCGAAACAAAATTAAAAAAATGTAAGAAAACTAAATTTAGGATGAATTTGTAACAAAATTTTGAAATATGGGCCAAAAGTGGAAATTTTGGATCAAATTTGTAATAAAATTTAAAATCTAGACCGAAAGTGTAAATTTTGGAAATGGATTACCTGTTGACCAGGTAAAAAACTTTAAAATGAATACATTTACCAATATTCGGGACTTAATCAGAAAAAAATATAGAAACTTAATAGAATATTATGTCAAAATTTATGGATTTTAGAGTAGATTTCTCGATTATAAATTGGCAAAAGCACATTTATATTTACTATTTACAAATGTATAAGTTATTGTAAGTTATACTTCGGTCTCTGCGGTTTACACTAATATGCACTTTTACCAATTTTTTAAATTTTCCTATATCTTTTAAAAGTTGCACTGATGGTCCATGAGGTTGTTGTCATTAACGAGTCTATGTTAAATGGGTGTAAAATAACAAGATTGCGTTCAAACCAAATTAGATGAAACTATAAACTAAAATGACTAAAATTTTAATGTATTTTTATTCACATCCAAATTTAGAAAAATAAT
Organism: Lactuca virosa; assembly: GCF_052849685.1. NCBI lineage: Eukaryota > Viridiplantae > Streptophyta > Magnoliopsida > Asterales > Asteraceae > Lactuca > Lactuca virosa. The sequence goes on along the minus strand of NC_136427.1, from coordinate 252,153,969 downwards.
AAATTAAAGGGACAATATGTATCCTAGAATACCTCATTCTTCTCTTCTTCCCTCTTTATTTACAGGTCAGTCATACATAGAAAAAAAAACTTAGGGAAGCATTACTTTAATTTTTGTTTTTATTAATGTGTTGATATGTATTTATATATACTTGTTTGAAGATTATCTTCAATATGTGGGTTTGACTAGGGCAAACATGTGTGAGTTAGCTGATTCTAAGGTCTCGAGGACCTTGCTCGAAGCAGTGGCAGTTTGAGTCGCGATACTCAAGTAGGAAGAGATTGTGATGATCGACTTGAGGATTGCAACATGAGGTTGGGTGGTCGTCTGATGGTTTGGGATGTCGTTTTCTATGACGGGGTTATGTTCCTCCAACCTCTTGTGTTCGAGGGGGAAGAGATCAGATTCGTATCAATCGATAGAAGAAATTGTTGGCGTTTCCTGCACCGGTGTCTGTTGCGGGGGAGTAAGGTTCATTCCTTGTGAATCCTTTCCATCTTGCAAACAAATGAGTCTTCGAGACTTATTTGCAATTCTGGTTCGTTGGCCGTGATGAAATCCATGCCGCAAGTCGAATCATTGATCCAGTTTGAGAAGATCGGGTGCCCCCAAGGAAGCATTAAGATGTTCTTGATTCTGGTAGGAAAGTACTATTATTATGTTGAGACTGTTGGAGTTATTGCTTGTGCATCTACATAGGATTCTTAATGTTTAGAGGGGGTAATGTTGGGGAAAGTTTCTAAGGTCTCCATTTGAGATTCAGAGCTTCCTTGAGGTTTGTTGGTTATTATCTGAAGGATCATCTTATGTTGTGTTACGCATTCCGAGAATCAAGAGTGATATGTATCTGGTGGAGCGGGTTTGAGGCTTTGTTGTTGCAGACGACGGTTGGTGGGGGTTCGAAGCTTAAGTGTGGGAGAACTGGGTATTCTGCATGGAAAATCATTGGTTTGTTTGATTTTCGTGGTTTCAGTACAATGACTTAGGGATGAGCATATGATCCGTTGAACCAGACTGGAAAAAAATCGGGACAGGACCCAGACCGATCTGGAAATACATTTAACTAGGCCGGTTTTTGGTTTTAATTTTTAACAAAAAATAGTTTTCGGATTTGGACCGGACCAAACCCGAAATAAGCATTTTTACCCAAACCGGATCACAAATGAAATGTTATTATTATTATTTTTTTGATCGAGGTGACAATAGCTGTCACACCCTCAAACCAGGATGGCGGAAACATTCGGGGGTGGGTGACTTCACGTAGTATCATAACAGTTGAATATTGTAAAGAAAGTAAACACAACCATCATAAATATAATAAAAACTTACATTGTTGCGTGTAATACATGTTTCAAAAGAATATTACAAATATGATGATTTTAAATGTTTTGATAATAGACGCCTTAGCGTTCCTTTTCCAAAAGCTGATGGTTACCTGTATTACTGATTCCCTGAGAAATACAAGTAGTTTTGAAAAGTGTCAACAATTAAGTTGGTGAGTTCATAAGCGTTTTTGTACTGAAATTTGTATGTCCTTTAGTAAAAATAACTGAACGTGTTTTCCAGAAAATCCAATATTTTCTACATATAGTTTGAAAAAGTTCCAAGGACTAGAGTACAATAGTGTCTTTCGTGCTCAAAATAATGAAAGTGTATTTATACTCAAATAATGTATTTACTGAATGCATTCAAAAGTCTCGTAAATCAAACTTATTTTAATACTTCCGTGTGAGTTTTATAACCATGCTATTGACCTAGACTGCGTGTAACAACGTTCTTCAGGCGTTGTAGTGTTATGACGTTTGTCACCCCAGACCTGCCGATCTAACTGTAGCTAACAGTTTGGGTGCGGGATTGTCAATCCCGTATAGATCTATACACAAGTATCACGCTCTTCCTCCAAGAGATTATGGTTTATAATACAGGACTTGAAATACGTACTTGAGAGTACGTTGAAGCTGAATGTCTCACAACTCTTAGTATTTAATAGATTTACGAAAAGAAAAGTCTATATTTCGTGTAGATGAAAGTATTTCATTTTCACAATGTTTACGTAAAGATGTAATGAATAACCCGCAAACTATACCCATTATAGTTTTTCCGAAAGTGTGTTCCATTTGGCGATAAAAACTCGATGTAATACTAACTTTGCATGTAAAGTATAACGTTGATATAAAAGTTATTCTAACATTTATAAAATGTAGATGGTGTATTTGAATCCGTATAAAATCATAAGTTTTTCCCGTATTGCACTTGTATTCCCCCCCCCTAAAATATGAAAAGACGTAAAAAGTAGGGGTATGAACTCACCTGAAAAGTGTGGTGATTCGAAGAAAACGAGATTTTTCACGGGCGGCGCTTCGACCGAAAAGTGGTGAGATTCTCGGGAATCTCGGGGCTTTGGACCTTCGTCGGGGCTGAGGTATGAAAACCGGGGCTTCTGGATATTTCTTGCACGTAAAACGGAGTAAAAACGCAAGAGGAAAAGAGAAAATGAGCACTTATGCTCGGAACCCTCGCATCCTTTTTATAGTGGCTGAAGGCCCTCGGTACGCTGGGCGTACGAGGGTACGCGGGGCGTACTCGGACGTCATGCATGACCGCATCTTCGATTGTCGGACTTCGGATGGGACGGCATAGAGGCGTAGGGGGCGACGTCGACGATCCGGAGCCTAGCATCCGAGTACGCTGGGCGTAAATCGTCTCGTTTTGTGCACCTCGAACTTGTAAAATCCGTAACTTTCGCATACGAGCTCCGATTTTGACGTTCTTTATATCCACGCGAAGGTGAGAAAATACTCTACAACTTTTATTTAGACTTCGTAGGCTAGTTTTGACTTTATTTTAATTATATTTTATTTAATAGGCCGGGACACGATAATTCTGTTAAAAATCCATAACTTCTTTATCCGACGTCCGTTTTCGTATGTCTTTTTACCATTGCACTACTATTGTAGAGACCTTGAACTCTCGTTTAGGTTGCGTCGGCTAAAAATCGCTCGATCTTTATTTCGAGTTTTTAGCTGTCTACCGTTGTTCCGAAATTTAGAAAAATCATAACTTCCTCATACGAAGTCAGATTTGGGCGTTCTTTTTATGTATGTTCACGGTTTAACGTAATCTACGACTTTCGTTTAGATACCTAAGGTTAAAAATCATTTTATTGAAGTTTCACTTTTTACGTTTAGCAGTGTTTTACCGGGTGTGTCGTGGATTTTCGATTGGTCATAACTCCTTCGTTATAACTCGGATTTGAGTGTTCTTTATGTTTTTGGAAACCTTGGCACGATATCTAACACTTTATGCATCCCCATTAAGATTTTTAAACACTTCATTTTTGACGCTAATTTCGTTGATTCCAAATAGTTCATTATATTTGACTTTTTGAAGGTTACATTTGACTTAAAATATCGGGTTGTTACATCATCCCCCTGTTAGAGGGAATTTCGTCCCGAAATTTAATCTAAGACAAAGTTTATGGATTAGGAAAAAGGTGTGGGTACTTTTGTCTCATCTGGTCCTCGCGTTCCCAGGTGTATTCAGGTCCTCGCCTGGTGTTCTAACGGACCTTCACAATGGGTATGTGGCTTTGTTTAGTTCTTTTAATTTCTTGATCCATAATCTCTACTGGCTCTTCCACGAATTGGAGACTTTCGTTGATTTCAATTTCATCTAGAGGAATAACGAGGGTCTCATCGGATAAGCACTTCTTTAGGTTCGACACGTGAAAGATAGGGTGTACGTTATTGAGTTCCTGCGGTAATCGAAGTTTGTACGCCACTGGTCCGATCCTGGCAAGGATCTCGAATGGTCCGATATATCTTGGGTTTAGTTTCCCACGTTTTTCGAAACGTATTAACCCCTTCCAGGGCGAGACCTTCAATAGCACTCGGTCTCCATCCTGAAGATCTAAAGGTTTCCTTCTTTTGTCCGCATAACTCTTTTGTCTGTCTCTGGAAGCCTTCAGACGCTCCCGGATTTGAACAATCTTTTCTGTAGTTTCCCTTATGATTTCTGGTCCAGTGAGAGTGCTATCAGTTGCTTGTCCTCTTGCTAGTTGGGTGTCACCCACTTCGGCCCAGCACAGAGGTGATCTGCACTTACGGCCATAGAGGGCTTCGAATGGGGCAACCTTGATGCTAGTGTGATAGCTATTGTTGTACGAGAACTCGACCAATGGTAAATGGGTGTCCCAAGCCTTACCAAAATCGATCACACAAGCTCTTAGCATATCTTCCAAGGTTTGAATGGTTCTCTCACTCTGGCCGTCGGTCTGTGGGTGGTAGGCGGTACTCATGTCTAGCTTCGTTCCTAAAGATTTCTGTAGTGACTGCCAGAACCTCGAGGTGAATCTACTATCTCGGTCCGAGATAATGGATATTGGCACACCATGCAGTCGTACAATCTCCCTGATGTATGTTCTAGTTAGTTTCTCCAGTTTATCCGTTTCCTTGATTGGTAGGAAGTGCGCGGATTTGGTTAACCTGTCGACGATCACCCAGATGGTGTCGAGTCCGCTTGCCGTCTTGGGTAACTTGGTTATGAAGTCCATGGTTATCCGCTCCCACTTCCATTCGGGTATTTCTCGTTGTTGCAACAATCCCGAGGGCTTTTGGTATTCCACCTTGACTTTGGCGCAAGTCAAACATTTACCTACGTAGGTAGCAATTTCGGCTTTCATGTTCGGCCACCAGTATAGTTTCTTGAGGTCTAAGTACATCTTGTCTGAGCCGGGATGTACGGAGTAGCGAGTTTTATGAGCTTCGTTCATGACAACATCCCTGAATCCACCAAATTTTGGTGTCCAGATCCGATTCATGAGACAAAGAACTCCGTCATCCCTGACTTCAAGGTTTTTGTCCATTCCTCTCAATGCTTCACCTGTCACGTTCTCTGGCCTCAAGGCTTCTTCCTGTGCTTCTTTGATTTGTGCGGACAAGTGTGAGTGGATGGTCATTGTTAAGGATTTCACTCGGCGGCCCGAGTATTCCTTTCGGCTGAGTGCATCGGCCACTACATTAGCTTTCCCGGGATGATAACGAATTTCGCATTCGTAATCGTTTAATAGTTCTACCCACCGTCTTTGTCTCATGTTGAGTTCCTTTTGACTGAGGATGTGTTGAAGGCTTTTATGATCGGTGAAGATTGTACATTTCGTGCCGTAGAGGTAGTGCCTCCAAATCTTTAGGTTGAAAACGACGGCTCCTAGTTCGAGATCGTGCGTGGTGTAGTTTACCTCGTGCGTCTTCAGTTGTCTTGAGGCGTATGCGATGACCTTCCCTCGTTGCATCAGGACACATCCAAGTCCCTGGTTTGACGCGTCACAGTAGACCACGAAGTCTTCTGTTCCTTCTGGAAAAGATAATATAGGTGCACTAGATAGGGCTCGCTTTAATGTTTGGAATGCAATGTCTTGTTTCTCTCCCCAGCTGAAGGTTACTCCCTTCTGAGTCAGGGTGGTAAGTGGCTTAGCAATCTTTGAGAAGTTTTGTTTGAACCTTCGGTAATACCCGACGAGGCCCAAGAATTGCCGGATTTTCGTTGGAGTCCTTGGAGTTGTCCAGTTCTCGATTGCCTTGATTTTGGAAGGGTCCACGTGTATCTCCTCCGCGCTGACTACGTGACCTAGGAAATCTACCTTCCGAATCCAAAACTCGCATTTTGAGAATTTTGCGTAAAGCTTCTCCGTCCTTAACGTTTCTAAGACTTGTCGGAGATGTTGGCTTTGTTCATCCTTGCTCCTTGAATAGATGAGTATATCGTCTATGAACACGATTACAAATTTGTCCAGGAACGGACGACATACTCGGTTCATCAAATCCATGAACACCGCCGGTGCATTTGTTAAGCCAAAGGGCATCACCACAAACTCGTAGTGACCATAGCGAGTTCGGAATGCTGTTTTGGGAATGTCTCCTTCCAGAACTCGTAGCTGGTGATACCCAGACCGCAAATCGATCTTTGAGAAGTAGCTCGCTCCTTGTAGTTGGTCGAATAGATCGTCTATGCGTGGTAAGGGATATCGGTTCTTGATCGTGAGTTTGTTCAGCTCCCGGTAATCAATGCACATGCGAAAAGATCCGTCCTTCTTCTTTACAAACAAGACTGGTGCTCCCCAAGGTGAGAAGCTCGGTCTGATGAATCCTTTGCTTAGAAGCTCGTTCAGCTGGCTAGATAACTCCTACATTTCAGCCGGTGCTAGACGGTATGGCGATTTTGCTACTGGGGTAGCTCCGGGAATCAAGTCGATCCTGAACTCGACTTGACGTTCTGGTGGGATTCCTGGAAGATCTTTAGGGAAAATGTCGGGGAAATTGCAGACTTCCGGAATGTCTTTAATGTCCTTGATTTCTCGTTTCTTGTCTACTACGTGGGCTAGAAAGGCATGATATTCCTTGCGAAGGTATTTTTGGGCTTTGACGCATGAGATGATTTGTAAATTTGCACTGGGTTTGTCACCATAAATGACAAGAGTTTTTCCGCTTGGCAGATTGAGGCGAACGGCCCTTTCGTGACAAAGTATATCGGCATGGTGAAGGCTTAACCAGTCCATACCGATGATGACATCAAAACTTGTTATAGTAATCGGCATAAGGTCGATTTGGAACGAGTGTTCATTTAAATTTAACGTACAGCCCATGTACATATCGTTTGTGCTTTCCGTTTTCCCGTTTGCCATTTCTACCGTGAATGATTTATTGAGTGCTTGGGGTTTTTGATTAAGTAAGTGTTTGAATTTATGACTCATGAAACTTCTCTCCGCACCACAGTCAAAGAGTATGCATGTATAAATGTCGTTGAGGAGAAACGTACCCGTAACCACCGTGGGATCGGCTATTGCCTCGTTCTGCCCTATTGCCAGCACTCTTCCTACACCGCCAACATTCTTTGCCTTAGGGAAATCCCTCTTGAAGTGCCCAGTTTCCCCACACCCATAACATGCCTGGCTTACTCCAGTACCAGGAACTTGGGTGATTGGTCGCGCCGGTGCCTTACAGAAACGGGCAGTGTGCCCTTTTCTGTCGCAGTTTTTACAGTGCATTTCCCGGCAATTACCGTGGTGATGGTAATTGCATTTGTTTCACTTTGGCAGATTCCCAGCGTATTGTTTTGTCGGCGCGGGGGTAGCGGGAACAGTAGTGGGGGCAGTAGCGGCATGGACCGCCACTATTTGTTTCTTTGATGGTTCTTGCGAAGTTTGACATTTCCTCTTGTTCCAAAACTTCTTGTTGTTGTTGTTGTTGGCATTGCTGTCATTGTTGTTGCTTCCTTTGGTTGGTTCCGGGACGATGGTCGTGATACTTTGGCAGACCCCATGATCAACGAGAGATTGTGCCAGTTCCTTGGCGCTGTCGAACGTCGTGGGTTTGGAAGCTAGCACACTTCCTCGAAGTTGGGGCGACAACCCCCATATATACCTTTCCACCTTTTGGCTTTCTAGAATCATCATTCCTGGGCATAGTATCATCAAATCACTGAACCTATTCGTATAGCTTGTGATGTCCGAGCCTACCATCGTAAGGCCCCAAAGCTCCTGTTCGAGCTACTGAATCTCGCCCCTTGGGCAGTACTCTCGTAGTAGCATCCGTTTCAGGTTCTCCCAACCCATTGAGTTTGCCACCACCAGAGTTAGTGACTTGACGTGGCCATTCCACCACGTTATGGCTCGCTCGGAGAAAGTACAGGTGGCAAATTTTACTTTGCTTTCCTCGGGGCATGAGCATATCTCGAACACAACCTCTATTTTCTCTATCCATTGGGATAGAGCCATCACTCCCCCATATCCATTAAAGGGGATGGGTTTGCTGTTGGAGAAGTCTTTGTAAGTACATTCCCCGGAGCGACCTTGGTTTTGGCCATTAGTAGAGCTATTTATCCCTCCTCCTGATCCGTTGTTACTCATTTGTGCCATTGCTGCGGTTACGGCGGCTGTTACAGCAGCCTGAAAGGTAGCAGCATCCATTGATGGAGGGGGTGGTGGAGGTGGTGCTGGTGCTCCGTTTGTATTGAAACGTCGGGGATTTCTCCTTGGTGGCATGATTCTGCCACAAGTTAAGAGACGAATTCTTGATAAGTCATTAGAAATGATTATGGAAGGTTTTAGTATTATCAGTTTTAGTTATGAACATTTCTGGTTTTCGCATGTAAATGGAAACTTTCAAAAATAAGTGTATGCTTCTTTTAAGAATTTTAATGGAATACTCAAGGAAATAATAAACGCGTGTCAATTTCATTGATATTAGTATATGATACAACGATCAGGAAAATTTGACCTTATCTAGGTCTAGGGTACACCAATGAAAATGGGAAAATTTGACCGCATTCCGACCCCCGAATTGCGTTCTCACAATTCGTCGGGTTTACATTCTTAAAGAAAAGAGTAGCACCAACACTTATTTAATAGGTATATACATAGCGTCAGAAGTACGTGCTCTACTCTGAGCGGGTGGCACGCTGCGGACCATGGTATGTGGTTGTGGAAGCCTTAGCTCGGGCTACTTGACGTTCGGCCTCGATGACGCGCCTCTCCATGGCGGCTTGGCTCTTATGGAGCTCCCTCACTTCGTTTCTTGTGGCAGTAATGTCCCTCTGCAGGGAAAAGGTGTGCTCTATTGTTCGCTCATGTTCTTCGTCCAGACGACGAAGACGTACCGCGGTGACAGCAGCGGTGGCCCCAATATCCAAAAGTTGGTTGGCATTTGCTCTTGCTTGCTCGCCTTGGTTGGCAATGCGTCGGACCATGACAGGGAGTGCCCTGTCAGCCGAACCCCCGTTGCGGAGGTTATAAAAGCCTCGCGCCATGCCGTAGGGTGGACGTTGCCCTTGTTCCCTGCTCCATCGCTTCAGATCCACAGCCCAGCGGGGCGCCGGGCCCTGAAAGTTCCTTGGGGGATTTGCTGCTCCTCGGGGAGGATTGTAGATCTCGGGCTCCGAGTCTGTGCTCCCACCATCTCCTTCCTCTTCTGTATCTTCGTCTGGGTCTTCCTCAGGATCCTCTTCGGATTCTTCTTCGGGTTCTTCCTCGGGAATTTCCTATTCGGAATCCTCTTCGGGTTCTTCCTCAATCCAGCCTCCATTACCCTGGTTAGGGTAGTAGGGATCCCCGGGAATGTGAAAACCTGCCATTTCGTCTGATCGAGAATAGGGCCAAGAGAATTATATAAAACTCGGGAGTAAGAAGGGAAATTTTCGATAAGGGTAAATTTTATTCGACGATTCCTATTTCTAATTAAATACTGAGATTCGCATGATTATAACAGTTCTTTTAGTTTTTGCAAAATACTCCTATAGTATTTCAAATTCGTGAGTTTGATTCTAGTATTTAATTCGGTAAGTTTTCGACTTGTTGCTTACTACGACCATTCCTCGACATACGTTGGTCACATCCAGGATAAATATAGTTGATCAGGCTATATTTATTCTCGATTTGATTTACATACCCCGAGGCCTAGTCGTAGTGTCGCAACTTGTCTTAATACTTCTTTATAAAACTTTGCTATGATACGAGACTGATGCATGCGTGTACTTATATTTTTTTTTAAAAAATGTATATCACTTTAATTTATTAAAAGTATCGTTTATGAAAACGTTTTTTCAGAGGGTTTTTGGTCCCTTTGCATTTATAGTTTGTATATCTTATGTGGTTCGATATACTTAGTTCACTATAAACAATGCTCTGATACCAATCTGTCACACCCTCAAACCAGGATGGCGGAAACATTCGGGGGTGGGTGACTTCACGTAGTATCATAACAGTTGAATATTGTAAAGAAAGTAAACACAACCATCATAAATATAATAAAAACTTACATTGTTGCGTGTAATACATGTTTCAAAAGAATATTACAAATATGATGATTTTAAATGTTTTGATAATAGACGCCTTAGCGTTCCTTTTCCAAAAGCTGATGGTTACCTGTATTACTGATTCCTTGAGAAATACAAGTAGTTTTGAAAAGTGTCAACAATTAAGTTGGTGAGTTCATAAGCGTTTTTGTACTGAAATTTGTATGTCCTTTAGTAAAAATAACTGAACGTGTTTTCCAGAAAATCCAATATTTTCTACATATAGTTTGAAAAAGTTCCAAGGACTAGAGTACAATAGTGTCTTTCGTGCTCAAAATAATGAAAGTGTATTTATACTCAAATAATGTATTTACTGAATGCATTCAAAAGTCTCGTAAATCAAACTTATTTTAATACTTCCGTGTGAGTTTTATAACCATGCTATTGACCTAGACTGCCTGTAACAACGTTCTTCAGGCGTTGTAGTGTTATGACGTTTGTCACCCCAGACCTGCCGGTCTAACTGTAGCTAACAGTTTAGGTGCGGGATTGTCAAGCCCGTATAGATCTATACACAAGTATCACGCTCTTCCTCCAAGAGATTATGGTTTATAATACAGGACTTGAAATACGTACTTGAGAGTACGTTGAAGCTGAATGTCTCACAACTCTTAGTATTTAATAGATTTACGAAAAGAAAAGTCTATATTTCGTGTAGATGAAAGTATTTCATTTTCACAATGTTTACGTAAAGATGTAATGAATAACCCGCAAACTATACCCATTATAGTTTTTCCGAAAGTGTGTTCCATTTGGCGATAAAAACTCGATGTAATACTAACTTTGCATGTAAAGTATAACGTTGATATAAAAGTTATTCTAACATTTATAAAATGTAGATGGTGTATTTGAATCCGTATAAAATGATAAGTTTTTCCTGTATTGCACTTGTATTCCCCCCCCCCTAAAATATGAAAAGACGTAAAAAGTAGGGGTATCAACTCACCTGAAAAGTGTGGTGATTTGAAGAAAACGAGATTTTTCACGGGCGGCGCTTCGACCGGAAAGTGGTGAGATTCTCGGGAATCTCGGGGCTTTGGACCTTCGTCGGGGCTGAGGTATGAAAACCGGGGCTTCGGGATATTTCTTGCACGTAAAACGGAGTAAACACGCAAGAGGAAAAGAGAAAATGAGCACTTATGCCCGGAACCCTCGCATCCTTTTTATAGTGGCTGAAGGCCCTCGGTACGCTGGGCGTACGAGAGTACGCGGGGCGTACTCGGACGTCATGCATGACCGCATCTTCGATTGCCGGACTTCGGATGGGACGGCATAGAGGCGTAGGGGGCGACGTGGACGATCCGGAGCCTAGCATCCGAGTACGCTGGGCGTAAATCGTCTCGTTTTGTGCACCTCGAACTTGTAAAGACCGTAACTGTCGCATACGAGCTCCGATTTTGACGTTCTTTATATCCACACGAAGGTGAGAAAATACTCTACAACTTTCATTTAGACTTCGTCGGCTAGTTTTGATTTATTTTAATTATATTTTATTTAATAGGCCGGGACACGATAATTCCGTTAAAAATCCATAACTTCTTTATCCGACGTTCGTTTTCGTATGTCTTTTTACCATTGCACTACTATTGTAGAGACCTTGAACTCTCGTTTAGGTTGCGTCGGCTAAAAATCGCTCGATCTTTATTTCGAGTTTTTAGATGTCTACCGCTGTTCCGAAATTTAGAAAAATCATAACTTCCTAATACGAAGTCAGATTTGGGCGTTCTTTTTATGTATGTTCACGGTTTAACGTAATCTACGACTTTCGTTTAGATACCTAAGGTTAAAAATCATTTTATTGAAGTTTCACTTTTTACGTTTAGCAGTGTTTTACCGGGTGTGTCGTGGATTTTCGATTGGTCATAACTCCTTCGTTATAACTCGGATTTGAGTGTTCTTTATGTTTTTGGAAACCTTGGCACGATATCTAACACTTTATGCATCCCATTAAGATTTTTGAACACTTCATTTTTGACGCTAATTTCGTTGATTCCAAATAGTTCATTATATTTGAGTGTTCTTTATGTTGAACACTTCATATTTGACTTAAAATATCTGGTTGTTACAATAGCCTCTCTAGTCCTTTTCCATTTTCGATTTTTTTGGGTTTCTTTTTTCGAATACGAAGTTAAAGGTAAACATGTTTTTTTTTCCTTCAGTTTTTTGTTTTAATTTGTAGTTTTTTTTTTTCAAATAAAAGTTGCTTTTTATAAAAATAATGCATTTTTTTATAAAAATTGTAGTTTTTTTTAATAAAACATGTAATTTTTTGTTAAATCATGTAGTTTTTTTTAAAGTGTAGTTTTTTATAAAATGGACAGTCTTTATAAAAAGTGCAATTTTTTTTATAAAACATGTGTTTTTTTTTTGTTAAAAAGTGTATTTTTTTATATAACATGCATTTTTTTTTTAATTGAGTGCATTTTTTTTTGTAAAACGTGTTATTTAGCCAACAAATAGTTTAATTCGGTCCAAAAACTGAAACCCGATTGGGGACTCAGATTTCAGAACCACACGTTTAATTAGCCAACAAATGTTTCTGTAAGGGATTCATTCAACAATATATGAGGTTGTTGGGTTTAGTGTCGGTTCATTTTCGACCGATTGGTCATTCCATTCTTTGTTAGCATCTGGGGGTCGTTTCAGGGTTTTCGAGTAGTAATACTTAAAGGTGCAGTTGGTGTGTCGACCCTTCATCAAAGTTTTGTCAATTGTATATCTAGGTTTCTAGGTGTGTGTACCTTGGTTGTTTGGTTGTGGGATCTTTTATTTCTAGCAAGCTCGAATTTGGCGGTTGTCGTTGGTTAATAAAAGTTTGGATATTACAGCGACGTTGATCAATTTTTCAGGTGTGACCTCGGGTCTACACAAAGTTCAGTTTGGGATGTCACGTCTATGGGGTTGCTATTTAGGGACGATCCTATCAGGGTTCTGACAGCAGTTTGGGTGATTTTGGAATTTTACTTCGAGTTGGGAAGTTTTATTCAGATTAGTTGCCCATTGGTCGGATCTATTAAGTTTCATTTAAGGTGTGGGTTTTTGATTCGATTGTTTAGAAGAATGTTTCTGTTAGCGGTTGGGGTTCGTTATTCCATTAGATCCACTGATACTTCACCCCTTTAAGTAAGGTTGTAATGAAGAAGGAATGCAGTGGATCTAGGATTGAGTTGCATTTGGCAGGTGTTGGAGGGATGCCGATTGGGTTCCTGCAGGTCGGTAGGATGATGACCATGTGCCTATAGGCCCACTGAGGTGCTGATCGTGAGTCTTCATTCCCGTGGTAGGATGATGGCAAGAACGTGTTGGATTAAGGTGTCTAAGGTCCGAACTAAATTAGTATAATATTGATAAATAAAAGTAAAGTCCATTTTGGGTTGCCCTCATAACCAATAAGTTGCTTACAATAACAAATCAGAGGTATGTATTCTATGTGAATTTCGATTTACACTAGGGTTTAGAAGTTTTTATTGTTCAATAGTATGTTGCTTCAATAGAGTTATGACATAGATCAAAGTAGGTTGCATTAACCCTTAAGAGTATAAGGATTTTTCCGAATTATTACATGTAAAACCCATCAGTGATATCAAAGAATTAGATTGTCTAACAAATGAATGTCCATAAGTTGAACTTGAACAAATCGAAGAAAACAAAATTGTCATTTTTTCTCAGCCACGACATCATTTTGTCGCAGCCACCACGTCATTTTGTCGCAGCCACGACGTGGGCATCCTTCTGCCACGACGTGCGATTGTCTAATCCGCGTTTTTTTCCTTTCTGTCACGATGTGGGAATTCTTCAGCGACACCGTGAAGAGCTTCTTTTCAACGAAAATATTTTGGTTAATTCAAAATTGATTCGAATAATTACCTTAGTAAATATTATTTACTTGTATAAAATCTGAATATTTAATTTGGTAATATGATCTCCTAAAATCTTGAATTTGTGAATTATCCTCATGATTTAATTATTTGATTAATTAAAAGATACATATTGAAATCGTTAATTGGTTTAAATAATTAGTAAATTAAAATGTTTAATTATTAATTTCTAAGCCTTATTTTAAAATGTTTAAGACACACCCATACACTTATATATTAAATGTTTAATACTATATGTATGATATGAGTCAATCGAATCCTAGTATGCCTTATTCACGAAGCAATGCTATAAAGAGGGTATAAGAAAATGACTTATAAAATGACCGTTGAATGGGTGTCCTTTTCACCCACCTCTCTCTTGTGTGGTGGAGGGTCGTTAGTAGAACGGATTCGATAGGACATAACCTCATTAAAGGTATAATGCTATAAAGTAATAGAACCTTTTAAAAATCTCACTCTAGTTACTTTAGGAAAATGTGAAAGTGTATGCTAATCCATGAAATGCACATCAATCTTTATGAGTCATTAGTGGAGCGTGTGTGGTTAACGAACACACTATTTTGGGACTATAAAGTTGTTATGATGACACAACTTGAAAATTATCATTAATTTATGGAGTGTGTGTGGTTTACCGACACGTCAATTTGAGATGATAAAAGACCTCGAGGTTGTCAAGAAGGTTAGCAAGGTTATTCACATCTCATTTGTGATCCTTGGTATCCCAGTCACAAATTGAAGAGCATAATCTGAGAATAAACATGTCATTGATAAGATTCAAGGCATCTCAAATAATATAGGAGTTTCATATAGTTTGAAATTGGTAAAGTGCATTACCTACCTTAAATGAATCTGTGATTAGATTACGACATCCATTTTCTTAATTTCGAATTGCATTATTGGATCCTATCCTTGAAAATTAATTGGGTTAAAATATTAAGGACTAAATCAACTAATTAAAATATTATCTTTTTCAGAGATGTCTTCAAGTGGTGAACTTCCTCTTCCTCTTCCTCCATCAAACCACAACTTCACTCTACTATCGGTCCTTGTTAAGGAAAAAATTGTCGGTCTAAACTACATGGACTGAATGAAGAATCTAAAGATGATGCTTCGCTATGAGAACAAAGAGTATGTTCTCACTACTCCAATTCTAGAAATTAGCAAAGAAACTGCCACACCTGAGGAGATTGCTGATTATGATCAGCATGTGGATGATGCCACCAAGGTCTTTGGCATTATGATTGCAACTATGGCACCTGAGCTCCAAAATATTTATGAGGATTATTAGCCATATGAGCTTAACAAGGCTTTGTATCAAATGTTTTATAAAAATGTGATACAAGAACGTTATAAAGTGGTCCAGTCCTTTATGGCGTTCAAACTGAAAGAGGGAGAATATGTGTGCACTCATGTGCAGAAAATGCAGAGGCATGTGGAAAGATTGGAAAATGTTAACATAAAATTTAATAAGGACCTTGCCATTGACATTGTCCTCAACTCTCTACCTAATAGTCATGACCAATTCATATTGACCTATCATTTGAATAATATAGAGACTACGTTGATTGAGCTTCACAATCTGTTGCAAACGGCCGAAGCGGGAATGAATAAGTATCATTCAAATAGTTCTGCAACTGCTCCTGTTATGGCTGTCCAATAAAGCAGAGGAAAGAAGAGAAAGGCCCATTCCTAATCCAAATGGAAAGTAGAGGCCCATCATTGAGAGTCCAGTGGAACCAAAGCAAAGCCCAAATTCAATACTTCTCCTGTTTCTGATTTTAAAGTGGCCGTGTGCTTTCATTGTGGCGAAAAGGGCCATTGGAGAATAAACTGCCCTAAATACTTGTTGGAAGTGAAAGATGCCAAGGCCAAAGCTACTAGATGTTCTTCTAGAACGTATCTATACAATTCAATAATACTTGCATTTTAAATTCTTGGGTTCTTGATACATGATGTGGTTTCCACATTTGTTATGATATGCAGGGACTAAAGGAAAGTGAAGAGGTCGAGCATGGGAAGTTGAACCTGATTATGGGGAACAAGTAAAGATCGATTGTTACCAGGATCGGGAGGTATGAGCTTATGTTTGATAGTATTAGAGTTGATTTGCATAATTGTTTCTATTCACCAGAAATGGATCGAAACATTATTTCTTTTCATGCTTTATTTAGACAAGGATATCGTTATGGTTTTGATAATAATGATGGTACTATTTTAATGGTGTGTTTATTTTCAAAGCTTATCCTTGTAAAGGTGTGTATGGGTCTATTGTTTGTGTGAATGAATTAGGAAACAATGTGTATGTATTGGTTCTTCTAATAGTTTAGACAAGTCATGTGTATGGCATTGTCGTCTTGGGCACATTAACAAGAAACACATCGCCCAACTCCGAAAGGATGGAGTGTTGGAATCGTTTGTTTTAAAACTAGATGATGTATATAAGTCTTGTTTAATTGGCAAGATGACTAAATCACCTTTCACTGGATGCATATCGCTACTACATTACATTTACTGATGACTATAGTAGATATGGTTATATTTACTTGATCAAACATAAATGAGAAACTTTTGAAAAGTTCAAAGAGTTTAAGAAAGAAGTAGAGAACCAATTAGGGAAAAAGATAAATATGCTACAATCTGATCGAGGTGGTGAGTATCTTAGTATCGAGTTTAACGACTATTTGAAGGAATGTAGAACTATTTCACAACTGACATCTTCTAGGACACCACAACTAAATGGTGTAGCTGAGAGGCATAATCAGACCTTACTTGATCTGGTTCGTTCCATGATGAATCGAGCATCACTTCCAATATCATTCTGGGGGTATGCCATAGAAACAACTGCCCACATCCTCAATCTTGTTCCAACTAAAAAGGTTGCCAAAACGCCTCATGAAATATGGACATGGAAACCTCCATCACTCGTAAATATCAAGGTTTGGGGTTGTAAGGTTCTCGTTAGATGAGAAGCCTCAAAAAAACTTGAACCCAACGCCAAGAAGTGTTTTTCCATTGGTTGTCCACAGAAGTCCTTTGGATACTTGTTCTACAGACCCAATAACAATGTGGTTTTTGTAGCTTAAAAGGGAGTCTTTTGTGAGAGAGCTCATTTCCAAAGAGGGCAGTAGGAGTATGATTGACCGTGAAGAAATTCAAGAGTGATCCGATGAAGAAACTTTTGAAGAATCTAGCTCTCAACCTGAGAATGAAACTTTTGAGCCCATTGACAATTAGATGCCCTTTCGTCGGTCCGGTAGGGTTAGCATGCCACCTTCGTTCTATGGTTTCCTTATAAATGCAAAAGGTGATATATTTATCAGTGATGAGACATTAGTAAATTTGGATGAGCCTGCTAACTACAAGGAAGAAATGGCAGTACCTGAGGCTACTAAGTGGAAAGAGGCGATGGAAAGTGAGATCCAATCTATGTATGATAATCAAGTATGTATCTTGGTTGATAAAGCCGCTAGTCGAAAGACAATAGGTTATAAATGGGTCTTCAAGAAGAAGACTGAAATAGATGGTAATGTACAAAATGATAAAGCTAGGTTGGTTGCATATGGCTTTACTCAAACCAAGGGATTCACTATGATGAGACCTTTTCACTAGTTTCTATGTTTAAGTCAATTAGGGTAGTGCTTGCCATAGCTGCTCACTATGACTATGAAGTATGGAAAATGGATATCAAAACTATTTTCGTTAATGGGAAACTGGCTTAGGATGTTTACATGGATCAACCAGAAGGTTTTGTACATGCCAAATTCTCTAATAAAGTGTGCAAGCTTGAGAAGTCCATTTGTGGACTTAAACAAGCATTCATAGCTGGAATCTTTGCTTTCATGAAAAGGTCAAAGAGTTTGGATTTTCTAGAAGTGAAGATGAGTCTTGCATATATGTCAAAGCTAGTGGGAGCATAGAAACCTTTCTAGTATTGTATGTGGTTGACATACTCCTAATAGGAAACAATGTTCCAACTTTGCAAGTAGTCAAGTCTTGGCTTGGGAATTGTTTCGCTATGAAGAATATAGGAGATTCTACATATATTCTTGGAATAAGAATTTACAGGAACAAATATAAACGTTTACTAGGACTTAGTCAGAGTACATATGTGGATATGATATTGAAAAGATTCAAAATGGAAAATTCCAAGAAATGGGACTTACCCATGCATCTTGTTGGAACCTGAAAGTGAACCTCTAGCAATATCTATCTTTTGAATGTTCTGAAGTCAGTCTTGTTCCGAAGTCAGTTCATGGTTCGGAGTCAGTCTGTGGTCCGGAGTCAAGTTGGTGTCCGGAATAGAGAGAATGCTCAAGTGCTAATGTTCCGAAATGGTGTATGGTTCCGAATCAGTCTATCTGTCCTTACATATATTATTCTTGTCTTTTAGTTTGATGTAACCGTTCATAGGACTCAGTTTATTTTGTCAAAGGGATAATCAGAGTGTCAGATGTAATTCTTTTGTCCAGTCCTATGTATGTATTCAAGTTTGTACGATGTATTCCTTCTCCTATTTAAGGAGCATTTAATGACAAGAATAGTAGACGGATTGTACCACCAAAGATAGATATTTTCACATTTACTTCACTTACACCTCTCTCTCTCTCTCAAATCATTCCTTCAAACATTCCTTGTGCTCATTTATTGTCTTTACTTTGATTACACTCTTAGTGTCATATTTAATACTTGAAGTACTTTGTTGATCTTCATCTTCAAGTCCTGACTGGTCTTACTAGACTTGACTGGAACTTATAATCAGAAGCATACTTTGATCTTTAGCATTAACTCAAGGTTTAAGTTTTCAAGCCTTGTCCTTGCGCAATCAGATCCTTGTTCTCACAATTAGTATCAGAGCTTGAGTGGTTGTCCTTTGAATCCAAAAGATCAGATTATAGTTGATTTGAAATTACCTTGGTATTTCAATCATTTCTATGTTCAGGATAAAAGTTCTTCTATATACCACTTTTGCTCAAGATATCTTAACTTCAATGGCTGCTTCTAATTCTCAACCAATGTACTCAATGCAAATAGCAAATAGCGTGGGTTGCCCTACACGTTCCCCATTGCTAGTTGTTGAAGAGTATGATCACTGGAAAGTCAGAATGGAAAGATTTTT
The DNA here is from genome assembly GCF_052849685.1 of Lactuca virosa. Classification (NCBI taxonomy): domain Eukaryota; kingdom Viridiplantae; phylum Streptophyta; class Magnoliopsida; order Asterales; family Asteraceae; genus Lactuca; species Lactuca virosa. The sequence continues at coordinate 252,135,129 of NC_136427.1, read as the reverse complement.
ACTTGGAAAAGAAAAAGGTGAATCTATCTGGAGATCCGTTAACGAAGGTCCCCATGTTCCAGTTCGAACCATTGTTAGAGATGTTGCTGCAACTCTCTTGGGATAGGATCAACAACGACAAGCACCTCTCACTACTGATGATCTTGAAACGCTGCATGCAGATCAAGTTTCTTTTTCCGAAATGGTGTTTGGTGTTCCACCTTCTCTCTTTGAGCACATCAAAATTTTCAAGTCCGCAAAAGAGATTTGGGACACACTTCAATATTTTTCTGAAGGGTCAGAGAACATGAAGGATAAGCGTCTAACCTTGGTTGTCAATGAGTTCGACACCTTCACTACAACTCGTGGTGAATCTGTTGCCTCAGCCTCAAACAGATACCGAATCGTCGTCAACAACATGACAGCCCATGGGATAGTCCGAACCCCACTTGAGTACAACCTCAAGTTCATTAATAGCCTCGGAAAGGGATAGGGAAATGTGAAATCATGTCTTCAGAGTAATGGATCTCTGAAAAAGCTGAAGCTCTATCAACTTTTCGATGAGTTTCAAGGTCATGAGTCAAATGTTGCACAAACCCTATGCGAACTCACTCCTATGATCGTTTCGGACCCCTTCATTGCTGTTGTTCCGTATATCCCTCCTATACAACCCTCAACTCCATCCATTATTGCTCCCATAAAAACTAACTATCAACCAATGGGTGATCTTAACCCTGATGAAATGGACTCCGAACTCCGTTTCCAACAAGAGTTTGCTTTGCTTTACATGAAATACAACCGTCCTTTCAACAATCCATAAAACAATCGTTTCCAGACTCCTCACCAAAACAACCGTTTCCAGGTTCCTCACCAAAATAATCCTCAACCTTTCAACAAACCTTCTGAAAACCCAACAGCCTACAAGCCTAACCTTCCTACACCAAATCACACCTCGGAACCATCACAGCCTCCGAAGTCCGAAAAACCCAAGATTGTATGTCACAAATGTGGCCATGCAAATCACTTTGCCAAAGATTGCTTAGCTGAAGTCCCACAGAAACCCTAAATCAAGGACTCTGCTTACTATGCTCGTCGAGCTCAAGAAATGGCAGAAAGTGAAAAGGATTTTGTTACCACTGTATCTAGGGATGTAGAAGGGTATTGGTCATCTGGAGATGATGATGACACATCCACTGGCAGAAACATCTGTGTTATGGCTCGACAAGAGATGGAATGTGATGAAGGCTACTGGTCGTCTGGGTCAGAAAGAGATGATGAAGATGCAGAACCAAACTATTGCTACATGGCTACCAACAATCCACCTGGCAGAAGCATCGTTCAACAGGCAAAACTTATGATTACTGATAATAATTTTGACTTATCTCTTTGTGAACCATATCTAACTCAGATCCAATCAGTTATGAACATCATTTACAAAGCCTATGAGACAGCCATAAAAGCCAGTGAGAAGAAGGAAAGTGAATTAAGTCGTCTTAGATTACGTTTTGAGGATAAGAAGTTTAAAATAGAGTCTTTAGAATGAGAGCTTGTAATGTTACAAGATGAATGTATCATTCTTAAAGAAAAATGCGAAATCACTTATTCTGAAAGAAATGTTTTAATTTCTGATAACAAATGTCTCAATGCTAAAATAGATGCTTTGCACCATTCCATAGACATTCTTGAAGCAAATGAACGGATGACTCACAATTTTCGTCATCCTTGGTCAAAAGCACCTGGTCTAGGAAGCGAATTTCCGAAACCTATTGCTCGTCTCTTGAAGGAGTTACAGAACCTAACTTTTATGGGAGATGTTCTGAACATCAAACATTCGGACACCCCTGTCTCGCCTTTGTCACCCCTTCCTGAGATTCCTGACCAATTTGCATCATTGATTCCTGAGTTTCAGCCTATAGTTGTCAAGTGTCCCGATTCCACACATTTTCCGCCTCTGACAAACCTAGACCTGAATCGGACCTCGGAACCCCACTCTAGTATTCCAAACCCCGTCGTTCAAAATTCGAACCACAACCCTCCTAACAACCGTGTTGTTGAGAAAAATTTTCCGGAGACAACTGGACCAGAATTCTCTAAGTGTGTTTGGGCACCTTTAGATAGTGACGTTGATGAGTCAATCTCATGTGATTCTGAACCCCAAGTGATTTCCAAAACAAAACTTGTTCCAATTCAGCATGTGTTCAACAATCCTTCAGTAGGACAAACCTCCAAATCTTCGCCTCATTCCAAAAGAAAACCCTTTTTGAATAGGAAAGATATTGTTGATCCTAAGGTAGAAGCTCGGAATGCTCACAAAAAGGAAGTTAAATCGAGACAAAATTCTAGATTCCTTGAGAACTCCAAAAAGAGTGTATCTCGGACTGCTCATTCATCAACTAAGATTCAAAACACCTTCGCGCCCACTAAGATCCTCAAGAGGCCTTCCAATCCTTCCAGTCATGTAGAACAAAAGAAAGTGGTCAGTCCCACCCCGAAAAGCCTATTGTAAGCACTACATCTGTCCGAACCAACTCTGGTCGGACTGTTTCATCCGTTTTTATAGTCAAAGCTGATGGTACAATTTTCAAACCTCAACAGTTTTCAAAACCAAATGTACCATCAATCAAAAAACAAGTTGTTAAGAAAACAGTCTCTCAAAAATCTTTAAAACAAAATCTTGTTTGGAATGTAAAAAATCACAATGATGAAACTGCAATTCCGAGAGACACAGTGGTTCCCACTACTCCGGAAGTTGAATGTCCGAGAAAATTTGTTCCAAATACTCATGTCATTGAGTATGACTATTGGATAGATGAAAGAACCATGGCGTTCTGTTTGTTTCCTAAGGAATCTTGGAACAAACCTTCCAAACCATTTTTTGCTCAAAAGTCACAACCGAAGCCTAAGACTCGTTCCTTTGTCCCAAAACCTAATTCAGAGCCTAAAAAATCCACAACTCACTAATTTTGCAGGCACTCTATGCTTCGGAGCAAGAAAAAATATGGTATATTGATAGTGCTTGCTCCATGCACATGACGGGGTAGAAGGACTTTCTGAGAGATCTCAAAGTTTCACCAAATGCTGGCTATGTGACATATGGCAACAACTCCAACTCTCCGATCCGAGGTTATGGCATCCTTACAAATGGCAACTTCTCCATGTCAAACGTGGCATATGTAGCTGACTTGAAGCATAATTTGATAAGTGTGGCTCAACTCACTGATGCAAATCGACGAGTTGAATTCTGCAAGAACCACAACTATGTCAAGTCCGAAGATCAGAAGGAATGTTTAATCAAGTCAAATCGCAACAAGAACATGTATCCTCTTGACATCAACATGATCATCGGCAAGCCCTGGCTTTGATTATTCTCAAAAGCTGTTCCTGACATCAGTTGGTTATGGCATAGGAGGCTTGCTCATCTGAACTTTAGATATATGAATGATCTTGTTTCCGGTGAGATGGTCAGAGGTTTGCCCCTCCTCAAGTTCGAAAATAATCATTTATGTGCTGCATGTGAGTGTGGTAAGCAGTTAAAAGAAGGGTCATCCTATTATCATTGAAAAATCAATCTCGGAGCCTTTAGAACTTTTACACACTGATCTGTGTGGACCCTCAACAGTAGAGAGTTTACATCACAAAAAATACATTCATGTGATTGTGGATGACTTTACTCGGTTCACATGGGTCTTCTTCCTAAGGCTCAAGTTAGAAACAACCTCCGAACTCATCAACTTTATCAAAGGAATTGAACTTCTCATAAAACTCCCAGTAAGGCGAATCCGAAGTGACAATGGTTCGGAATTCACAAATTCCACCATTGAGAACTTCCTCACCGAGAAGGGTATTGACCACAACTTTTCTGCTCCATACACTCCTCAACAAAACAGTGTTGTCGAACGTCGTAACAGAAGACTTGTTGAAGCTGCTCGATCCATGCTCAACTTTGCAAATCTTCCACTTTATCTTTGGGCTGAAGCTGTTTCTACTGCATTCTTTACTCAGAATAGAAGTATCATCAATCATCGCCTCAATAAGACACCGTATGAAGCCATGAATGGTAGGAAGCCAAGTATCTCTTTTCTTCATGTTTTTGGATGTAGATGCTTCATCAAGAACAACCGTGATCAGCTTACCAAGTTCCAACCCAAAGCTGATGAAGCCATCTTTCTTGGATACTCTGCTAAATCAAAGGCTTATCGAGTTCTTAATCGACGAACTCATGTTCTGGAAGAAATCTTTGACATTACCTTTGATGACAATTTCATTCGGAATTCTGGCCCAACTCATGTTACAACTCACATCATGGAGTCTGATGCTCCAGCGCCAGGATGTCCGAACCAGCAAACAATCTATGAAGTTGACTTTGAAACCATGTTCGGACCCTCAGAAACAACTCTTGATTCAGAATCTCGAACAAAACAAACCTCATCAACCAAAGCTCCGGTCTCCCAAAATGTTTCCTGTCCGACACCCAGTTTTCCTCCATTTGATTCCGAACCGTTTCAACCTTCTCAGGTTGAGGGGGATTATGGTCAACCTTCCCTTGAATCAAATGTGGATGAATTTCAAGATGCAGCTGCTGAATTTGACTCTAACCCTATCAACAACGATTATGATGCAAATTTCTTCGATTTCCCACCTGATGATGACGTCAACCTATCCGGTTCAGAAGTTCAGGGGGAGCATCATCCACAAATTCAAACTATTCAGGGGGAGCAACACAACCCTATTGTTGATATTGGATCATCTGCTGCACAAGAACTTCCGAGACTACATGTTTGGACTAAGGATCATCCTCCGAACCAAGTTATTGGAAATCCAAATGCTGGTGTACAAACTCGTTCTGCCACAAGTGTTCAAAATGAATGTCATTTTTCGGCATTTATCTCAATGGTTGAACCCAAATGCATCAAAGAAGCACTAGAACATGTTGATTGGATTACAACCATGCAAAAAGAATTGGCAGAATTTGATAGAAATAAAGTATGGACTGTCGTCCCTCCTCCTCGATCATCCCATTGTCGGTACTAGATGGGTGTTTAGGAACAAACTAGACGATGTAGGAGTCATTATTCGGAATAAAGCAAGATTGGTGGCTAAAGGATTCACACAAATCGAAGGGCTTGACTATGATGAGACCTTTGCTCCTGTTTCCCGTCTTGAAGCTATCAGAATCTTTCTTTCTTATGCTACTCACAAAGGATTTATGGTTTACCAGATGGATGTCAAAAGTGCCTTTCTAAATGGTGAACATGATACTGAAGTTTATCTTCAACAGCCTCCCGGTTTTGTCAATCTCTCCTATCCGAACTACTGCTACAAACTCCGAAAAGCTGTTTATGGCCTCAAGCAAGCTCCTCGCGCCCGTTACGAGACCCTCACTGACTTTCTCAAGCGTTCAGGTTTTCAAAGAGGTATTCTCGATCCTACTCTGTTCCGAAGTTTAAATGGAAAACATCTCATGCTTGTCCAAATTTATGTTGACGACATCATTTTCAAATCCATCGATTCATCAATGGTGGCTGACTTTGCTAAGTAAATGGTCAGTAGATTTCAAATGAGTATGAATCAGGAATTAAGCTTCTTCCTAGGTCTCCAAATCAAACAGACCAACATATGAATTTTCATTCACCAAGAGAAGTACATTTCGGAACTCCTCAAAAAGTACTCAATGGACACCTGTGGCTCAGCCAAGGTACATATGGGTTTCAGAAACAAGATCTTTTCGGACCCTTCAGGTGTAGCAGTTGATGAAAAAAAGTACAGATGAATGATTGGATCCCTACTCTATCTCACAACAAGTCATCCGTACATCATGTTTTCAACATGTTTGTGTGCCAGATTTCAAGTCAATCCAAAGATGTCTCATCTATTGGCTGTTAAGCAAATATTCCGATACCTGAAAGGTACAAAGAATCTCGGAATCTGGTACCCAGCAAATGAGATTTTCCTCCTTCAAGCATATTCCGATTCAAACTATGGCGGTCTTCAATTGGACAGAAAAGCACATCTGGTGGCTGTCAATTTTTTGGTGGTCATTTGGTCAGCTGGTCATCCAAGAAACAGAACTGCATTGCACTTTCAACAGCCGAAGCGGAATACATTGCTCCAGCTAGCTGCACATCTCAAATTCTTTGGATGAAATCTTATCTTTTGGATTATTGTTACCGGTTTCAACAAATTCCAATCTATTGTGATTCTCAAAGTGTCATTGCAATTTCGCACAATCCAATTCAACACTCTATGATGAAGCACATCGACATATGGTACCATTTCATTAAAGATCATGTTTTAAATGGTAACATCGAACTTAGTTTTGTTCCATATGACGATGAAATTGCTGATGTCTTTACTAAGGCATTAGACGAAACCAAATTCAATGGTTTTCTGAACAAAATGGGTATGATGATGCCTGATCCTCAGTTCTTTCAAGAGGTTTGTACTCTCTGATGGCAACATCAGAAAGAGAGTTAGTTCCGAAGCCAAATTGTTTTTCATCTCGGAACTATTGCCTCTCGGAATAAATAGGGTCATTTTACGTGTCTTTTTCTCTAACCACCACTTGGAGTTTTAAGTTGTACAGCTCATCTTATCATATGATGTCCATGACCAATATAGTCATATTGGTACTATCTTCATCTCGGAACTTACTTCATAAGGTCATCTCGAAATTCAAGTCCGGAACGATATTAAATCCTAAATCCTTGTCCTCTCTCAAATCTCACTCCAGAATATTTTAAAATTTCACTCTAGAAGTATTTCAAATCTCACTCTGGAAATTCTTTCAAAGTTCACCCCGGAACATTTCAAAACTCATTCCAAAATCTCATCAAATTTTTGCTCCAAAATTTCGTTAACATTTCACTCCGGACTCTTGACTCCGGAATTTTCGAAAATCACTTCGGACTCTTTTTGACTCAAATGCTTCATTCCGAAATCTATCTCAGAACTTTTTCATGTTCCGAGATCACTCAATTCTTCCCGGACTCTTCATGATAAGAAACCATTTTCAAAATTTTCCGGAACTCTATTGTTCCGAAATCAAAACACACGATGAAGTCCAAAAGGTTTTAAGGTGAAACGTTTCCAAAGGTTACTTTTATGATGATTATCTTTTCACCCTTGAAACTCGCTCCATGTTGCACACGTCTCTAAAAAGTGAACATCACATCACCCAAATGACAATTTCTATTTTTCACCTCAAGCCAATGAGATCTTTAGCCATTGCAGGTCAACTCAGACGAAAACTGCAACATAATCAATGCGATCCATTTCCTTATCCGGATATCATCATTACCTTCCAACCCGACCCGTTTTCCCAACCTATATAAACCCCCCTCATACCTCATTTTACCCTTTACACGCACAAAAGAGCCAATAGTATTCTTCTTCTTTCTCTCATCAGTGTTCTTGAAGATCTCAACCTCCTACAACAATGGCATCCTCATCTTCCTCAAAAATCTCCCAAACCGCCCCCGAAATCACTCAAACCGCCTCTGAAATTGCTCAAACCACTTCCAAAATCCCCCAAACCGTTACCAAAAATAAATCCTCCAAGGGTTCGTCTTCTTCACAGTCCACTGAACCCTTCCTCAGAGACACGACACAACTATTCTCTCTCGACCCAATGGATTTCGATGAGCCCGTTCATGTTATGATTGAGTTCATTGCTCATCATCCAATCACAGTTCCTCTCACCAAGATTCCAGACCCACCAATCCCACTTCGTCTTCTTCACACGGTCTTCGAGCGTATCAAAATCGACAAAGATGTTCTTGAGATGAAGATCACTGGTGATCGTATTGTTCCTATTCACAAGTCCACATTCCTCAAGGCGATTGGAGTGAAAGAAAACCCTTCCAACTTCAAGGTGCAAGAACCTACTGCTGAAGAATTCCAATAGTTTCTCAATCAGATTGGGTATGGTCAAGAATACAAGGCCAAGTAGTTCAAGAAATCCGTTGTTTCAGGCCTTTGGACCATCCTGATGCACCTTATCGTTCAAGGCTTATCCGGCAAACACGGAGGTACGGATTGTAGGGTTTTGAGCATTCTAACACTTCCTAAGTGTACATGCAACCCTATTAACCTTGGATCTATGTTTGTCTAAGATACATGCAAAATATTATTTTCCAAGGTTTATAACCTATCTAGCATGGCATGGGGTACTTTTAGCCATAAAGGAACTAGATGAATTACATACCTTTTGTTGATTGTTGATTCCTTGGAGTTTGAGAGCCAAGCACCAATAATGTGAATGCCTCAAATGGAAATCACAAATCACCCAAACTTGGAAAATATATGAGAGAGTATTCTAACTCTTGGTTTTGGCCACCACACTTACACACACACTTAGTGTCTTTTTCATGCAACATAAGCTTCTTTATATAGTGTACATGGTTAGGGTGAAACCCTAATAACCCATGTCTTTTCCTCTTCCAAGGATCCATGGGTAAAAGCTCCATGGATCATCCATGGACTTCCATATAAGCTTAGCCCATTCCAAATGAGTGTTAGCCCACACCATATAAATATAATAGCCCATGATTTAATTAGTCTTCCTTTTAATCACTAAATTAATTCATAATTAATTCAAGATTAAAACTAATTAAGTAACATGACTTTATATTAATATATTATAACTTATAATATATTAATAAATCGTAAGTATACAACTCTCATAAAATTATCCATAACAAGTTCGGGTGAAGTGCAACCCAAATGGACCATGCCGGGTCGGGTCAAGTATATACCAAATAAGTTATGGACTTAGACACCTTATCCAACAGACTCCCACTTGGATAAGTCTAATAACTGTATTTGCCTATATTACTTCAGGAACCAACCGGCAATCGTAGCTCTCGAAAACTCTTGTGAACTATGAAGCGCCATTTTAGATAAGTGATCATATAATCCTCTGCTCTCATGATATCAGCCGGACAAATACATGGAACAATGTCTTAGTTATTGTCTAGCAGTTGTTTCTCGATTTCCGATTTGTTTGACAAAGAACTTAACTGAACACATCAATTTAGTTCTGACCGGGCTCGGTACATGGGTCAACACAAAATCATGGAGGGGCCCAGATATCGCTTCTATTTCTAGAAGGAACAGATAAACTTCGACTCATATGCTTGTTCTACTACTTATTGAATTGCACACAAAGGCACGTTTTATAACCTCAAGTTACTGATGCGTTTACGTGCAATCAATGCACAACCAACTCATAGGTAACAACTCATATCTCTAGGTTTGAAGACTTATATGATATTACCGTCTCACGATCACTCGAGATAAATTCCATGAAGTGATACAAGTGAGCGTGGGTTTATTCCAATACTCATAACTTATGAGCACTCATGAACGTTGTAGCAACCATTGCTATGTCTAAACACCTTTAGCCATCTACAAACCCAATTCATGACAATCTTGATTCATACCTACTTCCGACGTATGACCGATTGTGGAGGTTTGAATAAATTGATTATTCTAGAAGTCAAAACATGCAAAACTGAAACAATAGTAAATAATTGACAATGATAGTAACACTTTACTCATAAATAAATCACACATTTTATTCATCATCAAACGTCGATTACATTTTACAAGTTTCAGAAAAGTTATCTAATCTGTAAAACTAATATCGTCCCTCAGCCCGATGCGCCTCGCATGCTGCAAATGCTTAACCCTCGTCAGTCCCTTCGTAAGGGGATCCGTAGGGTTCTCATCTGACGATACCCTCTTTGCCAGGAGGAGTCCCTCTTCTATCTTGTGTCTTATGAAGTGATATTTTCTGTCAATGTGTCGGGATCTGCCATGATCTCTTGGTTCCTTGGCTAAGGCAACCGCACTATTGCTGTCACAGAAAATCTCCATAGGCTCCTTAATAGCTGGTACAACTCCAAGGTCTCCGATGAAGTTCCTCAGCCATATCGCCTCCTTTACCGCTTCACTCGCTGCTATGCACTCTGATTCACAAGTCGAATCAGCTACAGTCTCCTGTTTGGAACTCTTCCAAGTGATTGCCCCTCCATTTAAGGTAAAGACCCAGCCCGACTGTGAGCGGAAGTTATCCCTATCAGTCTAAAAGCTAGCATCACTATACCCTACTACTCTCAAGTCATCACTCCCACCAAGGTTAAGGATCCAATCCTTAGTCCTCCGCAGGTACTTGAGAATATTCTTTACCGCAGTCCAATGAGCCCTGCCAGGGTTCCCCTGATATCCGCTGACCATGCTCAAAGCGAAGGCCATATCAGGACGGGTACAAGTCATAGCATACATGATCGAACAACAGCGGAAGCATAAGGTAATCGACTCATCTCAGCTATCTCATCTTCTGTACTCGGGCTCTGAGCCTTGCTCAGTTTGGCATTGCTTTGGATCGGTAATTCTCCTTTCTTGGAATTCTGCATGTTGAACCTTTTCAACACCTTATCCAAGTAGGTACTCTGACTAAGTCCAATTAGTCTTTTACTCCTTTCTCTTAATATCCTTATCCCTAGGATATAGGTAGCTTCTCCAAGGTACTTCATAGCAAAGCACTTCCCAAGCCAGGACTTAACCTCCTGCAAGGTTGGGATGTCATTTCCTATGAGTAGTATGTCATCCACATACAGTACCAAAAAACTAACTATACTCCCACTAGCTCTGACATACACGCAGGACTCATCTTCACTTCTTGAGAAACCAAACTCTTTGACCTTCTCATCGAAACAAAGATTCCAACTTTGAGATGCTTGTTTCAATCCATAAATGGATTTCTCAAGCTTGCACACTCTATTGGGGTACTCTGCACTGACAAAACCTTCTGGCTGATTCATGTAAACATCCTCAGCCAACTTTCCGTTAAGGAAAGCGGTTTTGACATCCATTTGCCATATTTCATAATCATGAAATGCAGCAATGGCTAGCATAACCCTAATAGACTTAATCTTTGCTACTGGTGAAAAGGTTTCATCATAATCAATACCCTGAGTCTGAGTAAACCCCTTCGCAACCAGTCGAGCCTTATAAGTGTGCACCTTCCCATCCATGTCGGTCTTCTTCTTGAAGATCCATTTGCACCCGACTGTCTTACGGCCTGGTACATTGTCAACCAAGTTCTAAACTTGATTGTCATACATGGACTGTATCTCGCTGTCCATAGCCTCCTTCCATTTAGCAGACTCTGGGCCTGCCATGGCTTCCTTAACACTGTTAGGTTCATCCAGATTTACCAGTGTACTGTCACTGATAAATGTATCACCTTCCGTAGTAATATGAAATCCATAATAAAACTCAGGTGTGTTCCTAACCCTTGTGGAACGCCTCGGAAGTACAGACTCGTCAGCTGGATCAACAAGAATTTCCTCCTCAAGTTGATTGCTAGTGTTTGAGGTTCCTTCACCAATTGAGTCTTGAATTTCTTCAAGGTCAATTTGCCTCCCACAGTCTCCTTGGATTATAAATTCTCTCTCTCGAAAGACCCCTCTCCTAGCCACAAAGACCACATTCTCACTGGGTCTGTAGAAGAGGTAACCAAAGGATTTTTGTGGGTAGCCGATGAAAATACACCTTTCACTTCGAGGTTCGAGCTTGTCATGAGTTTCGCGCCTCACGAAAGCCTCGCAACCCCAAATCTTGATATGGTCTAGATTGGGAACTTTCCCAGTCCACATTTCATGAGGTGTTTTGGCAACCTTCTTTGTAGGGACTAGATTAAGGATGTGGGCGGCAGTCTCTAAGGCATACCCCCAAAAAGAGATTGGTAGCGAAGCTCGACTCATCATAGAGCGAACCATGTCCAACAAAGTTCGATTGCGCCTCTCAGCTACACCATTCAGCTGTGGTGTCCTGGGAGGTGTCAATTGTGAGACAATCCCACACTCCTTAAGATAGTCGAGGAACTCAGTACTAAGATACTCACCACCTCGATCGGATCGAAGCATCTTAATGTTCCTGCCCAATTGATTTTCTACTTCCTGTTTAAACTCTTTAAACCTTTCAAAAGTTTCTGACTTATGTTTGATTAAGTAGACATAACCATATCTACTAAAATCATCAATAAAAGTCACATAATAGCGATTAGCGTCCCTTGTGGCAGTTTTGAATGGTCCACATACATCAGTATGTATAAGGTCCAACAAACCCTCACGCCTTGCACAAGTACCAGTGAAGGGTGATTTTGTCATTTTTCCAAGTAGACAAGACTCACAACTATCATCCTACTTGAGGCCAAACGACTCCAAGACTCCATCCTTTTGGAGCTGGCCTATGCGTTTCTTGCTTACATGTCCAAGACGACAATGCCACAAAGATGCTTTATCCAAGCTAGTAGAAGAATCAATACACAATACATTATTCCCTAAATTATCTACAACCGATACAGCTTCATACACACCATTACAAGGTAATGCTTTAAAATAAAGAATATTATTTAAGAAAGCATTAATACTACCAACTTCATTATCAAAAGAAAAGGTAAAACCTTGTTTGTACAAAGCATGAAAGGAAATAATATTCCTCGCCATTTCAGACGAGTACACACATTTATTCAAATCTAACTTTAACCCACTATCTAGCAACAAAGTATAAACTCCAATCTTGGTAACAGGTGCAACCTTCTTGTTCCCCATGATTAAGTTTATCTTTCCGTGCTCCACATCCTCACTTCTTCTTAGGCCCTGCAAGTCACAACAGATGTGAATTCCACAACCTGTATCAAGAACCCAAGAATTAGAATATGGTGAGTTATTAGACAATATAGTGTAAATACCTGCATGGGATGGTTTCACTTTCCCATCCTTGACATCCTGCAAGTACTTTGGGCAGTTTCGCTTCCAGTGCCCCTTATTTTGACAGTAGAAGCATTCAGCATCCTTAGGGATGGCAGAAGGAGTGATAGAACCACCTTTGGTTCCAGATGAGGAGCCTTCAAGGGACTTTCCCTTGGTACCCTTCGAAGGGTGCTTCCTCTTTTTCCCTTTGCCTTGCCCGATAGCCAAAACAAGGGTAGTAGTAGGAGTAGGAGTAGCAACCGACTTACTCTTAAGACCACTTTCGGCAGTCTTCATAAGTCCTTGAAGCTTACTGAGTGTGACTTCCTCCTTGTTCATGTGGTATGTCATACGAAATTGATCATAACACGATGGCAAGGAGTGCAAAATGATATCAATTGCCAACTCCTCAGGGAAGTTTACATTCAGTTTCATTAGACGGTCCACATACCTTTGCATTTTCTGCATGTGGCTCGTGATTGGTTCGCTATCCTTCATACGGGTAGTGATCATGGAGGAGATTATTTCATACCGCTCTTGACGAGCACTCTGATGGTACCTTTCCATCAGATCCTGATGCATCTCAAAAAGGTAATAGTCCTCATCGGACTTTTGGAGTTCAGCTGTCATGGTGGCCAACATGATGCATGCCACCTTGGTGGCATCTCTTTCATGTGCCTGATACTCAGCGACCTCCTCAGGAGTAGCAGTGGACTCATCAAGCTCCTTTAGCTCCTTATCGAGGACATATTCCTTGTCCTCGTAACGAGTAACCATCCTGATGTTCCGGATCCAATCCATAAAGTTGGAACCATCAAAGATGACCCTCCCACAAAGGTTCATGAGGGAAAAGGAGCCAGTAGGGTTAGAGCCCGAAGCATTGTTGTTGGAAGACATCTGAAAAGAAGAAAACAAGTTTAGATTAGATATATCGAATCCTTAATAATACACCCAAATGTAATATTAAGGCTAGGATCCAAAACAATATATTATAACTTAGAAGAGGGATGCCGTAATCTAAGCTATAATATATTTGAAGGTAGGTGAATGACGATTCACCAATTTCCACCATGAAAACGAAATGAATTATTAGGTTTAATTGGTTTTGAAATTCCTAGATTCCTTTGAGATTCATTGAACTTTTCAATGGCATGTTTCAATCTCGATTGTGCCCTTCAAGTTTTGTGACTGGGATGCCAAGGATCACAAAACAAGGTGTGAATAACCATGCAAATTCACTTGGTACCCTTAATATTATCACCTAATCAATGTGCCGGTTAACCACACACGCTCCACCGATCTATGATAAACATTAAGTCACCCTTCGTGATCCTTACTAGTCCAAGTTAGTGTGCGGTTAACCACACACGCTCCACCAACGACTTGGTAAGGTACAAAGTGTGAATTTCATGGGTTAGCACCATATTCACATTTTCCTAAAGTAACTAAGATTGGGAATTTATATAAGGTTTAGTTACTTTATAATATTCATCATACTTTTAATGAGAATTTATAAGTCCTTGTCCTACCCGTTCGGCTAACGACCCTCCACCAGTCAAGCAAGTGGTGGGTGAGAGTGGACACCCATTAAGTTGCCATTTTATAGGCAACAACCTTATACCCACCTTATAGACTGGCTTCGTGAATGAGGCGTACTAGCGGTAAGACGACTTTGATCTTATACATATATATAATAATTAACCATTAATGTTATAAATAGTATAAGGGTTGAATTTTAACTTTTAAAACTCTAAGGGTTTGGAATTAAAGTATATTAAAGTGTGTGTAACTTTACAAATTCCAAAACTTGAGGACAAGTTTTGAAACTATTCAAAACTTTTCATTTCATAACTTATGAATTAAAGGTTCATAAAAATGAAGACTCTTCATTTCCATGTAACTTATGTGTTTTAAGTGTGTGTTTAAAAGAAGTGACCTTTGGATATCCATAACTTGAGGACAAATTATGGACTCCATTAAAACACATAAATGATCAAGAATTAATCCTAAACAATTCAGCAAATAATTCCTATCATCTTCTAAATTCATAAGAACATGAACATGATCATCAAAGTTTCAAGAATTATATGAACACATACAAAGCATGAAATTTTGATATAAGCTATTGTAAATGGATTAGAACAACCATTACACCAACTAAAACAAGTTTTAAAACACCAAAACAGTTTAGGGTAATGTTTCTAGTCCATTTCCAGCAGCAAAAGTCGAAAATCTGCATTCTGAGGCTCCTACTCGCCGAGTGCACGAACCTACTCGCCGAGTAGGATGAGTTTACACATGAACTCGGCGAGTCCCCCCATGGACTCGGCGAGTTCATCAGGCAGACAGCAAAAATTCGACTTTTTTCACTATTTTGCATCAAGTATCAAACAAACAAGCCTAGGCTCTGATACCACTGTAGGGTTTTGAGCATTCTAACACTTCCTAAGTGTACATGCAACCCTATTAACATTGGATCTATGTTTGTCTAAGATACATGCAAAATATTATTTTCCAAGGTTTATAACCTATCTAGCATGGCATGGGGTACTTTTAACCATAAAGGAACTAGATGAATTACATACCTTTTGTTGATTGTTGATTCCTTGGAGTTTGAGAGCCAAGCACCAATAATGTGAATGCCTCAAATGGAAATCACAAATCACCCAAACTTGGAAAATATATGAGAGAGTATTCTAACTCTTGGTTTTGGCCACCACACTTACACACACACTTAGTGTCTTTTTCATGCAACATAAGCTTGTTTATATAGTGTACATGGTTAGGGTGAAACCCTAATAACCCATGTCTTTTCCTCTTCCAAGGATCCATGGGTAAAAGCTCCATGGATCATCCATGGACTTCCATATAAGCTTAGCCCATTCCAAATGAGTGTTACCCCACACCATATAAATATAATAGCCCATGATTTAATTAGTCTTCCTTTTAATCACTAAATTAATTCATAATTAATTCAAGATTAAAACAAATTAAGTAACATGACTTTATATTAATATATTATAACTTATAATATATTAATAAATCGTAAGTATACAACTCTCATAAAATTATCCATAACAAGTTCGGGTGAAGTGCAACCCAAATGGACCATGCCGGGTCGGGTCAAGTATATACCAAATAAGTTATGGACTTAGACACCTTATCCAACAGACTCCCACTTGGATAAGTCTTTTCACCCTCGAAACTCGCTCCATGTTGCACACGTCTCTAAAAAGTGAACATCACATCACCCAAATGATAATTTCTATTTTTCACCTCAAGCCAATGAGATCTTTAGCCATTGCAGGTCAACTCAGACGAAAACTGCAACATAATCAATGCGATCCATTTCCTTATCCGGATATCATCATTACCTTCCAACCCGACCTGTTTTCCCAACCTATATAAACCCCCCTCATACCTCATTTTACCCTTTACACGCACAAAAGAGCCAATAGTATTCTTCTTCTTTCTCTCATCAGTGTTCTTGAAGATCTCAACCTCCTACAACAATGGCATCCTCATCTTCCTCAAAAATCTCCCAAACCGCCCCCGAAATCACTCAAACCGCCTCTGAAATTGCTCAAACCACTTCCAAAATCCCCCAAACCGTTACCAAAAATAAATCCTCCAAGGGTTCGTCTTCTTCACAGTCCACTGAACCCTTCCTCAGAGACACGACACAACTATTCTCTCTCGACCCAATGGATTTCGATGAGCCCGTTCATGTTATGATTGAGTTCATTGCTCATCATCCAATCACAGTTCCTCTCACCAAGATTCCAGACCCACCAATCCCACTTCGTCTTCTTCACACGGTCTTCGAGCGTATCAAAATCGACAAAGATGTTCTTGAGATGAAGATCACTGGTGATCGTATTGTTCCTATTCACAAGTCCACATTCCTCAAGGCGATTGGAGTGAAAGAAAACCCTTCCAACTTCAAGGTGCAAGAACCTACTGCTGAAGAATTCCAATAGTTTCTCAATCAGATTGGGTATGGTCAAGAATACAAGGCCAAGTAGTTCAAGAAATCCGTTGTTTCAGGCCTTTGGACCATCCTGATGCACCTTATCGTTCAAGGCTTATCCGGCAAACACGGAGGTACGGATTGTAGGGTTTTGAGCATTCTAACACTTCCTAAGTGTACATGCAACCCTATTAACCTTGGATCTATGTTTGTCTAAGATACATGCAAAATATTATTTTCCAAGGTTTATAACCTATCTAGCATGGCATGGGGTACTTTTAACCATAAAGGAACTAGATGAATTACATACCTTTTGTTGATTGTTGATTCCTTGGAGTTTGAGAGCCAAGCACCAATAATGTGAATGCCTCAAATGGAAATCACAAATCACCCAAACTTGGAAAATATATGAGAGAGTATTCTAACTCTTGGTTTTGGCCACCACACTTACACACACACTTAGTGTCTTTTTCATGCAACATAAGCTTGTTTATATAGTGTACATGGTTAGGGTGAAACCCTAATAACCCATGTCTTTTCCTCTTCCAAGGATCCATGGGTAAAAGCTCCATGGATCATCCATGGACTTCCATATAAGCTTAGCCCATTCCAAATGAGTGTTAGCCCACACCATATAAATATAATAGCCCATGATTTAATTAGTCTTCCTTTTAATCACTAAATTAATTCATAATTAATTCAAGATTAAAACTAATTAAGTAACATGACTTTATATTAATATATTATAACTTATAATATATTAATAAATCGTAAGTATACAACTCTCATAAAATTATCCATAACAAGTTCGGGTGAAGTGCAACCCAAATGGACCATGCCGGGTCGGGTCAAGTATATACCAAATAAGTTATGGACTTAGACACCTTATCCAAAGTACCCTTCGGAGTTTCAATATCATACGTACACACACACGGGGAGTCTCCTAATCATCCAACCTCACCTTCCCAACAAGGTGATGCCAGTTTTGACAAAAGTTCCTTGCCCCTGGAACAAACCCACGAGTCACATTTGATATCCCACTTTATTCTACACACGCATGGTCCGAAACCCCTGTTCCGGACCCCAAGCATTCTGAGGCTGGAGTTGTCCCTCCAACCTTAGGTGCCTCAACTGGTCTGATACCCAATAAGGGTACAGGACGACCAGGAGTTAATGATCCATTGTGGGAAGATTTTGTTGACAGGGCTTAGACAAGGCATCCGGAGCTCACCAGATCCCAAGGCAAAGCAACACTCATATCCATGAGGAATAGGGCCATTCAGAGCAACCTGCCCTTCGTTTCCCCTACTGATGATGTCCCCGATCTGGGGTTTGATTCCGGAGAAACTCCTAAGACTCATCTTCATGAAGCCATGCACTCAGATCCCAATGAAGAACATTTCGATGAAGTCATGTTTGATGATGAAAGAGCCTCGATCGCTGCTCCCAACCTGTTCTCCTCATTTCCTTTTCCTTCAAATCCTTCCTCATCTAGGCTGGATTTGGACTTCAGACTCTCATCATCCTCTTCAGAACCAGTTGATGAAGACATTCAGATAGAGGATCACGTTCAAGGCCACTCCTGAAGATGAAACCGAGTCGACTCCTAAGAACATCAATGAGGATACAACTCATCATGGCTCTTCCGAACAGCAAATCAACTAAGAAGCTGACAAGAACAAGTCATAGACTTCCAGTTCGGACACCGGATCTTCAGCAGGAAACTACATCGATCCGTTTCCCCTTCTTGAAATCCGAGACTCTGTTTCTGACACAATGAACAAAGTCAATGCTAGAGAAGCTTCTGTGGCCGGACTCAATACTCGAATCGATGTTAAAGTTTCCAGGCTGGATTCCAAGCTTGATGCAATCCTTAATTCATTGTCCGAAACCAACATGTCCGGACCCACTATTGCTGAAAGAGAAGCTCAACTTGATCAACTCATTTCTAAAAGGCTAAAGCATACTATCGAAGAAGTTGAACAAAAATATGATACTTCTGTTGATCACTATCTTGACACAATCACAAAGATGTTGAAAGTTCATGACGATATGCCCAATGTGTAACATCCTGACTCCCAGGTATAATATTTAATTAAATTGCATTCGTATTTCAGAGCAACTCGACGAGTTGGATGCCCCAACTCGCCGAGTAGAGGAGTTAAAGGCCGCATGATTTTTAGAGTCTACTCGACGAGTTCGAGGACCCCAACTTGACAAGTAGGTGTTGAGTGAGAAAACCCTAATTTTCAGGGTTTGTGTCCTATTTAAAGGACCTTAAGCCTCCATTTACGCCTCCCTTATCACCCTAACACTCTGTGAGAAAGCCTAATCGAGCTATAACCTTGTGTGAGAGGAAGAGAGGCTAATCTTGCGTGTTCTAGTGCACTTTTGGAAGGAGGTTGGAGAGCATCAAGGCTTGGAACGAGTCGAGACTTTTGGATCCAGTGTTCTTCAGTGTTAGCTTCTGTTTGGAGGTAAAAAGCTACCACCTTGATCATTTCTTTTGTTAGATCTCTTTCTAGGGAGCTTTAGGGGTTTCTCCCATCCATCTTTTGGGTATTGAGTCATTGCGCATGACATGAAGTTGAAACATCATATCTGGACTGAATGAGATCCTTTGAGTCCAAAGATCCAAGCTTTATCAAGCTAGTGACAAGATTTAATGTATTAAACCCCATATAGAGCTTATTATGTCATTTCGAGCCCTAGATGCCATGCATAGACGTAAAGCTTGCTGCTTTACGTGGTATTTCAGCCTTGGGAGGCTAGATCTAGAGTTTGGGACATTATTTCTACTTAGAATCGTCCGAATGAGAATTGGTCTAGAGGGACTCGACGAGTGCATGAGCCAACTCGACGAGTCAGCAAGGGTTTCCTCGTTAGTTTGAAGGCACTACGACTCGGCGAGTTGATGAGACAACTCGACGAGTTGAGTTGGAGTTTTCCCGATTTTCTTAGGATAGGAGGAACTAGACGAGTAACATAGGTGCACTCGTCGAGTTGGGTCAACAGGGACTTTTGACTCGAGTGTTGACTTCCGTTGACTTTTAGGGTTTGGTCAATTGTGGACTCTGGAGACCATGGAGGGGTAAAATGGTATTTTCACCCTTTTGAGACCTAGTAGAAGAGTTAGCTTGGTGGTTATTACAAATTATTGATTAGAGATACTTATATTATATAGGCGGAGTCTAGACTGTTCGTGGAGTACTAGATCTACTTGCTTACTTACGAGGTGAGTCTTCTCACTATACTTACCTGAGTGGTAATACTATGTGACCGGAGGGTCTTATTTGAGTTATCGACTGGAGGGTCTTATGTGCTTATATTGAGTTTGTGATATTATGCATCTTGTCTTTGTGATATATGCTATATTATTTTGTGCCTTACTGAGTAGGACCGGAGGGTCCTCATTGAGATACAAGACTGGAGGGTCCGACCCGAGCTATGAAGACCGAGGGTCTTCACTGAGACACATGACCGGAGGGTCCACACTGAGTCGTGAGACCGGAGGGTCCTCATCGAGACGCATGACCGGAGGGTCCATGCCGAGCTATAGCCATGAGAGGCTTATTATTTGTGTATGTGGTATTTTGGGGAACTCACTAAGCTTTGTGTTTACCGTGTTGTGTGATATGTGTTTCAGGTACTTATCAGGATCGTGGGAAGGCGCCGACTTGATTGTACACACTTGTTCGAGATTATGTTTGAGGATTCTAGGATACTACCAGTTGTTTTGTTGATTTGTGATTTTGACAAATGATACATTGTGGTTTTGAGAAATGTGATATTGAGTTTTATTTGATTTAAAAATGAAAATTTTGTTTGAAAATTTACGGTGTTACACAATGCTTCAAACGAACTCATCAAACAAACCCACATCCATCATGTAAAGCAGATCCAACGTTTAGAGAAGGAGATTCGGAAGAAGGATGAGATGAATCTCATCATGCAACAGGTTCTAATCAAGCTTCTCAGAGCATGTTGGAACATCGTGGATGTTCCGAACAATAAATTCGATGAAATGCTCTCCATTCTCTCCAAACTTTTTGATCATCTCAAAGCTCAAGCTCCCACTACTGAAGCTTATGATGCCCTTACTCTCCAGCTCAACACCAGTATTCAAAAGGTGTTTGACAAGTTTTCGGATCTGACGGAGTCTGCTTTGCTTGCATCTGTTTCCGGGCCATCCGTTGCAAGAGGGGGAGAAGGACCAAGCTCAAGAAATCAACCATTGAAACCTGTCTCGGAGTTCAGACTCCGAGATGAATCTGATGACTCTCTATAAATCCTTTCAGGTTCTCCTGGTGATGATGATGATGATAATAATGATGATGATGATGATAGTGATGAAGAATATGTGTTTATGACGAACGGAGTGTTAGGACTTCAAGCTCCAAGGAAATTTCCTGCTAAAGTGATAACAGAGGAAGAGCAACGAATCTGGTCAGTAGTCTGTTGGCCATCTACTTTGGCTGATGCTCTTCACAGAAGCATGGAAGTGGCCAAGGTCAAAAGCAAACTAACTGCTGATGCCTTCCGAGCCACTACTTTGATGCTGCCTCCAATTCCTCCTCCAAAAATTGCTCCCATTGAGGAAGGTTCTCCACTCTGGAAGCCAGATGACATTCCGGAAGAGCCCCTGCCTTCCCCCCCTTCGAAGTTTATCGTTGATGAGAATATGCAACACATCCTCTCCACTCTCCAAAACCAAAAAGACAAGGGCAAGAAGCCCATTTCGGACTACTCCTACACCGCTCCTCACTTGACTGAAAGAAGTGGCTGGTCCCAAGAAGAGATCAATCAAGCCCTTGAAAACAGCATCCGGATCCAATCCTTCAAGGATGATAACCCTTATCCGATGCTATGAATCTCTCCTCTCTGCCGGGATGGAATCTTGAAAGACGTTGACATAGTGCCCTTTATGTACTATGATCTTCCAAATCAAGATTCGGACCAGATCGACTTGCCTATCTCTCCTTTCAGCAAGTTTTACACCAAGTTTGCTCCTCTCCATCCGGAAGATGATCCTCAAATGATTATCCGGAATGAACGTGAAAGACTGAAGATCTTTTATTCCAAGAACACACTTCCTCTCAAAGAAGTCTGGTCTCGGAAAAGGATCACCAAGATTTCCGGATTCGGAAGGAAGATTCTCACCAAGTTTGAACTCAACTGTGTACTGTTCCAGTATCACATCTTCCGAAACAAGCTAATTCAGAAAATGATCACTGACGCTAATTTCCCTGTAATCAACGCAAACGACATTCTGACAATTGCTGCTCACTTCCTAAGCATCCAATCTGATGATCTTAGGATGGGAGCTTACCACACTACCTTAAGCTTCCTAAAAGACTACCTTGCTGAATTTTGTTGGTGTGACTACGAGCTGGCCCATCTGTTCGGAACAGAAAAAGACTTGGCCAAAATCGACTTAAAACTGCCAGAAGTTGAAATCTTGGTAGAGGGACTTATAGATGAACCAGTACTAGGTTTTGTCTATCATCAACGAAAAAAATCAGAAGGACTTCTTCCGAGTCCAAGATAAACACCTGGTTCCTACCAAGGCCCATCAAAAGTTCATAAGTCGAGCATCAAAGTCCGAAGCACCGGAGCATGTAAAGACCAAGTTCGTAAGCCAGCTGTAATGGTACATCGGAGTCAGAGAATGGTTTTACAGGGCGTACATGTTCATCAAGGAAGATTCAAGAAAAGCTGATTAGATTGCTAAGTTCACTTAGGGGGAGATTGTTGGAACCTGAAAGTGAACCTTTAGCAATCTCTATCTTTTGAATGTTCCGAAGTCAGTATTGTTCCGAGGTCTGTTCATGGTCCGGAGTCAGTCTGTGGTCCGGAGTCAAGTTGGTGTCCGGAATAGAGAGAATGCTCAAGTGCTAATGTTCCGAAATGGTGTATGGTTCCGAATGAGTCTATCTGTCCTTACATTAATTATTCTTGTCTTTTAGTTTGATGTAATCGTTCATAGGACTCAGTTTATTTTGTCAAAGTGATAATCAGAGTGTCAGATGTAACTCTTTTGTCCAATCCTATGTATGTATTCAAGTTTGTACGATGTATTCCTTCTCCTATTTAAGGAGCATTTAATGACAAAAATAGTAGATGGATTGTACCACCAAAGATAGATATTTTCACATTTACTTCACTTACACCTTTCTCTCAAATCATTCATTCAAACATTCCTTGTGTTCATTTATTGTCTTTACTTTGATTACACTCTTAGTCTCATATTTAATACTTGAAGTACTTTGTTGATCTTCATCTTCAAGTCCTGACTGGTCTTACTAGACTTGACTGGAACTTATAATCAGAAGCATACATTGATCTTATGAAACATCCCAAAAATACGGTCCAAAAATTTCGTTTTAAATCATTTAAGAAAACCATAATTCATCAACATTATAATAAAATCATAAGTCACGTATCCCCAAAACATCATATCAAAATACTGTATCAAAATCACGTGTCAAAATATCATAGTCTAAACATCCCATGCTAAAAGTTGTGGTGTGTGTCATGCAGTCATCCCGAGCTCTTCCCCTTGCTAGTGGAAGTACCTGAAGCCACAACTGAAAACTGTAAGCACGAAGCTTGATGAGTCTCCCCAAACTACCACATACCATACACATAACATGCAACTAGGAGATACGACCCCCTCCCACTCTCATGGAGATTCGGACCCCGCCCATTCTCCGCTGTCTAGGAGATTCGGGCCCCGCCCACACTCCACTGTCTAGGAGATTCGGGCCCCACCCACACTCCACCACTAACATGCATACAAGTATCACACATAGAACAAGTATATCTATTTCTATCAAGCAGTCACATATCTATACTCAAATAGTACTGCGAGATTCGGGCCCCGCCCACACTCGGCTACTATGAGATTGGGGCCCGCCCACACTCAGCTACTAACGTATCACATATACGGGCCGGCCTTGGTGCCGTAGACCCGTTCATATTGAAGGAAACTCACCTCACACTGCTGAAGTCCCGCAGAAAAAACCCTAGCTGCTGGATGACAGATTCCCAAACTGTCAACATCAAAACAACACCCAATTAATAATTGGGTTTCAATACATAACCATAAGTCCATGCATGGGGTGAAAGACTACTTTCCCCCCATCTTAGCTTGATTCAAGCTCAAGGCCTAATCCAAAGGCCCAAAAGTCAAACTATGAACCGAAGCTCAACATATGGCCCAATTTTCCAAATTGGGCACAAACCTCTACATGGTCTTACCTTAAGGCACAACCATTTATTCTAGTCCAAACATTTGGCATTTCGATGGTCCAATATCTCATAATCATCAAGGCCCAGTTATGGCCCATCTATGGCCTAATTTTCCCAATTGGGCCCAAGCCTGTCCAATGGGCCTTATCCTAAAGCCCAATCCAAATATTCTATTCCATATATTTGTTCTTGGATGGCCCATCAGGAGCCCAATCACTAAAACCCAACAGAATGGTCCAACTCAAGGCCCAACCTAAATTAGGGTTTCTCACATGAAATGACGATTAGGGTTAAGTGTTCTCACTTAACCTATTAAGGACTTAATCCATTAAGTCCATCACTTCACTAGGCCATTCATGTGATGTAGTTGGACAACAATCAAAATTCCAGTCTTACATTCCAAACGCGGGTCCCAACAACCCAAAACTAATCATCACCAAAATTAGGGTTTTGTAAACCCTAATTAGGGTTTCCAACCCAGTCATGTGCCAATCAATCCACTGGTTAAAATTTTAGATTAATTAATGTTAAATAATTCGGGTACCACCCATATGAAATGACGATCCAATCACATGTAAGAGCACACAACCACCCAAAGTGGCGGCTGGTGGCGGCGGAATGGTGGCGTGAGGTGGCAGCCATCACCTCACGGTGGTGGTGGTGGTGGTGGGGTTTTTCATCGGATCTCCGGCCAAGAAACGCTCCTACAGCCCCTTACAAGTAAAACACACACACACAAACACTATATCACACTCACAACCACCCATACACGACGATTAAGGGTGGCAGAAAAAAAACTAGCGACGGCAGCCACCATGGTTAGCGGCCATGGTGGTTTCGTCGGGTTTTCCGGCCAAGTAGCACACACACACGCAAATCCAAGGATTACCGAGACACACCTTCACGTGAACGTACACCCACCGCTGGTCCCTCCTCACGGTGGTGAATCTCGACCGGAACACCCGAAATGTGGGTTGTACTAGCGGTGGCGGCGGCTAGCTGCTGTGGGAAGAGCTCAGAGCGAAGGGTGGTCGGAACAGCACCGGCAACAACCGAGTACGACTGTGAGCAACGAAAGTGTAACGCCCCGTTCCTGGTGGTGGAGTTCGTGTTGGACCCAGGAGTTGAGCCTTCTTATTTCCGACGACAGTTGCGAGGTGAGTTATCCTCACTATACTAAGGGGTCTAAGGCACCAAGGCCGACCCATTGGATATAATATCCTAGTAGTTGTATTATGTTGAGTATGATTTAGTTATGCATGCTAGTTTGATACGCTAGAGGGTAGGTCTGTAGGACTACCTGTGATACTGATTGATTGTCTGTATGTCCATTATCTGTTACATGTTGATATGTTATGTGGGATGGGTTGAGGTTGTACTGCTCCGTGCGGTAGCCAACAAACCCTAGAGTATTCCAGATATAAGCTGAGGGCCCGATAGGCATTCCAGACTCATACTGAGGACTTGGGAGGATTCCAGATACGAGCTGAGGGCCCGGTAGGCATTCCAGACTCGTACTGAGGGCTCGGTGGCATTCCAGATACGAGCTGAGGGCCCGGTAGGCATTCCAGACTCGTACTGAGGGCTCGGTGGCAATCCAGATGTGAGCTGAGGGCCCGGTAGGCATTCCAGACTCACACTGTGGGCCCAGGGGTATTCCAGTCTGTAAAGCTGTGGACCCGTTATGTGCTGTTCTGCTCAGTTTGTTATGATATGTCATGGTGTGACATGGTTATGTGGACTGTATGTGTATCGGTATTTTGGGGGTAACTCACTAAGCTTTCGGGCTTACAGTTTCAGTTTATTGTTTCAGGTACATCAGGGGATCGCGGCAAGGCGAAGGCATGATCGTATAGCTCCTCCTATTATGTTATGATTCTGGGAAAACTCTGATATAAATGTATTTTGAAAACAAAGTTGTAATGTTTTGATAAATTCGACATGTTTTGAAAGTTTAAATTTGGCTTGAATTTTTGAGTGTTACAAGTTGGTATCAGAGCCTTGGTTTGAGTGAATTGGAGGAACACTCGTGTGACTCCAGTCTCAAATCAAGGAAAGGATTTTCGAAATGATTTTTCAAAAAGGTTTTCAAAATAAATAAAGGAGGATGCAGGGCGTACGATCAGCCGGAGCCAGTAAGTAGACCCCAAAATACCATACAAGTTATTTGATTATACGATATGATAGAACAGCATGTTAGTGCTAGGCTAGGGATCTTCAGGAATTGCATGATAGAATTGCCTGAATACATGATGCCTGCTAGCCTAGGGTTTCCTTTATGTGAGATTGACATCATTACTGTAGTTGTCTAATGTATGCATCCCAGCTGTACATAATTAAGATCTTATAGCCTGAGAATGTTTGATTTGGCCTTATGTTTTGTTCTTGTTTGATTGGGGGCTTGGGGTAGGATTGGATATTCTAAAGTCTATAGGGTCCAGCGTTATGCATGGCTAGCATACATTAGTGCTGCAGGGTTGGTGGAAGTTTCATGGATAGGAGGGATTGAGTGAGACCGGGAGGTCAGTTATAAGATATTTAGCATTCCTCTAGGAGTGAGGATTGAGCGCTCGCCATGTTGTGCATATTGTTAGGGTGTTGTGGTGATACTTGGGGCAAATATGAGTAGGTGAGGAAGGTAGTAGGGGCCCATGCTACTGAAAGCACAGGACCTATACGCGTGTCAAGTAAGTCGCAATCCCTAGGGTTAGTAGGGAGTTGGCTCCCAGTGATTTATATGAATTATCTGATAACTGGTGATATGTTTCAGAATGGTGATGACGAGGCGCTTCGTGGTTGGATCCGGTTCGGGATCAGGATCAGGGGACAGAGGCCAGGAGGGGCTGACAGCACCTGAGCCAGTGGTGCAGATGGGTACAGAGGAGTTGGATGCCAGGATTCGAGAGATCCTGCATGATGAGGTTGCTGCAGCATTCCGGGCTCAGTTACCAGAGATGTTCGGGTCGATGAAGACCGCCATGGTGGAGTATTTTGATGAGCGTTATGCAGCCCTTGCAGAAACAGCCGCCGCAGCAGCTGCATCAGCTGTATCAGCGACGGGAGGAGGAGTTGGTAGAGGTTTTCAGTACAGGGACTTCGATAACACGAAGCCCCCTACTTTTGATGGGACGCAGGATCCCATCAAGGCTATGAGGTGGATTTCAGATGTGGAGGGGTGTTTCTTCACCTGCTCGTGTCCTGCTGACCAGAAGGTCAGGTGTGCTCTGAACCTGCTTAGGTCTGGGGCCAAGGACTGGTGGAGACTTACGACTGGGTCGTACTCTGATGATCAGAGAGCTGCTGTTACTTGGGAGTAGTTCAGGGATATGTTCCGCGCCCGTTACATTCCACGGGTTGAGCGGGAGCGATTAGCACATGAGTTTTTGAGTTTGAGACAGGATGGGGAGTCGGTGACGGAGATCACCCGGATGTTCACTGAGAGGGCGATGTTTTGCCCGGAGTTTGCTTCAGAGCAGGCCCAGATGACTCGTTATCTGAGCATGCTCAAGACGGATATCCGTCAGTTTGTGTCTACCCAGCGATGTTATACTCTTCTAGAGTTGCAGGAGGCCGCCAGACGGCGTGAGTTGGAGATTGAGCAGCAGTTGAGAGAACAGCGGCAGGCCCCGACACATTCTCAGCCGGCGCCGAAGCGGTCTAAGACCGCTGATACTAGGACCGGGGGTCAGCAGAGCCACACATGTGGGAAGTGTGGCAAGGGTCATTCTGGTGTGTGTCGAGCTGGTAGTGGATGCCACAAGTGTGGCAAGGAGGGGCATTACGCGAAAGACTGTCGCCAGGCCGCTCCAGTTCAGAGTATGAGGTTATGTTACCATTGTGATCAGGTTGGCCATTTGAAGGCCAACTGCCCGTTACTCGCCGCCAAACCGGCGCAGGCTACTTTGAGGATCACGGATGGGAGACCAGTCAGGGCAGAGCCTCCACATGCTCAGGGTCGTGCCTTCCAGCTTACAGCGGAGGAGGCCAGAGCAGCACCAGATGTGGTTGCTGGTACGTTTTTACTGAACTCCTTGCCTGCTTTGGTCTTATTTGACTCGGGGGCGAGTCGGTCCTTCGTATCTCAGACATTTAGTAGGGAGTTCAGTGCGCTAGTGGGCGAGTTAGAGTGTCCGTTGCGAGTGTCTATCGCCAACGAACACGGGGTTTCTGCTTCTTCAGTTTATCGAGGGTGTGACTTGGAGATTTTCGGGGTGTCATTTCCGATAGATTTGATTCCGATTCCCATGGGGGAGGTATGCGTGATTGTAGGCATGGATTGGCTCAGTCGATTCGGTGCCATGATCGACTGTGAGGGGCAGCGAGTAGTAGTTCGAACCCCAAGTGGGGGAGAATTGATTGTATATGGCGAGGGCACAAGAGTGGGATCAGGGTTTTGTTCAGCTGCCAGGACACGACAGTACATTCAGCACGGGTGTGCAGGTTATCTAGCGTATGTGGTAGATACGCGAGCCAGGGATCAGATTTCGGTTTCCGACGTACCGGTGGTCAGGGAGTTCGCAGACGTATTCCCGGAGGAGTTACCAGGGATACCTCCAGAGAGGCAGGTCGAGTTCAGGATCGACCTGGTGCCAGGTGCGGCCCCTATTGCTAAGGCGCCGTACCGATTGGCACCGCCAGAGATGCAGGAGCTGTCATCGCAGCTGCAGGAACTGCTGGGCAAGCAGTTCATTCGACCTAGCAGTTCTCCATGGGGAGCACCGATACTTTTCGTCCGGAAGAAGGACGGTTCGCACCGGATGTGTATCGATTACCGGGAGTTGAATAAGTTGACGGTGAAGAACCGTTATCCACTCCCGAGGATAGACGATCTCTTCGACCAGTTACAGGGTGCATCTTGGTTTTCCAAGATAGACTTGAGGTCTGGGTATCATCAGGTCAGGGTCAGAGAGGAGGACGTGGAGAAGACCGCGTTCCGAACTCATTATGGACATTACGAGTTCGTGGTGATGCTGTTTGGGCTCACCAACGCGCCAGCGGTGTTCATGGACCTGATGAATCGGGTCTGTAGACCGATGCTTGATCGCTCGGTCATAGTGTTTATAGATGATATCTTGGTGTATTCCAAGACCCGAGAGCAGCATGAGGAACATCTGCGAGAGCTGTTGGGAGTTCTAAGACGGGAACGGCTGTACGCCAAGTTCTCGAAGTGTGAGTTTTGGTTACGGGAGGTCCAGTTCCTCGGACATCTCGTTAACCAGGAGGGGATTTTGGTCGATCCGGCCAAAATCGAGGCGGTTATGCAGTGGGAGGTTCCGAAATCTCCCTCAGATATTAGGAGCTTTCTGGGGTTGGCAGGGTACTACCGGAGGTTCATACGGGACTTCTCCAACATTGCAGTGCCCCTCACTCGTCTAACAAGGAAGGGAGTGGATTTCCGATGGGGTCCCGAGCAGCAGAGGGCGTTTGAGACCCTCCGTCAGCATTTGTGCGAGGCTCCAGTATTGACACTCCCGGAGGGAGTCGAGGATTTTGTGGTGTTCTGTGATGCATCCATCACAGGTTTAGGGGCGGTCCTCATGCAGAGAGGACGAGTGATAGCCTACGCATCGCGGCAGCTGAAGCCGCATGAGACGAGATACCCTACGCATGACTTGGAACTGGGGGCGGTGGTGTTCGCCCTGAAGATATGGAGACACTACCTCTTTGGGGTCCGTTGTACCATTTACACGGATCACAAGAGCTTGAGACATATCATGGATCAGCCGAACCTGAACATGAGGCAATGCAGGTGGCTGGACGTAGTCAAGGACTACGATTGCGAGATCCTTTACCATCCTGGTAAAGCGAATGTAGTGGCGGACACTTTGAGCCGCAAGTCAGCGGGGTCTTCCACCCCAGCGGTATGTATGAGGATAGCGGTGGATTCTCCACTTGTGAGTTTGATCAGAGATGCCCAGGTTGAGGGCATCCGCCCGGAAAATTGGAAACTGGAGAGGATCAAGGTCGAGAACACCCGGTTTGTGCAGGATATTCGGGGACTATTAACCCGATGCAGTCGGGTTTGGGTTCCAATGACGGGTGGGGTTAGGCAGACGGTTATGGAGGAGGCTCATAAGTCTCATTTCTCTATTCACCCGGGGGCTACCAAGATGTATCAGGATTTGAGTTTGAGCTATTGGTGGCCGTGCATGAAGCGGGAAATCGCTTGGTACGTTGAGAGGTGCTTGACCTGTAGGATGGTCAAGGCCGAGCATCAGTGGCAGCATGGAAAGCTGCAGCCCCTAGAGATTCCCATGTGGAAATGGGAACAGATCACGATGGATTTTATTACCAAATTGCCGAAGACGGCAAAGGGGTTTGATGCTATATGGGTCATCGTGGATCGATTGACCAAGAACGCCCATTTCTTGGCTATACGAGAGGGCTCATCGGCCGCGAAATTAGCCGAATTGTACGTTCGGGAGATCGTGTCTCGCCATGGGGTTCCTGTCTCCATTGTCTCTGATCGGGATGTCAGGTTTTCCTCCCGCTTCTGGCAAACGTTTCACGAGGAGCTGGGCACGCGATTGCACTTCAGCACAACGTTCCACCCGCAGACAGACGGCCAGAGCGAGCGGACTATTCAGACCCTCGAGGACATGTTGCGGGCATGTGTCATTGATTTCGGTGGGAGCTGGGATTCTCACCTACCGCTTGCGGAGTTCGCCTACAACAACAGCTATCATTCTAGCCTTGGCGCCCCGCCATTCGAGATGTTGTACGGGCGGAGATGTCGCACCCCGGTTTGTTGGGGCGAAGTTGGGCACAGGGTGATGGGTAGTACGGTGGTAGTCTTGCAGACTACCGAAAAGATCCAGCAGGTTAGACAGCGTTTACAGACCGCTCAGAGTCGGCAGAAGAGTTATGCCGACAAACGCCGATCCGAGTTGGAGTTTCAGGTGGGTGACATGGTCCTCCTAAAGGTATCACCCTGGAAGGGTGTCATCAGATTCCGAAAGAGGGGCAAGCTGGGACCCAGGTTCATTGGTCCTTTTAGGGTTTTGGCCCGGGTGGGTCGGGTCGCCTATCGATTGGATCTCCCGGCAGAGCTTAGCCAGATCCACAACACTTTCCATGTTTCTCAGTTGAGGAAGTGTTTGGTGGACGAGTCAGCAGTAGTACCCATGGAGGATATTCAGGTTGATAGCAGCCTGAATTATATCGAGAGACCAGTTCCTATCTTAGATCGAAAGGCGAAGACCTTGAGGAACAAGGTGGTTCAGTTAGTGAAGGTGCAGTGGCAGCACCGGAAGGGTTCAGAGTGGACGTGGGAGTCCGAAGAGGAGATGCGGGGGGATTACCCGGAGTTGTTTTCAGATGCAGCAGCAGCAGACTTCGAGGACGAAGTCTGAGACAAGTGGGGGAGAATTGTAACGCCCCGTTCCTGGTGGTGGAGTTCGTGTTGGACCCAGGAGTTGAGCCTTCTTATTTCCGACGACAGTTGCGAGGTGAGTTATCCTCACTATACTAAGGGGTCTAAGGCACCAAGGCCGACCCATTGGATATGATATCCTAGTACTTGTATTATGTTGAGTATGATTTAGTTATGCATGCTAGTTTGATACGCTAGAGGGTAGGTCTGTAGGACTACCTGTGATACTGATTGATTGTCTGTATGTGCATTATCTGTTACATGTTGATATGTTATGTGGGATGGGTTGAGGTTGTACTGCTCCGTGCGGTAGCCAACAAACCCTAGAGTATTCCAGATATGAGCTGAGGGCCCGATAGGCATTCCATACTCATACTGAGGACTTGGGAGCATTCCAGATACGAGCTGAGGGCCCGGTAGGCATTCCAGACTCGTACTGAGGGCTCGGTGGCATTCCAGATACGAGCTGAGGGCCCGGTAGGCATTCCAGACTCGTACTGAGGGCTCGGTGGCAATCCAGATGTGAGCTGAGGGCTCGGTAGGCATTCCAGACTCACACTGTGGGCCCAGGGGTATTCCAGTCTGTAAAGCTGTGGACCCGTTATGTGCTGTTCTGCTCAGTTTGTTATGATATGTCATGGTGTGACATGGTTATGTGGACTGTATGTGTATCGGTATTTTGGGGGTAACTCACTAAGCTTTCGGGCTTACAGTTTCAGTTTATTGTTTCAGGTACATCAGGGGATCGCGGCAAGGCGAAGGCATGATCGTACAGCTCCTCCTATTATGTTATGTTTCTGGGAAAACTCTGATATAAATGTATTTTGAAAACAAAGTTGTAATGTTTTGATAAATTCGACATGTTTTGAAAGTTTAAATTTGGCTTGAATTTTTGGGTGTTACAGAAAGAATAGAATAAGAAGAATGAGGATGGCAGAAAGGTGGCGACGGACACACCCGACAGTCACGTCGTTTACTGCTCTCGCTCGGTGGCTCGACTGGTCAGAAAACTAGTGAAACGGGTGGTGGCGACTGAAGGTTTCACATGGCGACTGTAGATGTTCTCTTAGGTTTAGGGTTTGTGTCCAGGAAATAATGGGGAAGGGGTCACCGGGTATATCCCATGTCCTCATACAAAATTTGGTACACTTTTCCAAGATCGGCCCCTCCTCATAAATTTTTTTTCAATTTAAATCCAAAACTTACCTTTTAGCCCCTGCTTCCATAATTCCTTCCATAGAAGTCCCAATAATTACCAAGTAGCCTCTGTCTTCAAAAATCCTTTCAAATTAAACCCACAATTTACTAAACAGCCCTCAACCTTCAAAATTATTTACAAATTAATTCGGGAATTACATTTTAACCCCCAAACTCTCAATTATACCTTTTTAACCCCCAAAACAACGCCTTGCTAAATTATTCTGCATTTAGGGCTGCTATTCATATAAAATAATAAAAAAATTACCTCTCGGGTTTCCGGGTTAATAATTTATTTACTTACTTATTTAATTTAAACGGACGTTACATCTTAAGCATTAACTCAAGGTTTGAGTTTTCAAGCCTTGTCCTTGCGCAATCAGATCCTTGTTCTCACACATCTTACTGTTGAATTTAGCAAGGCTTAATGCCCCAGTAGTGATAAGGAAATATATACTATGAGTCGAATCACATATGCTTTGGCTATAGAATCGATCGTGTATGATATGACATGTACTTGACCTGATGTGGCTTATGCTTTGAGCATGGTTAGCATATATCAGGGAAATACTGGTTTAGCTCGTTGGACTACAATGAAGAACATTCTTAAGTATTTGCGAAAAACAAAGGATATGATTTTACTTTTTGGCGGAAAAGATGAATTAAGGTGAATGGGTATAGTGATTCCATTTTTCAAACAGATCAAGATAATAGCTATTCTAAATATTGCTGGGTTTTCTTATTAAATGGTGGAGCAGTAACTTGAAAACTTTCCTAGCAACAAACAGTGGCTGATTCTGCTTTTGAATCAGAGTACATCACAACAGGCAAGGTGGTGAAGGAGGCTATATGGTTAAAGAATTTTATTGGAGATCTTGGAGTTGTTCCATCAATCATAGAACCAATGGAGATTTTCCAGCGACAACGAGGGTGCATTAGATTTGACAAAAGAATCTAAAGATCATGACAGATCAAGGCACATAGAGAGGAAATATCACTAAATTAGATATTGGGTTGAAGAAAGTACACTCATGGTGAATCGTGTATCATCAGAAGAGAATCTTGATGATCCCTGATAAAGGGTCTGAGCAAGGTTAAACACTTTGAGCATTGTTGGGTCAAAATATTGGTTTATACTTTGCTTTTCTAGTTAATTGTAATTTTCTGTAATATTTTTTGAGTTTATGGTCAGGTTTACAGCCAGGGAGGTGTTTACGGCCGTAAACCTTGTTTACGGCCCGGTCGTAAACCCATTTATGGCCCATATTCCCCAAGTATATATATATATATATATATATATATATATATATATATATATATATATATATATATATATATATACATATATATATATATATATATATATATATATATATATATATATATATATATATATATATATATATATATATATATATATATAGGTGTTAGGTGGTTGAGGAGGGTTTGATGAACATAAGAGAGTGTACGGTCTAGAGGAGCTTATGTGTGTGTATTTGAAGGTGTTCTAGAGAGAGAGAGAAAAGAGAGTGTGTGTTAGTGTGTGTGAATCTTGTATCCGGATCTTCATTCATATCAATACATACAAGATTCATCATCTTCTTCTTATCCTTCTCTTCTATTTGAATTGACATCATCCGTTTAATTGGGATTCCGCATCATCAAACGGATCTGATTGATACACAAGCATTTTGGGGACTTACAATTGGTATCAGAGCTTGGATTGTATCAATCATTTTTGTCAGATCTGGAGCTTATTTGATCGTATTTTTGAAAGATATTTGCGTTTTTGGATAGATCTCTGAAAATTAGGGGAGGGGGGGGGGGTTTGTTCTTCGTCTTTTTGATAAAAACGGGTTTTTGATCGAGTTTTGGAGCAAAAAAGGGGCAAAAACGCTGTTTTTGGTCGTAACCAGTGAGGGAGTGGCGGCGTGTATGGCCAGCAGCTAGGGTTTCCGAAGTGTTTGCGGCCGGAATCAGTTTATGGCCCGGAGTTTGCGGTCCGAGATTACGGCCCTCGGTTTACGGTCCTCGCACGTGTACGGTCCGAGTTTGCGGTCCAGCAGCGTTTACGGTTCGCACCTCGCCTCGTTCAGCAGCCTCGCCTTGGTGTTTACGGCTCAACAGCTTGCGGTCCTCACCTCGCATCGCATCTTTTCGTTCTCGTCCTCGCATCTCAACATCTTCGCAGCGTGCTTCAAATAAAAAATATCAATTTTGGGGGTGCCGGGGATCGAACCCGGGTCTCCTCCCAAATCAACTCAGCGCCTTACCAACTCCTCTAGCATCCGTGTTGTTCCATAACTCTCGTTTTTAATTCTTAAAGACTCGCTTTCTCGGTTCATAATTTTGCAATTTTGTCATTTTCAGCCCAAAAATCAATTTCCTTTATTTTCAAATTCCATTTTCAACCCAAAAATTTTAGCTTTTAAAATTTGACTTTTATTTTTGAATTTTTACTTAAAATTTTGACGTTGACTTTTAAAGTTTGACCTTTGACTTTTAAGTTTGACTTTTAAGTTTGACTTTTCAAGTTTGACTTTTGAGTTTGACTTTTTAAATTTGACTTTTAAGGTTGACTTTTGAGGTTTATAGTCAAAGGATTTTTTTTTAAATTTAAGTTTGACTTTTAAGTTTGATTTTGGCTTCTAGTTGTGTTTTTAATGGCTTTTGAGGTCAACAAGGGAAATGAAGACATGAAAGAGAGTCAGGATATGTTAAGACAAAATTTCAACATGTTCAACTATATCCCTGGAGAAACCCTAGAAGCTCAGTTGCAACGATTTACTACACTTACTACTGAGATGAGTATAGCTGGGATTTTCTTGACTAAATCTGAGATAAATAAAAAGCTGTTGAATGCACTTCCAAAGTCGTGGGATATGAACGTGGATGTCATCAAGAAGACAAAAGATCTCAATCGTCTTAGTCTTGCTGCTTTAATTGAAGAACTTGACGCTTTGAAGTGTGGAAAAACAATGAGTTCCGCAAACCTTCCGGTCAATGAAGTTTCATGTGCTCCAGCTTGTGAAACTACGATTAAATTTCTTCGGCAACAAATTGATTTATTAAAAAGAGAAGTTGAGGACCTGAGATATGAAGGATACCAACTCAGGAAAGGACAGAAACCCCTAAAGGCTCAGTTAGAAACAAAAATAAAGGACTTTAAGAGAATTCAGCAAGACTACAGTGAAAAATGTGAAAATTATGATTATATCAAGAGACAGAATGACTAGTTAATTACTGAGCTTGATACATTAAAGAGACAATTTGAAACTGCAAATTTTGATTTTAAAAGGTTTGATGTATCAAGCGAGGTAGTTGCCAACATGATTGACCATTGCCTTCAGTTCAAACGAAACCAGCAAAAGGGTTTAGGATACGATAATGTACCTCCTCCTTTTAATCATACATATCAGTATCACCCTTTGTCTAAAGAGGAGATTGCCAACGAACCTTTCATGGTGTATGGCAAGCCATCTGGTTTTGTTTCAGGAGGATTTATTAATGTTGAAAGTACTAACCTTTCTACTTCCCCTGCAGATCAATCCTTAGATCAGTCAAAGCACGAAGTTGAAGGATTTGTTTATGATAACAAAACTGAGTCTGGACCTAATGTTTTTGTTTCCAATGAAAACTCTATTGTTTCTGATGTTAAAATCAATGATAGCTCTTGTGATGCTTCTGCTCTGGATCATGCTGAATTAAATTTTTTTTGACATATTTGATGATTTGTTTGAAAATACTGATGTTCCTGTTTCTAGCACATCTACTTCATGTGCAGGTAAAGTAGCAGAGGATGAGAACAAGGAGAAAACCACTGAACAAACCAACATCTCCTTGAGCTCTGAATCTGTTGCTTCGAACTCAACTGCTTCTGATCAACCTGCTATTGAGAAATACAGGCCACCAATTCCAGTGAAACAGAGTGCCTGTTGTAATTGTGCTTGTGGGAAAAATAAGAGACAAGGCAAGGATACGCCACCAGGGGCAGGAAGAAACAACTTCACAGTGAAGAAAAAGACAGGTTTTCACTGTGGAACACCTGGACACATTGCCAGAAATTGTCCTAATCGCGCACACGTTCCATACTGTGCACAAGGGTGGCAGAACGCGCCAAGAGGGAGATACTCCAAAAGAAACCCCTCAAGGTCACGTTTAGACAATGGTGACTGGAATGCGCAAAAGGCCAAGAATCAAACCCAAAAGGCCAAGAATCTGAATTCCAAGGGCAAGAAGGGAATGTCGGCCAAGAAGTTCAATCCAAGAGATTCTCATGTGAAGTCAATACCAGTTAGGTCAAAGTCATCTCAGAAGCCGACTTCAAGTTCAAAAGCAAGTACCGAGGCACCCATCCGATCCAACAAGAAAAGGGTTAAACCCGACTACAGATGGGTACCAAAGGTTAAATCTCCCAACTCATCTAATGCGTCTAATATTTCTTCATCTTCTGTCTGTGATAAACAGGATATGTCATGGGAGAGGGTACCTTGCATTGATGACAAAGGTCGACCCAGTTTCAAAATGGACTGGGTTCCAAAGACCAACTAATCCCGCTCTGTGTCGGAGCAGCTATGGAGGCATATCATCAGACTTCGGTTTGTTGGTAGTGGCTGTTCCAGGCACATGATAGGGGACATCTCTCAACTGTACAACACTCAGAACATTGTTTGAGAGTATGTGTCCTTTGCGGGAAAGGAAGAAAGGAAGGGATCACTCATGCGGTTAGTGCTTAACGATGTGAAGAATTTTCGGATCTGTTCTGAGATTATGCGTGCTGTTCTCAGACCTTCTGGATGCAAATTCAATCGGTGAATTACAGTTTGAGTTTTCTTCTCGATACTCCTGAGTTTTTCTTAAGCTGATTCGCTTTTGTTTTAGGATAGTTTAAATTTGCGCATTTACTTTCGTTTCTCTCCTATGCACAAATTTAGGTGGAGAAATAAAAATAAAACAAAAATTAGAAAAAATTTTAAAAAAAATTCAAAAAAAAAACATTAGAAAATTAGAAAATCCAAAAATATGGTGTTAATGAAATGTGCTTGAGGGAGATGTTTTGGGAAGTGATATAATCATGTGATAACAGGCAATCTGAATCTGTGTAAGGGAATGAATCTGAATTGTCTAGGCTCTGTGTTCGATGCGCTGGTAGGCACGAGAGATTAAAATGGACTTGACTAGGCATTAATGAACTTAAGGAATCTAGAGACTTGAAAAATCTTGACCTAGATAGATCCATTTAGCCTGACAATACGACACTCAGATAAGTTGAGCAGGGAGATATACATGATAATCCACCGGTCATACTATAATAATCTGTATCTTAAACCGTGGTTTAACGACACTCAGATAGGTTGAGCAGGGAGTTTACGGTCAGGTATTGTTTTGGGAAGTGATATCAAGTTCAGGTTGTCTCACAACTTTGATCCCAAATATTTTTCTTTTTGTTAAATTTGTTCATAGTTTTCCTCTATGCACAAATTTAGGGGGAGAATTAAAAAAAAAATTCAAAAATCAAACAAAAATCAGAAAATTTCAAAAAACAAACAAAAATCAGAAAATTCAAAATAAAAAAAATAGTATTATATTCTGTTTTATTTCTTGTTCAAGAAAATCAAAAATCCAAAAATATTTTTGTTTCTGTTTTATTTTTTTCAGAAAAATATGAAAAACCCAAAAATATTGTGTGCTAAATTTTCTTTTAGTTTTGTTTTGTCTTGAAAAGTGAATTCAGGTGAAGATGAAACTCATGGAGTTTGTGTCGAAGATTTCTGAGCCAAGGCTTCATCCGTGATCTTCGAAGAATTCTCATTCGAAGGAGCAAGAAATGAAGATTATTCTTTCAACATTCAATCTTTCAACCCCAGAAGCAAGGTGAAGCTGTTCTTGAAGATTATGTGATGGATTGCATTGAAGCCTCCTCAATCAGTCTGCTGCTATCTTAATCTTGCTGAAGTGATCCAGTAGATTAGTTCTCTCTGATATTCTCTCTGAAGATTCTCAAGCTGAAAGCGCTATCTTTCAAGAATTAGTACAAGATGCCTCCTCACCCAATGTGCGTTCAATGTCAAATTCTGAAGAAAAGCCCAACTGCTCAAGATGAAGTCATTCATTAAAGATTCATCAAGTTCATCTTGAAGTTGTGAAGAATTTGAAGATTAATGCTGAAGCCAAGCTCCTAATGAAGATTGACAAGAAAAGCCAGCTACTTTTTAGGGGGAGCTTGTTGGGTCAATTAAGAAAAGAAAGCTATAAACCAAGGGGGAGATTGTTGGGTCAAAATATTGGTTTATACTTTGCTTTTCTAGTTAATTGTAATTTTCTGTAATATTTTATGAGTTTACGGTTAGGTTTACGGCCAGGGAGGTGTTTACGGCCGTAAACAGGTTTACGGTCGTCAACCTTGTTTACGGCCCGGCCGTAAATCCATTTATGGCCCATATTCCCCAAGTATATATATAGGTTTTAGGTGGTTGAGGAGGGTTTGATGAACAAAAGAAAGTGTACGGTCTAGAGGAGCTTATGTGTGTGTATTTGAAGGTGTTCTAGAGAGAGAGAGAGAGAAAAGAGAGTGTGTGTTAGTGTGTGTGAATCTTGTATCCGGATCTTCATTCATATCAATACATACAAGATTCATCATCTTCTTCTTCTCCTAATCTTCTATTTGATCTGACATCATCCGTTTAATTGGGATTCCGCACCATCAAACAGATCTGATTGATACACAAGCATTTTGGGGACTTACAAGCATGCTAGGAGCATTGGACTAAGAGACGATATTAGATTATAGATTTTAGTAGTTGATTATTTTTAAATATTAGAACAATAATGAATTGTAATTGGACGGTGATTAATTAAATAGAGATTTATTTATATTCAATTTGTATGAAACCATTTTTCAATTAATCTATCATTGTGTTTCATTTTTCATGTTTTACTCCCTGAATATTGAGTTATTCGAAATACCGCAGTCAGTCGTACTTTGGGAGTAAGTATTGATTTAAGACTGTCATGAGTCGTTTGTAGATTGTCCATTAATACTGGACATAACATTGGGATTGCTGCAAAATTTATGAGTACTTAGAAATAGAGATTTTAAGTATTGGTTAGACCCACACTTAGAGATTATTTCATGGATTTAATCACGAGTAATTCTAAGACGATAATATCCTATTTTCTTAAAACACATATATATATATATATATATATATATATATATATATATATATATATATATATATATATATATATAAGTCATGTTTTCCGAATCGGTTGTACATTGGTTTACTCCAACGCAATTCGTAACTGGGTGCTATAAAGTGTAATTCCATGTATGACTCGATAAGTAAAATTGTATGATTATATAGACAAAGTTTATTTGTTCCTTTTTCCTTAATAGGAAAAGAGATATCTTTGGGCCCCTCGGTGTTTTGATGGTGGCATTATAGTGTTGGGCCCAGATGGGACTAAATTGATGTGTTCAATTAGTAGTCTAATGACGCCATCACAAAACGGGAATATCAAGAAATAAAATCTTGGACAATGAGATTGATTCTAATTCGTGTATCATGTTCATGTGATATCAGGAAGAATGAAGGAATAGTTTATCACTCATCTTAGGACCCACAAAGTCTGGTAGTGTCTTTGAAAACACTCTTTACTGGTATTTGGATTTGTACTTGAAGTTATAGTTAGTTAGCGACTTATCTAAGTGGGAGACTGTTGGATTAAGGTGTCTAAGGTCCTAACTAAATTGGTATAACATTGATAAATAAAAGTAAAGTCCTTTTTTGATTGGATTCATAACCAAAAAATTGCTTAGATTGATTATTGGAGAAAGATAAATGATTTATTAATATATTATATGTTTAATATATTGATTAGAAATAGATATAATTAAATTAGAATTAATTGGAATTAATAATGGGTTAATTAGAATTAATTAAAGGTTAAAGGACTAAGGCTATAGTTTTTCAAAAAATGAGAAGAGGAGAGGTTCCAGAACCTTCCTCCTATGGATGGTTTTGGAGACCCAAAAAGGGTTTCTGGAATCATCCATTTATATAATGAAGGAACTAGATAACTGGCTTATTTAAGATAATATTATTTTATGCTCAAATCAGGGTTTCTAGATGTTTCCTAGTCAGCTATAAATAAGGCCTTATGCATTGGAATTTTCAGCCATTCTACTCCTCCATAGAAGATCCAAAAATTCACTTTGTCTCCCCTCTTTCCTAATCTTTCTAGGGTTCTTGTGTTATGGGTGTGAACCATTAGAGGATCGCACACAATCGGAGCTTGTTTTCAAAGAGACTTGTGAATTGATCTTGTTGGAATCTAAGATTTGTTTACAATAACAAATCAGAGGTATGTATTATATGTGAATTTCGACTTACACTAGGGTTTAAAGGTTTTATTATTCAATAGTATGTTTCTTCAATAGTGCTATGACATAGATCAAAGTAGGTTGCGTGTACCCTTAAGAGTGTAAGGATTTTTCCTCATTATTACATGTAAAACCCATCAGAACGGTGTAGAACCGCGAGCTTCTCATTCCAATGGTTGGACGGTGTCATGGCGTACCGTGAACCATCATGGATACGACTTATGTGAGTTGG
Source organism: Lactuca virosa (assembly GCF_052849685.1). NCBI lineage: Eukaryota > Viridiplantae > Streptophyta > Magnoliopsida > Asterales > Asteraceae > Lactuca > Lactuca virosa. The sequence goes on along the minus strand of NC_136427.1, from coordinate 252,093,984 downwards.
ACCCAAAAATTGTGTAGTGGAGACTTGTGTGTTTGGTTCATTAGTCTTTTTGAATAGTTGAGTGTTTGAGAAGTATGGAGATGCTATAGGTGGCTTAGTGGCAGACGGGTTTTGTCGATGATTGGTAGAATGTTGATTTGATTGAAAAGTCATGTTTATATATTCGTAGTTCATTTTTTAGTTTTCTTCTTAGTGGATCCTTGATTGTTTTATAAGAAAGGTTTCTTGTGAGTTAAGTTACCAGTGATGGAATTTGTTATAGGTCCCTTGGATGATTTCCAGTTGGTTGTGCACCCGAGCGGTCATGAGAGTTTGGATGCCAAGAGAGATTTATGGATTGACCATGATTAGTCTCGTGGAAGCGATGGGTTAGTGATGACTTGTCAGGAAGTCAAGTGTGTATTTGAGGTCATTTGCGCATAGGTTTCGGATTTGGGATTGGTTTAGATTCACGAGAGGGATGTTTTGAGTGTTCCTACTATGTGGTTGGTGGTGTTCCTTGTCAGGGACTAGGGGTAGGTATGACGAATGGATGATCATCAATCTTTAATATGGTTTCTGGGGTTCAAACCGATGGGTTACCGGTCTCGTGACGTACATGGATTGAGTTGGTTTGTAGTTGCAGTTTTGAGAGTTTTCTTATTTCGGCGGTTTTCGCATGCATATAAAGATCACTGAAAACGGAGTTGAAATGAAAATTTTATGACTATTTAAATCTGGAATGGAGTTAGGAAAACCCGTCACCACTGTGTGGTGTGGAGTTCACCACTGAGTGGTGATATGTGCAACCGAACTCTGTTAAATTAGGGTTTGGTTCGTATTTAAAGGCTTCAACCCCATGTTTTAGGTCATTTTGCAGCCTTCATTGCATGAAGAACCCCTCTTCTTAGAAAACCCTAGCCTTCTTTTATAGATCTCATCCATATTCTTGAGTTTTTATGGCTTTTGGGTGTTATGTTGTTCAAAGACTTGCTTTTGAAGATTTTCATTTGAAGAGATCAACATTCATCTACCTTCTGGAACCCTATGAGTTGCAAAGGTCCTTGATTTATTGTGTTTCAGCTTTAGATCTATGGGTATTTGGTGTTTTGGTCCATTTTAATGAGATTTGGTCCCTTTGTGACTTGTTTCATGGAGTTTAAAGAACTCCATGAGCTTTGGTTCATGTTTAAATTTTAGATATAGTGATTTGGTGGAGTAAAGAGTGTATGGAAGAACGCTCTTTACTCCATGTATGAAAAAAGTGGAGTTTTGGACATTTCTTAGCTTAGCGTTTTAGACCTTGGAAGTTTGTGGCATTATTATGGATATAGTTGGAAAATTTAGCCCTCTAAACATCACGTTCATTCATATCTGAAAGTTAGCTGTTTGAACTTAATGGATTAAGTTGACAAAGATGCATTCTTGGACTCTTTGAAACTTAAAGTTTAGATCTTGGTTGTTTGGATCATCCTAATGTATAAAGTTGGAAATTTTATCCATTATGAAGCTATTAAGTATCAGATCTGAAGAGTTGGAAGCTTAGACTTAGTGGTTAAGAGTTTAATGGAATAAGTTGTTGGGGACATTCACCACGATGCGGTGCGGTTTTAGCCATGACGCGGTGAACTACAAATCTCGCATCTTTTTTTCTCCTTGTCGTCGTGGCATGGTCATGGGGTTGGCGACCACAAAGTGGGTTAACCGTTGACTTTAACCTTTGACCGTTGACTTTTTGACTAGTTTGAGTTTTAGTCAAACTTTGGTATAACTAAATATTTAGTTAAGGACTAGTCTTGGTTTGGGATTAGGTGCCTCGGGTTAGCTGTTATGTTGTTGAGGTTGCTGTTGAGCTTTTGTTGATTAGTTTAGCTGAGTCTTCTCACTATAGTATGTAGGACACTAGGTATCGTTTGGTGCTTGTTGTCTTTGTGACTCTTGCTGTTATGCTTGTATGAAAGACCTTGGTTTCGCCCATGGCAACTGTAGGGTTGTTGTAAGACTGTGATTTGGCCCGCAACATTCACTTGGGTTGAAATAGACACATTGGCTGAAATAGGCCGTTACATGGGTGATTGTAAGACTATGGTTTGGCCTATAGCATTCACTTGGGTTGAAATAGACCCATTGGATGAAATAAGTTGTATTGTTATGTATAAAGATATGTATGGTATGTGGTATCTTGGGGAACTCACTAAGCTTTGTGCTTACTGTTTTAAGTTTAAATTTTTCGAGTACTTCTTGTAGCAAGGGGAAGATCTAACCTTGATTCCATAGCACCCACTGGAGATTCCATAATATTTGTTGTTATGATTTGCACTATGATGTTTTGAAACAATAACTTATTAATCTGATTATCTTTTGAGGAAATAGTATTTAAATGGTTTTAGTGTAACGTCCCACAACTCAAAACTAAAAATTTTGTTTTTATAATAAATAAACCATCATTCAAACATGTTTGTCAAAACCATAAAGTATTCAAAAAACATCCCAAAAGTACATCAGAGTCCAATTAGCAGGAAATCATGGTGTGTGCAATGTGATCATCCCGAGCTCTTCCCCTTCGAGCCGCTAGTACCTGAAACATAAACTAAAAACCGTAAGCACAAAGCTTAGTGAGTTCCCCAAAATACCTCATATCCTACATATCAAACATACAATGGGCCATGCCCGACAACCAACGGGCCCCGCTTGACATTGAGCCCCGCTTGGAACAGATCTATCATCAACATGTGATGGGCCCCACCCAACACACCTATTAGGCCCCTTTCGACATACATACAAAAAATACAACACATGCAAGGTCACACGAACAACTAACATACATATAACAATAATCCATGGGTCGACATTGGTGCCTTCGACCCGCCAAACACTAGGAGGAGACTCACCTCGGTCAGCCGAAAAGTCAAGTGAATGCTTGGACTGTTTCAAAAGGTTTTTGAATCAAATTTCTGGTTCGAAAAGTTCCACATCTTTTGATGTGAAAAAGCTTTCTAGATCTCTAGTTGTGATTTGATTCTGCAACTGATTTGTTGAATCGAGTATTCTACTTCATTTTTTCTGATCAATTCAGCAATTTGCTTTCAAATTCTCTTTGATTTCTCAAAAATTCTCAAAAGTTTTCTTCCGTACATCAATGGCGAACTTCAATCTCAACTCGATGACTTCATACTATCATCTGCTAGGATCTTCAACTAAGATACCTATGCTCATTCCGGAATACTATGATCAGTGGTCTGATCGTATGTAGGATTACTTGAATGGAATCGATGAAGAGCTTTGGTCTTGCATCTCAGGAATGTTACTCTTCCGACGAATCTTCAACCAATTGGATCATCGTCTGGTACTACGAGTGTGGAAGATCAAAATGTTCGAATGAAGAAACTTGAAAAACGATGCATTAGGGAGTTACGTGGTGCATTGCCTCCAGTGGTGTATAACTATATCAGAAGTTGTACAACTGCAAAGGAAATCTGGAATAATCTCAAAGAAAAGTTTCAAGGCAGCGAGAAGACGAAAATCAATTCAGTTAAGCAATGTTTGATTGAATTGAAGGATTTCGAGCAACGAGCTGATTTACAAATGCAATCGTTATGGAATCACGAGGTCTTCCATGGAATTCAATCTTACCTTTGTTATGGGACTCCGTAAAGAATGGAGGATTGTTAGCTTGATGGTGGAAAATCAACAGAGTTTCGACACATCTTCTTTGAATGATTTGTACAATTAACTGAAAACTCATGAAAGTGAAGTGAAAAAAATGGCAGAAGAGTCGAAGCTTAGTCTGGGAGGTCCATTAGCACTTGTCTCTAAAGTGTCTGAAAAGGAAACTGTCGAAAAAGGTGATTCTGATGATGAAGAGGGATTTCTCATGAATTTGGATGATGAGGCAATTGGTTTTTACTCAAACAATCGAGTCAAAAAGTTTTTCAAGAAACCATTTAATTCGAAGATGAAGCAAAGTGAGGGAAAAGGAAGTTTCGTGAACAAAGCTGCAGGAGAAGAGAAGAAGAAGTATGAGAAGAATGATGCGAAGGGTGCTGAGGAGAAGAAAGAGAAGAAACTGAAAGGAGATTCTGGTATGGATAGTCATTATTGCAATGGAGCCAATCATCTAGCAAATGATTGCATGCTTCGAAAGAAAGATGAGAAAAAGAATAGAGTGAAGGATGAAGCGTATTATGTGGAGAGGTTGGAAGAGGTGCGTATGAAGGCGAAAAATTTGTCTTTGGTGGCTCAAGGTGAACAGGAGAATGATGGTACATATCAAATCTGGTCTTCGGGCTCCGATGATGAGGAAATGCGTAATCCTACGCATGGGGCAATGTATGCGAAGCTGGAGGAAGATTCAGACGAAGAGGTCAAGGGCTGTTGCTTTGTGTCAAAATCTGCTGATAAGTCTCCAATGACAACGAAGGTACGTAATATTCTTCAATCTTTCAATATTCCTTTAAGTGCATATGATTTTGAAATTGTTGCTTTTGATGATACTGTTGCTTATTTTGATAATTTGGTTGTTTCTGCTAGCAATGAAGCTAAGAAATTAAGCAATCAGTTGTTAGAGACACAGAAGAAGTTAGATTCGAAAGTTGTCAAGATAGAATGTTTAGAATTGCAAATAACAAACATAATGTGTGATCGAGATTCGTTATCTAGTGATGTAAAACTTTTGTTAGCTCAACGAAATATCTACTGCAATTCTGCTAAACGTCTATATGGCAAATTAACTGCATTGCATCATTCGTGTGATATTAGCATGGAACAACATAGGAAATTATTACCTTTTCTAGCATATGAGAGGGCGAAGGTTGATAATATTTCGTATGATTGTGAGAAAAATATTGCAGAGTTTGACAAAATTCCTGATGATAGATATACTTATGGAATTGTCAAAATTTTCGAATGTCTTGATTCAAATGAATTAGTTAACATTGTGAATGATACTTTGACAAAACCAGAACAAATCAAAATTTTGAAAAAGACTGAGAATTCAACATCTGATTCTCAATCTAATTTTGCTGATATCGAAGATAACTCTGACAATATTAGCGAAATTAGTGAAATTGAGGATGTTGATTGTTCCCAGTTGTCTGTCATTAATGTTGCATCAAAATCTAAAGGAAAAGAAAAACTTAAGGATTTGATGGTTAAGATTGACACTGACAAACCTTCAACTTTGAAAGTTTGTGATTCTGAGTTTGTGGATATTCGTGATAGTTAAACGGATAGCAGTGATGATGTAAATGATGATGACAATTCGGACAAAAAGGTCTCATCAAACAAAGATTCGAAAGAAAATGAAACTCCCCGTGTTGTTGTTGATCAAGTACTTGGGGACACTGAAAATTTCGACAAAGTGTTGTCTGAAAAAGGAGCTCATTATTTGGAAACAAATCAAGCGGTGTATCCAAATTTCAAGTGTACTGATGATGTTGTTTTTCCAAATCAAGTGTTTGTCAGCACTAGAAATGTTGAGAACATTAAACCAGAATTCAACAAAATGGTCGAAGATGACAACAAGAAAACAACAAATGAAGGATTCTTTTCAAATCAAAGCACTGTCGAAAATAATCTAACAAATAATTCATATGTTTTTCAAAGACAAAAACCACAACGCAAATGGGTTGAAAAATCAAAAATTGTGAAAGAAGTTACAAAAGAGGTTGTTGTGGAAAATGAAACTGTTGTCAAATTAAATTCTAAAGAATTTAAAGAACAAATTGACAAGTTTTCAAAAGAAAATGCAATTTCAAAAAGACAAGCTCGAAAGAAGATTTTTTGGCAAACCATGGAGCTTCGAAAACAACAAAATGGTTTGACTTTGAAAACAACTGAAAACACAAAGACTAAATCTGTCGAGAACAAGTCTTCTCATTCAGCAATTCATTCAGATCAAAAGTTAAATCCCGCTCAAACAAATAAATCTAAATCTGAATTTCAACCAAAAATAAATTCTTCGAAAGTTTCAAACTCATCATTTTCAAATGATAACAAAAATACCTCAAAGAGTGTTCAAAATCAACCATCAACACAACGATTTTATTCTAATCAACAAACAAGGTTTTCTCAAAAACAAAAATCTCCAAATCGATTTTCTCAAAATCGAAGTGGTGGAAACAATGATGGAAGTCGATACGCCATGGCATTTCGACCTAAATCAAATGTTGATTTCTTCCCACAAAAACCGAATTTTCCAAATCCTACAGGGAAACAAACCTTAAAAGTTTCATACACAAAAGGGTTGTCTCGTGACAAAAACATCGATCATTGGCTTGAAGGAAAAGGACGAAAATATCAATGAAGGAAATATTCTCAACAACAAATTCATGAAGCCTATGATAATTATGTGAATAATTCGTCCACTGAAAGCTCATCTTCAAAAGATTCGAATGTTTCGGTAAAAACTTGGCAACCGGTTTCGAAAGAAAAGCATGGTCGTACACAATCTAAAAAGACGAAGGCATGTGTCAGTGACAATCCCAAACTACCAAAGACTTATGTTTCTGTTCCTTTAAATAATGATGTGGACTTAATTGATAGTCTGAAAAAAAAAGTTTGTGATTGGGTTAAAAGTTCTTCATTTCATTCTGTTTTCAAAACTAATTTCCAAGGACCCAAACAACCTTGGGTACCTAAATTCTTTCATTGATCGCAGGTACTATGTGACGAGCAATATGATGAGAAATGGTATATCGATAGTGGTTGCTCACGTCACATGACAGGACGAAAGGAAAATCTGAGAGATTTTCGAAGCTTGGAAAATGCAGGAGTTGCGAAGTTTGGCAATAATCACAAATGTCAAGCGAAAGGATATGGCAAAGTCACGAATGGAAAGTTCACTATTAATCGTGTTGCTTATGTCGAAGGTCTTCAACATAACTTGATAAGTGTTTCACAACTTGTTGTGGACACTGGAAATCAAGTGGTGTTTAACGAAGAAGGCAGTATCATTTCGAATGTTGAAACTAACGAAGTTTTGCTCAAGTCCAAACGACATGGTGGCATGTTTACTCTTGATATCAAACCAATCATCGGCAAACCCTCAATGTGCTTACTTTCGAAAGCTTCCTCTGATATCAGCTGGTTATGGCATCGACGTTTATCGCATTTAAACTTTCGAAATTTGAATAAATTGGTTGTTGATGATCTTGTTCGAGGTTTACCTGTATTAAAATTTGACAATGATACATTGTGTGCAGCTTGTGAACAAGCGAAACAGCACAGGAAAGGACATCCAATTGTGATAGATTCGAAAATTGTGGAACCGTTGGAACTTCTTCACATTGACCTTTGTGGACCATCAACTGTTGAAACTCTCAACAAGAAACGGTACATTTTAGTTATTGTTGATGATTTTTCACGATTTACTTGGGTATATTTTCTCAGGTTAAAATTTGAGGTTGCTCAAACAATGATCGAGTTTATTAAGAAGATTGAGATGAGTCTGAAGAAAAATGTTCGAAAGATCAAAAGTGATAATGGATCTGAGTTCAAGAACAAAGTGATGAATTCGTACTTAACAGAAAACGGAATTTCGCATAACTTCTCTTCGCCCTATACACCTCAGCAAAATGGTGTTGTTGAAAGAAGAAATAGGTCACTTTGCGAAGCAGCAAGAACTATGTTGACATATGCGAATCTTCCTCAATATCTATGGGCTGAAGCAGTTTCGACAGCCTGTTTCACTCAAAATCGATCTTTCATTCATCGTCGATTCAATATCACTCTGCATGAAATTATCAATAAACGAAAACCTAAAGTCAAATTCTTTCATGTTTTTAGTTGCAGGTGTTTTATAATGAATCTTAAAGATAGTCTTTCAAAATTTCAAGCTAAAGCTGACGAAGGCATATTTTTGGGATATTCACACAATTCGGTTGCATACAGAGTGTTAAATAAGCGTACACGGAAAGTCGAAGAGACATTCAATCTTACTTTCGATGATTATTATGTCAAACAAGTTGAAAATCAATTTGAACAAAAACCAATTATTAATGAATCATCTGATGAAACTGAAGAATCAAATTCATCTGACTTTGATTATGATTTAATTTTTGGTATTCGACAGGGCTGTGGATGATGAAGTTCATGCGAATGATAATCATCACTCTAAATCTTCGAAGCATAATGATGACTTGGAAATTTCTCAAAATATTGTAGATGTTAATTCAACAACGAATTCTCCAGGAGTTGGCGAAAGTATGCATAATAATCCAATGGAAGGAGAGCACTTGGATTCGAATACTCTGGTTGAGGGGGAGCATTCTTTCGAGGGGGGGAATGGGAGAATGAATGAAGTTGTTGAGGGGGAGCATCTATTGAGGGGGAGCATCAAAATGATAATCGTGTTGAGGTGGAAAATGATACAATAAATTTTAATCAAAAAGATGATTTTCATGATCTAAATGATAATGTTTCTGTTGAAGGATCTGAAAATGAAGAGATGTACGAAGATGCACCTTTGGAATTTGATCTGGCATATCCACCGTTAGAGAAATGGACAAAGACTCATCCGATAGATCAAGTCATTGGAAATCCTCAAGATGGAGTATTAACAAGAGCTCAGATTCGTGCAAAGAATGAGGTATTAAATACTCATCAAGAATTTTGCATGTTCAATGTTTTCATCTTGAAAATAGAACCAAAAACAGTTAAGGTTGCAATGGAACACTCAGATTGGGTTGTTGCAATGCAATCTGAACTGGCTGAATTCGATAGAAACAAGGTTTGGCGATTAATTCCTAAACCTGAAAATGTTTCGATTGTCGGGTTAAAATGGATTTTCAAAAACAAAACCGACAAAGATGGAAATATTGTACGAAATAAGGCACGACTAGTTGTAAAAGGATATACGCAACAAGAAGGGATTGATTATGAAGAAACCTTTGCCCCTGTCACAAGACTCGAGGCTGTTAGAATATTCTTAGCTTATGCAGCTCATAAGGATTTCGATGTATATAAAATGGATATGAAGTGTGCTTTTCTCAATGGTGAACTTGAAGAAACTGTTTACGTTGAACAACCTCCAGGTTTCGTAAATGAAATGCATCCTAATCATGTATACATTTTAGATAAAGCAGTTTATGGGTTAAAACAAGCACCAAGAGCATGGTATGCAACTCTTACCAGTTTCTTAAAACAATCGAAATTTAAAGAAGGATCAGTTGACCCCGCATTATTTCAAAAGAAAGTTGGGAATCATCTAATGCTTGTTCAAATTTATGTTGACGATATTATTTTTGGCTCTACTGACCCTGCTTTGTCTAGTGAATTTGAAAATTTGATGAAAAGCCAATTCGAAATGAGCATGATGAGCAAAATCAATAATTTTCTTGGCTTAAATATTCATCAAAGCAGAGAAGGCATTTTCATCAATCAGGAAAAGTATACAAGGAATTTGCTCGAAAAATTTGGAATGACAAATAGCACGAAGCTAAGAGTACCAATGGCTGTTGGAACAAGGCTAGCCCCTTCGTTAGAAACGCCTGCGGTTGATTTTACCTTATACAGGAGCATGATAGGTTCATTGCTTTATCTTACTGCAAGTAGACCTGATATCATGTTTTCTGTATGTAATTGTGCTAGGTATCAAGCAAATCCACGAGAACCACACTTAATTGCTGTGAAGAATATCTTTCGTTATCTCAAGGGAACAATTTCGTTAGGATTGTGGTATCCTTCAAAAACAGGGTTTTCATTCAGGCATTTTCAGATGCAGATCTTGGAGGGTGTACCTTGGATCGAAAAAGCACAAGTGGTGGTTGTTAATTTTTTGATGGCGAATTGCTTAGTTGGCAGTTGAAAAAGAAGACGTGTGTTTCGATTTCTACTGCTGAAGCTGAATATGTTGCAGCTGCTGCTTGTACATCTCAAATTATTTGGATTCAAAGTCAGTTGAGAGATTATGCTGTGAATATGAAAAAGATTACATTGTATTGTGATTCGCAAAGTGCTATACGCATTTGTCATAATCCAGTACAACATTCGAAAACAAAACATATAGCTCTTTGTTATCACTTTATCAAACATCATGATGGCAATATAGAAGTCCATTTTGTAAAAACAATGGATCAGCTTACTGTTATTTTTACAAAAGCTTTGGATGAAAAATCTTTTGTTCGAATTTTGACAGGATTGGGAATGATCGAAGCAAGTTCAGTTCCAGGAATGATATCGCATGTATAAGAACGAAGTGTTATATAAATATGTCGATTCAGAGGTCATCATGATTCATTCAGAGGCTGATAGTATTAACCGTTCAGCGGTTACTGTTCATAGTCAACGCTTCGACATGCTTCGACTTCGTTACATTGAACATTTTGGTTTGGTGTAACACTTTTCGTTAGATTTCCAAATTTCTTTTGTATCTTAGTTTTATTTTCGAAAAACCAAAAACTACAAAAAGATTTTATCTTTGTTTTTTCATTTTATTTTCGAAAAATCAAAAACTACAAAAAGATTTTTTCTTTGTTTTGTCATTTTATTTTCGAAAAATCACAAAATCGAAAAAGATTTTCTTTTGTTTGTTAATTGTTTCTTTTAAAGAAAAATCAAAAACATCAAAAAGATTTTTTTTATTTTCTTCTTTATCTTTTGTGTGTACACATTTCACGAAGGCTACACAAGGGTCATGGTTATGCTTCTCAGGGAATGTACAATTTCGACAACTTTGTACTAGTTAGACTGTCCCTAGAAGCATGCTGCAGCATGTCGACCCAAGCCTCCATAGACTCAATGTGTGTTTACGAAAGCCTTAATGAAATTTTTCTTACGAAAATTTCTTCCCAAGTCAGGCTTATATTCACATTAATCGAATGAGCTACCTTACTCTTCTCAAATGATTTAAGAGTTGTCTGTTTGGTCCAATCATAACAGAGGTACATGTGTTTTCATCAACCAATCTTTTTCATCACCAAATTTCTTACACTTACACACATGAAGACATATGTCCAAGAGATCTTTGATTCAACCAATCAAGATTTAGACATATCAAAATTATGTGTTAATGATCTGACATCATGAGGCCGTGATGAAAGTGAAACCCATCACTCTATCTTCGTAAGGAATTGACGGGGAACTATGTTCCAGTTGTGACGAAACATTTGTTTCAGTACCACTTTTCAAAACTCCAAATCATATTCATTTCTTATGAGTAATCTTGATCAAACTATAGAAACCCACGATGTTTGTTACCCAACAGGATTCAGTATCAATTCTTTCATGAATATGATTTCCGTGTGAGTTTCATTTGCTTTCGAAGTTACTTTCAAAATAATTCAAAGCATACTTGTCACTAACTACACCGGTCAAACAAGTAATTTCAGTTACAATTACTCTCCTTATGTTAAGGTTGATATGTAACGAAATTGTAAGCTACCCATGAAGCCTTATAAAAGAAACCCTTCGATACTTATTCGATTGAAATTCATGGGAACATACACAAGAAGTTGATTATCTCTCTTGATAATTAACGAAGCAACCTTTGCCTGGGGTTTAACTGCTTTTGTGTCGAATTTATTTGACATCACATATCCAAATTTTTGTTTAATTGTTTCTTATCTAATCTTTGGAACACTGCACTCACGAAATCATTGAGGTTCTGAGTAATACCAACTCAGGCTGATGATTTCAAACATATGGCATATGACTTCGCTTTTTATCCCAAAAGTGAAAGAGCCTTACCTTCATCCGAAGATCAGTGACAGTTACAATTCAATTGAGATATACGATCAGTCTGTTTGAAAAGACGTTCTATATTCAGTCCGGGTTTCTAGGTGATGTGACAGCTACTTTTTGACGCATAGCTACTTTATTGACAGTATGTTGCGAGATTCAAGGTGCCACGTCGGATCTTATTAAATGCCAGTCCCGCTTCAAATTCAAACACTAGGGTTACATATAAAAAGGGGAATCAAAGTGTGTTCTCAGTTTACGCTTCTAAAAGAAAAATTCCTACTTTCTCTGAAAATTTCTGATTGTTCTTCAAAGCTTTCAAAAACCCTAATCATGGCCAATTTTGCTGAAGTTGTTGTTCAATCCCAAAGCACTGAAGATATTACATCCCAAACAATCATGAAAATTCAGGGAACAAACTATCAAGTTGAAGATGATGTTTCTCTTTACCCAGACAAATTGAAGATGTTGGTAGTCGCCTTGAAGAGTTCTGTTCTTTCCACTGCCATGTTCAATTCATTTGCAGTTCCACTTTCATGGCTTTCTCAAGCAGGATCCACTGCTACGTACAACAAAGCAATGGATATCATCACTTTTCAACTGGTGAATGACAAGAAGATTCGTTTGTCCAAGAAGATTTCTGTCAAATTCTTGATATCCCAAATTCTCCAATCTATACTGATCTTTCATCTACACAAATCATCCACATGTTCAATGAGATGGGTTATCAACCCCCACTCACCAAGATCAATGATTTCAAGAAATCAGGCCTTCCAACTGTTTGGAATTTTCTCTTCGGAATTTTTCTATGATGCTTGACTGGTCGCAGTGTAGGGTTGGACAAAGGTCGAATGGAGGTGTATGCAATGGTGGCAGGGTTGTATTACGACATCAAGGTGGATTATTCTACCCAACTATGGAAGGAATTTCAAAAGAGTGTCGAAAACACGAATGTCGTTCAAGGAATTTCGTGTGCTAGGTATTGGAGTTTAATCCTTCGATACTTTTATGACAAAGAGGGGATTGAGGTTCCTACTGATGAGGAGACTGCTGAGTTCATCAAGTATCAATTTCCAAAGGAGGTTTTGGATGATGCTGAGATGTTCACACACATTGCAAGAATTCCAGATGCAATGTTACAACGGATTGATCCAACGAATTTGGTTCTAATGGAGTAGTTAGAAACAATCAATCCGGATGATGGCTCTAGGAAGTTGTTACCAAAAGAAACAACTGGTCCTTCGAAGAAGTCTCGCAAGTCAAAGAAGGATGTAACAACTACTCCTAAGAAACCAGTACAAGAGCCAAAGAAAAAGAAATCACCAAAACAGACGAAGCCAGATGCACAAGTTTCGACTGTTGTGGTTGACCCGGTGGAGCCTGTTGCTGATACTCACGAAAAAGAAACGATGCCTTCAAAAACAGGTATTTTACGAAGGGTAAAGAAAAAGTCTCGTCGATCACGAAATCTTTCTGATGGTTCATTTAAGTCTTCTTCGATGGTTCGTAAACCATATTTGAATCATCAAGGAATTCTCATTCGTGAGGTTCCAGCTCCTGTTTCTCCTTCTTCCAAGAAACGAAGAGCTGAAGATGTTGCTACACATATTTCGAAGAAGAAGGTGAAGAAAAGGAAGATGGTTCCTCAAGTAGAATCATCCGAAGGGGAGAAAGTACCTGAAACTCCTGAAGCTACAATTCTCCAATCAACATCTATTCCTGAGAAGACTACGGTCATACCACCCGAAGTTTCGTTAACTGAATCAATTCTTGAGGAGGTTCGAACTTTAGACATCAATACACACGTATCTGATACGGATGTAAATGTTAATATGGGTGACGGAAATACGAACACAGAACTTGTTGTTTCGACTCAAGGTATTCCTGCATCCTCTGCTACTTTTGTTACTTTTCCACCATTCATTGTCCCTATCACGAACACTACCAATTCACCCACCTTTGAAACCATTCTCACCCAACCCATCACAACTTTGTTCTCATCGCAAACCACCGATCCACTTCAAAATACTGAAGATACTGATGTTGACGAAGGGGGTTTTGGGGGAACATTTAAAGAGATGGAATTTGACGAAGAAGAAGAAACTTACCCTGACAACATGTTAATGACGATGAAGCAGTTTAAGATTTTGAATAAGAAGATGAATTCCATTATTCAATCTCAAGCTGACGTGGGGGGAAGTCAATCTCTTTCAAGTTTGGAATTGGATGTTATGCTTAAAGCATTCGAAGCCAGGATGATTAGTAAAGTATCTGGCATACTTCAAGATTCAGAATCTAAAATCTTGGAGAAGGTGGATCAAAGCGATAAGTGTAACGAATTGCGGGTGAAGTCTCAGTCTTCGAACTTTGTGAGTAAAGTTAAAGACTTACGAAGGGTGGCTAAAGAGAGACATGTCTTGTTTATAAAAGATGTGAAGCAAGTTCGAGAAGATATCAACCTCAAGCTTCAAGAACTTAGTGAAGACATGATCAAAGAGATTGCTAGTGCTCAACAAGACTATGCATCTCTAAATCAAAAAGTGGATGTTATCTGTGAGGCTGTCACCAAATATGTCAAGTTGTATGAAAGCTTGAATCCTCAAGTTACTCAACTTTCAACAGATAACAGTCGAAGCTTTGTGGAGCTTACTTCTTTGTTGAAGGAGTTGAAAGAATTGTCCACCACACCTGTTGCCTCTTCGATAATAACTCCAGAATTCTTGTCTCAGAAGTTTTCTCAGTTTGAGGCTGTGTTGCACAAACAGTTAGCTCCATTTTCTAAGTTTTCCAGTTTACTACCAACAGATGCCCCACCTGTGGTCACAGGGGTGCAAGGGGGGGGGGAGAAGAAGGTTGGTTATGCGAAGTTTAGTGAAGGTTCGCATGAAACTGTGATAACTGTTGGGAAAATTTTTCAAACAACGATTCCAGTATCGAAGCCAATTATCTCAACTGCTGACCCTGTTACTTCGACAGTTGTGACAACAATGCCAATTTCAACGAAGCCAATTCTAAGACCAATTTCTAAAGGAATCGTGATTGGGGAAGGTGACAACAGTTCGAAGCCCAAGGAAGTTGTTGATAATTCCTCAGTCAAAGACAAAGGCAAGACAATCTTGGTCGAAAAGTCGAAAGAAGAGAAGAAAGCTGAAACTGATGCTGAGCTTGAGAAATTGAGGGTTGTACAAAGCATTTTAAGTCTTCGTGCAAGTGACCCACCTGGAATGAACAAGGATGATCCTGCGAAGCATTACAACTATGAAACAATTGAAGCAAGAGTTGCATATAACCATATGTATGCTTTTGAGAAGAAGCCCAAGCAGAGTTATGCAGTTGTAAGTACGTATATGAGACAACTGGATTTCCCAATCAACGAAATGATGTTGATCATGGCTCAGTACAAAATTGCTGAGAAATTCGACAATGATGATGATTACACATACATGAAGCTCAGGTTTCATGCTGTGTTGGGGAAACTTCCAGTGGAGATTTGGTCACTCGTGAAAATCAAGAAGGTGATCAGTATTCAGAAGGATGTTCTCTTCGAAGACATGATGCAAAACCTTTGATTTTACGTTGCAAGGGCGAATGGTCAGGAGTGTAATTTCTCGATTGCTGATTTTCCATTAATGAACTTGTATGATCTGATACAAGTTGCATTACTTCTGAAAGACAAAGATGCTTCGTATCTTCGAGAGACTGATCCAGAAGTGTTTCGTCTTGGTTTAGCTCACATAAAAATATTCATAGAAAACTACTATGAGTTTTTGGCCCTAACGGATGTGGAGTTAGCTACTGAGTTGAAGAAGTATGCTGATGGGGAAATATGTTTAAAGCCTTTTGGTATGGTCTTCGCAGGGAAAGACAAAAATGGAAAAGCCAAGAGATTCTTATTCCAAGCTTGCAAAGTGGAAAGATACACAACGTCCCAGTATACGAACTTCATTGTTCGTATGAATAGCTGCAAGAAGAATAACGAAGGCGACAAGAAGGAATTGAAGAAGATCATTTCTTGGTATTCTGAAATTCGAAGAGTGATGCTGTATGCTATACAGATTCTTTTGAACTGAATATGGTCGACATTATTACAAAGGGGGAGAATGTAAGGGTCGAAGACCTATTGTTATATGTTGAAGACCTAAGTTTATTTTACAAGGCATTTTTGTAACAAAGCGTACTTGTTTAGTCCTTGTAATTTTTTGTGTGCTTTCATGTTTCTTATAAATAGGGACATTAGTTAGAGTTAGATAAGAGTCTTTGTATGAACTTGTCTATTTTTCTCTCTGTAACATTGAAAGCATAATAGAGCTGAAACCATATCATATTTACATCGTGTGTTCAATCTATATTCTGATTACTCTGATTTGATTCATACTTGATTTCACACTTCATCAGTTGATCCAGAAATCTCCGCATTAAATATGATCAAATAATACCCTAGTTAATATTTAGGTCATAAGCCCTAAGAGACTTTAATTCAAAATTCTCGACTTGAAGGGTAAAAGACCATTTTATCCTTCCTCAAGTGGACGAAACTAAGGAGCACTCAAAGCTCTAAAATGGCCCAAGTCCATAAGATATTCAAGGCCCAAAATCCTATAGCCCAAAAGTGACCTAAAATCAAAGGAGGATCACAGCTTGGCGTACGCCCCGTGTACCCAACCTGTACGCCTCGCGTACACGCGTTGACCCGGAAGAGGGCTGATGACCTACTACGTGCAGCATACTCAGGAGTATGTCCGATGCACTGGCCAGAGTCCCAAAAGCTAACCAAGAGTCTTAACCTCTTAATACCTTAATGTCGAAACCTCAGATCTACTACTAAATAAAGTCTTAAACCATAAAGTTGACAACTTTATTAACTTGCATGGCTAAAAAGGACCCAATGCCAAACCCTAGGTCCAAAACTACATAAAAAGGCCAATAACTCAAGCATGGGTGAACCTCAACCCTCAAGGTCTGATGTTTATGACTTCATACATTGTTAAATGCCCAAAAGGACAGATCAAATAGTCTGGATGTAACGCCCACACTCTGGTACGCATTTATTTACAAATTATTCTTGTTTGAAAGGCTACTCGATGAGTTGGAAGCCTCAGACTCGTCGAGTAGAAGTTAGCCTTGGATGCGGGATTCAGCCACCTACTCGACGAGCCAAGAGCTCTGGACTCGGCGAGTAGGCCTGGCAGAGTGAAACCCTAATTTCGGGGTTTTGCACCCTATTTAAGCATCTTAATCTCACCCCTTGGCCTCATTCACAGCCACCTTGTCCCAAACCCTAATCCACGAAACCCTAGAGCATCCTGTGAGTGTGAGCCATTTGTAAGCAATCTTTTGTGTTCTTGATGCTTGAAGAAGAAGAAGGAGTTGGAAGGCTCAAGAGGAAGAGAGTAGATCCAGAAACTACACTTCTTTGGCTACATTTTTTTTTAATCAAGTCTCTAACTTGATCATTCTTTTCTTAGATCTAATTACTTCCATTTTATGAGGGTTTTGGTTCAAGAACCTTGGTCTTTGGGATTTGGACATCCCAAGTGACTTATATCTCAGATCTGGGATCTAGAAGGGGTTCCATGGCATAAAGGTGCAAACTTTATGACCATGGAAGCACCATGCAAGCTTATAAGCATTAATATGGCCTTTTTAGCCCTAAGAGGCCATGCATGGAAGGAAAGCTTGGAACTTTACGTGTCCAACAGATGTTCAGAGCCTAGATCTAGTATAGTTTGCCTTGGTTTAGGGTGTTATGGCTTGTGGACCAAGATCTATCTTCTAGAGAAGTTAGGGTTTGAGCTAATCCCATTAAGAAGGACTAAAAGCAGGTAAAGTTGGAGACTTTACCCTTAAAAGTGTATTCCCAGTGTGTAGATGAAGTTTGGAGCTTGGATCTGAAGGGTAGGAGCTTAATCCATTGAGATGGCTCAATCAGACACGGGAACTCGGCGAATCCATAGAGGGACTCGACGAGTTGAATTGGTTTGTCCCGTTTTAGCTTCAGATAGAACTTGACGAGTTGATGAAGGGACTCGGCGAGTTAAATCAGTAAATCGCGACTGTGAGTAGCCTGGAAACTCGATGAGTTAGGGGAAGACTCGACGAGTTAGATCGCGATTTTAGGATCTAGGACTCGACGAGTTGATGAAGCAACTCGACGAGTTGGGTCAACCAGAAGGTTGACTTTGACCCACACGTTGACTTTGACCAGGGGTAAAATGGTCATTTTACCCTAAGAAGGATTATCAGATTTTGATTAAGTGTTATTCTAAAAGTGATAGCCGAGGAGTCGTCGGAGCAGCAGTCAGAGATTCCTCACTTGATTTTTCAGCAGCCAACCTTACGAGGTGAGTTTCCTTCCGTAGGAACGGGTCTACGACACCAAGGCCGGCCCATATATGTGATATGTTAGTAGCTGAGTGTGGGCGGGGCCCGAATCTCATAGCAGCCGAGCGTGGGCGAGCCCCGAATCTCGTAGTATGATTTAAGTACATTTATGTGATTTCTTGGTAGGAATAGATATACTTGTTTTCTGTGTGATACTTCTATGCATGTTAGATAGCGGTGTGTGGGCGGGGCCCGAATCTCCTAGACAGCAGAGTGTGGGCGGGGCCCGAATCTCCTAGACAGCAGAGTGTGGGCGGGGCTCGAATCTCCATGAGAGTGGGCGGGGCCCGTATCTCCTAGTTGCATGTTATGTGTATCGTATGTGGTAGTTTGGGGAGACTCACTAAGCTTCGTGCTTACAGTTTTCAGTTTTGTTTCAAGTACTTCCGGTAGCAAGGGGAAGGGCTTGGGATGATTGCAGTGCACACACCATTTGTTCAGCCTGGGATGTTTATACTCTGATATTTTGATATACATTGATATGATGTTTGATATATTATGACATGTGTTTTGGATAACTATGGTTTTGTTAATAATTAAAAACGAAATTTTTGGTCTATATTTTTAGGATGTTTCACTGGAGTAGTCCATACTCTATAAGACCAAGTTTTTGGGACAAAAAGTGCATAAACATGGACATAATGAGATCTAGAACAAAGAACTCCAAGGTGTGAACTTGATACCTTCTATAGATACACAAAAAGGTGTAGAATTTGGATCCAGGGACTTGAATGCACCACTCTATCTTCAAGGAACTTCCTTCACCTCCAAGAACCACCCAAAAGCACTAAAAGATCACTATAAGGCTCAAGAACACTCAAAAGAGGGCTAGGGTCTCGTGGGATATCTTCTAGGGTATGAAGACTGATGAGGGAAACGGTCTTGGGTCCATAATGATGCTTAAATTGGGTCCAAACCCTAAAAATTAGGGTTTGACCCCGAACAACTTACGCCCTGCATACTAGAAGTACGCCATGCGTACGCACCCCTCCCTAAGATTTACACTTTCACCCCTTGGGACCAAATTTGCAAACTCATTTGATATCAATGGTCAAAATAAGAAATACCTGGAATCCGGGTGTTACAGTTCTTCCCCACTTGAATTAGACTTTTTCTTCGAAGTCTGCTGCTGCAAATAACTCTGGGTAATGCTCCATCATCTCATCCTCAGGTTCCCACATCCACTTCGAACCCTTTCGGTGCTGCCACTTCACCTTCACGAGATCCACCACCTTGTTCTGCAAGGTCTTCGTCCTCCTATCAAGAATCGCCACTAGTCTCTCTATATTCAGGCGATCATCCACCTAAATGTCCTCCAACTGAACCACTGCGGAATCATCAACCAAACACTTCCACAGTTGAGTGACATGAAAAGTGTTGTGAATCTGACCGAGCTCCTTGGGCAACTCCAAACGATATGCAACCCTGCCCATCCGGGCTATCATCCTGAAAGGAACAATATACCTGGGGCCTAGCTTACCCCGCTTCCTGAATCGGATGACACCTTTCCAAGGTGACACCTTCAGGACTACCATGTCTCCAACCTGGAACTCCAAGTCTGACCTCCTTCTATCTGCGTAACTCTTCCGTCGGCTCTGTGTTGTGTGAAGTCTGCTACAAACCCATTGAATCAATTCCATTGTCTTGAGTACTATCTCTGTACTCCCCATAACCCGCTAACCGACCTCACCCCAACATATCGGGGTCCGGTACTTCCTTCCATAGAGCATCTCAAAAGGAGGTCGATCAATGTTGGTGTGATAACTTTTGTTATATGAAAATTCTGCTAAAGGAAGATATGTCTCCAAACTCCCATCAAAATCCAGTACCCATGCCCGCAGCATGTCCTCCAATGTCTGGATAGTCCGCTCACTCTGACCATCAGTATGCGGATGGAAAGCCATGCTGAAGTGCAGAAGAGCACCCAACTCCTCGTGGAACCTCTTCATGAACCTGGAAGGAAACCAAACATCCCTATCGGAGACCACAAAAACCGGCACTCCATGCCATGCCACCACTTCCTGAATGTAGATATTGGCCAGCTTCTCTGCTGAAATACTCTCCTGGATCAGGGAAAAATACACGCTCTTGGTCAATCGATCCACGAAGACCCATATTGAATCAAATCCGTGCACCGTCCGAGGCATTTTGGTGATAAAATCCATCGTAATCTCTTCCCATTTCCAAATGGGGACTTCCAACGGCTCCATTTTGTCGTGTGGTCGCTAATGCTCGCCGTTGACTTTCCTGCAAGTCAAGCACCTCTCCATATACCAGGCCACGTCTCGATTCATTCATGGACACCAATAGTCAGGCCGGAGATCTCTCTACATCTTTGTCGCTCTAGGATGAATAGAGAATCTCAAATTGTAAGCCTCCTCCATCAGAACCTGACGCGCACCACCCCAATACGGAACCCACACCCTCCGATGAAGGTTCGATAATCCCTGGATATCATAATCAAAAGAAGCCACCTGACCCACTATGTTCTCATTCTTTTGGTGCTCTTCCTTCATGGCATCCACCTGATCCTCTTGAATCTACTCTAAGAGTGGGGTGATCACTGTGATTCTCAAACACACATCTCTGATTAGAGCAGTAACCGTCTTGCGGATAAGAGCACCGGCCACCATGTTGGCCTTCCCTGGGTGCTAAAGGATCTCAAAATCGTAATCCTTCATCATATCCAACCATCTACGCCGCTTTATCTGCAGATTTGGTTGATCCATCAGATACCTCAAACTCTTGTGATCCGTGTAGATATTACAACAGACCCCATAGAGGTAGTGTCGCCAAATCCTGAGGGTGAACACCATTTCCCCCAACTCCAAATCATGCATAGGATAATTCGCCTCATGAGGCTTCAGTTGCCTCGAAGCGTACATGATCACATGATCCCGCTCCCCTCAACACTTCACCCAAACCGATGATCGATGCATCACAGTACACCATGGAATCCTCAACAACCTCCGACGGGGTTAGGATCGGCGCCTCACTCAATCTCCGCCTCAGAGTCTCAAAAGCTGTCTGCTGCTCAGCTCCCTAACGAAACATGAAAGTTATCTTCGTCAGCCGGGTCAAAGGTACCGCTATCTTGGAGAAATCCTGAATGAATCTACTATAGTAACCCGCCAATCCAAGGAAACTCTGAATCTCAGATGGAGACCTCAGAATCTCCCACCTCATCACCGCCTCAACCTTGGCCAGATCGACCATAATACCCTTCTGGTTGACAAGGTACCCCAGAAACTGCACCTTACGCAACGACAACTCACACTTGGAGAATTTCACATACAACTTCTCCCTCATGAGAGTATCTAATACCTCCCTCATATGCTCCTCATGTTGCTCTAGGGTCTTGAAATCGACCAGAATGTCATCGATAAACACAATCACAGATCGATCCAGCATAGGCATGCATATGCGATTCATGAGATCCATGAATGCGTTTGGAGCATTGGTGAACTCGAAGGTCATCACCACGAACTCGTAATGACCATATCGCGTTCGAAAGGTCGTCTTCTATGTATCCTCCTCTCTGATCCTCATCCGATGATAACTCGAACGCCGATCAATCTAGGAAAACCAAGAAGTACCCTAAAGCTAGTCAAATAAATCGTCGATCCTCGGGAGCGGATAACGGTTTTGCACTGTTAACTTCTTCAACCCCCGATAATCGATATACATCTAATGTGACCCATACTTTTTCTTCACAAAAAAGATCGGCGCTCCTCATGGCGAACTACTCGGCTGAATAAATCCCTTGTGTAATAGCTCCTACGGTTGTGTAGACAACTCCTGCATCATTGGAGGTGCTATCCGATAAGATGTCTTGGCTATCGGAGCCCCACCTGGGATCAAGTCAATCCTAAACTCCACCTGCCTCGCCGGAGGCACTCCTAGAAAATCCTCCGGAAAAACATTTGGGTAATCCCGAACAATCGGTACCTCGCACACTGTCGCCTTACCCTCCTCCCGGGTATCTATCACATAAGCAACAAGTCCAGAACAACCCTGCTGAAGATAATGACTGGCCTTAGCCGCTGAACAGAGGGCCAGTCCATGATGTACACCCTCTCCCTGAATCACCAACTCTCCCCCACTTGGGGTCCGAATACGAACCAACTGATGCTCGCAATTATAACACCCCAAAACCATGACATAATTTTTTTTATAATCGTTAATACATTTCTTTCTCATGAAACCAAGGTAACCAAGAGTTAGCAAAAACATTATCAATTCAGAGTAATTCACAGAATGCGGAAAACATGTGGTGTGTGCCCTGAAATCGTCCAAAACTCTTTCATTTGAAAACTGGAGTACCTGAAACATAAACTGAAAACCGTAAGCACAAAGCTTAGTGAGTTCCCCAAAATACCATAAACATAGAACCACATAATATCATGCAACAAGCATATAATTGCCATGGGCTCCCCCGCATGGTCTTTATCCAGAATTCCATGAGCTCCCCCCATGGTCTTTTCCTGGAATGCCATGGGCTTCCCCCATGGTCTTTGCCTGGCATGCCATGGGCACCCCCATCGTCTGATATCCATCTGCCTCGGGCTACCCTCGGGGTCTTCCATGCAAGTATCACAGAGACAACTGGCATACCATAAATCACAGAACAACTATCATACCACATAACACATAATGGGTCGGCATTGGTGCCTTCGACCCATGGATATAGTGAAGAGACTCACCTCGCACTGGAGAAGCTCACTGAAAGAATCCCTAGCTGCTGCCCTGACGGCTTCCCAAACTAGCAATATCAATAATACACCCAATTAATAATTGGGCTCCAATCCATAACCACAATTCCATATCTGGGGTAAAAGGACCATTTTACCCCTAACCTAGCCTTGACCAAGCCCATGACCCAAACTACAATATGAAAGGCCCACAGGCCCACTAATAAACCAATGGCCCAATTTTCCAAATTGGGCCCAAACTCCTTACATGGCCCATTAACAACTCAATCCCAAAATACCAGAAATTACTAGATCCATCAAAGCCAACTAATGGCCTAATTTTGCAAATTGGGCCGTGTTGGATTAGGTGTCTAAGCTCATAACTATAATTGGTATGTACTTGACCCGAGAGTAGCGTGATCCATTTCGGGTTGCATATCACCAGGACAATTTGATAGGATGGATATTTGAGTAAGAGGTTATTTATGATTTACTAATATATTATAAGTATAATATATTAATTGTGAAATCATATTATTTAATTAGTATTGATCAAGAATTAATTTGTAATTAATTTTGTGATCAAAAGAGACTAATTAAATTAACGGGGACTAATTATGTAAATCAGTGATACATATAGGATTGGGCTATTGATCCATGATGGGCCAAGTTTATGTAAGCATCCATGAAGAGTTAGCCACATGAGTTATGGATCATAACCTAAGTGTGTGGATTAGGGTTTACCCATGAATCTTGGAATCCTACAATCCATATATGTTACCCTTGGCCTAAAATCGGTTACACAAGTGTTCTTAGAGTTCATATAACCGATTTTGTGTGCTCCATTTTCTCGCTAAAAGTCCTCCTTTGTTCATGGTGTGTTGTGAACCGTTTGAGGCATCACACTTGGGGTGTTAAGTTCTTAAAGGCCAAAATTTAACAAGCTACAATAAGAGGTAATCTTCTAACTTACTTTTATGATTCATATGCCAAATTGTATGCTAGTTGTAGGCTGCATGCTTTGGAAATTTTATTGCATGTATAACTAGAGAAAACTTAGATCCAAAGCATTTAGGGTTGTATGTGCACCATAGGAGTGTTATAGTACATAAAACCCAACAGGACTAACCCCATACGAGCCTTATAATAAGCCTAAATTCCCTTAATTATAAATCAAAGCCAAAGTCAACGGTTCGAGTTGACCCAACTTGCCGAGTTGTCCTTCAACTCGTCGAGTTCCCCCATGAAGTGCACAGATCAGGAAAATTCGCATCAACTCGCCGAGTTCTCCTACTGAACTCGCCGAGTTGGCCAGGAATCAAACAGCTTAATGCATTAAGCCGTTTCCATCGAATCTAGAAGCTTCCATTCTCAGATCTCTTCCCAAATGATGAATAAAGGGTAAAGTTTCCAACTTTACCCTTAAAAACCACTACCATGAACCCAAATTTGAATCCTTGACTTAATAGAGTGAGGCTTAACCCATTAAGCCCCCTAAACTCTCAAAACATACTCCCAAAACACAGATCTGGCATCCCAAGGCTGGATTATCACGTAAAGTTTCCAACTTTACATTCATGCATGCAAGAAAAGAACTCTAGAGCCTAAAATGGCTTAATAAAGGACTTAATGCATGGACGAGACTTAGGACTTAGCAAAGCTTGCAAGTTTATGCCAAGAGAGGTCATAAAAGGGTCAGATTTAGCATAATAACCCCTTAAACCCTTAACCCTTGGACAACCCAACCAAACACCCAAAAAATCAAACTACCCACAAAGAGATCTAGAAGATAACAACACAAGGTTTCGACTTTATACCTCAAAAGGACTACAACAAATGGAGAGTTTCTAGATCCAAAGCCTTCCTTCCAAACTAAGCACCTTCATTCTTCTAACTCATTCCAAAGGTCACCAAAAACCAACTATCCAAGCTCACCACAAGCTCACACACTCAACCTTGAAGGGTAATGCACAAAATTAGGGTTTTCTGGACAAGGAGGCTAGTAAGGAGGCCAACAAAGTGAGTTAAGGTCTTTAAATAGGGTGAAAAACCCTAAAATTAGGGTTTTCTCAAACAACGTCTAATTCGTCGAGTTTCCCTATACCAACTCGACGAGTTGGTCCTTAAAAACATGTGTCCCAAAAGCTCCCAACACGTCGAGTTTATGCCATAAACTGGACGAGTTGGCCCCTAAAAAGGGAATTTATTTCCATAACTGACCTTCTAGATTCCGGATGTTGCAACAATCAATCATTGCCCCATTGGGAATCAACCTATCCATCCCCACAATAACCTTGCTCTCAGACAGGGGAATGGTAACCAAATCGATCGAATATTGCTCGCTGAACAACTCCAATATGCATCTCCGATGAACCCTCGACACTCGTACATGACGATCGTCAGCAATATCGACC
This sequence comes from Lactuca virosa, assembly GCF_052849685.1. NCBI lineage: Eukaryota > Viridiplantae > Streptophyta > Magnoliopsida > Asterales > Asteraceae > Lactuca > Lactuca virosa. The sequence goes on along the minus strand of NC_136427.1, from coordinate 252,068,843 downwards.
ACCAATGGGTAATCCAGCTCCCCCAAAGCATTGTCAAACATATTGCTGAGCGCAAGAGACACAAATGATTTGGTAGCCCCCAAATCAAACAAAACCAAAGCAGATATACCGCTCACAAGGAACGAACCTAAAAACAAAGCACATATATAAGAAAAAAAAAGACATAAATAATAAAAATTAAGGATAAGGTACATACCCATCACCACATCTGGTGCCATACGAGCCTCCTCGGCTGTCAGTTGAAATGCCCTGCTCCTCACAACAGGCGCCTCCGTCTTGCCCTGCCATCCATCTATAATCCACAAGGTCGTCAGAGCGGGTGCTACAAATGGTCCTCCCACTGCTAAACTCGGGCAGTTGGCCTTCTTATGGCCCCTCTGATTGCAATGGAAGCAAATTAGATCAGATACCTGGGTGGTGGTAGTGGCAGTGCAATCCTTACTGAAGTGACCCGTCTTGCCACACTTAAAGCAGCCAAAACCACCCACCATTCACGTCCCATCGTGCTTCTTGCCGAACTTTCTGCAGCGGCCTTGACCCTGCTGGCCCCTCGACCTCGAGTCAAAAATATTGGGCCTCTTGACCAAACCCTCAGAACTATGTACCTGAACCGACTTCCTCTTCTTCTCCATCTCCAGGTCAATCTCCTTCTCTTTGGCTCGCCCCACCATATCATGCAATGTCTTGCAATTGGATCTGCTCACAAACTGTCTGATATCGCTTCTCAACATCTCATGGTATCTCGCCTTCTTCATCTCCTCGTCCACCACATACTGCGAACAAGTAACACCCTCTCTCGGAACATAGTAGTGATCTCTGCCATAATCTCAGTAATCTGGCGAAGATCCTAAAACTCCCTCACCAACTACTAGACCTTAATAACTGGTGCAAAGTCAGCCTGAAACCTTGTCACGAAATCCTCCCAAGTCATCAACTCAATTGCCTCGCCTCCCAAGGCGTTTCCAACCTCCTCCCACCAGTCTCGAGTTCTATCCTTCAGAAGACAAGATGCAAGTATGACCTTTGCCCCATCGGGGCAATAAGTAGTACGGAAGGCGTTCGTGACATCTACTAACCAATGTCTTCTCGCAATCGGTCCTTCTTCCCAAAGAACTTCGGAGCCCCACATGCCCGAAACTCACAGAAAGTCAAAGTGCGAGCTCCCATCATCGTCACCATATCAGAACGAAAACGCCCAAGCGCTCATCTAGAATCTCCATGATACCCTCCTTTATCGTACCGAAGATCACATGAGTCTTCTCAAGAATACTGCGGGTAAACTCTGATGAAATGAACTCCCGCATTTGATCATCCATATGTCTGGCCCCAGAGCCAGAACTCGATCCACTGCCAGAACCTCCTCGTGAGGTCACCATATTGAAAATAAACCATACAAACCATCATTATATACTCGGAGAACCCCACATCCTACAAGCTTCCTGGTGTCATCGTCACTTTCCTTGGCTCAAGTACGGATCCTATGCTTCCAGTAGTACGGGCCTATACTACGTTCCACATATATCCGTACTTTCCTCAAGGACCGCCCCAAATTCTCCCAAGTTACCTTCCTATCAAACCAAACAACTCTTAACCAAGCAAAACTATCAGCATCGAATCACCTCCTAGGTTTTCCTAGGGCTACCACCACACCACTCCCTGTCATCAGCTGCAGAAGGAACTCCCTCTAACACCCTCAAACTAGCTTTCGAACACAATTACATATCACCGACACTAGATAATTTTTGAATGAAGGGCCTCACCCTACAACAGTTGGACTCAGACAAGAGCTGCGCAATAAGGTGGAACCTAACCTTTAAAAATTATCTAATCTCAGTAATATGTAACTTAGCGTATTCGCTTACTAGTTAGTTGATGTTAATGGAAACTCCTAAAAGCACAAAGCAAGTAACATTCGGGCATTGAGTAATCTGAATCAAAGCATAACCTAAATAGGCCATCCTATCACTGACTGAACCAGTACTAGCATGCAAGTCTACAAGCTCATATAATAGGAATATAAAGGCATCTCTCCTAGCATTCTACCCTGCAAAATCCTAAGCAGATCCTTATCCCTAGTCTAACATGTAGTTCATAATTTCATAATTCAAAGCATATCAAATAGAACATGTATGGGTATTTTGGGAAAACTTACTTGATCTCGGTCGATTACATGCACCACACCCCGTTCTTTTATTAGAAAATCCTTTAATTAAAACACATTTTTTTCTATGAAAAATATATCAAACCCTCATTTTGAATTCAGACACACCCAAGGGTATGTCTGAATCCATCAAACCAAGGCTCTGATACCAACTTGTAACGTCCCACAACTCAAAACTAAAAATTTCGTTTTTATAATAAATAAACCATCATTCAAACATGTTTTTCAAAACCATAAAGTATTCAGAAAACATCCCAAAAGTAACACAGAGTCAAATAAGCGAAAAATCATGGTGTGTGCAATGCGATCATCCCGAGCTCTTCCCCTTCGGGCCGCTAGTATGTTGAAACATAAACTGAAAACTGTAAACACAAATCTTAGTGAGTTCTCCAAAATACCTCATATCATACATATCAAATGTACAATGAGCCATGCCTAGCAACCAACGGGCCCCACCCGTGTAACATTCGTGTTTCTAGCCTAGGCATTAATATTAAGGTGATAGTCTAGGTTAACCTTTGTAACTCATTTTGAAGAAATGAAAAAGGAATTATGTGAATTCTATGTGTTTTATGTGTTTTATGCTTAATTACTAGGAGTTAATTAATTAAGAATAAAAATGAGCGTCAAAAATTAAATTTTAGATAAAGCCGATATCTGTTAAGAAAGTTGTAGTGGTCGTGACAAGGATTACAGATATATAAGGAATGCCGAAATCCGAGTTATAACGAAGAAGTTATGACCTGTTGAAGTTTCACGACAAAAACCGGCTCGGTGCTGAATGTCGTAAAAAGTGAGTTTTCGATAAACTACTTTTTAGCCTTAATGATCTAAACGAAACTCGTAGTGTTCGTTAAACCGAGAAGTTCGATAAAAAGAACGCCCAAATCTGACTTCGTATGAGGAAGTTATGATTTTTCAAAGTTTCAGCTTAGCAGTAGACAACTAAAAACTCGAATTTTAGATTGAGTGATTTTTAGCCGACACGACCTAAACGGGAATCGAAGGTCTCGTAAATAGTAGCACAACGGTAAAAAGTCTGACGAAAACGGACGTTGGATGAAGAAGTTATGAATTTTTAACGGATTTCCTGTCCCGGTCTGGTAAAAATAATAATATAAAAATTAAAGTCAAAATTAGCCGACGAAGTCTAAACGGAAGTTGTAGAGCGTAATTTTACCTACGTGTGCATATAAAGAACGTCAAAAACGGAGCTTGTATGCGAAAGTTATGGATTTTAGAAGTTTTTGCACAAAAACCGAGAAAATTCGCATAGTCACGATTTGCCACGTCACCCTCGCTTAGAAGGTGCCACGTGTCCGAAAAGGGTGAGTCCAATCTGAAGCTCGCACATGGACCGAACCTCGCACCGCCTAGCCTCCGAGCCTCGCACATGGGTCACGAGTCCGCGGTCCAATCAGCAACTGCCACCGAGGCCTTCGCACGTGCTGCCACCTGCGCACCCTCGCCTGCGGACCCCACCACCAGAACCGACTTCGGACCTAAGCTTCGGACCAATCACAAGAAGCCAGCAAGCCCTCGCAGGTGCGAGCCTCGTGCGAGCCATCCCCTGCGAGCTCCGGATCAGCGACGCGTGGCCTCTTCTCAGCGGTTGGATCAGGAGCTTCGGCCCCTATAAATAGGGGGTGTGAGACCTCCCGGGGGTATTTTGAAAACTTGTCATTTTTAGCCCCTTTCTCCATATTTCTTTCATATTATCATCCTCCGAAGCCACGGTATCAATTATAAGCCCCGGAATACGCCACGAAGTGCCCGTGAAGCCCGAAAAATTTATCTTTTCGGTTTCGAAGCCCGACTTTTGCAGAGCCCGGTTTCTCAATTAAACTCCCGGTTTTATTAGAAACGAACGTTTTAGGAAACGAATTGCTGCCTGATTATCATCAAATCATGTGAGTGTGTAGTTACTTTCAATTTACACATAGATATGAAGTATTTACCTTAAAATACATGTTATGTGTAAATATGTTAATTGTTTATTTGAGGTGACTGTTGAATTGATGTGTTATACAAGTTTTAAACTGTATATGTATTTTATCTACAAATATGTTGGGTAAAACATGGGTAGACAAAATAGTCGGTGGGTGTTAAAAATGATGAGAGGCCTCGGTGTCGGTGTTGTTGTTGGTGTTATCGTTGTAGTCGTCTAGCGGAGTATAGATGACGATCACGGACCTTTCTAGACAGTCCAGTGGTACACTAGCAAGTTCGCAACTTGTAGGTGTTGATGAACTAAATGTTCATTGGTGTACTCCAATCCCCCTCATGGTTGCCTTTAGGACATGTATGGCTGAGGAGTCCCCTTAGCAGTAGTGTCCAACCCGATGATATTCCTTAGGTTAAGTCCCTTGTGTTAGGTGTTTAGGGACGTAAAGTGAGGACAACGGGAATGGGTGATCAGGGTTATTGTTGATTGGTGAACTTAATATGTTATTATTATTGTGGGTTGAAAACCCTATATGCTCACGAGGCTCCCAAGCCTGACCCACTCAGTTTTTTTTTTTATGATTACAGGTAGTGGACCCCGAGCATAGTCGGAGGACGATGAGAGATTTTTTGATTATAGGCCAATAGTTGTAAATAACTGTTGAAAGGCTTATAATGTCTTGTTTATGCTTTTGATCTGTATCGGAACATGACATCCCGAGGTTTTGATATATATATATATATATATATATATATATATATATATATATATATATATATATATATATATGGGAAATATATACCTTCTTAAAGAAGGGTTTTGATAAACATTATCATGTTTTATATTGGGGACCTATTCCGCAATATCTTTTGAAAAGATTTCTCTGATTTTATTTTAAAAAGCATAAATTAAATCGGTCTTTTCTGGCCGAGAAATTAGGGGATGTCACAACCCGGCATCGGGCCCTACCGGGCATTGAACCCCGCTTGAAACATATCTGTCAACAACATGTGATGGGCCCCGTCCAACACACCCATCAGGCTCCGCCTGGTATCGGGTTCTGCCGACATACATACAACACATACAACACATGCAAGTTCAAACAAACAACTAGCATACAAATAACAATAATCCATGGGTCGGCATTGGTGCCTTCGACCCGCCAAACACTGGGAGGAGACTCATGTCGATCTGCTGAAAAGTCAAGTGAATGCTCGGACTACTGATTCCAAAATCTTAGCACTAAATATGATCAAATACTGTGACATCCCCTAATTTCTCGGCCAGAAAAGACCGATTTATTTTATGCTTTTTAAAAAAAAATCAGAGTAATCCTTTTAAAATATGTTGCGGAATTTGTTCCCAAAACAAAACATGATAAAAGTTTATCAAAACTTTTCTTTAAGAAATATATAATTTCCTTTTATATCAAAACCTCGGGATGTCATGTTTCGATACAGATCAAAAGCATAAACAAGACGTTATAAGTCTTACAACAGTTATTTACAACTACTGGCCTATAATCCAAAAATCACTCATCATCATCATCCGACTATGCTCGGGGTCCACTACCTGTAATATAAAAAGCTGAGTGGGTCAGGCTTGGAAGCCTGGTGAGCATATAGGGTTTTCAACCCACAATAAATAAATTTATTATACTTAAACATCAATCAATCAACCAAATTACCCCAACCCCATTATCTTATTTATTTATTAAGGATTTACCCTAAGATTCAACTATCACTCACTCCTAAGGATTCATCCTAAGGAATGGGCACGAAGTCACATCGTCACCAGGGTTTATACAACAGGCACTAAATCCATAGCTGCCAGGGTTTATACAACATGTGCTAAGTCCATAGCTCTTATTTATCGACAGTATTATTCATAGGAATCTCCCTGTCATACATGCCAATGGGTTTTTAGAGTACGAATGATGAACATATAGTTCACACACCTACAGGTTGCAAGCCTGCTAGTGTTCCACAGACCGTCTAGAATAGTCCATGGTTGTCATTCATACTCTGCTGAATGACGGGGGCCAACGTTTGGGTAAGGGCTTTTCTCATATTTCACCACTCACCCTCAACTCATGATCTAATTTCACCACTCACCCTCAACTCATGATCTATATCACTGATCATCTCATTTATCCAACTCACCTTTCATCACACACCCACTATTTCATCTACCCATGTTTTACCCAACATTTTTGTAGATAAAAATACATATACAGTTTAAATTATTTAAAAACCTGTATAAATCATTCCTTCAACATCCATCTCAAATAAACAAACAATATATATTCACACAGCACCTATTTTATATAAAATACTTCATATCTATGTGTAAGGTGAAAATAACTACACACTCACCTGATTTAATAATAATCGGGCAACACTTCGTTTCCTAAAACGATCGTTTCTAATAAAACCTTGAGTTTTATTGAGAAACCGGGCTCTGCGAGAGTCGGGCTTCAAAACCGAAAAGATAAATTTTCCGGGTCTCCGGGCACTTCGGGGCGTGTTCCGGGTGTTATAATTGATACCGGGGCTTCGGGGGATGTTACAATGGTGAATATATTGAAAAAGGGGTGAAAGATGGCAATTTCTTAAAATTACCCGAGAAGGCTCGCAGCCTTCTATTTATAGGGGGAGGCTTCAGATGGTGAGTCAGCAGCGAGGACAGGTGGCAGCAGGAGGTGAAGGCACGCAGATGGCTCGCACGTGCGAGGGTCCTGGTGTCACCTTCTGATTGGACCGAGGTCTATGGTCCGAGGGGGGCTCGTGGCGCATCATGCGAAGGTCGGACACGCGAAAAAGGACACACGTCAGATTCTTAGTGGACCACTTTGAATGGCTCTCCGGTTTGGACACGCTTCTGATGACACATCAATTTCGGACACGTGGCACATTTTGAGCGAGGGTGACGTGGCCGAAGTCCACCTATGCGAAATTTCTCGATTTTTGTGCAAAAACTTCTAAAACCCATAACTTTTGCATACGATCTCCGTTTTTGACGTTCTTTATATGCACGCGTAGGTAAAATTACGCTCTACAATTTCGTTTAGAATTCGTCGCCTAATTTTGACTTTAATTTTTATATTATTATTTTTAACAGACCGGGACAGGAAATCCGTTAAAAATTCATAACTTCTTTATCTGACGTCCGTTTTCGTCTGTCTTTTTACCAATGTACTACTATTTATGAGAGACCTTCGATTCTCATTTAGGTCGTGTCGACTAAAAATCACTCGATCTAAAATTCAAGTTTTTAGCTGTCTACTGCTAAGCTGAAACTTCGAAAAATCATAACTTCCTCATACGAAGTCAGATTTGGACGTTCTTTGTATACATACTCTCGGTTTAACGAACACTATGACTTTCGTTTAGATCACTAAGGCTAAAAAGTAGTTTATCAAAAACTCACTTTTTACGACATTCGGCACCGTGCCGGTTTGTCGCGAAACTTCGACATGTTATAACTTCTTCGTTATAACTCGGATTTCGACATTTTTTATATATCCGTAATCCTTGTCACGACCACTACAACTTTCTTAATAGATATCGGCTTTATCTAATATTTATTTTCGACGCTCATTTTTATTCTTAATTAATTAAACCCTAATAATTAAGCATAAACACATAATTTTCACATAATATTCACATAATTCCTTTTCATTTCTTCTAAATGAGTTACAAAGGTTAACCTAGACTATCACGTCAATATTAATGCCTAGCCTAGAAACACGGGCATTACAAATACTACCCTAGTTAATATTTAGGTCATAAACCCTAACCGAGACTTTAATTCACAATTCTCGACTCCAAGGGTAAAAGACCATTTTACCTTTCCTCAAGTGACCCAAACTAAGTAGCACTCAAAGCTCTAAAATGGCCCAAGTCCATAAGATATTCAATGCCCAAAATCCTATAGCCCAAAAGTGACCCAAAATCAAAAGAGGCTCACAGCTTGGCGTACGCCCCACATACCCAACATGTACGCCTCACGTACGTGCGTTAACCTGGAAGCGGCCTGCTGACCCAGTACACGCAGCGTACTCAGGAGTACGCCCGACATACTGGCCAAAGTCCGAAAAGCTAACCAAGAGTCTTAACCCCTTAAGACCTTAACATCCACAACTTAGATCTACTACTAAATAAGGTCTTAAACCATAAAGTTGACAACATTACTAACTTGCATGGCTAAAAAGGACCCAATACCAAACCCTAGGTCCAAAACTACATAAAAAGGCCAACAACTCAGGGATGGGCGAACCTCAACCCTCAAGATCTGATTTTTATGACTTTATATACTCCTAAATGCTCAAAAGGACAGCTCAAATGGTTTGGAGGAGTCCATACTCCATAAAACCAAGCTTTTAGGACAAAAAGTGCATAAACATGGACCTAATGAGATCTATAACAAAAACCTCCAAGGTTTGAACTTGATACCTTTTATAGATACACAAGAAGGTGTAGAATCTGGATCTAAGGACTTAAATGCACCACTTTATCTTCAAGGAACTTCCTTCACCACCAAGAACCACCCAAAAGCACCAAAATATCAATATAAGGCTCAAGAACACTCAAAAGAGGGCTAGGGTTTTATGGGATATCTTCTAGGGTATGGAGGCTGATGAGGGAAAAGGTATTGGGTCCATAATGATGCTTAAATAGGGTCCAAATCCTAAAAATTAAGGTTTGACCCCGGACAGCGTACGCACCCCCTCCCTAAGATTTACACTTTCACCCTTTGGGGACCAAATTTGCAAACTAATATGATTAATATATTAATTGGAAATAGAAAATTGATTTGTTAATTTATATGATTAATAAATTAATATGAAATCAATTAGAATCAATTAATTATTAATTGGAATTAATCTAGAATTAATTCGAGATTAATTGGAATTAATTAAAGGTCCAATGGTTGAATTGTAATTGTTCATAATTGAGCAAGAAAATAAAATTCTAGAGCCCATATAGGGGTGAATAAAATTAGGAGGGCTTCTAAGGTTTTTAGAAGCCTCCTAGTGGTAAATAAGGAAAATATTTGAATTGAGATTAAATCTATTATTTAATCATTCAAATCTTGCTTTGTCCCTAAGTTACCTAAACTAAAAATAGGACCCTTTCGGACCTTAATTTCATTCATACTCTTCCAAGAAGGATACTTTAGCCGAAGTTCTCCTTTCCCCTCTCTCCTCTAGGCTTGTAGTTCTAGGCTTTGGGTGTGAACCATTAAAGGCATCATACTTTTGGTGCTAAGCTTTCCAAGACCTACACTACAAGGAGATTGAAGTGATTTGTTTACTACAACAAATCGAAAGGTATGTAACTCTACACTTGGTAATATCGAATTACACTAGGGTTATACTAGGTTTAGTTGTTCATTGTATGTTGCTATCAATGTGTATGAAATAGATCTTTTATAGGATGTATGTACCCTATTAATTGTTAATTATTTTCCACATTGTACAATTTTGTTTCCTATAAAACCCATAAGTGGTATCAGAGCTTAGGCTTGTTAAACATTGATTGCACATGAGATGAATCGAACTAAACTTTTTTTGTTTGAAATACTGATCTCACGGTGTGAGATTTAGTGCTCACGATGTGAGCACAATTTTTTTTCTAGATTTTCGGTAATTATCTTCCTAATTTGATTTATGGTGTTTTTTTGGTAATTATCCAATATTAAATTTGTTGGATTCCGAATTTTGAATGCCTTGTGTGATCATCCTTAAAACTCCAAATATTAGGAGATATCCTTATTTGATAATTTTTAATTAGTTATATTAAATTGAATTATCTCTTATGAATTTAATAGTAATGTAACTAAAAGATAATTATAAATTCATAATATGTTTAAATCGATTAAATATTTATATGATAATCTAGATAATTAATATTTAAACATCGTATTTTGAAAAGATTTAAAATACACCTTATACTATATATGATTAAAAGTTTAATATATTATACATATAAGACAAGTTAGTCAAATCATTAGTAGGTTTCATTCGCGAAGCCATACTCTAAGGGGGGGTGTATAAGGATAAGAAACTATAAAATGACCGTTGAATGGGAGTCCACTCTCACCTACTGTTCCCTTGTATGGTGGAGGGTCATTAGTCGAACGGGTTTTATATGACATAACCTCTAAAAGTATGATACTACAAATTAACTAAACTTTTTATAAATCACAGTGTAGTTACTTTACGAAAGATATGAAATTGTATGCTAATCCATGAAAACACCCATTGTTTCTTTATGAGTTGTTAGTGGAACATATGTAGTTAACCAACACACTAATTTGGGACTATAAAGGTGAAATGATGAAACAACTCGTGTTTATGATTGTTGATGGAGTATGTGTGGTTAACTGGCATCAATGAGAGATTATAAATCGACCGAGGGTGTTTGAGCGGGTTTGCATGGTTATTCACATCTTAATTGTGATCATCAGCATCCCAGAGTCACAATTGGTAAGAGTATAATCGAGATTAAACATGTCATCGATAAAATTCAATGAATCGCAAAGATCTAGGAGTTTCATGAGATTGAAATTGGTGAGATGACTCTACCTACCTAAAATAGATTCGAATTTGATTATGGCATCCCTCTTCAAAGGTCGAATCGAAAATATGGATCCCAGCCTTAATTTAAATTATGGGTTAATAATTAAGGATTAAAATCAACTAACTTGAGTTGTCCCTTCTTCTAAACTTTAAATTTCAAATCAAGACAATTATGGTCATCCACGTTCTTCTGGAAATGTTTTTCCTTGTTATTCTGAAGATGATCTTCCACATTCCGATAAAGGTGAAAAAGTTTTCTCTTATTCGGGGAATGGTGGAACTGGACATCATGCTTTTTCAATTCTTCCACCTCCTCCTGTGACTCTCCCAACGTCACGTTTTCCTCAAGTTGAAAGATATGAAACCACTCAAGCCGCATTGTCATCAAAACATGAAAAAGGAAATTTTATGTGTACGGACGTTTTGAAAATGAAGTCGTACATTGACAAATTAGAAAGGATGGGTGTCATATTCCCAAATGAGCAAGCCATTGATTTGGTTCTTCTTTCTCTTCCTGAGTTATATGGTCAGTTCTTTAAGAACTTTCATATAAGGAATCTCGATGTGACCCTAATTGACATGATCGAGATGCTGATAGTTGTTGAAGCAGAAATGCTTAAGAGCACATCTGAAGCAGGGTCTAACCCCAAGAGTTCCATGAACATTGATAATGGTAACATTGGTGATCTAGAAAATATTTCTCTTCCCTATGGAAAGGGGCCATCCAAGATCAAACTGTTTGATTGTATGGTAAAGATAAAGTTCAATTATGAGATCATTCCATGTGCTAAACACAATGAGTCCATCTGTTTCTACTACCAGTTAAAGGGACACTGGTTGCCAAGCTGCCCAAAATACCTGAAGGATCTTAAAGATTGGGAAGTCAATTTGTGTGACTCTACTTCAAGTACATCCATTATCTAACTTCATAAGTCCCTATTCTTAGAACCTTTATACATGATGTGATGATCACATTTTGATGACATTGAAGAAACTAAAAGAAGGAAGGAAGCTTGAGAGATATAATCTAAATTTGATTGTCAGAAATGGACTTTGGTCACATGGTTCGATGGTCAGAATTTGGAACTGCTACTAAGGATTTAGAATAATTTAATAGATTGCTATTACTCCTTAGAGATGTCTAGAAATATAGTTTTTCATTTTATGCATTGTAAGGACAAGTTCCAATTTTCTTTCTAGGAATAAAATTGAAGTTTTGGTTTATGCAGTTGACTTATCTTATATTTCCTTGCAATGAAATTAATGAAAATGGTTAGTTGTGTTTCTAATAATAGCAATATTAATTGTGGATTTGATTCTCATAATATCACTTGTGGTATTGTCATATTCGACCAAGTGAAAAGAAATCTCATCACCAACTGGACATATACTTGGTGTTGTACAAGTCGTATTGTATAATATATGAGAATCTTGTTCCTTCGAAAATTATGACTTAATTCATTGTTCACACCTTATGTGAGGAATGTGAAGGACTAATGGATCTAGTATATGTTAATATGGACTATTCAGATCCGCCACAAGGGTCGATAACGATATTCGTCATGATTTATTGATGTTTCAGTAAATATGATTATGTTTATAAGATTAAGCATAATTCTGATACTTTTTGAAAAGTTCATGAGTAACAGATGGAATAGAATAATCTATTAGGCAGATAGATAAAAGATTCACCCATCTAAAAAGAAATGAGAGCACTTTAGTATCGTGTTTTATTATCATCTTAGTAATTATGGAATTGTATCACAATTAATCCTCGAAGAACATCTTAGTGCAATTATATGACTAAGAAGAGGAATCAGACATAGTAGGAAATGGGTCGATCATAGATGAGCCATACCTTGTTCCAATCTAGATTTAGAGCCATGCTCTAGTAACTTTGAATCGTATCTTGAAACTCAATTCAAACTAAAAGGATGATAAAACCTCGTAATATGTGGAGTAATAATGCTTTCTTACTCTAGCACTTTTATAATTTGGGTTTGATGTTTTTTCGCTAATCGAGAAACAAAAGATAAACTAAGTCCTATTTTATAAATTGTTTACACATGACCTTTTGAATGTTTGTTTTAGCCCGTCAAGGAATGTTCCTTGAAAGAAAACACATATGTCAAGAAGTCAGTGGGAGTCATGTTGATCTTGAATTTTTAGAGTCAATCGACAATAGACCTTTTAGTTATCCCTAGCACGCGACCTGAGGTTGATAACCTGTCATGTTTGATTGACACATTCTTATTTCTATTTATTTCTAGTTGAGTTAAGAATTCTTATGAGTTCTATGTTTTCATTTAACTGCAAAATCAAAATCACGTTGGACAGTGAAAGTCCATTGGTCAATATGGATGAGCTGCTTACAACATGAAAGCACTGGTAGGTCCTTGAGCTGCCAGAAAGGAAGAAATTTAATAGCGAAGTTTAGTCCATGAAGGAAACTAGATATAAAATTGGTTTTTTCTAAACCTTGTCTTGTGATTGTAGGTTGGAAATGATAGATTCACATGGATGTGGATGTATGCACCATAAAATCTAGGTAGCAAAAGGTTTTTCTCTAGTTCATGGAAATGGTTATGAGGAAACACTTTCGCTAGTAGGTTTTAAGGATCTGATAAAGAATAGTATGGATATTGGTTATATTAATTGCGTTCTCAAATTCACAATATTATTTCGACATCCCTTTTCATATTTCGAATTATGAGAAATGGCAATGAATTGTTTAAACCTTCAAGAGATATGTTTATCACGTCTTGAAAGGGTTTGGACAAATACACTGTACAAATAAAGTGCATAAGCTTAAGAAGCATAATTAGAGGCTTTATGAAGCGTCGTGAAATTGGAATATGCACTTCCATGAGAAAGTCAAATGGTGTTGATTTGTAGAAGTCAAGTTTATTTCTGAGTACATGTCAAAGCTAGTGAGAGCATAATTGTTATGCTGATATTGCATGTTGACAATATTGTTCGTAGGGAACAATGTCTCTAATTTGCAAGTTGCAAAATCTGGGAACTGTTGCGCTATAAGTGGACATAAGGGAGAGGGAACTCATATTTCATTACAAATCTAAATGTTTAGATTAGTTTAATAGAACTTAGTCAAAGTCATATATTAATAGCATGTCAAAATGTTTCGACATTGGATAGTATATATATATATATATATATATATATATATATATATATATATATATATATGGAAATATTATAGCAAGAAGTTGAACAGATATTAGACCCTCTTAATAATGAGTCGAGTCCCATATGCTTCGAATATAGGACCGATCACATATACTTTAATATTCAATATTCCTATTTTTTTCAAATGATTTTACCATAGAATGAAAAACATTAGAATTGCATGTGACTGAAGTTGTTAAACTATTGTCAAGAACATTCTAAGGTTTTAGCAAATAATTGGTTGTTTGTGGATAATGGGAGTATGTTATTAACAGGACGGATCATAGTGACACGTTTTGGATTGAGATGGTTCTTGGTCAGAATGATGGTCATATGGGAATATGGAAAATTTTCCATAATAGGAGATATTTGTAAAATCTACATGTGAGTTGGAAACTTTAATGCAAATAAGTGTTCAAGGAGTATATGTAACGTCCCAAAATAGTGATAAAATTTTTTCATTTTTATTTTAATCGAAAACCATCAAGTATTCATAAGAAACCAACCAGCGTATGTCAAATAAGAGTTATTATCAGAGTACACATCAAAATCATAAGGAAAATACATCACACAGGTGGATTCAAAGAGATCAGGTCGGGCCCTTCCCTTTTGTACCGGATGTACCTGAAACCACAAACAAACTGTAAGCACAAGCCTAGTGAGCTTCCCAAAGTACCACATAGAACATATATATATATATATATATATATATATATATATATATATATATATATATATATATATATATATATATATATAATATAACAGGACGTGGCTATGTCAGGTTCGTATCAACCCCCGGGTCCGTGTCAACCCAAAATAACAGCAAGTAGCTGTGTCAGGTCGGAACCAACCCCCGGGTCCGTATCAACCCCGAGTCCATAATGACTCCGTGCCCAAATTAGCTCAATACATAAATCATACAGTTACATCATAAAAAATCATACAAAAACATAAAATTTTATTCGTACAATACAGTCGGTCGGCCTTGGTGCCTTCGGCCCACTTAAGTTGGTAAGAAGACTCACCTCACAGACAGACGAAAAGCTGAAAGGACATGCTGCTCTGAAACTCATGCTACTGGTCACCTTTATGAATAACAGTGACCAAAACTCAGACTACCACTCAAATACCTAAAATACCCCTAGGTCAAACCCTAGTCAAAATCCAGGTCAAAGTCAACTGAGTCAACCGAGCAGACTCAGTGAGTATACTGGGCGTAGGAGGCGAGGCGTACTGCATGGTTAAATAGGGATCACGGAGCTGACCACGTACGTGCAGTGTACCCCCAGTATACATGGTTGATCTCCACTTAAGCCATTAAGTGCTTATTCGTTAAGAATTTACGTCTAAAGTCCAGATGTAGGCTCAAAACGATGTCCTTAACCATAAAGTTTCCAACTTTATGGTTTAGCATGGCTATTAATACCTTATCTCCAAAAACTCTAAATTCTTAACTTATTAAGACACTTTAGCACATGTATGGGGAGAAACGAGTGACCAAAAGCACATTTTTCTGACCTAACGCCCCTTAAAACCTCTAAAAGGACAACTTAAACGTCTTAGAGTACCTCCTACTCACACGGATCAAGTTTGGGACAAAAAGGTGACAACTTTGGGCTAGAACTAGATTCATAAGAAACATATACCAAGATTGAAGCTTTTTACCTCCACAAGATGCACAATGAAGAGAAAATGTTGGCTCTAAAGCCTTGAGTGAAATACCACAACCTCAAGGTTCTTCCTTCTACTCCAAGGCTCCAGAATGACACCAAAAAGGGCTCTTCAAGCTTCACAATGCACTCACACACTTTAGGTTTTCGAAATGAGGAAGGGGATTGAAGATGAGAGGGCGCATGAGTCCATAAAGGTGCTTAAATATGTCCAAACTCTAAAATTTAGGGTTTGCACCCTGGCTGCGTAAGCCGTTTGTACTAGGGTACGCTCAGCTTGGAACTCAGTACTCCCAACGTATGAAGGTGTACACCCTGTATACTAAGCTGCATCCGAATTTTATGAAAATGCCATTAGGGACTATTCTTCCAAACAAAACAAAACCCACGGGTTAAAAGCGAATACCTAAAAATTAGATGTTACAACTCTCCCCCACTTGAACTAGACATTGTCCTCGAAATCTACCACCACGAATAAATCTGGGTAGTGCTCTCACATCTCCACCTCAGGCTCCCACATCCATTCATAACCCTTTCGATGGTGCCACTGGACCTTGACCAGTGACACTTCTTTGTTGTGCAGAGCCTTCGTCTTCCGATCTAAGATCGCCACTGGTCTCTCCACATAATTTAGGCGATCATCAACCTGAATATCATCCAGAGGAACAACTGTGGACTCATCGGCGACACATTTCCGAAGCTGAGAAACATGGAAGATGTTATAGATCTGACTGAGCTCATCGGGCAAATCCAGCCGGTATGCAGCCTTGCCCAGCCGGGCCGAAATCCTGAAAGGCCCAATGAATCTAGGTCCCAGCTTGCCCGCTTCCGAAATCGGATGACATCTTTCCAAGGTGTCTCCCACCTGAAACTCGAGGTCCGAACGTCGCCGATCTGCATAACTCTTCTGCCGGATTTGTGTGACCCGCAACCTATCGTGAACCTACTGTATCAACTCAGTAGTCTTGAGTACAACCTCTATGCTCCCCATGACTCGATACCCAACCTCCCCCCAACTAACCGGGGTCCTGCACCTTCTTCCATACAACATCTCAAATGTCGGTCGGTCGATACTGGAAAGATAATTGTTGTTGTAGAAGAAATATGCAGTGGGAGGTAAGTATCCCAACTCCCTCCAAAATCTAGTACACAAGCCCAGAACATATCTTCGAGCGTCTGAATCATCCGCTCTCTTTGGCCGTCAGTCTGTGGATGGTATGTTGTACTAAAATGCAGGTGAGTTCCCAAATCCTTAAGAAACTTCTCCAAAACCTGGAGGTGAAACGAACACCCGAGTCAGAAACTGGTACCCCTTGTCGAACTACCATATAACGCCCTTAAATCCGGGCAAGTCAATTTAGAGACGATAAGCATCAAAAATGAATTTTTGATTGAAGATTATTTAGAAGGATTAATCTTAAATAAGTTGTAGTATATGTCACAAGGTTTCCGTGCATATAAAGAATGCCGAAATCCGAGTTATAACGAAGAAGTTATGACCTGTCGAAGTTTTGCGACAGAACCGGCACGACACAGCGCGACGTAAATAGTGAATTTGCATTAGAGTGATATTTGGCCTTAGCAATCTAAATGAGAATTGAATATCTCATCGATAGTAGTCCAACAGTAAAAAGACAGACAGAAACGGACGTCGGATGAAGAAGTTATGAATTTCTAATGGAGTTTTCCTGTCCCGGCCTACTAAAAATAATATAAAAGTAATATATTTATAATATAATAAAAATAAAGTCAAAATTAGCCAATGGAGTCTAAACGAGAGTTGTAGAGCATAATCTCACCTACCCGTCGATATAAAGAACGTCGAAAACGGAGTTCGTATGCGAAAGTTATGAATTTCTGAAGTTCGGGGCGCGAACCCCAAAGCTGTGTCAGTGACCACGACGTGGAAACAGTGCCCACGACGTGGCATGTTTTCTGACGCCTCCTGGAGTCTGCCAGACCCAACTTGTGATGACGCATGCAGTGACGACCAAGCCCACGACATGGAAATAGTGCCCACGACGTGGAAAATGAGAAATTTGCCCTATAAATAGATTTGAAGGGGCGGTCGGCCAAAGTTGCTAATCCACCATTCTCTCACCCATACTACCTCGATTTACGTGCAAAGAAGTACCCCCGAAGCGCCGGTATCATCCCGAGACCCGAAGCAAGTCCCGAAGCCCGAAGATCCCGAGAAGAAAAGAGTTTCCGAGCCGAAGCCCGCGAGAAGTCTGGTGTATGAAGTGATCCCGGTTTCACCGAAGAATACTACTCTTAGAGCCGTAGTGCTGTCTGATCATCTTCTAATCAAGTGAGTGTGTAGTTACTTTCTTCTAACACATAAATATGAAGTATTTTCTATGAAATACGTGCTATGTGTTTATATATTGTTGTTTATTTGAGATGAGTGTGGAATGGATGTTTTATATAGTTTTTAAATGAGTTAAACTGTATATGTATCTTATATCTACAAATATGTTGGGTAGAACATGGGTAGATAGAATAGTTGGTGTGTGAGGAGAGATGGTATTAGATAAACCCTGGTGACTATGAGACGTAGTGCCTATTAGATAAACCTTGGCAGCTATGGACTTAGTGCCTATTGTATAAACCTTGGCGACGATGTGACTTCGTGCCTATTAAGTAAACCTTGGTGACTATGGAGTTAGCGCCTACTGTTAAGTAAACCTTGGTGACTATGGAGTTAGCACCTACTGTTAAGTAAAC
Organism: Lactuca virosa; assembly: GCF_052849685.1. Classification (NCBI taxonomy): domain Eukaryota; kingdom Viridiplantae; phylum Streptophyta; class Magnoliopsida; order Asterales; family Asteraceae; genus Lactuca; species Lactuca virosa. Next base: position 252,050,568 of record NC_136427.1, on the reverse strand, counting down.
CTTGGTGACTATGGAGTTAGCGCCTATTGTATAAACCTTGGTGACTATGGAGTTAGCGCCTACTGTTAAGTAAACCTTGGTGACTATGGAGTTAGTGCCTATTGTATAAACCTTGGTGACGATGGAGTTAGCGCCTATTGTTAAGTAAACCTTGGTGACTATGGAGTTAGCGCCTATTGTATAAACCTTGGTGACTATGGAGTTAGCGCCTACTGTTAAGTGAACCTTGGTGACGATAGAGTTAGCGCCTGATAGCTATGGATTTAGTACCTGAGAGATAAATGTTGGTAACTATGGACTTAGTACCTGATAGATAAACTTTGGCAGCAATGGACTTCGTGCCCATTCCTTAGATAAATCCTTAGGAATGAATGGATGAAGGATAGTTGATTCTTAGTGTAAACCCTTAAGAAACAAAGGAGATATGGGGATGGGTGTTTGGGTTGATTGTTTGATGATTGAATATAATAAATGTATTATTGTGGGTTGAAAACCCTATATGCTCACCAGGCTCCCAAGCCTGACCCACTCAGTTTTCTTTGTATCACAGGTATCGATGCGAAGACCCATTTCACTGAGAGATTAAAGGAGATGTAAATCACTAGTGTAAATGAATGTATGATATGTTTATGCTTATGTGTCTGTATCGGAACATGAAATCCCGAGGTTTTATTATTAAATAAAAATACATTCTCTTTGAGAAATGTTTTGATAAGTTATTATCATATCTTGTTTTGGGAACAAATTCTGCATCCATTTTCTTTAAACGATCACTCTGATTTATAAAACAAAGCATAAACAAATCGGTCTTTTCTGGCCGTGAAATTGGGGATGTCACAGTTGGTATCAGAACATTAGTTTAAGCGAACTAGGAATTTGTAGGATTTCTAGACTTAAACTTAGAATGCTAAGTGAAGATTTTGAGATAGTGTCTGTTATATTTTAGACACAAGCACTAGTTTATTTTAGGAAAATTGCCTAAATGCTTTATGTGCTAAATGTTATATGTTGCCATATATGATATTATTTGTTCGGATCTATGGTTTTTTGCCAACCGGATCTGAAAGCTTATGTGTTTAGGATTCTAAGCATAGGATTACAGTATTAGAACTAGCATGTAAACGTTTCGGAGAGATAAGGATATTTATACGTCTATCGTAAATAAAGCTTTCTTATCTTAAATTCTCGGCCGGTACACCGAACGTCTGCTTGGGTGTACAAAACGTTATGGTGGAGACTCGTAGAGAATTGAGTAAATGGAGGAAATGAAAGGCTTATGATAGTGAATGACACCTATCGGAAGATATCGTAAGAGTGGTATCTTGCCTTTAGAATATGTCTGATAAAATAACGAAACGTTTAGAGGAGTACGGTACGTCTGAAGTACGCCTTCGATTGGCAGGATGATGGAACGATTGGTGTAATTCTTGATGAGTGAAGATGCGCATGGAAGAAGTCCTAGTAGAGTCTGGAATTTCCATCACCAACCGAGTTGAAGTAGAATTGATGAGTGAAGATGCGCATGGAAGAAGTCCTAGTAGAGTCTAGGAAAATTTTTATGATTAATTGGACACATTCGTATGTGTTCAATTGTTTTGTGATTTTAGGACTTGGCGACTGCGAGACAATACTTGGGACGAGTATGAGTAGGTGTGAATAGTAGTAGAGATCTATACTACTGGAAGCACAGGACTCACGCTTGGATCAGGGAAAGTCACAAGGTTACCAAAAAGCTTGTAATTGAGTTCATTTCTATTCAAGTATGTCGTAACCATTGTTTCGGTAATGACTAGTAAGATGGTTGTTATTCCGACCCTAGTGGTCATATCAAATTGAGTCCGACTACGATGAGTTTGTTATGTGGTTCAGAGAACTAAGTTCGATGTAACATCTGACTTAAGACAGAAGATTGAAATCAATGTGATCAATAGCATCGCGCTCGTTGTTAGAGAAATTAGTAGCTAGAAATGCTACATGCTAAAATGTGATTATATCACATTAGAATATGAAGGAAGGTATATTCCATTCTGGAATTTGACTCTAGGAGACTTGAGTCTAAGCGTTGCATCATACGATGAGAGATCATTAGAGCATGACCCATCGATCTGTTACAATGGATAAAGGAAAGTACTTATCCTAAGAAGAAGAAGGAGTCCTCAAAAAGGATTTATTTTGTAACTTGAAGGCTATGATTGAAAGTCCAACATAGTACGAAAAGCAGATGCAAGATTGAGCATCGTCTGCAGTCAAGAAGCCCTAGAGTTAGATACTCTTTCGAGGAAACATAGAAAGTTACGGTTATTACCTAGGATGAAAAGATAACGTGTGGAATCATTATGCAAGCCCTATTTCGTTGATGATTCCGGGACGTAATCATCCTAAGGGGGAGATAATTGTAACGCCCGTAGATCCGGGCTAGTCAATTTAGAGACGATAACCATCAAAAATGACTTTTTGATGGAAGATTATTTAGAAGGATTAATCTTAAATAAGTTGTAGTATATGTCGCAAGGTTTCCGTGCATATAAAGAATGCCGAAATCCGAGTTATAACGAAGAAGTTATGACCTGTCGAAGTTTCGTGACAGAACCGGCACGACACAGCGCGACGTAAATAGTGAATTTATGTTAGAGCGATATTTAGCCTTAGCAATCTAAATGAGAATTGAAGATCTCATCGATAGTAGTCCAACGGTAAAAAGACAGACGAAAACGGACGTCAGATGAAGAAGTTATGAATTTCTAATGGAGTTTTCCTGTCCCGGCCTACTAAAAATAATATAAAAGTAATATATTTATAATATATTAAAAATAAAGTCCAAATTAGCCAACGGAGTCTAAACGAGAGTTGTAGAGCATAATCTCACCTACACGTCGATATAAAGAACGTCGAAAACGAAGTTCGTATGCGAAAGTTATGAATTTCTGAAGTTTGGGGCGCGAACCCTAAAGCTGTGTCAGTGACCACGACGTGGAAACAGTGCCCACGACGTGGCATGTTTTCTGACGCCTCCTGGAGTCTGCCAGACCCAACTTGTGATGACACATGCAGTGACGATCAAGCCCACGACGTGGAAACAGTGCCCACGACGTGCAAAATGAGAAATTTGCCCTATAAATAGATTTGAATGGGCAGCCGGCCAAAGTTGCTAATCCACCCTTCTCTCACCTATACTACCTCGATTTACGTGCAAAGAAGTACCCCCGAAGCCCCGGTATCATCCCGAGACCCGAAGCAAGTCCCGAAGCCCGAAGATCCCGAGAAGAAAAGAGTTTCCGAGCCGAAGCTCTGCCCGCGAGAAGTCCGGTGTATGAAGTGATCCCGGTTTCACCGAAGAATACTACTCTTAGAGCCGTAGTGTTGTCCGGTCATCTTCTAATCAAGTGAGTGTGTAGTTACTTTCTTCTAACACATAAATATGAAGTATTTTCTAAGAAATACGTGCTATGTGTTTATATATTGTTGTTTATTTGAGATGAGTGTGGAATGGATGTTTTATATAGTTTTTAAATAAGTTAAACTGTATATGTATTTTATATCTACAAATATGTTGGGTAGAACATGGGTAGATGGAATAGTTGGTGTGTGATGAGAGATGGTATTATATAAACCCTGGTGACTATGAGACGTAGTGCCTATTAGATAAACCTTGGCAGCTATGGACTTAGTGCCTGTTATTTTAACCTTGGCGACGATGTGACTTCGTGCCTATTAAGTAAACCTTGGTGACTATGGAGTTAGCGCCTACTGTTAAGTAAACCTTGGTGACTATGGAGTTAGCGCCTACTGTTAAGTAAACCTTTGTGACTATGGAGTTAGCGCCTATTATATAAACCTTGGTGACTATGGAGTTAGCGCCTACTGTTAAGTAAACCTTGGTGACTATGGAGTTAGCGCCTATTGTATAAACCTTGGTGACGATGGAGTTAGCGCCTACTGTTAAGTAAACCTTGGTGACTATGGAGTTAGCGCCTATTGTATAAACCTTGGTGACTATGGAGTTAGCGCCTACTGTTAAGTGAACCTTGGTGACTATGGAGTTAGCGCCTGATAGCTATGGATTTAGTACCTGAAAGATAAATGTTGGTAACTATGGACTTAGTACCTGATAGATAAACTTTGGCAGCAATGGACTTCGTGCCAATTCCTTAGATAAATCCTTAGGAATGAATGGATGAAGGATAGTTGATTCTTAGGGTAAACCCTTAAGAAATAAATGAGATATGGGGATGGGTGTTTGGGTTGATTGTTTGATGATTGAATATAATAAATGTATTATTGTGGGTTGAAAACCCTATATGCTCACCAGGCTCCCAAGCCTGACCCACTCAGTTTTCTTTGTATCACAGGTATCGATGCGAAGACCCATTTCACTGAGAGATTAAAAGAGATGTAAATCACTAGTTTAAATGAATGTATGATATGTTTATGATTATGTGTCTGTATCGGAACATGACATCCCGAGGTTTTATTATTAAATAAAAATACATTCTCTTTGAGAAATGTTTTGATAAGTTATTATCATATCTTGTTTTGGGAACAAATTCCGCAACCGTTTTCTTTAAACGATCACTCTGATTTATTAAACAAAGCATAAACAAATCGGTCTTTTCTGGCAGTGAAATTGGGGATGTCACATACCACCTCCTGAACATAGATGTCGGCTAACTTCTCAGTAGATATGCTCTCAGATGTTGGTATGAAATGCGCACTCTTGGTCAGTCTGTCAACAATGACCCATATAGAATCACCACCACGTTCCGTCCTCGGCAATTTTTTGATGAAATCTATAGTAATCTCCGCTCACTTCCACATGAGAATGGGTAAGGGCTGCATCTTACCATGGGGTCACTGGTGCTCGGCCTTGACTTTCCTGCAAGTCAAGCATCGCTCGACAAACCAGACTATCTCCCTCTTCATACAGGGCACCAATAGCTCAATCTCAGATCCCTATACATCTTCGTGGCCCCCGAATGGATAGAAAACTTTGACTTATGTGCCTCCTCCGGAACTGTCTGTCTCACCTCACCTGATGCTAGAACCCAAACTCTACCACACTGAGTTAAAAATCCTCGACTGTCCCTGAGAAATAAGGGAAATTGTCCCCTGATCTGCTCAGCCTTCCAATTCTCCTTTTTCAATCCCTCTACCAGAGCTTCCTTGATCAAATCTAAAAAAGGCGATGTGACAACCATCCTCAAGCACATATCTCCTATAGAAGAACTCACCGCCTTGCAGCTGAAGGCATCGGCAACCACATTGGCCTTCCCAAGGTGGTACAGGATCTCACAATCATAATCCTTTACCACGTCCAACCATGTCCTCTATCGCATATTCAGATTCGGCTGGTCCATCAAGTACCTTAGACTCTTGTGGTCAGTGTAGATAGTACACCGAACCCATACAGATAGTGTCTCCAAATCTTGATGGAAAAAACCATGACCCCCAACTCCAAATCATGTGTAGGGTAGTTTGCCTCATGATACTTCAACTGCCTCAAAGCATAAGCAATCACGTGACCCCTCTGCATACGAACGACTCCCAAACCCGAATTAGAGGCGTCACAATAAACCACAAAATCATTCAAACCCTCAGGAAGCACGAGAATGGGGGCTTCACATAATCTCTGCCTCATATTCTCAAAAGCCAATTGCTGATCCGACCCCCATCGAAAGGTAACATTCTTCTTTGTCAAACGGGTCAAAGGCACTGCAATCTTAAAGAAGTCCTAGATAAATCTCTGATAATACCCTGCAAAGCCTAAGAAACTCCGGATCTCAAATGCGGTTCTCGGAACCTCCCACCGCATCACGTCCTCGATCTTGGCTGGATCAACCAAGATACCCTTCTGGTTGACGATGTGCCCAAGGAACTGCACCTCGCGCAACCAGAACTCACATTTAGAGAATTTGGCGTAAAGCATCTCCATCCTCAGGGTCTCCAACACCTCTCTCAAGTGCTCCTCGTGCTACTCCTTGGTCTTGGAGTAGACCATGATATCCTCAATGAATACAATCACATACCGATCTAGCATCGGTCTCTAGACTTAGTTCATGAGATCCATGAACGTTGTCGGTGCATTGGTGAGCCCGAAGGGCATCACCACGAACTCATAATGACCATAACGAGTCCTGAAGGTTGTCTTCTATACATCATCATCTCCGAACCTCATCTGAAGGTACCCCAATCACAAATCAATCTTGGAAAACCAAGATGCACCATGAAGCTGATCAAATAAGTCGTCAATCCTTAGAAGTGGGCAACGGTTCTTCACCGTTAGCTTATTCAACTCTCGGTAATCAATACACATCCTGTGTGAACTGTCCTTCTTCACAAACAAAATTGGTGCTCCCCACGGAGAGCTGCTCAGATGAATAAAACCCTTGTCTAGCAGTTCCTGAAGCTGCATTTACAACTCATGCATCTCTGAGGGTGCCATGTGATACGATGCCTTGGCTATCGAAGCCGCACCAAGAATCAGATCAATCTGAAACTCAACCTGCTTCTCGGGAGGCACTCCTGGTAAGTCCTCAGGAAACACATCGAGGAAATCCCAAACAATGGGCACTCCACTCAACCCAGTCGTACCCTCAACTCTAGTGTCTGTAACATAAGCTAGGAACCCATACCAACCATGCTGAAGATATCTCCTGGCAATCACAGGTGAACAAAGAGTCGGTCCATGCAAAGCTCTCTCGCCAGGAATATCTAGTTCTCCCCCACTTGGGGTTCGAACTCTCACTAACTGCCGCTCACAATCAATCATGACCCTATTGGGGCCTAACCAATCCATCTTAATAATAACCTTCGATCCTCTCAAGGGAATCGACACAAAGTCAATAGAGTATCTCTCACTAAACAGATCCGGGACACATCCGCGATGAACCCGCAAACCACTCATAGTACGATCATCCACAATCTCAACCTCTAGAGGAAAATCCAAAGTCCAGGGAGCATCGCAAAACTTCTTGCTAAGTGCAAGAGATACAAAGGATGGGGTAGCACCCGAATGAAACAGAACATGAGCGGTCACACCATTGACCAAAAAGGCACCTATACAAGATCAAAGTAATTATAAGCATAAACAAGGAATGCAATAAAAGGTAGAGATAAATAAATACTAGTAACCACATCCGGTGTTGCACGGGCCTCATCGGTGGTCAGCTGAAATGACCTGCTCTTCACTACAGGAGCCTCCGCATTGCCATGGCAGCCATCAGTAATCCTCAATGTGGCTGGCCTAGGCACTGCCACAACTCCTCCTGACAATCTCGGACAATCAGCCTTTTTATGGTTGGTCTGATTGCAATGGAAGCAGATCAACGCGCTCCGGAGGAAATCCCTACTCATATGACCAGTTTGCCCACACCTGTAACAGCCCGCACCCGCTGAACGACACGCCCACTTTGCTTCTTTTCATACATGATGGAACGGCCTAGGCCCTACTGTCCCCTAGAATGCGAATCAGAAACCTTGGGCTTCTTAGCTTGGCACATGGCAGACTGCACCTGCTCTGACTTGCGCTTCGACCGAAGCTCTTGCTCAATCTCCCGTTCACGGGCCCTCTTAATCATATCATCCAGGGTTTTGAACCCCAAAAATCTCACAAACTCTTTGATGTCATCTCTCAACATGTCATGATACCTCATCTTCTTCATATCCTCATCCGCTGCGTGTCACACCCCCAAACCGGAACGGCGGAAACGTTCGGGGGCGGAGGACGTCATGCTCAGTATCATAACCATAGTGAAGAAAGTAAACACAACCATCATAAATATAATTTAAAAGGTTACATCGTTGCAAAAATACATGTTTCCAAATAAATTACATATGATGTCAAAATAGTTCAAAAGAAATATGCGCCTTAGCGTCTTGCCTTCAGAAATCTTGTAGTTACCTGTATTACAAAATACCTGAGAATACAAGTTGTTTTTGAAAGAGTGTCATCATTAAAGCTGGTGAGTTCATAAGCAATTTATGAATGAAAAATGAATGTTGTTCCTTAAAGTTTGTTACAAGTTTGTTTCCAGAAAATCCAATATTTTCTAAAAGGTTTGTTGTAGTCTTAACTGAACCAAGACTTAGTATATGTAAGTAAATCGTCGTACTTATGTGTGGTTTTATATTTAAATGAAACTCCTTTTTGTGGAATCCTTAAATCCCCGTGAACTGTGGGTTTTGTTAATTCCCCATGTGAGTTGTTATAACCATGCTAAAACTCGAAGGCCTCGTACTCGACGTTCTTCAGGTGTCGGAATGTTATGACATTTGTCACCCCAGACCTGCCGGTCTAGCTGTTACAAGCAGCTTAGGTGTGGGTTTGTCAGACCCAATATCGATCTATACACAACTATCACGCTCTCCCTCCAAGAGATTCTGATTATAACTACAGGACTTTTCTGTGGTACTTAAGAGTACCCTGAAGGTATATGTCTCACAAATTAATCATTAACAAGTTTGCGTAGTTTGTAATGAAATACCCGTTTGTAAATCGATTTTGTTACTGATTCTTTGTTAAACGAAGCGTTCAAACTATACCTATTATAGTTTATCAAGAGTGTTTTATGTTTTAAATGAAACCTTGTTATGCATGACTTTGTATTTCAATAAAATGACATTGAAAATACTAAGTATAATATCTTACACACCTTGCTCAACATGTTACAAGGTGTGAATAACTCTTAAACTTGTTTTGACAGTTTTATCCTTAACTGTCACTGTTTTAGAGTATTTATAGAAACATTATCGTAAGTCGAAAACTGAATTCGTAAACTCTGAGAGTTTTGAAAAAGAGTCTACTATGTTCGTAAAGTTTCCTATAATTTTTGGTGGTCTCAAACCAGTGTGAAAATGTTCATCTTCACAACCTGGTCCGATTTTGTTGCTGCAGTGATAGGCAGTTTTGTAAAAATCACCATAAATTGTACAAACATCGTATGGAGATGTGCAAGTAGTAATTTTAAAGATATAAACCTGAACTATTTGAATATTAAATAGTTCTGAAAAATATTAAGTTTAAGTTGGGTAAAACAGTTCGTGAACAGGTCACAACTTTTCTGTTGTAAGCTGTCAAGTTAAGTTTCAAATATGTTTTGGTGTTTTAACTTGTATCTGTTGGATTAGTGTCTAAGTCCATAACTATTTTGGTATGTACTTGACCCGATTATGAGCATGGTCCTTTTGGGTTGCCTTCACCATAGCAATATGTAGGATGAATTAAGGAGAGAAAGGTTTAATTATGATTTATTAATATATTATGAGAATAATATATTAAAGGAGAAATCATATTGGTTAATTAATATTAGTCAAGAATTAATAAAGAATTAATTATGTGGCTAAAAGAGATTAATTAAACTTGGGGGACTGGAATTGTAATTATAGGATAATTGCAATTGGGCTATGGATCACCTTGGAATAATAGGTTGGACGAATTCTATGGGGAAGACCATTAGAAATCGTCCAAGGCATGTTCCAGAAGGGGTCCATGGGCTGCTTAGGGCTTAAGCAGTCAAATTAGGGTTTCCTTGTTAGATAACCCTAATTGCCTACCTATTTAAAGAACCCTTGAGACCCAAAAACATGGCTAACACTGGGATTAGAGTTTCCAGCCGTTTTTGGTGCCTCCTCTCTCTTCTCTCCTTCATCCAATTGCTTAGTGGTGTTTGTGACTCTATTAGAGGTGCAACACTTGAGGCACTAAGCTTTTTAAAGAAAATCAAAGCAAGGAATTGATTGTTATTGCTACATAACAATCAAGGTAAGATCTAAACCCTAGTTTATATGTTAATTTGATTAATTGTGTGCTAGATCTAGGGTTTATAAGTCTTGGAAGTTTATTGCATGTTCAAAGTAGAAAAACTAGATCCAAGCAATTAGGGTTGCATGAACACCATAGGATTGATGTTATGCTCAAAACCCATCAGTGGTATCAGAGCCTAGGTCGTTTTTCTATTGAATAGATGCATAATTGAACTGCCAAAGACCTGAAAATTGAAATTTCTTGCTGTCTGCCTGATGAACTCGCCAAGTTGCTGTTAGAACTCGACGAATAGCTTGAACTCGACGAGTTCCAAAGAGGACTCGACGAGTTGGCTGTTCAATTGCCGGGTTTTTCGAATTTTGGGTCAGATTTTGATGTGGATAATTACCAAAACTCGTTTTTATTGCCTAAAATCGATTTTTTATGTTTGGCATGATTATCCTTATCAAAATTGATGGATTTGGTTAAATATGGATAATATAGGATTATTATAAGATAAATATTTGACCTAGTAAGTTTGAAAAGTTTCAATTTACACCCTTTAGGTTTTATAGTTTAAATTTGGACTTAATAGTTTTGTTTTTGAAATTTAAATAGTTAAACCCTAATGTTTTGAAAAGTTCAAAACTTCCCCTCAAGTTTTGGAATTTAAATTTTTGATTAAAAGTTAATTTTGAAATATTTAAATTCTAATCCCAAATGTTTTGAAAAGTTTCAAAACTTGCCCTCAAGTTTTGGAATTTAAAAGTTGATTAAAAGTTAGATTTTTGAAATGTTAAATTCTAAAACCCTCGCATTTTGAAAAGTTCAAATTACACCCTTATGGTTTTGTTAATTAATTAAAGTGTATAATTAAAAGAGAGTTAATAAATCCATAAAATTTTGGTTTACATTTAATCAAAATTAAAAGTATAATTTATTAAATTAGACCACCTAGTATTTTAAAAGTGTAAAATACACCCTATACTATATATATGTAACATTAAAAGTCTAATATTATATATATATGAGTAAAGAGTCAGTCTTACCGTTAGTAGGCCTCATTCACGAAGCCGGTCTATAAGGGGTGTTTAAGGAAATTGCCTATAAAATGGCGATTGAATGGGTATCCACTCTTACCCACCACACTCTTGACTAGTGGAGGGTCGTTAGCCGAACGGGTAGGATAGGACGAAACCTTCCATTATAAGTATAATGAAGTACAAAGTAACTACATGCTTTACAAATTCCCAAATTCTAGTTACTTTAGGCAAAAATGTGGAATTGTATGCTAATCCATGGAATTACACTTTGTACCCTTGTCGAAACGTTAGTGGAGCGTGTGTGGTTAACTGGCACACTAATTTGGGTTTGGCATTGGTGGCGAAGGGTGGCTCGATGTTTATCATAGATCAATGGAGCGTGTGTGGCTAACCGGCACATTGATTAGGTGGTAGTAGCATTGGGTGGACCATGTGATTCGCATGGTTATTTACACCTTGTTTGTGATCCTCGGCATCCCAGTCGCAAACTTGAAGGGCATAATCGATATTTAAACATGCCATTGAAAATTTCAATGAATCTCAAAAGATCTAGGAGTTTCAATTCATTTAAAACTAAATTTTTTTTTCGTTTTTCATGGTGGAAATTGGTAAATCGTCATTTACCTACCTTCAAATATTCTGCAACTAGATTACGACATCTCTCTTCTAGGTTGTAGAGTATTGTGTTGGATCCTAGCCTTGATGTTTCGTTTGGGTGTTACATCAAGGATTCTAAGCAACTTGACTTGAATTTCTCCCGTTTTGTGGATGTCTAAATCTTACAATGGTCTTCCCAAGTCCCTTGGAACAAGCTTTCCAAATGAAGATGACGTTCCACGATACGATCAAGGAAATGAGAGTCATGCTTCACTTCCTCCACCTCCTCCAATTATTCTCCCTAACCCACAAGTTCAAAGGCTTGAAAAGTTCAAGCTCACTCAAGCCTTTTTGGTAAGTAAACACGAAAATGGGAAACCTGTGTGTGCACACGTCTTGGAGATAAAGTCACACATTGACAGGTTAAGGATGTTGGGTGTCGAGATTTCAGGTGAGTTGGCTGTTGACTGGGTTCTTCAGTCGCTTCCTGAATCATATAGTAAGTTCGTTAGAGTTTACTATATGATGATCCTTGACGTGACCCTCAATGATTTGACCTATTTGCTTATTGCTGCTGAATCAGCGATGATTTGGCGCACTGGTCAAGCAAACTTGATTAGTCGATCAAACTCCCATACTTCATTGGACACTGGCTACATTGGAAGTCCAGAAAAGACTGAGATTGTCCCTTGCTATATACCAAAGGAGTCCATTTGCTTTTATTGCCAAGAGAAGGGGCATTGGAGACGAAGCTGCCCAAACTACCTGAGAGATCTAAGAGATGGGAGAGTCAAGACATATGGCTCTACTTCAGGTAAAATCCAATAACTAACTCTATAAGTTCCTATTCTTTGACTTTCAATACATGATGTGATAAGATTACATTTTGATGTTTTGTAGGATCGAAGAAAAGAGAGGAAAATTAAGGGAAGAAGTAAGCTGAATCTGATCGTGAAGAAATGGATTTCGATCGCATTGCTTGAAGATCGGATTTTTGAGCTACTACTTTAGAGTTAGAATAGATTGCTTAGAAATTGAAATAGCATAGTTTTTCATTTGAATTGCATTGTAAGGACAAGTTTTTCCGCAATAAAATGAATTTTGATTTCGTCCTATTTATTTATCCTTGCAATGGCATATGTGAAAATGGATGTTTATGTATTTCTAATTTTAGCAATGTTGAATTGGATGTGATTCTTGATTATGTTATTTGTGAAATGTCGAGAATTTACCAAATAGGGAGAGTTTCTTATCGCCCAAGTTTCAATTGGACAGAAACTTGGAATCATGCAACATGCATTGCGTGATGAATGAGAAACTTCATATTTTGGAAATTAGACTAATTCCTTGACAAAGAGTCAAGTGAAGGGCTACGGATCAGGTATACTTGGTTGTGCGTTGATCAAGTCCACCACAAGAGTGATAAAGATATTTGTCATGATTTACTAAAGTTTAGTAAATATGATTATACTTATAAGACTAAGTGTAATTTTGAGTTGATTGAAAAGGTTTCAATAAATGGCAGAACGAATAAGAAGAATCAAGAAGGCAGAAAGATAAAAGTTTCTCTGTTCTAAGAAGAAGGGAGAGTACCTTTTATTGTGTTTTATGATAAAGTATTAATGATTAAGAACCATGTCTCAATTGATCCTCTAAGTGAGTCTTAGTACATTTGTATGTCTAAGAAGAGGAATCGGGAATTGTAGAAATGGTTAAATCAAGAAGTCAATCATACTTCGTTCCAATATCGAATCTTAGAGTCATACTACAAGATTGTGAATTGAGTGACACGTCATTAGTACGTTTATAACACTCAACAAATGTGGAATTGGAAAAAGTGTTCTTATTCCTGCACATTTGAGATTGGTAAGTTGTGATGTCTTGGATAAGACAAAGACCAACTAAGACCAATTGTGTGAAGTGTTAAGCTTGATAAGAAGCTACACTAACTCTTGAAATGTTTCTTGACAAGAGAACCTTATATGTCACAGAGTCAGTGGGAGTCTTAATGGTCTTGAAAAGTTTCAAGAATAAACCTAATTGATCATCACTAGCGCACGACTTGAGGTTTGTAACCTATCGTGGATGACATACTCTTTTTCTGTTTCATTCCAATTGAGCTAATTATTGTAATGCCCGTGTTTCTAGGCTAGGCATTAATATTGAGATTATAGCCTAGCCTAACCTTTGTGACTCATTTTGGAGAAATGAAAAGGAATTATATGAATATTATGTCTTTTATGTGTTTTATGCTTAATTATTAGGGTTTAATTAATTAAGAATAAAAACGAGTGTCAAAATTAAATTTCATTTAAAGCCGATATCTATTAAGAAACTTGTAGTGGGCGTGACAAGGATTACAGATATATAAAGAATGCCAAAATCCGAGTTATAACGAAGAAGTTATGACCTGTCGGAGTTTCGCGACAAACCGGCACGGGGCCGAATGTCGTAAAAAGTGAGTTTTTGATAAACTACTTTTTGGCCTTAGTGATCTAAACGAAACTCGTAGTGTTCGTTAAACCGAGAGTAGGTATAAAAAGAACACCCAAATCTGACTTCGTATGAGGAAGTTATGATTTTTCGAAGTTTCAGCTTAGCAGTAGACAACTAAAAACTCGAATTTTAGATCGAGTGATTTTTAGCCGACATGACCTAAACGAGAATCGAAGGTCTCGTCATTAGTAGCTCAACAGTAAAAAGTCTGACGAAAACGGACGTCGGATTAAGAAGTTATGAATTTTTAACGGATTTCTTGTCCCGGTCTGTTAAAAATAATAATATAAAAATTAAAGTCAAAATTAGCCGACGAAGTCTAAACGAAAGTTGTAGAGCGTAATTTTATCTACGCTTGCATATAAAGAACATCAAAAACGGAGCTCGTATGCGAAAGTTATGGATTTTAGAAGTTTTGGCGCGAAAACCGAGAAATTTCGCATAGGTGGCTTCGGCCACGTCACCTTCGCTTAGAACGTGCCACGTGTACGAAATTGGTGAGTCATGCGAGCCACGTGTTCGAAATACTGCTGAGTCATCCGATCTCGTGAGTCATCCGATCTCGTGAGTCATCTGAACCGGAGAGCAAATCCGAAGAGGTCCATTAAGGATCCGACGTGTGTCTACTATCACATGTCCGAGTCTCGCAGAAGGAGGCCACGTCCGAAGTCTCGGACTAGACCTCGGTCCAATCAGCGGCTGCCACCGAGACTTCACACATGCGAGCGATGTGTTGCGCACCCTCGCCCTGCTGCCGCGTGTCCTCGCATGTTGACTCCTCTCCTCCTTAAGCCGACTTCGGACCCTATAAATAGAAGGGTCATGCGAGCCTTCTCGGTTACTTTTGGAGTTTTGCCATTTTAAGCCCCTTTCTTCGTATTTTCTTCATCTTAACATCCCCCAAAGCCACGGTATCGATTATAACCCCCGGAATACGCCACGAAGAGCCCGAGAAGCCCGGAAAATTTATCTTTTCGGTTTCGAAGCCCGACCCTCGCAGAGCCCGGTTTCTGAATAAAACTCCCGGTTTTATTAGAAACGAACGTTTTAGGAAACGAATTGCTGCCCGATTTTCATCAAAACATGTGAGTGTATAGTCACTTTCATTTTACACATAGATATGAAGTATTTACCTTATAATATGTGCTATGTGTAAATATATTAATTGTTTATTTGAAGTGACTGTTGAGTTGATGTTTTATACAAGTTTTAAACTGTATAAGTATTTTTATCTACAAATATGTTGGGTAGAACATGGGTAGATAGTGATGTGTGATAAAATAAAAGTAATGAGAGGCCTCGATGTGATTTGTGATTCAGTCATCTAGCGGAGTTGTGATGACGACCACGGACTTTCTAGACAGTCCAGTGGGAAACATTAGCAGGTCCGCAACCTGTAGGTGTTAATGAACTAGAGTGTTCATTCGCTGTACTCCATCCCCCTCATGGTTGCCTTTAGGACATGTATGGCTGAGGAAACCCCTTAGCAGTAGTGTCCATCCCGATGATATTCTTTAGGCTAGGTCCCTTGTGATAAGTGTTTAGGGACGTAAAGTGAGGATAACGGGAACGGGTAATCAGGGTTATTGTTGATTGGTGAACTTAATAAGTTTATTATTACTGTGGGTTGAAAACCCTATATGCTCACCAGGCTCCCAAGCCTGACCCACTCAGCTTTTTATGTTACAGGTAGTGGACCCCGAGCATAGTCGGAGGACGATGAGAGATTTTGGATTATAGGCCAGTAGTTGTAAATAACTGTTAAAAGGCTTATAATGTCTTGTTTATGCTTTTGATCTGTATCGGAACATGACATCCCGAGGTTTTGATATGAAATGAAATTATATATTTCTTAAAGAAGGGTTTTGACAAACTTTTATCATATTTTGTATTGGGGACCAATTCCGCAACATCTTTTAAAAAGATTTCTCTGATTTTACTTTAAAAAGCATAAATTAAATCGGTCTTTTCTGGCCGAGAAATTAGGGGATGTCACAGTTGGTATCAGAGCATTAGTTTAAGCGAACTAAGAAATTGTAGGATTTCTAGACTTAAACTTAGAATGCTAAGTGTTGATTGTGAGATGAGTGTCTACCATATTTTAGACACGAGCACTAGTTTATTTTAGGAAAGATGCCTAAAATGCCCTTATGTGTTAAATGTTATGTGTTTGCCATGTGTGCCATTATTTGTTCGGATCTATGGTCTGTTGCCGACCGGATCTGGAAACCTTATGTGTGTAGGATTCTAACCGTACGATTACGAGATTAGAACTAACATATAAACGTTTCGGAGTGATAAGGGAATTGAAATGTCTAACAAGGATAAACACCTAAATTCGCCTTATTCGGTATATAGATTGTAATGGCAAGAACTCGTAGTGGAGTTGCAAATGCAAACGGAAACAGGGATCAACAGCCTCAACCTCAAGTAGTTGAGCAAGTACCTGTTGTAGGAGCTGCACCTAAGCCAATGACGATGGCTGGGCTACAAGCAATGATGCAGATGATGTTAGATCGCCAGATGGAGGAGACAAGGCGATTACTACAACAGCATAGGGAAGAGACTACGATACCTGTTGAACAGCCCGTAGTGAATGAAGGGCAATCAGTAGGAGGGAACTACAGTGGGACTCTTGGTCAAGCCAACCCACCGATAGTTAGACAAAATAACCAGGATGGAGGAGCTGATGGACGCGGGTGCAAATATAAAGATTTCATGGCATCTAAACCACCATGTCTATCTGGAAGTCCGACACCGGTGGAAGTCATGAATTGGATCTCTGAAATGGAGACGATGTTTGAAAGTTGTGAGTGCAGCGACAAACAAAAGACCGCACTTGCAATTCCTCTGTTAAAGTCTGGTGTGTTGAGCTGGTGGAAGTTACTAGCTGATTCGATGCCCAAGGGAGAAGCTAGTAAGATGTCTTGGGAAGACTTTATGCTACAACTGAAATTGCAATACTGCTCAGAGCAGGACCTTTTGGAAATTAATAATGAGTTCCAGAATTTAAAGAAGGGAAAGATGAGCGTTACTGAATACGCTGCTAGTTTTACAGAAAAGCTGAAGTTTGTTCCTTATCTAGTTCCAACTGAACTCTCTAAGGTTAACAAGTTTGCCCTCGGATTACCAGCGGACTTTGGTCCGATGGTAAAATAAGCAACCACTTTGAAAGCCGCCATCTGGGCTGCTAATAATGTGGAGGTTCAGATCAGAGAGAAGGGTCTAGAGAGGGCAGAAGTTGGTGAAAAGAGAAAATTTGAAGGAACTTCAGGTTCCAACAAGAGAAGCAAATTTTCTAAGTCTAAGAAGTTTGGAGGAGGAGGAGGTGAAGTGAAATGGTATGAGAAGTGCAAGAAAAAGCACTCTGGGAAATGTAGTGAGGAGGTGACTTGCTTCAAATGTGGAAAGACTGGGCATTATGCCAACGTGTGTCCGACCGACAAGAGGGTATGTTTTGAGTGCCATGAAGTAGGGCATGTTTTAAAAGACTGTCCAAAGAGGAAGGATGCAGCAAAGCCCAATCTACCACCAAAGCCGAAGGCGAGTGCCTTTCAGATGACCCTCGAAGCTGCAAAAGAAGAAGTCGATGTCGCTTCAGGTACCTTTCTCGTAAACGAATTGCCTGCCCAAATTTTGTTTGATTCTGGAGCCAATTACTCCATTATATTGAATGAATTTGGTAGAAAACTAGCTTTGCCTGTAGATAGACTAGTTAATGCCTTATTAGTCAAGATTTCTAGTGGCATGTTTGTACCTGTTAGCTATTGTATGAAAAATATCCTCATTGACTTGGATGGGAATAAGTTCCACGAGGAATTATTGCCTATCGAGTTAAATGGATTGGACATAGTTTTAGGAATGGATTGGCTTAGCGCCAATGACGCCGAGATATTATGTAGGAAGAAGATAGTAAAAGTAAACCCTCAAGGGAGAGAGTCGTTTATGGTGTATGGAGACAAACGTAGAGTAAACTCTGGAATCATTTCCCTAATGAAAGCTAGAAAGTGTTTGGCCAAGGGATGTATGTTGGGTTTTGAGCATTCTAACACTTCCTAAGTGTACATGCAACCCTAATAAACCTTGGATCTATGTTTGTCTAAGGTACATGCAAAATATTAATTTCCAAGGTTTATAACCTATCTAGCATGGCATGGGGTACTTTTAAACATAAAAGAACTAGATGAATTACATACCTCTTGTTGATTGCTGATTCCTTGGAGTTTGAGAGCCAAGCACCAATAATGTGAATGCCTCAAATGGAAATCACAAATCACCACAAACTTGGAAAATGTATGAGAGAGTATACTAACACTTAGAAATCGGCCACCACTATTACACACACACTCGGGTCTTATTTCATGCAACATGAGCTTGTTTATATAATGTGCATGGTTAGGGTGAAACCCTAATAACCCATGTCTTTTTCTTTCCAAGGATCCACGGGTTAAAAGCTCCATGGATCATCCATGGACTTCCATATAAGCTTAGCCCATTAACAAATGAGTATTAGCCCACACCATATAAATATAATAGCCCATGATTTAATTAGTCTTCCTTTTAATCACTAAATTAATTCATATATAATTCAAGATTAAAACTAATTAAATAACATGACTTTATATTAATATATTATAACTTATAATATATTAATAAATCGTAAGTATACAATTCTCATAAAATTATCCATAAACAGTTTGGGTGAAGTGCAACCCAAATGGACCATGCCGGGTCGGGTCAAGTATATACCAAATAAGTTATGGACTTAGACACCTTATCCAACAGTCTCCCACTTGGATAAGTCTAATAACTGTATTTGCGTATGTTACTTCAGGAACCAACCAACAATCGTAGCTCTCGAAAACTCTGTTGAACTATGAAGCGCCATTTTAGATAAGTGATCATATAATCCTCTGTTCTCATGATATCAGCCAGACAAATACATGGAACAACGTCGTACTTATTGTCCAGCAGTTTGTTTCCCGATTTCCGATTTGTTTGACAAAGAACTAAATTGAACACATCAATTAGGTTCTGACTGGGCCCGGTACATAGGTCAAAACAAAATCATCGAGGGGCCCAGATATCGCTTCTAATCCTCCAAGGACTAGAAGGAACAGATAAACTTCGACTCATATACTTGTTTCTACTACTTGTTGAATTATACACAAAGGCACGTTTTATAACATCAAGTTACTGATGCGTTTACGTGCAATCAATGCACAACCAACTCATAGGTAACAAGTCATATCTCTAGGTTTGAAGACTTATATGATATTACCGTCTCACGATCACTCGAGATAAATTCCATGAAGTGATACAAGTGAGCATGGGTTAATTCCAATACTCATAACTTATGAGTACTCATGAATGTTGTAGCAACCATTGCTATGTCTAAACACGTTTAGCCATCTACAAACTCGATTCATGACAGTCTTAATTCATACCTACTTCCAACATATGAACGACTGTGGAGTGTTTAAATAACTTAGTCATTCGGAAAGAATAACCTAGCTATTCTGGAAGTCAAAACATGCAAAGTGAAACACAATAATAATCGAATCCAATATGGTCTCAGAACCCTTTTGAATATAAATAAAACCACCTTTTATTTATCACCATATTGATTACACATTATTCATTGTATAATGTTTCAAATAATCAACTTAATACTTGAACAAAAACAACAGTCGTCCCATGCTCCTAGCATGTACACTTTTTTTTTTCTAAACAATAGTTATGCCATACTCCAAGTATGCACACTATGTTTGTCTATGATCTTTACTTTGTGAACATGAGTCCAATGATGCTCATTTCACAATCCCAAATCCTTATTGTAAATGTAAGAATTCCTAATTCCTACCATTTACCAAAAATCTGTTAGATTTTAAACTTATATGCACTGATCCTCTCGTAATGATTATGCACAAGGTCACCAAAACCTTGTCATCAATCATTACAGAGGATTCCAAAGGAGATCAACTCTATGGAAACGAACTCTCATATTCAAAGTACATTGCTTTGAACATCCTTCTTGCATAAAAGTTTCTAACTTTCTCATAGTTTCTTAATATCCAACTCCCAATATGGAAAATTTCCATATTCCTATTTTGATTATCATATCTGAGCAAGAGCTACCTCTTTTCAGAATATATCCATATGGTCCTTCCAAAATTTAACACTATACTTCCAACTGTCCCTGAGCAACCAATCTTTGGTGAGCCTTAGATAGTCCTCGACAATTGCTTAATCATTTTAGTCTTATCCAATTCTAGACTTTTCCCTTCTTAATGCTTTAAGCATTTGGAAAATTTAGAAAGGATAAATATTATAGCACATGAAATCGATCCTATATCCGAAGCATATGGGACACGATTCATGATGTCTCACATAAAGACATGATACTAGACCAGTCTTTTGCTACAATAAGGATGAATATTATAGCACATGAAATCGATCCTATATCCGAAGTATATGGAACACGATTCATGATGTCTCACATAAAGACATGATACTAGACCAGTCTTTTGCTACAATATTTTTTATTTGCCATGTTTTCAAAATTTAACTATGAAGAGGGATGCTGTAATCATAATCGCATTTTGATAACGCAATATATATAGAATTTCTTTAAGTTGAACCATTCCAACACAAAATACATATATATATCATTGACTAAAGATGATTAAAAACTCAATCTAAGCTTTTAGAATTGAAATGAAGTATAATTTCCTCTCCCTTAATTATAGCAAAAACAACTTTTCAACCCCTACAACTTTACGAATTGAAACTTTTGGCTTTCTATAATTAACATTGCTAACTTGCAACACTAAACATAATAATCATGCTCCCACTAACATGATGATTAGCAGCATAACACTTATGCTCCCACTAGCTCTGACATATTTCCAGAAATCAGCTGGACTTTTGAAATTTAGATTCGTACACCCTTTCTTAGATAGCTCACATGTGTGTCTAAACAATTTCCAGAACTATGAAAAGGGATGCCGTAATCATAGTCTTAATTGTTTAGACCTTTGACATTTCTCACAAGTCCATGTTAGTGTGCCGGTTAACCACACACGCTCCACTAACGACTTTGAGAATGCAAACATCACACTTGCTATCTACTTAAAATCTTCTTAGTGAAAGCATTTCCTCACCATCATTTTCATGAATCGGAGAGAAACCTTATGACACTTAGATTTTATAGTGTATGAGTTTCTATCCATGTGAATTTGTCAAAACCATAATCACAAGACAAGGTTAGTAACAAATTCAGCCTTACATGGATTGAACTTGTTCAATCTTAATTTCTTGTCATCTGGTAGCACAAGGCCCACCAATGCTTCCAAGCTGTTATGCACACAGTTTAGAACTAACAGAACTCATATGCATAGACAACTTAATAGGAACAGACACAGAGACAAGAATTATGTCAACTTAATAGGTTTCAAACCTTAAGTCGTGTGCTAGTGATAAAACTCAGGTTTTACTCTTGATTAAATCTTGAAATCCTTTCAGGATCTTTAAGACTTCCACTGTCCTCTTGACATATAAGTTTCCCTAATCAAGAACCATTCCTTGACAAAACAAATATTCAAGGGATAGTGCAGATTCTTATCAAGATAAACACTTCACACAATTGGTCTTAGTTGGTCTTTGTCTTATCCAAGACATCACAACTTACCAATTTCAAATGTACAGGAGTAGAAAACATTTTACACTACATTTGATAAGTGTTTTAAACCTTACTTTATATCACTCAATGTTACAATCTTGGATTATGACTCTAAGAGTTGTTTTGGAACGAAGTATGATCCATCTTCTTGATTTTAACCATTCCAACAATTCATGACCCCTCATCTTAGTCATAACAATGTACTAAGATGTCCTTAGAGTATGAATTTGTGATATGGTTTCATAATCATTGATCATAAAAAACATGTATGATCCATCTTCTTGATTTTAACCATTCCAACAATTCATGACCCCTCATCTTAGTCATAACAATGCACTAAGATGTCCTTAGAGTATTAATTTGTGATACGGTTTCATAATCATTAAGATGATCATAAAAACATGATACTAAAGTACTCTCCCATCTTTTCAGATTTGAGAAACTTTTATCTTTCTGCCAAATTTGATTCTTCTCATCCGTTCTGCCATACATTGAAACTTTTCCAATGTTACAAAATTATACTTAACCTTATAAGTATAACCATATTTACTAATCTTTAGTAAATCATGACGAATTGATCTTTGTGGTGGACCTTGACCAGCACACACCCAGTGTACCTAATTCCTTAGTCCTTTAATTGGCTCACATATGCATGTGATCAATGAATTAGTCTCAATTTTACAAAGATGAAAATTCTCATTCATCATACAATACAACTTGTATGATTCCAAGTTTCTGTCTAACTAAAGCTTGGGTGATGAGAACCTTTCCTCATTTGGTAAATTCAGACACTACCACATATGAGAGTATCAAACTCATATTTCCAATATTGCTAGAAACATACAAACATCAATTTTCCATAAATGTCATTGTAAGGGGATATAATATAAAATAAACTAAACAAAACTTTTATTTCTTTATTAAAATGCGGAAAAATATTCCTTACAATGCAACTTTAAATGAAAACTATGCTATTACATATTTCTTAGCAATCTATCATAACTTTTAAGTAGTGGCTCAAAATCCGATCCTCGAACCATGCGATAGAAATCCATCTTCGTGATCAGATTCAACACACTCTTCTTTTAACCTTCCTTTTGCTCGATCATGCTAAACATCAAGATGCAACCTAGTCACATCATGTAATAAGAATCAACAATTAGGAACTTTAACCAAGTTAGATAGTGGACTTACCTGAAGCCGAGTCAAACATTTTGTCTCTACTTGCTTTCAAACATTTCAGGTATTCAGGGCAGCTTCGCTTCCAATGTCCCTTCTCATGACAATAAAAACATATAGACTCTTTGGGAATGGTACACGAGACAATCACAGACTTAGCCTTTCCCTTTACCTTTTGGTCAACCGGGTTGACCAAGGCCGATCCCCTTCCATTGGGGTGAGAAAGCTTTTCTGGACTTCCAATGTTACCATTGTCCATGTCCATGGAAGTTTGAGAAATAGATTTTCCATCAATATTTGCTTGACCATTGCGCCAAATCATTGCTGATTCAGCAGCAACAAGCAAATAAGAAAGATCTATTTGGGTTATGTCGGGATTTGTCATATGGTAGTCTTTAATAAACTCACTATATGACTCAGGAAGTGACTGAAGAACCCAGTCAACAGCAAACTTCCTTGAAATAACAGCACCCAACATTCTCAACCTGTCTATGTGTGACTTCATTCCTAAGACATGAGTGCACACAGGTCTTCCATCTTTATGTTTCATTTCTAGTAGAGCTTGAGTGATCTTGAACCTTTCAAGTCTTCGGGCTTGTGGGTCAGGGAGAATAAATGGAGGAGGTGGGGGGAGTGAAGCATGATGTTGAGGGACATCATCTTCAGGAGGAAAGCTTGTTTCAAGCGATTTGGGAAGATCATAGTTGTCTGAACCAGACATCTACAATGGGAGAAAATCAAGTTAGTTGATTCAAGTCCTTAATATAACACCCAATATGAAATATTAAGGCTAGGACCCAACACAATATTTTATAACTTGGAAGAGGGATGCCGTAATCCAAGCTATAAAATATTTGAAGGTAGGCGAATGACGATTCACCAATTTCCACCATGAAAAAAAACGAAATAATTTATTAGGTTTTAATTGGATTTGAAACTCCTAGATCTTTTGAGATTCATTGAACTTTTCAATGGCATGTTTCAATCTCGATTGTGCCCTCTCAAGTTTTGTGACTGGGATGCCGAGGATCACAAAACAATGTGTGAATAACCATGCAAACTCACTTGGTACCCTTAATATTATCACCTAATCGATGTGCCGGTTAACCACACACGCTCCACCGATCTATGATAAACATTAAGTCACCCTTCGTGATCCTTACTAGTCCAAGTTAGTGTGCCGGTTAACCACACACGCTCCACCAACGTCTTGGTAAGGTACAAAGTGTGAATTCCATGGACTAGCACCAAGTTCACATTTTTCCTAAAGTAACTAAGATTGGGAATTTATAAAAGGTTTAGTTACTTTATAATATTCATTATACTTTTAATGAGAATTTAAAGTCATTGTCCTACCCGTTCGGCTAACGACCCTCCACCGATCAAGGAAGCGGTGGGTGAGAATGGACACCCATTAAGTGTCCATTTTATAGGCAACAACCTTATACCCCCCTTATAGACCGGCTTCGTGAATGAGGCCTACTAACGGTAAAACGACTTGATCTTATACATATATATAATAATTAACCATTAATGTTATAAATAGTATAAGGGTTGAATTTTAACTTTTAAAACTCTAAGGGTTTGGAATTAAAGTTTATTAAAGTGTGTGAAACTTTACGAATTCCAAAACTTGAGGGCAAGTTTTAAAACACCAAAACATGAACATGAACATGATCATCAAAGTTTCAAGAATTATATGAACACATACAAAGCATGAAATTTTGATATAAGCTATTGTAAATGGATTAGAACTACCATTACACCAACTAAAACAAGTTTTAAAACACCAAAACAGTTTAGGGTAATGTTTCTAGTCCATTTCCAGCAGCAAAAGTCGAAAATGTGAATTCTGAGGCTCCTACTCGCCGAGTGCACGAACCTACTCGGTGAGTAGGATGAGTTTACACATGAACTCGGCGAGTCCCCCCATGGACTCGGCGAGTTCATCAGTCAGACAGCAAAAAATCGACTTTTTATCACTATTTTGCATCAAGTATCAAACAAACAAGCCTAGTCTCTGATACCACTGTTGGGTTTTGAGCATTCTAACACTTCCTAAGTGTACATGCAACCCTAATAAACCTTGGATCTATGTTTGTCTAAGGTACATGCAAAATATTAATTTCCAAGGTTTATAACCTATCTAGCATGGCATGGGGTACTTTTAAACATAAAAGAACTAGATGAATTACATACCTCTTGTTGATTGCTGATTCCTTGGAGTTTGAGAGCCAAGCACCAATAATGTGAATGCCTCAAATGGAAATCACAAATCACCACAAACTTGGAAAATGTATGAGAGAGTATACTAACACTTAGAAATCGGCCACCACTATTACACACACACTCGGGTCTTATTTCATGCAACATGAGCTTGTTTATATAGTGTGCATGGTTAGGGTGAAACCCTAATAACCCATGTCTTTTCCTTTCCAAGGATCCATGGGTTAAAAGCTCCATGGATCATCCATGGACTTCCATATAAGCTTAGCCCATTAATAAATGAGTATTAGCCCACACCATATAAATATAATAGCCCATGATTTAATTAGTCTTCCTTTTAATCACTAAATTAATTCATAATTAATTCAAGATTAAAACTAATTAAATAACATGACTTTATATTAATATATTATAACTTATAATATATTAATAAATCGTAAGTATACAATTCTCATAAAATTATCCATAAACAGTTTGGGTGAAGTGCAACCCAAATGGACCATGCCGGGTCGGGTCAAGTATATACCAAATAAGTTATGGACTTAGACACCTTATCCAACAACGTACATCATATCTAGCGTTCGTGATCGATGCTTAGAAGGAGAAGAAGGAGGTGCAGAATATTCTGATGGTGTGTGATTATCCGGAAGTCTTTCCCGAAGATCTTCCCAGATTGCCCCCTGATCGACAAGCGGAGTTTAGTATCGACTTGTTACCAGGAACGACGCCGATAGCAAAAGCACCGTATCGATTAGCGCCAACCGAAATGAAAGAACTTATGACACAACTTCAGGAGTTATTGGACAAAGGTTTCATTCGACCTAGTTCATCACCCTGGGGAGCCCCTGTGTTGTTTGTAAAGAAGAAAGACGGGAGCATGAGAATGTGCATCGATTACAGAGAGCTGAATAAAGCGACAATAAAGAACAAGTACCCGTTGCCGAGGATCGATGACCTGTTCGACCAATTGCAAGGTTCGAGCTATTTCTCGAAGATCGATCTTAGGTCGGGATACCATCAACTGAAGGTGAGAGAGCAGGATATCGAGAAGACTGCGTTCAGAACAAGATATGGACACTATGAATTTTTGGTTATGTCGTTCGGATTAACCAATGCCCCAGCAGCTTTCATGGATTTGATGAAAAGGGTTTGTAAACCATACCTTGATAAATTCGTGATAGTATTCATAGACGATATCTTGATCTATTCGAAAAGCAAGCAGGAGCATGAAGAGCATCTGCGTGAGGTGCTAGAAGTCCTGAAGAAGGAGAAGCTGTATGCGAAGTTCTCCAAATGTGAATTTTGGATTCAAGAAGTCCAATTTTTAGGTCATGTGGTTAACCAAGAAGGAATAATGGTTGACCCAGCAAAGATTGAAGCTGTGATGAAGTGGGAACAACCAAAAAGTCCTACGGAGATTAGAAGCTTTTTAGGATTAGCTGGATATTATCGAAGATTTATGCAAGGCTTTTCTTCGATCGCTACTCCATTAACAGCTTTGACCCACAAAGGAGCTACTTATGCTTGGAATGAGAAGCATAAGGAAGCCTTTGAGAAGTTGAAGAAGAGACTGTGTGAAGCACCGATTCTTTCGTTACCTGAAGGAGTTGATGACTTCGCAGTCTATAGTGATGCCTCTGGAGTTGGGTTAGGATGTGTTCTGACCCAAAGGGATAAAGTGATCGCGTATGCCTCGAGGCAATTGAAAGAGCATGAAAAGAACTACCCCACTCATGATCTGGAGTTGGCAGCGGTAGTATTCGCCTTAAAGATATGGAGGCATTATCTTTATGGTACTAAGTGTAAACTTTTCACTGATCATAAGAGTCTTCAATATCTCTTTAATCAGAAGGAATTGAACATGAGACAGCGGCGCTGGGTGGAACTACTCAAGGACTACGACTGTGAGATACTTTACCACCCTGGTAAAGCAAATGTTGTTGCTGATGCTCTTAGTCGGAAGGTAAATCTTGAAAAGAGAAGGCCAAGAGCGTTGAGAATTGAAGTTGTCTCGACAATTGTGGAAAGTATAAAGAAAGCTCAGGAGGAAGATTTAGAGAAAATTGACCGGAAGGAGGAACGTTTGGGCAAAACGTTGGTGTTTGATACAAACGGTCAAGGATTGAAGGTATTCAAAGATAGGATTTAGGTACCTAAGACGGGAGGAGTAAGAGGTCTTCTGATGGAAGAAGCTCACAAAACCATGTACTCGATTCATCCCGGCAGTACGAAAATGTATAGGGACCTAAAACCCTATTACTGGTGGCCGACGATGAAGCTCGATGTTGCTAAGTATGTGGCCGAGTGTGTAACTTGTGCTAGGGTTAAGGCACAACATCAGAAACCGTATGGGAGTTTAGAACCTTTACCTGTACCCATGGGTAAATGGGAAGATATCACTATGGATTTTGTGACTAAACTGCCCAGAACAAGGAACGGTCACGACATGATTTGGGTGGTCGTTGATCGCTTCACTAAGAGTGCGCATTTCATAGCCGCTAACGAGAAATGGTCTATGGATAAACTTGTGAATTCTTATGTGAACGAAATTGTAAGGCTACACGGTGTTCTGTTAACGATTGTATCCGATCGTGACAGCCGTTTTACCTCAAGGTTTTGGAAGAGTCTACAAGAGGAATTGGGTACCAAGTTGTGTTTGAGTACAGCTTACCATCCGCAAACCGATGGTCAGAGCGAACAAACGATTCAAACATCGGAGGATATGCTGAGAGCATGTACCCTAGAATTCCAAGGTAACTGGGATGAACACTTACCTTTAGTAGAATTTTCCTATAATAATAGTTTCCACTCAAGCATCAAGATGGCACCTTATCACGCTTTGTATGGAGAAAAGTGTCGAACGCCATCATGTTGGCTGGAAGCTGGGGAAAAGCAGTTTATGGGACCTGAGATAGTCCATCAAACTGCTGAAAAGTTGAAAGTGATAAGGGAAAGGATGTTAGCTGCTCAAGATCGACAAAAGAGTTATGCTGACAAGAAAAGACAACCGATATCCTTCGATGTTGGAGATTCGCTTTTACTTAAAGTCTCGCCGTGGAAGGGACTTATAAGATTTGGTAAGAGAGGAAAGTTGAGTCCAAGGTTTATTGGACCATTTAAAGTTCTTCAGAGGATCGGGAATCAAGCTTACAAGCTAGAATTACCGGAAGAACTGGAGGGTATTCATAACACATTTCATGTGTGTTATTTGAGAAAGTTCACGGGAGATGTGCCCGACATAATTCCCATTTCTGAGTTAAGGTTGGATGAAAACAAGAGGTTGATTGAAGAACCTGAGGCAATCGTTGACCGTAAGACTAAGAAGCTGAGACGCAAGATGGTCGATTTAGTGCTTGTGCGTTGGAAACATACGAATGGGCCAAATCTCACTTGGGAAACGGAGAGTGACATGATGAGTCGCTACCCGCATTTGTTTGCAGATGTGTGATTCCGGGGACGGAATCATCCTAAGGGGGAGAGAATTGTAATGCCCGTGTTTCTAGGCTAGGCATTAATATTGACATTATAGTCTAGGTTAACCTTTGTGACTCATTTTGGAGAAATGAAAAGGAATTATATGAATATTATGTCTTTTATGTGTTTTATGCTTAATTATTAGGGTTTAATTAATTAAGAATAAAAACGAGCGTCAAAATTAAATTTCATTTAAAGCCGATATCTATTAAGAAACTTGTAGTGGGCGTGACAAGGATTACAGATATATAAAGAATGCCGAAATCCGAGTTATAACGAAGAAGTTATGATCTGTCGGAGTTTCGCGACAAACCGGCACGGGGCCGAATGTCGTAAAAAGTGAGTTTTTGATAAACTACTTTTTGGCCTTAGTGATCTAAACGAAACTCGTAGTGTTCGTTAAACCGAGAGTAGGTATAAAAAGAACACCCAAATCTGACTTCGTATGAGGAAGTTATGATTTTTCGAAGTTTCAGCTTAGCAGTAGACAACTAAAAACTCGAATTTTAGATCGAGAGATTTTTAGCCGACATGACCTAAACGAGAATCGAAGGTCTCGTCATTAGTAGCTCAACGGTAAAAAGTCTGACGAAAACGGACGTCGGATGAAGAAGTTATGAATTTTTAACGGATTTCCTGTCCCGGTCTGTTAAAAATAATAATATAAAAATTAAATTCAAAAATAGCCAACGAAGTCTAAACGAAAGTTGTAGAGCGTAATTTTACTTACGCGTGCATATAAATAACGTAAAAAACGGAGCTCGTATGTGAAAGTTATGGATTTTAGAAGTTTTGGCGCGAAAACCGAGGAATTTCGCATATGTGGCTTGGGCCACGTCACCTTCGCTTAGAACGTGCCACGTGTCCGAAATTGGTGAGTCATGCGAGCCACGTGTCCGAAATGCTGCTGAGTCATCCGATCTCGTGAGTCATCCGAACCGGAGAGCAAATCCAAAGAGGTCCACTAAGGATCCGACGTGTGTCTACTATCACATGTCCGAGTCTCGCAGAAGGAGGCCACGTCCGAAGTCTCGGACTAGACCTCGGTGCAATCAGCGGCTGCCACCGAGACTTCGCACATGCGAGCCATGTGTTGCGCACCCTCGCCCTGCTGCCGCATGTCCTCGCATGCTGACTCCTCTCCTCCTTAAGCCGACTTCGGACCCTATAAATAGAAGGGTCATGCGAGCCTTCTCGGTTACTTTTGGAGTTTTGCCATTTTAAGCCCCTTTCTTCATATTTTCTTCATCTTAACATCCCCCAAAGCCCCGGTATCGATTATAACCCCCGGAATACGCCACGAAGAGCCCGAGAAGCCCGGAAAATTTATCTTTTCGGTTTCGAAGCCCGACCCTCGCAGAGCCCTGTTTCTGAATAAAACTCCCGGTTTTATTAGAAACGAACGTTTTAGGAAACGAATTGCTGCCCGATTTTCATCAAAACATGTGAGTGTATAGTCACTTTCATTTTACACATAGATATGAAGTATTTACCTTATAATATGTGCTATGTGTAAATATATTAATTGTTTATTTGAAGTGACTGTTGAGTTGATGTTTTATACAAGTTTTAAATTGTATAAGTATTTTTATCTACAAATATGTTGGGTAGAACATGGGTAGATAGTGATGTGTGATAAAATAAAAGTAATAAGAGGCCTCGATGTGATTTGTGATTCAGTCATCTAGCGGAGTTGTGATGACGACCACAGACTTTCTAGACAGTCCAGTGGGAAACATTAGCAGGTCCGCAACCTGTAGGTGTTAATGAACTAGAGTGTTCATTCGCTGTACTCCATCCCCCTCATGGTTGCCTTTAGGACATGTATGGCTGAGGAAACTCCTTAGCAGTAGTGTCCATTCTGATGATATTCTTTAGGCTAGGTCCCTTGTGATAAGTGTTTAGGGACGTAAAGTGAGGATAACGGGAACGGGTAATCAGGGTTATTGTTGATTGGTGAACTTAATAAGTTTATTATTACTGTGGGTTGAAAACCCTATATGCTCACCAGGCTTCCAAGCTTGACCCACTCAGCTTTTTATGTTACAGGTAGTGGACCCCAAGCATAGTCGGAGGACGATGAGAGATTTTGGATTATAGGCCAGTAGTTGTAAATAACTGTTAAAAGGCTTATAATGTCTTGTTTATGCTTTTGATCTGTATCGGAACATGACATCCCGAGGTTTTGATATGAAATGAAATTATATATTTCTTAAAGAAGGGTTTTGACAAACTTGTATCATATTTTGTATTGGGGACCAATTCTGCAACATCTTTTAAAAAGATTTCTCTGATTTTACTTTAAAAAGCATAAATTAAATCGGTCTTTTCTGGCCGAGAAATTAGGGGATGTCACAATTATGCATGTGAGTTCTATGAGTTCTCATTTGAATGCATAAAGACAAAGCACCTTGATCAATGGAAAGTACATTGATATGAAAGGGTGGGTTGCTTGGAAGACATGGTGGGCATTCATGTTACCATGAGGCAAGAAATCGAGATTGAGCACGTTCGGTCCATATGAGTTTGGATTTGTCGCAAACTTTGGTTTTGACAAATTCACATGGATAGGAACACATACACTTTAAAATCTAAGTGTCATGAGGTTTCCCTCCTTCATGAAAATGATTGTAAGGAAATGCTTTCACTAAGAGAGATTTTAAGAAGATTACAATTGTGAAAATTGTATTCTCAAATTCGATTATGATTACGGCATCCCTCTTCATAGTTCGAATTGTGAGATTTGGCAATTAGTCTGAACATTTGGGACTTAGTAACATAAGTTCTGAATTTCTTTAGACACACATGTGAGCTATCTAAAGCAAAGGTGTATGAGCTTAAAAAGCTTAGATAAGGCTTATCAAAGCATTAGGTATTAGAAATATGAACTTAAGGAATTCAATAAGCATTGTTTTCTAGAAGTTCAATTGTTTTCTGAATACATGTCAAAGCTAGTGGGAGCATAAGTGTTATGCTGGTAAGAAAATAATCATCATGTTAGTGGGAGCATGATTATTATGGTAAGTATTGCAAGTTAGCAATATTAATTATAGAAAACAAAGATTCACTTTGCAAAGTTGCAAGGGTTGAAAAGTTGTTTTGCTATAATTAAGGGAGAGAATATTATACTTCGTTTCAAAATTCTAAAGCTTAGATCGAGAAACGTTAATAAATTTAGTCAAGGATACATAGTGCATTCTCAAAATTCGATTATGATTACGGCATCCCTCTTCATAGTTCGAATTGCGGGAACATGACACATAAAATATTGTGGCAGAAGGATGATAAAGTATCACGTCTTTATGTGAGACATTATGCATCGTGTCCATACACTTCAGGTATAGGATCGATTGCATATGCTATAATTTTTGACCGTTCTAAAATTTTCCAAATGCCTAGGGCATTAAGAGGGAAAAAGGGACTAGAATCGGTTTTGACTAAAATAATTAAACAACTATCAAAGGACGATCTGAGGTTCACTGAGGATTTGTCGCTTGTGAGTAGTTGGAAGTACAGTACTGAATGGACTATATTGACATTATTATAAATAGATAAGATTCTATTAAGAATAAGTTGTCATATGGCAAATATGGAAATGTTTCCATTAATGGGAGTTGGATATTAAGAAATATGTCTAGATTAGAAACTTTTATGCGAGAAGGATGTTCAAAGGAATGTACTTTGAATGTGAGACTTCACGTCTATGGAATTGTCTTGTAACAATTTCCGATAGAAAACCTTATAATTTCATTAGCCGGGTCTTGGTGACTTTTGTGCTATGACTTTAAGAAAGGATCGTTGCATAAAGTGTTAGAATCTGACATATTCTAAAAGTGGCAAGAATTTGGTATTCTTATACTAATAATAAGGATTGGGAATTGTGAAATGAGTTTCATTGGAAAAGTTTTTCAATTGATCTATTTCACAAAGTATGGACCATAGAAACCAAAGTGTACATGCTTGGAGCATGGGACAATTGTGGTTATAATTCGAGTAATAAGTTGATTTTCTGAAACAGTAAGCAATGAATAATGAGTAATCAATATGGTGTTTAAATAAAAGTGTTTTTATTTACGCTCAAAAGTTTTGGGGCCATATAGGATTAATATTATTATTGCGTTTCACTTTGCATGTTTTGACTTCCAGAATAATTGGGTTATTCGAACCTCCACAGTCGGTCATACGTTGGAAGTAGGTATGAAGGAAGACTGTCATGAATCTGTCTGTAGAATTGTCTAAGTGTTTAGACATAGCACAAGTTTGCTGCAGAGTTCATGAGTGCTTTAATAAGATTAGAGTATTGGATCAAACCAACGCTCACTTGAATCACTTCATGGTTTTTTATCATGAGTAATTGTGAGACGATAACATTGTATATTCTTGAAACCGAGACGTGTGAGAGTGACATGATGAGTCGCTACCCGCATTGATAATAAGAAAACGCACCAGTAACTTAGTGTTATAAAACTTATTGTTGTGTGTGATTCGATCAGTAAATGCAAGCGAGCATTTGAGTCGCAGTTTATCCATTCCTTTTATCCAAAGTGGGATAAAAGCGATATATGTGGGCCCCTCGATGATTTAGTGATGACACCCTAAGCGCTTGGCCAAGCCGGGACTAAGTTGATGTGTTTAATTGTAGTCTGTTGTCAGTCGTCATAAATCGGAAGTCGGGAAACACTATAGAGAGAATGATCGAAATTCATGTCTTATGTCTATACGATATCTTGAGAATGGAGGAATATATGATCCCTTATCTAAAGGACACGCATATCTGATAAGATCAGAGTTGACAACGGTTTTTGAAAGCTACGATTGCTGATCAGGTTCTGAAGTTATGCAAAATAGTTATTAGACTTATCCAAGTGGGAGACTGTTGGATTAGTATCTAAGTCCATAACTATTTTGGTATGTACTTGACCCGATTATGAGCATGGTCGTTTTGGGTTGCCTTCACCATAGCAATATGTAGGATGAATTAAGGAGAGAAAGGTTTAATTATGATTTATTAATATATTATGAGAATAATATATTAAAGGAGAAATCATATTGGTTAATTAATATTAGTCAATAATTAATAAAGAATTAATTATGTGGCTAAAAGAGATTAATTAAACTTGGGGGACTGGAATTGTAATTATAGGATAATTGCAATTAGGCTATGGATCACCTTGGAATAATAGGTTGGACGAATTATATGGGGAAGCCCATTAGAAAGCGTCCAAGGCATGTTCCAGAAGGGGTCCATGGGCTGCTTAGGGCTTAAGCAGTCAAATTAGGGTTTCCTTGTTAGATAACCCTAATTGCCTACCTATTTAAAGAACCCTTGAGACCCAAAAACGTGGCTAACACTGGGATTAGGGTTTCCAGCCGTTTTTGGTGCCTCCTCTCTCTTCTCTCCTTCATCCAATTGCTTAGTGATGTTTGTGACTCCATTAGAGGTGCAACACTTGAGGCACTAAGCTTTCTGAAGCAAATCAAAGCAATGAATTGATTGTTATTGCTACATAACAATCAAGGTAAGATCTAAACCCTAGTTTATATGTTAATTTGATTAATTGTGTGCTAGATCTAGGGTTTATAAGTCTTGGAAGTTTATTGCATGTTCAAAGTAGAAAAACTAGATCCAAGCAATTAGGGTTGCATGAACACCATAGGATTGATGTTATGCTCAAAACCCATCAGTATCCCCCCCCCTGAAAATTAAAGAAAACTGGAAAATGTAGGGGTATGAACTCACCTTGAGTGATTTCTCGAAGAGTGGAAGGTCGAAGACGAGGAGTATCAAGTCAAGAACACTTGATGAACACGTGAAAGTTTGGATGATCCTAAGAACGATTTTTGGTGTTAAAATGTGGGTAGATGATTCAAGGATGTTATGAAAGCACGGAATAACACTTGAGTATATATGAAATACTTACCAAAAAGTGAAGTAATAGCTCAAGAACTCCTTCAAAAAGTGGCTGGAAGTAGAGAGAAAAAGAAGCTTTCTTGAGGGATAAGGGAAGTGTAAGTGTTTGATGGTGAAGGAAATTGTTGAAAAATGTTTTTGTATGTGACCATCACTAAAATAAGACGAACTGTTTTGATGTTATCTAACAAATATTATAAGTTATTTCAGATTGTATCAATACGTAATCAAAACGGTATATACGAAAACACGTGAATGACAAAAACGCAAAGACGTAAATTCACAACTCGACAAGTCTCAAACCGCATGAAGATAAGAATCTCAAGACTCAAGTCATGCAACTTAAACCACTTGCAAAACCGAATACAAAGATCAAAAACGAATCAAACCAAAGCAAGATGATTCACGAACCCGACTCGACTCGCATACCCGCGGATATCATGGATCAAATCCAAAATTCAGAACCAAAACCATTCAGGTCCCACGACCAGCCCGCGGCCCGCATTACAAACCGCACAAAACTGTTCAGGTCCAGCGACATAACCGCGACCCGCGCCCATACCCGCGTAGATCGAGATTTTCACTTCAGCTATTCAGAACGCAAGACGCGACCTACCCACGGCCCGCACCCATACCCGCGACCCGCGCCCATACCTGCGTACATCGAATTTTTACTTCAGCTATTCAGATCGCAAGAAGCAGCCATGCACGCGACCGACCCGCGGCCCGCGCCCACACCCGCGTAAAACTCATCCATGCAACAAATACCCACGAATATATATTATATATATGTATATTGTGTGTGTATATATATATATATATACATATATATATATATACATGTATTGTATATATATATACATATGAAGGAAGAAACAAGAAAATACAAAAGCAAAAGTCTCCATCACATGTGTTTCTTCTTTCTTTCTAAACTCACAGCTTCATCATCACTTCCAGCATACATACCACCTAGAAATTACTTTTGAATATATATACATGCACATGCATAGTGTATATGTGTATGTGCTGTGAGGAAAGAAAGCAAAGACAACACAAAAGAAGAAAACCCACTTGCATGCTTCCAACTTCTTTCCAGCTTTCACTCCTCAACAATGTTTACTTTCCCTTAAACAAATGAGAGTTGCCTGGAGTATTTGTGCATATATATATAGATGCATGCAAGAAGAGAGGAGTAGAGAAAAACACCAAAGTGTGAATAAAATCACCAAAGTGTGGGAGTGTTGTGGGTAAATACACCAAAAAGAGAGAGAGAGAGAGAGAGAGAGAGAGAGAGAGAGAGCATACGTGAGTATGTGTGTGTGTGGATGTATGTGAGTGTATTGTGTGTGTTAGAGAGTGTTTAAAGAGTTTTCATTGTAATATTCTGTAACTCTTTCACTCCAAAAGAAGAAAGCCAAAGCCAAGACCAACAAGCTTCAAGAACAACCTCTTCTTCAAGAACAACTCAAGAACACAAACACTATTCATCATCTTCCTCACATTCAACCCATCAAACAAAGCCTATACCACCTTTGTTTACTACACCAATCACCACCAAACACCTCTCTCACATCAAAGCAACCAATACCAACTTTCAAAACAACCGATACCAACACCCAAAACAACCGATACCAACACCCAAAACAACCCATACTAACACCCAAATCAACCAATACCCATACCCAAATCAACCAAGACAACATACCTACCTTACCAACAACAACCTTTCAAAACAACCAGAAATACCTTAAATACAATTACATAAAAACCAGTGTATTTGTCTTACTGTATAAACAATTGAGTAACAGAATTTTGAATAAATTTTATGTTACTTATACCTGATTGAACATTGAACAAATAGAGACACAGTCTATTAAGATCCAGTCCAACCCTAAGCCGTTCAGTCATTTATTTGACAAACGTACTTTATAGACCAGTCGTTCCACAAGTCCAGTTCAAAACCCACCTACTATATCTATATTTATATATTTTATTACAACTTTATGTCATTTAAATACTGTCATTTATTTCATTTATAGCTTTCAGTCATTTATAGCTTTCCAGTATTTATTTATTCCGCACTTCTTATCTTTCCGCATCTAATCTCATTAAATATATATATCTGTCACCCAGTAACTGGTAACTGAGCCTTTTATTCGTGGTAATCAGATATTAATATATTTCTAACAATTGGTATCAGAGCTTGCGTGATTTACTTTGAAATTTTTGTCGAAAACCTTTGGTTAGCGTTTTTTTTAAAACCTTCCATTAGCGTTTCTTTGAAATTTTCATTTTAATATCACTTGTTCAAAATCCTTTCAAAAACAAAAAAAATTATTATGTCTTCTGCTAATTACTCCAACATGAACTCTGTTTCTATTGCTAACAGCTTGGGATCTGGTTCACGGGCACCCATACTTATTCCTGAAGAGTATAATTCGTGGGTTGGCCGTATGAATCTTCATCTCAACTCCATAAATGAAAATGTCTATAATTGTGTAGAAGGAACATATGTTACTCCAGAAAATATGGCTACTCTTGCTACAAATCAAGCCACTCTTGCTGAAACCGAAAAAAAGCTGCAACTCCAAGCCAAAAAGGAACTTGTGTCTGGAATTCCCCACAGTATTCTAAGTCAAATGGATGACATAATACTGTTGACTGCAAATCAAATCTGGGAAAATTTAAAAAATCGTTTTTGTGGAAATCAAAGAATTATTGGAAACAAAAGAACATCTGTTTTAAATGAATTCGATAATTTCAAGATGCTTTCATCAGAAACCATCCATGATGCTCATGATAGGTTCAATTTTATCATGGTAAAAATGAACAATTTGGGCATCAAAAAGACACAACACGAGATAAATCTCAAGTTTCTAAACAATCTTTACGAAAGCTGGAAGATGGTTAAACTCATCGTTCAGGGAAATCCAGCCATTCATACTGAAACTTTATACAATTTGTATGGAGAACTTCAATCGTATGAATCCTCGATTGACCCACCAACCACTACAGCTTTTGGAGGACCACTTGCTCTCGTTTCCACATCTTCTCAAAACCAAACACCTTTTAATGAACAAAACTTCAATCATTTTAATCAGACATCTTTTCAAAACCAACCCTTTTTGAACAATTCTTTTGATCAATATGATTTAAATGATGAAACAGACTACCAACAACTGTGTGCTTTGGTAGCAACCACAAATCTCCAGAGATTTATTCCAAATCACGGTCAATCGAATTTTAAACCAAATTTTCAAAACCGACCATCATATGGACAAAATAATTCTGGATTTCAACCAAGACCTCAACCTGTTCAAAACAACTCAGGTTTTCAACCAAGACCTTATTTTGGACAAAATTTTCAAAGACCTTCCTTCCAAAACAATTCAAACCAAGGTTTTCAAAACCAGGGATTTCAAAACAATCCCAACTCAAGTCATCATAACAATAACCAAAACAACAGTTTTCAAAACCAAAACAGAGGATTCCAAAATCAAGGTTACACTAATCAAAACAATGGCTTTCAAAACAACCAAAATTTTGGATTCCAACAGAACCCTTCCCAATCTTCCCAACAAATCCAAACTCAAGCTCCTGAAAGACTTCCGATTAAAAGTCAAAAGGATGACAGTGATGAAGAAGTGATCATTTGTCACAACTGCAAAGGAACTAATCACTATGCCAGAGAATGCCGAGCCAAAAACAAAACCAAAGTCAAAGACTCAGCATACTACGCTCAAAAAGCCGATGAATTAAAGAAACAGGAAAATCAAGATAAGCAAAGAGCATTGATGGCAATCCATGAACCAAACGTGGAATACTGGCCAACTTCTGAAGACGAAGCTGACAATGAACCAACACAATCAAACTTTTGTTTCGTAGTTGGTGTTGATAGACCTTCAAGAGCTCCAAACGTCATAGAACAGGTATTTAATGTTGGAGAACCCAATGATGATACATGGTATATTGATAGTGGTTGCTCCAAGCATATGACAGGAAACCGAAACTACCTGCGTGACTTCAAACCCACCCAAACAAATCAAGATGTTACCTTCGGCAACAACATGACGGCAAAAATCAAAGTTTATGGAAACATAACAAATGGTAACTTCACCATAAAGAAAGTTGCCTATGTCGATGACCTGAAACACAACCTCATCAGTGTTTCTCAACTGTGTGATAACAATCTTGAAGTCCGATTCACCAAACAAAGAAGCTTGATCATGGACGCCAAAACCAAAGAAATCATTGTTGATTCTTACCGTGTCGGAAATATGTATCCACTTGACATGGATCTTATCTATGGTAAACCCGATATATGTCTGCTATCAAAAGCCCCAGCAGATATCAGTTGGTTATGGCACCGCCGCCTTTCCCATCTAAACTTTGGGTACATCAACAAACTGATCGGCGATGATCTTGTTAGAGGACTGCCACTTCTGAAGCTTGATAATGAAACTCTTTGTGCCGCATGTGAAAAAGGAAAACTTTCCAAATCAACTCACAAAAGCATCTCAGAATCTAGTGTATCCGAACCACTAGAATTACTGCACATAGACCTTTGTGGCCCTGCCAAAACCCAAACCATACAAGGGAAGAAGTACATTCTTGTTGTCGTTGATGGCTTCTCGCGCTTTACTTGGGTCTTTTTCTTAAGACTAAAATCAGAAGCACCTGAAGAAATGATCAACTTCATCAAACAAATTGAACTGAAGCTCAAACGACCTGTTCGAAGAATCCGAAGTGATAATGGTTTAGAGTTCAAAAACAAGACTCTAGATTCATTTCTCAAAGACAAAGGAATTGAACATAACTTCTCAGCCCCATAAACTCCACAACAGAACGGCATTGTCGAAAGAAGGAACAGAACTCTATGTGAAGCTGCAAGATCAATGCTTATCTTCGCTGATCTGCCACAGTACTTCTGGGCAGAAGCAATAGCCACAGCTTGCTACACTCAAAATCGTTCCTTAATCCATAAACATCTTCATAAAACACCATATGAAGTCATTAACAACCGAAAACCAAACATCAAATTTTTCCATATTTTTGGTTGTCGATGCTTCATAAAGAACAATAAAGATCACATTTCAAAATTTGAATCAAGGTCGGACGAAGGAATTTTCCTTGGTTACTCGTTTTCCTCAGCTGCTTATCGAGTACTGAACAAACGTACCAGAGTAATTGAAGAAAGTATCGATGTTCATTTCGATGAATTTTATGTCAGGAAATTGGATCGTGAACATTTTGGTTCAAAAATGATCGATAATATTTTTCAAAATCCAATTCAACAAACACCTTTTCCTGACAGAGATATTGAAATCGATCTTGATTTACTTTTTGAACAACCCAAAACCGCTTACAATTCTGAACTTCTAACTACTTCTATTGATTCTACAGGAACGACCACTGAAGGAACTCCACAAACAAACCGAAATGATGCAGATCAATTCAAGGGGGAACCACCTACACATACTTCTTCATTGGAACAAACACCAAATCCTCCTTTAAATACCCCATCCCCAAATATCCAAAACAATCCCGATGCATCATTTATGGGGGAACCTTCAAACCTATTCCAAGATGAAACTCCCGGAGAAGAACAATGGGATACTGAAATTCCAATTATTATAGCGGAAGAGAATCGCTTAATAAAATGGACCAGAAACCACCCAACTGACCAAATCATCGGAGATCCAAACTCAGGCATCCAAACTAGAGCCGCAACTTCTAATGATTGTTTATTTGGAGCCTTCTTATCCATGACTGAACCCAAAACCATACATTCTGCTCTCAAAGATCCAGACTGGGTAAAAGCTATGCAAGAAGAGCTAGAAGAATTTGAAAGAAATGACGTATGGAATCTTGTCCCTACCCCACCCGATGTTTCTGTTATAGGTTCAAGATGGGTATTCAGAAACAAAACTGATGATCAAGGAATCGTTTGTCGAAACAAGGCACGTCTCGTAGTCAAAGGATATTCACAACAAGAAGGAATCGACTACGATGAAACATATGCTCCAGTTGCCAGAATTGAAGCAATTCGCATCTTTCTTGCATATGCTGCACATAAGAACTTCAAAGTATTCCAAATGGATGTTAAATGTGCATTCCTACATGGAGAGTTAGATCGCGATGTATACATCCAACAACCACCAGGTTTCGAAGATCCCAAATTTCCTGATCACAGCTTCAAATTGCAGAAAGTTGTCTATGGCTTAAAACAAGCACCCCGAGCCTGGTATGCCACATTGACAACCTTTCTCGAAGAATCAGGTTTTAAAAGAGGTTCAATCGATCAAACCCTCTTTCGTAAAATCTATAATAAACATCTTTTAATCGTACAAATATATGTTGATGACATTATTTTCGGTTCTACTGATGAATCTTTGAGTATTAAGTTTGCAGATCTAATGAAGAGCAAATTTGAAATGAGCATGATTGGGGAGATGACTACTTTTCTCGGACTTCAAATCAAACAGTCAACTGATGGCATTTTCATCAACCAAGAGAATTATGTCAAAAACCTACTCACTCGCTTTTCAATGGACAAATCCAATACCGCAAAAACCCCAATGGCTTTTGGATACAAAATCGATGCAGACTTAAATGGCAAACCTGTTGATCAGAAAAGATATCGTGGAATGATCGGATCACTCTTATACCTCACTGCCAGCAGACCTGACATCATGTTTTCTACATGTGTCTGTGCCAGATACCAAGCAAATCCTATGGAATCCCATGTAGTTGCTGTGAAACGCATCTTCAAATACCTAAAAGGCACTCCCAAACTTGGCCTTTGGTATCCAGCTAAATCCGATTTTCAGCTGAACGCTTTCACCGACTCAGACTATGGAGGATGCAAGTTAGATAGAAAGAGTACATCTGGTAGCTGTCAATTCCTAGGAGGTAGACTAGTGAGTTGGACTTCAAAGAAACAGACTTGTGTATCCACATCAATAGCAGAAGTTGAATACGTCGCTGCCGCCAGCTGTTGTTCGCAAGTCATATGGATGCAAACTCAACTGCGAGACTATGGCTTCAAAATTTCACAAATTCCCATATTTTGTGACTCAACCAGTGCAATTGCCATTTCTCACAATCCCGTTCACCATTCCATGACAAAGCACATCGACATTCGATATCATTTCATCAAAGACAACATTCAAAAGGGTCATATCGAATTGCACTTCATCAACACCGAAGATCAAATTGCCGATGTCTTCACTAAGGCTCTCGATGAAACAAAGTTTCAATACTTCCTAGGCCGTCTAGGAATGTTAAATCCAGATAACATCTATCCTTAAACTTTTACTTTTTGTTTGTACAAAAGTGTGTTTACTTTCATTCAAAAGGAAAATTCAAAAACAATTGAAAATTGTTTTCCTTTTAAAAATTACCAAAAACATTCAAATAACCAATATTTCCAAAAACATTCAGAAAAACAAATCTTCAAAAAGAAATTAATAAAAGACTTGCCATAATAAGCTTTTATAGAACCTTGTGATTAATCTTCTCTTGACTTAATTTTCAGATGCTTATGCTCGATGAAGATTTTAAGTCATATTGATTCTCAATTGGAGTGAAGGTTCAAATATCCTACTTTTCATAATGTATATAACTTTATTTCCTTCGATTTTATTTCATTATTGACGATTTTAAACAATCAAGGGACATAAGGTTAGGAGGTTCAGATGAAAACAAAAACCCATGTGAGAATTTGTGCCTCGTCGATCTAAATCATTGTGGAAATCATTTCTTGTGAGCTTAGGTGTGTCACTATTGCTTATAAGGTATACCCAATTATACCTTGTCACGGTCTCATTTTTGCTTAGATATCAAAATGACCAGGGACGATACATTCATTTCTTACATACTAGACAAACTGTCTTTTATGCCACCTATCCCTACCTAGATAAAAGCCAACCAAAAATGAAGACTTGCGATCCCATGATCCATCAAGCAAACAACAACATATCCTTACAAGAAAACCAAAGGAAAAACAAATATCTATCAACATCCAATCCTCAAAGACAAATCAACAAGAAAACAAATGGATTCAATAAAGATATACCAAACAAAACAAAAAATATATATTCTATATTTGGTATTTTCAAACAAACTTTCAACCAAATGGTTATTTCAAAACAAAAATCATAAAATCCAGCGATTTGTTTTAACCATTTTTCACAAAAGAAGATATCTCAATCACTCAAGTCAAATACTCTTAAAAAGGTCTCAAATGTAGCAAATTCTCAATGCTAAAACAAAATATCTTTTTACAATAAATCGATATTAATCAACAAACATGATATTATCAAAGAAGAAGCTGCAACAACAATGGATTTCCCGGAATACTGTAGCCTTCATCACTGAAGAATCTTAGTTGCAAACTGCACTATGAAAATTGCTAAACCCCTCTACATGTATTTCCCGACGGAGAGAGAGTGAACTTTAATGGCATGAATGAAGAAACCCGCTGAGTAATGCCAAAACCAGTCTTATGTGATTGATTATCTAATAATGAGACTAAGTGACTTTACAGGAAAAGCATAGCTGAACACCTCCAATATGAGTGTGAGTCGTCAGAGAGAGATATCACTCATTTTTAGTGATCATTAACCTGTTCTGCTGCCAGAACAACCAAACACCCAAGTGAAGTGTGAGCTATACCAATAAGCGTTCATCTGAATCGACCTGTTAAACCACTTGTCGTCAGAAATAATGCTATAAAATCTTAAGAAATCTCTTTAGATACATATATGGCTACCCTTTGATAACCGAACCCGAGACTTTGATTCGGAAACAAATTTCTGAAAATCTTTTACATAAGATATGTTAAACAAAGTCACAAGCTTTCAAAACGATCACTATGTTTTATATATATCTTATCTTTGACAAAAACAATTATCCCAAATCTTCAAGATTAAAACTGTTAATGTGATAATATTTGTCCTTATTTCATCAATGATCACATAGGGGGAAATTGTTGAAAAATGTTTTTGTATGTGACCATCACTGAAATAAGACGAACTGTTTTGATGTTATCTAACAAATATTATCAGTTATTTCAGGTTGTATCAATACGTAATCAAAACGGTATATACGAAAACACGTGAATGACAAAAACGCAAAGACGTAAATTCACAACTCGACAAGTCTCAAACCGCATGAAGATAAGAATCTCAAGACTCAAGTCATGCAACTCAAACCACTTGCAAACCGAATACAAAGATCAAAAACGAATCAAACCAAAGCAAGATGATTCACGAACCCGACTCGACTCGCATACCCGCGGATATCATGGATCAAATCCAAAATTCAGAACCAAAACCATTCAGGTCCCGCGACCAGCCCGCGGCCCGCATTACAAACCGCACAAAACTGATCAGGTCCAGCGACATACCCGCGACCCGCGCCCATACCCGCGTAGATCGAGATTTTCACTTCAGCTATTCAGAACGCAAGACGCGACCTACCCACGGCCCGCACCCATACCCGCGACCCGCGCCCATACCCGCGTACATCGAATTTTTACTTCAGCTATTCAGATCGCAAGAAGCAGCCATGCACGCGACCGACCCGCGGCCCGCACCCACACCCGCGTAAAACTCATCCATGCAAGAAATACCCACGAATATATATTATATATATGTATATTGTGTGTATATGTATATATATATATATATACATATATATATACATGTATCATATATATATACATATGAAGGAAGAAACAAGAAAACACAAAAGCAAAAGTCTCCATCACATGTGTTTCTTCTTTCTTTCTAAACTCACAGCTTCATCATCACTTCCAGCATACATACCACCTAGAAATTACTTTTGAATATATATACATGCACATGCATAGTGTATATGTGTATGTGCTGTGAGGAAAGAAAGCAAAGACAGCACAAAAGAAGAAAACCCACTTGCATGCTTCCAACTTCTTTCCAGCTTTCACTCCTCAACAATGTTTACTTTCCCTTAAACAAATGAGAGTTACCTGGAGTATTTGTG
This sequence comes from Lactuca virosa, assembly GCF_052849685.1. Lineage (NCBI taxonomy): Eukaryota > Viridiplantae > Streptophyta > Magnoliopsida > Asterales > Asteraceae > Lactuca > Lactuca virosa. Next base: position 252,006,199 of record NC_136427.1, on the reverse strand, counting down.
CATATATATATATAGATGCATGCAAGAAGAGAGGTGTAGAGAAAAACACCAAAGTGTGAATAAAAGCACCAAAGTGTGGGAGTGTTGTGGGTAAATACACCAAAAAGAGAGAGAGAGAGAGAGAGCATATGTGAGTATGTGTGTGTGTGGATGTATGTGAGTGTATTGTGTGTGTTAGAGAGTGTTTAAAGAGTTTTCATTCTAATATTCTGTAACTCTTTCACTCCAAAAGAAGAAAGCCAAAGCCAAGACCAACAAGCTTCAAGAACAACCTCTTCTTCAAGAACAACTCAAGAACACAAACACTATTCATCATCTTCCTCACATTCAACCCATCAAACAAAGCCTATACCACCTTTGTTTACTACACCAATCACCACCAAACACCTCTCTCACATCAAAGCAACCAATACCAACTTTCAAAACAACCGATACCAACACCCAAAACAACCGATACCAACACCCAAAACAACCAATACCAACATCCAAAACAACCAATACCAACACCCAAAACAACCCATACCAACACCCAAATCAACCAATACCTATACCCAAATCAACCAAGACAACATACCTACCTTACCAACAACAACCTTTCAAAACAACCATAAATACCTTAAATACAATTACATAAAAACCAGTGTATTTGTCTTATTGTATAAACAATTGAGTAACAGAATTTTGAATAAATTTTATGTTACTTATACCTGATTGAACATTGAACAAACAGAGACACAGTCTATTAAGATCCAGTCCAACCCTAAGCCGTTCAGTCATTTATTTGACAAACGTACTTTATAGACCAGTCGTTCCACAAGTCCAGTTCAAAACCCACCTACTATATCTATATTTATATATTTTATTACAGCTTTATGTCATTTAAATACTGTCATTTATTTCATTTATAGCTTTCAGTCATTTATAGCTTTCCAGTATTTATTTATTCCGCACTTCTTATCTTTCCGCATCTAATCTCATTAAATATATATATCTGTCACCCAGTAACTGGTAACTGAGCCTTTTATTCGTGGTAATCAGATATTAATATATTTCTAACAGAAATGATCAAGGCAAACCAAGAAATCCTCTAGGGATTTCTTTATATAGGAGGTTGCTGGAGCAATTTGCAAGATTGATAGGATGCTTGCCTTGGTTTGTGTGATGTGGATAAGATTGGGCTAATGAGGAGGTGACACGTGGAAGGCAAGTGGGCACACTTGACCCACTTGGTATTCTAAGCTATTTTCTTTATTGTAAAATAATGATTTATAATTAATAAATCCTTGAGAAATGAATAAAATATGAGTTTAGGGGTTTAAAATGATAAAAATATGAATTTGGTGAAAACTCCCCGTCAAAAATGTCAAAAACGGTCTTAACAGGCGAAAGTAGTCGACAACCGGACATAAGGAGCGAACCTGCGAGGGGTTCAGTTCTTTGGAGATGAGGACCGAAAGTGGGGAGAAGGAACCGAAGGGAATGCTCGGGCCCGAAGGTAGATGGAAGCGAAATGGGTCTCGGGTCCGAAGGTGATAGGGAAGCGAAATGGACCGAGGGCTCGGTTCATTTCGGGTGTATTGAGGTTCGGTCCGAGACTGCTGACTTCGGTCCTGAAGGCTAAATTCGATTCTCAAAGGGGACCATCGGTCCTAAAAGGGGTGAGTTCGGTTCCCTAGGGTTCGGTCCCTAAGGGTTCGGTTCCTAGGGGTTTCGGCCCTATTTAGCTATTTTTCAATATAACTCCCCGATTCAAGCGGTTTTTGGCCAAGTTAAGGGTCGGGATGACCCGGATGACTATAAAAAGTTGAGAGAGATTTTGAGAGAGATTTGGGAGAGATTTAATTTTAGCCATTATTATTGTATAATCTCGTAATGCAAGGTTCGTGAACCCCGTTATGCTTCGTTTATGATTGTTTTAAGTCCCCAAAAGGGTTCATAGTCGTGTTTTGATGCATTTAACTCCCTTCTTAGGGTTTTACATTGTTAAACACATAAAATTCCCGAGACACTTGAATTCTTGACATACAAATGCACATTTTTATAGAATAGCTTTTAACATACAAGTACTAGTTAAGTTTGACCGGTTTGACTTGTTGACTTTGACTTTGACTTTGACTTGAATTTGACGGTTGTCACACTGCGTACTGCAGAACCAACAGAGCCCTCTCTTGAAACTTGGAGGTGATATCTACCACAATATCGGTTGTTTGGAAAAGGTCCTGGAACTCCCTCGCCAATTGCTACACCTTGATAGCTGGTGCAAACTCCCTCTGGGAATCTCTGAACAAAATCCCCCCAAGTCATCATTGCCACTGCCGAAGTCCCAATAGCTTGAGTAACCTCCTCCCACCAGTCTCGTGCTCTGTCCCTCAGCAGGCAGGATGCAAATCCCACCTTTTCCCCCTCGAGGAAAAAGCTCGTCTATTAAGCATACTCCATGTCAACGATCCAACAACGACTAGCAATGGGGTGCTTAGCCCCAAATAACTCAGGAACCTCACAAGCCTTGAACTCCCGAAATGAGGGAGGTCGAGCTCTAACCTGACCCGCCACAATCTCGGGTCAGAAAGTAGTGAGCCTCTCATCCATCAACTCCAAAATCCCCTCCTTGATGGTACCGAACAACACAGGGGAAGCATCCAAGACACCACGAGTAACCTCAACCGGAATGAACTCGCGCAGATGCTCATCAATCGGTTATGTGCCTGAGCCAGAACCTCCTCGAGTGATCATCACCATCCTCCAAACTGAAACACAACATATAAACAATCAGCAAAGGACTCGATGGGATTCCTCTACACAAGCCTCCTTAGAGTTTCCAGATCTGCTCTTGTCATAGGTACAGGTCTTGTGCTTCTAGTAGTACGGGCCCAATAATACCTTTCACACCTACCTGTACCTTCGTCTAGGTCGGTCCTGATTCCTCTAAGTCACCACACTAAAACCATATACTAATCATATGCTATACTACACACATATCCTAGACTCTCCTGGGAATTCTCAACTCCCACTACTCGGAATACCAAGAACGTCAATCAACACCGCTGGTTGCCTTATGCATGCAAGTTATACACAAAATAGGATCACATAGACTGTCAAATGATGATTCTACCCTAAGTCCACAACCAAACAAGCAATAGAAAATGAGGCTAAATCGATCATTCTTGGGCTATATAATCCTAATCGTATACAGCTTTGAAAGCATACACTTAGCAAATAACCGAGCCGATACCAATTCCAAGTAATACATAGCATCAAGCAAATCATGAAATTCTATTATATGATCCCTTAAGGTATCCTTAGCCCTAATCTAGCATGCAATTCTCATATTAGCCATATTACTCAGAATACATAGGTATGGGTAATTTGGGAATCACTTACTTGAGCACGGCTGATTGCACGCATCACACCCCTTTTTATTTAAAAAGAATCTTTTCAAAAACTTATTCCCTTTAGAAAATATTTTTAGAAACTTATTTTCATTAAATTTTTTTTACCATATCCTCAGTTTGAGTTCAGACATACTCGAAAGTGTGCCCGAATCCCTCAAACCAAGGCTCTGACACCAACTTTTAATGTCCCAAAATAGTGATAAATTTTTTTCAATTTTATTTTAATCGAAAACCATCAAGTATTCATACGAAACCAAGCAAAGTATGTCAAATAAGATTTATTATCAGAGTACACATCAAAATCATAAGAAAAATATGTCACATAGGTGGATGCAAAGCGATCAGGCCAAGCCCTTCTCTTTCGTACCAGATGTACCTGAAACCACAAAAAAACTATAAGCACAAGATTAGTAAGCTTCCCAAACTACCATATACAAGATACATATAATATAACAACATGTGGCTGTGTCAGGTCCGAAACAACCCCCGGGTCCGTATCAACCCAAAATAACAGCAAGTAGTTGTGTCGGGTATGAATCAACCCCCAGGTCTGTATCAACCTCGAGTCCATAATGACTCCGAGCCCAAATTAGCTTAATACATAAATCATACAATAACATCATACAAAATTATACGACAACATACAATTTTACTCATACAATATACTGGGTCGGCCTTGGTGCCTTCGGCCCACTTAAGGTGGTAAGAAGGCTCACCTCACAGACAGACGAAAAGCTGAAATGACATGGTGCTTTGAAACCCACACTACTGGTCACCTTTACGAATAACAGTGACCAAAACTCATACTACCACTCAAATACCTAAAATACCCCTAGGTCAAAACCTAGTCAAAATCCAGTTCAAAGTCAACTGAGTCAGCCGAGCTGACTCAGCGAGTACGCTGGTCGTACTCCTTATGTACGCGGGGCATACTTCATGGTTGACCAGGGATCGAGGATCTGAGCACGTACGCGCAGCATACCCCCAGGTATGCCCAACATACACTGCTACTCTCCACTTAAGCCATTAATTGTTTATTCCTTAAGCATTTATGTCCAAAATCCAGATCTACGCTCAAAAGGATGTCCTTAACCATAAAGTTTCCAACTTTATGGTTTAGCATGGCTATTAAGACCTTATCTCCAAAACCCTAACTTCTTAACCCAATAAGACACTCTAGCACATGCATGGGGAGAAACTAGTGACCAAAAGCACATTTTTATGTCCTAACACCCCTTAAAACCTCTGAAAGGAAAACTCAAACGTCTGTGAGTACCTCCTACTCACAAGGATCAAGTTTGGGACAAAAATGTGACGAATTTGGGCTAAAACTAGATTCATAAGAAACATACACCAAGATTGTAGCTTTTTACCTCTACAAGATGCACAATGAAGAGAAAATGTTGGATCCAAAGCCTTGAGTGAAACACGAAAACTTCAAGGTTCTTCCTTCTACTCCAAGGCTCCAAAATGACACCAAAAAGGGATCTTCAAGCTTCACAATGCACTCGCACACTTTAGGGTTTTGAAATGAGGAAAGGGGGCTGAAGATAAGAGGGTGCATGAGTTCATAAAGGTGCTTAAATAGGGTCCAAACCCTAAAATTTAGGGTTTGCACCCTGGCTACGTACGCCCCACGTACTAGCGTGTGCTTAGCGTACTAGTACGAAATCTAGTGCGCCTCGCATACTAAGCTGCGACCAAATCTAGTTCCAACGATAATTCTGTAATAGAAGACTCAGTCTCTATGTCTTAAGAACCTCGACATCACAGAAATACAATGCATGTAAAGTTGAAATTCCACTACATATTAGATAAGAATTTGGAATTGTGAAATATGTATCATTTGAATAGTGTCCAATGGATCTATTCACAAAGGAATGACTATAGAGAGACATAGTACGCGTGTTCATAACATAGGCATGACTAATGTTATCCAGTTCAAGTGGCCAGTTGATTACTCGAAACATTATACAATGAATAAATTTGTAATTTCTATGGTGATTAAATAATAGGAATTATTTATATTCAGTAAGTTTGAAACCATAGTTAATTAATTTATTATAGTATTTAACTTTGCATGTTTACTTCCCTGAGTAATTTCCATATTATTCAAAATTCCACAGGTGCTCATACATTTGGAAGTAAGTAGTGAACTAAGACTATCATGAATTGATTGTAGATTGTCGATTGAGGTTAAGACATTGTAATTGGAATTGCTACGATATTCATGAGTACTTTAAAAATAGAGATTTTAAGTATTGGATAAACCCATGCTTAGAGATTACTTCATGAATTTTATCACGAATAATTCTAAGACGATAATATCTACTATTCTTAAGTGGAGATATATAGTTCGTAGTTTATGAAACAGTTGTGCATTGTTTTACCCAAACGCATCTCTTAACTGGGTGTTACAACGAGTAATTCCATGCATGATTTGGTTAGTAAAATGTATGACTATATAGTCAAAGTAATTTGTACCTTTTTCCTAAACAAGAAAAGCGATATCTTTGGGCCCCTTGATGATTTGTTGCCGACATCTGAAGTGATTGGCCGAGCCTGACCTAAATTGATGTTTTTCAATTAGTAGTCTGAATTCAGTCATCATAAATCAAGAAATCGAGAAACAGAATCGTGGACTATGAGATTGATTCTAATCCATGTCTCACGTCCATACGATATCTTGTAGAATTAAGGAATAGATGATCACTTATCTTAGGGCCAACGTTTGATTTGAATCAGAGTTTGGCAGTGGCTTTGGAAAACACTCTTTGTTGTTTAGTTCAAGGTCTATACTTGCAATTATAGTTACAGACTTATCCAAGTGGTAGATTGTTGGATTAAGGTGTCTAAGCCAATAACTAAATTGGTATATTCTTGTAATTAGAAACATAGTCTTTTTTGGGTTGCCCTCATACCTAGAATTTGATTAGAATGACATTTACAGAAAGATGATGATTTGTTAGATTATTATATGACTAATAAACTAATTGGAAATTGTGAGGAAATGATTTATTAATATATTATATGATTAATATATTAATTGGAAATAGAAAATGATATGTTAATTTATATGATTAATAAATTAATATGAAATCAATTAGAATTATTTAATTATTAATAAGAATTAATCTGGAATTAATTAGGGACTAGTTGGAATTAAGTAAATGTACAATGATTGAATTGTAATTGTTCATAATTTAGCAAGGAAAGAAAAATCTAAAAGCCATATAGGGGTGAATAAAATTAGGAGAATTCCTAAGGTTTCCAAAAAGCCACCTGGTGGTAAATAAAGAAATGATTTGAATTGAGATTAAATATATTATTTAATCATTCAAATCTTGTTTTGTCCCTAAGTTACCTAAACTATAAATAGGACCTTTTAGGACCTCAAATTCATTTATACTCTTCCAAGAAGGATAGTTTGACCAAAATTCTCCTCTCTCATCTCTCCTCTTGTCTTATAGTTCTAGGGTTTGTGTGTGAGCCGTTAGAGGCATCATACTTTTGGTGCTAAGCTTTCCAAGATCTACACTACAAAGAGATTGAAGTGATTTGTTTACTACAACAAATCCAAAGGAATATAACTCTACACTTGGTAATTTCGAATTAGCCTATTAACTATTAATTGTTTTCCGCATTGTATAATTTTTTTCCCTATAAAACCCATCAATTTTCACCCATAAGATGAATGCCCGAGAGTCCGAAACTTTCAAGAAATAAATTTTAAGCGCAAGCAAAAATAAGTATCGCGGACACCATCATGAAAGATTTCCGTTACGAGGCGACGTAAAATATTTAAAAAATCACATTTTTATAGTTTAGTGATTGTAATTAACTTTAATTTGTCGTTTTGTCTTTTCAGTTATTGTTTGTAGTATTTGAAGTATGTCTTTTATTTTAATTGTCGTTTTAGGATTTAATTTTTACTTTTTTGTAGTATGGTTTTTTTAATCTTTTTAATATTTATTAGTTTTAAATTAGTAAAAGTTTAATTTAAAAAATAAAAAATAAATGAAATGAACGGGTTGGAAGGGATGAAAAAAAAATGAGTTTCAATATGTTGAGATAATGGGATGAATATAAGAGAAGATAGAAAAATTAGTGTGATAGTAAGGTGGCAACTAGACCGACAAGAACGAAAAATATGAATACTTTCTACTCTTATATGATGTTGCATCGACGTATTTAGTTCATACTCGACAAATAAAATATAGAACAAATTAAATTAATGGTCCATGTGGTTTGGGGTTGTCTGCACATCTAGTCCCTAACTCTTTTTTTTAACTCGGATAATCCCTGTGTTTTGGTTTTGTATCGTATTTAATCCCCGACTGAATTTAAAATACAAATATGCCCTTCTCTAATTATTTTAACTTTATTATTATTATTATTATATATTGTTATTTATGTTTATTCATTTATTTCCTTTATTATTATTTAATTATTTAACGAGACCCATGAGAGATCTATATGACCAAGAGTCATTATAAAATGTTATTGCTAGATAATATATGATCATAAATGACCAAACTAACAAAAACTTGATACAACATATTATTTATTAGAAAATTGATTTTAATAAATATTCGATAAACTCTTATAATTAATTGGAAAATTATTTATTTCATTGAAATATTAATTTTCAATGGCAAGTAACATAATATATCATATGATATGATTTATTAAGTCATGTACATTATTTTGGACAAGTAAGACTTTTGTCTTTTAGCCAAAAACCAATGTTTATATTTTATAAAAAAAGTTTAAAAATTTATAAACTTTTGTCTTCTTTTATATCTTTATAAGAATGAATAAAAGAAGCATAGACTTTTGATTATTTTAAGTAAAAGGAAGCATGACTTAAAGGTATGGGGAACATTAGGGACATGTAGGTCTTAAAAGTGTTAAGACCTTACGGGTATTACCTTTGTTTTATGACTACACATCGGGTTTCACTATTGGCTAGTTTTATGCATGCAAAAAATATATATATATCCTTCTCCTCCACTCTCATTCTCTCTAGTTTTTGGTAAAAACTTTTGAAGAACACTTATATGCTTTTGCTTTATTGAAGTTTATATTGGTGATGAACTTTAAGCTTAAGAGTTTTACGAGTTTTACAAGACTATAATCTTAAATCAAGTTGAGTTCTTTTTGGTGTTTCAAAGGTTTCCACATTCTCCATTAGCTTCCAAGCCTCTCCTTGAGGATTCAAAGACTATAAAGGTTGTTATGATCTTCTTCTTCTTTGGTGCTTGTTTTCTTTCCAAATTTTGCAAGAAAATCAATGGTTGGTTATAACTAGTTTATAATTGTTCAAAAATATTCAAGTCTTTCGTTGCTAAAATCTTGTTTTTTGAAACTAATTTTTGAATAAAAACCCAACAATTGGTATCAAAGTCATCATTGCAAGTTTGGGTAGATTTTAAGCTTTTTGGAAATATTAGTTTTTGGAAATATGGATAACTTGTTTTTGTAAGAAAATGAGTTCATTCATATTTTCTATAACAACTTTATTATTGTTATTTTTATGTGATAAAAGTTTCATGCATATTTTGTCATTTAAAGTTGTCTTAGAAAAACAAAAGGTTGTTTTTTGTGTATGTTGATATGTATGGTGTGCATAAACTATCCAATGACCATTGTGTTGTTGTGTTTGTTGTTTTTGTTATAAAAATGGTTGTAATAATTTATTTATTCATATGATATGTAATGAATTAAATAGATTAGTTTTCTTGGTTTATTTTTGTAAGTAATAGATTAGTTTTTAGAAATAATTTATTTGTATAAAAATGAAAAAAGAAATGAAGATGGAGCCATTTTTTTTAAGACAAATGGGTAATTTCAAGTTAAAAAATGTGCTGGAAAAATAGTGACAATTTGTGTAAACTGTCACTAAAGTTGTCGATGATGGCTGTTTGCTTAAGGGTTGTTGACCTTTTGAGAGAGTTTCCGCAACACTTTCTGAAAGTGGTGCATGTTCCTGAAATATTACCTTTAAGAAGCTTTTTCAATATTTTACAAGCAATGAATGTTTTCTCAAGTGGGAACTTCTACAACAACATTACAAGAAGATTTTTGGTCCCTTTTGATGGGTTTTATACATAGCAAACAATCCTATGTGTGCATGCAACCCTAATTTGAGGATCTATGTTTTCACTATTAGACATACAAGCATTGAACACAAAAACTAGAAACCCTAGCATGCATCTAATAATTTCTAAATCAACACAAGAAAGACTAGATCACATACCTTTATTGTTATATAGTAATAACAATGATTCTTTGAAGATCTTGAGCTTTGAGAACAAGTACCACAAGTGTAGTACCTCTAATGGCTCACAAAAACACTAGGGAAAGAGGATGATTATGAGAGAGAGGAGAAAGGAGATACTTTCTCATAATTTCAGCTCTTCTAGGGATTCTTGGAGGTGTACGAAATCATGAGGGCTAGGGGGGTCTATTTATAGTTGGGGCAGCTAGGGTTTTGAGGGGGAAAACCCCAATCCCTTAGCTTAGGGCCTAAGCAGCCCATGGATTCCCTTCCTTAAGGCTTGGACGAAATCCTCTAGAATATTCTAAGGATTTTCGGCCCTCCCCAATAAGGGTGATCCAAGAGCCCAAAACCACAACTATCAAACAATTGCAAAACAACCCCTGTACTTTTAATCAGTTCCTTTAATCCCAAAAATAACTCCAAATTAATTTCTGATTAAATACTAATTAATAATATGATTTCTAATTAGTATATTATTCTCATAACATATTAATAAATCATTTTATATACTAATTTATTATTCCAAATAACAAACTCAACCTCTCTCTTCAATAGTCATCATATCTACTTGCCAGTGTGAAGGCAGCCCAAAAGGACAATGCTACTATCAAATCAAGTACATACAAATTATAGTTATGGGCTTAGACACCTAATCCAACATATTTAAATGTCCCTTTAGGAATGGAGTCGACATCTTTTGTGTTGGCTCACAAAAAATGGCATTAGTTGGTTATGTTTATGTACATATGTTTTATGCATGCCTGTGTTGTTTATTTTATGCAATTATTATGTGTGGTCGATAAATTAGTTTTTCACATGCTAAAATAGTTTTGAACAAAATAAACATCACATGGAGTTTTTTTTTTCAAAATTTATAATGTGGCCATAAGATGTAACAAGTTATTGTTTTAAAATAAAATATGGTTTTATAAATACGTTAATAACGGCAAATTTTGAAATACTCAATTACAAGTTTTAAAATGGTGATTTTGTAATCTATACAAACTCCAAATATATAAGTAATAAAAGGAAGTTTTGTTAAATATATAAAAGGTTCAAATACGCACAAACTCAAACTTAATACCGGTTATTAAATTTAAAATTAAATTATTAAATTGTATAAAAACTAGCTTTTTATATAGAACCTTTAAAAGTGATTTTCTTATGAAAATTGATACCATGGCTTATTTTATGCATGTAATAACCATGATATCATATGTTTTTAAAACTAGAATTATAAAACATAAAAATACCCTTTCAAACCTCAAATGTATGCAATCCATTTTGAAGAACACTCGTACATCTCATGTATACATCAATGGGATAAATGATACCTAACCACTTAGTGTTATCTTTTAATGAATGGGGTGTATTCGTGATTTCTATAACCAAGTTATAGGCCGATTACAAAAAATTTCCAAATTGGATGATTTGATTGGAAATATTTAGAGATAAAGGATATCTAAGCAAGAGAAATCCAAGGAATAGATGGGATCCAACATGTCTAATTAAATTTTTTATTAGAGATCCCATAAATCTAGGAATTATATAGTAGAATATAATTGATAATCGCTATCTACCGGATTGGATTCAAATGAATGGGATAAAAGTCACCTAACCATTTATTTGTTTTGCAACTTGGATCCTAGACTTTGATAATTAATGTTTTTGAAAACTAAAAGAGCATTAATTATTAAAGATTAAATATTGAAAACACTAAATGAATTTTGTTAAAATGTTGTATATATAGATAATCCTTTATCATTACCATGAATTGTTATTTTCTTTAATGGCTTAATGAAACAATAACATTTAATAGATACAATTCAGCGAATGGGTTCATGTCTTGAGACACAATCTCGTGAAAGATGTGAAATTGTATACACTTAAAGGTCCTAGTCCTAAACAACTTGCTTTGAGTAATAAACCTGAACGTGACACCTAGTAAAGGCATCACTGTGATGCTAAAGATGCTTCTAACATTAAATTAAGAATAGTTATTCCTGACTTGCAGGAAGTCTTGGATTATATATATATATATATATATATATATATATATATATATATATATATATATATATATATATATATGATATAACATGTTAGGGAATATTCCAATAAATACAATGATATTTGTTTTAAACTAGTTCAAACATTTGAATAGTGCAATGCTAAAATGGGTCTTATTGTGTGATCTAAGAAGCTCATGTTTCATGGATTGAACACCTTTACGCCCAAGAAATCCAATAAGGCCCACATAGATGAATCTTCTTTCTTTTGCAGAAAAACTGGACACTAGAAGTGTAACGTCTTAAAATTTAAGACAAAAAATTTTATTTTATAATAATAAAACCATCATCCAAAACGTTTCATAAAAACTATAGTGAAATCAGAGTATATCAATAATCATCCAGTTACATCAGAGTCAAATAAAATGCAAAACAATGTGATGAGTGCGATGCGATCATCCCGAGCTCTTCCCTTCGATCCGAAAGTACATGAAACATAAACTGAAAACCGTAAGCACGAAGCTTATCAAGTTCCCCAAAATACCTCATACCATACATATCAAACATACAATGGGCCATGCCAACCAACCATCGAGCCCCGCTCGGAACAAATCTGTCAATAATATGAGATGGTCCCCGCCTCATCACATTCATCAGGCCCCGCTTGGCATCGGGCCCTGCCCGGTATACATATAGACACATATACATGAAATAATCACTAAGACAAATAGCATACAATACACTCGTCAGGCCCCGCCCCATATACATATCACATACAGCACATGCAAGAGTCACACAGACAACTAGAATCCTAACCATATAAATCATGGGCCTATATTGGTGCCTTCGACCCGCTAAACGCTGCGAGGAGACTCACTTCAAACTGCTAGAAATCAGGAAACAGCTCGGATTGCTGATCCGGAAAGTCCCCACACTAAATAATCAATAAAACCCCAATTAACAATTGGACCTTAAACTATAACTTATGAATCCATTCATTTGTCCAACTCCTAGGGTACGCCCGACGTACTCAGACTTACACCCAAAGTACTTCCTCCGGAGCCAGTACTGTAACGCCCGCAAATTCGGGCTAGTCAATTTAGAGACAATAAGCGTTAAAAATGACTTTTTGAAAAAAGATTATTTATAATAAATAATCTTAACTAAGTTATAGTATATGTCACAAGGGTTTCGTACATATAAAGAACACCGAAATCCAAGTTATAAAGAAGAAGTTATGACCCATCGAAGTTTACGGCTAAACCGGCACGACACCGCGTAACGTTAAAATTGAATTTTTGATAAATTACTTTTTAGCCTTAGGAATCTAAACGAAATTCATAGTATATGTTAAACTGAGAACGTACATAAAAAGAACGTCCAAATCTGACTCCGTATGAGGAAGTTGTGATTTTTCTAAGGTTTAGCATAGCAGTGCACAACCCGGAATTCGAATTTTAGATCGATCGATTTTTAGCCGACACAACCTAAGTTATAATTGAAGATCTAATTAATAGGAGTTCAACGAAAAAAAGACATTTGAAAACAGAGTCCGTATGTAGAAGTTATGAATTTTACACGGTTGTTAAACAGTGTAATCTTCTCATACTGTTAAATTTAAAATGGGTCAAGAAATAGCCGATGCATTCTAAAGGATAGTTGTATATCTTGTCAATACCTATGCATGGATATAAAGAACGTCGAAAACGGAGCTCGTATGCGAAAGTTACGGAATTTAGAAGTCGGAAGGGTGTTGCTGCGAAAGGGGTGATGTGGCTTAATCTAAACCATTGCTTCCTCCCCCATGCCTTGCCACCAGATGGTGACACTTGGCACTCAACTCGAAGAGTTGGAGGCTCAAAATCGCCGAGTTGGGCCATTTTCAGCCTATAAATGTCGTGCGAAGCTCACCATTTTCCCTCACACCATAACCTTTCTCTCTCTCCCTCTCTATCTTCTCTCTAAACCTCTCCCAAAGCCCTAGTAACTCCTAATTGCTAGAGGAAATCCCCAGAGCATTAGAAGGCACCGAAAAGAAGAGCTTTCAGCTCAGAAGTTCAGCCTATAATGGTCCTGCCCTCCAATGTTTCATGTCTGGCCCATGTCTGTACATAATGGTTGAAAAGTATTGTTAGAAGGAAAATAGTATTCGCAGAAGGAAAATAGAATTGTTAGAAACGAAGCGCTGCCCAAGTTTGGAATCATCAATTTAACAAGTGAGTGCATAGTTACTTTCATCTTACACATAGATATGAAGTATTTAATATAAATTACGTGCTATGTGTTCATATTATCCGTGTTCTTGATATCTATGTTGTATGAACAAATTATACATGTTTTATTCTATTTAAACTGTATACGTATTTTTTTACCTATAATTATGATGGGTAAAGATGGGTAGATTAGAGATGAGATGAGATGAGAGATGAGAGATGAAAGATGAAATGAATGATGAGAGATGAAAGATGATATAGATGATGAGATGTGAAAGATGATGAGAAGTGATGACCCAAGAAATGACCCAGTCATCTAGCAGAGTATAGAAGACAACCACATACATTTCTAGATAGTCCAATGGAACACTCGCAGGCTTGCAACCTTGTGACAACCCGGATTTTTTTTGGTTTTAGACCCATTTTGCTATCTTTTGGCATTGTTTGGAGTCTATTCGAGTATTCTAAACTTGGTACATCAAAGGAATCAATGTAAGGATGAATTGGTTGAAGATCTATTCATGAAGCAAACCGAAAACCTCCTCAAAAAGGAGTTTTCGGTCAAGACCTTAGAGTTTTCGGTCAAGGTGACTGAAAACCCCATCCTACATATATATTTCATGATCATTTGGATCATTCTTTCCTTTTCAAAGCTAGAAACATCCATTCTTTCTCAAGTATCATCGAGTTCTTCACTTGATTTTCAAAATCGTAAGAATTCTTTCCATTTGATTTGTTGTTACAAAGCTTTATGTAGTACAACCCTTTGATTTCATCCATGAAATCATCTCTTTCGGGTTAGATCTTCAAGAACACCAAGAACACACACTAGTGTTTTGGGCCGAAAACACCCTTCTTTGCTTCCATATTATAAGTATCTATCTCCTATACATATTATCTAGTAAGGATACTTGATTTAGGGCCTTGAAATCGTCATTTATCCAAGAAAAAAAGGCGTTTTCGGTCTAGTGCATCTCCTTAGACCGAAAACCCTTATAAATGGTGCAAAATGACTTTAAGCCTTTCCTAATACTTAGTATTGAGTCTAGAACACTTCATCGATTGTTGAAAGCCCTTGGAAATCACCTTATGCATCAAAGACCATGAGTTTTCGGTCACCTTTTTGGACCGAAAACCTTTTGGACCGAAAACCACTTGGATCGAAAACTCCCTTAAGTGGCTTTACAACCCTCTTATGCAATCCTAAGTGATTATAACACTACCATTTAAGGATTTCTTAGTCCTTAAGGTGTTTCCTTTCATATAGTTGTTTATAAACACTATATTCATGTCAATATGTGTCCTTATATGTCATTTAGGACCTATTGTGTCTCGGGACTTCATTCGTGGAACTTCTCATCCTTACACGCATACCCGTTTGAATCACCCACATCAGGTGAGTTCATACCCCGTAATGAATCTTTTAACTGTTTTAAATGTTTTAAGGGGGGAATACAAGTTGAACACAATGATAAATGTCTAAATGTTTGTTATAAACATCTTTCAAAATGTTACTTATGTCATTTATAAGTTGTCAAAACATTTCAAAAACTCTTTTAAAGTTATGTTACTTTATAGTTATACAAAACTCCGTTTTTAAAGTACAAGCATAACTTAGTAGATAAACGAGTCTTTTCAGTAACAGTCCAAGTAGAACATTAGTAAACTATAATAGGTATAGTTTAGGAGAATGTTATTCATTACTTCTAGTACAATGAAGCACACAAAGAGTCAGTCTATACAGAACACACAGTGAAGAGAAACAAACAGTACCATACAGATAGAACACACAATTATGAGAAACAAACAAAACGTACAATATACAGTACAAAACAAACAAGTTAGATTGCTATAGCATGAGAACACACACATGATCTAATTATACCAATTGATCACTAACTCATTGTTTTATACAAAAGGTGATAGTTATATTAGGTATACATGATCATATAGAAAATGTGAATTACACGGCTTGCAAGAATTTGCGGAGGTCGCGTTTGGTTCCCTTAATCTCTAGACAGGGAGAACGTATAGTAGGGGTTCTAGCCTTCACATTATGACCATAATAAAACAAACATGTTTCTAGGTCATTAGTACATCCGCATGTCATTATAAACGACAAACAGAACAGTCGAGTCTAGCACATAATAGTAGATGCCTTGGTAGAAGGCTACGTTTAAAAGAAGATGCCTTGGTAGAAAGCTACATTTAAAAGAAAGGACCATAATGCTAGTCTTATGATTCCTTAATGTATACATCACATGATATATATATACCAATAGGGTCCGACAGGTAATAGGATGTGTGCTCTCCGCTTCATTTCCTGTTCCTTGTTTGGTTGTGGGCTTGGAACGAATTCACCCAATCTATTTTCTATCTGATTCTATATATATGTATGCTTAGTATACATTAAGTCATCATAAGGGTACCAGGTATGGGTCAGGTTATAGGACACAGAGTCAAAGCATAGTTTTTCTAGTACAAAACATACTTTCCAAAATCAGTACTTTTGGTATACAAAACTAGAAACTTCCCAGTAAAGGGTTTAATCCATTTTATTAAACCAGTACAATTTAAAGGACCTTAGGTGAGTAACTCTATAATGCCTTAGTTTATACACCATGTTTATATATAAAACTAATACCCAATAGGTAGTTGGATGTGTGCTTTCCGCCTTACTTCCAGTTCCTTGTTTGGTTGTGGGCTTAGGGCAGATTCACTCAATTAATTTTCTATCCGATATTAGATTATATAGCAGTATAAACTAAGCTATTATAAAAGCAGTCACTGTGGTCACCATTTTATTATAAGAAATATGGGTTTTCTTAAAGAACTTTTTCATTAGATATAAAGGAACCATTACAATTAACTCCATGAGTAACAAGTGAATACACCAGGGTTATATATGACGATGATCTAACAACCAATGGGATGTGTGCTATCCGCCTTAATTTCTGTTCCTCGTTTGGTTGTGAGCTTAGGGCAGATGCGCACAATCGATTGTTTGTGTACTCTGAGTCTTATATAACTTGTACCCACTTAGTACCCATAGAAAGGGTTGTAGTGTCATTTTACTTAAACTTCCATCAAAGTAGGAAATATAGGATTTTCTAGAGGAACAGACGAACTTTTCAAAACAGAACTTACAACTTACAACATTTTACAACTACATGTTACAACTACATTTTCAACACCATTTTACATCTACATTTTCAACAACACTTTACAACTTAATCACATCACTAAAAACTTATAAACTCACCAGCTTAATTGCTGATCAACTCTTTCAAATAACTTGTATTCTCAGGAGACTATTAGACAGGTGCTCGTGTTGGGGATTCAGAAGATGAAGCATTATAGCTTCAAGTCTTGTTTTGTTATTTGATTATGAATTCTATGTTTTGTGAACACACACATTGTAAACACTTTCTTTCGAAATGAAATGGTTGTTCATTACTTGCTTACCATATACATATCTCCTGATACTAAACATGACGTCCTCCACCCCTGAACGATTTCGTCGTTCCGGTTTTGGGGTGTGACAGATTGGTATCAGAGCATTGTTTATAGTGAACTAAGTATATCAACCAATAAAAGATATACAACTATAAATACAATGGGGCTTAAGTGCTCTGGATAATGATATATTTTTAGAGTATAACTACAAGTTATAAAAATATACCTACTTGCTTATACATGTATATAATAGAACTAGTGTCACGAGGAGAACAGAACTAAAGTATTTAAAGGTTGGGCACTGTCGTGAACCCGAACAGTTATGTAATCATAGCTAGGATCAATATAGCCTGATCAACTATATTCATTCGAGATGTGACCGACATGTGTTTGGGAAGGATGTGGTGTTGCAACAGTGTTAAAACTTACCTGAACACCAGTCAAGAGAACGCCAGAACAAGTACATTTAGAGTTAGAATACTATAGGAGTATTCTATGATACGATAGCGCGATAACGTGTTTAGAACATACCAAGTACATTACGTTGAAATACTATAGGAGTGTTTTAGTCCATATAAATAACTTATGTGATAACTTAAAAGACCCTTACGGATAGGTCTATAATCTTGCAATGTATATTCCTAAAGTTTTATGTATAATTAAGATCTTATAGACTTAGAATCTGTGGTCTACGCTTCGCTATCCATTCCTCTTAAGGGTGTAGTTTTGGAGTAGGACCACTTGTTCGAAGGTCTATTTAATCTTCAACTGTATACAAACTTGTATACATTGTACAATTATAGGAGGACACCGTAAGGATCACCCCATAAAGTTACCTTAAAGCTCATAGGTTCTTTATTCACTTTCATTCTCGCACGACAAGCCCAGATAAACGTAACCACTTCCTCATAGTAGACAACAGAAGAGTCCAGGAGGAACAAGAACAAGTTCATGAGAAGTTTTCAAAGAGGGATCAGCCGAAGTAACCAAAACGTCTTACACGTCACACTATTAAATATTAATCTTGTTAAAAGAGCGAGTGGAAACACTACTCACATTATATGTTAAGATTATTTTCTTACATGCAGCTGGTAACAGTTATTCAGGAAACAGATATTCATTCGAGGATAGTTATTTCAAATTCATAGAGTTTATTAGGTATAGACTCTTTTATTAATTGTTTCTAGAACCCTGTGAAAGTCAGGACCCGATACATCCAGAACTAGGATTACCTTGTCTTCTCAGCTTTCGGCTTGTGTCCATTGCTTTATACTTATTCCGTCTCATCTTTGTATTCTTTTAGCAAAGATGCCTCCTCGCAGACCTATCAGACGCACTACTCCGATAACTCCAACGCCGCCTCCTTTGCAAATCGATATGGCAGCTATAAACGCTGCAGTGGCTGCAGCTGTGGCAACAGCCATGGCTCAATATCACTCCATCAGTACCAGCGGAGGTGGAACGCCTACTGATTCTATTCGAGGTGAGGTCCTTGTGCGCTCGAGAGAGTTCTCCTACAAGGACTTCACCAAATGCCAGCCATTATCCTTTAATGGGATTGGCGGAGTCATTGCCCTTTTGCAATGGTTCGAGAAAACAGAGTCGATCTTTGAAATCTGCTTGTGCCCAGAAGGAAGCAAAGTGAAGTTTGCTGCCTGCACCTTCTCTGGCAAGGCCCTAACATGGTGGAACAGCCATGTTAAGTCACTGACCCTATCAGTGGCGAACTCAATAGGTTGGGAAAACCTAAAAGAGTTAATGCGGGAGGAATACTACCCGTTAGGCGAAATTCAAAAGCTAGAACGAGAGCTGTGGGATCTCACTATGGTCGGCTCAGACATAGTGACCTACACTGACCGGTTCAGCGAGCTAGCAGCTCTATGCCCCGGGATGGTTACCTCGGAGGGCAAGAAGATAGAAAGATACATTTGGGGTCTGACTGCTCCGACCCAAGGAAATGTGTTGTCTTCTAACCCAGCCACGTTCGATAGTGCTAAACGCCTGGCTCAGCGACTCATCGACCACGGAGTCCGCCATGGTGTAAAAGCCCCTATTCCCGAGCCACCGAGGGAAGAGGACTATAATCAGAAGTCGGGGAACAAGAGGAAGAAGAAGCGAACAACACAGGACACCCCACAAGAGCAACGAGCGAGTACTATGTACGCCACTACAACGCCTACTGCTCCAGTACCTGCCAGTCGATATGCTGGAACCCTCCCAAGGTGTGGAAAGTGCAACTTTCACCACATCAGAGTATGCCGGGAAATGCAGTGTCTGAACTGCCACAGAAAGGGACACACAGTCCGTTTCTGCAGGGCACCGGCTCAACTGATCTCCCAAGTCCCCGGAGCTGAAGAAAACCAAGCTTGCTATGGCTGTGGTGAGACTGGACATTTTCAGAGGGACTGCCCGATAATAAGGAACTCAGGCGCGGATAGACGCATTCTGATGATCACCGCAGGGGAATCTACCCTGGAATCGTCGACGAGTAGCGGTACGTTTTTGGAATAGTAATTACTTTTAAAATTAATTTATATTCATATAAGATTAAAATTTGGGGATAACACCTAAAAGTAATTATAATAACTCACATGTTGAAATAGGTCACAGTATTCAAGAGAACTAAAAGATCCGTTTAGAGAAGCTATTATGGCTTACCATATACATCAGGGTTGTGCACAACTAAGATGTTGCAGACTTAGAGTGAGTGACTCCGCTTAGGTCCCCCTTTCCTTAATTGGTTGAGGATTTGAGGCAGAGTTACTCAGTCGACTGCCTGGTTCATCTTAAATATTCATAACTTGTATATGGCAGGCGATTGTAGTGGTACCAAGGAGGATCATGATATAAAGTATCCCGACCAGTTATTAGAGCACTTTCGTTTGTATGTATGCACACATAGCGATACGATACGTAGGAGTGTTAACTTAAAGAGAAAAGAGGAAACACGGGAACATTTACAAAGAGTACATTGTCGAACATACTAGGAGTACAGTATCGATCATGCAAGGGATACATCGTCGTATAACAGACGTTTCTTTCATTTGACCAAAACTTTGTTCAGTAAAGAGTTCGTTACTATCTTTCGTCATGAGTTGGCGTGGTCCTCACCATACTGAGTTCATATGTTTCTATCGCCTCGATCGGCAAGTTCTTGAAACTTTCGTCATTCGTATCGAAAGTCCGACCTAAACCTCAGTTTTATCTTTCGTATTCTAAACCCCCGAAGTACTCGTGCGAAGAGTACTTTGTCCTCCGAAGCCTTATCGTCAGATGTCCGCAGACCGTCACGAAATACCACTCGTCCAGCAGACCAAGTCCGAGCACAGAGGCTATGGACGAATACAGCCCACCTATCAATATTCAGTGTATACGCGAGGGTGGTATATGATTATGATTACGCAGATTTAGTATGTGTGTTTCCGCCCTATCTCCTGTACCTTGTTTGGTTGTGGACCTGGGGTAGAGTCGCACATCCGACCGTCTTACTGACCCTGATTATATACGACTTGTATACACAAGGTAATGATAGATGGACAAGTACGAATCCTATCAGGAACACCAGGGCAAAGTTGCCAGGTCTACGAGTAGGTATTCTGCCAATCCAAGGAGCGCAACCCCAGTAGTACGGCTAAGAAAGCTAATTTCGGGACGAAATTCCATCTAACAGGGGGATGATGTGACACCCGAAATTTTTTTGGTTTTAGACCCATTTTGCTATCTTTTGGCATTGTTTGGAGTCTATTCGAGTATTCTAAACTTGGTACATCATAGGAATCAATGTTAGGATGAATTGGTTGAAGCTCTAGTCATGAAGCAAACCGAAAACCTCCTCAAAAAGGAGTTTTCGGTCAAGACCTTAGAGTTTTCGGTCAAGGTGACCGAAAACGCCATCCTACATATATATTTCATGATCATTTGGATCATTCTTTCCTTTTCAAAGCTAGAAACATCCATTCTCTCTCAAGTATCATCGAGTTCTTCACTTGATCTTCAAAATCGTAAGAATTCTTTCCATTTGATTTGTTGTTACAAAGCTTTATCTAGTACAACCCTTTGATTTCATCCGTGAAATCATCTCTTTCGGGTTAGATCTTCAAGAACACCAAGAACACACACTAGTGTTTTGGGCCGAAAACACCCTTCTTTGCTTCCATATTGTAAGTATCTATCTCCTATACTTATTATCTAGTAAGGATACTTGATTTAGGGCCTTGAAATCGTCATTTATCCAAGAAAAAAAGGCGTTTTCGGTCTAGTGCATCTCCTTAGACCGAAAACCGTTATAAATGGTGCAAAATGACTTTAAGCGTTTCCTAATACTTAGTATTGAGTCTAGAACACTTCATCGATTGTTGAAAGCCCTTGGAAATCACCTTATGCATCAAAGACCATGAGTTTTCGGTCACCTTTTTGGACCGAAAACGTTTTGGACCGAAAACCACTTGGACCGAAAACTCCCTTAAATGGCTTTACAACCCTCTTATGCAATCCTAAGTGATTATAACACTACCATTTAAGGATTTCTTAGTCCTTAAGGTGTTTCCTTTCATATAGTTGTTTATAAACACTATATTCATGTCAATGTGTGTCCTTATATGTCATTTAGGACCTACTGTGTCTCGGGACTTCATTCGTGGAGCTTCTCATCCTTACACGCATATCCGTTTGAATCACCCACATCAAGTGAGTTCATACCCCGTAATGAATCTTTTAACTGCTTTAAATGTTTTAAGGGGGGGAATACAAGTTGAACACAATGATAATTGTGTAAATGTTTGTTATAAACATCTTTCAAAATGTTACTTATGTCATTTATAAGTTGTCAAAACATTTCAAAAACTCTTTTAAAGTTATGTTACTTTATAGTTATACAAAACTCCGTTTTTAAAGTACAAGCATAACTTAGAAGATAAACGAGTCATTTCAGTAACAGTCCAAGTAGAACATTAGTAAACTATAATAGGTATAGTTTAGGAGAATGCTATTCATTACTTCTAGTACAACGAAGCACACAAAGAGTCAGTCTATACAGAACACACAGTGAAGAGAAACAAACAATACCATACAGAGAGAACACACAATTATGAGAAACAAACAAAACGTACAATATACAGTACAAAACAAACAAGTTAGATTGCTATAGCATGAGAACACACACAGGATCTAATTATACCAATTGATCACTAACTCATTGTTTTAAACAAAAGGTGATAGTTATATTAGGTATACATGATCATATAGCAAATGTGAATTACACGACTTGCAAGAATTTATAGAGGTCGCGTTTGGTTCCCTTAATCTCTAGACAGGGAGAACGTATAGTAGGGGTTCTAGCCTTCACATTATGACCATAATAAAACAAACATGTTTCTAGGTTATTAGTACATCCGCATGTCATTATAAACGACAACTGTGTACTTACATCTCCCATTACTTTCAGAAAGTGACAGTACCACTTGAAAGTCAAACTCAAACTATTTTCGAGTTAAGATAGTTATAAATTAGGGAAAACATACATTTCTACAATCGACAAAGAGAACAGTCGAGTCTAGCACATAATAGTAGATGCCTTGGTAGAAGGCTACGTTTAACCGAAGATGCCTTGGTAGAAGGCTACGTTTAAAAGAAAGGACCATAATGCTAGTCTTATGATTCCTTAATGTATACATCACAGGATATATATATACCAATAGGGTCCGACAGGTAATAGGATGTGTGCTCTCCGCTTCATTTCCTGTTCCTTGTTTGGTTGTGGGCTTGGAACGAATTCACCCAATCTATTTTCTATCCGATTCTATATATATATGTATGCTTAGTACACATTAAGTCATCATAAGGGTACCAGGTATGGGTCAGGTTATAGGACACAGAGTCAAAGCACAGTTTTTCTAGTACAAAACATACTTTCCAAAATCAGTACTTTTGGTATACAAAACTAGAAACTTCCCAGTAAAGGGTTTAATCCATTTTATTAAACCAGTACAATTTAAAGGACCTTAGGTGAGTAACTCTATAATGCCTTAGTTTATACACCATGTTTATATATAAAACTAATACTCAATAGGTAGTTGGATGTGTGCTTTCCGCCTTACTTCCAGTTCCTTGTTTGGTTGTGGGCTTAGGGCAGATTCACTCAATTAACTTTCTATCCGATATTAGATTATATAGCAGTATAAACTAAGCTATTATAAAAGCAGTCACTGTGGTCACCATTTTATTATAAGAAATATGGGTTTTCTTAAAGAAGTTTTTCATTAGATATAAAGGAACCATTACAATTAACTCCATGAGTAACAAGTGAATACACCAGGGTTATATATGACGATGATCTAACAACCAATGGGATGTGTGCTATCCGCCTTAATTTCTGTTCCTCGTTTGGTTGTGAGCTTAGGGCAGATGCGCACAATCGATTGTTTGTGTACTCTGAGTCTTATATAACTTGTACCCACTTAGTACCCATAGAAAGGGTTGTAGTGTCATTTTACTTAAACTTCCATCAAAGTAGGAAATATAGGATTTTCTAGAGGAACATGCGAACTTTTCAAAACAGAACTTACAACTTACAACATTTTACAACTACATGTTACAACTACATTTTCAACACCATTTTACATCTACATTTTCAACAACACTTTACAACTTACTCACATCACTAAAAACTTATGAACTCACCAGCTTAATTGTTGATCAACTCTTTCAAATAACTTGTATTCTCAGCAGTCTATTAGACAGGTGCTCGTTCTGAGGATTCAGAAGATGAAGCATTATAGCTTCAAGTCTTGTTTTGTTATTTGATTATGAATTCTATGTTTTGTGAACACACACATTGTAAACACTTTCTTTCGAAATGAAATGGTTGTTCATTACTTGCTTACCATATACATATCTCGTGATACTAAACATGACGTCCTCCACCCCTGAGCGATTCCGCCGTTCCGGTTTTGGGGTGTGACAAACCTGTAGGTGTTGTGAACGATGTGTTCATCAGATGTACTTTAAAAACCCTAGGAACTATGGACTTAGTGCTTCATAAACGAACATTGGCAGCTATGGACTTAGTGCCTTACAAATGAATGTTGGTAGATATGGATTTAGTACCCTATAGATGAACATTGGCAGCTATGGACATAGTGCCTAACAGATAACATCGGCAACTATGGACTTAGTGTCTGTTAGATGAACCCTGGCAGCGATGAGCTTCGTGCCTTTTCCTTAGGACAATCCTTAAGAATGAATGAATGAAAGAAGAGATGATTCTTAGGGTAGATCCTTAAGAATAAAGAATATAATGGGGATGGGTAATTGGGTTAAATGTTTGATGATAAAACATAATAAATTTATTATTGTGGGTTGAAAACCCTATGTACTCGCTAGGTTTCCCAACCTGATCCACTCAGTTTACTTGTATCACATGTATCGATACGAAGATACATTACACTGAGAGATTAAAGGAGATGTAAATCACTAGTGTAAATGAATGTAAGGTCTGTTTATGCGTATGTTTCTGTATTGACGATGACATCCCAAAGTTTTAATATAAACAAAATACATTTCTTTGGAAATGCTTTGATAATATATCTATCATGTTTTCTGGGAACAAATTCCGCAATATTATTCTTTAAAATGAATACTCTGATTTTCAAATAAGCATAAATAAAATTTTTAAAATGGCCGTGAATTTGGGGATGTCACAGTTGGTATCAGAGCATTAGTTTAAGAAAACTAGGAATTTGTAGGATTTCTAGACTTAAACTTAGAATGCTAAGCGATGATTGTGAGATGAGTGTCAACTATATTTTAGACACATTCACTTGCTTATTTTAGGAAATATGCCTAAATATAGCTATAAAGATGTCTTATATGTTATTATTTGATCGGATCTATGGTTTATTGCTGACCGGATCTGGAAATTTTATGTGTTCAGATTTCTAAACTTTCGACTACGATATTAGAACTGGCATGTAACCTTTCGGAGTGATAAGGAGGATTTAACCGTCTATCGTAAATAAAGCCTTCCCTATCTTAATATTCTCGTCTCAAACTTCTACTTAGTGCCTACTGAACTCTCAAAGATAGAGAGGTTTTCTAACGGATTGTCAGCGGACTTTGGCCCAATAGTCAAAATGGCAACTACTTTGAAGACAGCGGTCAGAGCAACCAATAATGTAGCGACACAGTTAAAGGAGAAGGGTGTGGAGAGTGCTGAGGTAGGAGAGAAAAGGAAATTTGATGGATCTTTAAGGTCCATCAAGAAGAGAAAATTCTCGAAGTCTGGAGGAGGAGGAGGAGGTGAAGCAAGATGGTGCGATAAGTGCAAGAAGAAACACTTTGGAAAATTTGGCGATGAGGTGACATGTTTCAAGTGTGGCAAGTCTGGGCATTACACCAATGAGTGCACATTCAACAAGAAGGTGTGTTTCGGATGTAACGAAGAAGGGCATATTTCTAAGGACTGCCCGAAGAAAAATGAAGCAGCAAAGCCAAATGCATTGCCAAAGCCAAACGCAAGAGCATTCCAGATGATCCTCGACGAAGCAGGTGACAATGCAAGGAATCAGGAGTGAGGACTTTATATCCGAAGATCAAGATATGAAGTAGCCATGCTAATAGTATAGTGTGGTGTAGCCTACTAGAGGCATAGTATAGGTTGAACTTGAACATCTATGTAATCGTTTCAAGAAATAATATAAAGCTTGATTATGTTATCCGATATGTTAAATGACTATGTGAAATTCTTGTATGGTGACTTGGAAAACTGTGAGACAATACTTGGGACGAGTATGAGTAGATGTGAATGGTAGTAGAGGCCTATACTACCGGAAGCACAGGACTCACACTTGGATCAGGGAAAGTCACAAGGTTATCAAGAAGCTAGTAATTGATTTCGTTTTGTTCAAGTATGTCGTTACCATCATTTCGGTAATGACTAAGAAGATGATTGTTATTCCGACCCTAGTGGTCATATCAAATCGAGTCCGACTTAGATAAGTATGTTACATGGTTTATAGAACCAAGATCGATGTAGCATCTGACTTAAGCCATAAGATTGAATTGAAAGATAATCGAAGCGATCAATAGAAGTATCATGATCACCGTTAAAGTAAAGAAGCTTGTAGCTAGAAGTAGTACATGCAAGAACGTGATTATGTCGCATTAGAACATGAAGGAATGTATATTCCATTCTGGAATTTGACTCTAATAGACCTGAGTCTAAGCATTGCATCATACGATGAGAGGTCATTAGAACATGACCCATCGGTCTGTCATGATAATCAAGGTAAAGAACTTCTCTTAGGTTAAGTCTATTTACGAAGGAACATGAGTCACCAATAAGGATCAAGATTTTGAGTTGAAGGTCACGATTGAAGGTCCAACATAAGATAGAGAGCGGGTGCAAGATCGATCACCGACTACAGTCAAGAAGTCCAAGAGTTCGATACTAATTCGAAGGAACATAGAAGTTACGGTTATTACCTAGGATGAAGAGATAACGAATGGAGTCATTATACAAACCCTGTTTTGTTGATGATTCTGGGACGTAATCATCCTAAGGGGGAGATAATTGTAACGCCCGCAGATTCGGGCTAGTCAATTTAGAGACAATAAGCGTCAAAAATGACCTTTTAATAGAAGATTATTTTAAATAAATAATCTTAACTGAGTTATAGTATATGTCACATGGGTTATGTACATATAAAGAACGCCGAAATACGAGTTATAACGAAGAAGTTATGACCCGTCGAAGTTTTACGGCTAAACCGGCACAACACCGCGTAACGTAAAAAGTGAATTTTTGATAAATTACTTTTTAGCCTTAGAAATCTAAACGAAAGTCATACTATATGTTAAACTGAGAACGTACATAAAAAGAACGTCCAAATCTGACTTCGTATGAGGAAGTTATTATTTTTATAAGATTTGGCATAGAAGTGCACAACCCAGAATTTGAATTTTAGATCGATCGATTTTTAGCCGACACAACCTAAATGAGAATTCAAGATCTCATTAATAGGAGTTCAACGATAAAAAGATAGTCGAAAACAAAGTCCGTATGTAGAAGTTATGAATTTTACACGGTCGTTAAACAGTGTAATCTTCTCATACTGTTAAATTTAAAATCAGTTGAGAACTAGCCAATGGAGTCAAAAGGAGAGTTGTAGATCCTGTCAATACCTACGCGTGGATATAAATAACGTCAAAAACGAAGCTCGTATGCGAAACTTATGGAAATTAAAAGTCGGAAGGGTGTTGCTGCGAAAGGGGTGACGTGGCTTAATCTGGACCATTGCTTCCTCCCCACGCCTTGCCACCATATGGTGACACTTGGCACTCAACTCGACGAGTTGGACGCTCAAACTCGTCGAATTGGGCCATTTTTCAGCCTATAAATACTATGTGAAGCTCACCCTTTTCCTCACACCATAACCTTTCTCTCTCTCTCTCTCTCTCTCTCTCTCTCTCTAAACCTCTCCTAAAGCCCTAGTAACTCCTAATTGCTAGAGGAAAGCCCTGGAGCGCCAGAAGGCTCCGAAAAAAAGAGCTTTCAGCTTGGAAGTTCTGCCCCGCAGAGCCCGATTCCTAGCCAAACCTCCCGGTAAGTGAGTTATGTTTACCCTACTTCAAGTATAGCTTATGTTTAAGTTCAATATCGTTATTATGAACTTATAAACAATAAATACATTATAAAATATAATATAAAAAGTGTTAGTATAGTATCTTTTAACTACTCGCGGTATGGGGAATCTGGTTTGAAGGGCCACATAGGGTTGTTGGATTTCAGAAGTGGTATAATGCCAAAATGGTTATGCCCTCTGGCGTTTCATGTCTTGCCCCTGCCTGTACATAGTGGTTGAAAAGTATTGTTTAGCACTTATAAAACAATATCACTCGTAAATAGTCACTATAAATATTATACTAAAATCTAGCGGTAATGATACTAGGATTCGCCGAAGGAAAATAGAATTGTTTGAAGCGAAGCGCTGCCCGAGTTTGGAATCATCACTTTAACAAGTGAGTGCATAGTTACTTTCATCTTACACATATATATGAAGTATTTAATATAAATTACGTGCTATGTATGCATATTGTCTGTGTTCTTGATATCTATGTTGGATGAACAAATTATACATGTTTTATTCGATTTATACTGTATATGTATTTTATACCTATAATTATGATGGGTAAAGATGGGTAGATTAGAGATGAGATGAGATGAGAGATGAATGATGGGAGATGAAAGATGATATAGATGATGAGAAGCGATGGCCCAAGTGATGACCCGATCAATGGCCCAGTCATCTAGCAGAGTATAGATGACAACCACAGACTATTCTAGACAGTCCAGTGGAACACTAGCAGGCTCGCAACCTGTAGGTGTTGTGAACGATGTTTTCACCAGATGTACTCTAAAACCCTCGCAGTTATGGACTTAGTGCCTCATAAATGAACATTGGCAGCTATGGACTTAGTGCCTTACAAATGAAGCTACACCATTTATGAGACTTATCAAAAGAAACCTTTCAATGTTTCTCATCAAACATTTGATCGTTATTGAACGGGAAACCACACAGACACTTCTCAGTCTCTCTTGACTTTGAAGGAAGAGATATATGCTCGGGATCCTCCGTTTTATGTCTTTATTTAGACATCACTAAATCCCACAGATATGTTTAGATTTATTTCTTTATCTTTGACACTATTGCACGAAGATCCTTGTGATTTTCAAAAAGTCTAGTTTATGGTTCCTAATATTACTTCAGGGTCGTAGTTGTATCCATGTTAGTTGAACTAAACGTTCGTGGCATATAGATTCATAATGCTACTTCATTGCAAAAGGGGATTAGCTGACGCGGCATATCTTAAGAGATAAGAATTCAAAGAGGCGCGTGATAATTTGAATCGACAGCTACTTTATCGTCGCGTGACGCACGGATCTGACACCTCTACAGTTGTCAAGTCGTGATTTTTCAGGTGACGTTTCAATAACCAATGCAATCTCTCTCCTGATTTTCCTCACATATCGAATCATATATAAAGATTTTGATGGTTCCATCTCTCATTACCACTTTCAAAGTTCTCTAAACGATCAAAAAGCTCTCTACTGTTCATCTTCTTCTTTAAGCTTCATCAATGGCAGCTTCTTCTAAAAATGCATCTGTTCAAGATCAAACTGTTCACTCGACACTTCTTGCCATCAAGCAACACCAAAACCTCATCATCGATTTGGACCCGGTCAAGTATGATCCTTACATGCTACCTCTTATCGAGTGCCTGAAATACTCCCCTCTGACAATCGCTATGTCTCAAGTTGAGATTGTTCCTATGTCGATTCTCTCCAAGGCATACACAACAGCAAACTATGTCAAGGATGAACAACGGATCTACTTCGACATCCATAACCAAACAACCTCGATTTCTAAAGCCCGTTTCTGCAATTTATTAGGGCTTCCACAGTCTGACAACATGGTTAACCTGGAAACTATTCCAAACACAGCTATCTTGGAGATGTTCTACCAAATGGGGTACAAGGAAACTCTCACTGCCGTTTCCAAATTCAAGAAACCCAACCTTCCTCCCACATGGAATGCTCTGTTCACCATTCTATTCAAAGCTTTTTCTTAAAGGGTCACCGGCAGCGACTGTGCAAGTAAGCTTTTTATGGGTCTCATGTATGGGTTTTACACTGGCCAAAATTTCGATTATGGTTCAATCCTTTGGGCTCAAGTCATCCAGAGCACTCATTATGTCACTCGTCACAGTGAGATCTCTTGTGTGAGATTTTGGACGGTCATTGTTAACAGGGCGATTCACCATCTTAAGATTCCAGTGATGTCTGATGCACTGGTGGCTTCGATTGCAACCTTACAAACTACTGGCATCATTGTGGCCGATACCTCAAAGTTTTCCTTCATCGGATCGATCCCTGAGGCCATGTTTCGTGATGTGCCTGCCTGTAGCAAAATCTTAGAGAGTTATCGAACTCTTACACCCTCTGGATTTCGCCCATTGACTGAAGAATTCCAAGAAATCCTGGCTGAGGCAGACAAGGCCAAGAAAGGAGGAAGAGGGTCCAAGACGGCTAGCAAGAAAGATGTTGCGGAGGAAGGACCATCTGAGGCTGCGAAACCTCAACCCAAAAAGAGAAAGGCTCCTGCTACATCTACTGCTGCTCCAAAACGAAGAAAGCAGTCGGCTAGAAAGCGAAAGTCTCCAACTCCTTCTCCATCTCAGAGTGAAGGCGAAAGCTCTGACTCCGAGTCTGAGGTTTGTATTGAAGACAACCAGCAGGTTCGCACTGAAGAAGAAGAGCCTGTTCACAATGAAGAAGGAGAACAAGTTTACAACGAGTCACCTGTCCGCACTAAGGAACCATCTCCGAATCGTGAGGTAACTCAACCACTTAACGATTATGTTCCTTCTCCTCCCCCTTCACCAAAACCACCACTTCTATCCCAATCACTATTGCACCTTGTCCACCACCAGTATCATCTCCACCAACAACAGTTTCAATATCTACCCCTATCTTCACTGATTCTACCATCCCACTCAAAACCTCTGCTGCACCTGTAAGTTTGGTCAACGTATCTGATACGAGGGCTACTTCTTCAGGTTTCTCAGCTCATGTTTCTCCTCCAATCTCTCCCATTCGCACTGACGACCATGGAATGATTTTTGGAGATGATGATGATGATTTGGGCGGATTCACTTACAGTCCTTTCCAAATAAGGTTTGACAGTGAAGATGAAGCTTCTGTTATGAAAGAAGAACTCAAGTCTCTTCAGGAGAAGATAGATCAGCTGCTTCTCGCATCCAAGGCATCTTCTTCTGAGGCATACTCCATAGCCATTGTTGAGTCCATCCTCGAGCGAGTCACGAAAGAGCATGCTGCTAATGCTACGACTATGTCTAAAGCAGTATCTGACTCCGCTGAAGTTTGCAAATCGATGACCGAAAAAGTTGATAAACTAATTGCAGACACCACCGAATTCATGAACGATTACAACACCACCTACAACTCCAACACCGCCTCTGCGAATCAAGCCATTCAGAATGTGGCTGCTTTGTTCAAAACTGAAAAGGCCAACCTTGTTCAACTTCACAAGGATTTTCAGACTGATCACGAAGCATTCTAATCTTCCATCATGGAGAAAATCACAAAGCTGCAGGATGACTTGGCGATGGAAAACAAAATTATGGATGTTCTGGCCATGAAGGAACAAAAAGTAAAGGTGTTGACTGCCAAGCTTTAGCACGCTGACAAGCAAGTCAATGATTTGCTATCTGAGAGAGCAGTGATTAGAAGCTGTGTCACTGATGTCACTGGACTGCTCTCCGATATCATTGAGACTAGGGATCCGATGATTTCCATCATTGTTAAGAAGCATTTGAGTGAGAAGCTCCGTCGGGTGTTTTGCTATGTTACACCATTTGGAGGGTGTTTCAAAACCGGAGTCTTTTTCGAAACAAGGGGGAGAAGGTGGCTCCAATGCTCAAAGGAACGAACCTCCCAAAACCACTGCAAAACCTGTCGTCAAGCAAGAGCCTAAAGGGAAAGAAAAACTATTTGTAAACGAACCATTTATTGGCAATGAGGATGAAGACGAAGAGCCTGATGAAGCTGAGCTCAAAAAGCGGAAGGCTCGCGAAGCAGAACTAAATGAACATGCTCGCATCATGAAGGAAGCAGAAGAGAAGGAAAGGGCTGAAAAGGAAGCTCAGGCCACTCTCAAGAGCAAAATGTTGTTATTTCCTAAGTGGACCCTGAAGCGTATTCAAAACTAAGTCGTGGATGTGCCAAGCCAATATTGGTTGGATCCAGTTGCCTCCTTTGATATTCAAAACACTCAGGATTCGCAACTCGACCTTCCAATCACTCCAAAGGCTTTCAGGCTTCGTGCCTTTGTGAAGGATGCTAATGCACCGTTCACTGACAGCAGGGCAGATCAAATGATGTTCGCATTTTACTTGAAGCACATGAAGCCCCAGTTTGAAACTTGGAGTGCGAACAGGATTGTTGCTGTGAAAGTCACTGGGCCGATTGAGACTGAATACTTTCCCAATGCGAAGTTTAAGGTTGCGAGAGGGTCAGCTTGTCAAGCCTACAAATTTACCCTCACAGACCTA